>NC_041809.1:33857837-35213671 GCF_900964775.1 Scleropages formosus | reverse complement strand
GTACATGTACCGAGAGGCAGTTCTTGTCGGTGCAAACTTTCTTGTAGTAAATTGCACAATATTAAGTATGCTGCCTGTTAAGTAATGCTGTGATTGTTATATTAAGATATTTACTTGGCAAGTGGATTTCTTAAAGATGACAAGACTGTGAGGAGACATGGCAAAGAAGGAGAAATTTGCCATAAAAGACAGTGCAACAGACCATCTCTGCTCATCAAATGAATACAGAAAAAATTCTTTTAGAATAAATATCATCTTCGGATATTGTTTTATAATATGGGGATTTAATGGCGCTCCTCATGAACCAATTCCAAGTAATCCTGTAAGAAAAGAATGACCTCCAAGTGAAAGGACACCCAGAGTACGTGCAAAGTGACATTAGTTGGACAGTAAAGCGGTGATTCATTACTCAGACTTTAACTTGCTGCCAAGTGATTTGGACTCCTGTACAGGCAGTCCCCGCATTACGAACGAGTTCCATTCATCAGTCTAAGTCGAATTTGTACGCGTGTCGGAACAGTTACGTACGGTTCATAACGTCAGTTAGTCAAGTGTTTGTCATAGTATATAGTGTACCTTTCTACGCATAAAAACACTTCCAGATACACGCACATTATGTTTAACATAATACAGTAATAATAAATGTAACTCTAATATCTATGTATACTAGAGGGGCATCGGGATGGAGCCATTTACATCCTCCATTATTTTCCGTTTGTCCTTTAAATTTATCCCGATCGTTGACCGACTCTAGCCCAACGCTTTTCCAATGTTTGTTGGCATTTTACCTTTTTCCGACCGCTTTATTATTTTCACTTTAGTTTCAATCGTGATCGTTTTCCTTTTCTTTGATGCATCAGCATCACTTGCATCACATTTATGTTTCGGTGCCATGGTTACAAGGATAAAAAAAAAAAAAAAATTAAAGCCCAATACAGTAACACACGAGACACTTAACAGCAACGTGGTCCAACTGAAAAGAGCAAAGTCTTTGTCCTACCTTGGGATCACGAGAAGACGAACCGCTGTAGGCGCGCAATGTTTTGATGAGCGTCACAAAGTAGCACCATTTGTTATTACAAATCATTGTATGTAACTCAAATTTTTAACGTAATAGGCTTTACAGAGGGTGGGTCGTAACTACGGGTTGTACTTAAATCGCATGTTTGTAACCTGCGGGCTGCCTGTACAAGCAATTTTGACAAAATTGGTATGACACAAGTGGAGTGAGTCACCTGTTCATGAGCAATGATTGTGGTCTGTTATTCAGGTGATGGAGGACATGGCTACTTGAAAGACTGGCTGTGGTGGGGTGGTCTCCTTACCAGTAAGTTTCACCTTTATTTCATCACTTCTGACTGCTGCAAAGCTTTTCAAAATCATATATATTTGTTGAATTATATATCCATATTTTATCTTAATTACATAGACATTGGCACTGATTAGACATTTGAGATGTCCTACTAGTTTTTAAGAAGGCTCCTAACACTCACTTCCAGAATAAGTCCCAAAACCAGAATGAGTGTTTTGCACACATGTTGCTGTTTTCAACCTCTGCAGTGGGCGCAGGAGAAGTCGCAAACTTTGCAGCGTATATGTTTGCACCGGCAACTGTGGTCACGCCACTCGGAGCCCTAAGTGTTCTCATCAGGTAACGGCACTCGTCTTTCTGTCCACATTTGTACTGAACGGTGTGATGGCTGCGTGTTTCCACATTGGTGACTGAGCATATGAGCCTCCAGAGACACCAGATTGTCATAACAGCATAACTTAAATGGCACGGTGGCATAGCGAGTAGTGCTGCTGTCTTACAGCACCTGGGTGGTGCGAGAGGACGTGAGTTCAATCCCTGCTCAGCCTGTGTGGAGTTTGCATTTTCTCCCTGTGTCTGTGTGGGTTTCCTCTGGGTGCTCTGGTTTCCCCCCACACTCCAAAGACATGCTGTTCAGCTGTGTGAGTGACAGAGAGAGAGTGTGTGTATTCCACTGATGTATGGATGAGTGAGCCAGTGTAAGTAGTGTATCTAGCAGTGTAAGTCACCGCGGTGAATAAGGTGTGTGGGATGACGACACTACACCGAGTTCATCGGAAGTTTCTTTGGAAAAAAGCGTCTGCTGAATAAATAGATGTAAACCCTAAACACCTCTCCTGTTTTGGCTAAATGAATATGTGAATTGGTCCGATTAGGAGAGATGTGCAGCATGAACAACGTAACATCACTGACGTGTTCTCTTGTGTGGAAATTCATTATCACAGATTATTTGCTCTGCCAGTGTGGTGATAAGCCAGGAGTAGTGCAGGGGTTGAGTAAACTGTGATTTGTTACACTGACTCTGTTGTTCCTTGGTACTGTTCATGTGGGTTGTGTTGGTTTGCTGCAGTGCCGTGCTGTCCTCCTACCTACTGGGTGAGACTTTGAACCTTCTGGGAAAATTGGGCTGCGTTCTCAGCCTACTGGGAAGCACCATCATGGTGATTCATTCGCCAGAAGAAGAAGAAGTTACCACCATACAACAAATGTCCCAGAAACTGCTTGACCCTGGTATGGAAGAAGGGGGGGAAAAAAAAAAAACTTAATTTTGCTAAGTGTAAGGTTTTAATGGCTCATAATGACTGAACACTGTTCCCAATGTGCCATTATGGTGTGTGATTATGAAATTCAGTCTCAGTGGCCAGAAATTATGCTAGTTGCAGTTTTGTGCACTTTTAGAGAAGTTAATATGTCATTTTTGGAATTATTGTGCAAATGTAACAAAAAAACTGCCCTTTGAAATACATTATCCACAATTAACAGTGAAACCAGCGCTTCGGTGGAAATTGTTGCATATCTCGTATCTAGGGCTACTGCTCCAAAGGATAACATCTGAGCTGTTAACTGTGATGTTCCTACAGGCTTTCTGGTCTATGCCAGCATACTCCTCATCGCCTGTCTCGTTCTGATCTTCTACTGCTCTCCACGTATCGGTCAGACCAACATCTTGGTGTACATCGGCATCTGCTCTCTCCTGGGAGCCTTCACCGTCTCTTCGGTGAAAGGCCTGGGCATCGCGATCCGCACCTTCTTCTCAGACACGTCTGTGGTGCGCCAGCCCCTCACCTGGATACTTCTGGTTTCCCTGGTGGTTTCCATTGTCACGCAGGTCAACTACCTTAACAAGTCCCTGGATGTCTTTAACACACTGCTGGTCTACCCCATCTACTATGTCTTTTTCACCACCGTTGTGTTGGCCACCTCCATAATCCTCTTCAAGGAGTGGGGCAGCATGTCCGGTGTAGACATAGTGGGCAGCATCTGTGGCTTCCTTGTCATCATCTTGGGAGTAGGAATGTTGCACATTTTACGGGATGTCCAGGTGTCACTGGACAGCCTAAAAGACTCCCTGGGTCTGCCATCTGAGGAGAGGAACCAAGAGAAGGTGGATGACAAGCGGATCCTTATCAACAACCTGGAGTGTTTGCCGCCCATTAAGGAGGAAGTCCCTCAGGTGTTCATCATCAGCTGAGGGAAAAGCAATAATACAATAGTAATTTCATAATTATACCTGTTTATGCATGTTTAGGTGTTTGTAGTTTTACAGAGGTGACCGTCTTGCTGCTGATGAGTGTTTCAGTCAATGATGCAGAAGGCTTGGTGGAGATACAGTACTGCTCTACGGGATGGTACTACAAGGACCAATGTTTGTTATATTCCACATTTATGTCATTGGTTGTCTTTGTATATTGACAATTTCTTTGCTTAGTAGAGAACCAGGGCTGTGGAGTCGGTACACAAAACCTTTGACTCTGACTCCAGTAACCCAATAATTGGTTCCGACTCCACAGCACTGCCCAAAAGTTGCATGATATTTTGGGGTCAACTTATCCGGCGAATATTGGCCTAAAGCTATATTACACCTCTAATTTCTGGGGGTCGACTTATACGCCAGCATATACGGTACATTTAGCCAGAGCCGGTACATTTTTGACGTAGAACTACGTCTTTCACCTCACTGGGTGTGGGGGGGTAACTTGGGAATTGATCGTCAAATAAAAATGCAACCCCCTCTCGCCACTACTGCTCGCAAATGAAAAGACGCAGAGAGATAGCGCATATACCCTTGGATAGAGGAGGGAACACCGCATCAAACGAGATATGAAAGGCTGCTGCCGGTTGAGCCTGAGCGAGCTGGTAACATTGCGAAAATGTCACACGTTTGGCTCGTTATCGAGTTGGCGCGCGTTGCGTTAGATGTCACCATGTTTGAACCACATGTCATAGCGTTCACGTCAGCGCCTCAGTTCGTAGCTAGAGAGCCGCGCTATCAGCAGGAAAACCTACATTTAGACTGAGGTAGGGGGCCCGAAGGCAGCTCATGGAATTAAAAATTTCAAAGATGCCCAAGAAACACGACGCAAAGTACTACCGCGACCGACGAGCTGCACTTAGGGAGCAAGCCGAGGCCGACTCCGTACACAACCTCGTTTCATTTCTCGCGCCACCCACGTGTAGTTCTCCGTAAAGACACGTAGCATAGTAAAGCTATGCACCTGAAAATTTTTCCGACTCCACAGCAATGTAGAGAACCGAACCAATACTTGTGAAATTGCACTATTAGTGTGGTTGATGTATTGGTACGTTTGCACATGGCTCTAAACATTTACTCTGCTGTCACCCTGTACAAAGAAATGTATTATTTTAGATGCCAGTGAACACATTTCATTGTGATGGTCTTAAATTTTCATAATTTCTTTGCTATGTCGGTGACCAGTAGTTTTAAATACTTTCATATATTCAGAATATAAAATAAGATCTAAAATACGCAGTTTGTTTCCAGTAATTTTATTTATTTTTTTATTTTTTAATCCCTTTCCAGGAATAAACTTGAAGATGTTTAAATTAATTAGGTCAAATGGAAAAAAAAACCATGCATTTATGATTATAGCTTATTTGCAGACATTTGACTTTCATCATTTCTAATTGCACTTCATTTTTGGAATTTGCTAAATTTGTGTATTTTGAGTTAAAGCTTTTTAAGGTACAATGAACATTTGATTTTCAGCTTCTCAGTTTTTGCAACAGATGTCAGTCAAGGAATTTAAAGTGTTAAATCTGAATATTCTCAGTTTGTAACAGGCATTTCAGAATCTGTCAGCTCAGAAATAATTAATTTACTTTTTGGTTCAGAAATAAATGAGCATTTCTCAAGGCAAGAATTCCTTTCCTAATGAAATCGCTGAAGCTTATAACAGATGATATTTTTGTGTCCTGTTTTGTGGTCATAACATTCACAATTTCTCTGAGGAGTTTATATGGATTCCTTTGTAGTTTGGGTTACATGTTTTTTCAGTAAATTCTTTTAAGTATGCTTATAAAAGAAGGTGTTTAGAAAGGAGGTGCTAGTAATTTGAATTTCTCCTACTCCTGAGGTCTTTGTTGTATTTTATGAGCCTCATTTAGTTTTTTTTTTTTTTTTTTTTTCTTCGAAGGGTGTTCAAGCTGAAGTTTTGTATCCGTTGGCTAAGAGGAGGAGCAGTGATAACATTTGGAAGGTAGAGATAATTTTCCACTTGGGTATTTACCCGAGACCCCCCTTGGCTCTCAGCAGTGATCATTTTTATCCAGCTCCCCCCCAGCCCTGCTTAGAGTAGATGAAGTTAAAGGTCTTAACAACTTTCCAAGTGTTTAGGGGGTGAAAACACTCAGTAGTACTCTGAGGAGTTACAAATACTGGAGGCATTATGCTTGCTTTAAAAAAAAAAAATACTGCTTGACACTTCCCCACCTCCTTGTTACAGCGATGGGTGAAAGACAAGAAACCATCTGAGATTTGGCTCTATTCTCATGGTCTTTCCACTCTGTGCCTTTCAATTGCAGCCGTTTGTCTAACACTGTAAATTCATTTGGAAAAAGGTATCTGCTAAATCAAGGTTAGTAATTATAATTTGTTTTCAAGGTTCAAAGGCAGGTACATCTACATATATCCTTTTAATTGATGCTTTTCTCCAAAGCAACTTACAATGTCAGCCTACCTACAGATATTTACTTATTTATTCACCTGGGTATTTTTTTTTCCTGGAGCAGTTTTTCAGGGTAAGTACTTTGCTCAAGGGCACTACAGTTGGAGGTGGGATTGGAACCTGTAACCTTTGGGTCCAAAGGCAGCAGCTCTAATGTAAGGTAGTACTGTGATAAATGACTATATGACAATGAGGGTACTTTAACCCTTGATCAAGTACTACATAAGATTTACTGGAACATATCCAGTGATACATGTAAAAAGAAATTACTTTGGGATAAATACTCAGAAGTAGTGATTTTTTAGTACTACTTTCCTCCCTCACTGCTTTTATCTGATTTTGTCTATTGGAACAACTGAGAACCAGAGCCACAGCAGCTGCTAAGTACACAGATGCAGACAACTGCCCTCCTATGGGGCCTTATCACCTGCCCTGTGTTTGTATCCGTTAAGGTATTTGTACTTTGTGGGTGGTGCGACACATCGCATGGTGCCATTTGTGTGTCTTTATTTGCTTTTTCTTGCCACTATTCTAAACTACTTTAACTAACTTACTCATTACTTTATTTAGCTGACATTTTTCTCCAAAGCAACTTACAATTATTTACCCATTTCAACAGCTGGGTAATTTTACGGTAAGTACCTTGTTTAAGGGTATTATAGCTGGAGGTGAGATTTAAACCTGTGACCTTGGGGTCAAAGGCAGCAGCTCTAACCACTACATTACCAGCTGTCCCCTGTAGGATCTACCTGTCTGACAGACAGGGTGTAGTACTTTGAGATGGGGAAAAACAAACTGGGAACTTTGACCGGGACCCTTATGCAGGAGTTGTTTCGTTTCATTAAATTTTATTTTTTAACAAAAAATAAATGGGAATTGAGTGGTGGTGTCGTTTTCACAAAATGATTAGCTTTGAATTCTTGCAAAAAAAAAAAAAAAGCTCAGTAGATGGGCCCTGCTCTTATGGCAGAGCTCGGATCTCAGTTGCAGTAGTTCTGCAGCTCAAAGAGGTTGCAGGGCTTGTGACAGCACTGCTCCACAATGCCTCTCTTCACCTTCAGCTCACCCTGCTCCTTGTAGGGGTATTCGTCCACTTCGTTCTCTTGGCCTGATTTGGGAGACAAGAAACCTGCAAAATAAGGGGGGGGGAAAAAAAAAAAAAAGAGCAATCAGTTCCAAACAACCTTTGGAAACATCAGCAAGAGAAGGAGGCCATAGAAATGAAGCAACCTACAATCACAGGTTTGCATAACAAGCTGCTTACAATGATACGTGTGTGTGTGTGTGTGTGTGTGTGTGTGTGTGTGTATATATATATATATATATATATATATATATAATCTTTTTTTTTTTTTTTTTTGTCCTGGAACAAATCAGGGTAAGGGCCTTGCTCAACAGTAGTACAGCTGGAGGGGGGAATGTGAACCTGCGATGGCTGGGTCCAGAGCTGGTCATTCGAACCCTAACTCTACCAGCTGTTACGTTTGAGGCTATACAAAGCACTGCAGGTAGTACAATGTTCAGCATCATTACCTTTCATCTGAAGGGCCCCAGCTCAAATCCTCCCTCTTGCTGTAATACCCTTCCTCAGTAAAGTTACTCTGCTCTATAAATGAGTAAATAACTAAGTTATACTTTAAGACTTCAGGTTTATTGATTTTTTTTTTTTTTTTTTTTTCTCTCCTCCCCCAAACAAACTTTTCAATTTAGACTATTTTTCTGGAACTTTGTCCGACTTTCTTCAGTGGCACAAGAGCTCGTAGTCTTAGCTCGCCTTACCTGGCACCTGATAAAATATACATTTTGCTTTGTGCCAAAAAATATGATTCATAGGCAGTAGAGGATGAGAAATACTCTGGTTATGTTATGAGCAAGTTCAGTGTACGAAAAAGGCATCGCAACCGAGACAAGTATTGTGTGCGGCACAAGGTACAAGCGAGAAAACAAAGGGGGACCAAGCAAAGGGTCGGTCCTTCGTGGGGAAAATGCGAAAGTGTGTAGAGGTGCCCGTGCCATCTTACCCAGCAGTGGTTCCGCCTCCCTCCTACTTTTGGGGCTGTAGAAGAAGCCGCGGTCCCCGCAAACCATGTAGAGGGCGTCCACCAGGTGGGAGCCGCACAGGCGCTGGCTTGAGCTGGACTCTGCCCCTGGGGAGGAGGAAAGGACCAGCAGGACCAGCAGAGGGAATGCCTGGAGCCAAATCGCCATGGTGCTGGATGGGAGCGGGGAACATCAGAACATCAGCGCTCCCGTCCATTTGGTGGCCCACAGTTTATGTCCACAACGTAAATTTGACAGTGCAGATGGCCCTGGATGCCTGGATCTAGGCTGTCATTTCCTCGCTGAACGTAGCAGATGGGCGCCGAGGGCCCATGATCCCTGTGCTGCTTAGGCTCCAATAGCCTGGTGAGCGACTCGGAGGGGGGGGAGAAAAAAATTGCTCCACATAAAACTTTTTACATTTTTCACCTGTTTTTTTCACTCACCTGATGGAAGACTCTTCCGTAAATGACAATGCTAAGAATCAACTAAGTTTTGAAATGTCCAAACGCAAATGTAGTGCCAAGACCCTCTTTAGCTTCTTTCGGGGGGCAGTTGGAAGAATAGTGCTTAGAATCACTGCCTTTGGACCTGAAGGCTGCAGGTTTGAATCCCACCTCAAGATGTAGTACCCTTGAGCAAGGTACTTACCCTAAAAATATGCTCCGATAAAATTGTCTGGCTTTATAAAGGGATCAGTAATCATAAGTTGCTTTGGAGAAAGGCATCAGCCAAATGCATAAATATAAAGCTCCTTAACCGTTTTATTCAGTAAAAACTGGGTAAGATCACCGACAGAGAAGGTCCCATCCCTTACCTGTGGAGATGTTGGTGCCGCTGGCAGAGAGGTGACAGAGAAGTAGCGTAGGAGGATGCGACTGGGACAGAACAGTGGGGATTCTCCCTATTTATAGCCCTTGCATGGGCCAGCCTTGGGCCCCAACAGCAGCGTTTACATCTGTAAGTGGAAAATGTAAGTAAATCGATTCGGCGGGAAGCTGAAATGAAATTCTCTGCCTCGTTAGCCAATGTTTGCCTTGCTAAGTGACATTTTTGGCGCTACAGCAATCAACACATGGTGGACCGGTCAATGGAGGTGTCATTGGTGTTAGAAATGAGGCCGGACTTCAGTACTGACCAGCTGCTCCACATTAACCCCAAGAAACAAAGCAAATATTGGTCACTGGTTTGAAGTGGGCTGTTAGTGGAAGCAGATGGATAATAGACGTCTTTGGCTAAATGTGTCTTCCTTCGGGGCTGTAATGGGGTGTTATGCAAAACTGCCCCCTAGGAAGGAACTTTTGCTGACGGCGACAGCAGGGATTCGCCGAAATCTTTCGGATCGAGGGGAACGTTAATCGGAAAACGTGTTTGGTTTCGACAGATACGTTAAATGAAGTGAAAAGAGGAACCGTTTCAAAGGTGTTTGCCTGACAAAATGACATGCAACGTGTGACAAATGACTTGATTCATCCAACTCTGGGTTTCCGTCCTCAGCAGTCTCTCTTGTGGAACTCTTAGGCTGGACGAGGTGGCTGTGGGGGGGAAGAACCAGGGCAGCGCTGCTCTGCCTCTCGCTCCAGGGCAAGTCCCTCCGCACTGGTCAGGAAGGGGTTTAAATAGGGGAGTCATGGCAACTAGGTGTTTCTTAATGGTAACTAGGTGTATGTGTCAGGGTGGTACGATGATGTAGGTGTTGCTGTGTGTGAGATGTTCCTTATACTCCAATGGTAATGTGTTATGCTCCATGGCAGAATGTTCATATGTGTGCGTTTTGTGTTCTGCGCATTGTACATTAAAATAAATAAATTATAATAAGTGGGCACTGGGACTGGACTACCGAAAAGAAGCAGGAAAGAACATAAAAATGCAAATTGCACTGAATTATAACTCGGAAGCAGGAGGTGCAGTAAGGTTGCAAAAGGATTAAAGGCAAAAATTGACTGCAGTAGATTACACACTTTACCCATTTTTACAAGAGGGTTTTGCTACGGCGGCGACTGAGGGAGAGTAACAGGAGCAGGACTGGAAATGGGCAGCTTCAGATTACAAGAGAACTCCTTTAATTATTACTACGTAAAAATGTATACGTGTACCAACCGTTACTCGTAATAATATTTGCTATTTCTGTTATGCCACTAACTTGGTTTGATAATACAATATGAGGTATCCTTAAACATGAGGGGAGAAACCTGCACACACATTTTTACTGCCTACAGGTATTCAGGAGTTCAGATATAATCTCTCCACCAACATCACCAACCTGACCATCAGTGCTTTTACCTGCTTTTGGGATCAAGATCTTCAGGTTATAGTTTTTTTTTTACATGCTTATATATATTTTTTTAATAGTACAATGAAATAATGAAAGAGACCAAATACTGACGATCTTCATCGGGAAAAAACATCACATTACAATACATTACAGTACACATTGATATATGGGGTATTCTTATAAAAGGCATCAGCAATCATTCAGTAACTATATATTGAGACTACAGGCAGTCCTTGGGTTACGAACGTCCGACTTACGTACTACTGGTAGTTACGAACCACCCCCGTAAAGCCTACTGTAAAAAATCAGAGTTTCATACAAGGATTTGTAATAATAAACGGCGCTACTTTGCGACGCGCATCAAAACATTGCGCGTCAACACTGGTTTGTCGGCTCGTGGGCGTTGCACGTGATCCTGCGGTAGGACGAAGACTTCCTTCTTTTCAGTTGGACCACGTTGCTGTTAAGTGTCTTGTGTGTTGCTGTATTTGGCTTTAATTTTTCTTGTTTTTACCCTTATAACCATGGCACTAAAGCATACATGTGATGCAAGTGACAGTGATGCATCAAAGAAAAGGAAAATGATCACGACTGACACTAGAGTGGTGGAAATAATCAAGTGATCAGAAAAAGGTGAAACCCCAACGAACATTGGGGGAAAAAAAGCATTCGGCTGCAGTAGGTCAACGATGGGGACAATTTTAAATGGCAAAGCGAAAATAATGGCGCATGATGTACAAGGTTCTCTCTCTCTATTATAAATACTCTAGTCTGAACCGCTTGTCCCATACGGGGTCGCGGGGAGCCGGAGCCTAACCTGGCAACTCGGCGTAGGGCTGGGGGAGAGGGGACACACCCAGGACTGGACACCAGTCCGTCGCAAGGCACCCCAAGCGGGACTCGAACCCCAGACCCACCGGAGAGCACCACTGCGCCCCCCACAAATACTGTAGTAACATTTATTATTAGTATATTATTATGCATAGAAAGCAGGTACATAATATATTGTAACGACCCGCGTTACTGATTTAATGTAAATAATTGCATTATGGGAAATCTGTAAATAATGTCTGTAACCGCTGGGGCCACTTCGGAGGGAAATGGTGGGTTGACTGTGTCTACCACTGTGTTGGGAGAGCCTAGGGGTGCTAAGGCAGGCTAGAAGCGATGGCTGTAAGCGCAGGTCTTGGAGGAAAAGGGGTCCTCGGACCGAGAGCATTGTTTCCCTTGTGTTGGTGTTCGAATAAATCGTTCGTTATGAACGCTGCTTCCGCGTCCTTCTTCGCCCCATCCAAGTCCACGGCTCTGCGCGCCACAATGCTATATACTAAGACAAACGTTTGACTTACTGACGTTAGATACGAACTATTCCTACTTCTGTACAAACCCGACTTACAGACAGATTTAGGAGGAGAGCTTGTTCGTAATCCAGGGACTGCCTGTATATACCGACTTGGTCTGTATAATAAATATTTTTCAGGACCTTTTTGTACCACAGTTACCCTAAAAAGTTGCAGTTCCCGAAATAGCCGGCAGGTGTCAGCCTTTCCACACTTGTTCCATCTCAACCTGTCGTAAATATAATTTACTGTGACAACTTGCCTTTAAGAAGCCAAGGAAGCCCATCTCCCCTGAATAACCTTTGATTTATTACACATTCTTTTATGCAATTCTAATCAAAGGTGAGTGAAAACAGCCACATAGAAGCAGAGGCACTCCTTGCACCGGCCATCTCGGTGTTTCAGTGCGCTGACCGCAGAGCGATCCGTGATGCGAAGGAAGCTGGGAGCGGCCGTGAGCCCTGCTAATGGATCCGACTGATGACAATTAAGCCCCTGTCATAATTCCCCATCAGCCTAGACATACTAATAGGGAAATGACAGTCAGATCTGATGGTGAGGCAGGGACAGTCTTAAATGAGTCCTTATTATGATTGATACTAATTATACCTGTGGTGAAGAGGAAGTGGGGAATTGTGGGATTACCGAGGAATAGAAAGGAGCAGACTGTAATGGCTTTTATTATTTGAGGGAATGGGTCAGGAGCGAAGGAGGGCCAATCGATATCTCAGTATTGCAGTAATGAGGCGTTGCATGGAGTCTGATCAATATTAGCAGATCAGTCAGGTTGCTGTGTCCGTCCCCCCCGGCTCCGGGAGATAAACCAAAGCTGCTTACGGGAACAGATGAGGGTAAGTTGGAGTCATACTGTTAAACGATAGCGGAAGGTCAAGTCTTGAAATCGTCAACACGCTTCGATTTAATTTTTTTACTTAAGGATGTTCTCAGCTGAGATCTGACTGGGGAGACCACCTGTTAAACACTATTGGATCCTATATGTCTTCTCAATGGTTACTACAAGAATGGCGCACCCAATGGCTAACTCAGATGTTGTTCACCGTTCCTAAATATGGTGTCAATGATTGATGCGACTGTGGATGCACAAAGCATGCGAGCAGCCCGCACAACACAAGAGAGGTATTACAGATGCTCCTTGACTGACGATAGGGTTACGTTCCGATAAACCCATCGTAAGTGGAAAAAATCGTAAGTCAAACAAGAATATGGTACCGCACTTACCGAACATCACAGCCTGGCCTAGCCGACCTTAAACGTGCTCAGAACGCAATAGCCTGCAGATGGGCAAATTTAAGCAGGAGACACACATGGGCGTTTAGTAGACATGATGGGATGCAAAAACAGAAAATAAAAAACGCTTGCAGCACAGTATCGGTTGTTTACACTTGCGGTTGTTTACACTCATTGGCGTGATCGCTACAGAGACTGCGAACGTGGATGAGTGGATGCTGTGGCTCTCTGTCATCGCCCAGCATTGGGAGAGAGTATCGTACTGTATATCGCGAGCACTGGAACAGATCGAAATTCAAAATTCAAAGTACGGATTCTACCGAATGAGTATCGCTGTTGTACCATTGTAACTTCCAAAAAATCATGAGTCAAACCATCATAAGTAGAGGAGCATCTGTATTTAGATTTTCAGAACAGCAGATGTTTCATGCACACCTTTTTATCTTTAATCCTACCTTTTGTTCTCAAGACACAACCGAATGGCATCAAAAATATTTTGGTGTTTCATTAACTTTAAGCAGACAAGCTCTTACCTGAGCACCCCCAAAGTCCACATATTACAATAATGTACTACAGTCATGCCCCACTTAACAATGTTTCGCTTAGCAACTGACCACACATAAGACAGTGGCCCCATTAGATTATAATGGAGCTGAAAAATTCTTATCGACTAGCGACGTTGTAGCATAACGTGCAACATGTTGTGCTACGATGTTATGATGACTACGACGTTGCTAGTCGATAAAAATTTTTTTTCATGTGTTGATGGTGGTACTGCTGGAAATAAATCTACTGCACCCCCAGTCGTGTAAAAGTATAGCACGTACAGTTATGTACAGGACAAAATACTTGATAATGATAATAAACACCTATGTTACTGGTTTATGTATTTACTATATTGTATTTTTTATCATTATTTTAGTGTACTCTTTCTACTCATCAAAAACGTTTACTGTAAAACAATATGCTGTGTTACGCCAGCAGCAGCGTCATAAATCTTGTGTTTACCACATCTCTTGACTGCATCGAGGCTATACCATCTAGGTGTGTAAAAGTACACTCTGTGATCGAAGCTGAACCATCTATGCATGTATAAATACACTCTTTGATCGAGGCTATACCATCTAGGTGTGTATAAGTACACTCTATGATCGAGGCTATACCATCTAGGTGTGTATAAGTGCACTCTAAGATCGAGGCTATACGATTTAGCTGTATATAAGAACACCGCAACAGACAGAGGCCGGCTCAGGTGAGTGCTCGCGCTCCTTTTATTCACTCAGGTGCAATGACAGAAGGGGGGGGGAACGGGGGCACCGGGAACGGGTATTCAGGGACAGGACTTCGGGGTCTGCAGCGTCGTCGTGGGGCTCGGGAATGAAGGCGCGGGCGTGTGCGGGGTTTGGAAATGGTGATCGTGCATGCATCCGCAGTGCTCTTCCTCCTCTCTCGTCTCGCTCGCCCCTCACTGGGAGCCCCGAGGGAAGAAATAGAGGCGGCAATTACTCTCAGCTGTGGGCAGCTGCCCTCAGGCTCTGCCCCCTTTGCTCGTCGCCTCGGCGTGCTACATACACTCCGTGATGTTCACACAATGACAAAATCGCCTAACGATGCACTTCTCAGAACATATCCCCGTTGTTAAGCGACGCATGTCTGTATATAAGTTACTCTGTCTGATGTCTGCAGGGTGTTCTGCAGCTGTGACCTAAGAGCTCCTATTTGTACATCCATCCATACAGTAAAAAGACAGAGCAGTAAACAGGCGTGGAACTGTTTTAGTCACCGTCAGTCCGTGCTGCTATTGGTCATGAGTGAACAAGTGGAATTTTTGAGGCGTGTCACTTTGTGTCAGTTTCTGTTGCACACTTGCAGTCTGAGTCACCTTTACCATGGTATGATAGATGAGGTGCAAATGATGTGTGAAAGTACCATGATTAGAGCAACCTGAACACGCAAGGCTTAACGTTCACTTTAAGCGGCTCTCCAAAATGCAAAGTAATGTTACGGTGCGGAAAAGTGAAACAGATCAGTGGACTGACTGAGGCCACTGGTAAGGCTTCTGAGCAGAGAGTGTCGCGGCACCTGTAACACTAGTGCTGCAGAGTGCTCACGGTTTCTTTTGTCATCTGCTCAGCTGAAGCGATGCTACAAATTTCGGAACATTGTTTCCAAACTACTGCACATTCCCATGAATATTTACAGGGTTTACCGTGGTATTCCTTCTGCGTCTCCCAAAACTTTGTGCGCAAGAGCAGCTGAAAAGCACGAGAATTTACGGCAGTCCATTCCCAACCTACAATTCGTGTCCCTGTCCTTTCCCGAAGTACGGAAGATGCACACACGGCTACGTCCAATGTAAAAGTGTACTTTCGCTAGCACTCCGCTCGGTTTCCCTTCGGCAAAATCCTGGTGTTTCATAAGTATGGAGGAATACATGGCAGGAATTATAAAAATGACATACAGCACGTCAGATTCGCCTCAACGGCATCGCGATGCACGGGACGATGTTTGAGGAAACCTGGAGAGGGACGGTGCTGCAAAGTTACGCTGACAGTGAGGGAAAATGACACATTCAAGGACCAAAAGACACCGAGGGAGTGATATATTTAGTTTGATAGGCCCTGCGCAGGTACCACAATCACCTGCTTTCTGTGGTCTGAGAATAGTATCTTGCGTCTGGCCATCTTTGTAGCGCCACCAGGAAGCCGGGGGCCTCTCGGCGGGTCTGCTAGGACTGCTTCGCTACGGCTAAGAACTGCGTAAATGACACCAATTCGTTTTCTAGGTGACAGGGGAGAGAGCTCTGCCTGCCATTTTCGTCCCAGCCCATCGATCTCGGGATGATAGGAGGGATCCGTGGGCTGCGGCGAGCCTCCGAGCTGCCCTGTCACGCACTGCCGCTCCTAGGCGCTGCGCCTGCCATGACTTGAGCGCGCTCCTCGCACCTGACGGAGAGCTCTCGATAAGCAGCACAAAGCGACGTCTTGCTCCGAGCGCAGAGGTTAAGCGCTTAGCGACAAGCTGGTTCTAGGGTCCAGGGTTCGAATCCAGCCCCAGCCTCTGCGGAGTTCGTGGGGGGTCCCCCCAGGTGCTCTGCTTCCTACGGGGTATGACGGAAGGTATGGCTTATGCTCGGGATAACTGACATTTCTTTCGTAACAATGTGGGGGTGGGGGGGATCCTCCATATATTGCCCACATCATCCATGGTGATAAGGTACTAAGAGGATTCTGACAAGAAGCATAGTGGAAAAAAAGGGGAACGGGCTCGACTCGCAGCCTCGTTGACGGGCCTTATCAATTATTTATGCCGCATTGGTATCCACGACTAGTCGGCTTCCTCGGTTCGCAATGTGACGCGCCCAAAGGGCTGGTGTTGGGAACGCCTCGGGCTGTTTCGCACCTGCAGGCGCGAGCGAGTGAAGAGCGTTCGTGGGAGACGGTACATCCACCGGCGCACGCGGCCCGAGAACAGGGCCGTAATGAGGGATAATTCACATTTGCGAAACGGCAACGAGATTCGAGTCTCTCGGGGGACGGAGGGAGGGTTGGACCGGAGCGCCGAAAGAATCAGACCTTTCGCTTTGTGTTGTTCTCGTTTTTTCTCCTTGCCGCTGCGTTGTTTGGTAGCTGTGAAGTTTCCGCCATTCGAACTGTTCGATAGCCCTTCACAAGAATTAAATGCGTGGCTTGAAAGCTTTCTGTCTGGGAAAAGGAGACGCAAATCTATAGCGTCTAAGATGAGCCACGGCTCCGTCCCTTTGTGTTCCCACCTTGCAGCGTTCAGCGGCGAGACACGGTGCAGAAGAGTAAACACTTTCACTTATCGGCTCCGGATGGAAGCGCTTATTGATCCCACTCGCGGGTCTTTTTCCTAAACCATGTTTAAACATCAGTTGCTGATGCCAGTTTTCAGTAATTCATTTCGTACTGCTAATTAAGTGAAGAAAATACAGATTCCTCTTTAAAATGTTACTTATTCTTTTATTTGTTCTCTACGGGATGCATTTTCCACGCAAACATTTACATTTCAGTAACCGCTTGTCCCGAGCAGGGTCGCAGTGATCCAGAGCCTATCCTGGAATCCTTTTGCACAGGGCTGGGGGTAGGGTAGCCACACACACACACGCACTAACTCACTCTCACCTACTTACATGTTATGGGGAATTAAGCATCACCAATCACCTTGAACTGCTTGTTTTTGGACTGTGGGAGGAAACCAGAGCACCCTAAGACATGGGGAGAACACGCAAACTCCATACAGACTGAGCGGGATTTGAACCCACACTCTTGCGATGCATTTTACTGAACTAAATGAAGATCTGATCATCTCACGTTGCTGTGTAAGGAGCCAGAAGGGGCATCCTTACTAGATGGGGTCGAAACCTTAACCCTTGAGGGTTCTAAACTGAAACCGCAGCTCAAAACAGAATTAAATGGTACAAATATGCAACAATTGCTATGGGCACCAGAATGACGTAGCAGAATAAACATCAGTACTTTGAAACAGAGTTGGTCACACAAATGAAGAGGCGTCCCGCTGGGAAAGGTGTAAAATGCACCGATGTGCTTAGGCTGCTTGTTTGATCAAAGGCGGTTCAAAAGAACGTTTTCCTGCATTTCGTATGAGGGAAGAGACGCTTGAAGGACGTTCCTCGTGGTGTCTGCAGGTGGCAGTATCACCATTCATGAGTTTGTCCCCAGCGGTGGTGTCTCCTGAAAGCCCACATGGTTAATGAGCAGTACCTGTGTGTGTTTTTTCATTTGTGAAAAAGCCACCTGCCTCACACAGTGCCCTTTCAGGCAGATTGGCTGAGCTGAGACAAACATTTTCAGTGAAATTCAGGTACATCTCAAGCTCTGTTATGCCTGAGATGCGAAACACAAGGCTCCACCATGGAGCATCACAGTACGTTTACATTTATTCATTCAGTAGATGCTTTTCTCCAAAGCGACGTGCATTTCAGAGAACAGCACAGAGCGCATCACATCAGCAGAAGGAGAAATTTGGATGCAGACATGTGATTCTTAAGTACAGTCAATTTGTCCCATACCGTGGTATAAACCAGTCTACAATGCATAAGTAGCTGCATATAGGGTTTTCTGTTACATATAGAAAAAAAATTGTTATTAAAAATGATTCAGCTTAAACACATGCTTGTCGAGGACTAACGAGATCAGGGAAGGAAGAAGTGAGTCCGAAAGAGGTGAGTTTTCAGGCCATTATTAAATGTAGAGAGAGATTCAGCAGTTCTGAGTGGCAGGGGGAGGTCATTTCACCACGTCGGAGCCAGAACCAAAAATCTTTGTGCCTTTGATTGAGGGATAACCCTTTCGTGTGTGGGACCACCAAGCAGGTAGAGGTGGAGGAGCAAAATTGGACGGGGGGGTGAATTATCATGTCTTTAGCACATAGGATGAAGCACAAAGGACAGGACAACTACTTTATTAATCCCTACGCAAAAATTCAAACACACTGCAACACATGACACACGACATGTGAGAACATGGTGCAAGGAACATGGTGAAACACAGTAATACCCAAACAAAAGAGACAATTAGAGATTACAGTCACACTAGACAATTAAGCAAATGCAAAGACTCTAAGGTTCTCAAGGCACTAAAAATCAGTTCATTAGGTGATCTCATCCTTACACTTCCTGTCAGTGCTTCTCAATCAGGGGTGTGAGAACCCCTGGGGGTACCTCAGGGGCTGCGCTCGGTGTGTTGCATTTCTCATTTGCTCATTTTTAGTAAAATATCGATTGACTGATAAACTGTTGAATCATTTTTAACAACAGTTTGTTATTAAATTAAATTCCCCGATTTAGTCTTTGTTAGTTTTCTTCTTGATCATGTTTACTATCTTATCATCAGAATGTTTTAACTACTGTTTCACAGTGTTTGGATGGTGTTTGTGGAAATATCCGGGCATGTCTGCAAAGTCCAGGAATTAATAATATTTTCCCCATTGGAAACAAGGAGAAAAGACCTTGTGGTTTACAGACTGTTTTCAGGAACAAATTAGGTCTGTATAACGAGGGACACGCTTATAGATATATATATATATATATATCAATATACAGGGGTGCGGTGGCGCAGTGGGTTGGACCGCAGTCCTGCTCTTCGGTGGGTCTGGGGTTCAAGTCCCGCTTGGGGTGCCTTGTGGCAGACTGGCGTCCTGTCCTGGGTGTGTCCCCTTCCCCCTCCGGCCTTACGCCCTGTGTTGCCGGGTAGGCTCCGGTTCCCCGTGACCCCGTAAGGGACGAGCGGTTCTGAAGATGTGTGTGTGTGTGTATATCAATATAGCTCACAGCACCTGGGTGGTGTGAGAGGACGTAGGTTCAATCCATGCTCAGTCTGTGTGGAGTTTGCATGTTCTCCCCATGTTTGCTTGGGTTTCCTCTGGGTGCTCTGGTTTCCTCCCACAGGCCAATGACATGCTGTTCAGGTTCACCTGTAGTGTGTGTGTGTGTGTGTGTGTGTGTGTGTGTGTGTGTGTGTGTGTGTGTGTGTGTGTGTGTGTGTGTGTGTGTGTTCCACTGATGTATGGATGAGTGACCCAGTGTAAGCAGTGTATCTAGCAGGATAAGTCACCGCGGTGAATAAGGTGTGTGGGCTGCTGCCTGTCTCCCAGTACCCTAGTAGAAGCAGACCACTGTGACCTGTCCTTCCGTGATGGAGGCTCCGTCGCCACTGCTGGACAACATGCCTGGGACCCCCTGCGGATTCCACTTGGGAAGACCTCCACCAGGCCTTGTTCACTGGGAGGCAGCTCTTTGCTTCCTGTGAGTGCTAATCCTTCGGCGAGAAATATTCAGCTTTTTCAATGCCACACATTTGCATTTACAAAAGAGGTCTTTCGCTTGTTGTAAAACTTGAATTACAATGAGCAGTAATTGATTGCAAACCTTTTAGAACCAAATTCAGAGGAGCTATTTTAACACAATGAATACATTGTATTAGAACAGAAATAATAATAATGTTAAATATCATTTATTGAAATGGACAGTGAAATTAAAACAGGACCAATGAGGTGATAACAAATGAGTAATTAATTTAATGCTCAAATGGAATCTCAAACACAATTAGATTATTATTTTGGACAGTAGAAAAAAAAAAGCATAGTTTTAATGCCTTTTATTCTAATCTGCAGTTAATTGGAAGAACTATGAAAAGGAAAAATCAAAAATTTCTCATGGGTAATAAGCATACATTTATATATATCTATATATATATTTAAAATATACATTTCTCAGAATGGAGAATTTTTGATGCGTTGAAGTCTCATCACATTTGTACAATATTTCATGGGTTTTCCATTACATATTTTGCTCGTGTTACGTTTTTTTGCCAAAGCAAGTCATGCAATTTACAGTTCACATATACTCACATCTCCCAGTTGGCAAACACAGCTCATGTTAGTATATTTGCCCATTAGGTGAGACTCGTTTAGACGAAGAAGCATTTCCATTATTTCTTAGGGGAGAAATTATGCTCCCCTGCACTCAAAACGTTTACTTAAATATGAATGAAAAACTCTCCTGACCACCGTAATAGGTTTTGGAAAATTTATTTATGGATCTCAAAAAAAAAAATCTTTTTTTTTTTAAATAAAAATAAGCATGAAGGTAGTAGCATGTAGTATAGTGCTTAGCGCTGCAGCCTTGTACACAAAGGACCCCCGTTTAAATCCCACCTGATACCTACTGAGCTGCTCCACTAAAAACTGCTCTACTGTATAAACAGGCCCTCCGAGAGCTGAAATGGGGCCCGAGCCATTTTATACTGCGAGGCTTCCTCAAAAGAGGAAAAAATAATAATTTTAAAACAGGTGTGCAGATTTTTTCATTTGCAAAATGCGTGACAGTATAATATTATTGGGCTTTCGCTTTAGGCACTGTGGATTAACTCATTCCTGTATTACACTGTGTAATGCACCCTTGGTTGAGGTGAGGACCCCCGTGAGGTGTGGCCTGGGCCAAATTGCCCTGCTAGGCCCCCCCTTGCAGACTGTGTAAAACATGAGTAAATCATTGAGAAATGCTATATAAATGCAATAACAACAATAAAGTGGGGATGACAGCGCTAACGGATTTTTTTTCATCATGTTCATCAAAACAGCAAAAAAACTAATTGAGAAAAATACAATAGTCAGTCCACCACAAGGCACCCCAAGTGGGACTTGAACCCTATATCCCTTACACAGGGGGGTGTGTGGCACAAACCCATTGCACCACCACATCCCTTTTCCTCTGAACACTTAAGTAAGCATCTTACTTTCAGAATTAGGTGATGAAGTAGAGGTAGTGAAGCTCAAGGGGGTGTTTCACATTTTTTCCTTTGGTTGATGCTTTTCTCCAAAACAACTTACAGTGTTAAGATACCTATAATTATTTGCCTATTTATACAGCCGAGCAATCTTCGCCGAAGCAATTTAGGGTAAATACCTTGCTCAAGGGTACTGGAGCTGGGATTCAACCCTGTAACCTTTTGTTGTGAAAGCAGCAGCTCTCACCGATACACTACAAGCTCTTCTAGAGTAAAACTTAATTCCTACACTTACATGGATATGTTATGGACATTTGGCAGCCTGTGGTGGAAAGCTGTCCCGACATTACGAAATAGGTATATATTTGCTAAGTGTCATAAATAAAATTTCTATAGAATAGCACATTTTGTACATCGCTGGTCAGTAACTATTTATCCAGTGATTGTCGCCAAGATTCTGTGCTTGTACAGGTGGTCTCCGACTTATGATGGGGTTATGTTTCGCGAAACCCAACATAAGTTGAAAATATCGTTAAGTCAAAAATCCATTTAATACACGTAATACACACCCCTGTGTGACAGACTGGGAGATGCGGATCCCTGCCGGTGCCCAGCATCATGAGAGAGTTTTGCACCGCATATCGCTTGCCAGGGGGAAAAATTCAAAATCTGATGTATGGTTTCTACTGAACATCCATCGCCAGCTCACCATCGTGAAGTCGAAAAATCGTAAGCTGAACCATTGTAAATCGGGGCCCACCTGTACTAAAAACAAAGGCCACACTTCAGTGCACCCCCCCACTTCACTCCCAACAGTCACAGACACGCCATCAAACACGACCGGCACTTTAAAACACCTAAAACTGTTGGAGAAAAGAGCAGAACTTGGGAAAAACACAACACAATAAAACATTGGGAAAATATCTTCACTCCTCACAGGCACAGGTGTGACTGGGTTTGAACCCGTAACCCTGGAGCTGCGAATTGACACCACTGCCCACTGAGTCCCGATGTAACCGTTCCTGCTCTAAAAATGAATCACAATGCATTGGGATCGCGCCGTCGCGAAAAAGTGCAACGCGAGACACCTGTGCTGTGTTTAGTATGACAGGAGAGGTGCTAAACTGTCTCAAATGACGTGCTGCTCTGAGCTGGCGAAGTTCTTGCCGCCAAAGTGTTGAATGCAGGTCGTGAAAGAAGAATCGGTCGAGCGGGAGGCAGCAAGACCAGGTCGTACACTTCACTCACCAGCAGTCGCTCGCTTTTTTGACACTGAAAAAGAAGATTAATTGAAGGGACAGGTGAGCTGAAGATTAATTGAAGCGACAAGTCAGGAAAAGCGAAATTACCTCTCGTTGTCATGACTACAGGAGTGTGACTGAGTAAACGAAACCGTAAGGTGATGATGGTGAAGTAAAACAGCCAAACCCTCTGTGCTTTGACATCACTTATGTGGTCACCTGCAGAGAGGCTCTTCAACAGTACAAATTCTCAAGGCCGAGGAGCCAAAACATTTCTTTGCAAAACCCCAGAGGAGGAGTCATAAGGTGAAACGCTGTACCTAATTACAAGCAGCGACTAAGCATGGTAAAGAGGAACATCGAAGGTAACAAATTAAGGTTAATGTTATCGTTGGAATTAATTAGGTAACGAATGCTCATCGATGGACTGTGGCTTCTCTTGATGCGTGAGGTATCACCAGGGTGTCCGCTGCTACAGCCATCAAGAGCAAACATGACAACAAGTGTAAAAATTGATATAACAGGCAAACAAGTCAACAAATTCAAACCAGGACATCAAAAAGTGAGGTGGGGGGGTGGGATGTATCATAGTAAAATCACATTTTCCCACCTCCCAAGGTGTCTGGGTTTTATTGCATGACCAACATTTATACTAAGGTATTTTATGAGTCATAGCTAGTGGGGTATTGTACTTTTATTCATTCGTCTGATTCTTTACAACCAGGCAACTTACAATAAGTTTGTATACTAAGCTACTTACAATTATTTACACATTTTTACAGCCGGATTATTATTACTGCAGCAATTCAAGGTAAGAACCATGGTTAAGAGTATTACACTGGGAGCACGGATTCAAGTCAGGTCTTCGAGACCAAGCTGTAGCCACAACTCAACCTGCTGCCTACATGTTGCCTAAAGGCTACATGTTGACAAGTCTGTCCTTCTCTCAGCACATCGAAGCCACAACTCAGACCTGCAGATACATCCTGCACAACATCTGCAGGATCCATCCTTATCTCACAACTGACTCAACTACTTGTTCAGGCCATGGTGACATCCCGTCTGAACTACCGCAACTCTCTCTTGTGTGGCCTTCCATTACTGCCATCAAACCTCTGCAGCTGATTCAGAATGCTGCTGCCCGAGCTGTGTTTGACTTTGTGAAGCGTTCCCATGTATCTCCTCTACTTGCTTCTTTTCACTGGCTTCCTATAGCTGCCCGGATCAAATTTAACACCCTGGTTACAGCCTGCAAATGCATCAATGGAACTGCTCCCAGATATCTACAAGACCTGATCAACCGCTACACCCCAACCAGACTGCTGTGTTCCTCCACATCTGCCAACTTGGTGGTCCCACGTGCGCAAGGTAAAGCACGGAGGTTCTTGGTTCTGGTTCCATTGTGGTGGAACGACCTCCCCCGTCACTCAGAATTGCTGAATCTCTGTCCACATTTAAAGAGGGTCTTAAAACCCACTTCTTCCAGACTCACTTTGCCTATCATTTTACCTTTACACTGCTACTCCTGTAATGTAATGCAAATGTTTATATGTATCTCAAAAAAAAAAAATTACTAGGAAGGTGATCAGGAATTGTCGATATTCAGATAAAGTTTTATGCAGCTACTCGTGTGATGAATGTTGGTTCATATGGTGGAAAGAAGCAAACTAACTGCACTTAAGAATCACACGTCTGCATCTAAATGTCTTTTCCTGCTGTTGTAATGAACACATTGTATTTTCTATGAGATGTACGTTGCTTTGGAGAAAAGCATCTGCTAAATGAATACATGTGAGTGCAAATGTAAATGTAATATTACTAATGCCTGGACAAAAGAATGTAAAATAGCTGATTTTTATATGATACAGTGTCCACGTGTAGTCAGACGTTTGCCATTGCAAACGTCCCTTCATCGAAATAATACAAGGAGCATCAGGTCACCTTGAAAGCAAAGGCCATCAGAAGAGCGCAAAAGAGCTGTTGAAGAACCACTTGGAAATACAATGTCTTCATTGTCGTGACGTCACAAAAGTCCACATGCGGGTTCGATGCTACGGAGAGGTAGCTATGGCTTTGTGGTAGAGTACCTCTTCATTGGGTTACTGCTGGATCATCACTTGACCGTCCACATGAGATGGCCAACGAAGCGTGTGCTGATTTCAGGACTAGGAATCTGCTTCTCGTTCTCTAAGCCTCTATGGGCCTCATTTGCGCCACAGCTATTCTCGCTTTGTCCCGTTCCACCCCCACCCTTCCTTCCCCGTCTGAGGAGGCTTTAAAGAGCGTCACAATGCAGGATCTCTGTGCCCTCTCGCAGTGATCCGGAGAGCTTTCAGCGCTGCGCTGACACTTCTATTCCGAGGTGAAGCTCTGGAGTGTTGCTTCAAAATAGATCAAAGGACAGAATGGAATTAATTTGCTCAGATACCAAAGTGCATATGGATAGAAACCCGTTCACAGGAGACGTGATTAGTGTTGATCAATAAAAGTCAGTTGACGTTTCTGGATACTCTTTTCTTCCCCAGTTATTAATGTAATATGACACTGCATCAGAGGTCTTGACCCGAGCCATTCCTCCCCAAAGATAATTAAAAAAAAAAAAACCAATGTGGCTTTACTTTTACATTTATTTGTTTAGCAGAAGCTTTTCTCCAAAGCGACGTACATCTCGTAGAAAATACAATGCGTTCATTACTGTCACGCCCCCAGGATCAAGCCAAGCGACCGCACCTGCAGCCTGTTAACCCGGCCCGGTATAAAGGGAGCTCCATGACCGCAGAAGGCTGCAGATTCTTGCCAACGCCTCCTTGTGTGGATTGTGCATAATCAGCGTTACTCTTTCCATTGTTCATGCTTCATGTTCTGATCTCCTGGCTTCTGACCCTTATGTGTTCGCCTGACTTCTTCCGAATCTCGACAATTCCTGATCACCTTCCTACTATTTTTTCTTATAAACATTTACGTTACATTACAGGAGTAGCTGCGTAAAGGTTTATCTGGCGTCATCTTAAAGTTGTGGTGCACGAATATTTACACCTTACATGAACTTAAGAGATGGTGGGTGAAGTGAGTCCAGAAGAGGTAAGTTTTCAGACCCTTCTTGTATGTAGAAAGAGATTCATCAGTTCTGACTGAGAGGGGGAGGTCGTTCCACCACAACGGAGACGAACCGAGAACCGCCGTGTTTTACCTTTCGTGCATGGGACCACCAAGTTGTGGAAGTGGAAGAACGTAGCAGTCTAGTTGGGGTGTAGCGGATGATCAAGTCTTGTAAATAGCTAGGAGCAGTTATACTGATGCATCTGTAGGCCATAACCAGGGTCTTAAATTTGATCCGGGCAGCTATAGATCTTGCTGCTATTCATTATTATCTTCCTTAAATATGACAAATGCCTCCATGATATTTTTTCCTCTGCTTTCTGATAACCCCTTATGTGTTGCTTCTGTCACAAGTTCTCCTACCAGAGTTTGGCATTTATTGTTCTTGCTGCTATTCATCTTTGATTTTCCTGGCATCATAAGAAAAGTTTTCTTCTTCAGTCGTGATCATCTTTCATAACTCTCTTCTTCAGCAGTGGTGGGTGGGAGGAGCTAAAGTGAGAGGACGAACAGGAGCAGATGGAGTGAAAGTCGCACGGTGAACGCAGGAGTCTTGGATGGGCTGGCGGAATCGCCAAGTGCTGGCAAGGAGACGAGCCGGGAGGCATTCATATCAGCCCAAGTGTGAGAGCACAGAGGATGACTCCTCGGATGCTGAACATAAAAAATAATCAGGCACAAGTCACCACCTCTGCTTTTTGGTAAAATAAAATGGCATACAAATGAAAATTGCTCTTACGAGAAACACTTATTATTACATCTCAGAAGGAGACCTCTTTTTTTGCACTAAAAATACATTTTACTCATGTCTATTAAGTGGACAATAAACATCAGGGATTGCGTCACTCAAAATGCTATTTTAATACCATGTTTTTTTAAAATTCCATACAGTTTAATTTCCATTTCTTCCATTTTCAGAATTGTTTTGATAACTGAGTTCTTGAAAATTACATGAGCACTTTACTGTGTTTCTCACTTTCAGCAGCAATCGAGGTTTCAGCAAATGTTGAATGAGATAAGGAATCCATCTCCACCCGCTGTACAGTGAACTTTGAAATTTAGAACTGCTTTCCCTCGAAGATGCTCGGCTAACATTAAAAAAAGAAAACTTTAATTGTAGTATCCTTTGGCACAGAGAGAAATAGTGCATTCAGCTGTAACATCCTCTGTTACACTTTTTAATTTGAAAAAAGCTCATAAACATTTTCAATTTAAAAGTTTACACTTGGATGTGTCGAAAGGGACATGCGCTTTATGTAAGACATTTGGGGAATGAATTCCACTGTATTTTATGAGTCGACACCTAAATATGTATAAAAAAGGTTAAGATTAGTTCCTTTTCTATGTCACACATACCTGTTCCTTAATGAGAAATTAAAAAACTTTCTCTCCTATGTAATTAAGGAGAAGATCCAAGACCCCTGGAGAAAGATTGATGATGGCTTCGGCCCGTCTTCAGAAATCGATTCCTCTCTGAACTTTACCAGTGCTTCTTTTTTTCCCACCAGAGACGGATGGAAAAACACAGAGTCAGCAAAAAGAACTATTTTAAATGTCAGTGAGACAACAGTGAGAAAAGAAGCAGAGGCCCTTGACGTGTCCTCCGATGAGTCCTTTGTGCCCATAAATGCAGCAGATCTGGCACAATACACACACACACTTTCAGAACCCCTTGTCCCATACGGAGTCACGGGGAACCGGAGCCTAACCCGGTAACACAGGGCGTAAGGCCGGAGGGGGAGGGGACACACCCAGGACGGCACCCCAAGTGGGACTCGAACCCCAGACCCACCGGAGAGCAGGACTGTGGTTCAACCCACTGCGATCTGGCACAATAGTTTGTGCCAAATATTAGGGCCAAATTCCTTATTTCCTCCTATTCGAAAAGTCCTCAAATGAAACCCCACTTGCATCCCACATTGGATAAAACCACACCTGTCTTTGGTTTCTAGTGTAGTGGTTAGAGCTACTACTGATTGACCCAAAGGTTGCAAGTTTAAATCCTGGGCGTTGATACCCTTGGGCAAGCTACCTGCCCTTTAATAAATAAATAAATAAAGATAAATAATTACCCTGCTGGTTAAACAGGTAAATAGCTTAACATTACAAGCTGCTTTAGCAAAAAACAGCAGATGAATGTAAATCCAGTTTAATCTCAACTACCTTCAAAGTGGTCTGAGCCCATAGTAAACATTTCTGAATGTAACTAGCTACTCGAAAAGAACGCCTGTGTATCTGAACTCAGTTGATGTTTTTTCATCCTTATGTGTTCACACTTGTAACATTGAAAAATAATAATAATAATAATAATAATAATAAACACTGAATAATGTTTCAAAGTCTATAGAAGGTTAAAGAACAAATTCTTTCAGCCCAGATCATTGAAGGAAATTCAAACACATGTCCCAGTTCAACAGAGCAGGGGCCCTTTCCAGAGAGACCGTGTGAAAAAAAGGTGAGATTTAGTCGCGGACAGTTTCGCTACCTGTTGCCAGACTTGTGCTGAGAGTGTTTTGTGAACTTGTTGCTATATTAAGACCAGACCTTCACTTTTTGACAAAAATGCACCAATGAAGAATAAAGCAGGAGAACAAACTGAACTTTTTTTAAAAAAAATGAAACTGCTGATAAATGGCAGATTGCTATGAAAAGATGAAAAATGTTCCCCATCAATTCTATATATAGCTATTTGTGTAATTATGTAGAACAATGGCGATATCGGACAAGCTGACTGCACTTTGAGAATTGCATGCCTGCTTGTCTGTTTCTCTGTCTGCTGGTGAAACGCGCTTTTCTTTACTGAGTTGTCACTTTGGAGAAAGGCATCTTCCAGATGAATACATGTAAATGCAAACATATCTCATGCGGTTGCCTTTAGACACACATTCGGGTTATTTTCACAATTAAACTCAACTCGGGACCCATCACTGAAGACGATACAGGAATTTAACAGCGGTAGTTCAGATGTGCAATATGAGAATTTTCTTCCACTGACCACATGGTGTGATGGAGACAGAGGTGTGATATATTGTTGCGAATACTAAGCAAAAGAGGATTTAGGCGACGAAACAAACAATTCTTCAGTCGTGTCTTCAGGAAGTTTAAAAGACAAGAAAAACATTAGTCAGAAAGGATATATTGGATTTAACTGATACTTTTTCCCTTTTTCTTGCAGTAGTTTATGTTCTAGGGAACTTGCAATTATTTGCCCATTTACACAGCCAGTTTTTTTTTTTATTTTTTATTCTGAGCAATTCAGGGTAAGTACCTGGATCAATGGTACTGCAGAGGGAGGGGGGATTCAAACCCATGCCCTCTGATTGCAAGGCAACAGCACCAACCACTACATTACTTATTGGCCCCGTACACTTGCGCGTAGTATTTCCCAAAGGACATAAAATACGTATCCTGAAAAATGGCCAAAATCAAATCTGAAGTGTAACTGGTGGAACAAAGACATAAATCCTCAATTTTCCAAAAACATATTTAGGAAATAACAGCACTGTTTAATACGCCTTCATGCTTTCTAGGGTGTAAGTGCATTTTATTAGTATGTAACATATAAATGCATTTGTCAAAAACACCTCCAACTCGTAGAACTTTACACACACACTCATAAGAATAAGTTTCCTGTCCATTGTGTGTAATATGGGGATGTTTCATTTAGCTCATCATTTATTTAGTTATCATTTATATTCTGTTTATTCACATGTTCATTATATATTTTTAGTTTCTTTTATTTTTTAACCCTTGAACGCAATGGTGTGCTACCCAGGGTGTACCCTGGTTGCCTTTCACACTGTGCTTTCAAAATAGGCTCTAGACTGCTATGACCCAACACTGGACAGGTAATTATATACTAATATTATTAATACAATTGTTTTTTTTAATTGTTTTGTGATACCTAATACCCACTTCACAACAAAATCATTATATTCAAAACAACCGATGAATTAATTGCGCAGCATCTCTTCTTTGCAGAAACAGGTATAAGATGCTGTTGTTCTCCAAGGTAGACTCACATTAACATTAAACTGCAACATATTCAACCAGACGCTCCTTGTTCGGTGCATTTGCCCTTCGTTACTACCAAGCACTCTGATTTATGAACAGCTGCCAAAGGTGAGCGCTAAGGCAATCTATCACGGCGGCCTCCCTGTCCACAGAGGGACGTCGGCCCAGTCGCACCGGCGCACCATTTCTGTGGCTGTAAAGTGAAGGTAAAATTCCACTCTGTTGGGCACCACAGCTCTCTCGCTGCTCAAATTTTACTTATACCATTTCATTTACGTATGAATTTCAGCCGAGTTGGGCTCCCAGCGGGAAGACGTAAATTACGGAGCGATCATCTTCCATCCTACCCATCAGAAGACAGTGGTACAATGAAGGTTTTGTTAAGCACAATCGATCTCTGTTTTGGTGGCTGCAGTCACGGTTGAATTCAAGCGAAGGTCCTCGTCCTCCCATCCGTCCTCGTTCCAGAGCGCTGTTCACCGAGATCGCACAACTCTTGCTTCCCAACCTCATTTCCATAAACGCATTGTTTGATGAAGGGAGAGGCCTAATGCAGGCGGAACGCTGCTTTGTGCAGGCCATGCAAGAATTATAACACGTGTAATTCAAGCTGACAACAAAGCTGGAAACGTGTAAGAAAACAAAGGTACGAGGAAAAGGGAGACGGGGGAAAAAACATTACAAGTATCACACTTGAAAGTCAGTGGAATTAATTCCTGGAGATTAATTTTCTCCACGTGGAACATATGTCTTTGGGTAATCTCTAAGGGTTTCCATAATAATAATAATAATAATATGTCTGATGTCTCTTTGATGGCGCTGTAAGACTGGTGTGATACTGCGACCAGTCGCAGACCCCGTGCAGAACAGATGACACTTCACACATCATTTACCTGCACAGTACATAAAGCACTGCATACGCGAGATTTTTTTTTCCATATGTGTGTCATACAACGTGTGCAAGGACAAGTCGTAAAAGTGCTCATTGAGGCCGTCGACGCATTCTTGCCAGGGTTTATGTAACACAGCCCTTCGAGCCTTCTGCTCAGCAGAGTGTTAGTATAATGAGGAGCCAGCATGCTTTGCTGAATAGCAAAGTTATTCTCCAGTGCAAGTATTCAAATCGATAAAGTAAATATTTATTCTCTGTCAACATTTGTTCGGAATTTGTTAGAGTCACGGTTCGCTTTAAATGTGTGGGCAACTTTTCAAGGGCTATCAGTTTAAAACTTTATTCTGACTTCGTTCGAGTAAGTTCAAGAGTCGAGTGTGTCAACTTTCTAAGACAAACTCACTCACTTGCTCCATGTCACCTATTCAATTGAACTGCATATCTTTGGGCTGTGCGAGGAAACCAGAGCACCTGGAGGAAACACATGCAGACAAAGGGAGAACATGCAAACTCCACACTAACTGAGCCGTATTCAAACCTATGCTCAACAGCCGAGACACTGGGAGGCAACAGCACCACTGTGTCACCCACTTACCCACTTTCTAAGATAATGTTGGTCAGAATGAAGTTACTCAATAATAAATAAATACATAAATAAACATTTCTAATGAATATACATGATATTGTTGAATTAAACGGACTATTACAATGGCCACCAAATTTATTGGAACTTCATAAAAATAAAAAAAACAAACAGTATAAAATAAACAGTGAAAATAAATAGCTATATGTCAACAACCAAAACGATTAGAAAAACTTGTAGCTTTTACTGAAATATACCTTTTCAAAACAAATATTCTTACTTTTTGGATCTCATGTTTCTCCTACAAATTGGGTGAGATCTTGGAATATCCTTCCATGCAGATATTTTCCAGATCCTTGATGTTCTTTTGGAGAACAGTGTTTGCGATATTCAGTGTTTGCGATATTCAGTGTAGCCGATAGTTTCCTGTAATATAGGAGGTGTAACAGTTAGCCTTACATGAATCAATCCACCAGAATTGGGAATAAATCTAAACAAACATGCCCCTCCTGTCAACTTTGATCACAGTGCTTTTCTGGATGTCTGTCTTCCACTTTAAATGACCTTTACAATGGGTCATTCGTCTTTGCCGTAATTACAGAAGGATGGGAAAGTTGAAGCAGTAAGAGGGAGACAGTAAAGTGACTCACTGTAGCGTGATGTCAGACATGAAGAGGTATTGTACCGACTCCCGAGGCTGGGCTGTCACGTCTGAGATCTGGCTCGCTAGAACAAACATGCTCAAGTGCAAGACAGGTGAAGCCCACTTGAAAATGTTCTCTAGGATGGGAAAGTGAAGGGAGGCAGAAACGCTGCCAGTTTATTTGGCCTCAGTAATTCTGGACCAGTCTTTGCTGTACACATGAAAAAAAAATTCCCTCGTTAGATTCAGGTCTGGTATTTTTCTATTTATTTCATTATTTTTGTATATTTTGTATTTTGCATGTACGTAGTCAGTGTCGGAGTTTGCGGTGCATTGTGAAGGATTTTTGTAATTTATTGGATACATCATTATATAGCGCATGAAGGCTGTGCGCAGCGTTTTACTGTAAATTACACTTTTATTGGAAAATAACTGACGGGCCAGAAATTATTTGTTGTACTAGTTCAAAAAGACCTCTCAGTGTCTTGTGGTTAAAAGCGAGAGCTTTCATGTATCATGGTTGAATTTTGCACATGTTAACCGTTAAAGGAATTTTTTTTTGTTGTTGAGGACCTTCAGTATCTTTTGTGCATCTAAGTATCCCTGCCTGTAGTGCCATTCTGAGGTTCATTATGCATGTGTGAGTACTGGTGGTTACTGCCTTTTATTATTATCCAAGCAGCATGATCTTAGTCTTGCTGCCCTTCATTATCCTGATTGTCTCAGGTGAGAAGTGAGAAAAGGAGATCAGTGAAAACGCCATAATGACTCTGCTTCCTACGCTGGAGAAGGAAAAATGTCTGACTTTACTTGCAGATTTGTCCAAAACTAGTATGATGCTACGTGACCTACAGTCTGCACAGGATGACATTTACTCACACCTACAAAGCCCCAGTGTTTTCAAAACGCCTTCAGAAAGAGATGAGATTTTTAATTTTGCAGTGGAGGATTGCTTGGAATCACGGTACACAGCAGAGAGTGAGTAATCACTCATTTTGAACCTTATGCCAGTGTTATACCAGGAAAGAGCCGAGGTTCCGACTGAATCCCTGTTCTTCGTAATTATGTCTTCTGTCCATCCCGTTGACCTCATTTCCAGCTTTCGAAAAAAAAAAAAGTCTATCTCCTTCCTACTGTCCTACTGTCATGCGCCGCTTAACAACTGAGCGCATATACAATGTTGGTCCCATAAGATTATAATGGAACTTAAAAATTCTTATCGACTAGCAACGTCTTAACCATCATCCTGTCGTAGAGCAATGTGTTCCTCACGTGTTTGTGGTGCTGCTGTAAATAAACCTAATGTGCTGCTAGTCATATAAAAGTATACTGTGTTATGCTGGAGCGGGGGTGCGGTGGCGCAGCGGGTTGGACCGCAGTCCTGCTCTCCGGTGGGTCTGGGGTTCAAGTCCCGCTTGGGGTGCCTTGCGGCGGACTGGCGTCCCGTCCTGGGTGTGTCCCCTTCCCCCTCCGGCCTTACGCCCTGTGTTGCCGGGTAGGCTCCGGTTCCCCGTGACCCTGTAAGGGACAAGCGGTTCTGAAAATGTGTGTGTGTGTGTGTGTGTGTGTGTGTGTGTGTGTGTGTGTGTGTGTGTGTGTGTGTGTGTGTGTGTGTGTGTGTTAGTTATGCTGGCAGCAGCATAATAAATCTTGTGTTTACCATGTCTCTTGGCTGCATTCAGGGTATACCATGGATAGTACACTCTATGATCGAAGCTATACCATCTAGGTGTGTATAAGTACACTCTATGATCGAGGCTATACCATCTAGGTGTGTATAAGTACACTCTATGATCGAGGCTATACCATCTAGGTGTGTCTAAGTACACTCTATGATGTTCGCACAACAACGAAATCGTGTAACAATGCATTTCTCAGAACGTATCCCTTTCGTTTAGTGATGCATGTCTGTATTTTTCTGCCAACTTCAACGTAATCGCTCTTTTAGTTCCAGACAAGTACGATCATTACCCAGCCCTTGGTACCAAGATACTGAGCTAACAAAACCGAGATGGTCATGGCAGATTAGAAGTGGCATGAATCTATAACCAAAGCCAACCTGGCAGCCTGGCAGAACCGATTTTCTGTTTCCTAGTCAGCAGTCTCTTGCAGAAGTAATATTCTTCCAAAATATGCCAAAAACTGAATTTCAAAATATTTCCAGTCTGTTGCTAATAACTCTCAGACGTTTTCTACCTCCCATCCTCTCTTCAGACCCTTTCGTTACCTCCTCTCTTACTACGGAAGACTTTCGATCCCACTTCGTTCCACCATCAACAGCCAGAGTTGGATAGTTTGACAGGCTACGCTACCCTTCAAGAAGAGTTTTTCTTCCTTCATTCCAGTCCCTAAAAACCTTAAACCTTCTGAACTGTCCCACCATCCAGCCACCTGTCCTCTGCAAGTGAAACCCTGTAAAACAACCTCCGACAAGTCCTTTCCTTCTCACGTCCATTCTCAGGTCTCAGCTTCTCCTTCTGCACTGACAGGTTCCACATTACACATCTCACACCTATATTTAAAAATAATAGTGACACCCCCCCCATGCACACACACTGACACACACTCTTCAGAACTGCCGAATCTTTCTCAACCTTTAAGTTTAGCAATTCTTAATAACAATTTAAATCATAATGGGAGACCCTATATGCAACTTCTAGTGTGATGTGCACTGGTTTATGCCATGGTATGTGACAAATTGACTATACTCTACAATCACACGTTTGAAGCCGAATATTTCCTGCTGTTGATTTAATGCGCTTTTTGGATTCTTTCAGAAACTCTTAACTCTGCTAAATGCATGAATGTAAATGTATTGCATGTGTCTTTCATATGTTTATGTGTTCTTATTACACAGTTGCTTAGTAAACAATAAAATTTCCTAATTAATTCTTTGTTAATTTCCTTTTCAGTTGTGCAGCACTGTATGTTTAAAGTTTTCATTTAGCACTGAATGTTTAAAATTAATCAGAGAATATATAATTGAATGTCATGCACAACCTTGTGAACAACATCCACGTGTCACACAAAGCTGAGGCTGCGTTCAAACTGACTGATCGAGCCTCGCAGCGAATCACCAAATTACTTATCGTTGCATAACACTCTCATTATTGATAGAAACGGCTTGTCTATGTTTTTCTGACTGAATCATCTTTTTAATAAGTAATAAAATGAGAACAGTTTTACTCGTTCTTTGCCTTTTCATTTTCTCAGTCAGTGTAGCCACCTCTTACTCTCCTCATATTAAATGTAATCAAATAAATAGAAAGCATGAAGATTTTCAAAATGTTCTTCTGATTAAATATCTAACCCTTTTTTACAGGATAAAATTATCAGTTCTTTCAGCTTCATCTATAGCATCAATAAAAAGAAACACGTCTCATGGCATTTTTACCCTCATACAATAAGTAACAAAACTGATTTAAGATGGGTCAACACCACTTCTTCAAAGCTGAGAAACTGAATTTTTATTTTGTATTTATTTTGATAAATACTTCATGGTTAGCATCATAGGGAATCAGGATTGCACCTAAAAACTTCTAAGGGTGTTTGTTGAATTGTGTGATGTTGAATTTTTGTGTTATGTCTTTAAATCAACATTCTTTGCATTTTATTACATTGCTATTGACATGCACAAAGAGAAAAAATAATCTTATTTTTCAAAGAAAACATGGTAACCAAAGGGGAACAAAAATAGGAAACTTGACTGAATTAAAAACTTACTGAAGGCCTGCAGTGGTAAAACTTTGTGCTCATTGACTTTTAGAACCTTCTAATGCGCTCCGCTCAGAGCTCTCATTATTACCCAATTACAATTACAATTACAATTACAGTGATGCTTCGAATCACGTGGTTTTGTCTCCATGCGCACTTTTTTCTGTCGCCACTGCTGTTTTCATAGTTGCTGATTTTGTCACACTTTCAGGTGTTTTAGCTACAATACTGTGTTACTATTTGTGAACCTGCATTAATATCGTTAAACAAACATGTTTTTGATGTTGTTCTTAAATGTTTTTACTTCGAATTCCATTTTTTTCTTACCGAATTTTTTTACTTTAACCACATGAAACTATATAAATGTAAATACATTTAGGCTGCGCGTGATATTGTAACGTAAAGGTGTCATTTTAATTTTGCTATTTGTTTGTGTCACTAGTATTGCCATTACTTTCAGTGATAGAGGGGAATTAGGATTTGCGAGTAACATTAATACACAAAGCATTACTAAGGATTCTGTACGGTCTGGTACAGGAGGAGCTCCATGGGGGGGGTGACACCTTGAGTTAGCACACCGGGTGACACCTACCCTAGTGACGCTACCGGCAACACGTTTGAATGGTGGGCAATTGAGTATAAACAGGATGCAGATGGTGGGCTTGTGAAAGCCACCCTTGAACACACTCTGGCCCTGCTCGCCATTTACCTGTTTTAATTAGGACTGAGCACCCTGACAAGGAAATCACAGGCGCCCGACGCTCCTCCGATTTGATAGGAACGCATCATTTCCCACAGCGACATTTTGTCAGGGATGATTAACTTGGACACCAGTAGCGCAGCTTGTGTACTCAGGCAAAACTGAAAGCTGGAGCAAAGGCACTTTGCACATTGTACCGTCATTGTGGTACGTTCTCCTTTTTGTAAAAGTCACCCAGCTGTTCCGTGATGTGACTTGCAAGAAACATCCAGTTTAGTATTTCAGCCACTCTTTGGTCCTGCAAGTCACGAATCAACTGTTTCCACAGACACAATAACATCCATATTTCTGCATCTGAGAATAGAGTATCTATGGTAAATATATTTACCTTATTCATCTCACTAAATACAGTATATAATACAAATGTATGACAAATAATATTCATTTTAATGCGTAAGTTTCTATACTTCATAAAAGTCAGGGTGTATAAATTGCATATATTCAAGAAATGGTTTTTGGATCTAAAGGGAACATTGCATGGTCTTCCACTGCCCTCCTTCAGTATCAAATAATTTAACATAACTAAATTACACATGATCAAAATCTTTTAAATAATACAGCTGTTTTGTGCCCCGGTGTGACGCTCTCTGTTTGAATTTACATAAAACTGATGTGATGGATTAAAAGATAGCCAAAAGAGGGAAATTGCTGCAATTTGTCTTTCGGTTCATTGTGGAAGCTGTAAGGCCCATACTTTATGGATTTGACAAAGAAAGAGAAAAACAAATGGTTTCCATCCATATGAGTTCATCATACTACCTGCTTCATCTCACCATCTTGGATTTAATAAAGGGTTTCAGCGTTACAGATGGTTCAGAGATGATAAACGTTGCAGTCCAGTTTCATAGGAAACATTTTTTTAAAGGGTCACCTGGTATTAAAGAACATTGGCTTTGCTAGAAAATCATATACAAACACCGTTCATGGACTGTTGAGCAGTTCCTATATGGAGCGGAAGATGACTTCTTTGAAGGTAATTGCTTTATCTAGCTGAAATATGTCAAATGTCATTTCACCTTTCCAGTTAGTATCATATTTGAGAAACTGCTTGTTTCTATCCTGGGAGAATTTCACGATCAGATGAGACTTAGAAAGAATGAGCCTAAAATTTACATAATTGTTTGGATTCCTGTCATGTTCTTTCCTTGGTGTATCTCTTCCTGATAAGAGAGTTGAAGGAAAAGTAATTTAACTCTGTTCGTTGCACTTTCATTTAATTCAGTATTTCAGCCTGCTTGTTTCCGGGAGAGCAGAGCGATAGTTTAAATCTGTATTCCGGTTTTCCACTGGGAGCCCAATGGAGATGGAGTTTTACAGAAGAGTAAAAGACAGAGAGATGTGTTTGTGACTCTCTATTCTTCTCAGCTGCATCACGTGGGCAGAGAGGCTGAAGATGCAGGATCACTGGAACGAAGGCATCTTTCTCCCTGAGTCACGCAGCCTCTCCTGGCACAGGGCAATGACCTCCCACCCCGAGGTCCATTTCTGTTTTCCATACATTCTCAGACTTTTGGACCAGCTCAACAATGACCAAACATGTTCTGTTTCGGTACACCTCTAAACTCTCTGAATGCACAGTGCAAGATATTAAAGAGGTTTACAGGGCAAAAAGTGTCCGTGACTTTGCGTCCCAAATAATGTCACCGATTAGTGGTTTCATTCGTAGTATCAGCTATGTCTAGCTAAGGTTAAATACTCGACTACAGCTAGACCTATCTAGAAAACCTTCAGTTTAAACTCAGCATGTGCAATATCTATTTCATGCACCAACATTCATATTTCTTAGTCTTGGACTTTTTTAGTCGTCTCCCATTTACGTCAAATCAACTTCCAATTTGGCAAAAATAAATACTTTACAAATAAGATTGTAAATTACAAAGGAATAGTACATATCATTCTTTTTGTGACCATCCGTATTATATTGGTACAGTAAAATTTTCGTATTAGACTTATAGCTAATTAAGTTTTAAAATTCAGGTTAAGGAAGTAGGGTGCAATGAAGAGAACATCGCTTTCAAATTAAAACCACCGTGTCTTTAACGTGACTTCTGATTTAATTTCTATGCCCAGCAGGACAAATATGTTGTTAAGTTCCCTTGCCTTGTTGACTTAAGCAATAAAGCACACCATTGAGACAACTAATCCTATCATCTCTACTGTGCATCATTTCCCCACATGTGTTCTCCAGTGTCTTAATCTAGTTGAAAATCCTAAAGCTGTCACACCTCTTTAACCGGTTCCCTACACCGCAAAGAACTTCCATCTTTGGTTTCCATTACAGTTGTTCATTCTCTTAATCTCCGACACTCAGATATTAAGACTTGAATTCTTAAAAGCAGTGGAAATAATTACATTTATTCAGGTAGCTGGTGCTTTTCTCCACAGCAGCTTAATTATTTACCTATTTATACAGCTGAGTAATTTATATTGGATCAATTGAGGGTAAGTACCTTGCTTAAGGTGATATTCAAACATACAACCTTTGGTTCCCAAGACAGCAGCACTAACCACTACACTACCAGCTGCCCTGTTGTTGTTGGAATTTATTGTAGAAGACTTTGAATTAAACTTGTGTAGCAAAAGCCTTGCCAATGAAGGGCTGGACTTGTCCAAACTGAGGAGCCATAGACCTGGCAGTGACGGTTGGGTCGTCTCCCCTTTCCTGGTAAGGGTTGGAAGATACTGATGATAGGAAAGAGGAGAAGAATGAGTTTTAAGGACAGTGGGTAGTGTAGTGGTTAGAGCTACTGCCTTTGAAGCCCACGGTTACAGGTTTGATCCACACCTCTGGCTGTAGTACCCCTGAACAAGATACTTACCCTAAGTTTCCCCAGGAAAATTACTGAGCAGTATAAATCAGTAAATAATTACAAGCTTGTAACATTGTAAGTTGCTTTAGAGAAACACATCAGCTAAATGAACAAATGGATGGGCATATGTGATGTTCCGATGAAATAATGTAAGTAGGCTTGAGTGTTGGATGTTTTAAACAAATTAAGCTGTTTTTCAAAAATGCAATTTGAGCAAGTCCTGTTATCATTATTTGGCAGGCAGAATTAAAGTACCTTATCAATGCCTAACACACACAGACATTTACAGTATCTCCCACATGCACTACAATGTACAATCGATTTGATTATTGTTCCAATTGTTGTGTACTAGTTTCTTTGCTACAGATTGCTGTCATTGGACTTCGGTGTAACATAAGTGGCATGGTGGCACAACAAGCAGCGCTGGTGTCTCACAGTGCCTGGGTGGTGTCAGAGAACATGGGATCAATCTGTGTGGAGTTTCCATGTTCTCCCCGTGTCTCTGTGGGTGTCTTCCGGGTGCTCTGGTTTCCTCCCACAGTCCAAAGACATGCTGTTTAGGTTCCTCCATAGTGTGTGAGTGACAGAGAGAGCGAGTGTGTTCCACTGATGTATGGATGAGTGACCCAGTGTAAGTACTGTATCTAGCAGTGTAAGTCACTGCAGTGAATAAGGTGTGTGGGCTGATAACACTACAAAGAGTTAATTGGAAGTCACTTTGGAGAAAAGCATCTGCTAAATAAGGAAATGTAAATAACAGAGCAGTATTTCTAGCCTTCTGTCATGTAATGAGCGTAATTTGTTCCTCCGTACTTTGTGTATGATCTGCCTGTAAAATGAACACTTGTAAAAAGAACTCTTCGTTACCATTAATTGAAATGGGAAAAACAGATTCTGCAACCCAAACCACAGAAGGTTCGCCTGTAAGACCACAACCAGAAGTGTACTCTGCAGCTGTGGATGAGGAGGACTGTGGGTGATGGAGTTTGTGATGGGATTGATTCTGTCAGTCTCAGTCCACCCTGCTGCAAAACTTCAGACTTTGGTTTAAACACAGAGAAATTCAAATTAAAACCAAGCCCAGGCCATCAGATCTTCTCAGCATACTTTACAATCCAGATTTCAGACCCATATTTTGAAAATTTCCTTCACATAACACATTTCCTTCTTTCCTTTCTTCTTTCCTTCATCTTTTCTATACCTTTCCCCCATCATTATTTATCTTCCTATTATATAATTTTCCTATTATCATATAATTGTTTTTATTTTGCTGTTTTATTCTACTATTTCTTGATGCAATGGCTTCAGAACTATTTGTCTCTATCATTTTGTGCTACACTAATAAAGACCAATTTGGCTGAGTTAATTTCAGTTATATATACATATAGACAGCAGGGGCACGGTGGCGCAGTGGCGCAGTGGGTTGGACCACAGTCCTGCTCTCCAGTGGGTCTGGGGTTTGAGTCCCACTTGGGGTGCCTTGCGACGGACTGGCGTCCCGTCCTGGGTGTGTCCCCTCCCCCTCCAGCCTTGCGCCCTGTGTTGCCGGGTAGGCTCTGGTTCCCCTGTGACCTTGTATGGGACAAGCGGTTCTGAAAATGTGTGTGTGTGTATACATATAGAGGAGCTGAAGATCACACTGCACATTAACACTTATGTTTCCGAAAAACACAGGTTAAAGCTAATTCTTAACAGTAATTTTTCCAAATGCAAAGGGTAGACATTAAAAGACCTCATCATCAATGTTCATTCTCATCATGTTAGCCTTTTAACATATTCTAATGACCCGCGTCACTGCGAGTTCGAGCAGGGAATGTGTTTATTGTAAATTACTGGATTATGGGAAAAATGTGAATAAAGCGTGCAACCACTGAGGGGACTGGTGGGCCCCATCCAAACCCAGAGCGCCGCTCACCACAATATTTTCAGTTCACCTCCAGTTCAGACTCATATTTGTATTTTGCCCCTGGTGGCTTGTCTCAAAGTAAAAACACATTTTGTCTTTTAATGAAAATGTGTCTTAATGAAAACTAAATAACTTGGAAAATGTTTCCGTTCATTTGCTTTGCCTCATCAAATTACAGAAGATAGTGAGTAAGTCATACTCCCTTAAGCCAAGGAATACCTCTGCTTTCCATTAGCATTTGAAAAAACAAGGAAGTCCAACAGTCAATTGAAGAAATCAGACATTAGTCAAAGGATAATGGTGTGCAAGTGTATCTCTTCAAAGTGGTTGTCTGTAAACGAAAAGAAACATGGGTGAACAAGGCACGAAGAAGCCATGATCAAGCTATAAAAGTAATCTGTTTTGCAGCCTTAGAACCCACATACCGCATTTCACTTCACGCTTTCATGAAATTAATCTGTTGTTTTGACAGCTCTGCCTTTAAAAAGGTCAAGTACAGAAATGGGGCAACGTTGCTTATAGGGGAAGCTTATCGAATTCGACTGGTAGTTTACAAGGCCTTAGGTTGTCATTGGTTTTCAAAGGTCATTGCATCTCTTTCCGTTCCTCAGACAGATCCATCCACAGGCACAATCAATCGACTGATAAATGGATGTGTTCCCACTCGATCTCCTTACCAGAACAACTGCATTCCAGATGAGGTGGCTGGTAAAATTGAGACAAACCGGAAAATTTTAATATGACGTCAATGGATGTAGGTTTGTCAGGAGTTACTACCAGGACTGAAGTCAGATGCTTAGAACCTCCAGGCAAAATTTTCTCATCTCCACCCACGACAAGCTTAAGTTTGTGAGTGGAAACTTCAGGAAAGCATGAAACAGTGCTGAAAGCATCGACGGGTATTGAAATTTAGCTTTTAAGGGAAAGTTTATCATTCAGAAAAATAAGGATACACACACTCATTGGCTCGAGCTGCTTGTCTCAAGTGGGGTCACGGCGAGCCGGAGTCTAACCCGGCAAGACAGGATATACGGCTGGAGGGGAGAGGGGACACACCCAGGACAGGAAAAATATGGATATTAAGATTCAAACCATTTTCTCGATATCTAAGTGTTTCAAAGGAGACAACAGGTGAAGGACAATTTCAAAAAAAAAAAAACTTGAACGTCTTCTTTGCTTTTCAGTCAAAAAAATAATGGACCACAGACCTTTTCAGAAATATTGATTGCAGACTGCTATTGCATTCCACCTGAAGCACTGTTCAACCTAGTGAGACGAAGCAAAAAGCCCAGCACTGAGTCATATAAAATGGAAACCAATCCATCTCCCCAGTGAACATGTTAGATGTGGTGAGATGAAACGCTTGGCTGGGTCACCCAGGTGTCAGAATGTACTGTTTACCTGACAGGTGTTTGGCTCATGCGTTCAGGATCAGAAGCAAGACAAGTAAACACCGAGGAACCAGGACAAATCAAGTAGAGGACAAAGCAATGTAAAACGGCCATCCTCCACGAGTGTTTTACTGCATGAAATTTCATGCTTCTATTCTTCCTGTCTCTGAATTAGCATGATGAAATCTTTATTAACATTATAAATATATACTTACACATATGCTTATACAAGACCAGCTGCATAATCTTCTGTTTTCGACTTCCTGAGACTAAGATGACTTTTTAATGAGCCCATAAATATTAATTAGTAAGATTTGTTTATGTGTTAAAAGCAACCTACTCAACATTTCAGATGCTTGCTTTGATTAGAAAATTTCTTTAATAAGAATGCAATTTCTATCCAAAAAATTAATTTTTTGTTTCCTTTATTTTATTAGGCCAGAAATTGTAGCTTAAAATGGATGGTTTTCATTTTAACAAAAGTAAATCATATTATTTTTAATTATAGTACACGGTAATTCAAACTAATGTCGTTTTTATAAAATATGTGATCAAACATGAAATGTAGGATTTGAAATAGAGATCCTGATTACTTAGGATATATATTTTTTTTCCAGACCCAAACTCAGAACACTAAAACGATTTTCGCTGGAAAATCCCTTTATTTAGTCCAAAACTAGCTTAATTTGTGTCTAAAATCCAATCAATATACCCTAAAGGAATAAGCGTGTAATTGAGAGACACTGAGGTCCAGCATGACACTGGAAATGAGAGCAGAGTAACTTAGTGTCCAGGATTAGTGATTTTTAAACCTCTGCTTTCACACACTACACAAGAGCGGCCATAATGTTACATGTTCAAAGTAAGAAAATATAAGATTCAGAATTATTCCCAGAGTCCTGCCTTGAAAGGGAATTCGGTAAAGGTGTTTTTGGACAGCAGTGGTTTGATCTATATTTACATACATGGCCTAATAAAACAGGACATTTTCGGATGCTACCCTTTGTTCTCTTTTTAAACACATTTTAAGTTATTCATTTATTTATTAAATTATCAAATGGAAAAAGGACAGCCAAAAACATTAACCTTTGCACACAACTCTTCAAAAATCAATGGCTTCGACAATGATGTCTGTCTTGTATTCCACTGATGTATGGACGAGTGACCCATTGTAAGTAATGTATCTAGCAGTGTAAGTCACCGCAGTGAATAAGGTGTGTGGGCTCATAACACTACACAGAGTTCATTGGAAGTCGCTTTGGACAAAGTGTCTGATAAATAAATAAATGTAAATAAATGTCCATGTAATAATCTTGATCGTGATCATGATTTTTAAATTAATAAATTGTCCCTGTATGGAATGCCAGTGCACCTGGCCTTACACTTCATGGCCAAAGTCAACTGACTCTTCTTTTCTCACGGCAGCAAGATTCGGACTCAGCCATCACCATGGATATTGCCATAGAAACCATAGCCATGGCAGTCAAAGGGAAAAATCTGGCCAATTTTATTTTCCAGAAAAAACACTTTTACCGCACCCATTTCAGACATATTTGACAAAAATTAAGTGAAGAGCTGCTGATAAATGGCAATGCTCATATCACCAAAATGGAGCGAGTTACTTGATTGGGTTACTGACATATTTTGTGGTAACAGCACTAGCGTCACATCCACCCTCTGCAGTAACATTAAAGATTACATTAATTTTACATCTTCAGAGATGCAGCTGAATATAATTTAATGCAAGATATAACCTGAGATTATAGTCACTGTTCCAGGATCCTGTAATTTGCAAGGTAGACGAATGGCACACTGATAAACACATTTAGCAAGGAGACCATTTTTCCTGTTGTAATGATGCTTTAAGGTCAATTGATTTCCTACTCCCAGGTGTCTCTGTATTACCAGGAGAACACTTGGACATTAAATTGCTGGTACTTGTGCTCCAATTTTCTCCATTGCTGACTTTAGTCTGTGAATTTAATTAGAGGTTAAACCAATATTAACACTATTTTCTCAATTTTACATGAACAGGATTAATATCAACTGCATCAAAAGTAATTACGCTGGAAGAAAGTTGAAGAATTAATAAACGTTTAGCTAAAGAGATGAAGACATACGATGCTCAAATGCTAAAATCGTTTTAAAGCGTTGGGTAAAAAAAATTATATGACCCACAATGAAGCTCTTTTGATTGGCAAAAGACACCATTCATTTTCGAATTTTCATACGCATTTCAATTTTTGCTTCTAGTGATTTTTTTTTAGGGCTGTACCGTAATGATACATTGCATTGTTACATTAAATTTATTTAAAGATATGCATTATTCACGCAGCATATAAACATAAAATCCATATTTTACTACCACTTGCAATAACGGACAACTTAATTTACTGAAGGGATCGCACTGGAATGTAGCTGTAATCAGTCTAGACGCCCCGTGTCTCTTCATTAAAGAGTCTTCATGATAACAGTTACATGCCATATCTATTTGCAATACTTTGCCATGTAATTTAATTAACAAACTGAATATATTTTGGGAGGTTGGTGCTGTGGCACAGCATGAAGCATTAGTTCCTCACAGCTCCTTGGCCTTGGCTTTGGGCCCTGCTTCATCCACGTGGAGCATACATGTTCTTCCCATGTCCACACAGGTCCCTCCCAAAAGAAGTCCAAAGTCCAGCCCAAAGACATGCTTCCGGTGGACGTCTCGCTCAAATTTGCCCTTACTGTATGCATGCATGAGTGTTGGAGTGTGACTGTAATGGACTTGCTCACACATCATTTTTCCAGGATAGGCTCTGGAGAACCAGAAAGAGGTTATTTCTGATGAATAAAATATATTTTACTTGACATGCATAAACCTGTTCTTATCATCTGGGTTAGTATACAAATGTACTCTGTTTTCCATGTTTCCATCTTTAGGTGCTGTAAATACATGAGCCATTAAAGGCAGAGGATGAATTGCTTCCATACTGCCAGATGTTTGACAGCTGTAAAAATTCTCCACGGTGCTAAATGTGTCTGTCTGTGTGCTTTGACACTTTCCTTCTGCAGTTGTGGATATTCTAACATCAGTTAGAAAAGGATTTGATTTTTTTTTGGATTTGATTTTTGTGTATACAGTACAAGGGAAAAGTACAACCTCCAAAATAGACACAGCATGAAAATACATCCACCTAGAACCAAATCAGTGCCTTTTCACAGTCAGGCACACGGTACCTTCCTTCACAGCACAAATAAATCCAAAACCAAAGAGTTGTACAGTTAGAGTTGAGGATCCAGATTTAATTTGGTACTGCAATGCATTTGCGTGCATTCTATGCAATAAAAGAATCAGTAATTCTCAAGCTATTATGCCATTAGTTACCATTGATTTAAAAAAAAAAAAACTTCAACCCTTTAAATTTCACTTTGTTTTAGAATGTTTATTAGGAGAAGCAATTATTACTCGAATAATCTGCAGTGAATTATTGCATCCACGATAGTGAGATACAAAAGTGGGCTATAAGGGGAAGTTGGCAGCATAGTGTTTGGAGCTGCTGCTTTTGAACCCAAAGGTTGTGGGTTTGAACACCATCTCCAGCTGTATCACACTTGAACAAAGTACTTGCCCTACACTGGGTGGCACAGTGGCACAGTGAGCAGCGCTGCTGTCTCACAGTGCCTGTGCAGGGTGAGAAGATATGGGTTTGATGCCTACTCATTATGTATGCATGGAGTTTGCATGTTCTCCCCATGGCTGTGTGAGTCTGATCTGGTTTCCACCCACAGTCCAAAGACATGCTGTTCAGGTTCGCCCATAGTGTGTGAGTGACAGAGAGAGAGTGTGTGTGTGTTCCATTGATGTATGGATGAGTGACCCAGTGTAAGCAGTGTATCTAGCAGTGTAAGAATAAGGTGTGTCGGCTGATAACACTACAAAGAGTTCGTTGGAAGTCACTTTGGAGAAAAGTGTCTGATAAATAAGTAAATGTCAGCATTGCTGCAAGAAAATTAACCCACATGTATAAACTGCTAAATAAGTGTAGGAAGCTTAACATTGTAAGTCTTTACAGAGAAACACTCCAGTTAAATGAATAAAGGATTTATACGTACATCAATGTACAGTACAGAAGTAGCTCTTCCACATCTGCCCACTTGGTGGTCCCGTGTATGAAAGGTAAAGTGCGGAGGTTCTTGGTTCTGGCTCTCTTTTGGTGGAACGACCTCCCCCTCTCACTCAGAACTGCTGAATCTCTGTCCACATTTAAAAAGGGTCTTAAAATTCACCTTTTCCAGACTCTTTTCCTCCATCATCTCTTAAATCCATATAAGGTGTAAATGTTCATGCTCTATAACTTTAAGATGATGCCAGATAAACCTTTACACAGCTACTCGTGTAACGTAACATAAATGTTTACATGTATCTGTTTAAAAAATAAATGAATAAAAACGAGGAGGGTGATCAGGAATCATGGCTATTCTGATAAAATTGTATACAACTACTCGTGTGATGAACATTGGCTCATGTGGTGGAAATAAACAAACTAAGTGCACTTTGGAATCACACGTCTGCATCTAAGTGTCTCTTCCTGCTCATGTAATGAACACATTGTATTTTCTATGAGATATATGTTGTTTTGGTGTAGAGCATCTAATAAAAAAATGATTTGAGAAAAAAAAATGGTAGGAAGGTATCAGGATTTGTCTATCCTGTGTTTTATGCACCTGCTTGAACGATGAACCTCGGTGCAGCAAGCGGTAGGTAACAAATTAGGTTTACCTGAGTCACATGTCTGCAGCCATGTCTCTTTCTCTTACTGTAATGCATAAATTGTACTTTTGCTGAGATGTACGTCGCTTTGGACAAAAGCGTCTGCTAAATGAATAAATGTAAATGAACACACACACACACACACATTTTCAGAACCGCTTGTCCCTTACGGGGTCACGGGGAACCGGAGCCTACCCGGCAACACAGGCCGTAAGGCCAGAGGGGGAAGGGGACACACCCAGGACGGGACGCCAGTCCGCCGCAAGGCACCCCAAGCGGGACTTAAACCCCAGACCCACCGGAGAGCAGGACTGCGGTCTAACCCACTGCGCCACTGCACCCCCTCTAAATGAACACATGTAAATGTAAAAGTAGCCGTCACATTGTGCAATTATCATACGGTGTACAATACAGTAAGTACCATAAAATTAACTTTAGAAAACTGAAAGTACACAGTGAGCCGTACTTCTTAGGCTCAAACTGTAGAGCATCAGGGCAGAACCAAGGTTAAGCCGTCCTAAAATGGAACACTGTACAGGTGAGCTTTACCTAAAATAGACCTTTGTATGGTGCACATAGTGATGGGGCACGGCTACATTCTCTAGGGGATCAAAGCAGCGGTGTCTCCGGAGCGTGTGCCGCAGAAGGCCGCTGCTCCAGAAATCCACGAGGACGCAGAGGAAGCTCAGGAGCAGTCAGAAAGGGAACGAGAAGGAAGTCGATCCAGGGCTTTTCTATCCTTCTGATCAAATCATCAAAACCCAGAAAATTTGCGTCTCCCTCTGCCCTCCCAGCTGGACTCTTGTTCTGAATTTCATATTATTTCTCGATGGAACATCTCACCAAACTGTCATTTTTACACTGTTTGAATCTCAGCACTCTTTCTAAAAGTCATTTGATAATCATTCCATTTTGAATATTCTGCAGTTATTTTCAGAAAACAGAACGATTTTAACAACCAAATAACTATACATGGCTCGTATGTATTATACTTTGTTTCATGGTGTTAATCATTGTTATATCTGTTAAATATAATGTCATTGTACTTGTCTCATTTATACGCGTGTGGTTATTTTTGAGGTGGAGCACTGGTGCAGGACATCGCAGGAATCTCTCACTGTGCCTGATCTCGGGGAGGGATGCAAGTGTGATCCCTGCTGGGTCTATGTGGACTTTACATGTTTTTCCTTTGTCCACGTGTGTTTCCGCCAGGTACTCTGGTCTCCTCCCACAGTCCGAAGACATGGATTTCCAGTGGATTTTGTGCTTCCAATTGCCTTTAATGTGCATGTTTGAGTGAATCAGTCTGTTCGACTGCCCTGTCCTAGAGTCCACACCGTGCCTCAAACCCTGTGCTTCTGGGATAGCCTCTGGACTGCTGTGTCCCTACCTTGGGAAAGGTGGGGCGAGTGACCTGGTTTGCTTTCAACTTATATGCAAAATATTTTCAAAATGGGAACATTTATCCCAGTTCCTGTCTTTGGTTAAAGTAATAATATTTTATTCTAAGAAAAAATGGATTTGAGAAATACATGTAGAAATCTCCCCAAGTTGCATTAAAACATACAGTTCAGAAAATAATCTTTTCCTGTCATACTCCCTGCCATTCGTGTGTGTGTGTGTGAGATATATTGCACATGAAACATGTTTTATTTGTGTTTTCAGTAGTGCAGTTAACATTCTGTAATGAGAAAGAGTTTTTGAAGGTCAGTCTCTGCCACATATGCCTTTTATGGCTTTAATTTAAAGTGTGAACACCATGAGGGTGACTTTGTCTGCAGAGGGTTTGCGATACGTGTTTTCTTCAGGTATTCCAGATACACCTCCATTCAAAACAGAGATGCGCTTGGCAGTCTACATGCTTTGCAGGACACACTGAAAGGCCTGGAATGTTGATTCACTGAGCAAATAAACAGAAGCGCTGTCACTCTCAGTGACGGGATGCTGGGATGTTCGTGGTCGGACAGACGTCAGGCTCTATGCTGTTCTGGGAGCCAGCTACTACCTCTCCCCAAAGTGGACCTGTCACCTCGCATGGGTTCCAGTATGGAAGCGAAGAGGGGCAGGCCTGATACCTTCGCCTTTTAGTAAGAGTAAAGGTACAGCACAGGGCGGCATGATGGTACAGTGAGTAGTGCTGGTGTCTCACAGTGCCTGGATGGTGCGAGAGGACGTGGGTTCGACCCTGCTCAGTCTGTGTGGAGTTTGCATGTTCTCCCGTGTCTGTGTGGGTTTCTTCTGAGTGCTCTGGTTTCCTCCCACACTCCAAAGACATGGTGTTCAGGTTAACCCATAGTGTGTGAGTGACAGAGAGAGAGTGTCTGTGTTCCACTGATGTATGGATGAGTGACCCATTGTAACTAATGTATCTAGCAGTGTAATTCACCGCGGTGAATAAGGTGTGTGGGCTGATAACACTACATAGAGTTCACTGGAAGTCGCTTTGGACAAAAGTGTCTGCTAAACAAGTAAGTAAATGTAGGTACAAGAAAGGCAATGCTTCCAGATGTGGGCTTCTTTTTCAAAGCCTGTATCTCAACATTCTTGCTTCATTCAGTGTCAGCGTTAACAGTGCATGTTTAAATATATCTTAACCATAATAATTTTTTATGCACTTAATAAATGTCTGGCACGCTGTAAAAATGGAGAAAGAGTGAAACCCTTCATGAACCAGATCCACTGTGTAGATGGTGAAGAAAACAGCACTAGATTTGCCAACGAATAATTTTGAACCAAAATCTCAGTTTCAACCTCAGTTTTCCTTTTTAATTCAGAAGTTATAACTTCTAAAGCACAAATTCACAACCTGGACAAGGAATGTTTTTTAATGTATTTTCTTCCTGGTTTAACGACTAATTATTTCTGAGACATTTAAGATGAAATTAGTGGACACAATAAAGGCATTGTAAAAGAATAATTACAGTGTAGAACAATTCCCTTTTTTTACAGCTTCATGTTGCTTCTTTGCTCCCAGCCCTTTAGGGAAATTAAGGAGGCGATCTGTTTTAATGGGAGATTATTTTTTCATTACCCTAAAGCTAGAAATGCCGAAAAAAGTAACTTTAAACAGAAAACACTGGGCTCATTAAAGAATTTATTCAATTTGTGAGTACGAAACCCTCCCAAGATAGAGTAGAGCCATTTTAGTAATTTAACCTGGATGACTGCTTCGCTCCAGGTCACAGAGAAGTTTTTATTTTTCACTTTATGAGCTCCCAATTTATTTATTCATTGTTTTTTTAATGTCACAGTTTGCCAGAAAACCTAACCCTAGTGTGTTAATTGATTTCATTGTTTATAACAGCAACAATAGCAAGTTATCTGCCAGTGATGAGGGTGTTTGCCATCAATTACTTTTGTACCTGAAGCCATCGATTTTATGGCGAAAATAAGCCACAGACAATAGTAATTAGTGTCGTTTGTCCCAAACAATGGGCTGATTTCTGTGTGTCAGTGACCTGGAAACGCATGTCTTCAGGAAGTTTTGTGACGCATCGAAATGTCTGACGTCATAGTAGCATCCAGAGTAGGTGACTCTCATTACCATATGGACTTATGACAAGTGGTTGATAGGAGCCAATGGGCTTGTTATTTCTATGCGCTGTACTTTAAAGGCTCTTTTTTCACTACTAAAATATTTGGAGTACAGACGCCCCTCTACTTACGTAAATTTTACTTATATAAATCCGGATTTACGTAAAAAATTCCCGACATACACATTATTTATGGATAGCGTTTACGCAAAACATCTGAAATACGTTAAGCTCAAGTCGGCGTAACCAGACAAGGCAGGAAGCTGCATCTTCCCAGTTCCTGCATGTTTTAAGCCATGAACGCATCTCCTCTCGTTATTGTAGAGCTTTTTCCGTATCTTTTTTACCCATTTTGTTATTCACAAAAGCCTGAAGTAAAACGGGAACCGTCTGGCAAGTGTACAGCAATCACTTTGGAGATGAAATTCAAACTTATAAGGAAATATGAAGGTGGACAAAGATTACGGTCTATAGACGGGAACCAGGTTTAGCCGCATCGACTATAAATACGATAGTGAAGGACACTGAACGTACGAAGGAGCAGTGAAAGGAACAGCTAGTGTGAAAACAACAACAATAACGAAAAAACGTCAAGGTGCAATAACTGAGATGGAAAAATTATTAATGTTGTTATGTTGAATGGTGGAGAGGAGGGGGAATCCGAGATACGCAAATAGACCGTTCTTCAACCTCTTACGTAAGTCAAAAGTTACGTAAGTCGAGCGGTGTCTGTATTGTATTTTATATCTGACAATTGTACCTAATTTGCAGATGATCTCACAGATGCACTGTGTTTTTACTTTCTGAAACCCTTCACTAAACAGAGATTTGTACTGCTGTTTGAAGCTGGGCTGCAATATTGCGTTGGCCACACTGTTTATTAACATTTTTGCAGTGGTGCCCATATTTTCTTTTTACTACAGCCATTCTGCTTTTCTTCCACCGGTGACCAGCATTAATCAACATCAATTTGCACGTGTCACTTTCTTTAAATAAAACAGCACTGCACCCGTCAAGAGAGATTTTCTTTGAATTTCCTCTCTGGTCCAGCTATTAAGTTACTTCTGATGCTTGTTATGGTTCATGATGAGAAATGTATTTTCATTTTTAAGGCAAGCTGGGGAGGGATTGCAGAGGGCAGTCTGGGAGGATTACGTCTGAGCATCTTAATTGGGAGGGACAACCTTGGATGAAATCACAATAGTCAAGTCTATTCTATAGGCCACATCGGGGTACTTTTAAAGCTCAGTGCAAACTGCAACATGAAGTTATCGCATGAATCATGGTATGATGCATGTTCAAGTTTCAAGTTCAAGTTTCAAGTTTACTGTCATAGGTACAAGTACCGTGTACAAGTATCATGAAATTCTTCTTGAACGCTTCTCCACAGACTATTGAACAAAAACAATAAAAATACTGCACCAACAAAACAATAACAATGACAATGAGTACTGCTAATAAACAATAACAATAAATAACGGTAACAATAATAACAATAGATAACAGTAGACAGCCAGAGGACTCAGAACATGAGAATGCTTAAAGTGACAATGTAATCTACCAATGTGCTTGGAAGGAGCAGTCCAACTCTACTTGCTAAAGGTAGCACATTGGTTAGTGTTGTATACTCTTACAGTGGCGGGGTAAAAGCTGTTCCTGTACCTATAGCAGTGTGGGTTCGAACTGAGCCGCTTTCCAGATGGCAGAAAAGAGAAAAGTGCCCGTGCAGGGTGACTATGGTCTCTCATGATGCGCATCGTCTTTCTGAAGCAGCGTGTGGTGTAGGTGTCCTCAACTGCTGGTAGCTGTGTGCCGATTATTCCCTGAGCCGTTTTGACCACCCTCTGTAGGGCTTTCTTGTCCTGTATGGAGCAGCTGCAACCCCAGGATGTAATACACTCTGTGAGGATGGACTCCACAGCACACCTGTAGAAAGTGGTGAGGACTGTAGTGGACATCCTGGCTTTCTTCAGACTCATGAGGAAGTGGAGGCGTCGATGAGCCTTTTTGATGGTCGATGCTGTGTGCTCAGTCCATGTGAGTTTGGCAGTGAGGATGACCCCTAAAAATTTGAAGCTGTTGACCCTCTCTCCAACATCCCCTCCTACGTAGATGGGCGCCTGAACCGTATCCTGTTTCCTGAAGCCAGTCACCAGCTCCTTAGTTTTACTGACATCGAGAGACTGGTTGTTGTCCTGGCTCCACTCTGCCAGGAGCCTCACCTCCTCTCTGTAGGCCGTCTCATCGTTGTTGGTGATGAGACCCACAACGGTGGTATCGTCAGCAAACTTTATGATGGTGTTGGAGCTGTGACTGGCCACACGGTCATGTGTGAACAAGGAATACAGCACCGGGCTCAGGAAGCTTCCCTGTGGAGTGCCAGTGTTGACGGTCAGCGGGGAGGAGGTATTACTGCCGATCTGCACACGCTGGGGCCTGTTGGTGAGGAAATCCAGGATCCAATTGCACAATGCGGCACTCAGTCCCAGCCCTAGTAGTTTCTGGATCAGCTTGGTTGGGATGACAGCGTTAAATGCCGAGCTATATTGCATAGCAGTTTTTATTGTCCAGGTGAGCCAGAGTGGTGTGAAGTGTGCGTGATATGCCTTGTGGATGTGGATGTGGATGCTTTATCATATCCTCAAGTGCAGGACTCCAGCAGCATTATTTTCCAGCCATTAATTATATATGACTTATGTTAACATGCCAGTGCTGTTTTGTGATATAAGTAGTAATGAAACTTAATGAAAGCAGGCAGGAAAATGAATACATTGACACCATCCTTTGGAGATCCTGTCAGTCGGCTCCAATATCAGCATCAGCCCACGGGCAAAGCGAAGGGGAGCAAAACCTTTCATTACACAAGAAAATGATGTAGTCAATACAAGGCAGGATGCCCAGTCTCTTGGCACTGCTTCCAGTGAATTAGTGCACACAAGCTGAAGGGTGTTTACTTTAAAAACAATAAAAAATAATAACAATAATAGAGCGGGATGGTGGCACAGCGGGTAGCATTGCCACCTTACAGTGCCTGCGTGGTGCGAGACGACATTCAACATTCACTCCCCACTCAGCATGTGCCGAGTTTGCAAGGGTTTCCTATGGGTGCTCTGGTTTCCTCCCACAGTCCAAAGACATGCAGGTCAGGTGGACTGGTGATTTCCCTTCGCATATGAATAGGGGAGTGACTGCATATGTGAGTGGCTACCATACAAAGGACTGGCATCCCATCCAGGGTGTACACCCCTTAGACTTGCTCCCAGTACTCCTGGGACAGGTTCTGGATCACCGCAACCCTGCTCAGCACCAGCGGTTATTAAAATTGAATGCATGCATGGATGGATCTTAATAATGTTAATACGATTGATTTTTTAACACCATTTATTTCCAGTTTTAAAATAATTCAACTTCTAAGTCTTGCCACTTCATGTAACTCTCACTTAGTTTAAATCAAGTTTAACAGTCTTTCTTCCCCCTCTCTTGTTATTTTCACCGAGTATATGCAGAATTTTGTGACGACAGGTGTGTAATAGTATGGCAGGCGGTATCCAAAGCCACACCCGCCTCCTCGAGATGAACAGCCGCACCTGTTCAGAGGTTGTTCAGAAAAATGAGCACCAGCAAGTCAACTCAGTTGACCCAACCCAACCAAGAGATAACGAGTCCTGATTGTTAACATCTGCTAGAACTTTTCCTTTCCTTGTGTTTTAAGCATCTGAAGCCACAAGAACATTTTCTTTAGTTGAATGTTTGCACTGTATTAACTAATTAATGATGTGCAGCTTCTTAATGCAATTAATATAAACTGTAAGTGCAGCCATTGGGGCCTCATATCCAGCTGTTTTTGCAGATCAGAAACATTCTTGTGTGTCACAAATAACTAACAGCTGGACAACATGTTTAAGCAGGTTGATTTGGGAGTATGATGAGCATGTCAAGCTTCTCTTTCTACATATGCTGTCACACCTCGCATTTTGGTGTGGCGTGAATGTGTTTCCTCTGGCTCTTTTCTTCAAACAGTGGTAAGCAGTAACAAACTTTTTTTTAAAAAAAAAAAAAAAAAAAAAAAAATGTTTATTAAAGTACCCAGGTAAGTGAGAAACAAAAACTATATACAATATTTACAGAAGTGCACAATATTCTTCATTTGCCCAATCAGCAATACACATCGTGTATATGCTGTACTGATCTGTGTTACCGGGAGTTTGAGCGGAAAAAGCGGTTGATTGTAAATAGATGAATTGTGGGGAAAAATGGAATTAAGTGTTCAACCACTGAGAGGACTTACTGGGACTGTAAAGGGGTGACTGTGTTTGTTAGTGGAAAAGGGGAAGGAAGCCTGAGGGATGCTAAGCAGGCTGTGAAGGTTGGTTTGAGAGACAGGTCCTTGAGAAAGAGAGGTCTTCGGACCGAGGGCATCATTTCATTGCGTGCTGGTGTTCTAATAACCATCAGTAATGAACACTGTCCGTGTGTCCTTCTTCACCCCATCCGAACCCAGAGTGCTGTGTGTGTGTGTGTGTGTGTGTGTGTGTGTGTGTGTGTGTGTGTGTGTGTGTGTGTGTACACACACCTCTCCTTCCTTGAACAAGACCTTTAAATCATCAAATTTTGCTCTTGTAAGGAAGATTTAACTATTTCAACTGAAAAAGGGGTACAGTGATGGACATTGATTCAGCAAAAGTAACTTACTACTCTACTCACAAGAAATATCACTTTCTCTTACATTTCTCCTTGTAATCTTCATAACATGCAGTTATTAAAGTACCTCAATTTATGACAAATGTCTGTAGCACTCCCCCCCCCCCCCCCCCCCCCCCATTTTCATGAGCCACCACAAAACCAGTATTTAAGGCCACCTAAAACTTTGTGCAGGTCTTTTGCCAGCCATGAAAGCAATACTGTTGCATAAGTAGTGTTTTAGTGAAACACAAACATAAGATCTATAACAGACATATGGGGGAGAGCTGCTTGTGTCTTGTGTGTTTGTATGTGTTGAGTGTTTGCATATGAATGAGCAATATTTCTCCTTACCCCTAATTGTGGCAGACCTGCTCTGTTGTATGTATATACAGTTTTTTTTTTTTTTTTTTTTGTACACCCGTGTTTGCAGTAAAAAGTGGGATTGGATCAGGCGTCTGAGGCTCACCTCAATTGTGAGAATTTCTCGTTATTTAACAGTCTAATACTGGAAACTAGATAAGTACCCAGGGGTTCAAAGTGGACATTAATGCTCTCTAAACATGCAGTACTTTAACTGTGAGAGTGTTTCTCCCTTTTCTTTTTGATGATGGCACAATTAAATTAAAGGTGCTCTAGTGTTTGCCTTTTAATGACAGAAGCCTCATTAAACAGTTGGGTTGTTAAAAGCTTGACAAGCTCGATTAGTAGTTTCATCTCTCTTTTGGGTGGCTTAAAGACCGCATTTTGATCAAACTGCATGTGCTGAAAGCTTTTTATTGAAGACTTGAGTGGCGCACAGTGCACGTCTTCTAGTTTTCTCCCCTACAACTTTTGGCCACCTGTGAGAATTTTGAGAGTTGAGGTTATTAGATATTTTGTTGTAGAATGCACCACTGGGCAATGTGAGACTGAGCTCTTCAGATCAATTTGTTTAAAATCTGTGCACAAAATGAAATGCGAATCAAGATGCGTCTATGCATTATCTTTTTGCTGAGCAGGTGGTCTTATCCATCGTGAATTGTACAGCAGACATCTTTTTTTCTTTAACTGCTCCATTTTCATAGTGAACCTCTTACAGGCTTGGATCTGTGCTATTCTGGGGGGGGGGGCGGTCAGGGGATCCATCCATTGTCGGCAACCGCCTGTCCCGAGCAGGGTCGTGGCGAGTGGCAGCCTCACCCGGCAACACAGGGTGTAAGGCCGAGAGGGGGAGAGGGGACACATCGTGGATGGGATGCCTGTCTGCTGCACCCCAAGCAGGGCTCGAACCCCAGACCCACCACACAGCCTGCACCAGCTGAACCCGCCAATGGGGGTTGATATTACACACACACACACACACACACACACACTTTCAGAACCGCTTGTCCCATATGGGGTCACGGGGAACCGGAGCCTAACCCGGCAACTCAGGGCGTAAGGCTGGAGGGGGAGGGGACACACCCAGGACGGGACGCCAGTCCGTCGCAAGGCACCCCAAGCGGGACTCGAACCCCAGACCCACCAGAGAGCAGGACTGTGGTCCAACCCACTGCGCCACCGCACCCCCTGGGGTTGATATTACTTATTGCTTTTTTGCATTCATTAGCTCTTCTCCATTGTGTGTCTAGACCCAAGTCAGGTGCAACACAAAATTTCATCCTGGGTTAGAATGATCTAATTCTTAAATTCTAATACATCACAATAGGCTGATGTGTTGTCCATTTGTGGACAACATGTATGGATGGAAAAATTCATACATGAGGTAATACAATGGTTAATGGCCTGTAACCTGCATGTTCACAACCTACTACCTTCTGGTATTGCAAAGTAACCAGAATTGCTTCATTAAAAATTCTTCAGAGAAAAGCATCTGCTAAATAAGTAAATGTAAAACCAACTTTAAAGGCTGAAGGTTGGTTTTCAATTTTTTTTTTTTTTCTTTGTTTTGGCGAGACTCAAATATTAAACTTAACGTTTTAACTGCGGCAGGGCTCAGTAACTGTAGCTCTGAATTATAGTGCTGTTAAATGAATTTCAGCATACCACAATTCTTAAATATAAGCCTTACCCTGAGATTAGTCACACCTTATTGTCTGTTTTATAAACGTTCTTCTCGACTGTCCAATGATGTATGGTGATAAATTTTGATAATTATGCTTTTTCTGAATGTATAGGTGACGTTAAGGTGTATATGTTGCAACCCTTCCTTACCAAGTGGGAAAACACAGTGGTGCTTGAATGTATGTGAAGCCTATATGAATGATCATCATTCTTGTATAAAATATCATTTTAAAGTGTTAACTATTATAAAAAGAATAAATGATTTTACACAAGTGATTCTTACTAACATACTTGGTTTAACCAATCCAACTTTGCTGAGTTTTGCATCTGCACTACTTCATGTGTATTAGAAACATGGTTTTCCTCTAATGCAACATATGAAATTGATCATTAGACACCTGTTGTCACATAGGAAAGTTTCTCATTAAATTTCATGGTAAAACTAAGGGACACAAGGGATTTGCATACTTTCAGGCAGCACTGTACATTTATAATAGTTTGCTGTAGAACATCATTCACATCCCAATCTTAAAAACAAGTGGCCAGTGTTGTGCAAGTTTGCATTTGGACTGTTGGTCACCTGACCTGGTCTGTCATTAGAGCAACTGTAAAATATTCTGCAGTTCCTACACTACAGTTCCACTCTTAGGCAAAGGGAAAAAAATACACACACACATTTTCAGAACCGCTCATCCCATACGGGGTCACGGGAAACCGGAGCCTACCCGGCAACACAGGGCGTAAGGCCAGAATGGGAGGGGACACACCCAGGACGGGACGCCAGTCCACAGCAAGGCACCCCAAGCGGGACTCGAACCCCAGACCCACCGGAGAGCAGGACTGCGGACCAACCCACTGCGCCACCGCACCCCCTTTTTGGGAAAAAAATAGCTATTTAAATTTTTTTTTCCTTAAATTATGGAAATTTGGTTCTGGAGAAGAGAATGTCTTATGCTTTGCAGTCAGTAATATATGTTCATATCTGTTGCAGGAATGACAGAATAAATTTACACATTTGTACTGTAAATAAACACAGATTAATGTATTGATTAAACAGTGCAATGTATATACAAAAAATAATGATTTATTACTCTGCCAAGAGCAGAGTTACCTACAGAGCGTAGATAATGAATAATTGATCTAAGCTATTTGTAGAGGGCTGCAGAACTTGGTACACAAAATATTTTTTTATTTCACACCTCACTGAACCAGAAATCTAACTTTTAAACTCTAATTAAAGATGGCGTCAGATTCTCATCAAATTAATTATTACCGTTTGATGCATGAATAGCTGAGCAGTCCAGGGATGACACTAAAGGCATCTTTTTACCACTAATGCTTATGTTCCTAAAGTGGGGCAGTCTTTGCATTTATTTCTTGTCAGTTCACTGTAAATACATTTGCACTCATACAATAGGCCCTGGAGGTTATTTCTTTGCTATTTCATCTGTAGTACAAGTGTAGTTTGTTCCACCTGTTGTAAACTTTTCTCACAAGGTTCTGCTCAAGTTTTCATACTGTGAATATTATATATATATATATATATATTTAAATATATATATAAGTTCCTTTTTGGAATGAAAGGGAAGCGCTGCTGTTGGATTTAATGAATACATTTCACACAATATTGTATTTTGGCTGTTTTCATCAGCTTGCATTCATATGTCAAGACATGGCTATGTACAGTTCATAAAATAAGTGACAGGTTGTGACCGGTATTATTGTGTACACAGATAACAGAAAGGAGGCCAGTTTTTTTTTTTTTTTTTTTTAAATTTGAGTAGTATAATGTTTTGTCAGCTGTATTAATAAATATACTGATTGTGTGGCTAAGACATACTGAAAGCAATTAGAATGACATAACAGGAAATTGGGAAATACATCATTTCAGTAAAGATGTCATTAAGGAACAAGCAGCATTATTTGACAGAACCAGAAACAAAGTTCTTGTACTGTCGTTTTATGAAGTCAATGCTGACAGTCATCTCTATGGGGATCACTTCATCCTTGAAATAATTATGAACTGAAGTACTGTAAAGTTAGCTGTAAAATATGGCTCCTTTGATTCTTAAACTGTAATACATGTAATGCTTGCCATTGAAATGGTTTCAATACGTGGACATAGGAAGGGAGATGAAGATTTATAAAAAAAAAAAAAAAAAAAAAAAAAGGCAAAAAATTGTAGACTTCCACAAAACTCTGTTCCTGAAAAGTTGCAGATGCATTGCATAATCCAAAAGGTATTTTGCTAAATTCAAATAAGCCTTGAAATGCTGGGAAGGTTCCCCCCCTCTGTGTCCCCAAGACCTGGCCATTTTCATTATACAAGTCTGACTTCAATAAACTTAAAGTAGCTTAAGCACTTGACTTTTCTTAATTCAATTGTGCAAATCAATTTTAAGCAGAAATATATCAAGAAATTATTTAGTAATTTTCAATAGTATAATTACAACCTTTCTGGGTGGCTGTGTCCAGAAAGAATATCCACCGCACTTTTTTTTTTTTTTTTGTTAAATTAACACAAACCATAGAGAAGTAATCTCTATGTTGAAATGTATCCCCCTGCCTTGCGCCCAGTGCTTCCACGTTTGGTTGCAGACCACCGGGAATCTGACCAAGACAAGCTGTTGGCAAAAGAGTGAAGGTGACTTTTGTGCATGTTAGTCTGAATTTTGAATACCCTTTTTGTTTTTTCCAGCTCAACACAGACATTAGGGATATTCCGTAAGGTATAAAACAAACAGCAATACAAGTGAGTTAGTACTCTTATGTTTGAACGTCAGAGAAGAAAGCTTTGTCACGTCACTACAAATTACAGAGCAATGGCAAGTCAAATTCACCTTTGGAATATCAGATAAAAATTTAGATGAATGATGAAGCTGTAAAATCTGTGGACTGTAGTGCTTCCTGAAAGATATCACTGCATCTGACAAATGGCCAAACGTGAACTTTCAGTAATAAAAACCTGACTATTAACATGTAAACACTTCTTAAATTGAAACTGATTATCTGTATTACTTATACAACTTTTTATAGTGATGTATAATTTTGTTTATGGCCTCTTAAATGCAAGTCTTTTTGCTCTGTTTTAGGATATTAGAATGTAGCTGTGCGTGTTTGTATGTGATTGGATTGATTGTGGCATTTGAATTAAGTGACTGAATATATAATCAGTCACAATTTCTTTCTAATGATGAATTCAACTGGCCAAAAAAGGGAATCGCAAGATTCCAGGGAAAAGGTGCATGTGCCAGTGACATCAGCTTCAGTTCCTCTGATGTTCAGTCTTATTTTTCAAGGAATTATTGACTGCATAGCTTGGGTAATGAGACCGGTACCTTAACAAAGCAGAAGTTAATCTATGCCTCTTGATCACAGCAGGATGTAGAACTGCCTCCCCAAGCCCATCCCCTTGATTTTGATCTTGCCTCCACAGAGGCCAAGAGTTCTCCTCTAACTTCTCAAGAGGAGCCAACTGGGCAAGTCCCACGTCAGTGATGCAGCCCTGAAGGCTGCAGACAACTGCTGCTTGCCTCTTTATCAGCATGTGAGAAATGTGACGTCAGACAGTGTTTTGCAAATTGCTGCACCACCAGAGCTTTTGTACTGCTAATGTTTTCTAACCCACAGGAGGTGGAGGAAATACAGGACTGACTGTTACATCGCCTGGGGTGTCTCTGGTATTTGTGGGTCTGGGTATTGAGGTGTTGTTTCTGCGGCTATGACCATCTGCTCTTCCCCCTGCCTTCGCATTAATTACTACATAACTAATTCTCAGAACTTTCTTTCTTTTACCATGTTTGGTATGTTACTCCGGAAGAGTGACATTGAGCACTCGTGAGTACAACGGTTTCCTGACAGAGTGCTGAGACTGAGCCATGTTGAGCTTGGTTTGGGTGTCGAACTTTTGATGGAGGAATGTGAGATGCCCAGCTTCTGTGCCTGTGCTTGTTGACTGGTGAATGAGGGAGGTATGTTCTCTGCATCCAAGAGGAGAAGAGAAGATTGAAATAAACCTTCCCCCCCGCCCCCCCTTCTCTGGAAAGAAGGAAGCAGACTGTTCCAGAGGCCCTTGGTGCTCCCTGGGCCACTGCAGTGAGCCAGATTGTGACTGAATTGTGGGAAAAGAACAGCTACTGGAAAACTGAGCAACCGTCATCTGAAAAACCTGTTCAGTAGGAGCAGAGTTGGCACATTCTGCATGTATAATATCATATGATTTAGATTCTTTCATCCCTCTTTAACAGACAAATACTTACTAGTGAAATATTCATGAAGAGATGATGGCAAAGAAAAAATGTTTAGTCAACTTCCTCATGGTGGCACAGGGGTAGTTCTGGTGCCTCGCAGTGCCCAAGTTTGAAGGTAGTTTAACTATTCTCTTTATCTGCTTGGGTTTCATCGGGGTACTCTACCTCCTACAGTCCAAAGACACGTGGGTCAGGTGAAATAGTGAAGAATGGCAAATTAAATTTCCTGTACTGTTTGTGTGTGCGTGCATGCATGTGTGGTTACCCTGAGATGGACTGGCATCCTGTCCAGGGTGTACCCTTAGCCCAGCACCTTGGTGATTCCAGGATAGGCTCTGCACCACCACAACCCTGAAAACTGGATACTGAAAGTGAGAGAATGAGTCAACTGCCTGTGTTCATCAGTTGAGAGGAGAAGTTGGCTTTCTACAATGTTTTTCACATTTTTAATGTTTAGTCTGCAACATTAGGTGACTGTTTTTAAAACTTGTAAACAGTTCCAAAATCAGATTTGCAACTGAATGGTACCCCTCAAGGGGGGAGCACAGTGGTGCAGTGGCGCAGTGGGTTGGACTGGGTCCTGCTCTCTGGTGGGTCTGGGGTTCAAGTCCCACTGGGGGTGCCTTGTGATGGACTGGCATCCCGTCCTGGGTGTGTCCTTTATGCCCTGAGCTGCTGGGTTAGGCTCTGGTTCCCCACAACCCACTATGGGACAAGCGGTTCAGAAAGTGTGTGTGTGTGTGTGTGTGTGTATGTGTGTGGTACCCCTCAGTGTAAAACAAAATATATGCTGTTAGAGATACCAGGTGTTTAGTTTTAATTACTGAGAAGTTTTTACTATTGGAATTCTAGTAGGTTTTTCTTTTTGTTTTTTTTTTTTTTTTTAAATATTTTTCCTCTATTTCAATAGTCTTCAAAACATGGTCTCAATTTGTCAAAAATTAATCACACATACTCAATTACAAAAGGAAAAATCAAAAGTTTTGGAGGAGGAAAAAAAAATGAACAAATTCCGCTCACCTACTTTAGCCTGAATTTTTCAAGTAGTCTTGGCTTGAAGGCCATGTTTGAACATGTTGGGTATAATCTTAAGACTGACATTTTCTCACAAGTTGCAAATTTCTTATGCAACATGTCCAAGTCCTATAAATGGTCTTTGATCTATGGCAGTATACACATTGTTAGATGTTTGCTGCATAACAGCATCATCCAAAATTGATTATAAGAAATCAAAGAGTTTGCCTAGTTAAACTCTCATCCATTTCTAATTCTATAGCCATGTTTCTGAAACACTTTGATGTGCATATCATTCTTCCAACTTTTCCATCACATCATGATCATTCCTGTTCCTGTTAATTTTTTTTTGTGTATTTCTGCCAATTTACATTTAAATTTGATAAAACATGTCATGTTTTGTTTCAGAGCAGAGACTTGTAATCTGTCAAGCAAATGAATCTCTGTTGTGGTTTGGTTTACAAACTACCCATCTGAAACATTACATTTCAGAGATTGCTCTGATAACCTTCCTTGCACCTTCAGTGTGAACTCTTTAGGTTAAACTAAATACTAGGCTGCTTCTGGAGCTATTTTCCTTGTCGATCTGTTGTGTATACTATGAATAATGCATGATGAAGCAAAGACCCATTTATTATCCACTGACCCTGTCAAGACTAAGCTATGCAAGTGAGACGTTAGAGCAACCATGCATGTGGAAGTTTCTTTTTGTAGCTGTAGGTGCTTCATCCTATCTAAATCCAAATTAACCTTGACTTGACCTCGTGTTTTTACTATTCAGTCGCATAGTCAATTTTTTTGGACCATATCACATAACACCGGTATCAAAAATGTGTACAAAGAATAAAATAAGGCCATCTTAAAGGAAAAACAATTCACAAGGGCAAATCATTACACAAGATTTTCATGAGATGTGAAATAAAAAATATTGTGGGTTACATCTGTAACCCAACATCCAAGCATTTTGAAACTGCATGTAATATTTTTCAGAGCAGAACTTAATATCTTCAGTACTAAGGTGGTCATCTCACATGTCATGAGTTGCAGGAACCCATTCTTGGTGAGGTTTTCTAAACAATGTGGGGTGACTGCTTTCTTAATGACTTCAGAGTGTACAGACAAAATACACAACATAGTACTAAAAAACACAATTTTAAGTAACTGAATAATATAAGAAATCTAGTTTCTAAAATACACATCATAGTACTAAGACACATCCTCATATGAAAGACAATGTACATTTATAATTTAATGAAATATTATAGTGCGGAAACATTTCAATCCTTTCCAGTTTTACTAATTTCTGTGACTTATGTCCTTAAATTTAATCAGATCTCTTTTTATGGCAGTAGAACGAATACAGGCAAAGCCATTAAAAATGGCACTACTACTGTTTCTATGTTATTTGCTTTTTGTGGACAATAATGAAAAATACAATGGGTGCAAAAATGTAACGACTCCATAACTGTAATAAAAGCGAGAGGGTATTCATTCTGCTCTTTGAATGCAGTCAGTCCTGATTTGTCCAGCCCTGTCCAATATAATTTTCAGCCACTTAAAACCTCACCAAAGTCAAGTTGGCAAAGCAGGGTCAGAGGCGCACTATGCTATGTGCAAAGGACTTTTCTGAAGACCTCAAATGAAAAATCACTGAAGTCAATCAGTCTGGAAAGGGTTACCTCTCCATGAGCAAGGCATAAAATTGTTAATGAGCTCAAAAAGAACCCCAGGAAATTACAGGCTTTTCTTGCCTCACCTCCACTCAGTGTTCATATTTCTATAATAAAGGCACTGTGCAAAAATCAGATGCAGGAGAAAGTGGCAAGGTGGAAACTACTAAAAAGAACATGAAAGCAAGTCTGCAGTTCATTGAAAAGCACCTGGATATCTCAAGACTTCTATAGGAATGTTCTGTGGACTGATGTACCAAAAACATAACTTTTTGAACAACGGGGCCCTGTTGTGAAAACCACACACTCCATTTCACAGTCAGACTCTTCTACTAACAGTCAGTCATGGTAGTGTCAGGGTGATGGTCTGGGGATGTTTTGCTGCCACAGTGCCTTGGCGCCTTGCTGTCATGGGAAAAACCCACAAATGAATCTTTGTATCGAAGTTCCACAGGATAATGTGAGGGCATTAGTGTGTGAGCTGAGCTGAAGTGCAGTTGAGTCATAGAGCAAGACAATGATCTCAAACATGCGGGAAAGACAAGGAAAAAAATGCATTATGAAATGGACTAGTCAAAGTCTTGACCTGAGTGTGATTGAGATGTTATGGCAAGACATGGGGGAAAAAACCAGTCCATGCTTGAAAACTTGCAAATTTTGCTGAGTTGAAAAATTTCTTTAGAGTGGAGTTGGCCAGAATTCCCACCACAGCAATGTGAGAGCCTGGTTTACAGCTACTTGAAGCACTTAGTTGCAGTTATTGCAGCTGAAGGTTATAACCAAGTTCATAATGATTAAGAGGCAATTACTTTTTTATATATGCTACTGAAGAGGGTGTGGTGGTGCAGTGGGTTGGACCAGGTCCTGCTCTCTGGTGGGTCTGGGGTTCGAGTCCTGCTTGGGGTGCCTTGCGACGGGCTGGCGTCCTGTCCTGGGTGTGTCCCCTCCCCCTCCGGCCTTACACCCTGTGTTGCCGGGTAGGCTCTGGTTCCCCGCGACCCCATATGGGACAAGCGGTTCAGAAAGTGTGTGTGTGTGTGTGTGTACTTGCTACTGTACCCTTCATTATCTTTTTCATCAAGAAAATGACAAACAATTCAGGTGTCACTTTCTCTCTTCAAGTTACATTCATATGCTTTATTACTTGAGCATACGAAAGATATGATCACATGAAATGAAATGTAAAATAGACTAAATGGAGGAAATCTCAGTTTTGGCATTTGGACTGATTTCTATCACATATCAAGTGTTTTATGTAGATGTTTACTCTGTTTTGGTCACTTATAGTTGTGTTATGCAAAAATATTGCAACATACTAATTTTTCATAATGGCTAATTATTCCTACTACCCCTTCCTGGGGCATAGGTCACCAAACAGAGCTTTCCAAGAGTCTCTGTCCTGAGACAATCTCTCTAGCTGCCCCCAAGTATGGCCCATCTTCTGGAGGCAGCTGTCAAGGTTATGGCACCAAGTGTTTCTTGGATGACTTCTTTTCATTTTCCTCTGGAGGTTCCGTGTGAGGGCTTGACTAGTAGTGCTGGAAACTGGTCTTTGAAGGGTGTGGTCTATCCATTGCCAATGTCTGTCTTGTATATTGCCACAGCTCCTGGTTGCTGAAGGTGTCAGGGCAGTGAATCCAGAGGAACCTTCTCAGACAGGTGTTAATAAAGGTATGATGACGGTAACAGTGGTCCTCCCATGTCTCCTCTGCATAGAGTAAGACTGAATTCACATTAGTGTTCCATCAAAAGGTTGTGATGGAAAGGTCTAGATCCCCAAACATCCTTCAGCTGAAGGAAAGCTACCCTTGCCTTGCCTATGCTACTGTATGGCCCCCTAATTAGTCCCCACAGCTTGAAAAATACAGTAATAGAAAAAATTCAATATTACAGGTACTGTATTTTTTTAAATAAATGAAAAATCCATATACACTTGGGATTTCATTACATTTCATCAAGCATGATGAATGTACCTAAAAGAACATTTCCACTGGTATCTACTAAGTAGAGGTCAAGAAGCCTCAGAGTGTTTCAAAGTGATTAAAGAAATTAAAGAAAAGGTAAGAATTATGCCTACAAAACAGCAAATACATTTTTTTAAAGTATTCTGGGCCCTTGCCTGGGATCTGTTAATTGACTGTAAGAAAATTACAGAATATCCGCCTAGGGAATGTGCCTTATATAGTAGTGCAGAACTTGGGCGACATGTTCAGGTTGGAGAAACTGCTAGAACTATATAATTATCAGCTGCATTGTGATAAAGCAATGTCATAACATTTAAAATGTTCAAATATCCATGGAAACCCTAAGATACGTCTTGCAGAATTGTGATTTCACATTTGCAAATCAATTTAATTTTTAACTCCAGGTTTAGTGGTTTCAGGTTACCTTCTGTCCTTGACCACTACACTACCTGTCACTCTGGTTGCTAAGAAGAGTGTACAGTCCTTTGGATGTAATAAAAACATGGTACAAGGATCACTTCTACAAAAATTGTTTTTCTGAGAGTAATAAAATGATTAACTTTTTACTTTTTATATGAAAGAAACAAAAGTCACAGCTATTCTCTGAAAAAGGTTACTTTCTGTTTAAATTTTAATAATAAAACATAAAAAGATCATGAATCCTTTTTTCTTTATTCAGATTCATCTGGTTTCAAGGAACAAGGCATTATTTCTTATTCTCATTCATGTTTCAGAGCCTGGGCAACAATGGGATGAGAATAAATAGAGCAGGATGTCTGGGCCAGTAGGATGAAGAGTGCATATTATATCTGTGATTTTCACAAAAGCCATTGTATTATAAAGCCAATATTTATTTCACAAGCATTGCCATTAACTTATTGACCTTGACAGAAAATACGGGGGGGGGTAGGGTCCCCCGTCCACACCACTGCACTTTATTCCATAGAGTTTTTAGTGCAGTGAGTATAGGGACCGCTGGTATCATAGTGGTTAGAGCGACTGCTTTTGGATCCAAAGGGTGCAGGTTTGATCCCCACCTCCTGCTGTAGTACCCTTGAGCAAAGTACTTACCCCAAATTGCTCCAGTAAAAAAATTACCCTGCAGTATAAATGGGGAATAAGTTGCTCTGGAGAAAAGCATCAGCTAAATGAATAAATAATAAATGTGGTACTTAGTTATTGTACTATAATAGTATGTTTTCCTCTGTCCCACACCGTGATCCAGGAGGAATGGTATTTCACTCAGATGTATGTTCTAAAAATATTGTGGAAGTGACAATGAAGCTGACTTTGACTTTGAATAGGTGGCATTTAACCTTGCCGTAGAGTCTTGCTAATCTTATAATTTCTCTGTGAGAGACAACTCCAGAGACAATCTCATTGTCAGACTTTTTTTCTGTTTCTGCTAGAAATGAACAGTTTATAGCACAAAACTGTTCAACTTTTTTGGGTGTGTTTCCTCCGGGTGCTCTGGTTTCCTCCCACAGTACAGACATGCTATTGAGGTTCCCCCATAGTGTGTGAGTGACAGAGAGAGAGTGTGTGTGTTCCACTAATGTATGGATGAGTGACCCAGTGTAAGTATTGTATCTAGCAGTGTAAGTCACCGCGGTGAATAAGGTGTGTGGGCTCATAACACTACATAGAGTTCATTGGACGTCGCTTTGAAGGAAAGCATTTGCTGAATGAAAGTAAAATATAGACATATTTGTGTTGTGTTGTACAAATTCAAAAACCTGACTTCAGTTTGGGTGCCAAGTTTTGTGTTCACTAAGATAGAGGGTGATGTTTCAGTCAAGAGTGACTGATTCTGCAGAAGAAGAATAATGATGGAATCTATACCATTTATGATTCCTGCAGCTACTGCTTTTTTTAGAGGAGTTAAACAGAAAACAGTTATAACTAATTTCCAAATTTATCCATACACTTATAAAATGTTCAATAAAAAAGGAGGAATTAAAATCTGCAGGATGTTAGCCTTACTACTCTGAAAATATCTGAAGTGGAAAGAAGCAACGACCTCCTTCCTTACATTTTTCTTTCAGATTTTCACTCTGCCTTCTAAAATATTTGCTATTTTAAATGGCCTGAAGATGCCTTTTATCTCCTTCTGAGGTTTCTGAAACTTCACTGCTATGACCTTGATGTTAGATTTTGACAGGAAAATGCATACAAAAAAAATTAAATAATGTGACACAGGCATTTCTTGACATGAATAAATGTCTGACCTTATACTTTAAGAGGAGAAGGTTAGAAGTCATGAGAAAAGCAACACTATGCACACAAACTGTTTGAGTGAAAATAATTAAGAATTGATTTTAGGTATATTATGGTTTAAAAGCCATCTATTGCATTTTTTTTTTGGCTAGATGGTGTATTAAAACATTCAGAGATGGAGAACAAGGGCTGGAAATGGGCATAATTTGTACTTTTGGGTTTTCTTTTATTGGAGTGACTGTACATTTTAATAAAGCTCCTAGTCATGAGAAACTTCATATATATGGGGGACACCTGAGGAATGAATCAGTACCAGTGATATGAAGCAGGGTGAAACATGCATGGAAGCAGTGGGAGTCCTGACACCCTGTGGATTGTGGGAAATTAAATAATGAGTAATAACAGTTGAAATAACCCAGCGGGGTACATGTGAAGACAGACTTCCTGGAAATAAAACCTCACGCATACAGGTGAGACTTAATCCCCTCAGTAAGCCATTAACTGGAAAAAATAGTTATGATATTAACGAATATTAATATTAAACGGTGATTATTTTCTTTCTAATCCTTTGGGTAAGCTTTTCCAATTATGACTCTTACACTCAGCTGGTGCAAGACCACCATTCGTCCACAGTGCCTCTTACTCAGCCCTTCCCCACCTGATTCGGCCAGGAAGTACCGAGGGCCTCTGTCAGAAATTAATAACTTTTGTTTCTCTCTAAAGATATTATAGCATGCACTGAGGAAGGCCAGCATTTCTTAACACAACCAGCTGGCAGCTCATCAGTGATTGAAACATCCATGAGATTAAGTTTTAAATTTGTTTTTGCTCAACGTTTAAATGTTCATTTTTCAGAAAGTGACGTCTTTCTTGTTGTTGCTGATGCCATCAAGTCAAATCCGACTCCTAGCAACCACTCGCATGGTTTCCAAGGCAAGGGAGGAACGGAGGTGGGTTACCAGGTCCTTCTTCCGGATGTCAGGGGGGGAGGCACGTGTAGGAGAGACACGCTGAGCTGCTGCACACCCCAAGCAGGTCTCAAACGCCAGACCCACCACACAGCGAGACACTGGTGAAGCCCACCGTGCCACCACACCCCCCGAGGCCTCACGTAGGGTGAGCTAGATAAGAAAACCAGCTTTAAATGCTTGTATTTTACAGTAAACTGCATGGGTGGGTGTAACTTTGTACTATTTCTTCAAACAGCAAGTAAAAATCAATCAGTTACATGCTTAATCGTGAGGGATAGTCGCCAGTGAAGATACAGAGCATGAAACTGTGCTCGCTTCTCCATCCAGCATGTTGACTGTGTTAAGGGAGTTCAGGACCAAGGACAGCGCCCCGCTCAGTCGAACCTACCGTAAACCTTTACAAGGTTACACGATTGCTTTTCTCTTTCACATGGACCGGGATATGAAACCATGCAGGCACCTCAGATCACATCAGCCTCGGTCCCTAGCAGGGCAACTACAGCATGGTGACAGTTCCCTAACTAATGTTGCAATTGTCTTCAAAGAAGGTGCCTCCAATATTTGTGGGCCTGGAGAGTTGGCCAATTTGTGGGTGGACTTCTAAATGGCTGGAACCTAATGATCTGGGGATTTAATTTATTTTTTCACCCTTCTTTCTTTTTTTCTTTTTTTTTTTTTTTTTTTGATTATTCTGGCAGACAAAATAAAAGCCCTGCTGGCCTCATACTGCCCTACTGCCTCCAGTGTGTATCTCTTGGGTTCCTCCAACACAGGCCTAGTGCCTGCGCTCCAAATATTTTTTCCTATCATTTATTAGTACTCCTGCTAGTCTTCTTTTACGATTGCCTGCTGTATGCAGCAGGGGCTCTATTACTAAATGTGTTGTATAAATAAGAAAGGGTGTCTGATGCATGGAATCTGCCTGTTAGGTTTTGTTTTTATCTTGTGGTCTTCTGGGATATGATATTACTGTGAGAGCTGTTTTTTTGGCAACTGACGAAAGTGAAACAACCATATTATTTTATCCTCCCAACACCTCTTACTTGAAAAACACAACGAGAGATATTGCGGGATTTAATTATCTACTTTTTCAGTTTTTCCAACTTAGTTTAGTTTTATTACTTTAGCTCAAAATCTTGGCGACTTACAGCACATGCACATCTTGGTTTAAATAAAATGTACTGTAATGTAATCTGCCGCTCTTCTGTTCCTGTGGCAGTGATCGTAGGATGAATATGAGACTGAACATATTTGTGTATTTTGGATGTTGCGACGCAATGTCTAAAGTGTAGAAACAAATTGAAGGTTCTATCAGGAAGACAAATGACTCAGTGCTTCCAGGGACACAGTACCGTCAAAACTGACATTTTCATTTTTATTTAAGAGTAAAGCACTTTTTTGACAGAATTATTTACATGTATTAAAGGGAGAATGACAAAAGTGACAAAAATAAAAAAGAAACGGTGTCACTCTCGGTACGGTTAGACTGACGTTTGACAGTCACACTGATACCAGACCCATTGGGCGTGCATCATTATGCAGTACCATTTCTGCTCCAACAAATGTCTTGGATCGCTTGGCAACATGCCGTGTTTACTCAGGTGTCACCGCTGTGAAGTTTCTAAAACTTGTGTATGGAACCTGAAAGCTTGATATTTTTAAAAATCTGACTTCACAGCAAACTGCAAAATTTTTGCTAGGTTTTGGAAAACCACCATACAGCTGTAGTACAAAAATTGGTACATCAGTCGCAGCACCACGTTCAGCTGTGCAATTCAAGCCCTTGTGTCCTTTTTTTAAGAAGAAAATAAAATGTCAGTTTCAACAACGCACTGTCATAACTCATATAATCAGAAATTAGTTGAAATTTCCTAGTGCTCCGAATCGTAGCAAAACCCACTGCGACGTGTTCAGTTCGTCGAGAGGACAGCAACTGTCTCAAAGTAAGGAAACATGCACCGAACATTCTTATGAGTTTCTACGGCAACATAAATACATCAATGCTCTTTGAGGCCAAATAATTTAATTGCTTTGGTCTCTTGTTCAAGCTTATTTCTCTTAACATATGTGTTGAATTATGTATTTTATAAACAGTAACACATTTATTACAAGCACTGCTTTGCAATATGTGTATTTAACAGCAGGTCCAAAACGGAGGGTTAAGGAACATGCAGGACTATGACTTGAGAAGCTTGTGCCTTGGCTCGCGTGGATTACAGATGGAGCGTCACGCCGGTTTGTTTCCTGTCGTGACTCCATGCGGTGCTTGTACTCGACGAGGGAGTTGCCATCACCCATGGCTGTGCCTTTCACTAGCATACAACTCATCCATCTCGGCTGCTTCAAACCATCGACCGTGAGGCAGTGATAAGGTTCTCTGCAAGTTATTTCAAAGCATTTAGATGCTATGTAAACGCATCTGCACATATGTGTTTTATTTGCAAGTACATTCCATCACATCCATGCAGTATTCATGCCCACGTTGCCTTAACATTTATGTTTGGGTGAGAGAGTGAGAAAGAGAGAGAAGACAGACAGGGAGAGCACATGTCTCTAAATATTGATAAATAAGTAAAATCCTATGTTCCATTTCAGTTATTTTCACTAACCATTTGAACCGGTCTAGTTTGTGGTATGAAAAGCAACATAAAAAATTAAATTCCATAAAGGGCAAAATACACATACTGTTGAGGATTTGTTCAGTCATTCGTTGCTTTGCTTAGTATTTATGCTAAGGCACTGGAGAGTGGGAGAATTTTTTTCTTCACACCCATATACATGTATTTCTTTGGACTTTTGTGAACATAACGAGTATATTTAATACAGAGAAAAATAGAGCTGGTGGTAACCTGTGGTATAAAAGACCTATGAAGCCTTTAACAAGTGCCTTAGTGGCAAGAATGCCCCCCGAAGGAGAGTACCCATGACAGGGGCTTGCAGGGATTAGATGTTTCCCGATTCTCCCTATTGTCACGTTTTTGTACCAGGTGTCGTGGTTTTCTGTTCACTGAATCTGAACACTGTGGGAACAGCCTGGCTGTCTCTCCCTGGGTTTCAGGGTCATCGCTGGAGGAGTCTTGCCTGCATGTTTATAACTCTGTTTCCCTTTGGCTCTTCAAGGATGAGGGGGTTACATGTGTAACCAAATGTTTCTATGCCAAGGCAATATAATTTCAATTTACTGGATGGTACAAGTGTTGTCACCCTCCAGGAGTGAATGTCATTCTAATAAGTGTATCTATATAGCTATATAAGTATAAAGTACAAAGGTTCTCGATTCTGGCTCCGTTTTGGTGGAACGACCTCCTCCTCCTCACTCAGAACTGCTGAATCTCTGTCCACATTTAAAAAGGGTCTTAAAACTCATCTCTTCCAGACTCACTTAACCCATCATCTCTTAAGTTCATGTAAGGTGTAAATGTTCATGCACTAGAACTTTAAGATCATGCCCGGATAAACCTTTGCACACTTACTCCTGCAACGTAACATAAATGTGTATCTCAAAAAAATATTACTAGGAAGGTGATCAGGAATCGTCGATATTCGGAAGAAGTTTACTACAGCTAGTCGTGTGATGAACGTTGGTTCAAATGGTGGAAAGAAACAAACCAACTGCGCTTAAGAATCACATGTCTGCGTGTAAGTGTCTCTTCCTGCTCCTGTAACGAACACTTTGTATTTTCTATGTCGCTTTGGAGAAAAGTGTCTGCTAAATGAATGCATATTATAATAATAATAGCAATAAATGCAAATTTAAGTACATAAAAAACAATTTATTCATAGTCATATAGCATTTTCTGTATCATTTGTATCAAGGTAACTAATGAACACCATGAACTTTATGGATGCAAAAGACAATCTAAGCCTCATCCAGGTCAGGACTCGAGAGAATTCAGGAAACCTATGAAGTGTTTTTTAGACACACCAGCAAGTACGCTGTGGAGAAACATGATTTTGGCAATATTCTCCAAGCATCTATCTGTTGGGCTGGTAAAAGAGTCAAAGGCCTTAAGGGTAAAGAGATAAAATTGCCTTTATCTGTTACAGCTGTCAGCAGAGTGGTCACAAGACATTTATTAGTGCTCTGAAATGGTGTGAGATATATGTGAACCTGAATACATTACGGAGATATATATGTGTAATGAGTTTCAGGAGAGTTTTCGTTTCATTTGAATTCAGTATTCAAGTTCTTGATTTGGTGTACCCACATTTTTATGAGGAAATCAGCATCTGACATAGCAGCAAGGACTTTGCAAACTCTCCATGAGGTCTGCTTTTCTGTTTCCTGCTCACAACCAATTAGGAAGGATGTGAAACTCCAGTTCCAGTATATCCCTTTTGCATATGTGCACTCATTGTTGTGCTCTGGGGAGAGAGACTGTATCTTAAACCCAAGTACTGTAAAGAAAAAGTCTCTGATTGCACATTTTTGTCCTTTTGCAGATGTCTTTATAGTGCTGGCATGCTGTTACAAGTTTTCTTCTGCAAGGAAGAAAGTGTTGGCCAGCAAATATGTCTGATTTCTCAGACGTACGCAAATCATGTTCCTGTTTTAACCTCGAAGCTGTTTAATGTAGTGTCCGTCTTGGTCGGGGTCACAGAGGTCTGGAGCTTATCCAAGAATCACTGTGCGCATGACTGAGGGGTTTACACCCTGGATGGGATGCCAGTCGATTGCAGTGTAACCACACACACACACACACACACGCACACACACGAACCCATTAACACACAAGTGGCAGTTTAGTCACCAATGAATCGGCTCTGCATGTATTTGGACTGTGGGAGGAAAGCAGCAGAGACACAGGGAGAACATGCAAACTTCACACAGACTGAGCTGGATTCGAATCTGGATTCGAATCTACATTCGAATCTGAACACCACTAGATTCCGCCCTTGAGATTGTTTTATGTAACATAACATGATTGTGTTTAAAGCTATTAGCAGTCTCTCTCTCCTTACACTTATGTGTTTAGCAGACACTTCTCTCCAAAGAGACTTCAAATTAACTCTATGTAGTGTTACCAGCCCACACATGTTGTGGGAGGAAACCAGAGCACTCAGAGCATGTTTTTGGACTGCAGGAGGAAACCCACACAGACACAACATGCAAACTCCACACAGACTGAGCGGGGATCGAACCCCTGTCCTCTCGCACCACCCAGGTGCTGTTAGACAGCAGCACTACTTGCTTTACCATTGTGTCACCATCTCCTTGAAGCCAGCACTGTCCTTTTCTCGCTTCCTCCCTCGTATGACATTGTTTTAAGTGACCGACAAAGAATTGTCCTTGGTGCATATTTCCACTTGTTGACAGATACTTTTCTCCAAAGCAACGTACAACTAGAGTAAATAAAAATGCATCCCACTACATTGGTGGCTTAGGCACATGCACAAAATTATGGGAGCGCAGCTTGTTTGTTTCGATATCGATATTGTCACAGAGTTCATATTACACCATCTCCCTATAGACGTGATGTGCAAATAGGGAAATGGGCAGATAGAAAGTGGCAGGAGGCCAAGGAGTGACCTAAAACAGTTTCAGGAGTGTGCTAGGAAAAAGGGGTCCGTCTCCCTCGTCTAAAACCTTGTGCAGACAGGAATTCTCCACAATTCCCAGTTGTGGTTTTGGCCCAGGGTTATAACCCCTTATATTGTGAACCAGAATTATGGCTGTTTTACTGTCTTCTACCATCTTCCTAAGATCTTCCGCCTCTGTAACAATTTGTGAAACATTGCTGAGTTTGAACAATACTCGAGGGTTTACAGAGTTAAAATGAACCTTCTTCTCAAAAAAAAAAAAAAACACGTCTCCCTGAAACCAATTAAACTGCAGTCTAATTAAATGTAGTGAAACATTTTGACAAGTTGATTCTGGGAACCTTTTTTTTTATTATTATTGTTCTCTCCTAAGGGGCAGTTCAATTCAATGTTGGTTGATTTTTTTTTTTTTTTTTTTGATTTTTTTTCTCCAGCATTTTAAGTTATTTAAGTGAAAGAGGTGGCCAGCTTGTTAGCTACAGTGTGTTCGCAACTGCACTCATTTATTTCTTTCTCCTTTTTAATAAAGGCCACCTAAGCTGGAGAAAATTAATTTGACCATATGCAATTAAAAAGTAATAGAAAAAGTACTATGCATTGATTAAACGCAGTATACCGCAACCAGAATGAATCACTGATTCATACAATAGCACATTATATGGCATAACATGCAACAGCAGGTTCTTTTCATATGCAGCTTTAATGCATTACAAATAGGGCTGAGTAATGTGATCTAGGAAAATATTAATGTGAGCAACCAGATAATTAAAGAGACAAACAAAACAAAGACTAAGCAATTTGTTGTTACAATAAGCTATTTTCGTGAATTGTATAGCATATCAGAATGCATCGTCTAGATTTCTACACTATATTTCAGGTGAAGATAAACATTTATTTTCCTTTTTGTTATACACACATTGTAATATGTTTGCATTTTTAGCTCTTGTAAATCCCATCTGTTCAACGTTTCTGACATTTCTTCAACATTCAAATGTTTTGCCCATATTTTGCGTATGTCAGGTTTCTGTGTTTGTGTCAAAAATGCAATCAGTAAATGTAATGATAAATATGAAAAACCAGTAAATGTGCAAGCATCTGCACCTGCATTGCAAACATACCCTATTGTGAACTGATTGGGGTGAGGGGGGGGCTGGCCTTCTCAAACTTCTTTCTTCTTCTGCTGAACCTTTCTGTGTATTGATTTTGCTTGAGACCTTGCAGTTAATAAGCTTTGATATAACTTTTCATTGAATGGTTGCCATGATTCAGTTCTGCTACTTTAATTTCATTTGATTGTTTATTTTTTAGTCATATAATAACCTTTGAATGAAAAAAGATAAGCAAAGGATTCTATAGCTCGTTCGCCTTATAAAATGCAAAATAAATAAGTAATGCAATTTATATACCTAAATTCAGATAATTTGACATGTAACCTTTCTGTCAGCCAAGTTTCTTCATCCAACACTTATTTGTTCAGAATAGAAAGAGAAAGAAAAATATCCATTTCCAACAATTTCCAGCCAGAACAAGTAAAGAGGACATCTAAATAATAGGTAAGCTTTGTTTTCTGATTCTACCCACCAGATTTTACTGGTCTACATGTAGCTACACAATTAACAGAATAATTAAATAAAACAATTAAACATAGTGAATAATAAGAATTAATAAAACATAATTAACATAATTACGGAACTCAGAGGTGTATGACATTTAATACCAAGACGACCAGGACTAAAGCAATTCAGTATACGGTACTGAAAAATATCATAATGGCATGTAATGCTAGCTTATATAAAATAGGATTTATGTCTATGATGAGACTTGTGTTTGTAGTTTACTGAAATGAAGAAAATTGTTGCAGACTGCATGGCCAGCACCTCGTAGCAAATAAGTTATATGTTGTACAGATAACTAAAAATGCCATTTTCCTTTGATATCAACAGGGTTTCATTTTCCTTTGAGCTCGGAGAACCTCGGCACTGGATGTAAGAGTAATAACGGTGTAGGGCTACAATTCAATTTGTTGCCTTTGATCCTTCTTGCCCGTGTCACGAGTTTCCGTGGGAAAGCAGTCCATGTTAGCTGTCTCAAAGGTGGCACACACCTTTCTTCATGTCCCTGAAAGAGCCCCAGGTGTGCAGCAAAGAGCACATAACTATAAGAGAGGCTGTTAGTTTGGTATCATCGGGTGTGCGGGGGGGGATGTTTGGAAACATATGAATTGCATCTGGCCAAATTTACAGTCTATATCATATCAGGGATGGGGGTGGAATTGAGTAATTAACAGTTAACCTCAGTTTTTCACCTGTGCTGTATATGTCAGGGCACAGTGGCACAGCGGGTAAAGCTGGTGCCTCACAGCTCCTAAGCTGTGTGGTGGTTGCAGCGGCTTGAGTTGAGCTCAGGCTCTACGAGGTTCGAATGTTTCTACTTGTGTTTTCAGACCCAAGACATGCACAGAGAAAGGCACTGGCAACCCGCTTCCTCCCTTGCGCTGAAAGAGTCAGTTTTACAATTATGTTGCTTCATTAAGGGTTTGATTGTCTGGCACTTCCATACACACTGGGTGTGTACAATATGTATCTATACAATCTTCGTTGTAGCAGCAAAACAAAGGTAATAAAACGCTGCTTGGTGCAGTGAAGTACAGAGCTCATATTCCAGCGACAGAACACAGGGTCACGTTATGCAGACAGTTCGGTCCAGCAGCTGCATCCAGAACTGGCTTTCATTTGTTTAAAATTTGGCCCAGTTCACTACGTAAAGCCACACAAATCATTTTACTTTAATGTCCTCCGCATTATCTTTTTTATGGATAATGGAAACCATTCATATTTAATAAATCCTTGGACTCTTCTAAGTAATGCACTGTAGCATAATGTCAAAGTGCATCTCTAAATGATTTTTTAAAAATCTGCTTACTGTGTTCCACTAGTAGATTTAATGTATTGTTTTTTCTTTTTCTCCTTTTTTTTTTTTAACTGTTATTTCTCCGCAGTTCATATGCAGACAATTAAGGCTGCCGGAAATGGCATACATTTACTTGGTGATTATTAATTTGCTTTTTGACATAGTACTATCCAAAGCAACTTGCTGTATTCAACTAGTTTATACAGTTGAGACATTTCACTGGTGTAATTCATGGTAAGATTATTGCTCATTGCTGCTCAAGCAGTTTGGCTGGAGTGGGACTAGAATCAGCAACCTTCAAATTAAAAGTATATATTCTTAACCATTTCTGCAGATTTTTCTTTTTTGAACGAGCTATGAAATAGCTACTTTGTAAAATAAAGCTGAATGTGCATTGAAATTGCCATTGCCTCTCAAATATCCATTAGCTAATTACCTTTTGTTAGAAAAATAAAAGGCAAATACGTCTTTTTGAGAGCTGTGACGACATTCGTCATGATTCTGTTAACAGTGACTGACCTGTCCTCTGGACATTCTCATCATTTTTGCCACCTCCTCTTTGTCTTCACCACTCCTACACTTCTCCTGACAGCGGGCGCTTAGTGACCTAGTCTGGACCCATACTGAAGATGACACTAGAGGTGTCAGTGTTCTTCTCCCATCTTCAAGTTCTGCATTGTGGTTAATGCTCTCATTTCACAGCAGACCCGGCTTCCGTCGTCTTATTTCATGAAATATTCACAACTGTAGACTCCACTAAGTTAGACACCTAAGTGATTCAAATTTACTCCAAAGACATGCTTTTCAGGTTCACCCATGGTGAGTGAGTGACAGAGAGAGTGTGTGTGTGTTCCACTGATGTATGGATGAGTGACCCAGTGTAAGTAGTGTATCTAGCAGGGTAAGTCACCGCGGTGAATAAGGTGTGTGGGCTAATGACACTACACCGAGTTCATCGGAAGTTGCTTTGGACAAAAGTGTCTGTTAAATAAATAAAATAAATGTGCTTCTGTTTCTTGAGCACCGTTCCAAACTAAACCCCTTTTTTTTTGTTCTGAAAAGATTATTCGTTTTTTTTTTTTTCTTCTGTATTTCTTCTCATGAACGAGTGTTCACAAGTAAAGTTTAGGATGTGTAGATACCACTTCAGATACATGTACAAGGCTCTTGTTATTGTGTTACTGGTTCACTGCCAGTTCCTAGTGTCATTCAGATGGTAACAAATAGCAAAATAACAACCAAGCGATGAAGGATATCGCAGTGTTCTCTTCAAAAAATGGATTACAGAATGTTTTCAGGATATGAAGACACATCAGCTTTCAGAGTGCTGTAAAATCAGTAGTGTGTATCCACACAATTTTTCAGTGTAATTAAATTCTTTGCTCGGGTAAGACAGGGTCCTTCTCCGTACTCTGCTAGCTGCTGGAAGACAAAACAGAGTTGGACATAAACCCATCCATATGGAAGAAACTGTGTGTATAATTCTGCCCAAGCATGTGTTTCTGAGGTGGGATATATCTCAGCAGAATAACCGCTGAGATGACATCGGAGAAAAAAAGAAATGAAAAGTGAGACAAAAGAAGCAGGTAGAGGAAAATAATGAGCAGTGGATGTGAAGGAGTGTGACTAAGAGCAGGACACTTTCATTACTGCAGCCATGGTAACTGTTGCTATAGTGTCGATCTAGATACTGAAGTGCAGGTTTTTATTATTTTTTTTCTGCATAAAAACAATATTTATGCCAGCTGACTGATGGATATGAGACCTGTCATGATGACTAATCAGCCAGGTCCTGCAAAACTTGCCATGTCCTGAAGCCCTTTTAGGGCTGCTATAGGATGATGACTAAAAAGGTTTGATTGTTCTGCTGGCTACCTCGCTAAGACATCGCTCATCAGAACACATTTACTTCTTTGTGTGTTTAAATGGAAAGGGACAGCTGAGCCTGTCAGGTATACTTAGATGTACTGTATGTGAAAGCTACTGGAAAAGCTACAGTACATGTGTACACCAAACAGGTCCACAGAAAGCATCACCTTCTCGTAACCCACCCTCATTTTCTGAGATACTCGATTGGTAACAGAACATGTTAAAACCCATTTTGGAGGGATGAGGAGGGTTTGGTTGAAGTTGTCATAGAATATTGACATTGATGGAGAACAGACTCACATTGAAACTAATAGCATAACTGTGGATGAGAGATTTTAGTTTGATCTGGGGCCATTGTTCTTATTGTTATTGATGCTACCCCTTAGGTTATTTTATTTGAAAACACAATGTCATTTTCCACTCCTACACTGATGATACTCAAATCTACGTATTACCTCAAGCCTTCAGACACACTCACTCCAGGGACACAAACTTCCAAGCATCAAACTCTTGCAGCTGGACCTCAAGGACTTGAACTATTTCGTTGCATCACTTGCAACGCATCTCAAAGTTCTGTTTGACTCAGAACGGTTTAATATACCACAGCAACCCAGTTATGAAGACCTTCTTTTTGTAGCTATGGAATATCACCAAATTAATGTAGACACCTCTCTGGATCAGACACCAACACGCAACACGCTGGTTCATGTCTTCGTTACCAGCAGGCTTGACTACAGCAACTCCTACAGCAACTTGATGACTGTTGACAATGACCATGGGGTTCTGTGGTCAGGAGCTCATGACTGTCTTCCACTAACTAAAGTATCAGCAACCTTGGGTCTTGACAGTAACTACAACAACCTTAGTCTATATCTCTACGTTGATAGACATTTGGTCTTTATTCTATTCAATACAATTCAATTTATTTTTATAAAGCTCTTCGCACACAGCAATGCAGAGCCCTGAACAAAGGATCAGAGACATAATATAAATAAAACGGTGGCTATACATTAAATAACAACAATAATTAAATTAATATTTAAAACAATAAGGAAGCCTACTGGTCACAAAGGAAAGGAACAAAAAACTTCCAACTGAAAGGCAAGGAAGGAAAAAATCTCTGGGGGTTAAGGTCCCAGTGGCTGCCCACCCCTCCTGGACATTCTAGAAAAAAGACCGGCTTCTTCGGGTCCGATCGTGGGGAAACACTGCTCAACAAGAAAGAAAGGGTTACTAACCGACAGGATAACCAATCCAGAAAGTTTTATACTGAAAAGAACAGCACAGCAAACAGGAATTAGGTGAAACAGTTTTAGGCAGAGCCACAGGTAAGTTTTACCACGGTATTCCGATCAAGAACCATTTGATGTATATCCATGTTCATTAAAAAATAAGATTTGCTCATGTAAATCAATAAATTTAGTGGCACTATTTTCATCAGGATATTGTATAGTTTTGGTTTTATTACAAGAGACAGTGGCAGGTGTAAATAAAAGGTTAACAAGTAATGATCGGAAATAGCCTTGTTTAAAGGAGTAACAGTTACATTATGAATATCTACACCAGAACTCATGGCGAGGTTGAACGTGTGTTTTCAGGGATGTGTAAGACCATAACAACCTGAGTAAAACTGACGAATTTAAAAGGGACAAAACTTTCAGTAAGAGTATCCGACAACACTTCTATATAATCAAAATCACCCATCAATATTACTTTGTCACGAGTGATGGCTAAATCGGCTGTGAAGTTACTAAATTTGTCAAGGAAAGATGAATACAGCCCAGGTGGACAGTAGAGAAGAAATATAATCATATTAAGTTTAGAGCTGAGATCTAGAACTTGTAAAGTTATCAAGATTTCTGGGGGTTATTTCTATGGAAATAATTAAATCTGGAGTCTGGAGTGGCTTCAATCAGCGGAATCATATTGGAGTCACTGAGCCAAGTCTCTGTAAGAAAGAAGAGATCGGGCTTGTAACTTAGTATTAAATTGTTTACCAAAGCAGCATCATTAGTTAGTGTGCAGATATTTAACGGGCAGTATTTTAGACTACTTGGCATTGGTGGTGAGTTGAGTTTATTAATTTTAATATGTCTTAGGTTACCGGTGTAAGCACTCCTGTTGCTAAGCCTAATTAAACACCGTGGTCTAATAATAGTCAGTGTTTTTTTTGGCTAAAATTACCACTTTCATTTACAGTACTAGGGTCCACACAGAACAAGGCACAACAAAACCCCATCAAACAGAAACTGTCTATTATTCCCAGAAAAAATAAGAGATCCATCAAGAAAACACACTAAAGGAGATCATCTATAGATGAATCAACCCTGCAAATTGCAGGATCGAAAAGTACAAAAGAACCCCTCCAGTTCAAGCGTCCACCATCACACCTGAAAAACCCAGGCCTTTCCCAGAAATCATTCCAGTTGTTAACAAAGGATATGTGATTAGGACAGCACCACGTCTCCAACCACCCCTTAAAGGACACAGTCTACTGTAGACTATGTGAGCCATAAACAGTCTTGGCAAAGGACTGGGCACTATTACATTCCGACTCTTCCTTATAGCTTTATTACACACAAATGAAGCGGCTCAAACAGCTCAGCTGCTGGCAACGAATATCATTACTGCCAACAAGCACCAGTAAAGAAGTGGACACCTTGTTATCAGGCCTCGATGTCAGACACACAAGCGTGTGGGAAACACTTCACTTTGCATTTTGATTCCCAAGCCCCTGAACCTTAACATTCTGCTGTATTCTCCCACAATAAGCGCATTACTATTATTATTATTTTCAAGCTCAGCAGGTGAACTGCTAAGAACTGAATATCCATTTTGGGTTTGGATGGCAGAATCAGAATCGGGTACCTGTGGCTGAAGCTTAACTTTATCCGACTTCCTCCTCATAGCAATCCAGATGTCATGAGAACATTCTGGGGTACCAAGCCTCTCGTTAACTGTACTTGGGTCTGCAATGGCCAACGCCGTGTTTGACACCATGAAAGTATCAGGACACATCGAGTCCAACAAGTTCTCTGTCTCTCTAATAGAAATCAAATTCTTTGTGCCCTTTTAAATCACAGACTTTCCACACCAAATCATTATTTGTAACACATTTCAGGCTAGTAAAATTATCAACAGTATCAGCAACTAAGCAATATATATTACAGGACACACAACACATAAGAGCATGATGGAAATCGCATTAAATAAGAATTCCATTGTCCCTCAGACGCTGACTCATCTGTCAGTGCTCGGCTCGCTGTTGCGATTCGGTGGGTGCTGTGCTCTTTACTAAATGTACACAACCCCCAGAGGTCTATTTATTCCACTTCTTCAGAGCTGGGATTTTTTTGTTTTCCTCTTTTCTGTTGCCAGTTGACCTGTCCAAGTAGTTATCTGTGTCTGACACCTTAGAAAGCAAACATCTGCATTGCACTATTCCTTTCTTTATTTTACCGATCCTTGGAACGAAGTTCAGTGCACTGTGTTACCCTGTTGAAAAGAGCCCTCTATAAAAATAAATTGAATTGAACTGAATTGATTTGAAATGGCTGAGATTTACCCCTAAGGCAAGATGACTACTGAAGTGTCTATTAAATATGGGGCAAAATATTTATGACCAAAATAAAGCTACTACAGGGCATTTTACATCTACAAAGAATGCACCCTTCAGTACTCCGCATTGTGCAAAAACAGTAGCGCAAAGAATGCAGATCAAATTGACTAGAGTAACTCGGCGAGACATCTTGTTGACTGTGTCTTTTCTTTTCTGCTTCAGCATAGTGCACCCAATGAGTTTGTCATTCAGAGGGAAGGCAATAACATTTAGTTTCTTAGAAGCCTTCAGCTTTCGCTGACTTAGATATGTATGGCACAGTAAATAATTTCTAAGACTGACCACCATGTGGGCACTCATTCTTGCAGCACATCAGCCAGTCATAGAAGTTATTGACTGGACCACGCAGGATTAGTGTCGATGAGTAGATTTTAGGTGTGAGCATCAAAATGTTCAAGACATGTTTCAAAATGTATTTAAAGTACACTTAGAAAGCATACGTAATTAAAACATTATTAACTGTATCAATTCCTAAACGGTGAAGAGATACATGACACCTCACAGAATCAGATATGTCAACAAATATTAATTCAGACATATAGTATTTCTCTTAGTGATTTAATTTTGTAGTCTTTCAAGCACAATGAAAGAAAGAAAAGAAGAACACATTATACAAATTTATGTTTGTCTGGTGACTTAACCTTGTTTCGGAAACATAATAAATGTCGCAAAATGATACATTTTGATATGTTGCAGTTTCTCTGACAACAGCCTCGGAAGCTCTGGTTTGAGATTGTGCCATTTGCATTCGGCTTCTCATACATTAACTTCATCTCTGTGATTTCGGTTTATTGGGTCTCAAGTACCAGTGTGCTTCCTCCTCCTCCTCCTTGACTGTGAGAAAACAATTTCATTTACATGCATATTCCCAAGGAGATGGCAGGAGAATAATCCGAAATGTGGAGAGGCTGCTCTGCAAAGGAAGTGGGCTATAAAGAACTCTCAGACTCTGTGTTCTGCTCTCACTTGGAAAAAGAAAAACAGAAAATGAGAAAAACATATAGAGCGGAAAAACTGGGTAAAGCACAAGTAGGTAATAATGAGGCAAGAGATTTGCAATGACAAAATATGTGATGGTAAATGGAGAGTTTTCTGCATTTATCAACTGGAACCGAGGAGGGGTGTCTCCAGTAAAGAGTTTTCTTCAAAGTGTGTTTTCTCTTCGAGGAAAAGGGGGCAAATATTTCAGCTGCGAGGTGACCTACGATCCCATTGTAATTCAAATAGGTGTCTTGGAACTAGAGCTGAGGTAACCAAGCTTTTTATATACCTTTCTTCACTCAGTCAGCTTGGAGTTTTAAGTGATTGCATACTTAGAGAATAAATTATCCTCCTCTCTCCATTTCCAGTGTTAGCTGCAGTGTGATGAGCTGCAAATGTTTTCCTTACTGTCCCTCTTACATTAAAAGATACTCAGCAGACGTTACTGAGTCAAAGAGTCTTAACTGAGCACGGCCGTAGTGCTGAATATTTTATTATTTTTTAATATTCAAAATAAAGAATGGGGTTATTTATTGTAACCGTGCAGGCAGGCTTTAGTGGCAAGTCATGTGCGTTTTCAGTTGCTTGCTGTTACCCATTGTACAAAAAATAATTTATCCATGACCTTCTGCAATAGCTTTTAGACACACGACTTATCCAGTTGCCTTCTCTAAACACTAATGGTGTTAACAGGAATATTATGTATGTACTGTATGTTAAAGTATCCACGCATCGGTTACTATTGTCTGATTATCCAGTGCAGGGTTGTGGTTGTCCAGAGCATGTTAGAAGCAGAGGGCACGAGGCAAGGTACACCCAGGAGGAGATGCCAGTTCACTGTAGGGCGACTGCACACAGTATTTCAATCACACACTTACACGCTAACAGAGAGTGTCAAACATTTAGCTGAAATGGATGTGTTTGGACTGTGGAGGGAAACGCAGGGAGAACACGCAGTCTCTAAACCTCGAAACCTGTAGCCCCAAATACGCGAGGTTAAAGCGTGAATATTACGTGCAGCTGGTCCTCAACTTACGATGGGGTTACGTTCCGCAAAACCCATCGTAAGTCGAAAAAAATCATAAGTCAAGAATGTATTTAATACACCTAATACACACCTCTGCGTGACAGACTGGGAGATGTGGATTGCTGCCGCTGTCCAGCATCGCGAGAAAGTATCGCACCGCATATCGCTTGCCTGGGAAAAAAAAATTCAAAATTCAAAGTAGTTTTCTACTTCAGTTTCTACTGTCTATTGCCAGCTCACCATTGTGAAGTCAACGCTAAACGCAATGCAACGCAAAAGTCAACAGGACTATAACAGAACTTAGAAAAAAAGTATTACATTGTGTAATAAATAGTCTGGATGAAACAGGACTGGAATGTAAAAAAGAATTTTAAGTGGAATACCAGTTACTAACATGTATAGCTATGAAGAGGTCTGTAAATCAGTGCTTTAGCCCATTACTTGCTGGAGCAACATTAGACAGCTGGTAGAGTTGACTGAGACCAAAGAGTCTGTGAGTGAATTGCTACTGCACTGGTGACAAAACTGCAAAATGATTTCATGTGGCAAAGGGGAAAATGTCAGAAATCATGACAGCATATGCCGAGAGAATAGTTGCCAAAAACCACAAAGGAGCACCCTTGGAAATGACCAGAGAACTGAATCAACAGTTTCGTGATGCAGTCTCAACAGCAGCTCTAGTAAAGAAAACTTGTCAAAATACTTAAACTGCCATTAGGAGGCCAGTCGTGTACAAGGCTTGTGTTCAATGAATGAGTAGCTTTGAGTAATGAACACAAAACTTGAGTTGTGGAAAAAGCAATAAGGTGTTTTGATTCATCTTGTAACTTTTTTTTTTTTTTTTTTTTTTTGGATGACTCAAGGGGTCATAACAGATGTCTTCGGAGCACCTTGGTGGACAGCCATCGCAAGGGTCCATTATGTGCAGTGATTGCGTCGTGGTCGTAGGAAGCTGTAGATGGATTTGCGGTTATTTACTTGATGGGGTGAAGTCTAATGCAAAATTTTTATTGCTTCCTTACAATGTTACCATTCTCAGATGACATCACACACTTACACAGTGCTAAATAGATTCAGGAGTGGTTTATGAACCAAGATGGAGTCAAAAATTTTCTGTGGCCTCTACAAAAATTAGATATTACCTTTGCTTTGCCTATAGAGGGTTTTCTGGAGCGCTGAGTGGGTTGCATGTTTTCACATCATGTGTCCTTCACAGAGCTGGAGGCTTAACTTATTAAAGAATGTTCTTTTTTTTTTTTTTAAAATGAAAATATTCACGGAAGATAGATGCTGAATATAAATTGCTGTACTCATTACTACTGTTGGGTGGTTCTATTATTGTTGCCCCTCTATTTGACCATATATTAGACTTAATATTTTTATGTGTTCAAATGTGTAGTGTATTTTATAATAAGATGTATAAATAGCAACTATTGTATAATTTTCCAGTCTTCTGTACTGCTTTGTATTACTGTTACAATTTATCAGATATGTTCCATGTATATTTACAGTATTTTTTTGAAGAGTATGGTTTTTAGGAATCAGTTATGTCAATTCAAAAATTCAACATATTTGTGTTGTTTCGCAAAGTATTTGCGTGTTTATCGGTGTATAGTATTTTAATATATTAAGCTGTAATATATTTTCCAGTGTTTTTTGATGTTGTGAAAATATGGAAATACTTGTTATTTTCTGTTAGATGTAAAAAGAAGAAAGCTTTTTTTAACTCTAACTTTATATATTCAAGAAGGAGCTTACACGTTGAGCAATGTGCTTGATTTTTCATTTTAAAATTTAAATCCCCTGGTTACCCTAGAAGAAAATATGGGCATATAGGCATGACAGAAACTGCAGAATCTGTGAATTCATCTACTTTAATGAGCCTGGATTTGGCAGTGGGGGGGTCGGGGTTACGGTGCAAAGGAAGTTCAAAAGCCAGACTGCCCATTCTGTGCACTGCTAGGTGGAATACAGATACAAGCAGTCATTTGAGAAGGTGCACTCTTCACCCAAAAGCAAAGTAGAACCACAGAAGCTGAAGAATTAAATATTTTATACCATATATTCAGCAAATATTTTGCCTTGCAGAAACCATTAAAATAAATTTTTGAATCATCTTAGATATAATTACAAATTTCAGTCCCTTCAGATACATTTTTGTACTGATCTGTCCTGATTTATCGTAATGTATGTGGCTCTATATTAACATTACATAACCCCAAGTCTGCAGACAGCGTTCAGATGGATTGTTCTGGGTACAGTGTTTTTGTACTTTCAGGTCTTTCAATAAAATATGTTTTTTCAATCACAGAAGGATGAGCTCTGTCAACACTTGACTTTAGAGAAATTAAAGCACATTGTTCTTATTCATCAATCATCATAAGGGCAAAAAGCTGTGAAACTGAGATTTACCTTTCAGTTTTCTGAGCTGTAGCATGTAGCGCTGGTCTTTAACAATAGATGTGGCTTTTGCTATACCTATCATATTAACAGATTTTTAACCAGGGGTTCAAGAGATATTCTGTGGCAGGGCATGGGAAAAGGTCAAGATGTGGTCAGGCCAAGGTCATTTTTTTGTCTTTTTTTTTTGGTTCCATATCAGCACTTTAGCACCATCAAGCCTTGTCTAAAAAATTTCCCCGCCGTATTTTGTTTTGGTAGGTGACCAGGATAAATGGACCAGGTACACAGTGTCGTCAGGAAACGGACTAAAAGGGTTCCCCAGACCAGCGTGTAAATTAGGCATCTGCTTTGTCTGGCTTTGTTTGGTTTAGCTGTTCTTATACGCCTTGGAGCTAAGCAGTATTATTGCAATCCGATTTGTTCAGTTTGTATGCCTTTTGTGTTATTCAGAATACATAAATACTTTTTTCCTCTGTATAATACCTCCATGTAAGTGGCAGCATAATACCGCTGACCTCTGTAGGAACAGTGGAAGAAATTTTAAAAATCAACAGAGCGAAGTGGTTATGGTTATTATTATGTTGCTTGGCCATCACATTTTCAGAAATCCCGAAAAAATTTTGTCCCTATATACCTATCTGGGAATTTTAAGGAAGCAATTCAGACAGTCTTTATGATGGGATCTTCCTACTTCAGGACCCTTAACTAAGCTACATGCTGGGTTCAGGTGGTGGTCACTTGTTGGTCTTGTTTGCACTACTTGCTGTTGGGAGTTAGGGGTTATTTGCAGGGAGCTGGGAATATTTGCATATATGAATATGCAAACAGTAGGTAGATAAATCTACATTTAAAGTAATTTTAAGCCAAAAATATGTAGCCCATCCAAAGTGTAATTAAAAAGAATTACATTACTTCTTTTTACGCCTCCAGGGCAATGAAAGACCAATGAGACGTCTGACTACTTTTATATGGAAGAGATAGACATTTAAAAAAGTTTATGGTTCCATTTAAATACAAGAAACATGCTTGTCCATGTGACATTTTTCACGGCTCAAAACACATATAATATTCCCAAAGTTAAACATACAAAAGTTAAATTTTCACGCAAAAACTGTACTCAAATCCTTTTCTTTCATGTTGCATAGTTTACTATATATATGCAGAGGGAAAAGGTTTTAAACCTAGAGATGACATACCTTCTACAAAAAAGTGGAATTCTGTTGGATACATCACAATATTTTTTTCTCTAATAGCTGTTTCATTTGTATTTTATGCCCTTTATCTTTAAGCCACTGTTAAACGGCCATCTGACCACCAATTTTATGTCAAAACAAACTGATACATATTAAATTAACATTTAGGTTTATATTTCTCTTTCAAAGTCTTCTATTAAAATCATTAGTTTGAAGCATTTTCTTTGGCTACTGATAAGGCAAAATGTGTTATTGATCCCTAGTATAATTTAAGCTTCTATAAAGGTTGCATTGTTATTCAAAGCTAGAGGGTGTCAGTCATGGCCACAGTGGATTTCTTAAAATCAATACAGTGAAAGTGAAAGGAGTCAAAATAATTTTGTTTAATGTAACTGGAGCTAAAAGTCTTGTCAGACAAGTGATCAATGGCCAGAATATTTCAAAGTAAGAGCGAGATTTTGCAGTTTCAAACTGCTGTCATCAAAAAAAAGAGCACCAGGTATCTCTTGAAAGATGATAGTAGTGTTGAGTGACCTACAATTAATTACCCATTTGTACACCTGGGTAATTTTAATGTAAGTACCTTGCTCAAGGGTACTGCGGAGGTAGGTGAGATTCGGATCTGCAGCCTTCAGCTCGAACCACTACGCTACCAGCTGCCCCTCGACACCGAGTCTAAAACTATTGTGTAGCGATAGGAAGTTTTAAAACAAAACGGGTTTAAATTACCATAAACAGCTACTTTACAGAAACGTAAAACCCTAAAACTCTTCAAACGCAGCTTGAACAAGCTGAAACGGTAACGTGGCAGCTGACATGTGCGCATTTCCTTTACTTGAATTGGCGGGAAATAGCAGTGGCTGCTCTGCACCTTACAGGTAACGGAAATCTTTACCCTCCAGAACGAGTTTAAGGAAATATGACACATATTGGGCAGCCCTGTCGTCAGCTCTATTGTGCTAATGTAATGAAAAGTCTGGAAGGTTCCTCGTGGCAAGCTATCACTTGTACATCTCCGCTTCCACGCTTGACAAGGCTTAAAAATATACAAGCAGTGTGCCGCCTTGCCGGACGAGTCTGGCCGCCCTGCTGTTCAAGGCTGTCGATGTTGATTCGGGTTACTTTGTGTGATTTTGAAACTCTCCTTCATTTGCATGCTGATGAAACCTCTCCTTTTTCAGCGCGCGGCCACCGAGCAGGTCTTGCCCTCCTTTCTCTTTGCCTCTGTGTGTAATGTTTTTGCGCCTCCAGCGTTAGGTACATATTTCATTAATGCCTGCAGTCAGTGGCAGATAAAATTCTGTTTCAGGATGTGAGCAGTCTGTGTTGTTAGGAAATCTAAAGCGGAGGGAGAAAAAAATTGAAGCCTCTGAGCCAAATAAATTATAGCACTGGGCATATGTGCTTCCATTCGCTATCACATCGCAGGGGGAGCAGAAGAGGCTCCAGACAGATCTAATCAAACGCCAAGATAGTGGTGAAGAACACGACCTCCTGGGAGAGAGGAAAACAAGCTGGGCCTCAGCTGGGAGGCTCGCGGTCCAGGTCGCACATCAGCTGGGAGACGGGATGTGAGCCAGAGAGGCGTCGTTGCTATTAACAGAGCATCGCGCACTTTGGAGGTGTTTCCGAGAGGAAAATCAACACTGTGGTTTTGTGTCGGGGAGAAAGTGGTGGGAGGTCATTCACAGGCTAACTTTTATTGCTCATACTTACTGGTCAAACTCAGCGAGGAGTCCGAGCTCACCGGAGCGGACTCAGAAGAGACCCTCGCAACGTTAATACTGCTTTTCAGGTCCACTCTGTTGCGGTATGAAATAAGATTGCAGGTGTAATGTGTTGTGGGTGTAATGTGCACAAGAAGCCCAATTCTCAGCATCGGTCTGCGTGGGGGATCGTGCAGTAGGCCCTCACTGCTGACCGTCTGAATATGTGTTTTCTACAGTACAGACATGCGTCGCTTAGCGACGGGGATACGTTCTGAGAAGTGCGTCGTTAGGTGATTTCGTCATTGTGCAAACATCATAGAGTGTACTTATACACACCTAGCTGGTATAGCCTCGATCATAGAGTGTATTTATACAAACCTAGCTGGTATAGCCTCGATCAAAGAGTGTACTTACACACACCTAGATGGTATAGCCTCGATGCAGTCAAAAGATGTGGTAAACAGCAGATTTGTGACCCTGCTGCCGGCATAACACAGCATACTGTTTTACAGTAAACTTTTTTATAAGTAGAAAGAGTACACTGTAAAATAACGATAAAAAGTATAGTATAGTAAATACATAAACCAATAACAGGTGTTTATCATCATTATCAAGTATTATGCAATGTACGTAACTGTATGTGCTATACTTTTATACGAGTGGCAGCGCAGCAGGTTTGTTTACAGGAGCACCACCACAAACGTGAGAAACACGTTGCGCTACGACATTAGGACGCTGCTAAAAATTTTCAGCTCTCTTATTATGTTATGGGACGACTGTCGTATATGCAGTCAGTTGTTAAGTGAAACATCGTTAAGCGGCGCAAGTATTCAGAACGCTGCTAGGTTTGGGTTAGGTTTCGATGTACAGTTGTATTATTACTGCACTTACGTTAACGTACACTGTTACATTGTGAGGTTGACTTGATTATTATCCATGAAAAACACAAGATTACAGGCAATGCATATTCAATGCAAATGCAGGCAGCTCTTGGCATTGTGGGTATAGCTGTTTAGCACTGCTGCCTCTGGACCAAAAGGTTGCAGGTTCAAATCCCAGCTGTAGTACTGCTGACCAAAGTACTTTACCCTAAATTGTGGCAGTAAAATTACCCAGCTGTCTGAATGGATAAATAATTGTAAGTAGTTTAACATTACAAGTTGTCCTGGAGAAAAGTGTTAGGTAAATGAAGCAATTTATCGATAGGGTCTGAGATGCTTGCTGAAAAATCAGGAATATACATCATGTATCAGTTTGGTGCACCTAACAAGGTATCGCTGCATGTTTGTGTTATACACATTGGACACAATAAAATACTGAGTTAACCTCAGAAAGATGGTGGAATGTATGTTTGATCACAAACTGAAGATGTGATACGCATGCATGGCAGATGCATTTCCCCCAAATTTGGCGAACGAAACGCAGGGACCTTGTCTCTATGAAGTCAATGGTTTATTTCCACTTCACTGGCCAGATGCAACCTGGGCAGTTTTCCAGAGCCACCATGTGTTCCCCAGTCCCTGGTCTCACAAGCATGGCTACTCCCTGTAGTCCATTCAGTGGACAATTTCTCTTCTTCAGCATGCATGAAGCTAAGGGGGTGATCAGCATCGGCACTGTGCATTTTCTGCCTCGGGCTCCCTAACGGCCCAGAGCGCGGTTCAGATCCTTGTCTGTGTGAAGCTGGTGTTAAACCCACAGGTTGGGTGACCCCATGATGCTCACCACTTAGTATGGAAGAGCTGCCCCTACTCAAACATTCTTTGCCAGTTAGGCAATTAAAAATGCAATTAACATTTAATTAACTTTTTTTAAAGGTAAGAATGTGGCCGTACTTTTTTGGAGATCCGGTGAGGAGGGAGTGCTGTTGACCTGGCTGCTCTTTTTATTTTCCTAATTGTCAGAAAGCTTCTTTTCCCCAATGCTTCCCTTTTCATACTGCTAACATTTAAATTCATGGAACTTTCATCTGAAAGAAATTTTCTTATTTTTTTTAATGTTCAGGGGGTTATTGGTTGCATAGTGGTTAGCGCTGCTGCCTCTGGACCAAAAGATTGCAGGTTTGAATCCCATCTGTAGTACCCTTGAGCAAGGAACTTGCCCTAAATTTCTCTACTAAAATTATCCAGCTGTATATATGTACAACTGACTCTGCCCAACTACTTGTCCAGGCCATGGTGACATCCTGTCTGGATACTGCAACTCTCTCCTGTGTGGCCTTCCCATTACTGCCATCAAACCTCTACAGCTAGTACAGAACACTGCTGCATGAGTTGTTTGACTTGCCAAAGCGTTGTCATGTATCTCCTCCGCTCATTTCTCTGCACTGGTTTCCTATAGCTGCCCGGATCAAATTCAAGACCCTGGTTACTGTCTACAAATGCATCAGTAGAAATGCTCCTAGCTATTTACAAGACTTGATCAACTGCTACACTCCAACTAGACCCCTTCACTCATCTACTTCTGCTTGCTTGGTGGTCCCGCGCATGAAAAGTAAGCACGGAGGTTCTCGGTTCTGGCTCCGTTGTGGTGGAATGACCTCCCCCTCTCACTCAGAACTGCTGAAACTCTGTCTACATTCAAGAAGGGTCTGAAAACTCACCTTTTCCAGACTCACTTTGCCCATGATCTCTCAAGCTCATGTAAATGTTCATGCACCATAACTTTATGATCATCCACAGATAATGCTTTACACAGCCACTGCTCCTGTACTGAATGTAAATGTTTGTGTACCTTTAAAAAAAAAAAAAAATTGTGGGAAGGTTATTAGGATTCATCTATCCTGCATTTTTTTACACCTACACAAGCAATGAACATCGGTGCATCAAGGGGAAAGAAACAAACTAGGTTTACTTAAGAATCACATGTCTGCAGCTATGTCTCTTTCTCCTAATGTAATGCACAAATTGTATTTTCACTGAGATGTAGGTCGCTTTGGAGAAAAGTGTCTGCAAAATGGGTAAATGTATATGTATGTAAGTAGCTTAATGTGTAAGTCGCTTTGCAGAAAAATATCAGCTAAATGAGCAAATGCAAATTTTAAATATAGTGTAATCTGAAATACTGTACACTTTAAGGACTGATGGGTTGAATCAAGGAAACTGGAGGGATTTCTTAAGGAACTATGGCTCTGTGGATTATTTTATTCACACTAGATTTTTCTTTGTTAAAGAATACGTGTTGCTCTGCTGGAATTTTGCAATTAAAGGTTAAAAAGCTGCAGATTTCTATTATTTCCATTTTTTGGAATCTTGCTGTGATCAAAAGTAAAATTTCTCAAGGCGTTTCTTTTTATGAAGTACAAGGCAACAGAAAAGAGTGTGGAATTGGCCAATATATCGTTGACATTGTGTGATTTCGAAGAGTCTACATCCCACTACAGCATCATCCTGCAAACTCCCTGGTGAACACATTCTGTAATGCGCCGCTGTCAGCGTACCGTGGTGTTTCTGCCGTTGGTGTGTCATGGGTATTCTGCTGATGGAGAGCAAGTTTCATGAGAAATTGTCACAATCTTCTACTGCCCACGGAAACGTGGTTTTACCAGGAAAAGTGTCACAAGAGCGGTTTTGGATAGCTAGGCCTCTAATATAAACCTGTGTGAGAACTGCAAGACAAAATGTTTCAGGTGTGTGAAGCTAAAAAACATGTTCGTTTCACAAGATAGCTAATCCAGCACATTATACAAGTCAATAAATCGTAAAATTTTCAGTTGTGAAGCCAGTAGCTTTTGTTTAGTTTCATGAGGATTTAGCACCGAAGAACATTCAGGACAACGTAAAATTAGAAAAAATTTACTACTTTCCTAAATTGAGAAAAAGGGATCTGGAAAAAATATAAATATTAATGCTATAATGATGTAATTATATACCACTTACATTTACTTAGATGTACATCCGTTCATTTCTCAGATGCCTTTCTCCAAAGCAACATACGTGTCATAGAAAACACAATGTGTTCGTTACATGAGCAGGAAGAGACACTTAGATGCAGACGTGTGAATCTTAAGTGCAGTTACTTTGTTTCTTTCCACCATATGAACCAACGTTCATCACACGCGTAGTTGTATTAAACTTCTTCCGAATATCGACGATTCTTGATCACCTTCCCCGTATTTCTTTTTTTAAAGAGATACATGTAAACATCTACACTACATTACAGGAGTACCTGCGTAAAGGATTGATCCAGACATCATCTTAAAGTTAAAGAGCATGAACATTTATACAGTTATACACTTGAAAAAGTTTGGATCAAAACTAAAGGATCATCTTCCCCCCCTTTTTTCTTTGATAGACCAAAGAGAAGTAGGGATCTAGTGGGTGACGAAAACATCAGACATCAGACCTTCAGTAGCAACATTTTGGCAAGTCATCGTAGTAACTGTAGTGAAAATCTGGGGAAAAATGCAGGCTCTCCTGCTGGCTTTGCCACACCCAAGAATGATTAATTCACAGTAGGTGAAACTCTTCAGTTCTCACCATCAGGAATGGCGTTGCCTTTATTTTGTAAATGTACATACTGTACATCATATCAAAAATGTTTTGCACTTGTATGTGTAAACATGGGATATTCTTCTTGTTAAACTAGATTTTTTTGGGTTAAAAAAGAAAATAGCCATGAAGGAAAGAAACAATTATTTTTTTTTTCATTGAAGCATATTTAAAATTATCTTACTACTGTCAGTGCATGAAAAGAAATACCATTCAGCTCTAACTCTGTTGAGGCAGCATATTATTTCCAACTCAAATTTTCTTGTCTAACAGCCCTTATCCCAGCAGGGGTTCAACAACTTAAAAATGAAAAGTTAAATGGACCTGTCAAGCAATTTACAAAGTTTTTTGAGATGTGTTGGTCAAAGTAGTGAATGAAGAAGTGAGGACGCAGGAGAACGCGGTACGGTACCCATCTAAACCGGCCCGACTGTCTGGAAAATTAACATGAAGACAATTTGCCAAAGACAGACTTAAAATTTTATTAGAAACAAAACAATAATTTGGCAAATACTTGTTCAATCATTATCTTCCCTGAGGACAGAATTAGAACAATCAAATGTGTCTTTCACACCTAAAGTCTTTGTTCTTTCCTTATACAGATGCTGCTCGACTTACAATGGCTCGACTTATGATTTTTCGACTTTACGATGGTGCGATAGCAATAGACATTCAGTAGGAACTGTACATCGAATTTTGAATTTAGATTTTTTTTTTCCCAAGCAAGCGACGTGCAGTACCATACTCTCTTGTGATGCTGGGCAGCTGGGCAGCGGCAGTGATCCAATCCCAGTCTGCCACGCAGTCGCTGGTGTATACAATCGATACGCTGCAGCGTTCTGTGTTGCCAGTGTTTTTTTGGATAACCCCCTGTATCTACGTTGTGTTTTGCGCATCCATCATGTCTACGAAACATCCATCTGTGTCTCCTGTTACTGGTGAGAAGAAGAAGAGGAAGGAACTTACTCTTGAGGAGAAAATCTTGTATGTTTATATCTATAGTATTTATTATTATATTGTAATATCTTCCATTTTTTACTGTTTATTGTTCACTGTTTCGTAATTACTGTACTGTTTTGTGCTGTTTTGCACACCACATGTGCACTTTATATAGTCCTGTACTACTGGTAGCTTTGTGTTTTTTATGTAGCACCATGGTGCTGGAGGAACGTTGTTTCGTTTCACCCTCTGTTGTACCAGTTGTATATGGTTGAAATGGCAATGAAGCCACTTTGACTTTGATGAAGGCGACAAGCCTGTAATGGCCATTGCACATAAACTTGGACTTTTGCGTTCAACGATCTCGACCATCTTAAAGGATAAGACGCAATGATGTTCAGTAGGTTAGGTGTGCTAAATGCATTTTCGATTTACGATATTTTCAATTTACGATGGCTTTATCGGAACGTAACCCCGTCGTAAGTCGGGGACCGTCTGTATGAGTCAAGTCAGGCGGTAACATACACGGGTACAGTTTGCAACTGTTACACTAACCCTGACCCAAATGAATCAATGGGAGAAGCACATGCACGGTAACATATTACTGCATAATTCTAGCAATATGCTAAATCACTCTGACTGGTGTCTAAAGTTAATATATTTTCATGACACTATCAAAACTATTCTGTCATTCTATCTTAGATGATATGGTACAAAGAGTCTGTGACTTAAAAAAAAGTCTTAATTATCTTTATCTTCAATATCAATAGTCCTGATGCAATTCATTTCATAAATGGGGACAGTCAGTCCTTTTCTAACAGCACTTTATCTTCGGAGCTCCAGTTCCAGACATACCTGACTTGTATTCTCCAGCCATTCCTTTCTGGAGTGAAAAGTAATGTGATGAAAATCATATGAAGTGAGTCATCATTGTCAGTATAACACCTAGTTCCTGCTGAAATAGGTGCACTTGATTTCACACTTTATTTTTAGACACCAAAATATGCATACAGTTCACATGACAAAACTGTTCAGACTGTTGTTTGTTTCTGTATCTTGACGATATCGGTAACCTTTGGAGGGTCCCACCACATCTCTGGGACAATGTTGCTCATACGTTATATCGAAACCCCTGATCTCTTAAGAGCTCAACAAACATGTACCATGTTATCTGCTTAAAAAAAAAATGTAGCTACTTGTGTAATGTGTACTGGTTTATACCGCGGTATGTGACAAATGGACTGTCCTCATGAATCACGTGTCTGCATCCAAATCTCTCCTTCTGTTGATGCGATGCACTCTTCGTATTGTTCTCTGAGACGATGTTCTCGGTTAGATGAATAAATGTAAACTTAGGGGTTTACACGGGATATGGTGGGTTACGCTGAAGTGCTCATAATGAAAGGAAAACATTTGCGTGGGGAAATGTAGGATTAGTTGCTCTGGGTAGAAAGAGTTTGCTTTAAAACGGTGCGATTGTGTAACTTCCATCAATGCAATGGCCATTATGGGCTTGCTGCCACTGCCCAGCATCACGAGAGAGTGTTGCTCCACATATCCCTTGCCCGGGAAAAATTCAAAATTCGAAGTACAGTTTCTACCGATTGTCGATTGCTAGCACACCATTGTAAAGTTGAAAAATCGTAAGTCGAGGAGCATCTGTATACATACACACACACACACACACACACACACACACAAAAAAAAACAATTCCACATACAGCGCAAGACTGCAACAGTGGCTGGTGAAAATATATAAAAATATATAGCATTTCTTTACACTTCGTGGGCTTCTCTACCACGGATGGTATCCAGTTCTTGAATCAGACATTTTGGTACAGGGACACACGTTTGGTGTCTCAAACCCAAAAGGTTTTTGTCCTTCACAATCTGGCTAATTTCAAGCAAAATATAATATATTAACCTCTACATTACCCTGGAAACAGTGTCTGCTTAGCTCAATAAAGCCTCAATGTTGTGAACAAATGAAGGTGTTTATGGCATCAGACATTCTTTAGTAAAGCTGCAGAGTGAAAGAAATGGGCAGTGATCTTGTGAACTTTATTGCTTTATACCAGAAACATCCGTGAGCTAAATTATCAAAATTTCTCCTCGAGGGCGAAAAGAGAGTCCCAAAGGAACAGTGACAAGTCTGCAAAAAGGCGGAGAAAGATAAAACGAAAAGGAAAAAGTAAGGTTTTATATAGCAGATGCCAATAACTTTCTACACTATGAGTTTCGATGGGGTCTTCAATCCGACTCTTGTTTATGTTGTTTGCCTGTTCTGTCTATGTTCGTCTGGGTTTCCTCTGGCTGCTCTGGTTTCCTCCCACAGTCCAAAGACCTACATTTCAGGGGCACTACTGACTGCAGCCTACCTTTAGTGTGTGAATGAGCATTTCTATGTGTGTGTGTGTGTGTGTGTGTGTGTGTGTGTGTGTGTGTGTCGGATTGCCCTGCAATGGACGGGTGTCCCATCCAGGATGTGCCCAGCCTCATACCATATGCTTCCACACTAGGCTCTGGACCACTGAGACCCTGCATGGACAAGAGGTTATTGGTAACAGATGGATGATTCCCTGACAACTGATGTAAAATGTTCAAAATTTATTTCTAAGGCATTTCCAGATAAATTTTCTGTGTTTTGCATTTTCGGTCCACTTCAAAGTTATGATTATACCGGTACATTCTATTTTGTTTTTTCGAAGAGAGGAATATTAAAGCCTTCCTGCAGAAAGTGATGTGGGCCTCCTGGCACTGCATATGTTGTGTAAGAGATGATGGGATAAAGAGAATTTGATCACTAGACAGCACATCCCAGAGGGCAGCAGGAAAGTCCGCTGTCAGTTCCCGTTCAGCAGCACCAATCATGTAGCTTATAAGTGCGAGGAAGAGAATGTTTTTCCTATCAACGTAGAAATATGAATGCTAAGGAAAAAGGCCACAAACACACATTGCACAATGTAACAAAAAAATTTAATAATGTCAGTTATTTTCCATTCAGTTTTGTTAGATTAACCATACTTTTGGTGTTAGATTGTATTTGTCATTTTGAAAAATTTTCCACTTTCTTGAAATTAGCAAAATTTTGGCACTGTGTTCCCAGCATGGAATATTTCAGTACCTTTCAGTATCTGATGCCTTCTAGAATATTCCGGTTCCTTCTAGAATCTCCTAATGGCTGTAAAGTACCAAACTAAAAGTGACACTCTAGTAGAACTAGTGGTAATTTTATAATCACTGCATTCAAGATACACAGGACATGATGTTACACCCAATGCATATATATGTGCGAGGTACATATTCTCATCATCAGTCATAATAATTAATAATGATTATTTTCCAGCAGGAAGGGGGTGCGGTGGTACAGTGGGTTGGACCACAGTCCTGCTCTCCAGTGGGGCTGGGGTTCGAGTCCCGCTTGGGGTGCCTTGCGATGGACTGGCGTCCCGTCCTGGGTGTGTCCCCTCCCCCTCCGGCCTTACGCCCTGTGTTGCCGGGTAGGCTCCAGTTCCCCGCGACCCCGTTTGGGACAAGCGGTTCTGAAAATGTGTGTGTGTGTGTGTGTGTATTTTTGAATAATAATAATAATGCACTTTTTATTGATGTGTGATTTGTACAAATTGGTAAAATGGTTATAATTTCTAAAACAAATAATGTGAATATTCATAGTGTAACGTACCAAACTAAAAGTGACAGAAATAATTTATAATGACAATATGTACCTCACGTAATGTATATATACGCAATTATCAATCATTATCATAATCAGCGCAACGATTTATATAACTAAGAACTTTGAAACTCTTTGCAACACTGTGTTATTGTTATTACGTTGCTCAACCAAGGCTTTAATCCAAGGGTTCAATTCTGCCTTTTTTTTCAGCCTGGTGATTTATTGGAGCTATTTGGGTATAACTGCCTCATTCAGCAGGGCTGTAGCGCAGCTCTTCTTCGAACCTCAATAACCAGCGTTCAACTCACAGGTCAATTTCCTTTACAGTTTCGAAACAGGCATCATTCTATAGAAATACATAGGCAGGTAAATAAATAACTAAATTCCAGGCTGTGGACCTCACCTGTACCCAGTAGGTGTGAGGTGTACGGTACACCTGTACCGCAGTGTTACATTTTCTTAAATGATTTTTTTCTGTCGTGTACAAGATGTTTGTAGAGTTGTGGTTCGTATGGTCCACCGGACCGTTCCTCCACATGGTGGCATCATCGTTCAATGTCCTGCCTGAATGTTCTTGCATTTCCGTCTGATGTTTAACTGTTGACATGTGTACGCCTGCCTCTTATGACCCCTTGCCCTCTCTGTCCTCACAAAAATGAGAAAAGAATTTTTAAAAAAGCTGAAGAGTCTTCCAACCTGCCCCAGTGCATGGAGACGTCAACTGAATGGACAACTTTAATTTGAGTGAATGTATATCCTGAAAAATTTTGCATGGCACATAAATGTCAAATATCATTTATCTGACACTTCTCCCTAAAGCAACTTACAATGTTAAGATGCTTCCAACTATTTACCCATCTAAACAGGTGGGTAATTTTACTGGAGGAATTGAACGTTAAATACCTTGCTTAAGGGTACTACAGCCGGCAGGGGGGTTCGAACCGGCAACCTTTTCATCCAAAGGCCACAGTCTAATCACTACATTGTCATCTGCCTCAGTTGGTGGGACAGCTTTGATTTTTCTATCTTCTAAAGTCAACATCTTGTGAATCACGTAATAACGTTTAAATTCAATGACAGGCCATAAAAACGGAATTGGTGTATGAATATTCACATTATTTGTTTCAGAAACTATAACCATTTCGCCAATTTGGACAAATCACACATCAATGAAAAGTGCATTATTATTATTCAAAAATAATTTCTGGAGAATAAACTTAACTGTAATTATTGTTGACGAAAATTGCTCATTTTTAATAGGTGGTAAGAGACGTGCTATTCACAATGTATTGTGAATAGCGAGGCTGTTGGTTTCGGTGTACAAATTCAGTCGGAAATATAAAAACACTCGTCTACATGAAAAGGTTATTTGCCGTAACCCCCTTTATGTCACATTGAATTCCTGTTGGCTTATTCAATAAAAGGGTTCTTTATACACTTTGTTAAAAACGCTGCATGCTGTCAGCCTTCCCACTTTTTCAGTTTTGTGCACACATACAGAAATTTAATCCAACAAACAAATTTGATGCTGTGCAAATGTTTAGTGACCGTGCAAAACAGTGTGTAGCAGGTAGTGCAGTTATTGCTGCCTCGTACTTGTTGGGATTGTGCTTTCAAAGGCGGCAGGGTGGCACAGTGACAGGCGCTGCTCTCTCGCAGTGTCTAGCTGACGCGAGAGGACATGGGTTCGATCGCTGCTCAGTGTGTGTGGAGTTTGCATGTTCTCCCTGTGTCCGTGTGGGTTTCGTCTGGGTGCTCTGGTTTCCTCCCACAGTCCAAAGACATGCTGTTCAGTTTCACCCATAGTGTGTGAGTGAGTGACAGAGAGAGTGTGTGTTCCACTGATGTATGGATGAGTGACCCAGTTTAAATAGTGTATCTAGCAGTGTAAGTCACCACGGTGAATAAGGTGTGTGGGCTGATGACACTACATAGTGCTGATTGGAAGTTGCTTTGGAGAAAAGTGTCTGAGAAATAAATTCAATTTAAAGACAATTCAGGTTTGGAGTCTCTGTAGTAAGGCACAGATAAACTAAAACATTGTTTATTACAATTCTGCCTAAATCTCACAAGAAGTTTGTCATCGCAGCTGGTCACCTGACCACACATCTCCTCATCGTCCTTTACACCCCTCACTGTCCTTTACCTATTTGTACCCATGAAACAAGCCATCTAAGGCCTCATGAACAGAAGTGCCCCACATTCCAGAAATTATGATGACATGGAGAAAAGTCATGGAAGTAACCTTAGGAGATGTGGTCAAATCCCACCTCCAGCTGCAGTACCCTTGAACAAGATGTTTACTCTGAATTAGTCCAGGAAAATTAAAGTTGTATAAATGGGTAAATAACATTGTAAATAATACCTTAATTGTGGGCTTTGGAGAAAACTTAAAGCTTAATATTTTTTTTCATTTATTCATTTATCTGACGCTTTTCTCCAAAGCAGCTTGTAAGTGTTGAGCGACTTACAATTATTTACCCATTTATAGAGCTCGGTATATTTGTCAACGACATAAATGTTGCAGTTCTGTCCTTTTGTCCATGAGTGGTTGTCTAGGAAGCATTTTATCAACAGAAAAAAGTCGGTCGCTGTTGCCGAGGGTTTTACATCGGAATCGGACGTCTCAGTTGGAGTTCTGTAGGACATGGCAGCAAATCTGTGGCTCGTTGTGTTTGGGATATGAAGAATCAAACTCAAAATGACAAAACTTAGGGGTTTAATATGATCAGCTGTTGGTTGCATTCACAGAGGCATTTTTTTTATGCATTAGCTGGTAGCACAGCGGTTAGAACTACTGCTTCTGGATTTGAAGGTCACAGATTTGACCCCCACCTCTAGCTGTAGGACCCTTGAGTGAGGTCCTTACCCTATAATTGCTGCAGTAGAATTACCCAGCTGTATAAATGGGGAAGTAATTGTAAGTTCCTTTGGATCAAAGTGTCAACTAGTTTTAAAAGTATTTGTGGGTTTGGATCCATTTGTTAAGATCTCTCAAGGAATCCAGTGGAGAGATCCTCACCACTGACATATGAGTATTGCATATGATAATCACAACAGGGCAAAAGGAAGCCTAGTCCCTCCCACCACATTATGTGTACGTGCGTGTCTGTGTCGCCACGTAAAGCCGACTTTGAAACAGCAGCCCTCGCAGAACAATCGGCTGCAGAAGCTGTGTACTTTGGCAGACTGAATCGGACGGGAATCATTTATTTTCATTCCGCTGATGATGGTAATATCTCATCATGGAAAATATTTGTGCCTGTAATTGATACAGCATTTATAATTAAATCATGTTCTGTCATTTGTAAAAATCCCTTTATTTTAATTACTTGCTAAGCATCTTCTGAATAACCTCGTGTCTTTCCATTATGATTAGCTGCCAAGAATTGAATTTATGAGAATTATTAGATGAAAATGGTCCTGCCACATTTGAGTGGCTGTAAACACACAGAGATGTTCCTACTTGGGACACTTCCCAGGTACGGTGTCACCTTTCATACCTTCAGTGCCAGTTTGCTGTTCAACGCTGATGTTTTTGACAGTATTTTTTGGCTTTTGTGTAGATTTAAGAAAGAAAAAAAAAAAAATTACAGATCACTATTGTGCTGCACTCCATTTGTCACTCCATCTAGTAAAAACGTTTTTCACGTTTTTCGTCCCAGCAGCAGCATTGCACGCCAGCGGAAGCGTTACACTGGTACATTTTCCCGATGCGTGGTATTTTCTACTTTCCGCTTTAGCTTCTCGCAGAAGTTAATGCTGAAAAATAGTGTGAGTCTGCAGCCAGGTATCTTAATGCAGTCAACACAATGCCTCAGGAGGAAGGAAATCCACTCAGCAAATAATGTACAGCAGATTGCTGCTATCTTAATGAAGACAGATACAGCAGGGAGGGAGATTAATACTGCGCTATAAGCCAGAATGCGACCGTTAACACAGTTACACACAGGAAAAAAAAAGTTAGAGTAATGGAAAACTTTTGGATGCACAATACCTATGTTTGTGTGCTGGATTTATTTTATTTATTTATTTATTTATTTATTTCATCACCTACTGAGCACCTTTGTTCATTTAAAGAATAAGACTGCAGTGATATGAGCAGCTGCTAGTATAGTAGTTAGACCTGCTGCCTTTGGACCCAAAGGTTGCAGGTTTGAGTCTCCGTTCCAGCTCTAGTACTTTTGAGCAAGGTATTCACCCTATCATTGCTTGAGTAAAAATTACCCTACTTTATAAATGTCTCAATAACTGTAAGTAGATGAACGTTATAAGCTGCTTTGGAAAAAGCGTCAGTGCAGCGAAAAAAAAATGTACATAAGAATAATCAGTGAAAATGAGGGCTAGGGCTTTTCATTGGCGGTATTATCAGGGATCACTTCCCGGTATCTGTTGCTAGAGCGATTTGGAATATTTTTAGGCGGTGTTTAATATGCAGGGGAGTATGGGAAAGCAGCAGCCCACCGATAACATGTTGATGTAGGCAGACTTAATGAATGTGACATTCATACAAAGGTCAGTGGCCTACTTTGCCTACTGAGAGGCAAGCATCTGCTATGAGCTCTAGATGAGGTGTACTTTTGAAATGCTGCATATGACCACATGAAGTGTCAAGGCTGTAGCCGCTAAGCCAAGGTCCACTATTCCCAGTAGCTTTTACAGCCCGTGCGCTTTCTGGAATCGATTCTGCTGGAAACGCTCCTCACGCAAGGACCTGCTTTGCAGTTTATTTTATACCGTGCCATTATTTGCCCAACTGTGCTTCAAGATGATCTCATGACAGAACTGTAAACAGTTTATGATTTTTTTTTGTTTTGTTTTGATCGTAAATTATTTCAGTTTAACTGTTCCACGCTCGGCAACTACAGATGCCACCATTTAAAATATGTTTAGTTTTCCAATACTAGTAAATAGGTTTTACATATTCCTGCTTCCACTATCATAAGAGGTAAATTAACACTTTTTGCTCTTCTTGTTCGCATACATTTTGGTGCTGAAGACATAAGTAATTTGTCTTAATTAGGTTGCTGCAATATTAACATCCTCTCACAATAATGGGACAAACTGAAATGGTACACAAATCCATCACTTAGTGCAGTGCTGTAATGGATTGTGTGCCTTTTTAATGTGGAACTGAGCCCTTCGCCTTCTTCTTTGATGGCTGATCAAATTTGCATGGCGGACAGAAATGGATATATAATGTTGCATTTATTCAGTTAGCCGATGCTTTTCTCCAGAGTGACTCACAATGTTAAGCCACCTCTAATTAACCTATTTATATAGGTGCGTAACATTACTGGACCAACTGAGGGTAAGCACCTTGCTCAAGGATATGACAGTGGGAGGAGGGAGTTGAACACACGACCTTTGGAGCCAAAGACAGCAGCTTTAACAGCAGTTTGCTGCTGCAGGACTTCAGAAATTACTATGTTCAGTAAGCCTTCTGAAAATTTCAGCGCTTTCTTCCGCTTTCCACTCATGTCCATTCTTACTTGCTTTCGCTGCTGAATGAAACAAGGACCTTTTGGACGTGATACTCGCTTTTAACATTTTCACTTCAGCCGTTATTCACAAACACCAAGAATAGCCTTGGTATTAGAGATGTAATTCCACGAACCCCTTTGCCGCCAACAGCGGGAACTGAGCTGCCCGTCTTGAATGGTGCGGAAGAATTCTCTTTCACTGCAATAATTGCAACTTACATCATTTTCTTACTTTGACATTTCAGTTGAGTCACATCCACAAAACACTTTCAGACTTTTTTTTTCTATCACAGACAAACTAGTTGTCCAAACAAGTCTTGCACTCCCACTCCTGTTAAGACCTGTTGCCTGCGGGCCTCGGTACAATGTGACAGTTCCTCCTGACACCTTCGCCGTGCCAAAAGAATTTCGAAGATACGCCCATTTCAGATACACCACGCGTACGTAGATGACACATTACGAAACTTGCTAACCTTGGCGCTTGTGAAATGTAGCGTTAGTGCAAGGTTTAATCTTAGAAATCACAAGCAGCACACAGCTGAGAAACCGGAGGCCCAAGGCTTGAACAACAGTGTTGCTGAATGATGAGGGATCTCACATTTATTCCCCTTCAGCAAAACCCTCCAGTGAGTTGGGAAACAAGATGATGGCCCTGGAAAATATTCCAGGGCACCACTGGGATTGTTTTAGGAAGAAAGAATATCATATACAGCTTTCCGTGGTTTCAGTTAGTCAGCCGCGCTCCGAAAATATTACATGGAAAATTCCAGAAATTAACAATTCGTAATTTTTAAATTGCGTATCATTCTGAAGAGTGTGATAAAATCTCGCGCCGCACCGCCCGGGACGTGACTCATCCCCGTTAGTCACTTAATAGCATCTCGATTATCAGATTGACTATCATGCTATCGCAGTGTTTGTGTTCAAATAACGTTTTTTTTTTTTTTTTTTTTTTAAATGAACTTTATTTAAAAAAATCAAGACTTATGAGAACCTTGGCATTGGTCTTTATTTTCCTTTCTTCTTCTTCTCTATAGGAAAAAACATAGTACGTGTAAGCTTCGGTACTATCTACAGTTAGAGGCATCCGCTGGGGGTATTGGACCATATCCCCGCAGATTGGGGGGGGGCGACTGAACTGCATTTTTCTTAATATTATTACAAACTGCTTAGGTTGGTGCTGCTGTTTTTGGACTGAAAGGTTGCAGGGTTGAGTTTTCCTTCCACCTGTAGTAGCCTTGAGCAAGATACTTACCCTAAATAGCACCAGTAAAATTACAGAGCTGTATGAATGGGTAAATAACTGTAAGTAGCTTAACACTGTAACTTGCTTTGGAGAAAAGTGTCAGTTAAATGAGTAAATGTCAACATTAATTGTTGAACCCAGGGACTCTGAGGAGCAGAACTCTTTGAAGCAAATGCAAAACCACACTTCATACAGTCTTATCCTCCCGGAGAGGAATGCAAAATAAAAGGTGGATCTCATTAGGAAGGATCTCATTAAGGAGGAGTTCACCTTGTGGGACGTCGCTTCTCCGGACTGTATGCTTCAATAGAAATACTTTAAATCTTTTGTTCCCAAATGCTTGGCTTGGCCTCTTTATTCACTGAAACCGTCTTCGCTCTCCTCCCTAAGGTGGCACCAGGATGACATCTGGTCCTCTTACTGTTGCAGCCAGTGACATTTCGCCACCCGTCTATTGCAAAGACCCTCTTTTCCTATTAGAGCAGCTTCCCCTTGCCCTCCAGGGGCTCCCAGGGAGTAGCGAGGTGCTGCTGTGCCACGAGGAGTGATGAGGAGCACCGCTGGTCTCAGAAACACTGTTGCTAACAAGTGTAACAAAGAGCGTTCGACCTGGACTGGTACCAAAACCTCCCAAAGAAAAAAAAAGTTATCATGTTATCATGGCAGCATGGTAGTACAATGAGTAGCGCTGCGGTCTCCCAGTGCCTGGGTGATGCGAGAGGGCAGGTGTTCAAACCCTGCTCAGTCTGTGTGGAGTTTGCATGTTCTCCCTGTATCTGCATGGGTTTCCTCTGGGTGCTCTGGTTTCCTCCCACAGTCAAAAGACATGCTGTTGAGGTTCCCCCATAGTGTGTGAGTGACAGAGAGAGCGTGTTCCACTGATGTATGGATGCATGACCCATTGTGAGTAGTGTATCTAGCAGTGTAAGTCACCGCGGTGAATAAGGTGTGTGGGCTAGTAACAATACATAGTATCCATTGTAAGTCACTTTAGAGAAAAGTGTCTGCTAAGTGAATAAATGTCATGTATCAGAATTGTTTTCATACTTTTACCTAGTCAGAAGAAAAGTGTCTGAAAAATGAATACATGTAAATCAGCAACCCCAAATGCCTTACATTCCACCAAAAATGAGTCTATATTTTATCCATCTAGGAAAAAGAAAAAATAAAATTATTTTATGTCCAGTACACTGACATTTTCAAATAACAAAATGTTTTTTTTTTTTTTGGTCAATAGCATCAGCTGTAGAACAGGTGAAAGAACAACTGTGTGCATTGACACCAGAGAAATAAAGCACATGCTCCTTTATAGAGCTCCAACATACATGCAAAGCATGGACTGCACTGCTTATGGGTTTGTGAAGTTGTCCTTCTGTGAAAAAATATTAATATGATGAAATCTATCTTCTGGACTTTAGCCATGCTTTTTAAAATGTTGAAATCCCTCAGACAAATTTGGAAAAATGGTTGCCCTTCCAAAAGGCAGTTGATTTTTGATTTCTGTTGCTGTTTAGCAGAAGATCTGGAGATGCATTAGAACACAGTTTGATTGGAGAAACATCACTTATGAATTTTGAATTCCTCCGGAGTTCAAACATGACTTTTCCAAAACAAATGTTATCACCCGATGTTTACACAGGAGTATAAAATAAACAAAAAAAAATCAGTTTTATCTCAATCACTGCTTTGAGTTATATCCATTCATTTAACTGACATGTTTCTCCAAAGCAAATTACAATGTAAAGCTTTATAAATTATGTAGCCATTTACACAACTGGGTAATTTTTACTGGATCAAGTAAGGGTGAGTACCTTCCTCAAGAGTACTATAGATGGAAGTGGGATTTGAACTTCAAATCCAAAGGCAGCAACTGTAAACATTAAAGCTCAATTAAATGTCTGTAGTATTGCTGTTGGTATTTGTGACAAAAAAGAAAATAAATTGTTAATTTTTAAAAAATTTATTTTAGAAGGTCTGGTATTTTTCACTGACCTGTTTTTCCAATCATTCTATAACACTATTATACATTTAATCACATCACCATCATATTTGAAAGACATTAATATTAAGACTTTTGAGTTGACAATTTAACCACATTATCACATGAACTTAATAAAACAGGTATATAGTTCTACTAAAGAAGTTAATGTAAAAGGGGCAAAATAATAAGCAGAAATCTTCCCTAAGATCTGCAGGGGCAATCCTTTTCTGATCGTGACGTAGTCACTTTGTCCCTACGGCGGCGATGACGGCTTTTCCAAACCGTGTTCCGGGCGAAAGGAGAAAGAATAAATTTAAACAAGAGAGAGAAACAATGTGATCTTATGTGTGCTTTTAAATAAGTAATAATTTGATGCATGGATGATGACTTAAGTTTACATAGATTACTTTTTCTCCTGCTTGCGTGTTTCATTGTTTGTGTTTAAATGTAGCAAGGTGTGTGCGTCTGGTGTAATAATGAATTGCCCACAGGTTCAGCAGGCGTGCAGACTTGCTAATTGCACTGGTGTTTCAGGTCTCACCTTTTTAGCAAGATGTATTAATAAGTGCACTTCGTGTCGCCGTGCTTCAGATGTAATTAGAATCGGTCCCTTGCTCCCATCTGTGACTTTTTGCATCTTCATTGTATTCGGTCTTTATTTTATTTATTTATTTCTTTTTTTTAAAATCTAATGGCACACGAGATTCCGTACAAATAATGAAGTGAAATAAACATGCAAATTTAAATATGTAAGAAAATAAATTCATTAAGCAAATTGACCGCCGTTTGCTGTAAAATGTCCATTAAATAAAACAACGACGTTTATTTGAATAGCAAGGAAGCAATCCGTGTAAAGAGCCCTGGGATGCAGTCGTAATTTAGGAGCAACACGGCCGCAACGAGGTGTCTTGAATACCAATGAACTGCGGTGTCAGATGTCGGGGCCTTGCGCAGAACCCTGCCTCCGATGCGTGTGTCTCTCCGGGTTACGGCTACTGTCAGCGTTCCGCATGTAACACCTGCTTTCTTTCCCCTCTTTGACTCTGCGCGTGGATCCTGTCCGGCTGTGACGGCGCTTGACGCCTTTCCTTGCGACTGGGCATCGCCGCAAAGCCGCCTTCTGTCCCCGCTGATGCGCAGGCAGTGAAAACGAAGAGTTTCGGTTGGTGCGCATTTGAAGATGTGCCAAAATTCAAGGTGTTATTAAATGGAGCCAATACATGGTTGTATTTACCGCGAGAGTTTCTGCGCCGTGTGGACTTGAAATGGTCGCTTCAGTTTGCGGAAGAGATGGCAGTAACAGCACTCTGCTGAAGCACAATCCAAGTCTCAGCAGGTACATCGAATATTGAGTCTTAACTGGAGCCTTAACTACATCAGGGGACATCATGGATAGAGCTGCTGCCTTTGGACCCAAACGTCGTGGGTTTGAATCCCACCTCTACCTGTAAAAATACTGAGCCGGCTGGTACCCTGTCCACGTGAGGAGTGGCCTTCCTCTTCTCTGTTTACCCTGTGGGTTCCGAGACTTGCCTTGGAATGCTGGTCTCTTGTCTGCTCAAGGTGTCCCCGACCCATTTTCTTCTCTTGATTGTACAGGCAGCCCTCGACTTACACAAAAAGACCGTTCTTCAAGCCCTTACGGAATTCAAAAGTTGCTTATGTCGGATTCCCCCTCCTCCCCCACCATTCAACATCATCACGTGCTCCTTCGTACGTTCAGCATCCTTCGCTGTCGTATGTATAGTCGATACGGCTAAATCTGGTTCCCGTCTATAGACCGTAATCTTTGTCCGCCGTCATATTTCCTTATTATTCTCAATTTCATCTCCAAATCGATTGCTGTTCGCTTGCGAGACGGTTCTCGTTTTCCTTCAATTGCAAGTTTACCACCAGGCTTTGTGAATAATGAAAAGGGTAAAAAATACGGGAAAAAAGCACTATGCTAAAGAGAGGAGATGTGTTCACAGCTCAAAACTGGTGGGAAGTGGCAAGGTGCAGCTTCCTGCCTTGTCTGGCTACGCCGACTTGCTCTTAACATATTTCAGGTGTTTTGCGTAAAACAAAAACGCTATCTGTAAATAATGTGTATGCCAGGAATTTTTCACGTAAATCCGGATTAACATAAATCACACACACATTTTCAGAACCGCTTGTCCCATACGGGGTCACAGGGAACCGGAGCCTACCCGGTAACACAGGGCGTAAGGCCAGAGGGGGAGGGGACACACCCAGGACGGGACGCCAGTCCATCGCAAGGCACCCCAAGCGGGAATCGAACCCCAGACCCACCGGAGAACAGGACTGCGGTCCAACCCACTGCACCACTGCACCACCGCACCCCCTATACGTAATTAGAGGAGTGTCTGTATTAACAATGGGCTGTTGCTTTGTCCTTTGCCAGAGCTCGTGGTTAGAAATTCGTTCCGGTCGCTCGATGTGCAGGATCTGGCGGAGGCAATTGTTTAGAAAAACGTGCAGCTTATGGTCCAGGTGTTACAGAAATGTCTGCAAATATTTTTTTCGTATCCACTGAGATCCAGGTGTGCGACTAGGGCTGACAAAGAAAGTTCCGGCGAGCTGCAGCGTGGGGATATGAGCGATGGTGTGCTATCAACTGCAGTACTTCTAACGCGGTGCCTCCCTCTTCCTGTCGCCGCCGCTTCCTCCTCCAGCGGTCATCACAGTGCAGTTTTGCACGAGAGTCCGATGTGCGTGTTCTGCACTTGCGCTAATTCCTTTTAACTCCTGTCCAATTCAGCAGCCGTCAATAAATCCAAATCATATTAGCTTTGTGCATTGCCTCTGGCCCCGAGTGCCCCGGGTCTCCGTGTGTGGCAGATGGGAAACAGTTTTTTTTAACAATGGCCAGATTCAATTTGTCTCCGGAGGGTAGTCCAATCTCGCAGATGTGCCAGTTGATCTTGTAAAGACACATTGCAGATATTAACAAAGAAATATTCCTGCACCGAAACCTGAGGGAGAAGCTCTCGGTTGATGCCTGCCTTCCTGACAACCGGCCTGCTCATTGTGTGCGGTAATAACCAGCCGGGGGATATCGGCAGAGCCTTCATCACATGCTCCATGGAAACTGCAAGCTGACAGACTGATAAGCACACGTACAGGAAAATTCCAGAACGTTCTCTCCGGTCTTTCAGTGGTTAAACAGGTGCAAACGCGCAGGCCGTCCCACTATTCCAGGGGTTAAGCCGTCCAATTAAAATGATTAGTGTGTCATATCAAAAGGTTTATTTACACTTTGGTTTGGTTTGAAATCCCCTGTGTGGCAGAACAAGGCCCAGCAGGAGCTGAAATAATTACATATTCCCCGTTATTATGTTTTGCGGTATATTTCGTTGCTACAGTTATCTGTTCGCTTGCATTTTTTTCTTTTTTTGCAACAGGAGGATGCTCATTGCTTCTCCTTCTGAGTTATTTTGCCATGACTTTGCAATCATTGGCGGGGCAGTTAGGGAAGGCCACATTTCCCTGTCATGTTAAAACAGTTGAAATATAAGCAGGAGGGAAAATAAGGCACTAACAAGTCCGAGTCCACCGTCATTCGCACATTCCCATCGGAAAACACCATTCTGGGGCCAAACGTGCTGACAGCTGCACAAATTTCCCAAATCTCTCACTGCTTTAATGTGTTTGAGATTTAGTACATATATCATGGGCCTAATAATTCTCCAAACCAGTCCACTAAGCAAAAATACACACAATAACAATACAGACCGTGGACAAGATTTAGTGCTGTATTCAGCCCAGAGTGGCTCCTGCATTTGCCCACAATTTGGAGAGGGGATTTCAGAGTGTGCTTTATGCTTGCTCAGCCGGAATAATGCGATGCGTTTCATAACACAAATATAAAATTATTTCTTATTCCAGTGAAAATTAACCTCACATTTAAGCATGAAAGCAAAGACTATCTGCTGGAGGCGCTGTCTTTACGATGAGTCTATGTGCTGTCCGTGCACTCGATATGCTGTATGAAGAATTAACGTTTAGTCGGGTAATGTCATCTGACATATTATAAAAATGCTTTTGCACATTTTCTCAGTTATAAGATAATAGGAACTGGTGATTTCTGGAGACAACTTAACTAAGCACACCTAGAATTCAGAGGTTCAGTATTTTAAGGAGTGCATACTTCAGGATTGCCATGTTTTACTGCTCTGGTTTCTTCACTCGGTTACCAATGGTAAATTATTAAAGTTACCTAGTCAGATAAGCTCTTAATTGTTTAACGTCACTGCACAGCTGTCTGTGACTGTTTTCTAGGCTAGATATTAATTTTTACAGTTCTGTCAGAGGGTCTTCAATTAACCAGATCAAAGTCATGTGACCAGTAGATCACCATTTCGTAACAGGTCAGTTCACCGTTTACAATAATTTATTTATCAGATGCTTTTCTCCAAAGCAACCTACCCTGCCCCAGTCCTATTCATTGCAGGTTGCGGTATCACACCTTATTCACCGTGGTGGCTTACACTGCTAGATACACTACTTATACTGGGTCACTCATCCATACATCAGTGGAACACACTCTCACACTATGGGTGTACCTGAACAGCATGTCTTTGGAGTGTGGGAGGAAACCAGAGCACCCAGGGGAAACCCACACAGACACAGGGAAAGCATGCAAACTCCACACAGACTGAGTGGGGATCGAACCCATGTCCTCTCATACCACCCAGGTGCTGTGAGAGAGCAGTGCTCCTCGCTGTGCTCCCGTACCACCCAGCTAGCAATCTGGAAGGGTCTTTTCTGGATGTTTCCTCCAAAATTTTGAGTGAACAGCACTGAGGAGAAGGTTATTGTAACTGAATCTGAATCACCGCTCTTCTCAAAAGTTTTGTCTAACAATCTTGCGGCCCCAATACGGGTTGTACTCTGCTGAGTTACTCACCAGGGATATATCACAGCTAAAATTCTCTATAGAGATGTACACTTCACTGTTAACATGTTACATCTTCAGGAGTTTTGCAAATTGTTCGTAGGTGTGACTTTTCTTTCTTAATAATTTCATTTCTTCTAACAGCACCTATGTACAGCTGGGACAGCTGGTAGCGTAGCGGTTAGTATTACTGCCTTTGGATCCAAAGGTCGCAGATTTTATCCTCCACTTCTGACTGCAGTACCCTTGAGCACGGTACTTACTGTAAAATTCCCTAGCTGTAGAAATGGATAAATGATTGTAAGCATAATTGTGACCTTAACATTTTTAGTCACTTTAGAGAAAATCATCAGCTAAATGAATAAATGTAAATCTACAGATCAAATTTGGTTCCAGCAAGTCCTTTCTTGTGCCAGATCTTTTTCAGCGTGCTACTTTTACTCTCACTTCATTATTAGAAGACTTCCCTGCTACCTTGCCCCAGTCCTATTCATTGCAGGTTGTGGTATCTCAGGCGAATTCCATAACTCCCAGACTAAACTCCGCAGCTGAACTCTTCTGCATCTTGCCAAGCACTATTATACTGAGGAAATACTTAGAGACCTATGGACACAAGCAGAAGAAACAAATAAAAATAAATATCTTTTTCAAATTTAGTCTATTCAAAGCTCCCGCTCCTTAATGATAATGTATCCTTGACTCAGGCTGGATCTCTACAGTTTTCTTTTCTCCTAGTTCCCTGTAGCCCAGTGCCCGGTGAATTCCCCATGAAATCCAGCCTGTATCTCCTGGCTACCCCTGGGCAATCTGCTTAAGTCTTTTTTTTTTTTCTTATGATATCCCACTACATCCGGGTTCTAAAGGCTTTTCTTCAAAGCAGCTCCATTACATAACATTTATTTATTTTTCTCCATTATTTCTTTATTTTTGCTTCTGTTGTTTAGTGATTGTCCTGGATTAACTTTTCTTGGGACCAGGGTATTTTTTTATTCAGTTTTCTTTCATTTGAGATTATTTTTTTGTAAAAACAAGCCCCAGAAATATAAAAGTATAAGCCATTGATGATTTTCACTTTAGAAATAGCAAAACATCCAGAGATATTAAAGTACCGGAATAGTAGGAAATTCCCAATGGACTTGTCACATTTTTTGAGTAGCATTTGCATGCTATTCTACCAGTAAAAATATTCCCAAATGTCACCAGTCCAGCAACAGACTCACAATCCATATCCTCAAAAGCCACAGTTGCGAGAGGGAAAACTAAAGACATTTTGATGTCCCTGTTCGCCCCACCTTCCATTACACCCACTTTTACATAAGGTCCCTCCTACGTTTATATAATCACTGCTTAAAATAGGATATATCAGTGCAACTGTAACATTAATCTTCTTATTCTTGGTTTCTAGGGAGATAAATCTGCATAGACATTAAAGAGTGCGAAGGATATAATGAGTACGTTGGCTTATATACTTTATTAATTATAGACTGGCAGACCCAGGTCTTGGGAGATTTTTCAAAAAATGCCTTGATCAGACAGTTAAGATTAAAACATAGGTCAGAGTGAGGAAATTTCCTGTGCTTTAATTACATTTTTACTATATAAATCTTTAAAGTTTTATTCAGAAACAACCCCCTCTTTCTTTGACGTGTCTTTAAATATTTTACACTTCTTTAAATCTTTTAAAAAACCAGTAGGGTTTACACTTTTATGAAAACCCTGAATCTGATCCCAGAATGCACATCTCACTACGTACAGGTAACATGTTTTAACTGTGTTTTGCTTTGTTTTATTGAAATAATGTTGTAAGAGAGTTATTTGTATGGTGGTGTGGTGGCACAGCGAGTAGCACTGCTGTCTCACAGCTCCTGGGTGGTGCGAGCGAACGTGGGTTTGATCCCTGCTCAGTCTGTGTGGAGTTTGCATATTCTGTGTGGGTTTCCTCTAGGTGCTCTGGTTTCCTCCCACAGTCCAAAGACTTGCTGTTCAGGTTCCCCCATAGTGAGTGTGTTTTACTGATGCATGGATGAGTAACCCCTTGTAAGTAGTGTATCTAGCAATGTAGTCACCTTGGTGAATAATGTGTGTGGGCTAGTAACACTACATAGTATCTGTTGTAAGTCACTTTGAGCAGAAGCATCTGCTAAGTGAAAAATGTAAATAAAGAATAGTAATATATGGTGGTGCACACAGCTCCTGAGCTGTTTTGGTGTCGGGTGGAATTGGCAAATTCTCTCTCGCTCCAGTTGTATAAATGGACAAATAATTGTAGGTAGCTTAACATTGTTAGTTCCTTTGGAGAAAAGCATCAGCTAAATGAAAAAAAAAATGTAAATTATGTTCTGAACAAAGAGCAGTGTGGATTGTATGCTTTTTTAAATATTGTAAAATATCATTGTGTATTAATTACTTACGTGATGTAATTGAACAATCAATAAATACCAGGCCTGCTACAGGAAAAAACACTCTGACCACTACAAAAATAATTCAAAAATTGAAACTGGGGTAGCTTCAAGAAGCTTCATGTTGCAATCTTGAATTTTGCCTATAGAAAATAAAGGGCTGAAACAAAACAAATATCAAATATTTTATTGCAGCAGTGCAATAATATACAATAATATACAAATATTTTATTGCAGCAGTGCTTTTGTCAGTAGCAGTTTATAAGAATGAATGTGGAGTTATACATAAAAAAAAAAAATGTTAGCATTGTCAATTGGGAGACACTTTCCAAAGTGCAAATATGGGGCCTGGAACTTAAATTCTCCCTCCTGCTGAGGATAAGTTTGGTCTGTTTGTAATTCAAAGTGTCTGCATACTGATGCAATGAAGAAGTTGACAGGTTTAGCATCAACATGTCTGTCTTTAAGGGATGATGTAGTTGGGTATTTCATCCCATCACTGGGGAGCCAAAAAAGAAAGACGTGATTCAGAAAGGGGAAGAAAACAAGGATTTGCGAAAAGGAGATGAGCTGAGAGAATGGGGAAGAAAGCTAATAGGAAGCATTGTTTGGAGATAAAGGCGAGCACAGAAGTCAGTGCAGCTTCAAGAACAAAGAGTCCGAAGTGAAGACAGTCAGCAACAGGATGCTATTGTGACCGAAGGAAGATATCTGAGAGCAGAATTTTTCCAATTCGTACGAGGTCAAGTTAGTCCTTGACTGACATTCGACTACGGTAATTGAAAAATGTACACTTACATTATTCATTTAGCAGACGCTTTTCTCCAAAATGACATACATCTCAGCGAAAATACGATTTGTTCATTACATTAAGAGAAAGAGACTTGGCTATAGATTTGTGATTCTTAAGTTAACTAGTTTGTTACTTTCCACTTGATGCACCGATGTTCATAGCTCGAGTAGGTGCATAAAAGGCAGGATAGATGAGTCCTGGTAACCTTCCTAGCGTTTTTTTAATTATTATAAGGTACACATACATTTACATACAATACAGGAGTAGCGGCAGTGTAAAGGCTTATCTGTGCATGAACATTTACACCATAAATGAGCAGGAAAGATCTTGGGCGAAGTGAGTCCGGAAAAGGTGAGTTCTCAGACCTTTCTCGAATGTACACAGAGTTTCAGCAGTTCTGAGTGAGGTTACACACACACACACACATTTTCAGAACCACTTGTCCCATAGGGGGTCACGGGGAGCCGGAGCTTAACCCAGCAACACAGGGCATAAGGCCAGAGGGGGAAGGGGACACACCCAGGACAGGACGCCAGTCTGCCGCAAGGCACCCCAAGCAGGACTCGAACCCCAGACCCACCGGAGAGTAGGACTGTGGTCCAACCCACTGCGCCACCGCACCCCCTAGGAGGAGGTTATTCAACCACAACGGAGCCAGAACCGAGAACCTCCGTGCTTTACCTTCCATGCACAGGACCACTAAGCAAGCAGAAGTAGACGAGCGAAGGGGTCTAGTTAGGGTGTAGCGGTTGATCAAGTCTTGTGAATAGCTGAGGGCAGTTCTATTGATGCATTTGCAGACAATAACCAGGGTCTTAGGAAACCAGTGCAAAGAAATGAGTAGAGGAGATACATGGGAAAATGTAATGAGTTTGCTGCTAAATCAGCTGTTGTTGGTATTCGGTTTTAGGGGTTGGTCGTTAAAGACAGCATTAAAACACTTGTCTGAGGCAGCAGAAAGATCTAGCCAGGGGGGGAGCAGACCTAACGTTGTGGGTTTTCACTTATGTGAATGTTGAATGTTAGATCTTATTGTCACCTCCATATGCTTATGTTGTAGGTTGGCTGAATGCTGGTTGGAGGGTGGTCAGTGGGTGCTTGGAATGGGTGGCAGTGGGGATTGAAGTGTATGTTGATTGAGGCTTCTGGCAGATTGAGTCACTGGGACTGCACTGTGAGCATGGAGGGGAGTGGGTCTGGGATGCCAGATCTCACTGCTGAGCCCACGCCACCTCCAGAAGGTTCAATTCAATGCAACACCGATGAAGGAAGGTGCCCACTTGACAACCCCAACGAGGTTCTTGCGGTGAGCCTCGGTGAGGTGGGTAGCCTCCATGGCTATATGTGCTGGTGTCCAGGTGTATACAGGTATTGTGAAGAGGTTTGGGTAGTAAGGATAACTAGTTAGATTAATGGTTGGTGGATTGAGGAAGTAGGCACTGGTGGTTTGGTTAGCAGTTTGTGTCCAGCCCCCATCATCTTAGCAAAGGGTTTAACATCTTACCCTGTGTATTACTGTATTACTTAAGTACATGAAAATGAACTGGTAAGAGCAAATACACGTAAAATATATGCCGCAGGCATCAGACATTTGAAATCATTGACGAGCTGAAATTAAATCTCTGAAAATGTCGCCGAAAGGTCAAGGGGCGTATTAATGCAAAATCTCCAAATTCATTCTTTGCTAAACAGGACATTATGCAATGGCTGGTTCCGATAAACTGGAGGCCTTTTTTTAGTAAACAGCTTTAATCTTGCTGAGGCTTAGCAGACAACAAAAAAAAGCACTCTCACACTGCTCCGACTGGGGCTTGACCGGGAGCCGCTGGGGGATTACACTGGAAATAAATGAGCAGCGTCGACCTCCTCTGTAGTAGGAAAAAGCCCCTCATGGTGGAATGAAATATCACAGTGGTTCAACCCGGCTGAAGCGGTCTTATCCACTTTGTGTTCTTCACTGGAGCCGTATTGCTCTCTGTCTGCAATAGTTTCATTCAGAGTTCATGTAAAGTCCCATCTGGACAACTGCAACCCTCTCCTGTCCGGCCTTCCAGCTACTGCCATGAAAGCTGTACAGGTGATACAGAACACTGCTGTCTGAGTTGTGTTTGACTTGCCAAAGTGTTCCTACGTATCTCCCCGTCCTCATCTCTCTGCATTGGCTTCCCATAGCTGCCCGGACCAAATTTAAGACCCTGGTTATGGCCTGCAAATCCATCGGTACAACTGCTCCCAGATATCTACAAGACTTGATCATCCGCTACAGCCCAATCAGACCGCTACGCTCTTCCACGGCTGCCCGCTTGGTTGTCCCACATACGAAAGGTAAAGCACGGAGGTTCTCGGTTCTGGCTCCATTGTGGTGGAACGACCTCCCCCTCACACTCAGAACTGCTGAATCTCTGTACACATTTAAAAAGGTTCTGAAAACTCACCTCTTCCAGACTCACTTCACCCATCATCTCTTAAGTTCATGTAATGTGTAAATGTTCATGCACCATAACTTTTAAGATGATACCGGATAAACGTTTACACAGCTACTCCTGTAATGTAACGTAAGTAAAAAATTATTTCTAGGAAGTTAATCAGGGACTACTGGTGTTCTGATAAAGTTTAATACAGCTACTCGTGTGATGAACGTTGATTCATATGGTGGAAAGAAATTAACTGCACTTAAGAATCACACGTCTGCATCTAAGCATCTCTTCCTGTTCATGTAATGAACACATTGTATTTTCTATGAGATGTTCGTCACTTTGGAGAAAAGCGTCTGATGAATGAATACATGTATATATAAATGTAATGTACAGTGTTCGGTGGCGCTCTGTAATACATACACAAAAGCAATGCTAATCAATACAAAGCAAATTATTAGAATCAGATATCAGGGATGCGTTTTTAGATATAATGCTGATTATTAAAGCTTGTTAGCACATAAAAATCTATTTTCTTTTTTCATTAGGCTGTTGATCTTACATGTTTTGCTGTGATACAGCTTTTGCAGGAGTTGCTGTTTGTAGTTTTTAAATGTATTTTACCTCCATCCATCCATCCCTCCATCGTGAAAAATCGCTTGTCCCAAGCGGGTTCGCAGCGAGCTTACACAGGGCGTAAGGCTGGAGGGGGAGGGGACACACGCAGGACGGGATGCCAGTCCATCGCAAGGCACCCCAAGCAGGACTCAAGCCCCAGACCCACCAAACAGCAGGCACTGATGTAACCCGCCATGTCGCCACACCCCTTGATTTGTTTCTTTTGCCACAAAGTCAGATTTAATAAAGACTTAATAATGCAAGTTTCCCTCAATTTATCTATACTTCCCCAGTTTAGGTTAGATTCTGCACTGGGCGAGTGGTTACTGACCATAGATTCAAAGATGATGGAACAAAGTCACGTTGATCAGTCTCCCTCCTTCATAAGCGGTCCGTTGTTCAATGTGCTCCTCTCCAGTCAGGGTGTGTGCAGATGGTCAGAGTCATTGACCGTGATGGGTGGAGGCAGTGCTGTGGAGTCGCACTTGGAGTGGGAAGCAATTATTGGGTTACTGGAGTTGGAGTTGAAGTCGGTAAAAATGTACCGACTCCGACTAAATGTACCGTATGCCAGCGAATCAGTCGATCCGGCGTATAAGTGGACCCCCAAAAGTTACAGGTGTAACATAGGTTTAGGCCTATACTTGCCGGATAAGTCAACCCCCAAAATAATGCACAACTTTTGGGCAGTGCTGTGGCATCGGAGTCACAAGCAATTATTGGGTTACTTGAGTTGGAGTCCAAAGTTTCGTGTATCGACTCCACAGCCCCGGCCGGAGGTTTGTTTGGCGTCCTACTCTAAAAGTGTCACAGGGTATGTTTTATTTATTACAACTTTACATCATGTTTTTAGAGAACTCAACCTATGTTTAAGAAGATATTAAAATTTCTTAATATTTAAGAGGATACAGTGAAGACAGCTATCAATAAAAAATATTTTTTTCTAATGCATTTTTGCTTTATTACAGTTTCTTCAGCTAATATCCATGTCTAGGGTAGTGCAGTAGCACAGCCCCATTTCTGTCTTTGTGGATTTCAAAGGTGGTGTGTGTTTTTTGGCAGTCCGGTTTCTTTCCACCAGCCACAGAAATGCGGTAAATGTTTGTTTACCTCAGTAAGAGTGTCTATGTCTGTACGTGTGTGTGTCTGCGAGTGCTCTACAACGTATCGGTGTTCATCTCGGCTGTGCCAGCCTTACTTCAGACCTTCAGAGGATTCCTAGACAGCCTACAGATCATGGTGATACTGATTGGTTAAGAGGTTACTGAAAATAAATGGATGGAAGGGAAGTCATTTAGCAGTGCTGCCTATCTGATTAATCCAGCATTTAGGATACCAAGAGACCATATCCATTAAGAGACCTCTTGCTCTCACCGCAGTTTTTTACATTATGGGATGTTAAACGGATTGGCTCTGATTCACATTCCGAATCCATCTCTGATTCCTTACAGCTCGAATTGTATATTATGTAATTCACCATAATAAAACTGTCCGCTTTAACAGGATAGAGAATAAATACATATAATTGAAGATATAAATTCGTCACGACAACCATCGGAATGGTTTATAAGATGTTTTCTGTGTGTAACATCTCAAATTTCTGTTTTCATCATGTGCCGGATGTCAGAGATTTGAAGAAAAAACACCTGTGATCTATTATTTGTATTTAAGCACATTTCAGTCAAATGTGACCACATATTAATCTACAACAGTCCCTATACTGTCATTAACTATTTAGGTCATCTTGAGTCTTTTCTTCTGCCATAGTTGGAATTAACACTGACGATGAGCAAGAAATGCTTTTGATTTTGTACTGTCTCCACAAAAGAATAATAAAACGAGAGGTGCCATTTATATTGTTGAAAGGTTAGCATAAGATATACTGTGTCCTTCCCCTGTTCTGGGTGCTTTTGATGAGTTACGGTCTTAAATGTCAAGTTGCCGTTGTGTATAATAATTTTGTTTTTGCAGGATTAATCGTGAATAAACTGGTTTAGAAGATATTTTTAACTTAAATTTTGTTTTCATCAAGTACAGATTGCATGGGATTTAAAATATAGCTTTTCAGAAATGGATATATCCAAACAACCAGTTTAAAGGCAAAGACTGCCTCTGTCTTTATATCTTGCCTTTGCAACCAGCAAAGCTTTCTAAAAGCTTTCTGCTTTTATACTGTCTCTCCCAGTATCAAAAATTTTTCAAAAGCCAGACCTCTAACCTATGTATTTGCTTAAAGGCATAATTTAATCATAACAAAAATTCTCATGCTTAATTTTTTTTCTTTTTGTAGTGAAACTTTTGTTTTTCAAATGTTTGGTCTGTAATTATCTAATAATATCACTTCACTAAACTGTTAAAGTACTTCTTTCACAGTACCAATTCACCTTTATTCTTAAAAGACGTCATGTTAAGGGTCAACCTGTCAGATTAATGCAAAGTCATTGTGGCATGTCTGGATGTAATCCCCCAAAACAGACAATACGGTATATGCAATACAATACAGTGCAGTGCAATACAATAGAACACAGTAAACAGTAGAAGATAACCTCAGAGTGCTTATGTAAAACTAAAAAACGTTGCTGACTATCACTGTTATCATCAGAGGTGGTGTCATTCTGGCTAAATTACTAAAATTTCAAACAATTACTTGCTTAATTCATATTTCAAGAGGTTATCAGCAAACAAGATTTCTGCCTTGCTGGATGTGTTTAGCCTCATATTAGAAGAGACACACACACACACACACACACTCATATCATCTGAACCGCTTGTCCCATACGGGGCCGCGGGGAGCCGGAGCCTACCCGGCAACACAAGGCGTAAGGCTGGAGGGGGAGGGGACACACCCAGGACGGGATGCCAGTCCAGCGCAAGGCACCCCAAGCGGGACTCGAACCCCAGACCCACCGGAAAGCAGGACCCGGTCCAACCCACTGCACCACTGCGCCCCCCCTGAGAGACATACATACAGACATACATACATACATACATACATAATCTAAAAAAAATGTAAAAAACAAAAAAGGAAAAAACTTCCAACAGCACTCCAATGTGTTTACTATATGTGTGTGTGTATGTATGGATATATTTCTATGTATAAATTAATTGTTAAAATATGTGAATACATTTTGCCTTAATGTCCACATACAAGATGAACTGAACTGAATTGAAGACCTTATTGTCATTGTACTGCTGTGCAAAACAACGATAAAGATAAAGGATGGTTATCGTAATGCGGGGAAAAAACTGTTTGGGGAACTTAAACAGAATAATTGAAAATGTTATTTTAGTACAAATACGCTCTGGGTGATAGCTAATATGGAAACAACTGATTCAAAGGGATTCCTGAATTATGATTGAATATGTTTTGATATAAACGCATGCATGAAGACAGAACGAAAATCATCTCATATTAGGTAAGTACTGTCTCCTGGACATAATTTATATTATTTATAACTTAAAGGTGCAGATTACAACTTATCATGGGGTTAATTTAGCATTTTGCATGAGTAGCTCATAGCAAATGTTGAACAGCAGTTTTGCTTCATACCATTTATTCTCTCACATGAACTACATTTACTGTAATTCACAATACCCTAGATGCCAAAAGCAGTGAATTAAAGTTTTAATTTAGAAGATGCTTCGTACACAGCTGCTGAGTTTGTCAGAACTATTGATGATTTAAAAATGGTGTACAGTGCACAATAAAGCACAAACTACAGTTTAGGGTACAGTCTGCTGTTACATCACTTAGCTCATTAATGCAGGTAAACAAGTGAGTAATGCAGTAATGTCAAGTAATACAAGTGCTGTGGAGTCTGTGTAGGGTGACAGATGACATGATATTCCAGTTCACTGAACGGTGTGTTTACAGTATATTTCAACGACTGAATTTGCCCGATTTGACTGTTGAGTATGTTGGAAAAACATGATGAGGCTGACTGATGTAAGTTTTGCTCAGTGAGTCTTTTGTGCAAAACACGGTGTCACATGTGTGAAACGTCATTACAGTTATGGCGGCACGGTGGCACAGCAAGTAGCGCTGCTGTGTCACAGCACCTGGGTGGGGCGAGAAGAAGTGGATTTGATCCCTCCTCGGTCTGTGTGGAGTTTGCTTGTTCTCTCTGTGTCTGTGTGGGTTTTCTCTGGGTGCTCTGGTTTCCTCCCACAGTCCAAAGACATGCTGTTCAGGTTCCCCCATAGTGTGTGAGTGACAGAGAGAGTGTGTGTGTGTTCCACTGATGTATGGATGAGTGACCCAGTGTAAGTAGTGTATCTAGGAGTGTAAGTCACTGCTGTGAATAAGGTGTGTGGGCTGATAACACTACATAGAGTTCACTGTCAGTCACTTTGGAGAAAAGTATCTGCTGAATAAAAAACTTGCAAGAAGATCATTTACGTTTATTATTTCTCAGATTGGGGGCGGGGTGGCGTAGTGGGTTGGACCGGGTCCTGCTCTCCGGTGGGTCTGGGGTTCGATTCCCGCTTGGGGTGCCTTGCAACGGACTGGCGTCCTGCCCTGGGTGTGTCCCCTCCCCCTCCAGCCTTCCGCCCTGTGTTGCTGGGTAGGCTCCGGTTCCCCGTGACCCCGTATGGGACAAGCGGTTCAGAAAATATATGTGTGTGTGTGTGTGTGTGTGTGTGTGTGTGTGTGTGTGTGTGTGTATTTCTCAGAACTCAAGTGCAAAGGTCCTCTCGTAACACAGTGCATAGGTGCACCAGGGAACTGAAGCTGTGTGTGAGGTATACCTTGAAAGGATCCGAGACGGGACTTAAGAACGTCTGATGTGGGGCATGGCACACAGGAGATAGATGCGGGTCTGAGGTCCAAAGAGCGGGTTAAGATCTGAAGCGCAGGTCGAAGGTCCGAGACACAGGTCGAGTTCGAGGGGTGTAATCAGAAAGACGATTGATCGTGGGTGTAAAGCGTGGAGGTCGTGATCAGAAGGGTCGTGGTTCGAAAGCAAGGCTCATAATCCAACGAATAAGGAAAAAGGCTGGTCGCAAGGACAAGCATAGTGTCTCAGTGAGATTCTGCCCCCATTATGGGTGGACCTTCTTCTGATGCATGTTCTAGTAAGGTGCACGTGTGTGGTATGTATTTAAGTTTTACTGTGGTAACGCCCTCCTGTGCCATTCTTGGGCAATGTCCGCAGAGTTTACGACATATAGACTAGGGCCCAGTTTAAATTGTAAGGAATCTTGGAGTTTTTTTATTCCATCTTTAGTAACATGCTTCAAAAAAATCATCTAAAGTAACAGCTGGTCCTCCAGTAAGCTTTACCCTGTTGGCACCGTTGCTATCGAAAGGTAATAGTAACAGTGGATCAATTAGGCAAATCTTGCAGCTATACTTTTTATTCCCAGACAGAACAGAAGCGCAATCCGGCGTCACCTTATATGGAAATAAATAGCCTGTATTCAGTATTTTAAAACTAAATTGTTATTTGGGGTGTTTGAAGAAACAGTAGAGAGAATTTAAAGTTATTTCCAATTAAAGCTGTATTCTTTAATGTCTTAATGAAACACTCTGCATTACAGGCACAAACATCAATTAGCTCGTTGCATCAAGTAGAACAAATGATAATGGCTTCTAAACAAAAAACAGAAACTGCATACATTAACATAATATGTGTGTTTTCCAAAAGATGTAATTCAGGCATTTGCAATTTAGCATTTCGTTCCCATATTACATTTCTCTGAAGTAAATTACTCAATTTTTCTTAAAGGCTTTGAGTTTTGCCATGAAAATACAAATGACATGCTACTATTACACAAAAAGTGGTGGGTTTTTAAGATACCGAGTTGCCGAAGCAGGCAGGAACAATGCTTGCGTATTTGAATATGTCGTGCTGCATGAGTCGAAACTAAAGCCAAGTATGTTGATTGTCACAATATCAGACACTTGCAGCCACAGTTCGGAACACTTTGTTTTCCGCATTTTGGGTTTTGCAGAAATACCGAGGACTCTGTGTGGGACTGTTCCGTACTGCTCGTCAAAAAAGAGAGCTTGTTACTAATTGAACGGATGACTCACAGCCACATTCGTTCCGTATAAAAGTGCAGACAGAAGCTCTGTGACGGGTTGTGAGTACAATCAGAGCGATTCTAACGAACACCAATTTTAATTACATTTATTTAGCAGACGTTTTTCTCCAAAGCAGCTTCCAATGAACTCTGTGTAGTGTTATGAGCCCACACACCTTATTCACTGCGGTGACTTACACTGCTAGATACACTGCTTGCACTGGGTCACTCATCTATACATCAGTGGAACACACACACACACACACACACACACACACACACACACACACACTCTCTGTCAGTCACGCACTATGGGGGAACTCGAAGAGCATGTCTTTGTAGTGTGGGAGGAAACCAGAGCACCCAAAGACTTACACTGCTAGATACACTACTTACAAAGGGTCACTTATCCCTCATCCATACATCAGTGGAACACACTCTCTCTGTCACTCGCACACTGTGGGGGAACCTCAACAGCAAGCCTTTGGACTGTGGGAGGAAACCAGAGCACCCCAGACAGAGAACATGCAAACCTCACACAAACTAAGTGGGGATCAAACCCCCATCCTCTCACACCCTCCAGGTGCTCTGAGACAGCAGCACTACTTGCTGTATGTATATTGTCACAATAGCAACAACCACTTCTCACGGGGCACGGCAAACTGGACCCTAACCCGGTAACACAGGGCGCAAGGCTAAGGGGACACCCCGGACCAGACACCAGTCCACCACAAGGCACCCCAAGTAGGGCTCGAACCTCAAACCCACCACACAACAGGCCCAGGCCAAACCCACTGCACCACTGCACTCCTCAAGCTACCCAATGCATAAATAATAATTATAAATCCATCTGTTTTTCTGATTGGAGCTATTTTACGTAATCACACATTTTATCCAAGAATAAATCTGTGAGTCAGAGAAGTGAGAAGAAAAGACAGCTGGGTGTTCTTGGTGTAGCAACAATTTGAGAAAATAGGTGCAGTGACAACAAAGCTGATGGGTAGAGATGTCCGATCACCAAGCTCAGGAGGGCACCTGTCTGAAAAGCTGTTACAATGATGATCAGCTGTGTTACATGCAGCTGCGAAGTGAAGCAAGATCTGGATGCAGAAGAGGTTTACAACTCCAACACACTGGAGCTCTAAAGCTCCCAAGAATATGAAGGTCCAGTGTTGGTCTGCGATTAAAGTCATTCCCAAACAGAAACTGTGAAACTGGCGAGTGACTTGGAAATAGAGTATACAGACACCCCTCTACTTACGTAAATTTGATTTATGTTAATCCAGATTTCCGTAAAAAATTCCCAGCATACACATTATTTACGAATAGCCCTTTTAATTTACGCAAAACATCTGAAATATGTGAAGCACAAGTCAGCGTAACCAGACAAGTCAGGAAGCTCCATCTTCCCAGTTTCCGCATGTTTTGAGCCGTGAACACATCTCCTCTCGTTAGTATAGTGCTTTTTCCCATATTTTTCACCCATTGCACTATTCACAACACCTGATGGTGGTAAACGTGCACTTGAAGGAAAACGAGAACCGTCTCGGAAGCGTACAGCAATCGATTCGGAGATGAAATTGAAAATAATAAGGAAGTATGAAGGTGGACAAAGATTACGGTCTATAGACGGGAACCAGGTTTGGCCGTATCGACTGCGAATACGATAGTGACGGATGCCGAACGTATAAAGGAGCAGCGAAAGGAACAGCTAGTGTGAAAACAACAATAATAATAATAATGAAGAAACGTCAAGGTGCAAGAACTGAGATGGAAAAATTAATGTTATTATGTTGAATGGTGGGGATGGAGGGAATCCGACATACGTAACTCTTGACTTACGTAAAGGGTTGAAGAATGATCTATATGTGTAAGTCGAGGGCTCTCTCTATTTTGAAGGTTGTTTATTCAGGGAAGGCAGACACAGCAAGTCCAATTGTCATATAGACATATATGTTTTAAAGGGTGATCAGTTACATCAGCTACAAGTGCTGATCAGCTACAATTTTCTCAGTTGGTGTTGGGATTTTTTTTCCCAGATGTCTGTTCCGCTAAACGAGTTTGTCTTCTGAAGACTTTTCCGTTTTCAGAATTCACAGATAGTACAACGCTGCAAAACCCAAAATTAGTGCATATTTTGCAACATAGCTTTTCCACCACAGTAATCTTACATGAGGGTGTATATAGTATTCGGAGGACAATAATGAAGACGCATTAGTACCAGCTGCCATACTGTGTTTACAGCTGGAAAATAACATCTGGAGTTTTAAGCATCAGCAAACAGCCTGACTCCAGTATTGTGGTACATTCGGTCCTCACAAAAAGATTTTTGTTGTGGCTTTTCAAATTTACACTTATTTAACTGACACTTTTCTCCAAAATTACTTATAATGTTAGGCTGCTTACAATGATTGTCCTTTTATACAGCTGGGTAATTTTACTGGAACAATTTCGATTGAGTACCGTCCTCAAGGGTACTACAGCAGTAGGTGAGATTCAAAACTTCGACCTTTGCATTTAAAGGCAACAGCTCCACCCGCTACACTACCATCTACACCGTTCATACACATTTAATGTGTGCAGTTGTTTATTTACCTGATGCTTTTCTAAAGCTACTCACTATAATTTACTCATTTAGCCGATGCTGTTCTCCAAAGCTGCTTACAATTATTTATCTATTTATATCGTTGAGTAATTTTACTGGAGCAATATACGGTAAGAACATTGCTTAAGGATAGCACAGCAGAGGTGAGATTCAAACCTGTCACGTTTTTGTCGAAAAACAGCAGCTCTAATTACTATGGTACCAGCTATTTAGCTGTTTGTACAGCTGTGTATTTTTTAGGGTGAGTACTGTGCTCAGTGATACGACAGCAGGAGTTGGATTTGACTCTGGGTCCTTGTACTGCAAAGGTGAAACTCTTACCGCTTGTTTACCTGCTCCTCCAGTTCTTGGGTGGCATGGCAGTGCAGTGAGTAGTGCTGGTGTCTCACAGTGTCTAGGATGTGAGCTCAACCCAAACTCAGACTGAGTGGGGCTTGGAAGTTCTCCCTGAGTTTGCGTGGGTTGCCCTTGGGTGCTCTGGTTTCATCTCACAGCCCAAACACATGTGCTCAGTGTGAAGTCATGACTGAGTTTCCTGTAGAGTGTGTGCATGATTGCCATGTGCTGAACTGGTGACCTGGCCATGGTGTACCTTGTGTCACACCCAGTGCTGGAAGCATAGGCCCCAATCACTACCCTGCACTGGATGAGCAGTTACACAGCACAACAAAAGTTCTTAGTTGTGTTGATTTTTGCGGTGATGATGATTTGTTAAAGTCTGCTGATTGTAGAAATACCACTAGTTCTTCTACAATGTCAGTATTAGCCACAGAATCTAGCTTTCACTTTTTTAATGAAATTTTTCAAGATTTTACCAGAATTCTTACTCACTCATATTAGGAACATTACAAGTGGTCCCCGACTTACAATGGGGTGACGTTCCGCGAAACCCATCAAAAGTCGAAAATATTGTAAGTCGAAAATGCAGTTAATATACCTAATACACACCTCTGCGTGATAGCCTGGGAGATGAGGATCGGTGCCTCTGCCCAGCATCGCGAGAGAGTATCGTATTGTGTATCGCTTGCCCGAGAAAATATCAAAATTCAAAACTGAAACTGCAGTTGCTACTGAATGTCTATTGCCAGCTCACCATTGTAAAGTCGAAAAGTCGAACCATCGTAAATCAGGGACCACCTGTATGTTGAGAGATTTTAAATGCCATTTATTAACAAAAAAATACAAAGATATTCTAAGTGTCAGAACATTCTAGAAGCACTAGAACATTCTAGAAAAGCAGTGAAACATAACAGTCATCGGAAGATTCCAGAACATTCTAGAAAGTACTAAACATTAATCAGATCCTAAAAGGTACTGGAATATTTGGTGCTTGGAACCTGGTGCCAAAATTCGGCAAAATTTGCGAATTTCAAGAACGTGGAATAGTTTTCTAAAAACTGACATATAGTACGAACTAATGTGTACTCTAACAAAACTTAATGGAAAATGCAAAAAAAAATGATAGAATAAAATTTCTGTTACATTGTGTCATTGACAATGTATGGATGATGGGTATTACATTGTACTGTTATTACTATTGCTACTTTTTGATGAAATGAAAAGAAGCACATTTAAACTTAAGGACTTTAACCTTCCAAACTCAAGTGGATAATATTCATTGGGGAACCTTTGGACTCTTATGATTAATGCTTCAAAAAGCAAAAGCAAAAAATGAGTGCAGCTGAATGTCAAATAATGCAAGAGGATCATGCATAACACAGCAATAGAACATAAAGCATTCTTGTTATCAGCTCTCTGATTCTAACCATGAACAGCTGCGTTCCTCTATACATTCATTTTCATGAATGATTTCATAAATAAAGGGTCACCGCATGTCCTTTCTTTTCCATTCCAGCAGATATTCTTTCAAGCCATGACTACATCATAAATGGGACACCAGCTCATCCCTGGGCACAAGCTCGCGCTCAGCTAGGGCCAAGCCTCTAAACAGTAAGAAGATGCCTGAGTCCCCAGGCCAGAGTAAATGATGAGAACATACAAAGTCCTCTGATGGCAAGATTAGCAGCCAGAAAACCAAATCTGTGAGGCAGCTATGGTACCCACTACATCCGCCTGCCGCTAATGTAAATAAATAAATTACTAAGGAGGCTATTCAATCCAGAATGATCTTAAGGCAGACACGAACCCCATTTTCAAAACCATGTACTAGATAACATGGGCAGAATTTTTAAATCCCCGGGTTACTGAACAAATAAGGAACGAATGTAAATGCACAATGGTGAGCATCAATTTTCTCCGTTTTGGATCTGCACAAGATCAAGTGTCAGCACAGTCATCCTGATTACAATCTTGTTGCTCTGTTCCAGCAGCACAGCCAGCAGGTTTTTAGACAATGTCAGCAATTGAACTTTTCTTTTGTGTCTGTGGTTCTATTTTACGCCGTTTAGTGGTTTCATGTTACTTCATTTAGTTACTCCATTTATTTTGTTGACAAAATTAGAAAAAAGGCATCATCTTGTTTCTCTTGAACCACAGGTGAACATAGCAGTCTCTATTCTCAATGGGTAATTCTTCAGCAAAATCACTGTCCTCATATAATCTGTTTTTCTAGATAAATTTTCTAAATAATCCAGTTTGGACATCACTAATATGAAACGCAACACTTTAAATGTCACTATGTAAAAATCTTGTAGCTTCTACAGCAGAAAGCCTTCTTGCCATCTTACATTTACATTTGCATGTATTCATTTAGCAGATGCTTTTCTCCAAAGCGACGAACATCTCATAGAAAATACAACGTGTTCATTACATGAGCAGGAAGAGACACTTGGATGCAGACGTGTGATTCTAAAGTTCACTTAGTTTGTTTCTTTCCACCATATGAACCAACGTTCATCACACCAGTAGCTGTACAAAACTTTATCTGAACACCAATAGTCCCTGATCACCTTCCTAGTAATAATTTTTTTGAGATACATATAAAAATTTACATTACATTACAGGAGTAGCTGCGTAAAGGTTTATCCGGCATCATCTTAAAGTTCTAGAGCATGAACATTTACACCTTACATGAACTTAAGAGATGATGGGTGAAGTGAGTCTGGAAGAAGTGAGTTTTCAGACCCTTTTTAAATGTGGACAGAGATTCAGCAGTTCTGAGAGAGAGGGGGAGGTCATTCTACCACATCAGAGTTGCAAATTATCTTAGAGATAATAACAGCAAAAATGGTCAAGAGGAAATGTGTCATTATATTAGTCACATGACCATATATCAGCAAGGTAGTAAAGCCAAAACAGGGACAGATACCTAAACGTTCCAAAGCTTTAAAAATTTTGTGGCAACAAGTGTCAGAGGGGTAAAAAAAATTACCCCACACTGGCCTCCAAGAGTTTGACTTTTCCATCTCTGCACCTGGATGTTTGATTTACGAAGCAGAATCTGCTGTTGAGTGGAACCTCAATGAGATACGATGAACCCAACAGTTTTAACCATCATGGAGATGGTATTCAAACCTCTGACCTTCTGGCTCCAAAGGCAGCAGCTCTAACCGCTGTACAGCCAGCTGTGTTTAACTGATGTTTGGCTTAAAACGTAAAGCAACAAACAACTGGAAGTTGAGCGCAGTGCCATTTAGTGTTAGAAATTTACACCCTCAGACCATTACGAGACCGGAAGGTTTGCTGCGCCGGGAGACGTGTCACGATGGCTTTGTCTCATGATGTCAGGCTAGCTTCTCTGTCCGTGCATACATGCATTAATGTGTCATGGAGAATCCCTCTAGTCTTCCTGGCCTGTTTATTTCATTCTTTCAAATTCCACACACTCATGCAGACATGAGAACGCACAGAAACTTCCAGAAATTCACACATGATCATCTCATATAATAAGACATAACTGAGGTTAAATGCAAGTAATGCACAGTTCCTTGCTTCATAAAGCAGAAAAAGTCACTGCGCCATTTCAGTTTTCGTGCTTAATATAGTAACGGGGAAATAATGAATATTGCTATAAATAATGAACGGCGCTCATACACATCACACCAAAGATATTACCTCCACCGGAAAGTGGACCTGTCAGAGGGACAGATCTCTGTTCTGTAAGTTGACCATGAAAGGGAAGAGTAAGCGTTCTTAAGATCCGTTCACTTGCTGCATTCAGGTCAGCAGGCATGTCTGGGGATTTACTATGGTAGGGCTGCAGTGGTGAAAAGGGGCACTGCGGTACAGCAAGTAGCGCTGCTGTCTCACAGCGTCTGGGTCGTACGAGAGGAAGTGGGTTTGATCCTCGCTCAGTCTGTGTGGAGTTTGCATGTTCTTCCAGTGTCTGTGTGGGTTTCCCCTGGGTGCTCTGGTTTCCACCCACACTCCAAAGACATGCCGCTCAGGTTCACCCATAGTGTGTGAGTGACAGAGAGAGAGTGTGTATGTTCCACTGATATATGGATGAGTGACTCAGTGTAAGTAGTGTATCTAGCAGTGTAAGTCACCGTGGTGAATAAGGTGTGTGGGCTCATAACACTACATAGAGTTCAGTGGAAGTTGCTCTGGAGAAAAAGCGTCTGACAAATAAATAAATGTGAAAGTTCAGTGACTTATGCTAAAGATGCAGGTAGGTATGTCAGGATTTTTTAGCATCTTGTAAAGAGTTCTCACCAGCGTGACCGTTATTATTCTAATATACAGCTCTGGTATTTCATTAAAAGAGCGGAGATGTAAAGGAATCCAAGCAGAGTGTGTGTCACGATTCCGCTGTCTGAATACGATCTGGCAGAAGAGGCTTGTGGGAAGCAAACCGTTCCCAGGCGTGTGACCCAGCTTCGGCGTGAACGGTGAGCTCTCCCACTTAATCTGTGCCTGAAATCTTTCCCTCCAGCCACAGAGGCTCCTTTTTTTTAATCTGACAGGCTCTGTCAGCTGAAGGGATCAGTAATAGTATGAACTCCTATCAGATTGCGGTGGAGAGAAATGAGATGGTAAATGGCACAGATAAATTATGAGACAGAAATCTTTGCTTCTCCCTGGACATGGATGTATGTGGTAACTGCTTTCACCTGTATGCTTTAAATTTCAGTGATACAGTCTATGACAAAAATCTGGTTGATACTTCAGACATGCCTGGAAGACGGTCCTTCTCTGAAAAGACCCCCCCATGGCTGCTGCCTTGGCGATGGGCTCCAGGTAATTCCTTCCTTCTGCTTTTTAGCATCCTAGGAGTAAACTGCCCCAAAACAAGGGTATATTTAGGAAATATGGTGTACCATTCTGCGGCCCCTGTTCCTCCCTTCCTTCGCTGGACACACCACCCAGATAAGGAGCGACACACTAAGCTCCAGGCGCCTTCACAAGGTGCAGCTCATCTCTGTGAAGCCCTCTTTTCCTTTTAAGATGTTATAAGGCTCAGCGTGTGAATTCTATAAGTAAAAGTAAAAAGGAATTTTCTTTGGCATGTTCACACATTGGAGATTCATGTTTTTTAATATTTATTTCTCAGATTTTTACATTTTGGTTATTGGCCTCTAGAACGTAAAATTGCCGAAACCATGTAGTCTAGTTTAGGTTTTTTTTTAAAAAAAAAAAATAAAATGACCAATTATCAATAGCGACTGAGTCAGTGAGAGTGAACTCCACAGAGGTTTTTGCATGAATGGAGGTACGAACAAATAAAACACATTTTAAAATAAGAGCAAAACGTCATGCTCAGAATTAGCTCAAAGTAAGGTCATAATACAGTAAAAAACAGAATTCAAAAACATTTCTCAGCTACTAACTGAACCCATTCGGGAACCTTTTATATTGGTTTTTGTAGAAATTGAAAAAAATCTCTGTTTAGAATTTCATGTTTTGGTTTAAATTCCACATTTTGGACCAGCTCTTTGGAAAAGAAGGAACTGCAGCCAAGCAGCTAGATTAGTCAGCTTTGTTTTTCCATTTACACTTGTTCTGTAAATGAACAACTGTATGATTCATATGTATTACACACACACACACACATTTTCAGAACCGCTTGTCCCATATGGGGTCACGGGGAACCGGAGCCTATCCGGTAACACAGGGCGTAAGGCCGGAGGGGGAGGGGACACACCCAGGACGGGACGCCAGTCCGTCGCAAGGCACCCCAAGCGGGAGTCGAACCCCAGACCCACCGGAGAGCAGGGACTGCAGGACTCAAAATTGCAGTATGTAATATTTGGGAGATACGCTCTAAAAAAAAAAAAAAGAAAAAAAGTGTCATATGTATTAACCCTGGTAAATTACTTGGTTAAAATGGTCATTCGGCACTAATGTGGATGCCCTTATAATGGGGACAGCTGGTAGTGTAGTGGTTAGAACTACTGCTCTTGGATCCAAAAGTTAAAGGTTTGATCCCCACTTCTGGCTGTAGTACCCTTGAGCAACGTACATACCCTGAGTTTATCTAGTAAAAATTACCCAGCTGTATAACTGGGTAAATAATTGTTATCCTAACACTGTAAAGGTGCTTTGGAGAAAAGCAACAGCTAAATGAATAAAGGTGATGTTGGGACTGCTGAGTAGAAGAGGTAAAAAAGCTCATGTGTTTCTCTAGGTGATACAGTTCTCATCCTAGGAAGACTGTTTGACCGTCCCTACAGTCCAGGCCACGTCGCAAGGCACCTCGAAATGATTCCCTCTGCTCTGACTCACAAGCATCTTTACAAGCTTGTCACCGTTTTCTGTAAAACTGCTGCGTGGCAAAGATGAAAAGTGAAAAAGAAAATCTGTCACACTCATCTGCCGGAGTAAACATGCTTTGTCGCGGCTGGCCTGTCAGACGTTTTGTCTTCCAAGTCTGTCTGCTGTTTTGCAAAACAAATAGCTCTGACCAGAGGGTATGTTTGATGGCGTTGGGGTTGGGGTTGGGGTTGGGGTTGGGGGGGTAGCTAACAAACCGCTCGGCCAATAAAAACGTAATGAATGAACGAGGACGTACGTTAAAAATACGGTAACCCTTAACGCAAATACATTCATCAAGAGGAGCCTTGGAAGCCGTTGTTTTAAAGGCTGTTCAACCCACTGATTTTGCCCTTTAGAGGAGCAGAAAACGTTTTTTGTTTGAATGTTGAAAGGCAGTCAAGAATGTTCCGAATTTAGCGGCGATAAACAAGAACAAAGGCGTATTTTCTATTAGCAACACTCACAAAGGCAATTTGTCTCGCTTGCATGAAATAAAATCGCTCGTGGAGCACCAGTGAGGGATTCTGACAGCTGAATCCCTGTAAACGCTTTCGAAAACAGGCGCGAAACGGAAACAGCGGTTCGGTCACTTATTTACTCGATTTATTCGATTGTCGGCAGCTGCTCTCTCTTTGTCTCTTTCCAAATAGAGTTGGAAAAATGCAAGAAAACAGCCCAATTTTCCAGTGACCCCCTTGCTCACTATCATCATACCGTACAGCCCATTGCTGTATTTTGTGTTTTGTTGGGAATGAAAATAAAGTGGTTTTGTCCACATTGCCTGCTTAGTCTTTTATCACAACCTCACTCTCAAGCCCTTTTTGTGCAAATAGTCATCCAGACTCCTCCTCGCCTATAAAAGAAATTTACATTTACATTTGAATTTATTCATTTATCAGACGCTTTTCTCCAAAGCGACGAACATCTCATAGAAAATACAATGTGTTCATTACATGAGCAGGAAGAGACACTTAGATGCAGATGTGTGATTCTTAAATGCAGTTAGATTGTTTCTTTCCACCATATGAACCAATGTTCATCACACCAGTAGCTGCATAAAACTTTATCACAATATCCGTGATTCCTGATCAGCGTCCTAGTAATAATTTTTTTGAGATACATATAAATATTTACATTACATTACAGAAGTAGCTGTAAAGGTTTATCCGGCATCAGCTTAAAGTTATAGAGCATGAACATTTACACCTTACATGAACTTAAGAGATGATGGGTGAAATAAGTGTGGAAGAGGTGAGTTTTCAGACACTTTTTAAATGTGGACAGAGATTCAGCAGTTCTGAGTGAGAGGGGAAGGTCATTCTACCACATCGGAGTTGCAAATTATCTTAGAGATAATAACAACAAAAATGGCCTAGAGGAAATGTGTCATTATTTTAGTCACATGACCTTATATCAGCAAGGTAGTAAAGCCAAAATAGGGACAGATACCTAAAAGTTCCAAAGCTTTAAAAATTTTGTGGCAACAAGTGCCAGAGGGGTGAAAAAAAATTACCCCACATTGTTAAATGGCAAGATGGCCTAAACACACTGACTCACACTTTCCTGAGTACATTTCCACTGAGTTCATGCCTCTACCATGTTCACACAGCATCCCTGGGAGGGGCAGCGTTACTCTGTTTGCTGATATAACTCTCTGAGATGTACGTCACTTTGGAGAAAAGCGTCTGCTAAATGAATAAATGGAACGAACGAATACTGCACTGCAATCTCACTCACTTTGCTAGCGCCCCAAAGACACACGGAGGTGTTCTCCGGGGCTCGAAAATTAAACGTTTTCCACAGCATAAAACTAATAGCAGTTTAAATAAATTATATCACACTCATTTTCAGAAAATCAAAAGCGGTTTTAAGGGTGTGGGTGCATCTAATATCTACGTTAGTTGACGCTTTTCTCTAAAGCAACATATAGCATTTAGTTATTTAAAAAATTATAGGTTATTTAGTTAGTCAGTTAATTTTACTGGAGCAATTTAGGGTAAGTACCTTGCTCAAGGGTACAACAACTAAATGTAGGATTTGAACCTGTAACCTTTGGGTCCAAAAGGCAGCAGCTTTAACCCTAATGCTACCAGCCGAAAAATATTAGCATCACTTTTTTTGTACAAATTGTGTGTTCCTCTGCTGGTGGTCCCTGACTTTAACCAGTGTTACTGACTTTTTTGCAACAGTAAGATTTCTCACAAAATTATCAACAACTTGCCCCAGATCTGCATCTGTAAATAGAATAAGAAATATAAAACTTTGTCCTGTGCTGTTGTTGAGAAGCCCTTTTGTTCGTCATTAACCCTGCTTGGACGTACCCTCATTCGTGAATTATCACACACACATTTTCAGAACCGCTCGTCCCATACGGGGTCACGGGGAACCGGAGCCTAACCCGGCAACTCAGGGCATAAGGCTGGAAGGGGAGGGGACACACTCAGGACAGGACGCCAGTCCATCGCAGGGCACCCCAAGCGGGATTCGAACCCCAGACCCACCGGAGAGCAGGACTGCGGTCCAACCCACTGCGCCCCCGCGCCCCCGCGCCCCCCTCGTGAATTATCATTATACGATAATTCTTCTACGTTCATGTGAATGTTGCAGATGTGAAACGACATCAGTTTGGACAGAGTGTTTCACTTCTTTTGCTATCCCTTCATCTTGCAGTGTATTTCGTGCTGCACAGTTACTCTTCTCTTTACAGTCACTCTCATCTTGAATCGTCAGGTCAGGTCAGGTCAGGTCTGTGTCAACAAAGAACAGGAGGAAAGTCTCAAAGTTCAGGTTTTAATGGTAGCACAATGAGTAGCACTGCTGTCACACAGCACCTGGGTGGTGCCAGAGAACATGGGTTCAATCCCCACTCAGTCCATGTGGAGTTTGCATGTACTCCCTGTGTCTGCATTGGTTTGCTCTGGGTGCTCTGGTTTCCTCCCACACTCCAAAGACATGCTGTTTCCCAATAGTGTGTGTGTTCCACTGATGTATGGATAAGTGATCCATTGTAAGTAGTGTATTTAGCAGTGCAAGTCACTGTGGTGAATAAGGTGTGTGGGCTGGTAACACTACATAGAGTTCATTGGAAGTTGCTTTGGAGAAAAGTGTCTGATAAATAAATAAATAAATGTAAAGTTGATTGATCCTATACAAGTTGCTCATATGCTGTACATATTTATATATGATGACTAGAGGAAGCTGTTTTAACTTGAGTCTATTTTTTGAATTCAGATGCTTGTTTCCAAAAATGTATTATGTGCTTTCCTAAATTCACACTGAACTTTTAATATTCACCTTTCAGTTGTTTCTTTTCAGATGTTTTTTAGACATGGTGAAAGCATGGCATTAAGCACCTCATGTACTTTTTTCCAATGGATTTGTTCACGTTTAGCATCTCAAAGGGTTTCACAGCAGACAATGTCTGATCCAGTCAGGTGCAAACTGTAAAGATAACGTTTTTCGACATTTTAAAATGGAAATAACAGCCAAAGTTGCAGCATACAGGCACATATCCTTGGTTATAATAGGTCGTGTATTTGACAGCTTGGAAATAAAAACAAATTAAAAGGAAAAAGAATTACACCACATCTTTACATTACAGTTACTCTAATTTTCATCGGATAAAAATAGTTTTTTCCAGGTCACATCACCAATTTGTTCATTTTTTTAAGTTATTTATTTAAACTGAGTAAGAAAAATGTTTTACGCTGTTGCCGCAGTTTAACTTTCAACACAACACAGTGCAGTTTTTCTTCGTTAAAATTGTGCACAATGAAAAACTTAGCACAGTATATTTCTGCGCTGTCAGATTCGCAGTTGCTGTTATTACATCTTTAAAAAGTGATGAAATATTTCTCTTATATACCTGAGGTAAGATGGTAATACAGGTGTTTGTGGTGCTGCATTTAAATCCAAAGGTTAATGGTCCAAAACTCACTTGCTGCCATTGTACCCTTGAGCGAGGTGCTTACTCTGAAATACAACAGTAAAATTGATCCACCGGTGTAAATGGTAGCTTCACATTGCAAGTTTCTTCGTAGAAAAGTGTCAGCAAAATTAATACAGGTGGGCCCCCACTTACAATGGGGTTACGCTCCCCGAAATTCATCGTAAGTCGAAAGTCCATTTAATACCTAACCTACCGAACATAATCGCTTCTTATCCGTTAAGATGGTCGAGGTCGTTGATTGTCAAAGTCTAAATTCACGTGCGATGGCCATTACAGGCTTGTTGCCTTTATGCTGAGCAATTATCTTGAGTTTCTCCTCAAAAGTAATTACCCTCCTCTTCTTCTTCTCACCAGTAGCAGGAGACACAGATGGGTGTTTCGTAGACATTATGGATGCACAAAACACAACGTAGATACAGGGGGGTATCTGTATAGCGACTGCCTGGCAGACTGGGAGATGAGGATCGCTGCCGCTGCCTAGCATCACAAGAGAGTATCGTACCGTGTATCACTTGCCTGGGAAAAAAATCAAAATTGAAAATTCAAAGTGCGGTTTCTGCTTAATCTCTTTTACCAGCTCACCATCGTAAAGTCGAAAAATCTTAAGTCGGACCATCGTAAGTCAAGGAGGATCTATAAATGTAAAATTGTAGCTAAGAAGGAAATCCTGGCCTCTTCAAATTTACTACACATGTCCACAAATCAGTGAAAATGTGCAGCAAATCATAATTTCTTATGATGTCAATGCATTTGAAACACAGAGTTTACGCTGTGCTGTAATAATGAATTCTTAATTGTGGCTCATTTGGGAGCAGTACAGTAGCTCTGTGAAAAGTACTGTTGCCCCGCAGCTCCAGAGCAGAGGAGTGGCCTCCTCCCCATCTCAGCGTGCTTCCACACTTTCCCAGAATGCTGTTCAGGTGATCTGATGACCCCCTGAATGTGTGAACGTGTGAACGTGTGGACGTGTGAATGGGTGTATGAGTGTGAGATTGCCACGAGATGAATCTACACATCCAACAGGTCCTATCCCACTTTACACCCTGTTGCTCCCAGGATTGGCTCCACATCGCCATAGTCTGACTTTGGTATTCAGGTGCTGAGATTGATTTGTTATATTAAATAAGATGGCACAGTGTCACAGCGACTATTGCTGCTGTCTCACAGCGCCTGGGTGGTGTGAGAGGAAGTGGGTTCGATCCCTGTTCAGTTTGTGTGGAGTTTGCATGTTCTCCCGTTGTCTGTGTGGGTTTCCTCCGGGTGCTCTGGTTTCCTCCCACACTCCAAAGACATGCTGTTCAGCTTCCCCCATAGTGTGTGAGTGACAGAGAGAGTGTGTGTTTGTTCCACTGATGTATGGATGAGTGAGCCAGTGTAAGTAGTGTATCTAGCAGTATAAGTCACCGCGGTGAATAAGGTGTGTGGGCTGGCAACACTACATAGAGTTCATTTGAAGTCGCTTTGGAGAAAAGCATCTGATAAATAATTAAATGTAACTGTTTTTTTCCTCCTTAAAATCCAGTAAGTTTGCATTTTTCTGTGGTGTTTTATTAAGGCTGTCTTTCAAGTAATGTTGCAGGACCTCGTGCTTCAGTATTTCCCAGATAGCATGTCAGAAGCCTTGCGCTGTCATATTGTGAACATGGACAAATTGTTGGTGCGGCGAAAAGATACAGAATGTGTTATTTTGTAATGAGGTGGAAAGGAGCAGCTACCTTGAGACACCTTCTGTTTTATTCAAGGACTTTCATTTCTTTAATGTGATATTTTACTTCTGACCCACTCAATTTCTCTTCATATTTTTGGACACCTACAAGGTTACTCTACTGTCATTAGAAATGTTTGCATGGCTTTCTTTGACAAATAGATTTTAGATGAGAACGTCAGAGGCCGAGTGTTGATAAAACCTTCCACGGACTTTTTTATATTGTTTTATATTTTTACTACTGTTTTTATGTTGGTAGGCATAGGAAAACGGGCATGAAATATTGAGGTGTTTCTTCACAAAAGCAGAACATATACAAGATAAATGAAATATAAGTAACTTAAAGGTGTAACAAAGGTGTACAGAAGGTAAAGGATTCCAAGGGGGTAAAATGTGTTCTGCAGGCACTGCACATTAACAAAAATAGGAAAATAAGAGTAATAACAAAACTATAAATTTTCCAGGCAACTCTAGGTTGGTGATTATTTCCATTTACAGTAGTAATGGCCATGCTTTATTCTTGTCTCTGGATTGATTGGAAAAACCCCATTATGGATTTCACTCGAGTGTATATTGCAGAAGCTGCTTAGTTTAATCCAGGATAACTGGCATCTAATATTCACATATTTTTGTAGGCTTAGACACAATATGTCGCAAAAACTTAATTAATCATTTCAGTGCTGTTCCGAGTAGTATTTATCAAAAACCTGAAGTCAGACAGAGAAGTAAAAAAAAATGTGTTTTTTGTCATGGGAAACGTTATGTTTCATAATAGTGTTCGGTGACGAAATTAAGACGACTGAAAACTGAACATAATCTGAAGTTTTGTTTTTCATTACTTTTTCGTCAGTGAAACTTTTCGGCTCATTTCTGTTCCAACGACAGCAGCGCGTTGATAAAAATGTATGTGTTTGGAAGAACGTGCTGTGTGTTGTCGTGTTAGCAGGTATTACTGTTGCCAGAAATGCCCCAAACAAGAAAAACTTTTACATTCATCAATTTTTGTATCTGTGAATATCTCAATGGCCCAAATAAGCTACAGAACAAAAAGGTAAAGTACCATGACTAAAGAGTACGAATAATCTGATACGCTAAGAATGTTCTAGAAAGATGGGGCGGCTTGTGCTTTTTAACCGGGTCTCTTCTACAGATAATCAGGAAATATTCATAGAGCTTTTGTGTCTCGCACTTACTTCATCAATGGTGACAGAACATCACGGGGGGTACAGGTGAAAACTGAAGTTAATACTACAGCCCACAGCACCCGGCTCTATTTCTTCCAATGATTTAGATTTTATGCATTACGCTTAATTCTGATCTTGACTTCGATGCTTCGGATTCTTCGTTTTTTTGTATATATCGTGACTTTGCACGTTACATCACACCGCGATCAGCCGAGTGCCAGCGTGACGTTGAACTCATCCGAAACCCCTGCCGTTGAAGAACCGAAGAACACGATTCCCTTTGACGCAGACCTGCAGACTCCAAAGTCTCTTTCTGAGCCTTGAACAAACAACCCGATGACTTTGTCATGACCTTTTTCTGTTATTTTTATCCATGTGAAATTTCCATGTGAAGCAAATAAGATTTCGGTAGACAATTTTTAACAAAAATTTTCGTTCATTATCACCCCTGTCTACGGTCCATCTATTAATACCTTCTTTTAACAGTCCTCCACGAGCCGTCCACATTCAAGGATAATGTTAAAACTGGAGTATGTACTCTGCCTCAGTCTAAGTAGTGTTATTTTGACAAACGGCCACGCATTGTTTACTGGAAAGTCATCCCTCTGATACTACAGAAATCTCTTAATAATTATAGGTTTGCACGATTAGAAAATAGCGGGTTTTCGTTGTCCTCAAGCAACGGTGGGTGGAACTCTGAAAGTGACGGCGGTTCGGCAAAATGCCGGAGTGGAGGACGACAGCAAGCCCACAGTCCGGTATTAATGCAAACGGCACGGGTTCCATCTTCCACGGCTCGCTGTCACCAAGACTTCCACAGGCGTAGTCAAACAGGAGCGAACCCCCACCGGCCTAATGGAGACACTTTAATGCATCTGACGTATGGCCGCAAGGCGTCAGTGGGACACCATTGTACGGCAAGAAAAAAGAAATAATACTTAATGTTTAACTGCAAAGACTATAGCGGGCCTGACATGCTTTTCCGGAAAGCACTTTAAGTGGAACAGCAGGAGGCTGTGATTGTGCTCTACTGACCTTACTAGAAAGTCACCATTTGAAAGGACCAGTCAAAACGATTCGCTGGGCTTTGCATATCCACAACAGAGCATTTGCATAATTGCATACCGCCTTAATTTTATATTTGTTTTGTGGACTTGATTTTGAACTGTGGTATTACACAAAATTCCCAGCAAAAATGCAAATATTAGTTGTCCGGAAATGTTATTATAGTGGGTGTTTTTATTATAGTCTTCTTGCTTAGCTGATACATAAATCACTTTCTTTTTACTTTGATGATTGGTTAACTGCAATTTTGGTTTGTACATTGTTTTGGGGAGACGTGTTTGTTAAATGTACATGTAAAAGTAAATTTACATTTACGTGTATTCGTTTATCAGACACTTTTCTCCAAAGCGATGTACATCTCATAGAAAATACAATGTGTTCATTACATGAGCAGGAAGAGACACTTAGATGCAGACGTGTGATTCTTAAGTGCAGTTCGTTTGTTTCTTTCCACTATATGAACCTATTTTCATCACACGAGTGTAAATGTAAGAGTAAATGTAATCAAAATGTTTTTTTCCAATTGTACCTTTTACTGCAGCTGGAAATTTTACTGGAGTAATTCCGTTTCAAGGGGGGGCGCAGTGGTGCGGTGGGTTGGACCAGGTCCTCCTCTCTGGTTTGGTCTGGGGTTCGAGTCCTGCTTGGGGTGCCTTGTGATGGACTGGCGTCACGTCCTGGGTGTGTCGCCTCCCCCTCCGGCCTTACGCCCTGAGTTGCCGGGTAGGCTCCAGTTCCCCGCAACCCTGTATGGGACAAGCGGTTCAGAAAATGTGTGTGTGTGTGTAAAATGCCGTTTCAGTTGGTTTAAGATGAAGGGTCCAATACCAGAACCAGAAAGGATTCAGCTCTTAAGTCTGCATCTGGTCCTGAAAGAGGACACAACCTGCTGTGTACAAATCAGCAAGGGGCACATGTTCGCATTTTACAAGAGGTTGCTAAGTGTATAAACTGTCAGACTGAAATTAGTGTGAGGTTTCCTGAGTAATACCGTATGGATTCTTAGTAAATAACCAGCTGTGCAGACTTTTTTCTTTTTTTTTGTAAAAAAAAAAAACATATATATATTTTCACACCTTGCAACTGCAGTCAGTGGTAAATTTAAAGCACAGCTTCTTTCAGGGAAACTGATTTTCTCCTGCTTACTGTGTCATGTCTCAAGCCCCAGTAGGCCAGTGTGGCTGATTTTTCTCCAGGCTGTGGGGACCCTTAATGGCTGTGAGAAAAGTCCACATATTGTAGTTGTATTGGTGGTAATGCGACAAATTTTTCATGCACTGTTTGTCTGGAAGTTGCTTTCTCTACCTCTGAGGGGTGCTTACAGCGATTGGACTTGTTTAGCTTGTCGCACCGTTCTAGTCCTCCTTTGTCCATAGATAAAAACTGCGTTAGGCCTGGAGGCGCAGAGAACACTGTCACAAAATAAAGAGCCACCTCTTCACGACAGGAGTGACCCCTTCAAGCATATTTTTTATTTTCATTATTATAGCCCCCTGTTTTTCAAGAATAGGGGGGTGCGGTGGCGGAGCAGGTTTACCCGGGTCTTGCTCTCTGGCAGGTCTGAGGTTCGAGTCCCGCTTCGGGTGCCTTGTGATGGACTGGCGTCTTGTCCTGGGTGTGTCTTCTCCCCCTCCAGCCTTACACCCTGCATTGCCGGGTTAGGCTCCTGTTCCAGCCTGTTCATTCTGAATCTATGCGTCCATCCAACTTCTATTGCAGCTTGTCCCAAGCAGAGTCATGGTGAAACGGAGCCTATCCCAGAATCACTGGGCGCAAGACAGAGTTGGTGGAGTTCATTAGAAGTCACTTTAGGGAAAAAAACATCTGGTTAGGCTCCGGCTCGCCGCGACCCGACCTGGGACACGTGGTTTCAGTCAGTGTGCGTGTGCACTTTTCAAGGAACACTCAAGTCTCTGGTGCGTTTTTGGATCACGAGGAGTAAGCGCTGGTGTGACAGCTAACACACCTACCAGCCTGCTTGCTGCTGTTATGTGATGTACACTGATTTTTCCCCATTTTCAGACGCTAGCCAGGAATCCAACCCAATGTGGAATATATATCTGCTATATTCGCTGCAGTACCTTCCTTATTTACTTGTCCTTTCAGTCTCCACCAGACTTGTAATTGCAAGTTTTATTCATTTACACACACACACACACACACATTTTCAGAACCGCTTGTCCCTTACGGGGTCACGGGGAACCGGAGCCTACCCGGTAACACAGGGCGTAAGGCCGGAGGGGGAGGGGACACACCCAGGACGGGACGCCAGTCCATCGCAAGGCACCCCAAGCGGGACTCGAACCCCAGACCCACCAGAGAGCAGGACTGCGGTCCAACCCACTGCGCCACCGCACCCCTTTATTCATTTAGTTGTCGATTTTTTTTCCAGAGCAACTGTCAATAATTTACCCATTTATATATATTTTTACTGCAACAATTTGGGGTAAGTACCTTGCTCAAGAGCACTAGAGCTGGGGGGGGATTAAAACCTGCAGCCTTTGAATCCAGAGGCAAAAGCAGTAACCACTATGCTTCCCACTGTCCCAGTTACTTCTTATGCTCAAGATATTTGACTTCCCTCTTCATACATGTTATAATATCCAAGCATCAGAAATGTATTGACCTCCATACATTGGAAAAACTGCACAATTTCATGCACAATGAATAACAGCAGAATTTGTAGAGCAACAGTTTTTACTGAGGCATAAGGAATATCTATCGTGAATAGTTTTTCCCCTCTTCTTTGTGATATCTGCCTTTTTGGTGCTTTCCAGTAATGCCTTTTTATGCCAATTATGCCCACACTTCTCACTTTTTCTCTCTGTGAGCCTTATTTATATGCTGGAGTCTTAATTGTTACACATTTGCACATTTTGCTTTGTGTTTTTTAAAGGTTACAATACAGAATATCAAACTTACATAATGGCAGCAAGGTTATTTTAACTGGCCATAAATGTATTAGGCATTTTATAACAAAGGAACTTGACTGACCAGGTTTAATCCCATGGTCTCAAGTGCTCTTTCACAGAGCTTTATGTAACATGAATAACTACTAAACTCAATTTTGCAGAAATGTGCCTTGTTGGAAGCTCAATAATTTAAGTGCATACTGATAAAGAAACTTTTTCTGTCTGCCGTATTTCTTAGCGTGTAAGAAATAATTAATTAAGCACCAAATAATTAAGATACTGTGTACTTTACTTTGTTATGCTATGGTTTGTATCAAAAACATGTCCTTTTGAATGCATCTCCGCCATAGAGTCTCACTAGACTGTGTGGACGTCTGTTGTGAAAACGTTTTTGTTCCACCATGGTTCTTGGTCTCTCAGTCTCCTGTGTTACTGAGAAAAATCTCAGAAAACAATACAGAAGTGGAAACAGATGGAGAGGTGCAGCATATATATCTAGAGATCAAAATTCACCTCACAAACCAGCATGCACTACAGAAACAAGGAGGTCATTCCACCACATTGGCACCAGAACTGAAAGCCTTTGTGTTTTTGCTTTTAGATCTCTTGTACGTGAGACCACTAGGTAGACAGAGCAGGCGGAAGAGTGCAGCAGTCTAGTTGGGGCATAGCAAGTCATCGAGTCTTGTAGACATTGGGGAGCAGAGGTATTGATGTTTTGTAGACCATAACCAGTTTTGAACTTGATGCTAGCAGCTACAGGAAGCCAGGAGAAAGAGATGAGGAGGGGATATATGTCGAAAAATTTTGGCAAGTCAAACATAACTCTTGTAACAACATTCTGTATCAGCTGGAGAGGTTTGATGACAAAACCCAGAAGACCAGACAGGAGAGAATTGCAGGTGGGATATCACTAAGGCCTGGACCAGAAGGTGCACAGAGCCCATTGGGACATAGGAGCACACCCTGCAGATGTTATTCAGCGTCTGCTTAGAGAAGGATGGGCTTGAGTCAATCATTATTTCCAGGCTCTTGGCCCAGGAAGTAGATGGAATGAGCGAGTTGTCCAGTTTGATCGAGAGTTCTTGATAGGAGGACAGATCACGTGGGAGGTGAGGGATCTCTGTTTTGTAGAGGATGAGTTGTAGGTGTTGACCAGACATCCAAGCGGTAAGTGGCGATACGCCATCAAAACATCTGTAATTCCAAGGGGAAAAGAGAGCAATGGCGAGGTTTCATCAGCGTAGCAGTGAAAGGAGAATCTGTGGGAGGCTGACAGGTCCAAGGAAAGAGGTGTAGCCAGACACGAGTAGGGGGCCAACACTGAGCCCTGTGGAACACCAGCTAAGAGTGGCTGAAGGGATAACTGGGAGCTTTGCCAGACCACTTGATAACATCTACCAGACAGGTAGAACTCAATCCATTTAGTGCCGTTCCTTCTGTGTCAAGCTCTCCAAGAGAGAAGAGCAGAACTTGGTGGTTAACATTTCTTATATAAACTTATATTAACTTAAATGTTATGTCATTATCAAAGCAGGATCACAAATGTGCTTTAAACGTATCTATAACCCTTTTTTCAGACATTTTCAGCAGGAAGGATCCAGTTCCCCTGCAAAATATTTTAAGTCAGAACGTATGGTATGGGGAGCAGTTGGTAGTATTGTGGTAAAGGCTGCTGCCGTTGGACCCAAAGGTCTCAGTTTCAAATCTCTCTTCCAGCTATTGGAGCTATTGGAGCTGTGAGCAAAGTATTAACTCTACATTGCTCTGGGAAAATTGACCAGCTGTATAAATGGGAAAACACATTTAGCAGACACTTTTGTCCAAAGCAATTTCCAATGAACTCTATGTAGTGTTATCAACCCACACACCTTATTCACCACAGTGTCTTACACTGGTTCACTCATCCATACATCAATGGAACACACACACTCCCTCTGTCACTCACACACTGTGGGGGAACCCGAACAGCATGTCTCTGGACTGTGGGAGGAAACCAGAGCACTCAGGGGAAACCCACACAGACACAGGGGGAACATGCAAACTCCACACAGACTGAGCAGGGATCAAACCCACATCCTCTCGCACCACCCAGGTGCTGTGAGACAGCAGTGCTACTCGCTGTGCTGCCATGCTGCCCAATATTCGTTTATGCTGCCAAATTACCGTCTAAAATAGTTGTTGATAGTTTAACAGTGTAAGCTGTTTTGGAGAAAAGCAACAGCTAAATGAATTAATGTAAACTGCGAAAAAACTTCAAGTGCACAACCCATTCACTGATAGAGGCAAACCCAAAACCTCAGCATTTGCCTCTGTTAAAGTCAAGTTGCTTTGGGAAAAAAAAGACCTTAAGGGAAATTGACATAAATAACTGACTGATACAGTGCTGAAGGCAATATGATGGGGAGCGAAGCGAAGCTCTGTTACTATTATCTTGACTGCAAGGTGGTACAAAGGTGTAACTTGCACCTGGGTATTTTCTGAGTGTGTTTTCTGAACACAGCCTTCTTCCACACAGCCAAGTTTTTCTACGCAGGTTAACCAGATGCAAGGAGTGTTCATTTCAGGGGTTAAGTTCAGAGCTGTCTAGGGTTACGGTACCCGACTCTCTGCACCTCGGACAAATATGACAGACTGCTCAGGTGATGACCTGTCACAGTCATGTTCAGATGACATGCATGGTACATGCAATTTCGATTAGATGTATCTTTGAATGTTCATCTTAACACATTTGGTCGATAAAGGAGAAAAATTAAAAATGTTTTCTTCTATGCAAAAACCGACCAACTTCAATAACCGCTTGTCCTGAGCAGGGTCATGGCGAGCTGGAGCCTATCCCAGAGACATTAGGGACAAGGCTGAGGGGGTGCACACACCCTGGACAGGACACCAGTCCATCGCAGGGCCACAACTGGGTAGCCAGGCACCCAGCTGGGCAACGGTACTGGAGCAATTGCAGGGCGAGAACCTTCCTCAAGGGCACCACAGCCCGAGGGTGGGAGCCAAAGACAGCCGCTCCAACCACGACGTCACCAGCTGCCCTCCTCTCCCATTTGAAACCAAAAAAAAAACTCAGCTTTAGTAGTCAGTCATCCTTGAGTTCCCTGCCAATTTGAGCGAGGCTTTAGAGTACCGTGGAAGCTGAGGTCTCTACGTGACACTCAATCTGGACGTGACAGAGGGTTAGCTGGTAATCCAGCTCTGTGGCAGACAGTCTTTGTAGCCGGGATCGTGGCTCTGCCAACGGGTTTGTGGGTTTGTTTGTTTATTTGAGGTTTTTCTGTGCTTTCTGCACTGGCTTGACTCCCATTGTGCGTGTGTGTGTGTGTGTGTGTGTGCGCCTGCGTGTGTGTGTGTGTGTGTGCGCCTGCGTGTGTGTGTGTGTGTGTGTGTGTGCGCCTGTGTGTGTGTGTGTGTGTGTGTGTGTGTGATGCTCTGACGGTAATGCTCTTTTTATGTCTCACAACACTGGCAGACCGATTCTAACTCTTGGACCTGCCAGGTCTGCTGGATAATTGTGTTGGCTCACCCTCCGCTCGCCTTGTTTGGTTTCAACTTCTCGAAACCATAACTAAGGGTAATCCCCAAAAGGCTAATCACAAAACGAAGGCACTTAGATCGGCAAAGGTGTTTGTGTTCTAAGTGGGTGGTACGGTGGGACAGCGAGTAGAGCCTGGGCGGTCCGGAAGGATGTGGGTTTAATCCCCACTCAGTCTGTGTGGACTTTGTATGTTCTTCCAGTGTCTGTGTGGGTTTCCTCCAGGTGCTCTGGTTTCCTCCCACACTCCAAAGACATGCTGTTCAGGTACACCCATAGTGTGAGAGTGTGTTCCACTGGTGTATGGATGAGTGACCCAGTGTAAGTAGTGTATCTAGCAGTGTAAGTCACCGCGGTGAATAAGGTGTGTGGGCTGGTAACGCTATATAGAGTTCACTGGAAGTCGCTTTGGAGAAATGCGTCTGATAAATGTGAAAACGTAACTGATTAAACGTCTCCAAAGAGCATCAGCTTTAGTTTAGTTCAAGTAAAGTGTTGTCGCGTTAAGAGCATTATTTTCACTCCTGTGGTTTAGATTATGCAACTGCTGTGGAAGAGTGTGGGTGGAAATATTTTCATATACCATTTCATTTTTTTTTTTTTTTTTTTACTGTTTTCTTTGTGTCACCACAGCCCATATACAGTAGAAAAATCATCAAAAGAACTGCGCTGTGGAAAATTATTAGAAAGCCTTAAGACACACTCACTATATACTGTAATTTGAGTTCAGCTTCAGTGAGCTTCATGAAAAAGTATGAGAAGGAATAAATTTGTTAAATCCTGGGCAAATGTCCAGCACAGCAATATTAACGCCACAGAGATAACTCTCTTTCAGTCTTCCTCTAAGGGAGTATGAAAACGTACTTTTTCATTATTTATTATTAAGTCATTTATAGGAAAGTATTATCAAACAACAGATTTGCTCAGATTACATGATGAGACATTTTACTAAAGCAGTTCATGGACTCCTGCTGGCTAACAGCATCCTCCAAAATTTATACTAACAACCTAACATTTATCTGACTGTTTTCTCCAAAGCAACTTCCAGTGTTAGTGTATTTACCCAAATAGTATTATTCACCCATATATACAGCTGGGAAATTTTAGGGTAAGTACCTTGCTCAAGAGTACTACAGCTGAAGGTGGGAATCAAACTTGCAACTTATGGGTCCAAAGGCAGTAGCTTTAACTACGCTACAGTCCCAGCTCTTCCTTAAAATGAGATTTCTATGGTTTCGACTTAATTCCACCAACCAAACTGTTAAAGGTCATTTAGTTTTATTAGACGCTTTTCTCCAAAGCAACTTCAAATGAGCTCTATGCAGTGTTATCAGCCCACACACCTTATTCACCGGGGTGACTTACACTGCTAGATACTCTACTTACACTGGGTCACTCATCCATACATCAGTGGAACACACTATGGGTGAACTTGAACAGTATGTCTTTGGACTGTGGGAGGAAACCAGAGCACCTAAAGTTAATCCACATAGACAAGGGAAGAACATGCAAACTCCACACCATTTAAGCTGGGAATCAAATCCACATCCTCTTATACCACCCATGCGCCACTTGCTGTGCCACCGTGCCACCCAACTGTTTGGTGTACAAAGGTTAAACTTTTGCAGAAAATGATCAAAACAGGTCACCCCAGTTACAAGTGTGCCCAACAATTCTCCGAGGGAGCACAAGAGTACGGATGTGTAGGTCTTGAGTACAGCTCAAAAAGGCTTTCAGATTCTCTCTGCGCTCACGTTTCCCAGCATCTGATTGTGTTCGGTACAGGGTTGGTCACATGAACGGAGACTGTGACTGTTTTCACATTTGTAGTACAAAACATATCTTAAATACTAAGGCAAAAAGACCGTTCTTCAGCAAGTTCAAGCCTTAATAATTTTTCACAAATTTCCTTCTTCAGATGCTGCAACACAGACATTCATTAGCTGACACTTTTCTCCAAAGCAACGTACAATGTTTAGTTACTTACAATTATTTTTCCAAATTACAGAGGTTGGTATTTTTACTGGATTAATCTGGACCCAAAAAGGTTGAAGGTCTGAATCCCACCTCCAGCTGCAGTACCCTTGAGCAAGGTACAAGGTACACACACACACACACACACACACACACACACACACACACACACACACACACACACACACACACAGAGTTTCTGAACCGCCTGACCCATACGGGGTCGCGGGGAACCGGAGCCTACCCCAGACGCTACCCCAGACCCACCGGAGAGCAGAACCCGGTCCAACCCACTGCGCCACCGCGCCCCCCCCACCCAGCTGTATAAATGGGTAAATAATTGTAGTTAGACTAACACTGTAAGTGTCAGCTAAATAAATAAACGTAAGTACCTTGCTCAATGGTACAACAGATGGAGGTGAGATTCAGATTTGTAACCTTTAGGTTCGAAAGTAGTGGCTCTAACCACTACGCTTCCAGCCGCCCCAGTAGGGTTTAATGTCAAACATCTCAGTATATACTATAATATATGTGTGACTTTAGACTTCACTGTTGTGGGTGACCTGCTCTCTGGCGGGTCTGGGGTTCAAGTCCTGCTTGGGCTGCCTTGAGATGGACTGGCATCCCATCCTGGGTGTGTCCCCTCCCCCCTCCAGCCCTGCGCCCTTTGTTGCCTGGTTAGGCTCCAGGTTGCCACAGCCCCGCTCGGGACAAGTAGTTTCGGCCACTCTGTGTGTGTGTGTGCGTGTGTGTGTGTGTTGTGGGTGATGAGGTTCTCTTTATATGCTATGATTTCAGTTTTATGTTTTTTATGCCATGACAGAGCATGACTGGTGTCATTTTTCCAAGGAAGGGACTGTCACCTTTTACCCGTGGGCTGTGATAAAGCGACCCAGACTGCTTGTTGCTTCCTCTTTTATAAATTATTCCAGCAAATTTCTGTCATAATTTTACACAGACATGAAGGCAGATGTGGTGGAATGTCTCGTCTGACAAGCGGAGTTACACTGACTTTTTTTGTCACTGCAATGAATGTAATGTGACCTCAAGAGACGTCTCATGGTTGCTAGACAGCAACTCTTTCTCTTATTCCAACAGAAAATAAAGGAAATGAGTGTGGATAGGGAGAGAAAAACTTGAAATTTTGGGCTCCCTGGGGAAAACCTTCAGGTCTGACTGACATTTATTTACTTAGCAGATGCTTTTCTCCCAAGCAACTTCCAATGAACTCTATGTAGTGTTATCAGCCCACACACCTTACTCACCACGGTGACTTACACTGCTAGATACACTACTTACACTGACTCACTCATCCATACATCAGTGGAACACACACACACACACACACACTCTCTCTGTCACTCACACACTATGGGTGAACCTGAACAGCATGTCTTTGGACTGTGGGAGGAAACCAGAGCACCCGTCGGAAACCCACGCTGATACAAGGAGAACATGCAAACTTCACACAGTCTGAGTGGGGATTGAATCCATGTCCTCTCACACCACCCATACGCTGTGAGACAACAGCGCTACTCACTGTGTCCCCGTGTCACTCTGCGCACAGCTTGCATATCAGTCTGGGTTGCACTTATTGAAGGAGTCCACCTATAAAAATCCATTTAGAAATCTGTGCACAACTTGACTCTGACACCATCTGCACCTGTCCTTGAGCACGAAAGCCGCAAGCTTATTATAAACTGTCTCACTGGGACGTGAGGTTTAAAATTTTAGTTTAAAAGGGTCCCTGTTTTTAATTACTGGAGATTTCTGGACTCAAAAGACAAAATCTGAAATTCTGCCATCATTGTTATTTTTTTGTCTGATCGTTTTTCCAGCGCTTCTTACAGCTTCTGTGTTACAGTGAAAAGGGGGGTGCAGTGGCGCAGTGGGTTTGGGCAGGCCCTGCTCTTGGGTTGGTCTGGGGTTCGAGTCCTGCTTGGGGTGTCTTGCAATGGACTGGTGTCCCATCCTGGGTGTGTCCTGTGTTGCTGGGTTAGGATCTGGTACACCACGACCCCACTTGGGACAAGCGGTTTCATAGTGTGTGTGTGTGTGTGTGTGTGTGTGTGTGTGTGTGTGTTACAGTGAAGGAATTACTTAAGCCATACATTGGAGGCGTGTTCTTGAAATGATGACCTCAGAGCTGCATGAAGGGAAACGTGTTAAAAACTTAATTACCATTTGCGTCTTAATAATCCCCAAGTGCTTTGCAAGACCACAAGAGGACAATGATGCAGAATCATTACAGGAAGCAAAAACTTTTTCTTAGCACAGCAAGGATTCTTTGTGAACTTAATCTGTCACTGATTTGTGATTGACAGTCTCATGTCTAGGACTGTACAGGTTTGTCCACCTCTGTCCTCGGATTTGAAGGAATTTCACAGAAATGTGTTAGATGAAAATTTGAGGACAGGGAACATTAAAAAAAGAGAAAAAAGTATTTGTACCATTGTTAACTCACGTTACATCTTTCAGTAACAAAAACAATAGAAAAAAAATGTACTGTTATGACCAATTGCTGATGTTAAACTGCCCATCAGCTGGTGGTGTTATGGTTGGAGCAGCTGCCTGGGGCTCTCAAGGTTTCAGGTTCGATCTCCACCTCCGGTCGTAGTGCCCTTCAGTAAGGTACTTGCCTTGCTGTTGCTTCAGTACTTTTACCTGGCTGCAGCCTTGCAATGGACTGGCATCCTGTCCGGGGTGCCTGATACCTCTGGCTCCCCGTGACCCTGTGGAGGCGAAGCAGTTATTGGAATTGGTAGGTTGGTAAACTGCCCATAGTGTGTGAATGGGTCTGTGTGTGTGGCCAGCATGTAGTCCCATTCAGGGATCCCCCTCCTCTATCTTATATTTAGGTTCTGCTTACTGTGAGCCATTTACATAGTGTTATCAGCCCATACACCTTATTCACCGCGGTGACTTACACTGCTAGATACACTACTTACACTGGGTCACTCATCCATACATCAGTGGAACACACACACACACACACACACACACACACACACACACACACACACACACACACACACGCTATGGGGGAACCTGAACAGCATGTCTTTGGACTGTGGAAGGAAACCCACACAGACATGGGGAGAACACACAAACTCTATAGAATGCAAGCAGGAATCAAACCCACGTCCCCACCTTGTCCCCTATCAGACAGCAGGGCTACTTACTGTGCCACTATGCCATGCCATGTATTTAACAGATGTTTTTTTCCCTAAAGTGACTTCTAATGAACTCCACCAACTCTGTCTTGCGCCCAGTGATTCTGGGATAGGCTCCGTTTCACCATGACTCTGCTTGGGACAAGCTGCAATAGAAATTGGATGGACGCATAGATTCAGAATGAACAGGCTGGAACGGGAGCCTAACCTGGCAATGCAGGGCGCAAGGCCGGAGGGGAGGGGAGGGGACACACCCAGGACAGGACGTCAGTCCATCGCAAGGCACCCCAAGCAGGACTCGCACCCCAGACCCACCACAGAGCAGGCTCCAGCCAAACCTGCTGCGCCGCCGCGCCCCCTCCAGGCTGGTGCAGCTTCACTAATATAATACCTTTAACGTGAAATAATAATGCAATACCCAGAACTTTTCTTGAAGAAACGGAGTCGGTGTTCTGCAGGAAAGTATCAGACATCAGTGAATTTCTGAGGCTTCCTCTGAATTTCGAGCACAAGGTGATCTGTACGTGACTGCCCAACGTAGTTATTGATGACAGCGTTCCAATTCCCAGAGCTTTTCCAGAGGGGACCCTAAATCAATTTCTTGTCAGGAAAAATATGAGCTTCATTTGGAGATTATGCACAGAATAGCGCCAAGGACCCTAAACCCCGTCTCGGCGCCCGTACCCTCTCCCGCACCGCTTGCGTCTCACATTATCAGACAGTTTGAACGCAATGCCCCTGTCCAAGAATGATTACGCTGGAATTTTTCCAGACAAAAGACATTGATTTTTCTGACAAGTTAACACACTGGATCAGCCACAGCCTGCTGAACACATTGAATATGTGAACATTCAGTTGAATTTAATCATCCTTGGTTTGGAGGTTATTGCTTGTGTGTTTCTTATCGTTATTGATTCTGTGAGTTTTAAATGTTATGAAACAATGAGCGCAATGTTTCTTAATTGTCCATCAGGCACCTGTCAGGGAGAACAACACGGTCCTGTTAAAATGATCTTTGAATGTGCTTTCTGGGGTTTAAAAAACACATTCATTTGATCGGGGGGCAAAATGCATCCACGGCACTCGGTGGCATCGCTCGTGTGTCAGCTGTGTGGGACTGCTGTGACTTTGTGGGGCTCTTGGGCTTCCTTTTGCTGTGCGAAATGAAATCACATAACACCGCTGACTTTGCAAAGTCTGAAATGCTTGAGAAAAATGCCAGAACCTAAGCAGTTACAAGTAAGAAATTATTTGTGAACTTGTTTGTTGCTTTTCCCCTTTAAAAGGTGGTCTCACAAAATAGCTTTGATTTAAAAAAAAATGAATTAATTAGATTACAAATTCAAAATTAAAGCTTTGTCCAAAAGAAAAAAAAGGTGAAAATCCATTGAAGTCTTCTCAAATTTAATAACATTGAACCTTTATGTATAATTTATTGCTCAAAAAGCCAGAGAACGAAATGCAGACTTGATTTAAATTTTTATTTAATCCTGAATGTGCTCGCTTCCCACTTTCTGTGTAGCTACAGCTGTACGAATTAAAATGTGAGCAAAGGATGATAAATGGTTTTATTTGTTGTGTCACCTTTAATAAAACTTTACATATTGTTGATAACTGTGTGCCTGGTAGCTTTTCTGTATTTGTCAGCCCTTCTAGCGATCTAGTCACATGTGACACGTCGGCCATTGGCCACGTCCGGTTTCGGAATGTTTTTTCACTTTTTCGTTTGGGAATATATCACCTGTGCAGCTTCTCAGTATAGAGTCACACTGCTCTTCATAACAGCTCCAAACCGCGTTGAATCCCGTAACTTCAGTTATGTCAAGATTTGCTCTGAATCTTGCATTACATTTACATTTATTTATGTATCAGACACTTTTCTCAAAAGCGACTTTCAATAAACTCTGTGTAGTCTTATCAGCCCACACACCTTATTCACCGCGGTGACTTACACTGCTTACACTGGATCACTCATCCATACATCAGTGGAACACACACACTCTCTGTCACTCACACACTATGGGGGAACCTGAACAGCATGTCTTTGGAGTGTGGGAGGAAACCAGAGCACCCACCATGCCGCATTATTTTCTCATGTAATTGCACGTTCATGAATAGATAGCTATAGGTAGGTGTGTGTGAAGAAATGAAAATGTATAAAATTAGGCAGCGATGCGCTGAAGTTCCTCAAGGAAGAATCTTCAGAAGATGGAGCTTTAAAGCGTACTCCCAGTCTCGGGCAGCATCTTGCGGGAGTCCTAGAGGAGACCACTGTCTGTGGTCCTGAAATTTATCTGGTGCAGCTGTGTCTGCAGGGCAGCCAGACAGAGGGGCTATTGGGAGCGGGGAGGGGGAGCTCATTCCTCCCCGTTAATTCCTTTTGGCGGTACAGCTGGGAAACGACCCAGCAGAAAATACTCAATTAGAAACCAGCTGTGCTACGTCCCCCCCCACCACATCACTACACTGCCTTCCCCTTGGCTGTAGCACAGACCCCCCGCACACACCCGCCGCTTGGGGAGGTGGACCCCCTTCCAGCAGCATCACAGACATGCCAGAACTAACAGAGCTAATGCTCCAATTGGCCTTGGCAGCAAAAAACTAATTTATTATTTTAACCCTTCCCACCTTACCTGTCAGAATCACTTCTGTTTTTCAGAGCGATAAGAGACAGAAAGAAAAAGTGGCACGGTGGCACAGCGAGTAGCGCTGCTCTCTCACAGCGCCTGGGTGGTATGAGAAGATGTGGGTTCAATACCTGCTCTATCTACGTGGAGTTTGCATGTTCTCCTTGTGTCTGTGTGGGTTTCTCCAGGTGCTCTGGTTTCCTCCCACAGTCCAAAGACAGGCTTTTCAGGTTCACCCATAGTGTGTGAGTGACAGAGAGAGAGTGTGTGTTCCACTGATGGATGGATGAGTGACCCAGTGTAAGTAGTGTATCTAGTAGTGTAAGTCACCACGGTGAATAAGGTGTGTGGGCTGATAGTAACACTCCATAGAGTTCATTGGAAGTTGCTTTGGAGAAAAGTGTCTGAGAAATAAATGTAAAAAGTGCTGGGGAACAATGATACTCCTCTGCTCAGGTCTCTTTTTCTTTGCAGTCAGTTCCATGAGAGGTGTAGTGGTTAGAGCTGCCACCTTTGGGCTCAGAGGTCGCGGTTCTGAATCTCACCTCTGGCTATAAAATTTACTCCAAATTGCCCTGTAAATAGCTGTAGGTGGCTTAACACTCTAATTTGCTCTGGAGTAAAGTGTTAACTGAATGAATAGATGTTAAGAATTAAAAATTTCCCCTTTTTTAAGGTGGAATCCAGGGAAGTAACACATGATGTGAGAAGTCAATGTTGTACTAATGGAGGAAAATATCTAAACATAATACATATGTTTTTTTAGATATTTCTTTTATTCACAGTTCACCAAGCTAAACATCTTCAAAGGGCTTCTCTTTATATTACTTACTCTCCCAGTGGAATTCAATGCACCATAGAAGCACAAAAAGGGTCATAACAAATTTTTTTCATAGTCCACTCAGATCCACTGCGGAAAATTAATGAACGAAATAAAAAAATGATCACTTCAATACTTCAAATATTTGACATTTCATCATTGTAACAACGAGAAAATGTGCAAACACTAAATACTGCATGACATTCTGCAATGGAAATAAATATTTCAGTTTTTTTGTGCCGCTTGCAGCGTAATAACCTTGATGAGAATGACATTACACCAGTTTTATATGTAATCTGTGTGTTATGCCCTATTTTTCTCTGCTAAAAGACCACATTTGCCCAGATGGCAAAAACCAATGGCTGGAAGTTCTTTGGCACTGATGCTCGCACATAGCTTTAACATTTGTGTGTTCACTGCATAACAGTTGCATAAAAATCCACCGATGAGTAATAAATAGGGATAGAGATATAAATTTAAAAATGATAAAAAAATCTTCTTTATTACTTAAAAATAAATTGTAAGTAAATTTATCTGTTTGTTTGTCTGTCTCTGTCTATCTATCTACCTAACTACAGACATGTGTCACTTAACAGCGGGGATATGTTCTGAGAAATGCGTCGTTAGGCAATTTTGTTATTGTGCGAATGTCATGGAATGTACTTATACACACCTAGATGGTATAGCCTCGATCATAGAGTGTACTTATACAAACCTACATGGTATAGCCTCGATCATAGAGTGTACTTATCTATCTATCTATCTATCTATCTATTTCCTACCCAAGGTTTTTTCCTTTACTCTGTAATTGGAGTGAGCTCGACATGGAAGGGAAGCACAAGGACAACAGTAGTGCTCTTTCCAGTCGGTCAGGCTGCCTGCTGGCACCCCGAGAGAGGCTCTTCCCTCCTCTCCTAATGAGCACCTCTCCCTCTCTCTGTATCTCCCTGGATCTCTGCCTCTCTCTTCTCTTCCTCAAACATCCTGTCACCCATTTCCTCCGTCCCTCTAATCATCTGACTCCCCTGTCCCACCCCCTCATCTCCCTGCCAGCTCTTACTTTACATGCATAAAAAAACACAGAGCAAATATTAAACAGATACTATATATGCACAATAATAAGACAACGCTCTGCCATCCATATGCTGTCGGGTGTTTTGGTTTTGCAGATTTTCCCGTGATTTTATTGTTTACAGGGCGGTCAAGGTTGATCCGGCGAAGACCTTAAACAGGGGAAACTCTGCCTGTCAAGAATATCAGGTCGCGGCGGAGTTTGCACACAGCCAGCACTTAAATTTCAATGGCCTCTTCGCCACATTGGCTTCCTCTGTAACATAACACTACCCATCCTCTGCCAATGTTCACTAGCACATTAACTCTCTGGTGCGGTCATATCACTGCAGCTGTGTCTGTATCAGCGAGCCCGGGAGTTGGCCTGGCTCAGGCCGAAATAAACTGTTCGGTGGCTCACAGTCAGCAGAACCCAAAACAGCAATGTTTATTTACACATAGTTACTTACATGAGCATAGTACTACAGGAAGAAGTAAATATGCATTAAGACAGAATCCCCCAAATGAAGGAGTTTTAGATAAACACCGAGCAGCTGGTCATGGGAAGCATGACAGAGCAGATGATTTACAAATTAATGTTTCATAAAATGTCCTTGGGAACTACAGCGTTTCTTACTACAATAATAATACAGTTTTAGCTGCAGAATACAGCATTATTCTGAATGTATTTAAGATGCAAATATTTCACTGAAAGAATATCCAAGCCCTTTTCTTAAGGGCTCAAGGAAACCCCTATTGAAACTGCAGCTTTCACTACATTTGCATTTATTTAGCAGAAGCTTTCCTCCAAAGTGACTTCCAAAAAACTCCAGTGTTAACAGCCTGCACATCTTATTCACTGCGGTGACTTACACTGCTAGATACACTGCTTACACTGGGTCACTCATCCATACATCAGTGGAATACACTCTCTCTGTCACTCACACACTATGGGGAACCTGAACAGCATGTCTCTGGAGTGTGAGAGGAAACCAGAGCACCCACAGGAACCCCACACAGATACGGTGAGAATATGCAAACTTCACACCGACAGAGTGCAGGTCAAACCCACATCGTCTCACACTACCCAGGCACTGCGAGACAGCAGCGCTACACACTGTGCTCCCAAAAGTCCAGATTAGGTCTGACAAACTATCTTATGGCCTGACTTACTAACAGTTGCACAAGACAGTTGCGCTTTTGCGACTAAGTCCGGATAACATCTGAGATCTTAAATAAGATTATGAATGAAATTAAAATTGGGTAGAAATGCAGGCCATCATTTTGCCACATGTGAAAAAATTGAATCAAGTAGGCTGGAGACCATGAAACTAAGTTCCCGAGAACATCAAGCTGTTACAAGAAACACGTTACATCACATGTTACTGTAATGATATTTTTGCAACATAAGTGAGACTTGTCAAGTCCTGTCTATTGGCAGGACTAACGATGTCCACTTTTTACTAAAATGCAGATGGATATTAATTGCTCTGAACAAATTGCTCTGAAAGACAATGAATATGAAGATTGTGCTTTTATCCATACATAACACAATATAACATTTTTTTCTAAATTATGTTGATTTTTGTGTCGATTATGCTTAGTTGAAATTTAGTGATTGCAAAAACAACACTAGTTCTTCTAGATTGTCACTTTTAGCCACATAATCTTCCAGCCATTGGAAGATTCTAGAAGGCATCAGAACGCTCTAGAAAGTGCCAAAACATTTTAGAAATCAACAGATCCTCAAAGGTACTTGAATATTTGATGCTTGGAAACTGGTGTGAGGGGCGTGTGGAGGTGTGGGGGGTTTGGCTAGGGTCTGTTCTCTGGTGGGTCTAGGGTTCGAGTCTTGCTTGGGATGCCTTGTGACAGACCTCTCCTGGGTATGTCCTCTCCCCCTCCATCCTTGCACCCTATGATGCCAGGTTGGGTTCTGGCTTGCTGCCAACCTGTGTGGGACAAGTGGCTTAAGACTGTGTGTGTGTGTGTGTGTGTGTGTGTGTGTGTGTGTGTGTGTGTGGAAACCGGTGCTAAAACTCACCAAAGTTCACTAATTTCAAGCATGTGGAATATTTTTGCAAATGCCATATAGTTCGAACTAACGCAAAAAAAAAGTATGTTTAATCTAACAAAACTGAATGGAATTTTTTTTAAAATCCCTATTATAAAATTTCTGTTACATTACAGGAAACTGTAATCTTGGCAATTCGGTGTGCAGTCACCGTTTTTTTTTTTTCACTTATTAAATTAGTGATGGGGGTGCTGTGGTGCAGTGGCACAGTGGGTTTGCCCACTGGTGGACTGGTGTCCTGTCCTGGATCTATCCCCTCCCCCTCCAGCCTTATGCCCTGTGTTGCTGTGTTAGGCTCTGGCTCCCTGCAACCCTGTAAGGGACAAGCAGTTTCAGATTGTGTATGTGTGTGTATTATTGATGATGTTCATTCTCTTCAGAATCCATTTAAAATCCAGTAATCAACACTTCGCCACTGGTCTCTGTCGTAGCCAGGACCGGCCAATTGCTGGGGATGAAAGATGGCAGAACAAGGGTACAAGCTGACAAACACATGTTTCTTCCCACAACTTTGATTGATGACACAAAAAAATGCAGCGCATTGTCCACGTTTTCCAATTTAGGGAATGTGTTTCACTCGTATCTCTTAAACGACAATACGGCCGTGATAGAGCAGTTCGACATTTAGAGTCTTCCAGAGTTTCTTGTAATGTCCATCGATTTATAGCCAACCAGAGTTTATGCCAAACTAAATCTGTGCCACGGGATGGACAAGCTTTAAATGCATGTCTTTTATCATGGTGCTGGCTCTACCTCATTGGTTAGTGATGGAGATAACTAGATGCCTTTTCTTGGAAAAGTTTTAGTAATTTACCAAAGCAGTTTTTTCAGCGTTCTGTTTGATTGCAGTGCATGTAAAAGAAATTCATAAAATGTTACACTTTCAAGCAAAATAAGTGCTTCTAAAATGATTTTCAAAAGCAGCCACGGTGGAGCTTACATGACCCTTTGCACTGAGCACTCTCGCAGAACAGGGTACCGTACAAAGAAAAATCACTGTAACGGCTTGTGGAAATACATACCCTTTTACCATGCAGCAGGATCGTAAATTCGGTGCAATGGGGAAAATTCCATTGTAAAAAAAAATCCCTTGTTTGGAATTCTGAAATCCAAAAATGTACGAAAACCATCAGTTTTTCCATTTTGGCGCCAAACCTGTAAAAACAAAACCTGATGTTGTTTATGATGATGGTGATGATAGCGGTGGTCATGACATTGAGGTACCCTCTTCTCTAAGATCCTCAAGCAGTCAGATTTAATGAACATTAATTGTGTGTATACAGTATGTACATGTACTTTACTTAGCTCAGTTGAACCTGTGTGTGTTTGGAGTTTTATTGAACCTTTTTCTTATAAATAAAACACATTATAATATTTACAGTCTATTTTTATCCCACTATTTAATTTACCTGTTTATTACTACATAAATAAACTCTCAATCACCTATAATACTATTTATTTTCTATATCCCATTTAAGGTAAAGAGTCAAAGTTTTACTGTAGAAATATTAATGTGTTTGATTATGGGGTGCTGCTGCAGCTGGGTAACAAACGGCATATGCACTGTATAACCGTTCTTATATCCAAAAAAAATCTGAATTCTCACACACATCTTGTCACGCCCACACCTGCGAGCGCAACGGCTACACCTGGTACCAATCAGCCCGGCCAGGTATAAAGGCAGTGCCGTCCTGGTACCGGGTGCGGAATTTTGCAAACACCTCCTTACGTGACTTCGTGACATTCAGCGTTCTTTTCCCTGTACCCAGTTCCCTGTTTCGTGTTTTGACTCTCCTGGTTTCTGACCCTTGTTTCATCTCCTGGTTACCGAGTTTTGCTTCGCCCCGGAAACGACGTCGACGCTTCGAAGACCCACGCCTGTCCACGACCTCTGTTTTTGCCTGTCCCTGCAATCGCACCTGCACTTGGGTCCAATCCCTACCTCTCCTGGCCTCGGCGGTGACACATCTGGCCCCAACGGTTTTGGATGAGGGATTGTGGACCTGTATTATTTTCCTGAAAATTATACATGAGAAGGCATCCAGAAAAAGAACAACAGCATGAAGAATGTTACAGACAAACTACTTCTACTGAAATTTACAAAGAGCCGTGGTTAAAAGGTGTTGAATCCTTGAAAACATGACAATATATTTCATAATTATACTGAGAAAAAATCTTGAAGCCTCGCAAAATCAATGTTATCCTGGGTGTCTTCTTAAATTGTCACGTTTTCATTCATTCATTCTGAATGTGTTTGGATACTACCGCTCCTGTTTCTCCTTCCAGGGAATCTCTGGGGCCTTTCCAAACCATGTCCTCCTCAGCCTGCGAGGCTTTCTGAAGTCCATTTTGGGTTGAAATGTCCCAGAAATTTCTGGAAGTGTCATCAGTAATAATTTTTTCTCTTTTTTTTCTTTTTTTTTTTTTTCAAAAAAAAAAAAAATTTTCCCTTTTGCCGTGGATCTAGTTTGATATCCCTTCTTCTCATTTCTGAATCCCTGCTCTCGTCCGCCACGGTTTCAGCAGCACCTTGGATCCCCGCCAGGGACGGTCTGAATTTGAGCACGGGAAAAGCGATTTGAAGCGGGCATGCTTCGGCTCAGGTTTCAACACATTTTTTCCCCCCGACCCGAATCTGAGGCGGAATGTGTCGGAATCAAAGAAGCAGCTGGCTTCCTCAGACCGCCACAGCTTGAGGTGTCACAGTGTGGCCTGGTAAAACGATGCTGAATTTATGGATCACCTTAGCGACAGTGGCCCATTACGATGAGAAGTGACATGTGGAGGTCGGAGATAGGCACGCTGGACCCATACCTCCTGGAGCCTTCCCTCACTGCTCTAAACATCCCAACCTATTGAGGTTCTACAACCGTCCTCCCAGTGTGGGAGGCAATACTATTATCCAATTATTATTGAAATGGGTTTTTCTTTTTTTTGCCACTGTCTGTGTGCAAGGTGACTTACAATGTTTGTGCAACAACAATTTACTCTGTTATTTGTACAGCAGGGTATTCTTGCTGGAGCAATTCAGGGCAGGTGCCTTGTTCATAGTTGCTACAGCAGGGGACCTTCGACTTGAGTGGCAACAGCCCTATAATCTACACTATCTGGTGCCCCATTATGCTTCCTGCTGCTCAGATATATCAGAGCTGATGGGAATGTATAAAGAACATTTATTTATTTTTTCTTATAAATTATTTTTCTTATGGGGGGGCGCGGTGGCTCAGTGGGTTGGACCGGGTCCTGCTCTCCGGTGGGTCTGGGGTTCGAGTCCCGCTTGGGGTGTCTTGCAATGGACTGGCGTCCCGTCCTGGGTGTGTCCCCTCCCCCTCTGGCCTTACGCCCTGTGTTGCCGGGTAGGCTCCGGTTCCCCGTGACCCCGTATGGGACAAGCGGTTCAGAAAGTGTGTGTGTGTGTGTGTGTGTGTGTGTGTGTGTGTGTGTGTGTGTGTGTGTGTGTGTGTGTGTGTGTGTGTGTGTATTTTTCTTATCGGTATCCTTAGTTTAGCACATAAATCAGCCAATTATATCTGATTACTCAGAATCAGGTGAGCTTTTATGTGACATCTAATTCTGACCTTTACTTTGGTTTAGTTTTAGCACAAACACCTTTTAAGACGGTAGCGGGAGTGCATTTTTCCACTGAGTATCCAGAGATGTACAAACCGCTGGAGGAGCATCGCTGAGGGGTTCAACTAAATTTTTAAAAGGCTGTGAATAAGCAGGAGATCAGTGCTTTTCGTGTTCGCCGCCGTGCACGGGGGGTGTAGTACGCCAGTGTATTCTGCTTCATTGATCATTTTCATCCGCATCTTTTCGGTGAATGTCTGCCGACCCCCCCCAACGCACACATGCACACCACCAATCAGCTGATGAGGTTAGCCGTGTCTACCTGCAAAATTCCCTCACTTTTCCCACACAAACATACCCCTGCTAACCAAACGACTAAGCGGCAGCTTCATTTAATGTACTACCAGCAGGAGACATGATGTTTTGAGCGGCCTCATTTCACCGGAAGGACCCAGGTTTGAATCCCAGCTGTAGCACCCTTGAGCAAGATACTTACCTTAACTCCTCCAATAAAAATGACCTTGTTGTATAAATAGTGAAATTGCGAAGTCGCTTTGGAGACAAGTGTCAGCTAAATTAATAAATTAACTACCATAAATGCTGCTTTATCATCTCTCATGAGCTAACATCTACAGGGGCACGGAGGAGAAAGGTGGGACTGTCTACAGTGATTAAAATCTCAAAGAACTTCATAACCTCATGCATTTCAGTCATAACATCCAAGTTATTTTTAATACATGGTAAAAGCAAGAGACACTCGCACATTAACATAGTGAAACTAATAGGTTGGTACAGATCGTGCAATCGCAATAGGATTCTCCCCCAAACGCTACAGCAATAAAACAAAGGGCTCTCCTGCGTTACATCCCATTTTGCATGAAGCCTTAGACCCAAGACGACAATCATGGTATGTAGCCAATTATAACCAGGAGCCATGAGGATATAAATCCTGTAGCAATACCCTGTAATGTGTTTTCAATTTAGAACCATGGCCAGAGGAATGACGTAGAGCTATGCTGGTTCTGCGACACTCGCTTATCACTGAGGTCCATAATGAAGACTATAAATTATAGTTTTATGTCAGTAGGAGAAGGAGAACAAAAGCAAAGTCTTTTCTATCCATGTGAAGGCTGCTGGGGAAGTGGAATGAAATGCACTTTTTTTTTTTTTTTTAACCTTTACATGAAATGCGTACAACTGAGATTCACAGTCTGATGAGGTGTGTAGCCCATTCCAGCTGTAGTGGTTCAAGTAGCACACAACACAGACACACAAATGACACACAAGGCGGAATGATTTTTGGGAAAATCATATCAGTTTATAAGTTTCACATCAAGGAATATCGGGCAGCACAGTGAACAGCGCTTCTGTCTCGCAGCACCTGGGTGATGCAAGTGGACGTGGGTTCGATCCCCATTCAGTCTTCATGGTGTTTGCATGTTCTCCCCAAGTCTGTGTGGCTGTCCTCTGACTGCTCTACTTTCTTCCCGCAGTCCAAAGACATGCTGTTCAGGTTCACCCATAGTGCGTGAGAGAGAGTGTTTCACTGATGTACAGTGCTCTGGAGAAGTGTTTACCCCCATCCTGGTTTCTTCTGATTTTGTGTATATCCCCTACTAAATAGTTTTAGATCTTCAAACTAAATACAACATGAACAAAGGCAACTTGAGTAAACACAGAAGACAGTTATGATTTTTTTTTTTTTTTTTTAAGTAGAAAACATTATCCAACACCTATCACCCATGTGAAAAACTAATTGCCCCATTAAACTTAAAATCTGGTTGTGCCACCTTTAGCAGCAATAACTGCAACCAAATGCTTCCAATAACTAGAGATCAGTCTTTCACAGCACTGTGGTGAAATTTTAGCCCACTCTTTTTTTTCTTTTTTTTTGCAGAACTGCTATAGTTCAGCCACATTGGAGGATTTTTAAGCATGAACTGCCCATTTAAAGGTCCTGCCACTGCATCTCAATTGGGTTCAAGTCAGGACTTTGACTAGGCCACTCCAAAACTTTAATTTTGCTGTTTTTCAGCCATTCATACACCTATGATTCAGATTATTGTCTTGCTGCATAATCCAGTTGCACTGAAATTTCATTTTATGGACTGAAGGCCAGACATTCTCATTTAGCATTTTCTGGTAGAGAGCAGAATTCATATTTCCCTTAATTATTGCAAGTTGCCCAGGCCCTGAAGCAGCAAAGCATCCCCACACCATCACACTGCCACCACCATGCTTGACCCTAGGTATGATGTTCTTTTTTTGGAATTCGGTGTTTGGTTTAGAGCAGACGTAACGGGACCCCTGTCTTTCAAACAATTCCAGTTTCAACTCATCAGTCCACAGAACATTCTCCCAAAAGGTTTTAAGATCATTAAGGTATGTTTCTACAAAATTCAGACAAGCCTTAATGTTTTGGGTTAGCAGTGGTTTTCACCTCGCCACTCTTACAGCAGGCAAAAATGGCATCCATGGCTTTTCGATAGTGGAGTCATGAACAGTGACCTTTATGGATGCAATAGAGACCTGTGGTTACTTTGATGTTGTCCTTGGCTCTTTAGAGACTTCCTGGATGAGTTATCACTGTGCTCTTGGTGGAATTTTGGAAGGTCAGCCACTTCTGGGAAGGTTCATACTGTGCCAAGTTTTTTTTCCATTTGGAGATAATAGCTCTCAGTGTGGTTCTTGGGCATCTCAGAGCCTTTGAAATGCTTTGTAACTCTTCCCAGACTACTGTATTTCAATCACCTTCTTCCTCATGTCTGGAATTTCTTCTGACTTTCACAAACTGTGTTACTTGGTAAGGCCTTTAAACCAACTTCATACTGTTGCAAAAGTCCTATTAAGTGTTGGTTTGATTGAACAGGGCTGCCAGTAATCAGGCCTGGTTGCATCTAGTCCAGCTGAACCCCATTATGAAAGCAGTTTCATAGGTTTGGGGAAATCTATTACAGGGCAAATACATTTTCACACAGGCCCAGTTGGTACTGGATAACTTTTTTGCTTCATTAAGTAACATTACAATTTAAAAACTGTATTTTGTGTTTACTCATGTTGCCTTTGTTTTACATTAGATTGTGTTTTAATTTCTAAAACAATTTAGTATGAGATATACACAAAAACAGAAGAAATCAGGATGGGGAAAATAGTTTTTCACAGCACTGTATGGATGAGTGACCCAGTGTAAGTAGTGTATCTCAGCAGTGAATAAGGTGTGTGAGCTGATAACACTACATAGTGTCCATTGGAAGTCGCTTTGGAGAAAAGTGTTTGCTAAATAGGGGGTGTGGTGGTGCAGCGGGTTGGACAGGTCCTGCTCTCTGATGGGTGCGGGGCTCAAATCCTGCTTGTGGTTCCTTGTGACTGACTGGCATCCTGTCCTGGGTGTGTCCCCTCCCTCTCCAGCCCTACGCCCTGTGTTGTCGGGTTAGGCTCTGGCTCGCTGCAACCGTGCTTAGGACAAGTGGCTTCAGCAAGTGTGTGTGTTGGCTAAATACATAAATGTAAATGATGGATCTCGCAATGGTTTCCTTTGCTTGGTAAGACACTACATGTTATCCGCAGTGCTGGCGCTGACTGGTCAGAATCCACAAGTGAAATGACTGCTGATCAGTTTATGTGGGGTGGGGGCACCAGGCGACGAAGTAGGTGTTACAGCGGCTGATTTTGGACTTGAAGGACTGAGATTTAGATCCTAACCCCTGCTCTAATACCCTTGTTCAAAGTACTTCTAAACTGCTGCAGAAAAATTACCCACCTACACAAATAGTACATAATTCAATATAGTTTAGTGTCAAAAAAAATTATTAGATAAAATTATTGGTTAAATATAAATGTGGGTTTTAATAAGACAGAGAGACCCCCCCCCCAAAGTTTTTTTGGAAATAATTCCTCTGAGTACCATTGATTGATCATATTTTTGGTTTCTCAATAGCTGACAACATCTAGCGATCCGACAGCATTTTTGACCATCCATACCGCATACCTTTGACCAACATTTTTTTTTTCTTAAATAAATCATGACTGATTTGATCCCTCTTAACTTACTTTGTATCAAGTCATTTTAATTCCTTTCATCTTAAATAATTATTGATACTTGTCAACATGCAACATACATACACAGAGAATTGTACATCTGCATGTGTGGGTATTTGCTCGATCAGAAACCACTCGCACGCAGTCAAGGATATCATTCTAACATTTCCGATGATGATGTTTTATGAATCGGATTTGCGAGGAAACGCGAAACGCGCTCCTGCCCTTGAAGAGCGGCGCGGACACCCGCCTCTCCCTCGCGCGAATGGTAGCGTCCAATCTGCCTCGTTCCGGCGGCGCGCGGTGCTCGCCCGTGGATCGCGCGCGGAGCTCTCGTGCGGACCGCTTCCCAGCCCGAGCTGAGTTTAGGGGACGGAGGGGGGAAAAAAAAAAAGAAAAGAGACTGCAGCCGAGCGGCGGGATTTGATTTCCACGCGATGTCGTTCAAGTGAGAGGACGCGAGAGAACCGAGTCGTCCGACCTAAGTTTCATTTAACGTTTAACACATTTTTTTTTCCCCGTTTAATTACTATTTATTCACATTTTGTCTTTTGCGCAGCTTAAAAAGTCAAACACTGTGTTCTAGTCAATAGAACAAATAGTCAAAACCAGTCAAAAATTTCCATGGAAGGAAAAGTTTCCGCGGCGAAAGGATAATACAAAGAGGAGGGAGAAAAATATCTTCGGAACAGGTAAGAGCAGCGCGTCGCGTGTGGTCGTGTGTTACACTGTCGGCTTCTTTGCCTGCGTGTCAAGCGGAGAAGCGCCACGCACAGCGCCGCGTAGCAGCAGGTCGCTCACGTTCCCGCCGGACGGCTGGGCGCGCGCTGCTGCTGCTGCTGCTGCATTCCGCTGTGCGCGAGAACCGCTCGCGGTAACGGACGTTCGCGCATTCTGCAGCGTCCCTCACTGACCGAGCAAACACGCACGCACGCACACAGGCAGGCACAGCACTCTGCGAGAAGAACGTCGAATCGAATGGAATGGCATGCCATATCATCGAGATGCTTCCCCGTCTAATGGCCCCGCACGAACGTTTGGAGAGGAACCCTCGCACGCAGAGCGCTTCCACGGACGACTCGTGTGGCGCGTGACTGCGCGGCCTGCGTCGCGCGAGCCTTGCCTCCTGGCGCGGGATGCTTTCGTCTGCGTTCGGTTGACTGCAGTCGCCGCGCTAGGGCGGGGGGGCGCGCGCGCGCGCGCTCGCTCGCTCGCTCGCCGCAGTCCCGCTCCGTGGCGCGCGCCGCCACTTAGCGCGGTGTAATTGACGCCACCGATCGTGGTCGCGTGGTGTCCCGCGCAAAAAAAAAAAAAAAAAAAAAAAGTTCGACTTTGAATTCTTCTTGCGAGCGACGTGTGTTACGTGTCATGTGAGAGTGGCGGCAGCGTTTGTGCGGTCACGGGTCAGTACTGGTCGGAGAACCGTGGACGGGCCGTCAGGAGCCCGCTGAGCAGGACATTCAGACCTTAGGTCCTCACACGGTGTCTTTCCATAGTATGCCTAAGGGCAGTGAGTAAGAAGCGTAGTGATTGGTGCTGCTGCTTTTACATTCATTCACTTAGCAGACGCTTTTGCCCAAAGCGACTTATAATGGATACTATGTAGCGTTATCAGCCCACACACCTTATTCACCAATGTGACTTACACTGCTAGATACATTTAGGGTCACTCATCCATACATCAGTGGAACACACTCTCTCTCTCTGTCACTCACACACTATGGGGAACCTAAACAGAATGTCTTTGGAGTGTGGGAGGAAACCAGAGCACCCAGGGGAAACCCACACAGACACAGAGAGAACATGCAAACTCCACACAGACTGAGTAGGGATTGAACCCATGTTCTCTCACACCACCCAAGCACTGTGAGACAGCAGCACTACTCACTGTGCCAGCACGCCACCCATCTTTTGTACCCAACGGTCGCAGGTTTGATTCCCACCTCCAGCTGTAGTACCTTACAGCAAGGTACTTACCTTGAATTGCTCCTGTAAGAAAAAAAAAATGAAAAAGGTAGATAAGTTGCTTTGGAGAAAAACATGAAGCAAATAAAAATTGTTACTGGAAGTGCAACATCAGTTCTTGTGTGTAACTTAACATTTTTAACAGTTATTTAGTTGACATCGCTGTTAAAGGCAACTTGCAGTTTGCGTCAACTTTACGCTCATCACTTTTCACACTCAAGCAGGGTGCTTTTACTATTTCTGTTCAGGATAAGTAGCTTGACTGAAGGTACCACAACAGGAGTGGGATTCAAACAAGCAGCCATCAGGGTACAAGGCAAGAGCCCAAACCGTAGCACCAACCTTCTACCTTTTAGCAAATACCATTGGTACAACACATTGACATTATTTCATTTAGCTGATGCTTTTCTCCAAAAAGAAACTTAGTGTTCAGTTGTTTATAATTATTTACCAATGTATTCAGCTGCAGAAGTTCTACTACATCAGTTTTAGGGTTGGTACCTTGCCATGGTACTACAGCTGGAGGTGGGGATCAAACCTGTGACCTTTGGGTCCAAAGGTAGTCACGCTAACCACTACGTGTGTACAGATGACTGTGACTTTCTGGAAGAGGACCGAGTTTTTATGTTCCTCCCTAATACTGTGCAGTCTTGTACTAAATTGAGCCCTTAAAACATTGGCTGTCTGACACTTTAGCACTAAGTTGTAAGAAAACTCTATCTGGATAAACTGAAATAACAAGAAAGATGTTTTGCTGTGTATTTTTTTTTTAAACTTTCTAGCCCTTTAACTTTGTGAAATAGCATGGATGTGCTTATAAAATAAAAGCTATATATATATATATAAATATACAGACATTTCAGAAGTAAAAATTGCGTTAATTTCAAACTGTGGAATTATAATTATAGTTACTTATATACAGTAGGCCATAATAAAATGGGGGGGGAAAAAAAACCCAAATCAACACTCCGTCGACTAAAGAAGAGAAACTGGCCTGTCACCGTAGGCATTCACAGATTCAAGGAAGGAAAAGTCCTGCTGGGTCTCAACAGAACTCAGAGTTGTTACATATTAATGTCAATTATAGATCAGGAAACTACTAAATTTCTTCTTCCTTGCTCTCAGGACACCACTTTCAAACAGAATTTCCTTGCCAGTATAATGGCCTCATTTATTTTTGTTTCTCCCCTGATGTGCCTGTCAGTTGAGTAGATGAGGCATAGTACCCTGCCACAGAGTAGTTACATTGTTTAAATACATTTCCTTCAAAGTAGTAAGACGTAAGCAATTTTTTTTAAAAACGGCCACGCTGTTAATGTAGCCATGATCTAAGCAGATCACATCACTCTGACCTTGCAGGCAGGTGTTGGGAAATAATTCCCCTCACTATGATATTGGCTGCTTCACATTTGGATCATATTATTTATGAAAAAAACAACAGAAAATACATGTGTGGTAATTAGTAATTAATTCATCATATATGGTGTATTAAGTAGTGGCAGATTTTGTTGTGTGGGAAAAAAAAAAATCTGCTTATACTGGTTGAACTGATTTTTTTTTTTTCCCCTCCACTCCTCCCTCTCTCCTCTCTGTTCTAGCTGTGCACAGATATTTGTCATTTATGACTTTTTGGCATGCTATTGACCCACAAGATTTTTTAATGTAATGACAAATCCATGTTTACCAGAACAAGCAGCTATGGACAGGCTAACCGTCGCTGGTCTTTTGTCCCCCAGTGTGCCAGATGCAGGGGGGAACTTCAAGGTTCAGCAGATTAGGGGATTAAGGGATATGGTTTATATAATTTCACAAATGCACCAAAAGGCAGCCCTGTTATTGCAAGGGTCTGTCATGCCATGTATTTCTGCTGGCTCCTGGTGTCAAGTTATGTATATGTAACATGTTACGTGTTCTGACCTTAGACATGTCTGTATGTTAGAATTCTTTTTAAATACATGAGGCCGTATAGGGCTACAGTGATATTTCTATTCTTGATTATGGTCAGAATGACTAGTAGTGCTATTGTCTCTGTCGGTTATACGTTATTCGGTGGTACGACTTCAAAGGCACCCGACGGTCACGTTCCGGGTCTGATTTACATCGTTTGCCAGCCGACAGTGGGAGTTTGCAGAAGGCAGAGCTCCGACGTGGAGGGAGTGATTACGTCGGTCTTTTTCCGCCACTCCTCGTAACATCATCACCATCAAGGGATCGATGACCGTTTTTCACCTTTGCGATATTCATCTTGTTAGGTGCTGCTTGCAGGGTGGCTACACCTACAACTCCTTTTCGTAGGTGTGAAGGTAGAAAACAACGTTCGAACTTAACCGAGTTAACAAGCTGGCGATCAAATGGGCCTTTGTCAACTATTAAGTTGTTTGTGACAAACCTGTAATTCGAGCTACGTAAAAAGGAAGAAAGAAAAACATTTTTCCAAGCATGCAATAGCCCAAAAGTGAGAGATAAACACCCGACGTTCTTAATGGAGAACTGTCACGGAGGTTCTCCTAATTAATGGTTAATTATCAAATTGACCTCACTTTATAAATCAAAGAGGAAGAGATTACTTCAGCTTTAAATACTCTTAGTGGCAGCGCTGTCACCCCCCGAAGCAAAGTACTACCCTCATTTACTTCTGTGAATTAACTGTGTCAGAGGTGGATAAACCTCGTTCTTTAAACCAGCAGGCTTTGTGTTGCAGGACAGTTTAGAGAATAAGTGTTAATTAGTGCCTGATTTCCACCCGAAAACCAAGGTGTGTTGACATGCTACTCAAATAATTACTTTAATAAAGCAGTTGTGAGCTAAAGTAGTGTGTCTCGAGGGCCACTGTTGATTAATCCTGCACTATTTGTATATAAAATGTGTAATTGTCATATGAAACGGGCACCTCCCATATATAGAAATAATTGAGTAAAGAGATGTCAGTTCATTTAAAGACGGCAGAGTCCAGGGTTAATGCTGCTTGTTGTCCTTCAGTAATTTTCGCATAATAAGTTGCAAAAAGAATTAATAAAAGTGGAAAATGAAAAAGAAACATGCCGTAACTAGTATAAATATATCTGGGTTAAATTATTATAAATGCCATCAGTCACTATTAAATGCCATTTTGCAATGATTAGGAAATTAAATGAGCCACATAGTAGAATTAAATTTTGTATTCCTGTCAAGAATAAATAAGCGCCGTATCCACTCTGCACTAAGTGTCGGTACCATTGTATGAGAAGGTCACATGCTGATCTAATTGCTGTCCTCATCTAATTTATCTCAAAACCGGTTTCTTCACATTTCAAGGGTGCAGTACATCAATTGTGTCTTTTGCCTACAAGCTTTTCACCATGAATCTAGGGTGTTTTTTTAATGCATGAGGATGCGGTATCATGTGTTTTTAACTATGCAGTAAGAAGCAATGAAGTCAAAAAAACACTATATTACTGATCTGCAATTTGAATTGTCCAGTATTTTAATATTTGGGACAACTCTCTCAAGCTTTGTTGAGATAAAAGCATACGACGACACGCATTGAAAGGACTGAAATATCTCAGATGAACCACATTTTGTGCACTGTATACAAATTTGCACATTTTGACCCGATTTGCGATGATGTAATCAAGAGCTTTGGGCAAAGCTTTAATTTTTGCTGGAAAATGGCTTAATGTGTGTAAAAATCAATGATGTGAATTATGACAACATTTTTCTTTGGGGTATTGTACCCTTTCAGTACATTCTCTAGCATTTCACTGGATGTCAGGCCAGTCACACTGGGAGTTACCAGATCACCTGAAATGTCTTTGGACTGTAGGTGGAAACCCACACGAGCGCAGAAGGAACATATAAACGCACACGGACGGAGCCAGATTCAAACTCAAGCGTGAGCCCACAGCTTAGAGCTCGAAGTCGTCGGTGTTACTTGTTGCCCCCCGTGTGCCACCCTGTTATGCTTTTCAACACCATAAATCCTCTAATTTTTAGTATACCTTGCACCTGTAATTAGAACCGTTGGAGTTTAAATGAAGATGAAGCTGAAACTTTTCACGTGTGAATCTGTCAGTTATTTCACAATATCCTATATGTTTGGTTCTTGGTGTATGAGTACACAATAATACTAAAGGCTATTACAAGTAAGGCGAAAGATTTTGTTTGTAGTTTGATGCATTTGCTGCAGTGATTTTTTTTTTTTTTTTTTAATTTTAAAAATATTTAACGAAGTTGTTAAAGTTGAGCGTGAACGTTATTTTACGTTGGAAACGGATGTTTTCAACAGCGATGACCTTCATTCCACAAGGTCGAGAGCGACGCCGCGACGCCGTCCTCACCGTTCTCTTCGTGCAGCGGTGTGTCGAGCAGGCCTCGTCTTGCCAAGGAGTTCCCCAGCTATCGTGCCGGAGCGGGTGGCAGATCTGATGATTAATTGAGCCGACGCCGCATGCTAGCGTGATGTGATCCATCTCTGTTGGGAACATTTTACGATGTACGACTTCACTGGGAGGGAGAAAAAAAAACAAAACCAAGGATATAAAAAAACGCATCGGAAACCCGTTCGGTCTCACCGAGTAAACGTGTTTGTGTTCATACCAATAATTTCATAGCGTTACTTTTTGGCAGTAAACGCTCTTTATTCTTTGATACCTTACACCTGTTATTGCCTTCTTTCCCGCTTGAGCTGAATGCAAATGACAAAACGTGCACGCTCGGATGCGACTGAGATGGCACGGGCTAGGACGGTCAATTACATTATTCATGATCGTGCGTGCTTAAAAAGCACCCATTTGCGTCAAGTAGTTAAATTGGAGGATGGGGGTAGCTCCAAGGATTGATCCCAAAATAATTAGCTACCCACCATGACAGGTGTTTTATATGCACATATATTTTCATCCTTCAAAATGGTCTGATCTTCTTCCAGAAGTCAAGAGGGAGACATTTACCTTGAAATACGATTAAGCGACATGAACTACTTTCACACAGTAGCATTCGGGGGGAGTCCAGCTACCGCCGCAGTCGCGGTAAAACCGCAGCATGTAGCTCTCATCGAGTCTCTCCTCCGACTGGACAGCGTGCAATTATGTAAAAGCTTTTGAAACTGGTTTTTGTGCCGCTTTTAGCAAAGTTGTTACATAAAACATAGAAAAGCAGAACAGACCCTTTCAGAAGTGTTGCTCTAGGCCGTTTGCCCGTAAGAATTTCTCCCGTTTCTCCGTCCCTTCTTTTCAGAACTTCTTTACTCCCCGAATAGGATGGAGGACAGGGTGAGGAAACGAGATGAAAGTTTCACTTTGGCTGTAAATGCTGTGAGGGTTGCGGTCATGTACTCATCTTGCTCAACTACCTTATCTACATTGATTGACACTTTTCTCCAGAGAGACTTAGAATGTTAATCTACCAACAATCCTTCCTACAGCTGGGTAATTTTTACTGGAGCAATTCAGGGTAAGTACCTTGCTCTAGTGCACCGTAGCTAGAGTTGAGATTCAAACATGCAACCTTTGGGTCCGAAGGCAGCAGCTGTAACCACTACGCTACCAGTTGTCTAGAAGAAAACACAGTGTGTTGAATTTAACTCATTAATTGGAAATCACAACTTTTTTTTAAGTGACTCGGCACAAAATACATGTATGCCATCGCTACAGACTCAGCAATCCCAACGTGTTGAGAGATGCTTAGCTGGTGTTTGAGCTCTCAACACTGTTCAGTAAGTATCCAGTGTCCCATTTGCTGCCCCCTTTCATTTCAAAGGAATGTGCTCAGTGTCACATTCTGCTCTGTCCTTTTTTTGCATCACTGGGCCTTTCAATTCCAGTCATTATACTAGCTAAGCTTTCAAAAAAAGGGTGCCTCTGTGTCCTGTATATACTGCTCTCTGGTGGGCCTGGGGTTCGAGTCCCGCTTGGGGCGCCTTGCGACGGACCGGCATCCCGTACTGGGTGTGTCCCCTCCCCGCTTTGGCCTTGCGCCCCGTGTTGCCGGGTTAGGCTCCGGTTCACCACGAGCGGTTTCAGACAGCGTGTGTGCGCAAGGGCACGTTTAATGTAGCGTTTCCACATAGCGGTAAGCGCATTACATTTTCCGCAAGTATCTGGGTTTCAGGAGACCTTTATTAACCGGAGCCGCGCCGGAGATGTGGATCTCGTCCTTCGCGTGAAAAGCTGACCCTTCGAGACGTGCAGAAAGTTCGTCGGCTCTCCAAGGGGAAGGGCCAGGTGCGCCGCTGATGCTGCGCCGCGGCTCTCCCTGCTTGATTGGCTCATCACATTATCAGCTCGCTTCTAATTTCGCGCAAGCTTGATTGTGAGGATGTCAGGTGTGTAATTAAGCACTGTTGGATGGGTTGTCTTCTCCAGTGTGTGTGTGTGTGTGTGTGTGTGTGTGTGTGTGTGTGGGCGCGCACGGGCACGCTTTCCAGTGTGGACTTTCCCCTCTGTCAGGGTCATGCAGCTCTGCTGTCCTCTTAACCGCACGCAGTTGACACCGAGCAGCTTTCATGGTGGAGTCAGTGTGGTAAAGGGGTGGGGGTGGGAGCCGGGGGGGATTAGCGCCATTTATTTCTCAGTAGAAACTGAGTAAGATGGGATTTGCGCACTGCTTGATTGGCGCGAGGAAGGGGGTAAACTTGTCGGAGGCAAAGCCGGAAATACAGCCTCGAGTCTTCGCATTTGCATTTCCGGAGACCACGGTGCTGTAAAATTGTTGATGGCGCTCATCCGGTGCGTTCGGCGAACGTGTCCCTAGCATTCTTTGGCAAGTCTTTCTTCAGTAGTCAAGGCTTCTTTTGAATTAATTTCATCAGCTTGACTTTCTTTCCTCGCCTGCAGTTAGTAATCAGTGAGCTGTCAAAGGCTACCGAGTCATTTTGACTTCGTTAAATGTATACTGTGATGAATAGCTGACCCGCACGGTAGTTAAGACATTTTGTCTTAAATTAACTCGTACGCAGAATTTGCGTCGAAGTGCTGCGCTACGTTTGGTATCTACAGGGAAGTATTGTCGCAAATCCATCTCGCGCTGTTAAATAAGTAGCCGTGCACAGCGGACATATTTGTATATTGCAGAAATTCGCCTTTGACATTAGAGGGGAAAAAATTTGGATTCAGTTTTATGACCAAATATTATATTTCATTAAAATGTGCTCTATAGTATTTGATTCGTGCATTTATCTGACACTTTTCTAAAGAAGAGGCTAACTATAATTATTTATACAGCTTGGAGAATTTAATTTTTTAAAAAAATTTTTCACAACTCAAGCAATTCAGTGTATATTCCTCAGGGGTCCTACAGCAGGAGATGGGATTTGAACCTTTGTATGGTAAACATTATGCTGCTGCTGCCCACCAAACACCATCCCTCAGTATCAGTTAGAAATGCTGCTCTATTAGTTGTTATTTGATGTGCTTTACTCTTCTTAGTACAACAATAAGTGCCAAAAACCTCTTTCTTTCAGACTGCAAAAACTCATCTGTTGCTCTGGTAAATCACAGCGCATCCTCTTTCACCCGCTCGCGGTTATTGTCCGTAAAGCATTAGCTGTAGTTGTCGGTTCGTTCGGATTTCATGGTGCGGAGACCTTCCGACTTCGGAGCCAGCCCGCCGTAACCCCCCAGCCCACCCGACGGTGGGGCGACTTCTCCAACTCGCACGTGCTTTGCCTCGCGACTTGACCGAATTTCGCCAGAAGGACGTTGTGCCTCGGAACCTCTCGGTTTCTTTCCCGTTACGCTCAGAAGTCTACGAGAGTCGGAGGGGTTTCCTTCTGTTTTTCTCTCCCCGAGCTTCACGGGTGCGGAACGTCGCAGGGGTGGTAGCTTCCGTCGTCATCGTGGATGTAGAAGGCAAATGCAGTGTTTCTCACTCGCTTGTAGACTGCGCTTGCTCTCTGACATGGCATTCTGGGCACGTGTAGGAATGTCTTCTCATCGCTCATCTTCTCGAGACCGAAGATGATTGTAGGCAGATGTGGTCATCGGCTTAGGGAGCCCAAGTGCTTCCGGTAGGTTCCCTTCAAGCATTTTAGTGAGGCTGCCTTTCTCTTGTGAACTCCTCACAGTTCTTCCACTGGCTTCGCTGTCTGAACTGTCCTTATAGATCTGATGCCTCCTCTTGTTTCCTTACATAGTCTCTTATCGATCCGGTACTGCGAGCTATGTTATATTGTCAAAAGGTTTCAATTTTCGATCTTCTAAATGTTCCCTCAGGAAAACGCTTTTTCATTTCTCTCCTCTCCATCCGTCCCAAATATGAAGGGCTCATAATAAAGAGCGGTATTAAAATACCTTGTGAAAACGTAATATAAAAGTGACTGAAACAGTAACATAATATTTCACTCTCACACACACTTGCTAGATTAACATCCTGAAAAATCATTTTCTCTCATGCCGTCTCGTACATTTCCTCTGGTCTTGCTGAAATACCTTATATAGTTATTTATTACACATCGATATTGCTTTGTTATGAATCTTTCCACATGTGTGAAGTGTTGTGCTAAGTATCATCCATCTGAGCATATTTCCTGGTTGTTTTTGAGATGCCTCATAGACCCTGTCCAGTAGGTGATATAGAGTACGGGTAGAATCGCCAGCCGGGACTGTGATCCGCTCTCTTGGCTTCTCACTATTTGCATGCAAAAGTTATTGTTCGGTTTCGAAGAAAATACGTTTACTGTTTTCCGTCAAGTTTTTCGCAACCGGCCCTTGAGGAAAGAGGGAAAAGAAATTAGCGATAATGAAATTAAGACTGAGCGGCACGGGCGCGTAGCACGAAGTTTTGGTACCTTACCCTGGGCTGTGGCTTTCCGTGTGGTTTCGAGTCCATCTCGGTCTACGTAGAGTTTGCGTGTCCTCGTTATGTTTCTGTGGGTTTCTTCTGGTTTCTCCTATCTCTTCCCACCATCCAAAGGCTTGTTTCAGGTGAATCCATGACTCTAAATAGCCATTGATGTGTGTGTGTGTGTGTGTGTGTGTGTGTGAGTGAGTGTGAGTCACTGCTGTTTTATGCTACATTGCTCTCCTGTCCAAGGTGTACCCTACCTTTGGCCGCATGCTTCTGGAATGAGCTCCAACCTGCCGTAGTCCTGCACCGGACAAGACGTTAATGAAGGGGGACTAGAAATGAAGAGCGGGCATCTCCGGTGCTGCAGAGTTTCTGCGGTTTTGTTAAAACGGAGAGGAGTGTCTTCAGCTCATACTGGTTCGAAAACGGTCTGTGGGGACAGATGGTTTTGCTCAAATGTCAGATCTTTAAAGAGAGAATCTGGCCACGTATGACTCCGTGAGCTAAGAAAGGATTGATTATGTCTGGGACTCCCGTGGGAATGCATTTTACATGAAAAACTTTTCTCCGCAGTTTTCACGGTACCTTGCCAGCGCGGTTCTTCGGCTAAATATGCAAGATATTGATCTGTGGCCCAGAATGAGAGGGGCTGTTTTCTGCGCTCTTGTTTCTCATCAGAATCGCCCAGTCAGTTGAATCAGTTTGTCGACTTCATAGAAGCAGACCTTCTGAAGTACACTTTGAAATTTGGCACGACAAATATGCAGCATGGGGCTGCAAATAAAACAAATTAGCGGTGATGTTCGAAAGAAGACTCTCTGTCTTCGTTGGTCTGTTGTCATAGCAGCGTTTGTATGGGATCATCGGGAGAAAGCGCAGGATGTCTGGTGCCTGGATACCACAACTGAGTTGTTACACGCATGCTGCTGTCAAAACCTGGCCGAATCGATAAATTTCTCAGTCATCCGAGGAGCGAGGGGAGCGGACTCTTGAGCAGTGGTGGAGTGCCATATGGTCTGACAAGTGTTCCTTTATCTTCTTCTCTTTTCTCTTTTTGTCTGTGCTGATCATACGTGTGTTTGATATTCTACGTTACTGAGAGCCTCGTCCGGTTTGAATGGTTTTATATTACCATTTCCCGTATTCCAAATTGAACCAGTTCAAGCGAACACAGCATAAATACAGTAGTAACAGTTTTCTCACACACACACACACACACACACACAAGCTGTTTGTCCTAAACAGGGTTGCGGTGAGCCAGAGCCTAACCCAGCAGCACAGGGTGTAAGGCCGGAGGGGGAGGGGACACACCCAGGACGGGACACCAGTCCATCACAAGGCACCCCAAGCGGGACTCGAACCCCACACCCACTGGAGAGCAGGACCAGGTCCAACCCACTGCGCCACCGCACCCCCATAGTAACAGTTCAGTACACACAAAAAAACAAAATGACTTGTTTTTCGTGGGTTTTCTTATTTATGGCTCAATTTTTTATGGGTCTCTCTTTGGCCTGTGTGGCAATATATATATATTTTTTTAAACCACTGAGTTGCTTTTTAGCAACTGCTAAATATGTAAATGTAAAATGTATCTCTGGCAGTTTATCAAATATTTAGCTTTCATTGTACTGTTTATGTGCAGTTGATGTGTTTAGGATGTGTTTGTGTGTCTTCCTAGAATGGTGCGGTGGCTGTGTACTGGAGGAGACGCTGAAACCAGACTACTAAAGGAAGCAGTCTTGAGTTCATCCCTAATTTGGCTCTGAACCTAAAAAGAGACAAACTGCGAATGGAAATGTATGATTTTTTGCTTTACGCTCAGTGGAAGAAGTTTGCTCGTACTTGCAGGAATCCTCACTGCAGCTGGTGAAATGTAGACGAATGCCAGCATTCAGGCTCGAGTTTGTGGGTATTTATTAAAGTGGGACTGAAATTCATTAGGCACGTCCTACAGATATAACTAGTTGCCCTTGAACGGGGGGGATGCATCGAGCTTGTGTGTGCTGAGGAGCAGAGCAAGGATTAAACCAAGTATCGGTTTTACATCTGCTATGTAGACATGAGTCCCTTGTATTGATTGTATGCATATTGGCCACCTAGAGTTGTGTATTAGTCAACCTCCAGCAGACTCTTAATCCAGTTCAGACTCTTAATCCAGCTTCTTCCACACTTTCACTCTTCTTCACCCATCTGGTCAAGAGGAACTGTCTTGTTTAAAGGCATTGCCTTGTAATCTGGAAGTCCTTGGTTTGAAATCCACCCCTGCTCTAGTACCCTTATTCAAGGCGTTTTCCATGAATTGCTCTAGTAGGACTACAAAATTGTACACCGAGTCCCAACCTTCCGATGTCTCCAACTGCTTGTCCTGAACGGGGTCGTGGAGCGCCGGAGCCTAACCCGGCAACACAGGGCACAAGGACCGAAAGGGGAGGGGACGCACCCTAGATGGGACGCCAGTCCGCCGCAGGGCTCGAACCCGAGACCCGCCACACGGCATGCCCCGGCTGAACCTGCCGTGCCCCCTGTGTACAGCAAGTCTTCTTGGACAAATTTACGAAATGCAGAATAGGTCGAGAGCGTGCGTCAGAAGCACGGGACACTGCAATGGGTATGGTATACCCTGGACGGGATGCAAGTCCATCACAGTAGCCACACACAGCCACCCTCTGAGAGCAACACATGAAACAAAACTGAAACACTTGTTTTTGGGCTGTGGGGTTCTTGGAGGAATAGCAACACTATCTGTTGTTCCGCCATGCTGCCGTAATTATTTCCTGATAATACAAATGTAACATTTACAGCTGTCAGACAGATTAGAGGAAAGTAATCAACATCTGTGTGCGAGGGCATGTTCCGGTGTCAAATGTATCCCATGATGTGCTGTATAAACACGGTGTTACGTTTGAAAGGGACAGAAGAGAATGTCATCTATAGGAAGACCACAGTATGTCTAGTGCTGGTCCGTGCCAGTGTTAAGCATGTATTTATTTATTTATTTATTTTTTTTTTAAATTTATTATATATACATGCAGGTTTCTCCCGTTATACAGATCCGATTTGTTCCTGAAAGCAGCCTGTAATCCAGGGAGCTCCTTTCCCATTATTTTATGTGGGGGTGGGGGAACGGACATGCCCATCTCTACGGTACATTTACATTTATTCATTTAGCTGATGCTTTTCTCCAAAGCGACTTACAATATTAAGCTATTTACCATTATTTACCCATATAAGAAACTGGGAAATTATACTGGTGCAATATAGGGAAAATGCTTTGCTCGGAGGTACTGCAGCTGGAGGTGGGATTTAAACCTGTGACCGCTGGGTCCGAAGGCAGCAGCTCTAAGCAGGACACAACCAGCTGCCCCATACATCTCAGAAAACAATAAAATTAGTGCATTACATCAACAGAAGAACAGATTTGGATGCGGTGACGTGATTTTTGAGTACTGTCAATTTGTCACATACCTGGTATAGACCAGTGTAGACAACACAAGTATTGGTATATAGGCTTATATCATTATTAAACAAATTGTTATGAGAAATTATTAAACACAAACACAAGTTTATCGAGCGCTTATGTACGGACACCCTCAATGTACACTTGCTAATTATAGATAATGTTCTTAAATTTATCGATATCTTTGGGGGAAAAAGGTACTGATTACTCTGTCGTCTTCTGTGTGACTTGAATAGTAAAATCCAACCTCCAAATTAAGAAAACACGTTTCAGAGCAAAACTTTGTCATCTAATTCTATTTTTTATATATATATATATATATATATATATATATATATATATATATACTTCAGGAGAGAATGTAGAATAATTAAGGGAGGGATTATCTTGGATTCTGGAGCTGCAGTGAAAATTTATAGGGGACAAGGGAGCAGAGGGAATCTGCCAGATTTAAATGCATGACTGTTATTATCAGTGTCATCCAGACAGTAGGGACTCGTAGGGTGCAGTCCGCTTGCTAAACAACAAGTACACACAGCAACCAAAAAGTATTTTTAGCCTGTAGCTCCAGCACTGGGTTTATTGTTTAGCCTCTGGGTCTGGACGACAAGAGCATTAAGCTTTGTACTGAGGGCATTAGGCATAATCCTGCGGGACGACAAATTCTGCTCTCTCTTTCATTTCTCCCGAGACTGCATTAAAGGCCAAAAACCATTTTCAGCAGTGCGCCTTGCAACAGGAGGTGTAAAATATACATAATGACGCCATGCTTTGCAGTTTAACCCTAAAGCCCATACTTAATTCAGCAACTTTCATATTAATGAAAACAGAAGCTTGAAAGATATTTGAATTTCAGGTGTCACATTGTAACAAATCAGTTCTTACAGTACTGTTTTTTTTTTTTTTTTTTTAGCCTCTCCATTTTGCAAAATATACTGCTACACTTTAAAAAGTGGACATTCGAGTATCAGTTTTGAAATAGCGGACAGCGTTGGGAGGCATGATTTGCATAGCGTGTAGTACGGTCTCTCTGTGTTTGCGTGCGTTTCCTACAGGTGCCTTGGTTTTCTCCCACAGTCCAAAGACGTGTGTTTCGGTCGAACTGGTGACCGTAAATTGCTCGTACTGTGTGTACGTGGGAGCGATCGCCCTGCAATGGGCTGGCATCTCATCCAGGGTGGTCCCTGCTTCACGCGTCGTTTCCAGCGCAACCTCCGGACCCCTGACTTTGACAAGTTGTTGATGACGGATGAGTGCGCGGTGCTAATTTGGAGCCGCTTTTCTTCTCGGCACAAAACGCTGCGGTTTGGCAGGAAAACGATGGGGCCGGCTCGTCGAAAGTCAGCAGGAAGCATCTCGCGCGGAGGAATACGAACCGAGCGTGAACGGGCGAGAGCCGGTCGATGCCGCCGCGCCAGCGTGTACGCGGTAGAATGCTGTCATTGTGCTCCTCTCTAGTCGTCCTCATCTTTTATCTCAATGGGATGTCTTACGTAGGTGGTAACTGGCCAGTGGTGAAATGAAAGTATAGACAGTTGAATAAAACCTGCAGTTATTCCTGCTGTTTAATTTGGCGGCTTTTTTTTTTTTTTTTGGTGAAAATCTGGGTGAAAATGGGAGCTTTTTTAAGTTTTAGTAATGCATTATGGTTTTCCCCACTGAAGTGAGTGCTAATAGGTATTCTGCTTAATGAAGGTATTTTGTGGAGTGATTTGTGTCTGCTGAGGGATGAGCGTAATGTAATGCGTAACAAGCTTTAGTTGCCTCCCTAGAATGGCGGGCTTGGAAAAGTGAAGGAGGACGTGGACTGAGAAAGCGGAATAATAATAGTAATAAGGGAATAACTTTAAAAATGAGAGGAAGGACAGCACAAATCTCACGAAACATCTCAAGTGCGGAGCGAGGTCAGGACGCCTCGTCCTCCGATGCCATTCCGGAGTGGGCAGCTGTGCCGGGGGACACTGCTGGCAGCCAGGCTTCGGCGGATGACAAACAAACCTCCGTGTTTCCCACAGTTCCCACGACTTTCTTGAAGCCCGAACTTGGCGTTTCCATCACCCCTAATTACAGCTCGCTCTCAAATCCGGGTGACAGCGGATCCTACAAATACATGCCATGCGGGGACCATCCGAGCTCCGAATTGTCGGTACTCCAGCCGGCTACAGGATGTCTGATTTGTATTAATAATTCATGCAGGCCATTCAGAAGTTCCCCTCGGGGGTCCGTCTGTGGCTCCTGTCTCCCGCTGCACCGTGATGCCCTGGCAGTCATTTGAAAGACCATCACCTGTAAGGTTTTTGTTCTTTTCCCGCAGTCCATCCTCCTGTTTACTCTTTCAGCTCTAAATTTTTATTTTCCTTTTTGTTTGAAAGCGTAGCGAGAGCGAAGAGATGAAGGGTTATGGCAGCTTTTCCGTGCAGCGCCATGTACGCTTTAAATTTTTCTTCGGGTTACGTGGCAGCATTGCGAACCAAGGGCATTGAGGGCACTTTGCTTTCCTAATTTATTCCGATGTAAATTTTTCGCAGTCTTGGAAATTTTATCAAAAAACTGTTCTTACCATCACATCTATTATTTATCAATTTTAGTTACACTATGAATTTTATGGTTACATAACGAATGTTCTTTTCACGTTTCTGGGTTTGTCTTCGAACGTATTTTAAGCGTCTGTTCCGCCAAGTTATGTCATGAAGCAGAGATGGAGTCTGGTTATGCGTACGGTCGGTCCCTGACTTAAGAACTTCCGAGTAATGAACTTTTCGCCGCCGCAAACTTTTTTGAGAAGTACCGAGGCCGAAATCGCGAACGGTAATCGCAACGCGGTAAGCGCTGCCAGACGTTTTTCAGAAGGATAGCGAAGGTGAACATCTCTGCGTGATCCTATGCCTTCTGCATCTTCCAGTCTAAATACCGCCGGCTTCAAGTTGATGCACAGTTGTCTGCGCTTCAGGATAAATAATGTTCAGCTGGCAGTGGCTTTTAAATTTCTTACCGTTCTGCTTTCGCGTTTTGTTTTGTATGGGGTATTGGTGCATTTCATATGCCGTGGGGTAAAAGAATTGATCAAGGAGCTGCAGGTGAACACCGACGCCCCGTTCTAGCTCGGCACCGCAGTTCTTTATTGGGCTTTCTTATTTGCGCCGTGTTGCGCCGTAAATTCTCCTGCCTGGGGATTCGGAATGCCTAGGCCCCTTCGTGAGCCGACCTGGCCCACCAGGATGAGGGGCTATCTTCTCTTTGGTCTCTGCGGTCTTCTTAATGAGCCGGAGTTCATGTGCTAAGAAAAAAAAACGTGCTGTTGCCTTCCACCCTCTGGAGCTGTCCAGGTTATTGACATTTACATTTATTCCTTTAACAGAGGCTTTTCTGCAAAGTAAAGTACAGCTCGGAGTAAACGGAGGTTAATTTGCTCAACGGACAGAGGTACGCTTGCAGACGTACGGTTCCCCGAGTATGGACACCTGGTCCGGTGGCGCGGTTTTTGCTGATGCACGTTAGCTACATGTGGTATTGCTTTCGAGCCCCTCGCCCACTCTGCCTTACAATCGACCACAGTAATACCTCGCACCACGTCGTTTTGTGTCGCGTCGATTTCGACTTTACGTCGGTTTTTTGTTAAATATATTTATGGAAAAATGGAATTCGTCTTCAGTCGGCTGACGCGACTTTACGTCGGTCAACCGACAATATTAAAAATTGTTAGAATTAAAAATCACTTAAAACAATTAAAAAGTGTAAAATCAAATAAAAATAAACATTAAAATATAGAAAACATATCGTAATCTATAAAATCAGTTAAAAGCTTAAAAAGATGGTCTTATTTACCTGCCGTTCGGCGCCGATAACGTCGAGTTCCGCCACGTGGCGTCGTTGTTGTTTGCCGCCAGTCAATTCAAACTTCTTTGTGTTTGAGCTATTCAGTGTCTCATTTTCGTTGCATTTGTGACTTTAATATTTGCCCCCATGGCTACGAAGATAGTTCCCAGCGCTAGTGGTAAGCGTCATGCTATATCATTGGAAGATAAAGTGGCTATAATAAAACGTCATGAGAATGGTGAAAAGCAACGTAGACATCACTCGTAAATTTTTAAAAAAAATTTTTTCCCCCCCTTTTTCTTTAGTTTGGCATTGATTGAAGTGTATACACTTAAGGGGAATGCCTGTTAGGGGTTTATAGGATGTGTAAATCATTTTTTTAGGGGTTATTTCCATTTTCGTCATTTTTTGACTTAAATCTCGCCCTTTGGAAACAATTAACGACGTAGGGAGAGGTATTACTGTATCAGACTTTGAGTAACAAGTCAACTCTTGGTGCTAAATCGGTTCGGAAGTTGGAGACCCAACTGCGTTGCGTTGAACATCTTAGAAGCACCTATTTTGAGCGTGCGTTGTTGACTTTAAATGTGTTGTAGTCTGAAGTGTTCCAATAATAGATATGTGGGCCTGCGGATCATGTAATTGCACATGCATCAATGTAATTATTTCACAATAACCCAGTTGGACATTTAACATTTAATAATATGACTGCAGTAATGATTTATCTTATAGCTGATTGTGTCGGCTCAGCCGGTAGCGTTCCGCAGAAGCCCACGGAGTCCAGGGTCTCTAATGAATCCCTGCTGCATCCCTTCTGCCACACACACACACACACACTCACACACAGCATTCCTTTGCACACCTCAGTTAACCGTGCACTTCCATGTATGCCGCTCTCTTTCTGCTATTTGCGCTTTGTCCGCATTTGCTCTAGGTAGCTTCCGGCAGCTCCGCTCCGCGATTGCGGTAGGATGCTGGCACTAAGTGACCGTGAATAGTCTTTCCCTTCAAGGGCTCGCGTTCAGCCAAGTGACCCACGCTGTAGCCTTTGTCAGTGCTGTGAAACTCAGCACTTGCCCACAGCTCTTTGAATTCACACCCACACTCCAAATCATTTCTATGACAAACAGAAACCGCTACCGCACATCTATAACTACCTTAGAGGTCGTGAGCTTTTTTTTTTTAACCTTCGAATTTTTAAAGCTGTTTATTTATAAAACTTTAGTGCATCATTTAAGAGGAATGCTGTTCTTCGTATCCCCCACTTGCTGTGTGTAGTGAGGGCTGTGCCAGAAATATTGTTGAAGATGAAAGCAAGCACAGCAAAAGTTATACTTATATGTTTCTTAGCGATATTCAAAATGAGCCAACGTGTGGCAGGTCCTGACGACCTGTCTGGAGAAATTGTGTTGCGGCCGTGCCTCTGACCCCATTGCCTTCCCTTCATCCTCCTCGGTCCCCCCCCCCGACTCCTACATCCCGTCACGTCACCCCCTGCTGAACTCTTCCTTCTTACTATATGTGGATCCCGGCAGCGTGCCGCCATCAGGGGCTGCCCCGGCGTACCGTGGTGGCCTGCTCTTTCCTGCCGCGTCGTCCCAGGGCGTCACAAAACTGCAGCAAAGCGTTTCGGCTCCGGAGGTGTCGGCGCGGAACCGACACCTTATCAGCTGCAGTAATAAGGCTGCCCGCTCAGGCGTGGCGGCCTGCGAGACAATATCTCAACTCATTACGCAGGTATAGGCTCCTTGGAAAAGGCCATTTATTTATTTATATATCTATTTATACAGCTCTTGTTTACGTGCTTCTGAAGTGCATCCGTTGGTTTGTTTGTTCGTGCGGAACACTCTTGCACTGTTTTTTTTTTTTTTTTTTTTTTTCTCTTTTCTTTCTATAAATTCCTAAGCGTGCGTTACCACAGAAACATCAAACGGATGTTTTAGGACATCCGGCATTAATGCTATGCTGCTATGTTGGGACTGAGAGAGAGAGGAATCCCTAAACACATTCATAGACCTTTTTGACCAGTAGATGTGGAAAATATGCTGGGTTTTTTTTTTTTTTTATTTTGAGCTCCTGCAGAACAAACACTCTTGTCTTAAAGGTACTCGGAGTCATTCTGCTTTCCGTACGTTCTAGATGGCTGAACCTCAGGGGCATCGCACCATCTTCGCTCACGGTTGCTAAGAAGCCCTAGCTGAAAGGAGTGTCGCAATTCTCGTTTCGAAGCGCACGTGCTGGACCGGGAGCTTATATTGCAAGAGGGAGGCAACATCTTTGATTTGACTTACACACCTGTCCGCACGTCACTTTCTACCCATCGAGATGCAGAGCGTTTTACTGGTGCGGCTCATTGGAGCACATTGCTCGTGGATGCGGTACGAAAGCATACCCTGGTACTCGAAGTGTTAGTCTGTGTCTTTTACTGACCGTCAGGCCCGGTGCCTTTGATTTGTGTCTCTCGCCTTTGTCTCCGCTCGAAAATTGCCTCTCTGTGACGTACGCGCGGTAAGCGCCGTCCTCGGTCCGCGCGCAGCCCGAAACTTAATTTCTCCGTTTGCGACGCCGAGTTTTAAGAGCCAGATGGTCCGCCGGCCTGCACGCGCTGTAGCTGTGAAACTGTCGAATATGCGCGTGACACATGGGTGCGCTGTATCCGTGGGACTTCTCGGGGCTTCCCCACCGCCCGCGGGGCCGGGGGATGGAAGCAAAGTCCCGACAGCATGTGATGTTTTACGTTTCGTTCATCTTTGACATACAGTGGGTGTGCTTTTATTTATTCTTAAACATATTTGTGTTTCCGTCCTTAAATTTAGATGTCTAAAAATAAATATGCAGTACCAGTGAAAAGTTTGATTATAGTTCTGAAAGGGTTTTTTTTTTTTTTTCCCCCTCCCTTTCTCCCCCAGTCAGGCATTTGCTTATTTATTTGGTCACTTCCATCAGGAAACGAGCTGGCATTTCATCCCAGCTCTTCTGCATCAATTCGGAGACGTAGGAGTCTTTAGGGCTGTTTTGCTTTCACTCTTCTTTCCAAGTGTAGATGAAATGGCTCAGAGTTTTGATTGGTCAGTGCATTTAGATTTAGGGTAGTTCACCCTTTTCAGCTGTGCTTTTTAGTCTTAATTTATTTGTGATTACGAGCAATATTTCACATTTAATATTGGATGAATTATGGAACAAATAACCTTGCACGATATTTACCAGTGTGCAGCTAAATAAAGAAAAAAAAACTTGTTTTCTCCTCTAGCTCTCTGAAATTAGGCCTTGCTTGACACGATGCTGTCTAAACTCCCGTATCGGTCATTCCTCGCTGTTACATGGGCGGTAATGTGCTGTACAGTAATAGAGAAGTAATTTTACCTGTCTGTGGGCATACTGATGAGCGGCAGCTGAGTGACAGCCCGCACGCATATCACAGATACACACATGCTAGGTCGAAGTTTAATATATTACACTTTGCTAAATGTCATTTTTCATGGAAAAAAAAATGTGACTTCATTTAAAAAGTACTTCTTATGTAAAAGGACTTGTGGAATTTTCATGTCATTCAGTTCAGTATATGAGCTCTGTAGGATATTAACGGTTCACGCTCTTGTAGTCTTCACCTGTTACCTTGTGTGTTGCTGTATAAAGGCTGATTTGACCCAAGACACTGGTCACACTGTGTAAACCGGTGATCTGCAGGTGGAGTTCCCGCAACTTCCTCAGCCAGGTCACATTTCTTTAGGGAACGGCCCTGCTGATTGATTTGTGGCAGAAATTTAATTGGGGTACGTATGATGCCTTCTTTAAAGAAGTTATTGGCACATTATGACAGAATGAGGTCATGTGTATTGAACAGAGTGTTGTTTTTGTTCCCAGTACAGTCGCTTCTGATCAGATGGATGCTCTGAATATTTCGGCACTTGATTTCCTGAGTCATTGTGGGACCAGTTCAGAGTGGGTGTAAAGGAGAGCTTCTGACTGGTAATTCACGCTGGTGACAGAGCTGCTGCCTTCGGACCCTGAGGTTACAGGTTCGATTCCCACCTTGAGAAAGGCGCTTACCCTAAATTACCCTAGTAAAAATGACCCAGCTGTATAAACAGGTAAAAAAAAAAGAAAAAATTGCAAGTAGCTTAACATTGTAAGTTGCTTTGGAGAAAAGTGTCAGCTAAATGAATAAATTGTAAATGTACAGTGAGTGGGGCAAAGTACAGCTCATGTGTACAATTTTCCTAATTTAGGGTGGAATCGACAAATGGTGTGTGTTTCGTCAAACATTTGTTTTTATTTGTACCTACAGAAATGTAGGAAGCACGGGATGTGAATATTGACCATGTTATTAGCAAGTGAAGGCTGCAGTCAGTGAACAGTGATAATGTTTCAGGAATTTAATTTGCAACAAATGCTAATCAATTTGCAACCGAGATCTGCGGTGATCAATATTTAACATAGACTGACTAATGCTTGTTGAGAGACAGAGGAGAATCAAAGACGCTAATGGGTTGTTGTAAGGAATGTTGTTCTTTTTCGGATGACTTGGATGACGGTCTGAATGACAGATCTTGACCGCTTTCTGAGACCGTAATCGACACTGGGGCTCTGCCTGTGCTCCTGGGTGCTCTGTGATGCATATAAGTGGCGTTATGTAAATTATAATTCTCTCTCCGTCACTTTGCCTCTGTTGACTTCACCTTTTCGCAGTGATTGGAAGGACGGAGCGTTGATAATGCACTGATTTGTTTAGACAACAGCACGGTAGACTACGGCTTGATGACTAAACACCGCTCTATTATTTAACTTGTACTTAATGTTATATGAGTGAAAACATACAGTGAAGTGTGTATGAATCTGTCAGAAAAGAGTTTCTTGTAAAAGTTTCAAGAAAATACCAAATGAAGGTGTGGTGTACAGGGAATGGACGTGTACCTTTTTCTTCTAAATATAACAAAACTCGTGCACCAGAATTATCATCAACAGACAGAAATGTGAACCTTTGGACATCTGGGTCATTTTACTCTCCATCCTCTCCAAGGCCGTCCAGAACGGTCGTTCGCTCTGTTCTCTTCGGATCAAAGAATACAGTAAAATGCCTTTGTGAACCCTGGATGAAAATTCATCTCTGAATACAAAAACAACTTTGTATTGTATTGAAACAGTAGCGTATAACTGTGGTACAAACCTCGTTTTTGCAGTACGAAGAGTTTATTACAATTTTCTTGTGAATGTGTTCTTTGTGTGTGCCATGTTTGTTTCAAATAAAAACAGGGTAATAGACGGACTTCAGAGTTTAAAGAAAAAAAAATCGATGTTGTTGTTACTTTTGTGAAGTACTGTTTTTTTTTTTTAACTGTTCCTGGAAAAAGGAGGCAACTGAAAGCTTAAAACACAATCTTTCTTCTGCAAATCCCTCTTTACATCTGAGCCTTTTGATGTATTGGACATTGGTTATTAATTTTCATTCTTTCAGATCTGGTTTGCTTTAAATTGTTGCTCTTTTTTCCCCAACACAGAAATGTACTGAAGCCATTGTTTGGAAATCACGTTATTCCAAATGTGAGCATTAGCAATCTGAGTGAGTGAAAAGCACTGTGTAACGAAGGCTGGTTTGTTTTTGTTCAGCCTGTGGATCCTTTATTGGTGTGAAATGAGGTAGGTAATACAATGGCATTGGAATAACTCCTCTCTCAGCGCACACCGGTATCATGTCTGAGTGGCCACGGTCTCAGCCGCTCCCGAAAGTGGCTCTCGGCCCGAGTGGAATTTCGTTGATCTGATTTGACCAGCTGGACTTGCTGCGTTTCCCGTTCGGAGTTGCACCTTCCGTAGGAAGTAATGTTGGCACGTCTCTGCCCGCACCCAGATGGAATGAGGAGTAAAGAAACGGATGCAAATATAAAAATATGGCGTCTTTGGACTGTAGGCTTGATGCTCTTGAAAGGTTTGTTGCTCATACAAGTATCGTAGCTGGGCGTTTCGGTCGTTCGTTGTGGGATTTGCGTTGAACGTTGCGGGATTGTTGGGAAACGAAGGCAACGCGTGCCGGCAAGGTGGATTTAGGTATGAAACGATGTTGAAACGTAGACTTCGTGACGCCTTGGAAAGATTTCGGCGCAGTAGATCCACAAGGCAGAGAAATCTGGATAAGGAGAGCTCTGTAGAAAAAGAAACGAGCACAGCAGGGGAATTTCACATTCATGCAGTCGCCCGGTGCCTCTCCTTCTAAAAGGTTGAAGATCTTATTACCAGACCTCACGATCTCATAAAGCAAGCAATTTCACCCAAGTCATGCTCTCCCGGTTTGACTCGACTCTTCTCAGTGCATCGTTTGCATGCTGGGGAGGTTAATAAGGATTCACAGTTTTTGGGACGGTATTGAAGAATTTCACCAATTTTGCCCTAATTTAAATCTTCCCGATAATCTGTTCTGTATGTAGATGAGCAATTAACATCAACCTAAAGGTAAAATGTCAGCCTTATCTGGACCCTACTGCTCCGCTTCTCCGTTTGATGTGGTTTCTGTACTTGGGTGATTTTCTCGTCACAACTACACATTAATCCGCGTAGAAATAACTCGTGTTCCAGAGGTATTATAGTGATGGTGGGTTCTTTAATTTTAGAGAGAATCTGATTTCGTGGGCAGAACAAGATTTCTTGCTGAACGGTGTCTCAGCACGTGAACAAATACTTTTCTGAAGTGTGTATTTATTCGCTCTCTTTTCCTCGGGTTTAATTATTGATTCTAAAAGTTTTGCCCATGTTATAAATTTATGGGCACTCCCCGTATTTCAAACCACCAGTCGCAAAGTATGACAAGTTGACATGTCATCGAGAAGAAGTGTATTCAAACATAGAACTGTGTACTTAGGAAAATGTGGGGACCAGTTTAGCAGTGTAAGGGTTCAGGTGTGTGCACCTTTTAGTACACAAAACATTTGCATCAGTTATGAATGTGGATGTTTTAACAATGACTTTTACAACTAGTAATAATAAAATGTCTCTTGTGCTAAATTGTCTGCAGTTAAGAGGATTATGACAATCGGCTGAAGGAGATCTAATCTGTTGTTACTGAGATTATTCAATAACATATTAAGGTGAACCAGTAATTACAGTATTTTAATTTAGTATCTCTGCTGGTGTTTGTTCTTAAGACCAAAGCAACAGATCGATGCAAAATTTCTTTTTTTTTTTTTTTTTTTTTTTGTGGCCATTCCCTTTCTAGAAAATTTTTAGTGCATAAGCTGTATTGCACTGCTTTTACTATGTCTGTCTCTTGTTAACTGTACTGCCGTTGCATGAGTATCATAATATCACAATCATTTTCATTTCTATTTTCTGATTAAAGAAAATGTAATCCAATAATTATGTGAAGCCATTAACCAAAAAAACTGCCCTTCCATTAGGAGCAGTCACTTGAAGAAAGGACTGCAGAATATGGTAATTTCTATGAAAAACAAAATTATTATTTCCATGTTACTTTGTAAAGTTGTAATTCATGTCAAAGGTCTTTGCAGTAGGAAAATAAGAGGAAATATACATTGTGTAATGAACATTTGGAACGGTTACATTACTTCTGTTTGCATGTTCTTTCATTTCTTTTTGTCTTCTACAATGTTAATATTGTATTGGTTGAAAGACACCTACTCATAAAGGTGAATATGAGTCTGTATAATGTGTGCAGTTTTTTTCTGTAAGGTATTTTAGTAAGTAGGTATTTTATTTTCATTATTGGAACTGAAGCAATATATGATGGTCATAATAGAAGACGGGTAATTAATGGAGGTTCGCGGGTATATATTGTTTGTTTTTATTAAAATCTGTTTGTCATAAAAAGTTAACAGAAGTACCACTCAAGGCAGTCATTATATCTCTAGCATTAATTTTTAATAAAAACGCTAGATTATAAAGTAGTAATGCAGAAATGTGTTGTGCTGCTTGAAGGTGAAAGCGGAACATTCTTTCAAACAACATCTACACTATTTGTCAAAAAAATACACACGTTCAGATAGGAATCTGTCTACAGAAATACAGGTATTTGTGAGAACTTGCTAATAAATGAAGAGGTTTTTAAAGAAATGAAGACAAAGACATCTGGTCTATTTTAATATAAATATTAACAAATAAAATAACTTATTATATATTAAAATAGGAAAATATTAGCAGCTCAGACTAACACAAAAAATCTGTCCAATTAGCTTAATTAGTACAGACGTTAAAGGCGGTGAAAGAGATGCACATTAATAATTATTTACATATCATAGGTGCAGTATGTAATGACTCACATGGTCAGCGACATAATGAGCATAGTCATGTGTTTATATCGACCGTTGTGGTTTGTCGTCGTCTCCCCCCCCCCCCCCCCCCTTTTTTTTTTTTTTTTTTTTTTTTTAAATCCCTGCTTAGTCAACTCTAGTTTTGTCAGATGACAAGTCCCTAGGAGGCACTGATGGAGCGGGCAGCCAAAATACGCTGGCTGACAGAGATGGCGGAACGATGCCAATTACACCCCAGCACTACGAAGAACTCCTGGTCACGATCAGCTAATGATATGTAGCATGTCCCGTCCCCCCCCCCGCCTTTTTTTTTTTTTTTTTTTTTTTTTTTTTAACGCCGGCTTCTGTTTTGTTTGCATCTGTCAGCTTGGCTGACTTGGTTGAGAGCTGCTGAATGCCATGAGCTGCCTGTCCCCATCCAGCAATCCATGAACACTGGAAGAGGATAAAGGCCGTGCAAATGTCAGCACCGTCGCTGCTTTACATGGCTCATTGACACTTGACTGTGTACAGAGAAATGGGATTGAGTGAAACATCCCTTATAATGATTCATCTTAGTTGTATTTCTCAACAAGCAGTTACAGGCTCCAAAAATAGCGGAAGCTAGATGTCCATCTGTATCATTATTGTGCAGACTGAGAAAGCGTTATCCTGCAATGAATCATAACTTTTCAGCAGATATTCGTTAAACAATATCTATTGTAATGCGGTGGGAGCAGGAAACATGGCACGGTCTGCTCTTAATGGACAGCTCCCAGGGGCCTACCCCATACTGAGCCTTCGGGGTAATGAAGACCAGCCTCCAGCTATTAGGTAGACAGTCAAGACAAGGATAAGTGGCTGAATCTGTCTGAAGACTATTAACACGACGAAGCCTTGGAATAACTGCTGCGGAGATGCTCTCCTTGCCAAATAACCCAAAAGCTAACCTACAAACTCCTTTTTTTTTTTTTTTTTCCCCCGCCTTTCGTTGAGAGGGAGCATAGTAGTTTACTGGGAAAACTTGCCATTACAAACCTCTGTACTCCCCATGTTGTCGTCTCTATCCCAGAAAAAGCCACGGTATATTTTTCCTCTATTATTTTTGCTCAAAGATAGAACTTGACTTGGTTTCGGACCATTTGTTTATTGTTCGTAGGCAGTATGGCTGAGTTTTTAATGTGAAAGGAAAATGAAGCTTTCCCACATTATATCCGTTGAAAGTTTCCTCCTCATTTAGTTTTGTGTTATTTCTGTCCTGTCTGTCTGCTAGAAGTAATGTAGCTTTTGACGTCTTTTTAGGCAACGCTGTGTTTTTAAACAGCATCATTCCTAATGCCTTAATGGTTCTGTGTTCCCGATGGCATCCGCTTTGCCTAATGATCGGTGGTCAAATGTGTTGTAGAGTGACTGAATGTATCCATCACGTAAAGGGAAAAGGATCACTTCTTCAGCACCCCGTGCACCAACCCCCACCCTCCATCTCCTTATAGCAACGATGCCGATGGCCGTCTCGGGCCACGAGGAAAGGAAGAGGGGCTTGCGGTCGTCCGCATGAGCGTCCTCGTAATTACCCTGTCGCATCCCTGCAATTGTGCCACGAATGTTAGTATTTATAGAGGATCTTTCTGGAAGCTCGTACGCTCCTGTAAACTGCGTTGACATCGGGGTTAGTAGCTACAACAGCCACGCATCAAGAACAGAAAAAGTAAAGCAAAATCACTCGTTTGTAGTCTCCTGATCATAGCTGCACTGAATTTAAGGAAATAATGCACTTACTATGATCTGAATCGGAGTTATTGGCTGAATAAAGTGAGAATCTCTGCCGCTTTTGTTTATTTCTAATATAAATGTGTATAGCAAAGACCCAGATGACCTTTCGTCTGGCCATGTCTATCTAATCTCCTTCATTGTTTGCTTCTAGCAATGCCTCCTCTAGTTTGAGTTTGTTTAAAGATTCCCCCCCAAATGGGCTGCTGGACCGTTTGGACCGAAGCTATAATTAACCCTGTATTCAGTAACCGGGTGGAAAACGCAACGGTCCTTCTAGTCCAGCTTTCTTGTAAAATTAATTTTTCACCAATTTCAAGTGTTTTTCTTTTTTTTGGGTGGGGGGGTTTGTTTGTGTACGCGATCTCCAATCGGCAAACACACTACATGTACTCAGTAGTTTATCATCTGAAATCCCGAAGGTTGGAAAACTTCAGTAAAAATACACAAAACCTATATTTGAATGGGAAAGTTTTTTGGAATTTATTTTCAAGGCAAAATGTCCACAAAAGGATTACATATTGCCTCCAGCTAATATTTGTGGAGCCTGTAACTAACACAGTATGGTGTAGTGAATTTGGTACTGTGGTGAAATGGAAGAATAATGGTTAAGAACATCAGGATTGCTAGAGATTAAATGCAGTGTTTCAATTTGAATTGCTTTGAAATAAGTTTTTTTTTTTTTTTTTTTTTAATGTCGATATGTACTCAATACACAAATTATTCACATAACTAATATTGAAAGTTAAATACTGTAAATTAAAGCTAAATACATAATTTCATGCATTTCAGCAATGAGCCTGTATTCTACAGCAGTCAGTACAGAAAACAGTTATGTTGTTATATGAAAACACGGTGGGTATAGATCAAAAGCAATGTGTTATTTACTGTGTCGTGTATATAACCTGAGCTCCTCAGTTCCGAAAAATAAAATTAAATCCGATTATATAAGCATCTGTGGTGAAAGTAAAGGATGTTAATATAAAAAGGCTCTTTTGTGGCCACATTTTAACCAGCAATGGATCCGTCTTGTTGTGATGTTTGATTTTGTGTGGTAATTACTGCAATGTTTATGTATTGTGGTCTAATGCAACCACTTTCAAGAATCCAGGAAGGAATTTAAAGGAGGGGAAAATTAATGTCTACATATGGTGCATGTTTGTGTTTGTCTGTGCATGGAAATGCTGAGTGGAAGACTAAATATATAAGCATAAGTGAGGAATAAGAAGAAAAAAACTGAACAGGTGAACTAGGACTTCTGTAAACCCCCCCCATACTGGTTGTGAAAAATAAATCAATTATCAGAGCATAAGACATGTTTGTCAGGGGGTAAACAGACTATATGTGTGACTAGTGCATCGTGTTACATATATGCCAAAGATGCTGGAGATCTTTCCTGCATTTTCAAGCTATGCAGCCGAAATAATCAAAGTTGCGATGTACTGCTTTTGTAAGGTCAACGCACAAAAACCACGCGCCTTCAGAGATAATAAACGCTCAGTGTGCACACGGTGCTGTGTCACATGGTCAAACAGGTATAGATATAGTAAACCGCAAACCCAGACATTCAATTTCAATGAGATTCAGTGCTTGGTAAACAGGATTTTTCATAACTCAATTACATTCTGAATTTTATGTTTATTTAGTGAATTCCTCTATGTTTACACCTTGCGCTATGAGTTGACCTTCTGCTAATTATAGGACAGTTGTTCATCTCAGTGTAGAGGAAAGGATGTGCTGTGTACGTGATGTACTCGGAGAAATTATGTAGCTCCTTTCAATGTCACGAATGGTGATATTTTGTACTTCGTCCATGAGTTACGGCGATGTTCCGCTCCCACAACCTCGTTAGTCAATTTCGTTGTAAATCGCAAAACCCTTCGTGCTGTATTATGTGAGCAACAAGGAAATATAAACAGTTGTCATGCATGAGAACTGTTGTGTAATAGGATTTTATTTCTCCACTAGTTCCGCACATTGTTCATGTTAAAATGGTACTGTAGAAAAAAGAAATACCACTGTATAAACACAGTACAGAATCAGTTTCACTTTCATTTCTAAATTTTTGCTTTTTCTTTTCTGCACCCAGAATACTCACATTTTCACCTGTTAGTTGTTTAAAAAAAAAAAAATCTTGAATCACAAAACATTTTAACAGAAGCTTTTTGTAAATAAAGGTGATCGCTGATAGACAAACTGAGTCAATAAGAAAAGCGGCAGTGCAGCCTAAAAATGTTATCATAAAGCAGATGGAGCGCTCATCCTTAGACATTACGTTAAAGCATCAATACATGAAAATAATATATTGTTGATTACATAGTAATGAAATGTAGCTGCTTTGTTGCGTTGCGTTGTTGCAATGACAGCTGTGTCCATTTTAATAGTATTTGGTGATATAGCATAAATGGGTGTTACCTTTGGAGCGAAGGGACACATTAAAACATTTACCCTTAAAAATAAATCTGCAGTTATGTCTTCAACTTATGAGAGTTTGTTTTTTGGCAGCACTTTCTGTCGAACCGCACGGTACGGTGGTACCTCACAGCTCCTGGGTTCAAATCCATATTAGTTGTTGAAATTTTGTTCTGTTTGTATGGGTTTTTTTGATATCCCATCCAGGCTGTGCCCTGCCTCACAGCCAATGTTTCTGGGATGGGCACCGGACTGCCATGACCCTGCCCTAAAGAGCACTTATTGACGAATGAATGAATGATTTAATATACCTGTAAAGCCCTCGAGTATGCTGTTATCCCCTCCGCAGCTGGTCAACTTTCATAACCATATTGATAAAAATTCATTGTTGAAACAAATCATGGGATTTATTTTACAGTTTTGACCCTTATAATGGGAGTTTTTTCAAATTATTAGTAAACAAAAGATCGGATTGTCCCACAGAACGAGTCGATTGTTTTTCCAGTCTTGTGACCCTGATGTTTTTACTAAAAATGATCAGATAACCAAAAGTTAAGCTGGGACTGCTTATTCTAATTTGCCCTCCCAGAATAAATCGGTGAAAATGTGGCAGAACGTATAAATTCTAAAGATCCTGCTAAGTGAAGACCGCGCACCTTCAACCTTTTGTTTGTCGCATTGCACGAAACCATCCTGCAGTGCTGGAGATGATGTGGTGAAGGTCACGATGCGCTTAGACCACTTATTGCTTAGCTGCACAAGTCTCCCACCTTTAAAATTGGAAACAAGATTTGCTTTTGTGACAGTGTTGTGTGACACATCAAGGAGGAAACTTGACCCCATATTCTACGCAGTCTTTCTTAGTTTTATGATCCTTAGGCTTTCATTATATCCCTTTGAAACAAACTGTAGATGCGTCAGTATCAGTCTCAGCTGAGAAACTGCTGTAGTCTATTCATTTGCATCACGCAAAAAGCCTTTAATTATTTAGAGTATCGAATTTGATCAATACCGGAGAGCAATATTCTTCTGCTAGGATAATCATAGAGTCTGGATTTGTTTCTTCATTATTCATGAGGAGAGAGAAGGCTGTCGACGACAAAGTTGTTGGGGTCTGTTTTATGCGATTTCTTTTTTTAAACATGATGAATATTTTAAAACTAATTCTGCTCGGATGGGACTTGTTTTGAGTCCAAGGAATGAAATTATTTAATTTATATAGGAGAAGTAGTGATGGAGCTGTGGGGGGTGTAACTATTGCAATATCATTATAGTAGGGCAGCACATATAGCACCTGTTCCCTACCCAGTACTTACGGTTACTGCTGTAATATCTTCGGACAAGGTAGAAAACATTGCATGTTCCAATAAAAAATAAACTTATAACAAATTTATGGCAACAATTTTAGATATTTTGCAATAAACAGTTGGCTAACCAGCAGACATAATAGCAGAAGTTAATGCACTTTATATAGCAGCAATCAAATTTTCTTTTTCCGAGGGATTTTGTTGAAAACTTTGAGCATGAAGTGAGTCGCCAGGTGTTCTCGGCTCTTCTGCAGTAGTTTGCAGAGATGCGGGGCGCTTGTCTGGGGCAAGCTGAAGAGAAAAGCATAAAACATGCGTTTCCTGGGCTGCCAAGTGACCACACACTGTTTGGCATGTTCCCCATTACCATAACATAACAGAATTTCGTTACTGCGTATCATGCCGAATAGACAATTTGATGGGAGTTGAATTGGCCCAGTCCTCAACCGTTGGGTCAGTGGTGAAGACACAGGATGTCCATACCGTGCACACTTCCGCTTACCGTACGTACCATGCATTGACTTTCTGATGCTCAACTGAAAAATTATAAAAGCCCTTCTGAACAGTATAAGATGCTATCTCGATGATATAAATTTGCTAAATGTCTCTAGCATTAAAATTGTGTAATTAAATGTATTCTCTTTTGCAGTTTCACCTTAATTAAATACTTTTATAATGTGTCGCTTTAAACAGACGATGGATGCACACGTCCTTTATGCCAGGCAGAGGGACTGCTTATTATCACTATAGAGAGGTTTGGTATTTTACTTATTCTCTAATGGGATTTCAGAAATGTGACTTTCTGGTATCTGTGTCACCCAGAAATGGGTGTCAGTGTGCTGCCCTCCCTTTTATTGTCTTTGCCTCTGACACATTTATCGGTGTCAGGCCCCATATAGAGGAGGGTCATTCACACAGAGATTATCCTGTGCCTGTTCAGAACGTTAAAGAGTAGAGAAAAGCACACCAGTGTATTTGTAGATCACATGTACGGCCACCACACATCCATGTGAATGAGGACTTGCAGGTCCCATTGGCACACGATAGCGATGGTTTGTTGTTTCTGAACATACAGAGCCAGGCTTTGAAAGAGGGCATAATCCAGTGATGATGTGTTTTATATCATCTACAGAAGTTTTCACTACAGATACCTAATGAAGAACCATATAAGAAAACCCAGTGCTATCGCGTAGTTCAAGAGACCAGGTACTGAGATGGCTTTGGCACCTACTGAGAATGGAGCGGCAGTGTGTCCCTAAGGTTGTCCTCAGATGGACATCGGCAGGAAAGAGAAAGAGAAAACAGGTATTGCCAAGGACTACTTGGAGAAGGATTGTAATATCTGAGTTAAAGGCGATGAATCTTACATGGGGCGAAGCACAACGTGTTGCAGGTAAAAGGGCGAGATGGCAACAATTTGTTGTGGCCTTATGTCCCAACCAGGGATGAAATGAGAGAGAGAGAAGCAGAAGTTCTCAGATGATAAACCAATATCTTGAGTATCACAGAGAAGCAGGAGGATGAATACAGAGGCTTGGTAAAGGACAGAGTGGTAAAAACAGAACAAACTGCAGCTCAAAACTCAAAGAAGAGATGATAGTGGACTGGAGGAGGTCCAGGGGTTCGCTGCATTTAGTGATCAGTGACAAAGTGGAAGTAGAGGTGTGTGTACACACCTGAGGGTGCACTTGGGGAACATGCTACTGCTATTTGTGAGGAGGCCACCAAAATGCCAGAAGTTCCGCTTTAATGCAGCTGGTCAAACTTCCCGATGATCAGCTTTTCAAGTGCATTTCATTAGCAGCGCCGGGCTGAAAATTACCTTCTTAATTCCTGCGGAAGCGGTAAGGTTGTACTTAATTTATACCACGTGGTTTCTGCATTTTGGCTTCTGTTTTGTGTTTGCTGAGGCTTTATCTGTCTGCTCATAGAAGGTGGTGAGGACCAAGCAGTGATTTATGCCCTCATCTGTTAAACCTTTGCATTGAAAGGAGGAGGACTTTTTCTTTTTTACATGACTGTACATTATTTGTTGCTCCACAACCTTAAAACTGAAAGTCTGAGTCAAATATATTTGTCCGAATATTTTGTTTCGTAAATCATTATACACTTTTAACCAAATACATTATAGTAGCTCGGCCGCTTACTATTTGTTACTTTTATTAAAATTTGCACCTACCTCATGTTCTTACTTCAAATTTCATATGACTTCTGGCTTTTGGGTGTCTATAAAAGGGTAATTTGCATTTATGGCAAGAGTGTTAATTATAGTGGGCTTGGAAAAGTACTTTTTGGGACTTTATAGCCAAGGTGTTTGATATGTTTGAGTACATTTTACGGGATTTTTGGGGAATCAGCTGGAGGTATTCTTTCCAAAGACTACGTAAAATATGGAGGTGAAATGGTTGCAAAAAGTGTTGCCAACGAGGTAAGTGAAGTGGAAAGGGAAAATGTAACGGTGTCAGTTTCAGTTCAGCATAAACTGTTGGTTTCATCGTTACTGTTTTGTAAAAGTTGTCTTGTCTCGAGTTAATTTGTTGAACAAGGTCAGCTGAACATGTTTAGTGTCAGGAGTAATATGGTATGATAGACATTTCACTTAAAACTGGTCGTGCCTGACATTAGTGCTACAGAGAAAAGGCTTTGTTTTGTAAATGATTCTGTAAAATGCCCCTAGGAGGAAAAGTATCTGCCTTCAACTTGATGGAATACCTAGTTTTAGGATGTTAGTGTATTTTAATGGCTTTGTGTTCGTTCCTGGAAGAATGGCCCTACCTTGTACAATTTTTTTAAATTTGTGAAAATACTCTCAGTAATATAAGTTGAATGTAATTTTGAAAATGTTCCTCCTTCATGCTCTTCTTTCTAAATTGTGCTGTCATCTTGATATATTTCTTCTAGGAAATATACTCAACCTCTCTTTGCTTCTCACACATGCACACGCACAATACATACAACATAATATAAATACAAATTCTACACGCAGAAACACCTAATGTTTATCAGCGAATGCTGTTGAATCCCATTAATCCCTAAGCTGAGAAGACATCACTTTCCTGGCTTTATCAATCAACAGTGGATTTCTTGTAAATCTGGTTGAAATTTGTCTGTGATGGAGATGTTATCAGGGAACCGTCCTCATTGACACCTCCTACTCAGACTCCAGCTTTAAAAACCAATCCAGACAGATGCAGGCAAATGTTAATTCCCTTGGCTGTTTTCACAGAAAGGGGAAGAAGAAAAAAAAAAAAAAAAACTGCTTAGTGATGGATGTGAGCTGTTGAAGGCAGTGCCATGCAGTGCTGCTTTTGTTCATGCTATATTATGTACATGTTTCCCATTGGAACAAACATGTATGAGTTCCCTTTGATTTTGACTGATCACAATATTGTTTGGGATCAAGGTACTGTCAATTCAGTAAATATTTGTGTCGCAGCAATATGATGTTTAGGCCTTCTGCGCGTTTCCGGCGGTATTCATCATTACTTGGCCTCGCACATGTAAAAGAGATGTTCCTGTGATTAGATCTCCTGCCAACAAATATAATTTCACGTTGCACGTAAGTGTCGTCATTTCATTAACGCAGTTTACGTAGTTCGTTCCCTTATTTTATATGCACATTACATTTGTTCATTTAGCCGACGCTTTTTTCCAAAGCGATGTACATGCCGTAGAAAGTACAGTTTGTGCATTACTTTAACAAGAAGAGAGACATAGATGCATATGTGCGATTCTTAAAAATAGATAAGTACATTTAGCTGATGCTTTACTCCAAAGCAATTTACAATGTTAAGGTAATTAGGATTATTTACCTCTTTATGAATCTGGGTAGTTTTACTCAAGCAATTCAGGGTGAGTTTCTTGCTTAAGGTGAGACTCAAACCTGTGACCTTTGGGGCCAAGGGCAGGATCTCTAACACTGCTCTACCAGGTGTTCCGGTTTTTAGCTTACAATTATTTACCCCTTTATACAGCTGGGTAATTTTACTGGAGCAATTTAGGGTAAGTACCTTGCTCGAGGGTACTATAACCAGAGGTGGGAATCAAACCTGTGACCTTCAGTTCCAAAGCAGCTCTAACCACTACGCTACCAGCTGTCCCAAAGGTACACTTGACTTTCTGCTCATCTTTCACAATGCGCACAGTGAAGTCACTGTAAAATAAAATTGCACAGCTGTGCATGTTTTGATGAAGAAAGTACAAGTGATGAGCGAAACATCTTTGACATGGGTGTAACTGCTTTCATTTTCAGTTCCCGTGAAAGGATTCATAAACGCTCCAGATTTTCCTCCTTCTTTTCCGAATGCGTTTGGTTGCTTTTAAACCCTGTTTCTTTTTTCTTCTTCCTCTTCCTCTGTACACCTAGGAGCCGCTTACTCAGCTTGGGCTTCCTCTGTGTCTCTTCTCAGAAGTTCTTATGCGGCTGTATCAAGGAAAACAGAGGAAAGAAAGTTAGCACTGGCATCCTGGCTCTCAGTCTGTAGGTTTTGCTCTCTCTTTTTCTGTTTTTTTTCTGCATCATCCACACCATCTTTAGTTAATTCAAGAGGTATTGGCTAATTTGGGTCAAGATGCCAGAAATTCATGTCCAGGAGGATCTGGAAAGTAAGCCCTGTCACTTCTGATCAGTTCTTGTATTAAAAATTTATTTAATCATGTTCTCACATTCCTGATATTGCTGATTTCTTACCTGTACAGCAGTGGTGCCCAATGTTTCCATTTTCGGGGAAAAACTACCAACCGCTAGTGAGCGCACCTTTGTCGGAGGGTCTTTTGTATGGGTTTAAGTCCCTTTTCCCCTCTGCACTCATGTATGACGGTGGTCCCGTAAGATTATATGGAGCTGAAAAATTCTCATTGACTAGCGGTGTTGCAGCCGTCAGGACGTCGTAGCGCAACGTGTTCCTCACGTGTTCGTGGTGCTGCTGTAAACGAATCTACTGCGCTGCCTGTCATATAAAAGTATAACACATACAATTATGTACAGTATATAATACTTGATAATGATGATACATAAACCAGTAAGACAGGCGTTTATTTACTGTACTTTTTATCCTTATTTTACAGTGTACTCTTTCTACTTATAAAAAGTTTTACTGTAAAATAGTATGCTGTGTTACGCCTGCAGCAGCCTCATAAATCTTGTGTTTACCATGTCTCTTGACTGCATCGAGGCTATAACATCTAGGTTTGTATACCCCTTTCTCCTAATGTAATATACAAATTGTATTTTCTATGAGATGTCGCTTTGGAGAAAAGCGTCGGCTAACTGAATAAATGTAAATGTTAAGTACGCTCTGTGATCGAGGCTATACCATCTAGACGTGTATAAGTACACTCTATGATGTTTGCACAACAACGAAATTGCCTGACGGCGCATTTCTGAGAACGTATCCATGTCGTTAAGCAATGCATGTCTTTATATGATTTAAATTTCTTCCATTCAGATCATACAATGCCTTGTTGCGGACCGGCAGTACGTACTTTACACCAGGACGCACAAGACCTGTTGGCAGTATGTATTCTGAGTAGTCTCAAGAAATCAGTACTTTCATTTAGTCAGTGCAGGACTATTCTATTAGCTGCCATCTCAGATGTAATCCGCTGCCTTTGGCTGAGGAGATTTTCCAACGTTGCAGTGAAAGACTCCAGTTGCAGAAGTGTTGTCCAAGGACAGAGAGCAGTTGAGTCTATAAAGGTCACGTTCGAAATCGGAAGAGAGTCTGGCTGTTGTAGCGATGAACGTAACCGAATGAGTAGCCTGCGGTGCTTCGGTCCAACGATCCAGCTGTGTAAACGGCTAAACTGTACGATAGCAAGTGCAACATAAAATTGTCTGTTAAGCATGTATATATTGCTTGTTTGTGTGCTTCTTTATCTTTGCCTTCCCTCTGCTGTTTAATTCATTGTGTTTCAGTCCTCCGACAGCCTGGTGAGAAACAGCTGCGACAAACAAGCCTTAACAAGCAACAAACACGCCAAGTCTGTTTTCCATTGATCCTGCAGAAAGGAATTCTAAAAAAAAAAAAAGATTTATGCTAAAGAGGGTTAATGCAAGATTGAGAGATGAGCCATCTGCCTTATCTTCACATGGGCAATGGATTGTGGGAACAAAGTAACAAAAGGGGTTTTGATATAACTTCCGGTACAACTGCAGAATTTCCTCACTTTTTGAAAATCACAAGGACACAAAAACAGTCTGCACCGTGAATATTTAAATTTATGTAGATCACAACAATAAGCCAGTATAATTGAGAGAGCAGTAAATATGTACAAATTATCATTTTGGGAAATTCTGAAATAATTCAGCTAGTTATGCAGCTGTCTTAATTCTATTTGAGCAGCTGTTTTGATTAGTTCTTGGCATAACAAAGGCCTTTAGTTACTAGATTAAACCCAGAGAATGGAAATGCACCAGTCTAGACATTGCAATGTAAGGATATCAAAAATGTCGGGTTTTTTCTTTCTCTTTTATTATTCTTGAAGTTGTATTAATGCTTCGAACAATGATAAATAATTAGGGTAAAATCTGTAAAATTCATTCAGAGGTACATTAATCTGTTGAGCTTTTTCCTATAGCGCCAGTGTTCACTTTATGACTCTGTTGTGGTAAGTGAGGAAATTGCATGAAGCATCGTGTATCTCTTCAGTCTGAACTGCAACGTGTCTCAAGTGTTGGCCCTTCAGTACAATTTATGATATTTCTCCTGTGTTTCACTGAGGTTAATGACTCTGAGGTCTGAAGTTGACTTGAGGCACCCTGTAAGTCCTCCTCCATCTGAATTTCTACAGCCTGGAACCCACGTGTTAGATATCCAAACAACATAATTCATTTCTGACATTTGTATTACAAGTGATTTGTCAGTGATAACCTTAAGCTGAAGTAATTACTCCTTCTCAGATGTGGTTATATTCCCCTTCATATCCCCGTACTCCCTGGGTATCTGCAGTAATTCGTTTGCGCTGCTGCTCCTTGCGCATTCGCAGCAGACACCGAGCAGCCTGCCATGAGGCGAGGACACTGAATGTGGCCTCACAGCAGTCACTTGGAGGAAAACCAAAACAAACGTCTCAGATCTTGACAGGTGGAAATTTTGTTCCTACGCAAAGTGTGAAGAAGCCGTTCTTTTACGTGATCCGGTACGTGTTCTTCTCCACGGAGCCTTTATGGTACCCATTTCGAACTCTGCAGAGATTCTCTTTTAGTTTAACATATTATCTTCCTTTTCTGAGCTTTACGATGGGACGTTTCCGTTGTCGAACCACCCGACGTCAACAACCGCTTGTCCCGAGCAGGCTCGCGGGGAGCCCTACCCTATCCCGGCAACACAGGGCGCAAGGCTGGATGGGACACGCCCACCGTGGGGCGCCAGACCATCGCAAGGCACTCCAAGCAGGGCTCGAACCCCGGACCCACCACACAATGGGCGTCGGCCAAACCCGTCGCCCCCCTCGCCTCCGTTGTATTTTTGTTCTTTTAATTTTTACTATGCTTGTTGCCATTGTGACCAACGTATGATTAATCATATCCAATAAACCCTTTAAACCTCTCGCAACCCCTAGATCTTTGACCTAGACCAAAGCACTAAAGTAATAATACAATATCTCAACTTCTTTGTTACTTTAGTGCGTGTTAAAATTGGTACAAACTACTGCTTGTATTCGCTGCTAAAGGACAACAGTAAATCAGATAGATCGATAATGGCTTTGACATTTTCTCTGACATTTTTTTTCCACATCTTGTCTTTGTTTTCTGTCCTGAGAGGACCAGTATTAAAACAATAAAGAGGCGACAGCTGACAATGGGGTTTCGATATTGAAGAGTAAAGAACACTTTGACCGATCGGTCGAACACCAAAAGGTCAGGTGTAACAAGAGACAGCGAAGGTTATTCTAAGGAGCTGTGGCAGGCCATGACGGACGTTATTGCTGTTCAGGAATAATCCCTTTTAATGCATGTTTTTGCAATTGGCAATCATCATTTATGGATATTTTGTTTACTTTGTAAACATTCAGTTTGCATGACTGATGGAATAATGCTACGCTTGCTTGCAGAAAGCACTAAATCTTTAGACTCCTATTTTATGATGCAGCCTGTTTCATTTCAGCTTTCAAGGGGGAAAAAAAAAAAAAGGTTTTGAAAATCTGTTATTCAATTTAATTTAACAAAAACACGACTTACATTCAATACCACCATTATTGTAGTCAGTTATCACCTGTGCAGAATGAATTTTCTTAACATAAGAGCACGCAAGAGTCGTTCTCACCAATTGCAAAAAAAAAATTACAGTTTGGGGCAGCATGAAAGTGTAGAGAGTGGTGCTGGTGCCTCTGAGCTCTTGGACTGTGGGCTCCGTTGTGCATTCAAATTTGGCTCAGTCTCACCAGATTTTCCGTGTTCTTCCCATGTGAATGAGTGTGAGACGGTCCTGCAGTGGAGAGGCATCCTGTCCAGGGTGTACCCTGCCTCACACCCACTGCTTCTGGGATCTGCTCTGGACTGGAATTTCTGTCTCTACATGTCGTGAACGTTTCCTGAAACGCACTGAAACGGCCATTCCCCGCACGCCACTTCTAAGGGGAAAGTGAAGGAAAGAGAGGATCGTAAAGATTGTCAGGTCACGTCAGGATTCTGGTGGGAAAGAACAGAGTGGAAGCTGGAAGTCCATGGAAGAGATGGATGTGATGAAATCAGAAGATGGTGTTGTCTAAGGGTTAGAACCACGATGCTATACTGTGAAGCGGACGGTGTATGTTCCGTAGCCAGATCAGTTTGGAGGAGAGAAATGATATGGCGGAAAATGGCAGGAAACAAGGATAAGATGGAATAGGGTTTGAAATAGGAGGTAAATCACAGAGAGATGAAACTGAGTTGCAGATGTGATGAAGCCTTTTTTGAGTAGGTTTCTGCTCCATCTGTGAACCTGTTTAATTGTCAAAAAGAAACATTACAAGATTTATCTGATGCTTCAGAAAGGGAGAAAATAATGGGGACGGGGTTCTTTTCCTTTATTCAATTGAACGGATTCTTTGATTTCCTCGATTTTTAATAGTAGTGTTTTGGGCATCAAAAATGGAAGGATCACCATTCTCTCCAAGAAACCAGTCTATCTGTAGATGAACTCATGGGAAGTACAGATGGTTCCTGACCTACGATGGGGTTATGTTACGATAATCCCATCATAAATTGAAAATATCATAATTCTAAAATACATTTAATACGCCTAACCTACCGAAAGTTGTCGCTTCTTATCCTTTAAGATGGTCAAGATCATCGATTGCGAAAGTGCAAGTTCACGTGTGATGGCCATTACGGGCTTGTCGCCTTCATGCTGGGCAATTATGTTGAGTTTCTCCTCAAAAGTCATTGCCTTCCTCCTCTTCTTCTCACCAGTAGCAGGACAGACAGATGGACGTTTCGTAGACGTGATGGATGCACAAAACACAATGTAGATACAGGGGGTATCCAAAAAAATGCTGGCAACACAGAACGCTGTAGAGTATTGGTTGTATACACTAGCGACCGCGGGGCACACTGCCGCTGCCCAGCATCGCAAGAGAGTTTTGTACCCCATATTGTTGCCCGAGACAAAAATCGGAATTCAAATTTCGAATTGCGGTTTCTACTGAAAAATCGTAAGTCGGACCATCGTAACTCAGGGACCGTCTGTACATCAAGTGTCGTCACTGTTGGTTTCAGACTCCCTCGGTCAGGCAGCAGGTAGCAGAGTTGGTAAAGAAGTGTAGTGACCACAGGTTTTAGTCCCAAGTAAAACAAGGTAATTGACCCAAAATGTCAGAGAAATTTCAGTCTCAATAAATCAGTGTATGCAGTGCAAACTGTAAGCTGCCTTAAATCTCGTGGAGGGGCATCTGTCCAGCAACCAAATGATGATGTGATAATTAATTATTTTACAGATGGAGGTTCTTGAGATTCTGAAGACTTCATGCAAACACTGGCAGTTACTTGAGTGGTGAAGGGAAATTTCCGAATCGCCCTTTGGAAAGTTGTTATAGTCGCACTTTGATACAACTGTATGTCTTGAGTGAAAACAAAAAGCACACTTTTCCACAAAATTAGAGTACAAATATGTGTTGACTACTTCAGTTTGTGTGGGTGGAGAGGCACTGCAAGCTGGCAGATGTTGCAGAAATCTGGAACATGTGGAGCAAAAACTCACATCTGGAGGAGGAGAAAGGAAGGAACAGAAGAGAAGTTGTGGTTCTCTCACAGTCCCCTGTGACCCAGCATCAGCGGTTCTGAGAGCTGCGCCTTGACGGGCCTTAAACCCCAGCGTGTCTGAGAATTAGGGCTGGAGACCTTTTGCGGTGAGAAGGGTTACACTAGAATCACAGCGAATGACGTAAACCTCGTGTAACCGTATAAACGTTCGGCGTCTATTCAAATGGAACTCCTCGCGTTCTTTTCATGTGACATCTTTGAAGGGGCTTTGTTTGAAATTTCCAAAGCAATCTGTTTCCAGCAAAATTACACAGTTTTACTAATTCATGTTTACTGGCATCATTCAGGTTAAGTACCTTGCTCAGGAGTTCTGCGGCGAAGGCGCTCCAGGGACGTGAACCAGAAAGCTTCAGGTTATGAGCTTCTTCTTAACTATTACTCTGCTTGCTCCCACCTTTATAAGTATGTAGATATTAATGCATTAAAACAGAACGAATGGTAAGAAAGTGAACCGGCAGAGCGCAACCTTATTGTAACCTGCCACAAAGTTTCTTTTGTATTTAGCTGATATGCATGTATTCGTTGAGCTGATGCTGAAATCATAGCCTATAAAGAGAACCTCATCGGTAACAACAGTGAAGTATAAAGTCACACATATCTTATAGTATATACTGAGATGTCTGACATTAAACCCTACTGGGGCAGCTGGATGCGTACTGCTTACAGCTGCTACTTTCGGACCTGAAGGTTGCAACTCCGAATCTCATCTCCATCTGTTGTACCCTTGAGCAAAGTACTTACATTTATTTATTTAGCTGATACTTGCGGTGATTGTCTACCTACAGCTATTTACCCATTTATACATCAGGCCAATTTTACTGGAGCAATTTAGGGTAAGTACCTTGCTTAAGGGTACTGTAGCTGAAGGTTGGAATTAAACTTGTGCTCTCTGGGTCCTAAGGCAGCAGTTGTAACTACTACACTACCAGCTATACCCTCCATACAGTGGTAGATACTCTATGGTAGGCTTTGTATTATAACATTCCCATCCACACAGCAGAGCACTGTATCACACACATACACATACCCTCACTTAGGGCACTTCAGTCATTAGTTCACCTGAGACACATGTCCACAGAGTATGAAAGGAAAGTGGAGACACCTGGAGAAATCCAAACATAGGAAGGGTGCGCAAACTCCATGCGTACTGAGCCAGATTCGAACCCATGTCTGAATCCACAGCCGAGGAGCTGCGAGACCCCAGCGCTATCGGCAATAGCCTTTTCTTTTTTTAAAGCGTGGCGGTTCCAGTGTCTTGGTCCCATTGGACCTCAGTGCTCTACAACGGTGGTTGGGTTTTATCCTCAGTGATCATTAGTATTGGAAATTTGTGTTTGCTGAATATTGACTACTGTGAAATTAATGACTTTTGTACAAAACCACAGTCCTAGGACTGTCCAGTCTACGACCGTGCAGCTGGCAGTAAGGTTGTCCTAGAAGGCGTGTTTCAGTGTGAGAAGGGAATACAGAAGGTCTTTGAATATTTTGGGTCTTTTAAGACAGCAAAGCCTCTTTTTTGTTTTTTTTTTTCTTCTTCAATGGCATTGAAATGTCAGGCAGCTTTGTTTGTCCAATATGCATGAATTTTGGTGCAGTCTTCTAGCTGTTGGCCATCTAGCAGTCTGCCAATTTTTGGAAAGATTGAGCCAGTGGTCCTTGAGATACTGCAAAATTTGGCAGAATAATGATGATGATAAGAAGAATCTCAGCAACAATTGGGTTCAAGATAGTCAACATTGGCAGACTACAGATTTTTATTCCCAGACATTACGTCTTTATGAAAGCAACGCTACATGAATTGTACTTGGAGAACAGCGACCCGATAAACTCTGTATACAATGAGTGTTTAAATCTACTCTCAGGACATCCGTGCTTCCAACTGTAAAGCGAGTAGAAAAGGCAGTGAGTCTGACCTTGTTAATATCAAATGCGGAGATTTTTAACTGCCAAGATGTATGAAAATAGGCTGGGAATTCAATCGAATATTAACTCAAAACGAAAGCTAAATTAAAAAATAGAAACAGTTCAGCTCAGTCAAATGAGTGGCCTGTGTTAGAGCCAGTTGTTTAGAAAGTATTGAATGTACTTTTACTGTGCTGAATAATGTCCTCTCTCCTTCTGTATATCTGTCAGTGGGTCATTTTAAAGATTTTTTTATAGTGAAACAAAAACGCCATCTGGACGAGACTCTTAGCTCATTAATTTAGATGACATGGAGCAGCCAAACAGAGCTGAATGAGTGTGAAAAATGTTTCAATGTACTTTCCATAATTCCAGTGACTATAAAAACAGTGAAAATATTAAATACAGACTAAACATAATTGAAAACAAAATCTCACTTCAGTCACAGATTAAAAACAAGCATGCAATTTATTATTCGGTAGCTCATAATTATTAATCACAAAAATGAATGGTATACATTTATTATACCTCTTAGTAAAACCATAGGGGTTTATCTGAACTAATTCAAGGCTAATTTGTCTAAAACAGAGCAGCATGTTGTTTGTTAGTAGCTAAGGATTAAATATGAGTTTCAATTAGTAAAACCTGTGCTTTAAAATGTGATGATGGATTTACCATTAAGTCTATCACAACTCATAGCAGCTACTTCTGTGGTTTACCGCGGTCTTTTTGTATGACTGTGGGGTGTAAACACAGCGAGAAACGCGTAATCTCGGCAAACTATGAGTTGGACTCAAACCCCACACCGAGTGAGCAGCTCAGGAACTCAGTCACCAGCTTTACCGCAGTATTTCTTCTTTAATAAGGGCCAACTGATAGTGTAGTGGTTTGGGCTGCTACCTTTGGACCCAAAGCTACGTAAATGGGTAAATTGCTGCTACTGCATATGAACTGATGAGTGTTGCACAGGTCAATATTAACGTTTTCCCAGTTTTTGCCACTGCCACAAGTATTTGCTCAGTTTTCTTCAAGCAGATCACACATCTTCTAATACTTTCACCTTGGGCACAAGCAACTTAACGTCATTTTCTTCTTCTTACGCCTTCCGGCCCTCTCGGGGCATAGGCCACCATCAGGGGCTCTCCAGGTGTCCCTAAGAGCTGAGATGTCACGACGTTTCCTTGTTGGCGTTTCTGTAGCTGGCAAGGGTCTTACGGTGTGGGATAGCCAACCCCACTCCCAACCCTCCTCCTTTCTCAGCCGGGCTTGGGACAAGTCCATGGTGGAGTTAACGTCACTTTAGAGGTTCAGAATTATTTTTTTCCAAGCTTCTCGTGACCGTATGTTTTCAACACTGGAGTCGTACCGGATCGAGGAAGGGATGAGAGAACCGAGTTGTTGAAGAACAACTGGCAAACTCTGACTGTGAGCTCTCCTGAGAGTCTAAACTCCCAGGGAAGGGGGATGGGAGATGCTGTAAGCAAGCAGGAACAGGAAGCCTCCAAGCCTGGATGGGTGCCAAGCATCCCCGAGGAGAAAATCGCTCTTGCTCAGCTTTTTTTTCGTCCGGATGATTCTCCTTCCGAAACACAGATTTGCTAATGACTGTAATGGAGCTCACTTAATTGGGGCAGTGAACTATATGATTGGTGCCATTGCTGCGTCGGCCGGTGGCGCTTTCTACAGAGGGCAGCGTTCGGCATTCAGTTCAGTTGTAGGCGCATCTCCGTGTTCCTTCTCGACATGCAAAACTCAACTTTCTTGCTGATAATCCCAGAAAGAACAGAATCGAAATGAAACAATTTGGGCAGAGCCTCCCGGTAATCGCGGTAGCCCGTGAGGGAGACGGAGGAAAAGATGGCCACGCATGCTGTTTGCATGCTAATTGTAGAGTGCTTATACACGGAGAGCGCAGGCCCTTGTTCTCCATGGAGGGGATTTTATATGGAATGTAATGCGTTTGAGGAGCACGTTCATTATACATCAGGAGCTGCCGGAGAGAGGAGTGCTCTGTGCCGCAGTCCTCTGGCACAGCTGTGAGTGCAGAGCCGCCCCCAACCCCAGCCCTCTCAGTCGGCCACTAAACTCCCACCACTTTCACGCTTTTCTCGGATGCTCCACGCAGAAACCTCTCGCACGCCGCCGAGAGGGAACAAATCTATAACGATCCATAAATTGCAGAATCAAGAGGAGCAAAGTGTCGCACTCCAAGTCCTCTTGCTCGTGAGCGAAGCAGCGCCGTCGATACGTAACAGCCCTGGATACGGCTTTCCTTCGCTCCCGGATAATTTAAATCCAGCCCACAAAACAAAAAGACCCTGGCTCAGCTTGCGTTGCCTTAAATTGACGAACGAACGGACGGATGGACAGACGAACAGGCCGACGGAGCGCGCCAGTGGACAGGGAAGAGCGGCGCTCACAAGAACTCCTGCTTCATTTGGCCTTGTTAATAAAGTCAGTAAGTTTCTCTTACCTGTATATTGTATGCAGGTGGTCCCCGATTTTTGATGGGGTTACGTTCCGCGAAACCCATCGTATGTCGGAAATGCATTTAATACACCTAATGCACGCCTCTGTGTGACAGACTGGGAGATGATTGCTGCCGCTGCACAGCATCGCGAGAGAGTTTTGCACCGCGTATCGCTTGCCAGGGGAAAAAATTCAGAATTCAAAATTCGAAGGACGGTTTCTACTGAATGTCTATCGCCAGCTCACCATCGTGAAGTTGAAAAATCGGAAGCTGAACCATTGTAAATCGGCGACCACCCGTATAGTCACTATATAGTCACCTACAGCGAACTGTTTTCATTTTTCAAACCCTAATGTTAAAGATAGTGGTTTACGGTTCAGTAGTGATTGCAAAATTTTCTTCCACGACCTTTCAGTGTGTGGTGCCGTCCTGTTGTGCTTCTGTTCAAATATTGTTTCTCCTTGATGATCAAAAGGTGGAGGAATATGCCTTCAGTGCAATATACAGAACTATAACTAAAATATGAGATGTGGGCCAGGAACACAAGCACAGACATGCGTCAGTTAACGACGGGGATATGTTCTGAGAAATGGGTCGTTGGACAATTTTGTCGTTGTGCGAACATCATAGAGTGTACTTATACACATCTAGATGGTATAGCCTCTTTCATAGTGTATTTATACACACCTAGACGGTATAGCCTCGATCATAGAATGTACTTATACACATCTAGATGGTATAGCCTCGATCATAGTGTGTACTTATACACACCTAGACGGTATAGCCTTGATGCAGTCAAGAGACGTGGTAAACGAGATTTATGGCACTGCTGCTAGCGTAACAGCATACTGTTTTACAATAAAGTTTTTTTTTTTTTTTATAAGTGGAAAAGTATGCTGTAAAATAACAAGAACAGTAAAGTAAATGCATAAACCAGTAACAGGTATTTATTATTATCCAGTATTCTGTACTGTACATAACTGTATGTGCTGTACTTTTATACGACTGGCAGCGCAGTAGGTTTCTTGACAGCAGCACCATGAACATGTGAGGAACACGTTGCGCTACGACTCTGCTAGTCGATAAGAGTTTTTCAGCTCCATCATAATCTTATGGGACCACTGTCGTATATTCGCTCAGTCGTTAAGCGAAACTCCAGTAAGCGGCGCATGACTGTATTGGAAGGAAATGAAGGTGCAGTGCTGGAAGAAAAAGCCCCTTCTAATAAGGTCCTGAAAGAGGCATTTTGTCCACTATTTGGGCGCTGACATTTGAGCCGGGGATATCGGTGTTCTCTGGCATTTATGTGCTATCCCGCGGCCAGGCATCTCAATCATTGTTTGTTATTTACTTTGGAGGTGCTGGGGCAGAACGGCTGTGTCGGGGACACCGCGCCCCTCGTGTCTCGTCCTCTCCGGTGTTTTCCCGAATTACCTTTTGTAATGCCGTTAATTTCACAGCGTAAAGGTGCTTGTTTCACAGTGTCATAGTCGGTGCGGCGGTGATGTCTACCGCCTGACATGAATATTTCATTCGGCAGATGGTGGGAATGTCAAGCCGTGACACTGGTTTATTAATCTATAACCCCTTTCCCCCCCAAGTGGAAAGCAGTCTTGTTGGCTGCGTGTTGTGTTGCCAGCGCGTTCCCATTACTCTGCAAGGTGTCCTCATTGCTTGCTGCCTAGTGCTGACCGGGGGTCAGTGAGGCGCTGTGTCTCTTTCATACTTGTGTTGTATTATCCTGTCTAATCGCGGTGGCGCAGCGGGTTTGACAAGGTCCCGCTGTGTGGCAGGTCTGTGGTTTGAGTCCCGCTCGGGGTGCCTTGCGGCAGCCTGACGTCCTGTCTGGGGTGTCGTCCACTCCCCAGCCTTGTGCTGCGACTCCACTTGGGACAAGTGTGTGTGTGTCTGCCTGCCTGCTCTGTTCCCATTTCCTTGGACCTGCTGTTTTGTCATATTCACTTGTATTTTTAACTGTGGTCCCGCACACTCTCTTTGGACACTTCCAATGCTGGGAGTTGTTAGTATGATACCAGGTCCACCCTCAGATACCTGCCAAACTAGTCGGCCTCACATCATTTTGTTGCTATAATAATCATAATAGTAAGTCAGTAGAAATATGTACAAGTGGGTGTTCTTGGTGACATTTACTCATTTCGCTGACATTCTTTTCCAAAGCAAGTTATAACGTTAATGGATTAACAGTTTTTTTTTTACCCATTTTTGGGTGGTTTTACTGGAGCACTCCAGGGTAAGTATCTTGATCAAGGGTACTACAGCTGGAAGTAGGATTCAAACCTGCAACCTTTGTATCCAAAGGCCGTGGCAGCGCTACGTACTACGCTACCAGCTGCCTCATACCCTAAGTACCCTCCTGAAGGGTACTAGACCCAGACTTCCGTACGTAGTCGATTCAGGGCCCAGATGACTTGAGTCTACGTCCTTTAGCACCGTGTCACTCTTTGCTCATGTCTTCACTGAGTGGATGTCCTTCATTGGGCTCTCAGTAATAGTCTCTTACTGCATGTTGAGGGTGTATTTATCTCTCCGCAAGCAGTCTTCATCTTGTTCCGATTCATCATAGGCTCCTCGCTGCTTTTCCGCAGGCTCTTTACCCGTCAGTAGTATCAGCAGCGGAACAATGAATATTCTACACGTGTCTTTGCTTTGCCGCTCCAGTCTCCGCCGTCTGCCGTGCCGCATCCGTCACAAAGTTGCACCTCAGCCGTTTTCTATTCCGTTTGTTTCGAGGCAGATTAAGGAGCTCGAGAGGTCTGCCGAACATGGGATTGTGGGATTATTTTAATAAACAGTGTGGTTTCTTGCACTTCATTGTGAACCTGCTAGTGGCAGATGGGCCTTAGCTCATTACCATGCAGAGCGCGCGGAACGAGAGGGGGCCGAGCGAACCCGTGCCCCCGTCTTCAGCGTCCCTCCTGGTGTCGCCGCTCCTCGGCACGTCTTCTGATCTTCTCCTCGTCCCCTCCCCGGCCCCTGACTAGAGTCTTTGGCTCGTCCTTGGCCCCGGCCTGACGTGTAAATGGAGTGGTTTGCCCCCGCTCGCCTTCTGGAGTGAGCTTCTGAAACGTCCTCCTGGGCTGCACACCAGCTGAGCTCCCTGGTCCTTCTGTACGTGCATAATTTTGGCAAAACAAATTTGAAACCCTGAACGAGTCTGTTGTTTTTATTTTGCAGCTAAACCCATGACTTCTTTCCACTGCACATTTCCTTCTCCTTCTCAGAGAGCTATATCCTTCAGCTCACGGCTCGGAGTGCCGTTATGTACATATGGTGCACTGTTTTGTATGTACGTACGGTACACTTTGTTTGAAAGGCTTGAGTACTTAGGCTGACATTTTTCTGTGGCCGACACTGAATGGCATCAAGAAAAAGTCAACAAAGCAGCGACTGAGAGATTGAGTTGGGTTATCTTCCCGATTCAGTGTGTAGTTTCAATTTTCGTTTCAGCCCCGGGCAGAAAATAAGTGGTTTTAATATCATAAATCACTGCAGAGCCTCCTATTTGTGTTCTTCTAATCGGTCAAAAACAAAAAAGCCCGTTTCCCTCTTTCTGCTTTAAATGCATTTATTTCACACGGCACTTTATGGCGTCTGTAATGGATTGGCAACAAGAAAAGGCCAACCGAGATATCGGGGGTGAAACGGTTCTTTGGCCAGAAGTGGTTTTGACGAAAAGGCTTTGATTGAGTGTGCTAAGTTTCAACATGGGCCAGGGTGGTGATACCTGGCAGAGGTCCTCGGTAGCGTGTGTGGAGCTACTCCTGATTTACAGCACATTCCCTAAGCTGAAGGAAGCTGATGAAGCAGGAACTTTCCCCCAAAAGGCATTTATCTGTTAAATAACATGAAACAGACGCCCTCAAGTGTTTGGTACAACAAATTTCTATGTAGTCCCCATGTGTGTATGGACAGCTGGTGATGTAGTGGTTAGTGCTATTTTCTTTGGATCCAGTGGCTGCAGGTTTGATCCCTGCCTCCAGCTCTTGTACCCTTGAGCAAGGTACTTACCCTGAATTACTCCAGTAAAATTACCCAGCTGTGTAAATGGGTAAATAATCGTAACCTTAACAGTGTTAGTTGCTTTAGAGAAAAGCATCAGCTGAATGAGTAAATAGTCATCCTTGTACGAAGAAGGGAATATATAAAATATTCCCAAGGTGACTAATATTCTTGAGGATTTTAAGGTTTGGTAGAGAATGAATATTTAAGGTGTTTCATTTATCCTTTTTTATGAGGCGATTCTAGAGCAGCTGTTACATGTGAGACACAACTGTGGCCAATTTTACATTATTTTAATTTGTATATTTATCTCACTCTTTTCTCCAAAGCAACTTTAAAATGTTTAGGTACTTAAAATTATTTGCACAGCAGGGTTGTTTTGCTTGAGCACTTTTTGAAGGTAAGTACTTTGCTCAAGAATACTAGTGCTGGAAGTAGGAATTGAATCTGTGACCTTCGGGTCCAGAGGTAGTAGCTGTAACCATTTACATTTATCTGATGCTTTTCTCCAAAGTAACTTATAATGTTAAGGTCACAGTTATTACATGCTTACAATCCTTTACCCATTTATACAGCTGGATAATTTTACTGGAGCAATTTAGGATAAGTAGTTTGTTCAAGTGTACTACACCCGGAGGTGGGGATCGAACCTGCAACTTGGGGGTCCAAAGGCAGTAGCTCTAACCACTACATTACCAGCTTTCTCTGAAATTTAACATAAACAGGTCATTTGGATCAAGTCATTTATTATTGTTTTAATTCATTTTGGATGTTAATACCTGTATAACTCTATTGTCAATATGCAAAAAAAAAAAGGAAAACGGGAACTGAACAACTTTTTTAAAATTATTGCCCCATAAACATATAAATAAATAAATGCCATTAAATGCTGCTGTATGATACACATGTACTGACTTGTTTTGCAATTAAAATGGGGGGATTGTGTAATGTAAAGGATAAATCATGATGAACCATTCATGTTTTAGGCTCCAGTAGCATCTCACCCTGTCACTGGATGCAGTGCAGATAGTGGTTGTGTTTAATTGCGATGCAAATGTGCCCGCGATGCAAAATGAGCCATGTGGTCGTGTGACGCGGAGTCATGTCTTAATTCAAATTAGTTCTGTGAGATGTTGCTATGAATAAATATTGCATATCATAGCTTGCCCTTCACTTGGGTGGGGGTGCAGTGGGTTTGGCCAGGTCCTTCTCTCTGGCAGGTCTGGGGTTCAAGTCCCACTTGGGGTGCCTTCTGATGGACTGGTGGCATGTCCTGGGTGTTTGCCCTCCTCCTCCAGCCTTGTGCCCCATTAGGCTCTAGTTTGCCTCAACCTTGCTTGGGACAAGCAGTTTCAGCCAGTGTGTGTCTGTTTGTCCTTCACTACAGTGACTCTAACTGCTGGAAAGCACACAGTGGTATTTAGCTGATGCTTTTCTTCAGTGCAGCTTAGTGTTAATCTACCTATAGTTGCTTACCCATTTATACAGCTAGGTAATTTTACTGGAGCAATTTAACAGTATGTATCTTGCTCAAGGATCCTAGAGCCAGCAGTGAGATTCAAACCTGCAACCTTTGGGTCTAAAAGTAGCAGCTCTAACCATTACACTACCTCCTGTAGAGCAGCTATCAAACCCACACCCACCTGATTCTGCACCGCCAGTGGCTTTAGCATGAATACTGGTGTGTGTGTGTGTGTGTGTGTGTGTGTGTGTGTGTGTGTGTGTGTGTGTGTGTGTGTGTGTTAAACACTCAATTTGAGTTGAAATATCATCGCTTCAAGGGGGGGTGCGGTGGCGCAGTGGGTTGGACCTGGTCCTGCTCTCCGGTGGGTCTGGGGTTCGAGTCCCGCTTGGGGTGCCTTGCAACGGACTGGCGTCCCGTCCTGGGTGTGTCCCCTCCCCCTCCGGCCCTATGCCCTGAGTTGCGGGGTTAGGCTCCAGGTCCCCGCGACCCCGTATGGGACCAGCGGTTCTTAAAAATGTGTGTGTGTGTGTGTGTGTGTGTGTGCATCATTGCTTCATTATTTTAAACCTATAACCTTTGCTTCTTATGGCAGCAGCTCTAACCACTATACTACCAGCTGTCTATATAATGACTGAGTGCCACTGACTCCACAGAGTCAGTCCAGTAATGGCATTCAGTTGCACAACCCTTGAACCACAGTGCAGAGATTTAGTGCGACAGTTGGGTTGTGCGTGTTTTTCTTGCACGAACTGTTTTCGCTGCCGTTTCTTATTTTATACCAGGTAAAGTGATGAGTACCTTGTCGGGTGAGGCCAGGTTGAATTCTGGGACACTCCGTGCCATTGCTGTTTAGGAATATGGATGTATGGATGAGTGACCCAATGTAAGTAGTGTATCTAGCAGTGTAAGTCTTTGGGTGCTCTGGTTTCCTCCCACACTCCAAAGACATGCTCTTCAGGTTCCCCATAGTGTGTGAGTGACAGAGAGAGTGTGCTCCACTGATGTATGGATGAGTGACCCAGTGTAAGTAGTGTATCTAGCAGTGTAAGTCACCGCGGTGAATAAGGTGTGTGGGCTGATAACACTACATAGAGTTCATTGGAAGTCACTTTGGAGAAAAGTGTCTTATAAATAAATAAATGTAAATGTAATGTAAATACAGGAATATAACTACTATATATGAGTCTGTATGTCTGGTTAAGCTCCTGCTCACCAATTTTCAAAGAATAGGTAAAGACTGTTCCTTATTACAGTTTTTTTTTTTTTTTTTTGCTCAGTTATTCTACATACTCATTGTACAAGAAACCATTTATTTATAATGGTTTATAAAATGTGGTCGGTGTAGCCACGTTCCGCCACTGTGATTGAATAAGAAAGTTACCCCTGAGCCGTGGATAGGAACGGAGCACAGAGAGAAAGGAGATGGGATGCAGTGTTCCGTAGGAGTCGGTCCTTATGGGATATGAGCCAGTGGGCACAGAGGAAAGTTCCAGACTGCTGGAGTCATTCATAATGAAGGCATGACTTCCTCTCATGTACTTTTCCCTTTACACCTGGCTTGTTTCTTATAACAACATGCACAGTAATAACACTGAAATTATACTGGAAAATGAGATACAAAGTCCATCCACGGAACAATGGATTTTGCGAAAAACGGACAATGTCCATTATATAAATAATACTGTATATATAGCATATTGCCATTTATACGTATATATTTGCACACTGTTTTTTCCATAAAGAAATTATATATACTGTATAGTTGTTTATGGAAAAAATAATGACTTTTTTAGCTAAATGTAAAAAGGACACTGAACAAGCATGAAAAATATTTTAAAAATGTGTAAATACATATGTGCAAACATTGAAATGTACATATGCACATACCTGTACGCCTGATATCCATTTCGTTTTTCTTATTTTCATTTTTTCATATGCATGTGTGTATATTAAAAAAAATGCAAAGCATGGGGAATATTTGAAGCAACACTCACTGCCTCCATCCATACAGTCTGTTGTTGGAGTACTGACTGTATTGTCCACTTAGATTTTGGGTTTCCCTTAAAAAAGAAACACTAGAAGTCCAAAATAACTACAGGTCAAGATAACTTTCTATTCTCAGCCAAAATTAAATTGGCTTGAACCTGCCTAAATCAGCTGTTATTATTATTATCTTTTGTTGCTGCTGTTAGTGCTATTTATTGTTGTTCTTTATTCTGCCCATAATTTCATCCAAGGCATCTTAGAATTTATTAGTACGTTTTTTTTTCTTTCAGTGTTGGGAATACAACCTGTTGTGCCGTCAATTTCAGTTTTCGGTGTAAACGTGGTGGTGGGGCGGTGGTGTGTGCATGTAGAGCAGATGAAATCTTTAACCTTGAGGTGCACACTTGCATGTGCGCTTGATGTATGATCTGTCCAGCAGTGTCCCAAAGCCCCGCTCTCCCCGGGTCCCTCGCAGTCGGTCCAGGTCAGGCCAGCAAATCGATTTTTCTTATTTTTCTCAGAATTCATTATTTATATGCTTGGAGGAAGCTCAGCTGCGTGCGATGGCTTGTGCTTTTCTTCCGTCCCACCCAACCCCCAACCCCTTGCATTTCAGGTGTCTCGCATCCATAAACGCAAACAGCGAGACAGAAACGGAGCACCTTTTCAAGATGTCGATTCGTTCGGTCTCCCCGGTCCTCACCTGCTCCGCGTCGCTGTCGTTCCGGCTGCTTTTCTTCGCCACATTACTACTAACACGTACGCTGAACGGCTAATGGTCTGGTTAAGTGACGGTTCCACATAATGAGGCCTTTATGAGGGCTAATTTCAGCTTTTAATCAGCCTACGCAGCGACGAAACGCTTGCTTTGACCTTGCAAAACTTTTCAAATAAATCCTTATTATAAGTATCGATTCGCGTTTGCAGCCCGTCCGCTGCGTGTAATTGGCTCCGACTTGGTGGGAATACGCACGGTGCGGAAACCAGAGCGAACTTCCGATAGACCTTCGACCGAGAAGACAAAGGTGAGCTCTTTGTCCTGGGAGGTTTGCTAGAAGGTGACGATGGCGGGAACCTTTCGCAGAAGCCGCTCCTCAGAAGCTGGGTTCATGACTCGCTGGACGCCCTTCTGAGAAGCGCAGCGGATTCGAGGTCCGTTAAAAAACAGCAGCAAAAGAGTTGGGCCGATTCATTTCCCCACACATTTGCATTATTAAGTGTACGGCCGTGCACAATTACACACGTAATTAGTGGGGGGTTTTTTTTAATTCTTATTTATATTAGTATATTTAGCAGATGCTTTTCTCCAAAGCGACTTCCGGTGAACTCTCGGTAGTATTATCAGCCCACACACCTTATTCACCGCGGTGACTTACACTGCTAGATACACTACTTACACTGGGTCACTCATCCATACCTCAGTGGAACACACACACACTCTCTCTGTCACTCACACACTATAGGGGAACCTGAAGAGCATCTCTTTGGAGTGTGGGAGGAAACCAGAGCACCCAGAGGAAACCCACACAGACACAGGGAGAACATGCAAACGCCACACCGAGTGTCTTATTTAAGCTTCCAACAAAGGATCCAATGATTTGTTGTTGTCTGGGCACTGTTTTCCTGTAATGTTGGGTGAATGTTTGTCTTCACCGTAATTTGGTGCCCGCGACTGTCAGCTGGTCAAGCTAAACTCGTTACTTTGGGCATTTGCAGTGCATCTTCCTTAGACTCTCTTAATACTCATGTAATTTTTCACCTGCCCACCAGGACTAAAGCAGTACACCAGAATTCACCGTTCACAGATGTGAATTTTCCCCTGGTTGCAGGTAACAAACCTGAACTACGAGGGGGGAACCTCTAAGAAGTCGGTGCTTTTTGAGCCAGAGTCGGATCGGATCACGTCGCTGGCGGTGATGGATATGAGAGACAGGAGGCACCACTCGCTGACTCAGAACCGTCACGAGAAGGAGTTCCACTACACTTCCGCGTCGCTGGACAGCGAGGACTGCCACGTCCCCACCCAGAAGTCCTACAGCTCCAGCGAGACTCTGAAGGCCTACGACCACGATTCCCGTCTGCATTACGGGGGCTGTGTGGCCAACCTCATGCACCGGGAGTCTGAGGAGTTCACCAGGCACAGTAAGTGTCCACATTATTAGTTACCTGTGTGATTTCTTCACATACATTCATCTGTGCGTCATTGAAAGTGTATCTGTCTTCACCAGTCTCAGCAAACCTTGCTTGAACCTGCACCTAAACTTCATTACCTTGAGAAATATCACCCATATCCTCAGCGTCCTCAGCGTCCTCCTCCTTCTCAGTGATTATACCTGTTTCAGGTGCTACACGCAGCTACACAGTTAAGTGCGGTGCACGGAAGTAACAGTAATTCCGTACACTATTAGCCGGCATGGTGGAACAGCGAGTAGCTCTGCTGTCTCACAGCGCCTGGGTGGTGTGAGAGGACGTGGGTTCGATCCCTGCTCGGTCTGTATGGAGTTTGCATGTTCTCTCCGTGTCTGTGTGGGTTTCCTCCGGGTGCTCTGGTTTCCTCCCACACTCCAAAGACATGCTGTTCAGGTTCCCCCATAGTGTGTGTGTGTGTGTGTGTGTGTGTGTTTGTTTGTGTGTTCGTGTGTTCCACTGATGTATGGATTAGTGACCCAGTGTAAGTAGTGTATCTAGCAGTGTAAGTCACCGCAGTGAATAAGGTGTGTGGGCTGATAACACTACGTAGAGTTCATCGGAAGTTGCTTTGGAGAAAAGTGTCTGCTAAATAAATAAATGTGCTTTGTATTGAACCCTTTTCCTTAATACTCATATTTCTCTAAATTCTGCCTATGAATTTAAAATTCAGTTCACCGGTTCTGGAGTCCTGCTGATGTGTTCTGTGGAATCAGTCAAAGGCCTTTGTTACGTACTTTGTTTGTGGCCTTTAGGTCTGAAGTTTTCTTTGGAAAGGTGCGTTTTAAAAGTTTTATTTAACTGTATTAGTGGGGTGTTGAAAGGGGAAAGTGAATATTCTACAGCTCTGCCCTGTAGATCCAGTATAACGTAGAATCCCTTATTTACGTGGTCAAATATCTCCTCCCAGTTCACCCCCCCCCCCCCCCCTTTTTATGCGCTTCAAATTTAATCCATTCCCAATTTGTTCCACTGCATTTACTGGTTCGGAGAATCCGAAGGCAACACAGCAGTTTATTTTAGACTCTTGCATTAAGAAAACTACAATGTAATCATGTGAGTACTCCGTGGACTCCATCCAGAACTCATATCAGAGACTTATTTTAATGTCAAGGTGCATGTCTCATTTCCACAATCTTAATCTTTAAAAGCGCATTTAAATTTCTTAAATTCATAATGAGTGCAAGTATTTTCTTTATACTTTACGAATTTTAGTTTTTGCAATAAAGCACCGGAAAATTAGTGGAAAATCTTTATTTCCTGTGAAATCTTTATTTCCAACATTGAAAAACTGTGATTACTGCCTGTACATCTTTACATGTAGCAATCATTATTTGTAGTGATGTCCTTTAGGGTTGTGGTTTCTAACTGTCAAACAGGAAGCATCGGTTGGTAAGCATGTAAATTTGCAAGTACACAAAACCATATATTACATGGTCTGACACTTTGGACCCAAATCCCAGTTGGAAAACAAAGGTTTGTGCTTGGATACCAAACAATGAGTAATATTTCACAAAAACAGTGCTGGTTACCCATCGCAAGTCGAAAATATGGTAAGTCGAATGCATTTATTACACCTAACCTACTGAACGTCATAGCCTAGCACATATGCGATGGCCATCACGGGGTTGCCGCCACTGCCCAGCATCGAGAGAGTATCGCACCACATATCGCTTGCCCGGGAAAAAAATCAAAATTCAAAATTCGAAGTACAGTTTGTGCTGAATGTCTTTCACCCCATCATAAAGTCGAAAAATCGTAAGTGGAATCATCTTAAATGGGGACTCTCCTGTATTTCACGAAGAAGATCTTACTTCCACCCTCAGTCCTATTTATGCCTGTTCGGGGTGGAAAGTCAATTGGCCTTGGACTCAGAAAGGTCCTTATTCTCCTCTAAATGCCTTTGGAATTTCGTTTGCTCTTTTACGTTGTTCTCTCTCTTCCGATTCCACACTTGTCTTAAAATATTTGCCTCGATTGTTTTTTCCCGAGCTTATTTTCCCTCCACCTGTGCTGTTTCTACTTAAATTGTTTTCTGGTATATTGCCTGAGGTGACATATTGCAAAGGGCACTGTACAGAATAAAATCTGATTTAAATTTATATCTGTGTAATACAACATGGGGGGGAAGCAAGCTTTGCTCTTGTCGTCAAAATTTTCGTACTTGCATTCGAAACGTGTCCTAACATGTTTTACGACTTTATTCAAGCTGTTGTTTTTCTTTTTTTTTTTTTTTTTTTTTTTTTTTTTTTTTTTTTTTTTTGCAGCGCTGCGGTTGATTCCTTACCTTTCAAGCCCAACCAAATATTCTTCTTAATCTTAAGTCTGATTCTTAGTCCCTGGGCCCCAAATTCCAGTGTGAGGAAAAACACCCCTCCCGTCACAAACAAAAAATATTTACTTCTTTTTGGCTGTGCTGAACTGCGACGCTAAATGCTTCGCTAAATGGGATTTTCTACAGAAGTACAGTCAATATTTGATAACTCTTGGATTGATTGGCAGGCTGCAGTCACACCAGACTCATTGTGAGATGTGTCTGTTTACCATGGTTTTCCTTGGTGATTTCTATAGAAGTCTTTTAGGGAATCTGTCTAAGTTGAAACGTACTGAAGACCCACCTTTGTAGACGTTGTTTGTCCAATAATGGTGTTCGGACTGCCTGAGAAAAACACTTTACTAGTTAAAGTCTGCTGTAGAGGAATGTAGGTCTCTGTATTTTCTGTCCTGATCCAAATGAAGTCTTCGTTTTGCAGTGTTCCTAAAATGGAAAAAGCTTATATAGAGAATTCATGTTAAAGGACAGAGTATTAAAGGAGAGATGGTTAATAATGATGCCTGTACTCAAAGCTGATTCTGCAATTTTAGTTTAAACTCAGAGTTAATAAGCTGATAGTAATAAACTCTTATCTATTTTATTTCCTCCATGCAGTAAGGCTTCTGTTTCTCCCAGGTACAGACACTTTTTCATTAATTCAGTTTTTAATCTAAAGGAAACTGCTGTGGCATTTTGTTGTTTCAATATAAGAGTAAAATTAACTATGTGCCTCTGTCTGAGCCTTTTGGATGAGCGGCCGTACATACAAAAGTGTAAAGTTAGTACAGGTGGCCCCCGATTTACGATGGTTTTTCGAATTTTACGATGGACTTACGGATTTTTCGACTTTTCGATGGTGAGCTGGAGATAGACGTTCGGTAGAAACCGTACTTTGAATTTTGATTTCGTACCGCGATATGTGGTACGATACTCTCTCGCGATGCTGGGCCACGGCAGCGATCCGCATCTCCCGGTCCGTCACGCAGAGGTGTGTATTAGGTGTATTAAATGTATTTTCGACTTACGATGGGTTTCGTGGAACATAACGCCATCGTAAATTGGGGACCACGTGTATACACTTGAGCAAGTTTGTCATCTTTACATTTTTTGGATGAAAAAAATTTGGATTATATTTTCATTAGTACTGAGAGAAAAGGGTTGTCTAATTTTTCAGAATAACACAGAAAAATCACATTTTGCTGCATTAGTACTGTTTGAGTCCACAGAAATGCAGTTTCCTTGTGCAGAAAGAATTGATTTACCCGTATTTTTTTTTTTTTTTTTTACTGCTGCATGAGGTGCTCCAAAGCTGGTGAAATGGGCATGAACATCATTAGAGAGTAACTTGAGAACATTGCCTTATATGAAAGAAGGCTCTGGTCTGGTTTGGTCTTATAAACTCAGCTGTATGGCTACATGATGCCAAGATGAAAAGAGTTGTCTGAGGCCCTCAGAAGAAAGATTGTTGATGTCTGTGAGTCTGGGATGGGTTTTAAAGCCATTTCCAAGCAATTTGTAGTCAGTCGCTCCACTGTCCGAATGGAGAACATTTCAAACCACTGGCAATCTATCCAGACCCGGCTGCCCTGCCAAATTCAGCCCGAAAGCGGAGGGAAAGATGCTGCGGGAAGTCTCTAAGAACTCCAGGATGACATCAAGGGATTTGCAGGCAAGTGTTGCTTCGGTCCATGTCAAAGGGCATCAACCATCTAAGAGCGACTGCACAACTTTGCCCTTCATGTGAGGTTAGGAAGGGAGAAGCATCTGTGCTCAGAAAAGAATGTAGATGCGTGACTGAAGTTTGCCAGATAACACCCAGGTGAAGATGAGGACCGTTAAAGGAATGCGTTCTGGACAGATGGGACAAAATGTGTGGCAAAAACTGCCTTTGACCGATAGAACCTCATACCAACTGAAAAGTGTTGTGGTGGAGGCATTAAGGTTTGGGACTGCTTTTTTCCCTCAGGGCCCATCAGTGCTTGCTGTCAAAGAGTCAGCCATGAATTTCAAATTGTGGCAGAGAGTACTTGGGAAGAATGTGGGGCCATTTGTCAAAAAGCTGAACCGTAAGTAGACCCTGCAACAAGACAATGACCCAAAACACTCAAGCAAATCCGCAAAAGAATGGCTCGAAAAGAAGAAGAAAAGGGTTATGGAATGGCCAGATAGTGCCATTAATAACGGGTTCGGGAGACTGGGCTCTGGGAACACATGCTCTGTTGCACCTTGGCACCTTTTTCCAGAAAACTGTACGGAATTTGCAAACGCTGCGATCGGATCTCCAGAACACACAGAAATGCACATTTATTTAGCAGACACTTTTCTCCAAAGCCGCTTCCAGTGAACTCTATGTAGTGTTATCATCCACACACCTTATTCACCGCGGTGACTTACACTCACACACTATGGGTGAACCTGAACAACATGTCTTTGGAGTGTGGGAGGAAACCAGAGCACCCGGAGGAAACCCACGCAGACACGGGGAGAACATGAAAACTCCACACAGACTTAGTGGGAATTGAACCCACATCCTGTGAAACACCTTGAGCAAACAAGAGAAAAGCATCTGCTTAATAAATAAATTTAAATGAGAAAACAGAGAGGGGGGCGCGGTGGCGCAGTGGGTTGGACCGGGTCCTGCTCTCCAGTGGGTCTGGGGTTCGAGTCCCGCTCGGGGTGCCTTGCGACGGACCGGCGTCCCGTCCTGGGTGTGTCCCCTTCCCCTCCGGCCTTACGCCCCGTGTTGCCGGGTAGGCTCCGGTTCCCCGCGACCCCGTATGGGAGAAGCGGTTCCGAAAATGTGTGTGTGTGTGAGAAAACAGAGAAATGTGTTTAGTGTATTCCAAATACACTTTCTGACCCGCTTGTCCCATATGGGGTCGCGGGGAACCGGAGCCTAACCCGGCAACTCGGGGCGTAAGGCCGGAGGGGGAAGGGACACACCCAGGACGGGATGCCAGTCCGTCGCAAGGTACCCCAAGCGGGACTCGAACCCCAGACCCACCAGAGAGCAGGACCCGGTCCAACCCACTGCACCACCGCACCCCCCACATATTCCAAATACTTCCGTACATATATTTTTGTCTTAAGGTTATTACTTTTCAAGAACTTTTTAAAATAAAAAAACTGAGGCAGGCCTGTACTTTTTTGGGCACTGCAATGTAAGTTATGCTTCTTCAGTAGAGCCACCTTAATCACACGAGCTGGAGACGAAGGCCATCGATAAAGATCTTTAATCGTGTGAGGAATGGGCACAGTAAGTAGTACTAGCAAATCCTGAAACCGATTTCTATGGACGGAACCCAGCATGTAATTGTAATTAGAAGTTAATCGTCTATAGCGAAGTTCTGAATTCTTGAACTTTTTGTTTAACTATCCTGAAATGACATGAGAATTGTTCCCATAGGGTACAGTAACTCGGTGCCTTTCTACACTTAATTCGTGGTTCTGGATCTGAATTCTGTTTATTTAAAGAAATTTTATTTACATTTGTTTTTTTAGCAGATGCTTTTCTCCAAAGCCACTTCCAGTGAACTCCATGTAGTGTTATGAGCCCACACACCTTATTCACCGTGGTGACTTACCCTGCTAGATACACTACTTACACTGGGTCACTCATCCATACATCAGTGGAACACACACACACACACACTGTGCACTTATTATATAAATGGATTCCCTAATTTTTTTCTATTTAAAAAAAAAAAAAAAAATCTAGGAAATCACTGCTTCTAATATTAATATTCAGATCTAACTTGTAGTCGGTCAGTTTTGGGACAGAACTAGAAAAGAAATGCGTCTTGGGTTAGAGTAATAACCAGCAAAGTGTAAGAACTGTTTTTCCAGGCATATGATGTCAGTGCTGGAAGACGCGCAGATTTGTTTACGCATCCAGTTTCTTAGCAAGTTTTGTGAACAAATAGGGTGTCTGTCAGTTCTGAGAACGTTACTTTTCACAAGAGCCTCTTCATTCAAGGCTTGTCTTTCAAGTGTATTGTAGTGTGCTGTGAGTTAATTAGTACTAACATCAGAAGTAAAATATGGTCCTTTCTAAGTTACAGAGCTGTGAAAGAACACCATTAAGGTGCCTGGTCTTTAAATTCTGTCCGTGGGCAATTTTTGTGGGGGGGGGGGCTGGCAATAATTGGCAGTTACAGTTGTCACGGTAATATTTTGTTCGTACAGAGATAAGTGTAGTGTATGGTTTTGTGATTGTCACACGTTCCTAAAAGCCCGCTGAATCGAAAAGCCATGGAGTATTTTTTTTTTTTTTTTTTTTTTTTTTTTTTTATTTAATTTGTCCCAATGTATCAGTGTTAGTACAGGCAGTCCCTGGATTACGAATGAATTCCATTTCTAAATCTGTCTTTAAGTCGGATTTGTACGTAAGTCGGAACACTTCGGTACGGTTTGTCTCAACGTCGGTTAGTCAAATGTTTGTCTTTAGTATACAGTGTATCGTGTACCTTTCTATGCATAAAAAAAGTTAAAGAAACACTTCCAAATACACTAAAACATCTTTAATGTAATTATACAATAATAATGATGATTATGATGATGATGATGATGATGATAATGTAACTACAATATTTATAAGAGATGGAGACATCGAGATGGAGCCTTTTACCTGCTCCATTATTTTCTCTTTGTCCTTTAAAATTGTCCTGATCCTTGACCGACTGTAACATTTTTTCCGACTGATATATTATTTCCGCTTCAGTTTTGGTCGTGATCGTTTTCCTTTTCTTTGATTCATCACTTGCGTCGCATTTACTGTTTGGTGCCATGGTTTGGAGGGTAAAAGCAAAAAATAAATAAATAAATTAAAGCCAAATGAAGTCACACACTAGACACTGTTAACAGTAACGTGGTCCGACTGAAAAGAAGGAAGTCTTTGTCCTACCTCGGGATCGCGAGCCGACGAACCTCTGTAGACACGCAATGTTTTGATGAGCATCGCACAGCGGCGCCCATTAGTTACTACGAATCGTTGCACGTAACTCAAATTTTTAATATAATGGAATTTACAGCTGGTGGTTCGTAACTACGGATTGTACGTAATTCAGACGTTCGCCACCCGGGAACTGTCTGTATCAAATCTATAGTTATATGTGAATGAAATTTCATTTCTGGAATAACGGACAGTATTTTCCAGTGGGTTTTCTTACACTGGTGAGAGAACAGTTTTGGTTTCAGTACATTAAAATTCACCCAGATCTTTTTTAGTACACGAAATTTGTTGCTTTCTATTAAAATGCAAACTCAAATGAGGCTGATTCTCGAAATATGAACGTTTAAGCCCCGTTTCTGTAAACAGGCAGAGATCAGGTCTGGTATTTCAAATAAGTATCTAGACCTGATTTAAGTACTAAATAGTGCACACATCAGAGACCTGCAAATACAGTGGAATTGTTTCTAGAGGTTTCAGAGGTGCTAAATTAAACGGATTGATCCAGTCGCCTCCCCGATGGTGGATTTAGGGGGCACAGCAGTTAAAGCTGTCACCCTGATCCCGAACTACCGGGGTTTGAATCCCACTCCTGCTGCAGCACCCTGGAACACGGTATTCACCCTGACTTGCTCCAGTGAAAATGACCCTGTTGTATACATCAGTAAATAGCTAAATTACTCAGTACAGAAACCCGTCGTAATTTGCCTTGGACAGAAGTGTCAGCAAAATGAGTAAGTAAGAATGCAATAACTGAAATTTAATCTACAGCTAATTATCATTTCTGTACTTTCAGAATTTCCATTGCTTTTGAAAACTCGCTGCTTATATAATTTGAGTTATACCCCATGCCACACTCCCTGGACTAGTAAATTATCCGTGGGAACACGGCCAACCCGAAATGGAATATCCCAAGTGTGTCGTCCAGGTGCTTCTTGAACAAGACATTCGTGCCCTCTAGTTTGGATGGAGAATTTCTCTCGTGCGGTAGCTATGCTGTTTTCAAACATAATTCCAATTTTTCGTTTAAAAAAAAAACAAAAACTGTCTGGATCAAAACCAAGTCTGCAGCCATCAGCTTGAGGTGTGTAACCTACTGTAGAATGTTTCTTTTAAGCAACACTGGTACATGGCTGGACGTAAATTGTGACTTTTTTTTTTTTTTTGCGTACTGAAATAAAGTTCTTAAGTGCCTCATCTTGCCAGGATTTATTCTTGTTAGCACCAGCATGGACAACGACGGCAGAAACTTCATTGCCCGTAATCAAATCCAGGCAAGAATTAATATAAGAAACTCTGGCCCCAGGGGGAAGCATTTTACCGAATGCGCTGGAGCGTGACAATTAGGAATTAATTTCTAGAACATTCCTAACTTTCCTCTCGGAAAATAATGAGCACCTTATGTGCAACAACAGGCAAACTTTTGCGTGTAAATTGATGACCAGTGAGCGCCGGATGTAACCTCGGAGTGTTCGGGCCTGTTGCTAGCAGATACCCAGGAATCGCCGTGGCAGGAATTAAATGCCGCTGCTGCCGTCCTTTTGCTCCAGACCGTCGGCCACGAGGACTAATTGGTAAATCGGAAAGAGTTAATGCGTTTTCCCATCTGACGCACTATTGCCACGAGCTCTACGCTTATCGGAAGTACTTGACAAGTGATGTTTTCTATGCTCTTATTTGAGCCGTCCTTGCTGCGCGCGCTGTAGGATGCTGCGACGGAGTCCGCGGTCCCAGTGTGTGGCCACTTATACACATCCATAGGAACGCGCACTCGACGTTACGCATTATCCTGACAGCTGACGGAACGTATCTAATAAAACGCACATTGCGGGGTTGAGTGGTCCAACCCATTTCGGTCCTTAAAAAAAAAAAAAAAAAAAAAAGACACACGGTACCGTTCTGCTGATCTATGAGATCTACGTCACTTTGGAGAAAAGCGTCTAATAAATGAATACATGAAAATATGAATGTATACATATGTAAATTTTTTTTCCTTATTCTGCCTGTTTTTGTTGGTCACCTGGGAGAAATTTGCCTGTCAAGAGAATACTATATCGTATGTTATGAAGGTCTTACAAAAATATGTTAATACATGAATGTGTTAATGCCTCTCTGATAATTAACACAGTTTCACTCTTATTATATTTTGATTTATGTTTATTCACTTTCATTTTATTCACATTCACTTTTTCATTATTACTACGTATTTGCAGGGTGGGGGCGCGGTGACGCAGCGGGTTTGGCCGGGTCCTGCTCTCTGGTGGATCTGGGGTTCGAGTCCCGCCTGGGATGCCTTGCAACGGACTGGTGTCCCGTCCTGGGTGTGTCGGGTTAGGCTCCGGTTCGCCGCGACCTCTGCTTGGAACGAGCGGTTTCAGCCAGTGTGTGTGTGTGTGTGTGTGTGTGTGTGTGTGTGTGTGTGTGTGTGTGTGTGTGTCTGTGCGTGTATATATTTGCATCACAGTAATGCCGCAGTGAACAGTACTGCCTCACAGTGCCTGGACTGTTTATGCATCCTTTCGAATTCATTTCTGCGACGTTTGCTTGTTCTCCCGCAGTCCAAAAACATTTTATAGGTGGGTTGAAAACTCCAAATTGCCTGTACCATGTGGATGAATGAGTGTCCTTGGCAAGCCTACAATTGACTGGCATTGCATCTAGGGTGTACGCTGCTTAACCCCATGCTTGCAGTCTGCAGGGTTGTCTCCGGACCCCCGCGGCTGTGAGTGAGTGAGTGAGTGAGTGAGTGATGCGAATCCTTGCGTGTCACAGCCTGCTGGCAAGGATACCAACCAAGAATGGATTTAATTGAATTATTTCAGTCTTTTTTCTTCTTGGAGAACTGTAGAATTGCAGGAATTAACTGCAAACACATCAGAATGATTGTTCCATTATTTTATTACTAACTCAGCACATGATCCTCTCCATAGTGTAGAGTAACTTACTCAGGGAATTTGATTTAAGCACTGCTGTAAAGACGACAATGACAACAGACCATGTTGTACATGCAGCTAATTCCCTCATCGCCTCATTTACGTTCTCCCTTCCGCCACACGATATTCTGAATGAGGGGCGGTTGAGAATTGATGTAGCCGGTCCAACACTTCGGACATGAAGTAACCGCGAGGAGGAAAAGCGGCGCCTCGAGCAAGCGGGGATCGACCCGAGGTTGTCTGAGGTCGTCTGCACATCGCAACCCAAAGCATTTCCATCCATCCATCCATTTATTTATTTAGATTTAGGTTTATTTCTCTTGTTCCACTGCTTTCTTCTTGTGCCCGCCTATAGCGGTGCTCATATGTTGTACTTTTCCTTGGGTTCTCTCATCAAAGTATTATCCGTAAATTGAATACCGGCATTATGCACACAAAGGCAAGAGAATATCTTTAGAGAGATACAATCACAGGCGAGTATCTACTGAGACTGGAAGACCAGATTAGACCTTAAACCCCTTATAATGAATGTTTGCCGTATCCTGCTGACATTAAGGCCAGGTGTTTGTACAGTGTTCAGGACCTGCAAGTTCTCTCATGGTATTTACTGAGCAGAGACGAGGCTACTTTTATACTCAATAATTAGGCCACGGTATCAAATTTTGCTTCCTCTAAACTTAGCCTGTGATGTAGATGTAAACTCCGATATTCTTCTCCAGTTAATAAAGGGGTATCATGAAGATGCCTCAATTAACAAGAATGTTGTTTTTTGTTCTCAGATTTATTATGTTGCAGCACATAACTCTGTGGATGATTTCAGAGGGTTAGATGCTTCATTCTGACTTGACAGAAAAGGAACAATTGCGTATAGTTCTTGTCTTTTCCCTGGTTAAACCCTTATGAAGCTTTTCTTAGGTTTCATTACGAACGTAATAAAACTGCATGTCTTCATTTTATTGGTTTAAAAAGAATATTATCACAGATTGCGTGGCGTTCTGATATATTATGGCATATTTCGTTAACATTAACAGATTTCCCTTCAAACTGTATCTACAGCATCGTGAACCAAGTTCGAAATCAATGTAAGAAAGATCCTTAACCGAACGCGTCAAAAACAACAAAATTATTGGCTGTTACTGCATATATTTTTTACCCGTGGACGGGCAAAATTAGCACCTTTAATTCAGACCTAATTTGCTTCATTAGAATGAAAATAACGGCAGAAGTGAGCCGTGTAGATTGGAACACGGTGGACTTGCACCGGCTCTGCTGGATGCTTATGTTCTCGTGGAGCCGTAAAAGCTGTGATTACTCTAATGCGCCGGCGTTGCGGTGTGCACAAAATCTGTCAGATTCACTTACTTGATTAATGTAATTACACTCTCATTAATGGTTTGCGCTGGGAGAAGGGTGGTACGTACCATCGACCAAACATCTATGCGCCCTCAGCTTAGCCAATTACTGTAAGAGGCGGCACGTGTCGGCCGCATCGGCGTGAGGCTTCGGTTAATGAAGAGGCGGGAGAAACGAAGCCATCTATGAAGTGATGAAGTGCCGTCTACGAAATGGTTTGCTCACAACGACGTTTACCGTATTCAAAGCTGCTGTGTGCTTTGAAAGGACGGAAAAATGGGATTCGGGAGGGCATCCGAATGAACCTTTGTCTGTCGTGGAAGCATTGATCGGCCGTTTGGCACGAGGTCTCGGCTCCGGGCTAACGATCGGCGGCGGGTCCTCATTTCCATGGCTACGGCAGGAGCCTGGAGGTGAGGTGCTACCAGCCACGGCGGAAGGAGCGCTGTGGGCAGCGTAGCGGCCGCATTTCATCAGAGCTTACACCTCAGCTCCCCCCTCTTCCAGGACTAGTGGCAAAAATCCGACCCAAAAATGTGTTAAAAAAACAACAAAAAAAAAAAAGAGATGGATATTCAACAGACCTCCTCTTGTGTTAACATTGAATATTGTTTTTCGTAGCGCTTGCTTTGGTCTGTGTTGCTTATGTTGTTTGTTTTTCGTTATAAATAATGCCAAGGCCATATTTTTAAAAAAAAAAAAAAAAAAAAAGAAAAAAATGTAATTCTAGAACAGCTGACATGGATGGATCGATCCAGGATGGAGACACCACTCCATCTCTCCTCCTGGCCTTTCTGATCCGAGACCTGCCTGGATTTGTTCGGCAAGGAGCTGCCAGCAGAGATGATAGGCTCACGCAGTGACCCTCTACTCCATCGACCGTCTCAAGCTGCGTATCTTCCGCACCCTTCCGGCTCCATTCTTGCGCCAGTTCAAAGAAGCCCAGCTGTTGTGGGGACAAGCTGGGCTTTCAAGGCACATATCCCACGCAATTGCTTCCTCTAAAACAGGAGCTTATTTTCCCTTCGCTTGGCTGTCCCACAGTTTGGAGACAAAGCCCACATGCTTTCTGTCCTCCATAGCTCTCCCCTTTGATTTCAAACAGAATTGGTATCGGATCAGACACTGGCTTGTTTTGTGTTTAGATTACTGTGTGAGGACAGATAGACACAGAAGCTGAAAATCAAAGAGGGAACAATGAGACTTCTGGGGGGCGAGTGTTTGAAAATAAATGTTCTTTGACTTGCGATGCTCTTCTCCAATCACCATGGTGATGCCTAGCAAAGACGGGTTTTGCCTCCCCGCAGCAAAGACCAGGTGCCTTGTCTCGTCGGTCCAAGATCGCGTTCCTGCTTTCCTTGTAGCCGCTTGTTCCCCGTCCGTCATGATACGTTTGCTCCGTGACGGAGAGCGAGAGAGGCAGGTATAGTCGAGGTACACCTTTGTCCATGTGGCTGAAGTGATGTTTAATTAGCTAAGGCTCCGCGATGTCTTGGCAGGAGCCGAACGACGAGACCACGCTAAGCGGGGAATCCCTCTCCGCTGCGGAGCAGAGGATCGGGGCCTTGTTCGGAAGCGAGACTCCTGCCAAATTCTAGGTATCTCACCGGGAAGCATGTATCCGCTCCATCGGAGGTCATTTCAAGGCTGCGGTCTGAACCGCTCACGGGAGCAGCGTGGGTCTCGCCAGATAATGAATCGACCCGCTCGCGTTTCCAATGCCCGGCGTTCCCTCGGCAGCGTGACCTTCTTTCTTTTGGCCAAGTCTAAATCATACGCTTGCTGAAAGCACAGGTCGGGGAAGCAGACAAATAAAATCTAGGCAACTAGCAGGCCATTAATATTAGTTGGTTTAATAGATGTGATCTCAGGTTATAACCATCGCTCACAGATAACCCAAAAACTGAAAACGTGTGCAGCCTGTATAATATATTCAAAACGCCTTCAACTTAGTAGACTTTCTGCATCATTCTTGTGATTTTGGCAAAAAACAACTCGCTTAAAGCCTTTACTCTTCCTAGATCGTGTTTTTATTTTACCCTTTGCAGAGAGGAAAAGGCAGCGTGTGGAGTTCCAGATGTGTCCGTATCGATAATATGAACACGGTATTAAAACGTTTCGGCAAATTGTTAGACGCCAGCATAAATATTCAAATACTTTCCAGCACAAGGACTAAGTGCGATCATATTTAATGTAAGAGAGCTACTGTTGAAAACAGTATGCGCTTTCTGTTGTACAGATCTTTAAATCTTATTAAGTGTACTGTATGTCGAATAACACTTGGGATGGAGGCAACTGGCAGATATTTGTAGCAACAGCAGTCTGTTCAAAGGGGGCACTTTCTATTCGAAGACAAGCTAGCGATCGAGGCCTTTGCTGGTACTTATAGTAAATAAGGGGCAGCCGGTAGCATAGGGGTTCGAGCTGCTGTCTTTACACCCAAAGTTTGAAGATTTGAATCCCACCTCCAGCCCCATTACCCCCAAACAAGGTGTTTATCCTAAGATTGCTCCGGTAAAATTGCCCAGCTGTATCACGGGGTAAATAACTGTTGTCACTCTGGGGGGGGGAAGGCGTCGGCTAAACGAATAAATGTAAATGCATGTCTGCCTCTGTTCTTCCAGCAGCCGCTATAGTGGTCGGAGGTGCTCTCTGTGGACTCGGGAGATTCAAACCCCACCTCTTGCTGTAGTCCCGGATTTGCTCCGCTAAAAGTTACTCAGCCGTACGACTGGTTCAATAAGTGTCGATCGCTTTGGCGACAAGCGGCAGATAAATACGTGAATGTTTGACATCTCCATTGTCATTTATTGAGGGCAATAAGGTGTCAGTTCATGCCCTGATGACAGAATGTCAGAAATGGGAGAAACATTTACTTTATTCACACTTCCATGATTGACAATTGATTAATCCGCAGATATCTTGCATCCTGAATTAGCTGCCGAGAGCAACTGCATGGTGGTCGCTCGCACTCCAGGCACGCGCAAATGTAGCTGAACGACTACAACAGAAATGTTAATTAATTCGATTCATAACGGATAGCTCGCGAAGCAGCTAAACGCTGACGGCACTAATGAAAACGGTTCTCCGTGATGCGTCACCTGCTTCGTGCGGCGCCGCGGGTGTTCTTTGGGCTCATGGGTACAAAACACTTGTGTAGGTCCTGGTAAAGCCATATGTCGGGGGGAATATGAGACTCCAAAGGCTTCCCGAAGTGGTCCCGTAGTAATGAGGAAACGTGACGTCTTCGGGCACTTAAGCAGCGGAAACCTCCCTCTTAAGAGCAGTTTATCTCCTGGCAGCATCTGGCGTTACGTGCTGCAGTCCCAGCACCAGCCATTACCGAACACCAGGAAACCTAGTTCAAACATGGAAATAATAACCATCTCTTGCTCTTAGCTCCGTATCTGGGATCTTTAGGGGGTTAGTTGTAAGTGGGCAGTAGATTTGGCATTTTCTAGCGAGGAACTGGCGTACGTACCGGTGCCGAGAGGGTAAGCGCGATTTCGCTGAAGACGCGCCGAAGAGTGAGCTACATGTCATCGCTTCTCAGAGGAGTTTGCTGTTCTCATTCTCTCAGCACATCGCTTTAGTACGTGCTTATGACCATCCTAAAATGCCACCGTGCTTATAATTCGCTTTTGTCTTCCAACGGGATTCGGCATATTTAATCGCTGTTGTCTCTATGCCTGATTATGTTCAGAGATCTGAATGGGAATGTATCTGTTTTTTTTTTTTTCCCTTCCCCATTAATACTAGTGTGATTACCCCGATTTACAAAAGTAATGTGGTGCTGGAAAGCCCTTCTTCGGTTAATCTCACGTTTTACTGATTGCAGTAGTTTTAATATTAGTTAAAGCATTATCTCTGAATTGACAGAATAATAAAACATTTTTTATTGTCCTCCCATGTCTTACAACACACTGTGCCCATCTGCAGCTGGGAAGGAGGCAACTGGAAGACATTTGTAGCATCAGTATGTTCAAAGGGTGAACTTTCTATTCAAAGACAAGCCAGCGATCGACCTTCACTGGTAGCTGCAGTAAATACAGGGCAGCTGGTAGCATAAGGGTTACAGCTGCTGCCTTTGCACCCAAAGGTTGTGGGTTTGTGTATCACCTCCAGCTGCAGTAACCCTGAGCGAACTGTTTATCTACTAATCCTTCTCTGGTGGAAACTTACATCTGATCCCCGTCTGGTCTTCTGGACTCTTACGTTTCATCTCTCCGGCTTGTCCAGAATGCTGAAGCTCAGGTTGCCTTCGTCTTGCCCGAGTGCTCTCGTGGATCTCCCCGTCTCGTTTCTCTCCGCCGGTTGCTGTAGCTGCCCGCATCGCATTCAACTCTCCGGTTACGACTGTTGAGGCAGTCGAAGGATTGCACCCCAGTATCTGCTGGGCCTCGACACTCCAAGCATCCTAGCAGCGCCTCAATACTTCTCTGCTCACTTGGCCAGTCCGCTCACAAGAGGTCCGGAATCAAAGGTCGGTCGGTTCTCAACCTTGGCTCCGATGTGGAGAAACGATCTTCCTTACGTTTGTTCACTTATCTGACACTTTTCTCCAAAGCGATTTACAATGTTAGGGTGCTGTCAATTACTTACCCCTTAATAGGGCTGGGTAATTTTACCGGAGTAATTTAGGGTAAGTACTTTGCTCAAGGGCACTACAGCTGGAGGTGGGCATCAAACCGGTGAGCTTTTTGGGTCCAAAGGCAGCAGCGCTAACCACTGTACTGCCGGCTGTCTCTCTCAGAAGTGCCGGATCTTATTTGGCATTAAAGAAGGGTCTGAAAATTCATACTTCTTTCCTGATCTCTTAACAGCTCCATATATTTGCATCTTACCATCTGTCACAATCACCTTTGTATTTCCTGGCAGACTCAGTTCTATAGGCAGCTATTCTGCAACGTGGGCCGCAAAAACGGCGATACGAATGTGTGCCCGTGGTATCGGACAGGCTCGTCGTGCTTCAACAGTTGCGTGCCCGCATCTAAATATTGTTGTGAAATGCACGTTTGTTTGTCCCGAGGTTGTGTTGCTTTAGAGAAAAGCATCTGCTAAATGGATAAATGTAAACGTATTTTCAGAAATCAAGTACTAAATATCAATACTAGTGCAACTGTGTGCCTTTTCAGAAATAAAAATTTATTTCGTTGTTATGATGTGATAATGATGACCGTGGCTGTAGATTAGATATCGATGACTGTGGTGTAGTTTGACCTTGGCATTTTTTCTGCATAAATTTTAAATTTTAAATTTTTTTTTCTTCTTTTTTTTCCCCTCCCTCGATTTTCAGTTGGGAGTTTTTCTTCCTTTCCTCCGTGGCCAGTAGGCATACTTATAGCTCTATAAAAGCATCGTATCGTGATGGTCGGTAGTCAACTGTCTTCTGTGTTTCTTCATTTGATGCATTTGTTTTTCTTGCCTTATGCCTGTGTTAGTGCGCTCTCTGTCACTGTGCGAGAAGCGCTCTGTAAAAATAAATTAAATTGAGTTGAAATGAATGCGTTATCTAAAAGTAATGTTAGAAAAACTCGAAACCATGAAAAGGAAAATTCCTTAAATATCTTCGCCGCTGCTTTGGCTGTGTTTAGGTGCCCGTGGTTTTGTGCGAATACCAGATCGTTCGACCTCTGTCTCTGACCCTTTGTTCCGTCTCTGGCCTTTGGCTCACCTGTCTCAGGGCGGAAATGGCCTCTCGGTCAAACTAGACTCGCGGTTGATCTTGTTCACTTGTTCGGCTGCTGGAATAAAGATTAATCTCTGAATGTTTCAAGAGCCAACCTTTGTGGCAAGAGGAAGGGGCAACCCCGGGGTCGCACCACTGGAGTAAAAGCTGACGCTCGGCTGTTAAAGGGTTCGGCGGAACATCCGGCTCCAGACTCGGACGCGTCACCCGCAAACGCGGAGGCTTGTTTTCCTGCTCGGGATGACGGGAGAATAGGGTGCGGTACCATATATGCGCCATACGCCTCATCTGCACGGTCCGCACTCGCTGGTGCTTCACGTAGCTAAGGGAGCTACAGGTTCTCTGGAGGGCACCATTCCCACGTTACACACGCTCAACAATCTTTCCTTATACATCTTTTTTTTAAGCACGGACCTGGGGGCGGGGGGGGGGGATTTCAAAGGTATGCATATTTCCATTTATCTGCGAAGACCACACAAAGGGATTTTGAGAGAAAGCAATTTCAAAGCCTAATGTTGCAACACCGGAAAGAGCGCAGCTTCATTGCACGCTGTGTAAAGATTTGTAACTTCATTAATGGAGCTGCAATCCGAAAATCTCTTTCGCAGCCAGACGTCAGCTGGAAGAAAAAAAAATAATAACAAAAACCCAGACAGCTTTGATCTCCGTCCCTCCTCCCTTCCGGTACATTCAGACAGATGCCTCTCCTTCTCGTGGACCATCGTTCTGCTCGCGCTCGCTCCCGTACCACCTTTCTTGCGAACGGTGCCTCCGTGCTGAGATTGCTTTCGAGTGGTGGTCCTCTGGAAGTGGTCCTGTCCACCCGTCCACCGGTTTCCATGTCCGCGGGTTCCGCTCCAGCCCAATCCTCCTGCGCCGATGGGGTCCGGGCCGTGCGCGTTTGTGGCGGGATCGAGTCGCGTTCTCAGATTATCCCGCTGACCAGACAGCCTAGACCGGTACGATTCCAGGTGCAAGGACTGCTGGGAACTTGCATCATCATTAGCACAAAGTCTTTGTTAATGTTGTTTGTGTGTCTTGTTAATAAAGTGCAAACATACCTGAGGGAATTTGTTAAACTTCAGTAATTAATTGTTTTGTGCTGCAGGTACTTCATTATTTCGTTCTTTATTTAAATCTCACAAAATCCCATTTTTGGAGGGTGTGTTTATATGCGTGTTTTTTTTTTTTTTATAAACAAAATGCATTGGTCCATCACTGCTCGTAGGTGTTTTTGTTACACATCCTGAGGTTAGTATGTTTTAATAAAATGTTACAATGAATATGACTGAATCTAGTATCATATCAAAGCAAAATCGGGCTTTAAATCAGCATTTAAAGTATCAGGAAAATTTTAAATAAGATCGAATGTATAGAAGCAATAAACAAACTGATAAAATGCATGACTGCAATGCAACTTTCTCCATTGGTGAAGTAAATGGAGCATGAATATGATTCCAAACACTCTTTAATTTCTAGAACTAGCTCAGATTTTACATTAATTTCATATAAATTGCAGTATCTAAGTTCGGTACATGTGTTCTTTTAACTTTAAATCGAATAACAATTATTTACTCATTTTTACAGCTGGGTAATTTTTCTGGAACAGTTTAGGGTGAGTTCCGTGCTCAAGGATGCTACAGCTGAAGGTGGGATTCAAAGTGACAACCTTGTGCTTTAGATCCTCTGCATTTATTTTTACATTTATTCATATAGCGGACGCTTTTTTCCCAAAGCGACGTACATCTCGGAGAACTCCGCTAAACACTACCCTACCGGCTGCCCCACGCCGTCGCCCCCCTCCCCGATCTTAGTATTTTTATTAGCTGTCCGGTGCAATTTGCCACCTATCTTGCACCCTCTTTCAGCACAGTATCAGTTAGTGGACTATTTTCCATGCCCGCTCTTTTGAAATGATATCGGTGTGTCTGTCCATCGTGGTATTTTCTGGGACTGCAATAAGTCATGGCCATGATCATCAGAGAGGAGGGAGCTGGTAGAGGTGTATGGATTTCTATGAATTACTTTTCCAGTGACCTGGTCCGCTGTCAGTACTGTATCTCAAACTAGTGAGATCCCAGGGGGTCCGTTGAACGGAGCGGCATGGCGCACAGAACCGATGTCGGTGCCCTTGAGCCACATGCGGTGAAGTGATGTCGGAGCTTAGGCCAAAGTACCTTAAAGTATGTCAAACTATCGCTCGGCTCGTTTCGTCATTGTAACGTTCTCGGTGTGCTCGGCGGTGCCCGTTCGCTGCTGTTTGCGGTGGCACTTTTTCTCGTGGCACAATTTACAGCGAGACTCTCGGCCAGCCGGAAGTCGTTCCGAGTAGCTGATCCGTACCGGCGCTTCTCGAACACCGGTCCGGGCCCTCGCCTGACTGTCACACCTGCGCTCTCCGACGCTCTGGATTCCGTCCCCTCGCGGAGCCTCGGCGGCAATGAGGAGGCCGTGCTGTCGGCACCCTGCTCTGCCGCTCGTCACTTGGTCGTTTCGCATCCGTGAGCGTAAGCGCCCGAAGAGATGCCCTCCCGCCAAATGGCGCGCGGTTTAATCGGTCGTCAACCCCGCGGGTCCGCCGCTCCACGCTTCGCACCCCCTCGATGCTCCCGATTGCATTTCCGCCCCTGTCGGCCAGGGTTTTGCACCTCTTTCCTCTCCTCCGTCACAAACGGAGCTGCTTCGTAGCTGCAGTTGTGAGGTCGGAGCGGCGCGACCGGAATCCGACAATGATTAGTTGATTTGGATAATAAAGAGATCGGATTGAATTCCGTCTCTTTGTTAAAAGTGTCAGGTCCCTGTGTGCGGATAAGGAGCTCCTCCGATGTTGATTAACGTTTTTCCCTCTTGTTTTTGAGAGTTTAAACTGGAATTTTGGTGATGATGGAATGACCTTTAGGCTCCCTTCTGGGTCGTACGGTTCTGTGAGCTGGGAAAATTTGATGAAATAATGAATAAAATTGAACTCTAATGGAAATTAAAAATTTCGGCTTGCTCTAATAAAAGCTCTGGATCTTCAGAGTATCTCACATGATGACAGAGCAGGTTGTGTTTGTTAAAATGCAATGAAATGCCAACTATAGGAAGCTGTGACACTGGATGTGGTTTTTATATGGTGGAGTAACCAGATGGAAATGCTCTCTGTCCAGGATTTAGGGAAGAGGAGGTCTGGTGGGAAGAGTATACAAAATACAGAAAGGAAGACTTTGGGGGCATCGCAGTGGGATTGTGGGTATTTGGAGACTGGTAGCAGGTTGTCCGTTCCTTCACATCCCACACGCAGGAGTTCATTCGCTTACAGAGACACGATTCCCCTTAGTGTTCCTTATGATAACTATTAAGGGCGTGTTTGTATTTATCTTTATTTTATTTATTTTTTATTTGTGTTGGATTTATGTTTTAAAAGCTACACCAGTTAGCCAGATAAATATGTGGAGTATTTTTCTAACGATCTGCTTAAGTACCACTTTTAAATATTCAACTGTAAATTAAATGCAAAGTATTTTTTTTCGTAATTTAAGCTAATTTTCTTATTTTTAACACACAACGCATTTTGCAAAGCTTTTCCTAAGAATGGTACTTGAAATAAATTTACATGCAATGTTTGACCATTCCCGGAGAGTTTATGATAAATATCGGATGTGTTCTCTTTCAGTCCAGAATAACTGAAGAGGTTTCGACTGATAATAGAGGATTTTTTCATTATATAGTAATGTAGGTCACACACAAGATGGTTTTTCTCCAAGTGTTACTATGAACAGAACAGCCTGTTAGGCGAAACAAGAGCATCATTTTAATCTTTAGAAGAAAGAGAGGAGAAATCAAATCAAGTTCACATTTTTATTACACTATTATTATTCTATTGGTTAGTTACTTAAGTAGACGCTCTCATCCATTAAAGCAAAAAATCTGGGCAAAGTACAATATGCAAAGTCACAATAACTCAATTGTGCTCTCCTGTTTGCTCTTAAAAAATGTGTCACAGCGGTTCAGATCATGTAGATAATTTCTATACAGCATGGATCTTTGGTCTACACTGCCATTATCAAATTTAAGACCCTGCTTATGGCCTACGAATGCATCAATAGAACTGTTCCCAGATATCCACAAGACTTGATCAACCGCTACACCCCAACCAGACTGCTGTGCTCCTCCACATCTGCCCGCTTGGCGGTCCCACGTACGAAAGGTTAAAGCACGGAGGTTCTCGGTACTGGCTCCGTTGTGGTGGAACGACCTCCCCCTCTCACTCAAAACTGCTGAATCCATGTCCACATTTTAAAAGGGTCTTAAAACTCACCTCTTTCAGACTCACTTCGCCCATCATCTCTTAAGTTCATGTAAGGAGTAAATGTTCATGCTCTATAACTTGAAGATCATCCCCAGATAAACCTTTACACAGCTACTCGTGTAATGTAACGTAAATGTTTATAAGAAAAAAAATAGTAGGAAGCTGATCAGGAATCGTCGATATTTGGAAGAAGTTTTATGCAGCTACTCGTGTGATGAACGTTGGTTCATATGGTGGAAAGAAACAAACTAAGTGCACTTTAGAATCACACGTCTGCATCTAAGTGTCTCTTCCTGCTCATGTAATGAACACACTGTATTTTCTATGAGATGTTCGTCACTTTGGAGAAAAGTGTGATAAATGAATACATGATGTAAATGTGCACTGCAGATACTTAAAGAAAAAGGTTTGAAGAGATGTCCTCAACAATGTAACCAAGGTTTATTTAAGTGAAATCGCCCAGGTAGGGAAATTCCCAGTGTGAGGGGGGTGAAATTATTTATTATTCATTATTTTTTTGGGGGAGAAAAGTAGTTTGTGGACAAAAAAAAATGTCAACTGTAAATAAACTTTCAAAATAAAAGGTATTTTATGTGTGATAATCCAAACACATTTTATAATATTTGTAACAATATTCTTTTGATATGTGTCATATTTTATTCATTCAATAACCGCTTGTCCACCTGAGGGTCACGGAGGTGCGGAGCCTACCCAAGAAGCCTAGGTTGTGAGACATTTTCACCCTGGATGAACATATTTTGATCATTTGACTCACAGATGTTTATGATTCAAAGAAATAAAGCTCCCAAGATCAGAGTGTCTTTCGCATTGCGAGGTTCACGGACGCCGTTACTCCATCCGAGTGTGGCTTTCCCAGCAAATGGTCCTCGTTCCTGCTGTCGTACCCTTGAGCACAGTAATTTCCCATGAGTCCGTGCGGTAAAATGACAAAGCTGTACATATAGTTAAGTAACTAAGTATCTTAAAACCTTGAGTTTAGGTTTCTCTGGGGAAAAGCAGATAATGAATTCTTGTTAATAATAAAAATGAGCATCGACTCGGTTAAGATATTAATTTTACCTTAAGCGATGTGATCGGCTGAGGATGAGAAGCGTGAGCATATTAATAAACTACTTGGAGGAATATTTGTCTCCATTCAAGGCCATCGTTGAAAGAGAAAAGTCCAGCCGCCTCCATCTGAGGATCGCTTGTACGGTAGCGGTCTTTGTTTCTAGGGTAACGTTGAGGTCGCTACCCTAGATTTTTCCAGAAAATAGCCAGAGTGCTGACGCCGAGGGACAAAAACCCTTTGGGTTTCAGACACCAAGTGTGTATCTCTGCTCCAAAATGGCTCATACAAGTGTCGGATATGAGCCATCGTCCGGAATAAAATGCTCTTTGTGGAAGTAGAATGACTTTGTGAGTGGGCAGAAATGCCATTGTACTGAATAATAAGTGGTATGAATAAGGGTGCATATTTTCCATAAGCCACTGTGGCGGTTTATCATTGCATGGGCCCCCATCGTACGAGGGCTGAGAGGACACCTCTACTACCGCCTCTTTCTCGCCATCGCCACGTCGCTCAGCGACCGTCGCCGGCACCTGGCCCTCTCACCTGGCTGCTTATTTCTTCCCGCGCTTCACACTGTGGCATTTATCGGCGTTATTACGTCTCGATAATCTCCGTGCGCCAGCGACGCTCTCGCGGCGCGTCGCCTGCGGGCTCCGGAGGCGAACCTCCGCAATCCCTTTCGTCCGCTGTGCTGCGGCACGTGCTGCGACCCCAATTCTGGAAGAGCCGCATAGGAACACCCTGCACTCCACCTGGGCCCCGTCGCCAAAAGCCTTTCTCTGTGCCGCTGCCCGGCGTTCATCGTTATTCATCATTAACCCGGCTGCCGTGAAAGCATCGCTCCTTGACATTTAGAGATATCGCTTTGAAATGGCAAACTTACGGCCGCAGCTGGGAGGTGGAGACGGAGACGGACCGTTTTCCCTTGACGGCAGAAAGAACTCTGCCGGGTTGAGCTTCTCTCTCGTCTCACTGTGACGCACCATAAAATGTGCCTATTCAAACCGCCAGTGTTGCACAAACCCTGGGACTCTGAGTAAATCTGCCCTGGTCCTATCTCTACACATCAGTTACACTGGCAAGTATCATTATTAGTAGTAGCAGCAATGGCGATGGTGGTGGTAGGAAAAGCAGCAGTAGTACTACTAGTAGGAGTAGCAGTAGCAATAGCAATAGTGGTATTAGTAGCAGTAGTAGTAGTTATAGTATTAGCAGAAATAACCGTAGTAGCAGTAGTATTCGTAGTAGTAGTAATAGTACTAATAGTCGCAGAAATAACCATAGTACTACTGTTAGTAACAGTAGTAATAGTAGTAATGTAGTTGTAGTAATAGGGGGGCGTGGTGGCGCAGTGGGTTGGCCTGGGTCCTGCCCTCTGGTGGGTCTGGGGTTCAAGTCTCGCTTGGGGTGCCTTGTGATGGACTGGCGTCCCGTCCTGGGTGTGTCCCCTCCCCCTCCAGCTTTCCGCCCTGTGTTGCCGGGTAGGCTTCGGTTCCCCGCGACCCTGTATGGGACAAGCGGTTTCAGATAATGTGTGTGTGTGTGTGTGTGTGTGTGTGTGTGTGTGTGTGTGTGTGTGTGTGTATAGTTGTTGTAATAACAGTAGTAGTATTACTACTAATACTACTGCTACTACAGTTATTTGTGCTAACACTAATACTACTACTACTGCTACTAATACTGCTGCTGTTACTCCTACTAGTACTACTACTGCTAGTAGTAATAGTACTAGTAGTAGCAGAAATAACCATAGTACTACTTTTAGCAGCAGCAATAGTAATAGTAGTAATATAGTTGTAGTAATAACAGCAGTAGCAGTAATAATAGTAGTAGTATTAGTAGTAGTAATAGTAGTATTAATAGTGAACCTCGGCACAGCAAGTGGTAGGTAACAAACTAGGTTTACTTGAGACTTACCCATCTGCAGCCATGTCTCTTTCTCTTAATGTAATGTACAAATTGTATTTTTGCCGAGATGTACGTTGCTTTGGACAAAAGCGTCTGCTAAATGAATAAATGTAAAGGTAGCAGAAGCAGTAATAGTACTAGTAGTAGCAGAAATAACCATAGTACTACAACTAGTAGTAGTAGTTGTGCAGGTGACGTTTTACCCAGAACTACTTCCCACGTCATTACCAGGGTGAATTGCAGTGAAACAGCGGCAGGGAATGTACTCGTGGTTTGCACGTGAACCTTCATCTGCACCACCAAACTCACTCTTACCTTTATACTGGTGCGAGATGTTGGAAGGACTGCGGTGGGAAGGTGAGCGCGGTAACTCGGGGCGATGCGGGTAAACAGCCCCTACAGGTCAGAGGTACATGGAACACTGTCTGAGCACCGCTGAGCCCCACAGCCCACGTGTAAGTGAGGAGAAACACCTCGTGAACGTTCTCGCTTCCGGCTCGCAGATGTGTGACGGTTCGCAGTCAGAAAGGCTCCGATCTTGAGAGCGACACCTTGTTACATCCGTGTAAATCCAGGTTTTCTGTACAACTAGGAACCCGAAGCATTGAATGAAAAGCTTCCTAGAGACCGGTACGTCTGTGGTATCGGAAGTAATACAACTGACCCTTTCGTGGGCACTTCAGTATCCGGGCGTTAATTTACGCTCAACGTTTTATATACGTTTGCTTTTCTAATTCTGTTTATTGAATTTTACTGTGGAAATATTGCTCTTTATTTGCATACATTTCATTTATGTGACACTTGCCTCCAGGGCAACTTACAGTTATTTACCTGTTTATACAGCTGGGTGATTTTACTGGAGAAATTTATGGTTAAATACCTTGTTCAAGGGTCCTATAGCTACAGGTGGGATTCAAACCTACAACCTTTGGGTCCAAAGGCAGAAGCGCTAATCACTACGCTTCCAGCTGTACTCTTGCATGGGTCATATGTAGACATGTACATCGTGTCTTTAGAGCTTCAAGAAATGTGTTTGATTCCGATCATGTCCATGTGCTGGAACCTGGAAGAGAGCGCGGCAGGTGGACGCCTTCGTGATCCTCGTTGTGCTACGTAGGTCACTCTAAAACCACACACAGGACCCCCTAAGTTGAGTGTCAAGTATTTTGGAAAGGAATGGTTTCTAGGCTGAAGGGATTTCGTGTAATTCTAGTATTTCTGCTCCTAGAATTTAGTCTCTTTTGTGTACCTACCTGCATATTTAAAAAAAAAAAAAAGTGTTCCCATGGTAACAACTCCTGTAATGAATAACCTCCCCTTAAATTTTTGCAGCCAGGAAAGTATTATTGACACTAATGACACAGGTCTACCTGCACATGCGATGGGGGCTGCTCTTCCGTACCGTCAGCACCTGCTTGTCATCTTAAGGATATGAAACGGGGTGGAATTGTTTCCGTAGCATCAACACCGAGAAATAACCCGCTCTTTAATAGCAGTTCAGCCTTGTTGTACCTGTTAGTGAACAACCCCCCCTGCACCCCATTCCTTCATTTCACCAGTCATCCCATCTTGCATCTCCTGGTCCCTCTCTATTGTTTTGCTAGAATCGTTTCCCCCAAAACTCCCCATGGATCCTAGGAGCTCCCAGAAGATCAGGCCATGGGGGGGGGGGGGTGTTGGGATTGATTTTAGGGGCACTTTGGCCTCTCCATTCCCTTTTGCACCTGTGTCTCAGCCACAACACCTTCATGCAGATGTTGCTTGCTGGTCATGATGTTTTGCCTTTCTTCATTATATGATTCATATTACATTTTTCTGTCACTTCTCTCCAAAGCATCTTAGAATTATTTACCAGTTTATACAGCTGGGTAATTTTAGTGGAGCAATTTAGGGTAAGTACCTTGATCAAGGGTTCTACAGCTGGAAGCAAGACTTGAACCTGCACCCTTCAGGTCTAAAGGTACCAGCACTAACCACTACGCTACACTAGCAGCTATCCTACTGTTAAACCGGGGGACACTGTTTACAACTTTCAGACATGTAGTATGGAACGTCTGAAGATTTCACAATGTTAAACACTATCTGATGAAGTATATGAACAATTTTCCCTGAACTCTGTATGGAAGCCCCTCCCGTTCTACCTGTTGAGTGCAACATGTTAAGTAGTCTGAATAACCATGGTAAACTCTCTGAGTTACTTATAGATGAGTGGTAAGTAACATTAATTGAATAAAACTAATCAGCTCCCTTTGCTTTAGTCATCTTCATTGTTTTTTTTTTTTTGTTTTGTTATACTCATATGGAGTATTAGCTAATGGTGCTCTTTGTGTATGTCTGCTGTTTTAATGTTTTTTCCTTCCATATTTTCATGCTTTCATGTTTACGTATGCATGTTTTTGGGGTCTGTCTTGTTCTCTGCTCGTTTTCATGTTGTTCACCCACGAATTATGCGGTTTGTCAACTGTCACTGGCGTTGAGGTCGAGGTCGAGAATGCGGGAGGCGTGTGGGAGTCACGCGGGAGTCACACGGGAGTCACGTTCCCATCCGTCCTGTGTTTCCGCTCACCCAGCCTACGTGGAGCTGGCCCCCATTGGCATCAGCTACATCATCTCAGGTGTGCAGTACACAGGTATGTGGGCGGGATATACTGGGGCGGAAAGGCGGGGCTGCCGCAGCACCCCCCACCCCCACGTATATCGCCATGCGGAGACACCTCTGCTCTGAGGGAGGACGGTGTGGGTGTCTCTCAAAAGTGTGTGTCTGCAGTGGGCGTGAAGTGCTGTACTTAGCATTTGTGCTGTTGTGTAACTCCGTGTGTGCGTGTGTGTGTTTCCTCTTTGGATCCCATACCAATGGCATCGACAAACGCACGAAGGCTACGAGGCTTCAGTCATTACGAAGTCAACATGTAACACGTGCTCTGTGTGCAGGTGTGCAAATACCCAAGAAAACTGTGCTCTTGTTTCCTATTTTCATTGCATTTATACACACGCGAATAAAGAATTAATCTGCCATTGCATTTGTTCTTGTTGTTTTTACTAAATGAATTTATAGTTCCTAAATGTTAGTTTTGTTTGGAAATGTTAATTAATTAGACCCTTTCTTGTTTTCGGCTGATTGCGAGAGATTGCCACGACAACATTATTTTAATGAGGGCAGAAAACAAATTGGTTGTGTGTGCATTTTTCTTTAATTGCCTTTTCCTCGTCTTGAATTTAATTGAATCGTTTCATTGATTGTTTGATTTACATTATTTTATATATTTATTTTTATCCACAAACTATCCCCATTGTTTGTTTTTTTTTTTTTTCTCCTTCTTCATGCTTCCTTGTTGTTTAATGCATTAAACGGAGGGTCGTGAGGTTGTGTGACATCCATTACGTTACGACACCCTTCCGCTGCAAGAGTGGGTTTTCGGACCTGCGGGAGGATATTCGGCAGAGATTTTATGTTCGCTGTGTAGTTTAGACCAAGACTAAGCTTAATCTGTGCCCTAAAAAACAGCCCTAAATACACAACTGGACCACCCCTCCGTACGTTCCCGTGCACCCTTGTGCATTTCAGTGCCGTAAACACGCGAACATCGATCCGGTACATATTGCAACCCTTCCCCTTCGCAGTCCTCTGCATTGTCATCCGTCTGTCTTCCAGGTACCCGAATGGTCATGCATCTGTACTTAGCAGCCTCCACTTGTGATACTTGGGAAGCTTTTGTTAACAAAAAAATATGTACACGAGGTTATAGCAACAAAAAGTGTGTGTGTGTGTGTGTGTGTGTGTGTGTGTGTGTGTGTCGAGAGAGAGAATCAGAATAAGTTTTAATGGCCAGTGTGCTGACACACACAAGGAATTTGCTGTAATTCTAGATGCCTCCAGTGTTTACAGACAAACAAACAGCTGACCCAGAATTACAGAATAAATAACATATTTAGAGTATACAAATATATATAATATGCGCACACACTCACTATATATATGTATATGTAACTGCATGTGTACTGTATATACTATAGATGTACTATATATATAAATGGTATAGTTATATATGGTGTTATATATACAGTGCGATAAGGGAGATGGCTGGCCAGCTACAATTATACAATGTGTGTGTGTGTATAAAACTGAAATAACCATGAGGAAATATTTTAAGTAACATTTAATATCGCCACCCTGCTTTGCTGTTTACACAGTAAATTGCATTGTATCTGCATTCGCCTCTGTTTTGACACATTTACAGCCTTTTCATATTTAGGTCAGACGCTGGTGTCCTATTTATGCTAATCCGTGTACGGACTGCGAGAGTCGTTCCAAGCGGTGGACTGCGAATGCCTCTATATACCTGCCCTGAGACGGAAGAGTGTGTTTCACATTTCTGTTTGTTTCAGTTAAAAAAAAAAAAAAAAAAAAAGATTTCTTTCTGGATTCTACACGAGGTTATTTAAAAAGCAGAGTAATTCTTTTGGAATTTGAATGCTGCACTACAGCTCAGGGATGTTGTAGCTGCTCATTCATCTTCCATCCCACAATATTTACATGTATTTATTTATCAGAGCCTTTTCTCCAAAGTGACTTCCAATGAAATCTCTGTAGTGTTATGAGCCCACACACCTTATTCACTAGGGTGACTTACACTGCTAGATACACTACTTACAAGGGGTCACTCATCCATACACCAGTGGAACACACACACTCTCTCTGTCACTCACACACTATGGGTGAACCTGAACAGCATGTCTTTGGAGTGTGGGAGGAAACCAGAGCACCCAAAGGAAACCCACCTCCACCCAGACTGAGCAGGGATTAAATCCACATCCTCTTGCACCACCCAGGCCCTGTGAGACAGCAGCGCTACTCGCTGTGCTACCGTGCCACCCGTGTTTGCTTATTGGTGCCTCCTCCTGAGAGCGAGAGACACGTTCTCCTGGTTGAGGACAGATTTCTCCTCGGGTCACATCATCACGTTGTGTTTTTGCTTGTAATATTCCCATAAATTTTGCCGACTTTGGGGGAGTTTACTCCTCTTGTTGCTCCCCTTAGGCGATGATGTTAATCACAGTCATCCGAGTACCTCCGTCAGTCCTTATTTCGTGGAGGCCGGTGGACAGCTCGTGCTTTAATTATATCTCTGGGTAAATTCTAACAATTCACTAGGACATATGAATACATCCTTAATTAGGTTGCTTGGTTTTGTTGCCCCAGAGAGCGAAGGTTTGTTCACAGTTTGTCATCTCTAAATACGCGGAGGTAGTGCAGGCAGCATTAACTCTTGACCGGATCGGAGCTGCTTTTTCGCGAGACGCGCAAAGCCGCCGAAGAAGTTCTCGTACTACGTGCACCATTGACCGTGGCTGCGTCCCCTAACGCCTCCTCGGTGGAGCGCACCTTTTCCCCAGATGCGCCGCACCGTATTGCGGCCGCGAGCGAGACACGCCGCGTTGGCCACAGCTCAAACTCGGTCTGTAAAATCACTTTATTAACCTATGCTGCTTCTGGATCGAATCGAAACGCTCACGTCGTTACGTTACGGTTTGATTCCCGCCTTTGACTGTAGCTCCTTTGAGCAAGGTATTCACCCTAAATTGCACCACTAAAACTACTTAGCATGAAGTTTAATTACCTTGCTTTGCATAAACGGGTCAATCATCGTAAATACCCCATCGCTGTAAGTTGCTTTGGAGAAAAGTGTCGGCTAAACGAATTGACGGAAGCGGTCCGGGGTCATTCGTGTCGGGATGCCTCCCGGTCGGCTCCTGCCGGAGCTGTACCGGACGCATCCCGCGGGGAGGAGACCCTGGACGTGTTGGAGGAGATCTGTTCCAGACGCGCGAACGGCCTGGGGATCAGGAGGAGCTGGAGACTGTTGTTGGGGAAGGAAGGTTTGGGCACCACGGTGACAAGTGGGGTAAATTGACCGAGTGACGCTATCGCTCCGCTCTTTGCGTTACCGGTTTACGTACATCCCTCTCTGCGTGTTTGACACCCGGTTTGTGACCCGTAGGCCCGCTCGCCTTCCTCCGCGTCCGCCTCCCGACCGCTCCCCCTTCTCGTTTCCGCGTCTCGGTGCTCCGGAGGGGTACGGCACGGTCTAACTCGCCTAACCGCTCTACGCAGGGAACTTCACGCTGGCAGAGCTGGGCGTGCGCGACGCGACCGCGCGCTCGGCCCCGTACCAAGCCGACGCGGGACCGGCGCCGCGAGGCTATTCTCCGAGCGTGGCTTCGGACGCCGACTCGGACGTCGACGCCGAGGAGGCCGTGTCCCCGGAGCGAGCCGTGCAGCTGTGGAGCAGCCGCGACACCAAGTCCCGCCGCAGCTCTGGGCTCTCGAGCCAGGAAAACTCCGTCCTTACGCTCACCGACTCGGACAACGACGGCAAGTCCGACAATGAGTCAGGTAGGAGCGCTGGGTTGAGAGAGAGAGCAAGGAACAACAGTCTCACACACACACACACACACACACACACACACACACACACACTCTCTCCTACATTGCAAACTTTGAGTTCTCTCTCCTCCTTGAGTAGACTGCTGGGTTTATCTCTGCTTGTACCATGTTTTTGTCAGTCTGAAGCAGCTCCATGAACTGACCGGTAATTAGTCAAGTACATAATCAGAGACAAAACATTTATTTGTGTGAAATAAAGAAAATTCCCATCGTTCACCGTGTGACACAAAGGACTGTTTACACTTGCTGTTTACCACGTGGGTGTAACATGGCATTGTGGCAGAACCATCAAGGATATTAGACATATTAATTCGCAGTTAAGAGGCGAATTAATATTTATGTAATATTAATTCACCTCTTTATTTCCTTCCTACTGCTTTCTAGTTAATTTCTCTATGCGTTCTCTGGACGAGTTAAATGTAATAAGAAAGACGAAGTGTGGCGATGTATTTCTTAACCGTTTTCATCACAATTGGCAGTTTCCTTTAAACTGACAGTTTCAGCGCAGCAGTTTTGACATTCATAGTTGTAAAATTGAATTGAGCTGCTTCAACTGTCAGTTCTCCCCCAGATAGGTACAGAAGAGCCTGAATGAAAAATGAATTATTATTAATACACAAACAGTGCTCCTTCTAAAACTCTTTTGGCTCCGAGAAGTAAACCGTCAGAATAACATCAAAAAGTTAAAACCGGGTGTTTGAGGGCAAATTCATAAATCTTTTCAAGTTTGATTCAACACCTGATACGTGTTCGCTTTAAATGGGAAATGACTTTGAATATCAACTATATAGCGGAAGCAACACAAAGCAGAGTGTTGCCGAAGTGAGTAAAGGTCACAGCTGCGCGGTACAAACATACAGTATCGTCCAAAGAGCTTCCGCCGATTCTTAATCGTGGCCCAACTTGACACGTCCCTTACGGCTTGGTATTTCACACCGCGTCCAATAAATAGCGCTTATAACCTTATGTAACCGGGGGAAGGGGCGATTTCCAACAGAGCAACCAGGCCTTAATCTGGGATAGACTTTGATTCGGTTCCAAGAGGTCACCTTGCTGTCGAGCGACATCTCTGTCCGACACGATGCGCGGGGCGGTCGGAACGAAAAAATAAAAAACGAGTTGCCAGCTTTTGGGTTCCTTTCCTCGATCGCCAGGCCCAGGGCTGCGGAGTCCGTACGCAAAACCTTCGACTCCGACTCCAGCAACCGCGTAATTGCTTCTGAATCCGCGACTCCGACTCCACAGCGCTGCCCAAAAGTTGCGTGATATTTTGGGGTCGACTTATCCAACGAATATTGGCCTAAACCCCTGTTATACCTCTAATTCTCGGGGGTCGACTTATACGCCAGCATATACGGTACATTTAGTCGGAGTCGGTACATTTTTACCGACTTTGACTCCGATTCCGACTCCAGGAACCCGGTAATTGACTCAGACTCCGACTCGACGACTCCGACTCCACAGCACTGGTTATCGGTGTCGGAAATGAGCATTTCAGCTGAGCCCTTTTCGCAATTCGACAAGTTCGCCTTACCGTTCGCCCAGCATTCGTGTATCTCCGAGAATTGCGTCCCGTCGCGAGTATCGCGGGCGTGTAATAGCTTACGTAAGAAAGCAGTCGTGCTGCGTTAATCAGTTTACGAGTCGATTAATTTTTAGTTCTCTGTGTTCTTTGTTTTCAGCTGCAGGTAAACTTGGATGAGCGTACTTCAATCTGGAGCGGACGCAAAGCCGGATTATACGTAGCTAAGCCTGCTGTTGTACTTTTTGCCGTATTTTTCTTCCTTTTTCTGCTTGTTTTCGAACGGTGAGGTTTCTGCCGCTCGTTCGCTAGCGGTGCGGTAGGACGGTCACCTGGGAAAGGCCCTCCGCCGAAAATCGGCCAAAATGCAAGTGTGGCATAATCATTGCTTAAATAATGCAGCGCCGTTATGTCTTAATTCCGTAAATCTTTTCATTTGCCTTTTAATTCGGAATATCGTTTGCTTGTTCCTCGAATCTCGAAACACCTTCGCATTTTTGCATAAATCACTTTGCGTTTGTCTGCCGATTAGTTGTCTCTGGAATTCAGAGCATGCTTTATTTGAATGAAACCGTGCTTATTTTGCATAAAGGAAAAATCTTTTCTGTTGTAAACAGATGTGTTGCTAAATTATTGCAACTGGTCTGAAAATGACATGGACGCTTTTAGCTTTATCGTTTTCAGCGTGATATTAGTGACCTTTTTATACAATCTCCGAAAATTATACATTTGATAGAAAATATGTCGCTTTGTTTAGCATTGTTTTATGCTTGTTTTGCATTATTATTAGCGTACTTTCCGGAGGTAATTTTCTTTGCTATACTGACTTGTAGGTATATTTTGATAAATTACAGCATGCTAATGTGCAGTTAAAATACAGCAGTATGGACAAGCATTACAGAAATCTACAATTACTGTGTAAATTTCATTATATGTTTTCCTAGGACTGTAATAAGACCGCTGAAGAACAGCAGATGTTTCAAAATCAGATTTATTTAAAGCAGAACCATATTATTGCTTGTCTACTTTTGCTAAGCAGAAATGGATCTGGTCATCTAGGTAATCTAAGTTGATTTATGACTAGCAGTTGAGGACAAGAACACTGTTAATTTACCTGATTTCCTCAGGTGTTTCCTACATTCATCTCCTTTATAGCTTCCTATGTGTGTCTCTCAACTGGCGCGGCGAATGAATGGCATTATGCCGCAACGTGTTGCTACTCTCGACATTCTCTGTGTTTTGCTGTGGAATTCTGCCGCCGGGTGACCGGTCCCTCGCTGGTGGACAACGGGGTAAGGAAAGCGAGAGACATTTTCCAGAATGAAATTTGAGGAAATTGTCACTGTTTTGGGCTTGGTTTCGTTTTCCAGCCCGTCTTCTTCCCCAGGATGGCCACGGTTCTACTGTTTTGCTCTCCTTTGCTTCCTTGTCTGTCCGTTCACCGTCGCTTTAATAAAAAACAATAAGTGCTTTGAAGCGTCAGCTCCTGGGACGGTGTATAGGTCAACTCGGACACGGGTTTATTAAGTGCGTTGTGCTGCCACAGGTTACGAAATGGAAATAAAACAGACAGGAATCTGATTCAGTTCAAAGTGCCTCCGCTTCCCCCATGAGAGAGATGTAGGTGTTTGTTTTTTGTCTTTCAGCCTGTTTTATGAGGGACCGAAGTTGCTCTGTACCGCAAAATATCAATACGGCAGTGTTATTAGGAGTTACATTTTTTCCCGTTTGCGCAGGTTGTGATGTTGCACGGAACCTGTTTGATATGAATCCCTTCTGCATCTGGCTTGGCTGCATCTGGCTGTATTTTTAGGTACGATTGAAGTTGTTTTCTCTCTTCCAGCCTCAGATCGGTTCACCTTCGGGTGCGAAATGGTGTGCTCTCTTCCAGAATATACATCAAGCTGCATTTTGCGTAGATAAAATAATATAATACCTGGGTCTTGGGTACCATGGCACCACCTGGGGATTGATGACCTTGATGACCTTGCACCGGCAAAACCTGAGAAGGAAGTTGAAAACGGTAAAAGAAACATAATGTTTGAGGAAGAGACGACGGACTGTGGACCAAGCAGAGACATTAAGTATCGTCTTCCGCAGCAGCATCTGCTGGTCCGGGTCCCGGCCAACCAGCTGCTCTACTGGCTTATGTTACAGCTCAGCTTTTAATCAGCTGGCCTCGTTTCAGGTGTTTGTTGGACGAATTTGAGGATTCAAATAAGCTTGAATTGAGCCCATTAACTAAGGCTTCCCTCCAGTTTTCAGTTGTCTTAACCCAATTTTTATTAGGCAAACATTGGAAAAAGAAATCTCCGTTGTTCATTTGTTGTTTTTCCCGCCCTGAAATGAGCATTAAATCAATAATAACATTATTATAGTGATTCTGTTGTCATAATGGAAACATAAGAGTTCTGATCTTTTTTTGTGCACCTTACCGTGTCACGCGATACCGTGAGCAGCCCTCGTCTGTCCGCTGTAGCATCTCAGACTTCAAAAGGTGACGCTCCGTTCTCCCCATTCCACCTGCAGCTCCGTGCGTGCCTAGCTCTCCCTGTATGTTCCTCTGAGTGTTATCCCTAGCTGTCCTGCACAGCCAAGAAACATGGGCCAGCTTTTTTTTTTTCTTCTTCCATGGGCCTCTTCTCCACAGATGGCTTGAGAGGCACATGAGGGACTTAAACCCAAGCCACTTTCTACGGGTGTAGCACACGGTTTCTGATATTAATCTTGTTAATAGAGGGAAGAATCTGAAAGACATTTTGTTGAACACACGCACACACATATATATATGCTGCTGGGCTTGCTCTGCCTTGAGATTTGGTGTACAGATGGGCTGCAGCTTTCAACAGGGCGCTACGCTCGACTAATGCATGTGAGCTGCAGAGGCTTAGCAGCTGTCCATGGTGCTGAACTGGCATTCGCGGCGCTGAACTGGAACTCCGTGCTCGCAGTGGACCGAGGACTTGAAACGAGCACCAAGTGGGTTTTCATATGTGTCGAAGGGCTTTGCGTGATCCGGTAGGAGACGAACGCCATGACGCTGCGCAATCCGTAGGCAACCTCTCGTTGCAGTCGTACGGTGGACGCTGCCGTCTTGGATTTTTATTTTTATTGTAGTTTTTCACTGCAGTTTGTCACGACACTACGATATTTGCGACGCTTCCTACATAACCTCCTCGCGCCTTTGAGAAACACGCATGCGCGATGTAAAGTTCTGCGAGCAGCACGAAGCAGATGCCAGATTTAAAGAAAACGACAAACTGCGTTTTTTGTGACCATCGTAAATCTGTGCGTTGTTCTTGGCTGCGAGCGCTTGATGCAGCTTCCGCCCATCTCTCTCGCTCCCTCCCTGCTGCGGGAGGAGGCTGTTCCCATGTCGCGTCTCACAAAGGGCAGCGGAGAAGCCAGATTGCTGTAATTCAGACAAATGTTTTAGGGATGCAGCTGTGATGCAGGATTATTACTTTGCTTTACTTTAAGTAATCGCTGTCATTTATTCATTCTTTTCAATAAGTTTCTTAAATGGCTACAGAAAAATAGAAGGAAACTTGTTAACGGTTTCTTATTTTGCAACTAAGACAAAGACGGAAACAATTCTAAATAATATGAATAGTCTCCTTGGGTGATGGGCTTAGACTAGGGGCACCCCCCCCCCCACCCCCCTTTTTAGTTGAAAGACTTCACCAGGAAAATCTCTTTTATTTAGTCATCTTTATCAGTGCTGTTTAAATCGTAGAGCTGAAATTGCAGCATCTCTTTCTTTTTTATCATGCCTAATAAATGCAAATAATAAAGCTTTAACAGACATTTTGCCCCAATACATTTTTATCGTAAGGAGTAAACACCTACTAATGTGTAAATGGTTTCATTTTATGTTATATTGTACTATTTTAAACTGCTTTTACTGTGTCAGTTTAAACTAACTCGTTTTGAGCTAAATGTTTTATGTCGGACCATTTACAGGAACGCAGTCTGGGTTTCTGCTGACGTCGCCAAGTTAATGTTGCTACTTTTGACATATTAGGTTTAATTTTACAAAACTGGTTTTGTGTATTTTTGGGTCTTCCTGCTGTGCTGATGCATTGATACAGGCAGGTGTGAAACTAGTTCAGCTCCATGGACAGTTCTCTTCAAATTTCCCTTCCCGCACCAAGGTGGACGTGGTTTTTTTTGGGGTATATTGGTGCAGTTCCTCTTAGTGCAATGATTCTGTCACCCGTCCCGGCGCAGACGGAGCTTACCTTTCTACCCTTCTGAGACGGCTACACCTGCTCCTGATCTGTCTGTAGCCTCTGACCTCTAGCCATGCTCACACACATAAATTTACATTTATTTATTTAGCTGGTGCTTTTCTTCAAAGCAACTTCCAATGAACTCCATGTAGTGTTATGAGCCCACACACCTTATTCACCGCGGTGACTTACACTGCTAGATACACTACTTACACTGGCTCACTCATCCATACATCAGTGGAACACACACTCTCTCCGTCACTCATACACTATGGGTGAATCTGAACAGCATATCTTTGGAGTGTGGGAGGAAACCAGAGCACCCAGGGGAAACCCACACAGACATGGGGAGAACATGCAAACTCCACACAGACTGAGCGGGGATCAAACTCACGTCCTCTCGCAGCACTCAGGTGCTGTAAGACAACAGCACTACTCGCTGTGCCACTGTTCGCCCAACTTGTACTGCCGTACCAACTCACACAGAGACACCCAGGTGCATACACTCAAATACCCTCCAATATTTGTAAAGTCACGGGGGGCGTGGTGGCACAGTGGGTTGGACCGGGTCCCGCTCTCCGGTAGGTCTGGGGCTCAAGTCCCGCTTGGGGTGCCTTGCGATGGACTGGCGTCCCGTCCTGGGTGTGTCCCCTCCAGCCTTGCGCCCTGTGTTGTTGGGTTAGGTTCCGGCTCCCCGCGTCCCCGTATGGGACAAGCAGTTCAGACAATGTATGTGCGTATTTGTAAAATCTCCTCTAAAGCCTTAAAAGCTCATTACTAAGAAACTAATTGACAGAACCATTCTGGTACTTCGACTGGTCGTTACCTTTTTCTCAGGGCTGCACTTGGGAAGGCGATGAGCTCATTTGAGTTTGCTCCTTTGCTCCCGGGGACAGCTGGTAGTGCAGTGGTTAGAGCTACTGCCTTTACAGTCGAAAGTCACGGATTCGGTTCCCACCTCTCGCGCTAATGCCCTTGAGCAAGGTACTTACCCTAAATTGCCCCAGTAAAATTACCCAGCTGTATAAATGGGTCAGTAACTGTAAGCAGCCTAACATTGTAAGTCGCTTGAGAGAAAAGCATCAGCTAAATGAGACAATGTACATGTAAGTCCTCCTTGGACACAGAGGTCCATATTTCAGACTGAATTGTGCTGCAGATGTTTGTTTTTTTTTTTTTTTTTTTTTTTTGTTTCTGCAGTTTTTTTTTTTGCAGTTGGCAATTATTGTAAACAGTGTGCTTATTTGCTTGAGTGTTTCAGTGTAATATTTTAGAGTTGACCCCCTCCCACCGAGTTTCATCTGGAGCCTGTGGACATTTCAAAGCTCTCTGTGGTCTCCCAGTTGGCATCGCCCGTCGCTTCATACCAAGAAAAGTGTTTGTGGCCTCATGCTGCGAGCAGCACGTCGCTGATTTTTTTTTTTTCTTTTTTTTTTTCTTTTTTTTAACGCTAACAGACATTTTGTTTTCCTCTGCATCAGTATGCATTTCAGCAGCTTGGTGGTGGAAACCAAATAACCTTCTTCTCTTCTGTGTGATTAATAATGAAAAGTCGTAGAAGAAAAAAATAAAATAAATCTTTCAAAAGCCTTGTCCGCGGGGTAATTCTAGAGCCTAATCAGAATGTAACATCAAGCGGCCGCTTGTTCTCCGCGTTTAGCACAATTGTGTTTGTTAAGGATCGGTACACAAAGAGTTGGTGTAGATTGAATTAAATGTATGCGCAGCAAGGCTCCATCAATAATGTATTTTCACCATAGGAGCTAATTAAAGAGGGAATTGACTTGCAGCCCCACATGTCACAGTCCGTTCGGTGGCTTCCCGTCGCAGCGCAATGCAGCGGACCGCGCAGACTCTGTGGAGGGCGTGGGATAGAATGGCACCGTATTTTCACCGCTGCACTCGGAGTGACTCGCCCACCTGTCCTTTTTTTTTCTGTGAACCGACACGGTATTGGGGGTCGGCCCTGGCTGGGAATTACGAAACGTGCGATGGGCTACGTTGGGAAACCGGATCCTCTCGTAATCCGCGATGCGCGGACGGACGTGGACGCGATCCCTGTCCGAGGCACCTGAGCCGATCTCCTCCTTTCTGGTGCGGACGTGCACTCGCGGAGACTGCAACGGAGAGGAGCCGGAGACCCCGGCACGTGAACGGAAACCACATTAATATACCAGATAGCGCTCTGTGAGGCACAGGGACAAATACAGGGCAAGTTTCTGCGTTTGGGGTGTTCCTGATGCACATGTCATTACTGTGCGACTGACTCTCGTGGCACAAGCAGAACCAGGGTGTTGCTCCGGAGACCGTGGCTCTTCAGCGAGTCGGAAGAAGGGAGAAGCACGTACAAGCAATACAAAACACTATTCCCTCTCTTGGCGAGGGCTGCATATCTTGCTCGAAAAGAGCGTAACATGATTCCCAGAGGGGCGTTACTGACAGACCTGAGTGATGGCCTGTCACCCGCCATGTGGACCAGGAACACGTTAAAGATTCTGCACAGGGATCGCTCGGATCTGCTTTTCATCTGTCATTGTGGGTTTCTTCCAGCTTTTTCCTCCGGGTGCTCTGGTTTCCTCCCACAGTCCAACCACATGCTGTTCAGGTTCACCCATAGTGTGCGAGTGACAAAGAGAGAGAGTGTGTTGATAACACTACATAGAGTTCATTGGAAGTCGATTTGGAGAAAAGTGTCCGATAAATAAATGTACATGATGGCTAATTAAAATCTCAGGGAATTACTCCGGTGCGTCGTGTCGGAGGACCATCCCGCCCGCCTCTTCCCTATTTGATATCGATGAAAGAATAACACAGACGGATGAAGACAGAAAAGCGCAGGGCCGCTATCAGTTACGCGACCGTACATTGATGCAGATATACAGTCACGTTAGGCTACGAGTCATAAACCATCCAGCAGCCAGTACAGTACCGGCTGCAGGGGAGAGGAGAGCCCTTGTAAATTTGTGTCGAAGCTGCAAACATTGAATTCCAAAGAGGCGTTGCATCAATCAGCGGGAAGAATTATTAAAACGTGCCCGAAGAGGAAATAAGGCGCACGAGTGGACGTCGATTGAAACGGATCGCCCCAAGATCAGCTTTAGTGGAGTTTATCCATTACTGCGGTGAGACTTGTCCTTTTCCTACGACGTCTGGCCGTTATCCGTCGAACGAAAGAATTAATCGAGCGCGCGCGGGAACACGTGCCGCGTTCCGCCACCCACTTTTGTAAACTTTGCGATGAGACTTTTTGTTTCGTGTTTAGACGTTGCGTTCGGTTCCTCGGTGCGGAATGTGTTCCGCAGACAGGGTAATAAATCATCCGTGATGTGTTTTGACTGGTATGACAAAATGCATTAATCCCTTAATTAAATACGGTAAAGGTGGGTCAATTAGGCGCGTTTTCTTTTGCCGTCTCACACACACACACTCTCTCTCTCTCTCTCTCTCCCTCCCTCACTATTGGAGTCCATGAAGCAACAGATTTATGTGCACTTTTATAAACTGCGGTGTTTTCAGCAGACTTTGAGTTGGTGTCCTAGTCGAGCAATCTGCAAATGAAGTGGCTGCGCTTAAGAGCAAAAGGTTGCTGATTCGAATCCCCGTCGGGGAGCAGCAGTTGTGCTCGTGAGCGAGGGTCTTCAATCAGCTTCTCCGAATAACTGTAAAAGGGGGTGAAGTGCTTTCGGTGAAAGTCTACGGATCGACGTGAATTCTCATCTCGACTTTTAACGACTGTAGAGCGTCTGGGTGGTATTTGGGCGAAGCGATGATCCTGTGACGTTCGTGGGGATGCGATGCCGTCGAAGCGGCACGAGCGCGCTCTACGCGGGGGGCTGTTCGGCTTCCCCGAGGCGACGTCCTTCCTGGATTCGAGCCGAGCGACGGCGGATTCTCGGCACGCCGGAGCGAAGCAGAAGGAAATAAACGAGCGAAACCGAAAGGCGACGGGAGGCGGAGGCTCGACGGGATGAGCGAAGGCCTCGGATTGCTGCGGGAGCCCCGTTTTTGCCCTTTCCCGCTGATCGAGTTAGGTAGCCGCGGCATGCCGTGCGAGGACCTCCATAACGCTGTAACGAAATTAGAGCGCGATGACAAATTGCCCAGGAAAGCAACTGCGACAGCCCTCGAGCCATATGAATTTACCTCATTTAGCATGTGCTCATTTGAAAGCCAAAAGGCTTTTCGGCCTGATTTAGGACATTCGTTTTTCCCCCTGAGTGACAAAAGTTACCTTGGAGGAGCGGCAGATGCGGGAGCGGCGGGACTCGGCGGTCGGGCCGCTCGGCTCCAGCTGGATGAGAGAAGGAGCGCGAGGTGGGCGCAAGGCCCTGGGAGCGACGTGCTGGGAAACGCACCTTTGTGCGGCAACGGCAGGCAAAGGGAACAGGGAAGTAAGCGAATTTGAGCGAATTCCGTTGCGCTCGGCCCGTAAAGACGCGTCGCCGGCATTGCGGGAGAAACGCGGACGCCGTGGAGGCAGCCGGCAGGTGTCGTGCGCAAATATTTTAACGCGTCTCGCGGCCTGCCGCGATTCGGCCGAAAGAGCGGATCGGCGTTGCAAGGAACTGCTCGGTGGGAAACATCCGGAACAAGGTGGAACGCGCAGCTCCTAGGGCCGCCGTCTCCGTCGTAATTCCCCAGCGCCTCGAGCCCGACCGCATGCATCTTTACACCAGCGCTCCCTGCACGCCATTAACGGGACTATTAAGGCACGCGTCGTCTTCCATCGGGCCTATTTTTGTCCTGTACGAACCTGCTGTGTGGTTCCCACTTGCAGACTTTCTTTATTTTGCTCATGCGAAACATCATTTTTGCACCTTGATATTTTAAGTTCCCGAACCTCTGGAAATGCCGTTTTGTTCTTCTTTATGGGCGGCCCAGCTCACATCACCAGGTTTAGGGTTGGAGATATAACAACCGTGAATGAGCAACATCTGTAGACCTTTTACGTTTGACATGAAACACAGACGTAGCTGCGGTAGTTTATTGTACCTGATATATTTCCACCTGTCGTTTTTATATACTGTATGTAATGGATAGTAAATTATTTCTTTTTTTTCTCTGATATTCAGTTTATAAATAAGAAAAGATTTTCTGGTCCATTAATCAACTCCGATGCTGCAAATCTCAGTTTGGCTGCTTGCTCTCCAGTGCATTGAATAAGAGACCCATCAAATGTTGAAGTATTTCATGTTTGGGCTGAATGTGTTTCGCTGTAACGCCTATATTTGCGACACCCTTGACCCGAAACAGGAAAGATGATGATGGTGGTAGCTAATTCAATATCTCTGCATCACCCTCTACTGACAAGCTGTAGAACAGCTGAAATAATTTGCTTGGAGACAAGAGCTCAGCCTTCTAGTTATACCATTCAGCTGGTCCCCCCCTCCTACATTTGCATTTATTTATTTATCTATCAGAAACTTTTCTCCAAAGCGACTTCCAATGAACTCTATGTAGTGTTATGAGCCCACACACCTTATTCGCCACGGTGACTTACACTGCTAGATACATTACTTACACTGGGTCACTCATCCATACATCAGTGGAACACACACTCTCTCTCTCTGTCACTCACACACTGGGGGTGAACCTCAATAGCATGTCTAGTGTGGGAGGAAACCAGAGCACCCAAAGACTTACACTGCTAGGTACACTACTTACCAAGAGTCACTCATCCATACATCAGTGGAACACACACTCACTCTCTCTGTCACTCACACACTATGGGGGAACCTGAACAGCATGTTTTTGGAGTGTGGGAGGAAACCAGAGCATCCACAGGAAACCCATGCAGACACAAAGAGAACATGCAAACTCCACACAGACCGAGCAGGGATTGAACCCACATCCTCTCGCCCCGCCCAGACACTGCGAGACAGCAGCACTTCTCGATGTATCACCATGCTGCCCATATTTTGTTTGCACATACAGGTGTTCCCCAGCTTAGGATGGGGTTACGTTCCGCGAAACCCATCGTAAGTCGAAAATACCGTTAATTCGAAAATGCGTTTAATACACCTAATACACACCTCTGCGTGACAGACTGGGAGATGTGGATCACTGCCTCTGCCCAGCATCATGAGAGAGTATCGCACCGCTTATCGGTTGCTCGAGAAAAAAATCAAAATTCAAAATTCGAAGTACGGTTTCTACTGAATGTCCATCGCCAGCTCACCATCGTAAAGTTGAAAAATCATAAGTCGAACCGTCGTAAATCGGGGACTACCTGTACGGTATATACCGTCATGGACACTCAATGCAATATTCATGTAAAATGGAGACTAGCAAGGGCAGGTGGGTTTGACCAAATGTCACTAAAGACCATGGTACTAGGGTGTAACCGTGGGTCTTATCGCCGTTTTGAGACAATACTGTATTCCCAGTCGTTACACGTTGTTTGCTCTGACAGCACATACACACACACACATTTTCTGAACCGCTTCTCCCATACAAGGTCGCGGGGAGCCGGAGCCTACCCGGCAACACAGGGCGTAAGGCCGGAGGGGGAGGGGACACACCCAGGACGGGACGCCAGTCCACAGCAAGGCACCCCAAGCGGGACTCGAACCCCAGACTGACTGGAAAGCAGGACCCGGTCCAACCCGCTGCACCGCCGCACCCCCTTCCATTTACATACATTTACATTTATTTATTTAGCCGTCTCCTCGCCGTCACACTTCTGGCCATTAAAAATGACTCCTTTTGGATGTTTCCCATCTGCATTATGAGCGAGAACAAAAAATAAGACCGGTGCCATGCTGAGCCCTGTTCATAGCAGTTCACCATCAGAGTGAAGTCGAAACCCAGTAATGGTAAACGCCACGGGACGAAGCGAGGGAAATGAGTGTTTTCACACTAGGAGTGATGGACTGTTTCAGATACCGTTATTTTTGCAATATGTACACTTTGCATAATCGGAACCATTTTAGTGCTGGGGGGCATGGTAGTGTGGTGGGTTTGGCCGGTGCCTGCTGGGTGGGGGGTCTGTGGTTCGAGCCCTGCTTGGGGTGCCTTTCGGTGGACTGGCGTCCCGTCCTGGGTGTTTCCCCTCTCCCTTCGGCCCTGCGCCCCGCGTTAGGCTCAGGCTCCGGCTCCCCGCAACCCTGCTCAGGACATGCGGTTGCAGATGTTGGTGGGTTTTTAGTGCCGCTTCTGTCCAGGTGCGACGATCACTAAGGAGTCCTTTGTCCAAGTCCAGCACTTTCCGTAGTGCTGTGTTTTTTTTTTCTTTTTCCTCGTACCCGTTTTTCGTTTTTGTCTGAGAGTGTTTGCACAGCAGCTGAGCGGTCGGCAGTGAATCTCCCCACGGTTACCTCCACGGGGGCCATAACCACGACAGCTCCCGGCGTTTATTCGCCGCGGCGACTGCGAACAGCGCAGAGGTAATTGTGAATTGATTCCGCAATAATGGCTTCTCCCGTGTTCCCTTGCATAATGCTGATGCGGCTTGACTAATTTGCGAGACAGCAGTTTACCGCTTAATGAAGTCTGCAGGCGTTAGTTACGTGGCGAAGGACAGGGACGGAGGAAGCCGGGGAACCGCCGCCGAGTTCCGGTTTACAAGTCATCCCGCAGAACGAGTGGTTCGCCGCACGGCCCCATTCGCTGCTCTCCTTGCGTTGCCCACAAGCTCGTGACTCGGTCACGCTCCACGGACCGCTCTTTGGAACCGTTCCATAGACATTGCATTTGTTTATTTAGGAGACGCTTTTCTCCAAATCGACTTCCAATGAACTCTATGCAGTGTTATGAGCCCACACACCTTTTTCACCGCGGTGACTTACGCTGCTAGATACACTACTTACACTGGCTCACTCATCCATACATCAGTGGAACACACACTCTCTCTCTCTCTCTGTCACTCACACACTGGGGGTGAACCTGAGCAGCATGTCTTTGGAGTGTGGGAGGAAACCAGAGCACCCAAAGGAAACCCACACAGACACGGGGAGAACATGCAAACTCCACACGGACAGAACGGGGATTGAACCCACGTCCTCTCGCACCACTATAGACCGTTCCAGATGCGGTTGCCGAGACTTTGGTCTTAACGCTAGGAAGTGCGGGAGCGAGGGGAGCTTTGTGCACAAAGAGGGCCGAGGAATTGCTGTCCATGTCCATATCCTTCTGCGGCTTTCGAGTGTAGTGTGACCACCACCTCTCTCTGCAGATGGTGCCAACTGGACATTCTGCTACGAGATAGACGGAGAGAGAGTTCCTCATGTCAGAATCCGAGTGGCTCTGCTTAGCCCCTCCCTCCCCGGCCCCAGGCTGTCAGCCCCTTTGTTCTCAATAGTGTGTCTCGTCTCTCCAGAGCCATCGACGCCCCTTCGTTCCCCTCCACCCCGACCCCGTGTCAGTGCAGCATAGCGGTTATAGATTCCCATCGCATCTCCCCTGCACCTGTAACCCCGCGGTCCTGGCGGTCTCCTTCTGCAGCATGTTCTCCTTCTGCAGCCTCTTTCACCGGCTGCTTCTTCATGGCCTTCTCGTTTACCCCCCTGCTCTTCCGCACCACTCCCAGCCCTCACTGCAGACAACGCACCTGACCTTCACAACCGACGTGGGGGAACCGCAAGCGATTGGCTCCGGTCGACGGTCTGGCGGAACGACGCGCAGCCGGCCCACCTGGGACTATAGTGGGCGGGGGAAATGATATCGGTCCTGCAGCAGCGCATCCGCATCGATGTCTGGAAATGGCACATAGATAACTGAAATGGCAGAGGTCCGTTTGTGGTGCGCGCCATGATGCATCAGAGCCCTGCTGCTGCAAAGAAGAAAAAGTCTTCATCTTCATCCCTACTATTTCAAAGAAGTTACGTAATTCATCACTATCACTATACCAAAGGGCTGAAAATATTGTGTGGGGAAGTCGGCGAGAAACCATCGGCGCGGTCGGCCCCCGGTTTGTCGCCCGCTGTCCCCTGTGAATCTGTCCTCCTCAAATAGCTCTAGCGCTGGGCTCCGTCACACGTCCTCGAATGTGTCTGACTCTTCCCAACAATACTTTGTCAGAAGGGAGGATTTCTTTGTCACTCAGACAGATTCGAAAAAGTGTTCTGCCTGACAGAGCGATCGACATGGGGTGACACGGTGGCACAGTGAGTATCGCTGCTGTCTCTTAACCCCTGGGTGGTGCGAGAGAGCGTGGGTTCAATGCCTGCTCAGTCTGTGTGGAGTTTGCACGTTCTCCCCGTGTCTGCGTGGGTTTCCCCTGGGTGCTCTGGTTTCCTCTCACAGTCAAAAGACATGCTGTTCAGGTTCCTCCATAGTGTGTGAGTGACAGAGAGAGAGTGTGTGTGTGTGTTCCACTGTTCCACTGATGTATGGATGAATGACCCAGTGTAAGTAGTGTATCTAGCAGTGTAAGTCTTTGGGTGCTCTGGTTTCCTCCCACACTCCAAAGACATGCTGTTCAGGTCCCCCCACAGTGTGTGAGTGACAAGGAGAGTGTGTGTGTTCCACTGATGTATGGATGAGTGATCCAGTGGAAGTAGTGTATCTAGCAGTGTAAGTCACCGCGGTGAATAAGGTGTGTGGGCTCATAACACTACATAGATTTCATTGGAAGTCGCTTTGGAGGAAAGTGTCTGATAAATAAATGTAAATAAAATAATTATGCATAATTTTATTTCTGTTTATTAGCAACCTGTCTCATAAGTCTGTTTAATTGTTTAGAAGAACATATACGATTCTGAAGTGTCACTGGAGACTGGAAGTGACAGTATGAAAGCCGTTTCCCCAAGAATTTACCGTTTACTTATTGTTTACTATACTATTTACTGTTCTTTGCATTCTGTCGCATTACACTGAATACAGAGTAATGGTGTAAGGCAGCTCGAAAGGTTGCCCGTGTCTTTAAAAATCAATTTTCAGTGTTGATTTGTGGCAAAGAGTAAAAGTGAGGTAACAGGTGGGGTAGTGATTGAAGTCCCTGCCTCTGCGCTTTTGCTGGTTTGAGTCCTTCCCTCTGATGCCGTGACCTTGAGCAAGGTATTTACCCTCGTCATAGTTTACCTTGCTTTTTTAAATGGTGAATCGGTGTATGTGGTGTAATATTTCGTGTTACTTCGGAGAAATGTGAACATGTGATTTCTTTATATTAATGGAAATTGCGGTATGATTGTGAATATGGTAATAGCTCCCCGACTGTTGAGACAGAGACCCGCAGAAAGAACAGCTTCCATGTGCTTTATGTGTCTTAAGATTCTCACAGGTTCTTCTTTCAGATTTTTATTTTTGTTTCTTTTTCTTTCCTTTTTCTCATGTAAAGCATACCTTGATGACGACGACCCGTACAGCGACATCCTTATCAGTAAGTGCTCTCTCTAGTACCTTCCGTGTCCCTTCAGTCCTTGTAGCCATGCCCAGGGGACGTCCCTAGTTGAGCGTGTGTGTGTGTGTGTGTGTGTGTGTGTGTGTGTGTGGTTCCCCACACTTTCTTGTCCATCTACATGCATTATGAACATTCGCAGGTGGCTGATACTTTTCAGAGTCATCGCCAGCGTTGTTTACCTTGCGACTGATGTGCGGTAATTTGCCGAAACACTGTGTCACTTGCCTTAGACAGGTGCTTCTTTGTACTGCAAGACAGAAAGTGCCAGAACCGAGCGCATAATAGAGAATGACTGGTGAGGATGCCGTAGTTGAAAAAGCACCGTTTTGTCAGTTCTGTACTATAGTGTCTCGCAAGTTATCCGCCCCCGTAATTAACATTTTGCACGTGAAGGACATTCAGCAATAGCTGACATACTTTTCAGGGTTTTTTTTTGCTGCTTTTCAGATGTTATTCTTACGCTACGCGCTCAGACAGGTGTTCCACAGACTCAGGTGGACTCACGCAATTAAAAAGCGCATGCAAGATTACCGCACGGTAACACGTTACTGAATTGGCCAAGAGGATAATTGTCGTCCTTGATGGTAAATAACTGGGAAAGTGTACAGAATAGCTGTTTCGAAAATATTCCGTTTCTTTCGCAAATGTGTCATGCGGATGCCTTTGCAATACAGGCTCTGCGCTGAAGAGAAAAAGGCGGCGGCGGCAGATATGACCCTTCGGCTTCCCTCAACGCGAAGCGTTGCGATCCACGGTGCGCAGCCCCTGGAGTCGTGATGAATTCCCCCCCCCCCGACTGCATGTGTGAACATCCAGGAAAGCGGCAAGGCATCGTGTTATTTCATATAATACGGGATAGAATATTGCTCTCCTCGCTCGACAGGGCTCTGATCGGCGCGGTGCGGAGTAGCGCGTCAGCTCCGGTATAAATCAACATCGCTTTAGTCAAGTAGAGAAAAAGGGGACGACCGCGCAACACCTGGCGTAGGGATCTCGAAGCTGAAACCAGGATGCTGGGATGCACCCGGAGCCAGATGGAGAAGAAAACGGAGGACGGCGATGCCTGGAGAGCCCTTGCTGGTGGCCTTTTCTCCAGGAAGGGTGGAAGGCATAAATGAATATAGTAAAAAAATGAGTAAACTAGCCCGGCGCTAGACGTGACGCCCAACGGTATCTCTCCGCGTCTAATCTTTTCCGTTGAAATGGCCCCGGCGTCAGTGGCTCGACGTGTGTTGTTAGGGAAGGGGTTAAGTGTGCTTTTGTTTCCTGTTCCGCTTTACTTCAGAGAGCACCCCTTGAACATGCCTGCGAGTAAATTCGTTCTCATTTCCTGCCCTTTCTTGTTTATGTCGTGTGTGTGTGCGCGATATTCTGTTGATGGACTGTTTTATTGCTTCGCCGGAATAATTTTCAGTACAAATGCACACATCTTGAACGGAGTCCCAAAAAACAAGAATTTTACACGGCGGTACAGATGCTGCTCGACTAACGATGAAGTTACGTTCTGCTAAACCCATCGTAAGTGGAAAAATCGTAAGTGGAAAAAGAAAACGGTAGCGCACCTACCGAACATCACCGCCTGGCCTAGCCTACCTTAAATGTGATCAGAACACTTACCGTAGCCTACAGCTGGGCAAATTTAAGCAGGAGACGCACGTGGCCGTTTAGTAGACATAACGGGATGCGAAGACGCAAAATGAAAAAAAATGCTTTCAACTCAGTATCGGTTTTTTACTCTTGCGGTTCTGTATATTCGTTAGCATGATCGCTACAGACTGCGAGAGTGGTTGGGCGGATGCTGCGGCTTACTGCCATTGCCCAGCATCGGGAAAGAGTATTATACCTCATATCTCGAGCGTGGGAACGGATCGAAATTTGAAATTCCAAGCACGGATTCTTCCGAATGCGTATCGCTATCGTACCATTGTGACTTTGAAAAATCGTAAGTTGAACCATCATAAGTAGAGGAGCATCTGTATTTGAAAATAGGAACCCCTCGGCTCACATAATGGGCCTTGGGCCTGAAATAACTCGGTACATCAGGAATTTTGTCGCAAACACCGCTGATTGATCTTGTTTGGCCAAATGAAACATTTAATTTTACGCCTGACTTTAAAACCACAGAATATGTGCTCAAAGGGATGCGATTGTTTCACTATTCAAACAAATTTCTATATATATTTGTATGTACATTAGCTGTATTGTTTGAAATCAGAATAAGTGGGTGCTCGGGAATAGTTATTGTCCCCGGTATGGTAAAATATTGTAATGTGATCATGTTATTGCTTGTAATGAATTTATTTCAGTGACTTTTAGTTGTAACTTTGCAGGATGGTGAATGCATCGTTTTTGTGCTCTAAGACATAAATGTTGTACGACCGTGGCACAACAGTCCCCCACGCAGCCGATTTCACAGAATGAATTAGGTCCGTTAAGTAGGCGAAACCTGTATTTCGGACTCGTTGACTCCGTAGATTTGGTAGGAAATAGAATAATTTTTTTTTTTTTTTTTTACTCTTAGTTTCCCTCTCAAACTCGAACGAATCTGTTTCAATTAGTACTGAAGAAAAAGGTGGCCGGCGTTAATGTACGGAGCCGCTCTAAGCAGGAAAAAAGAGTTTTTGCTTTCGATGCTTTCGTTAAGCAGCTGGCATTCTTCAGCAGAGACTTTTTTGTGAAGAGCCAGCATGTAACAAAGAATAAATGTGCAGCGAGAGGCAAACAGCGCATAGCGGCCTATTACCAAATACAAAGTGATTTTCTGCTATTACAGGGTTTTACACTGATCTGCTAAAATTGCATTCGGTAAAAATAATGCACACCGTTTTGCACGTTGCTGTTTTAACTAGTTTTACTGCAGATCACTGAGCAACAGTTGCAGTGGTAGATGTTTTTGCCTTCGACACCAAGGATAAGCTCGCTGCTGCAATTTCCAGGGTAAGGGGTTGGGTTAGGGTTAAGGCTAGGGTTATTAGGGTTAGGGTTAGATCTAGAGTTAGGGTTTGAGTTGGGTTTGGGTAAAGATTGTGTTAGGATAAGGGCTGGGTAAGGGTAAAGGATGGAGTCAAAGTTGTGTTAGAGTTAGGGTTATGGTTAATGTTACATTTAAGGTTAGGGTTAGGGTAAAGGATAGAGTTAGGATTGGGTTCAGGTTAGGAGTATTGTTAGGGTTAGTGTAGGGTTAGGGTTAGTATTAGATCTAGAGTTGGGTTTGGGCTAAGGTTGGGCTGGGATAAGGGCTGGGTAGGGGTGAAAGGATGGAGTTAGGGTTGGGTTAGATTTAGAGTAGCCCTCTTTTAAGGCCAGAACGTCTTGTCCAAAGTGTTCAGAATGTCATGTCGGGATGTACCCTTGCGTATCCAAGAGCACAAATGTCAAGTTAAGCTAAATATCCAACACACCGAATTCAAGGCTTGAACTGTCGCCTCAGGTTGCGCTCGCTCCTCAGGAATGTGGGAACGGGAAAGAGCAGGGCCCACCCGGGCGCTCCTCGTCCCCGCACGCCAGTGCAGACCGTTTCGGCGAGCCGGTGTACGGCGCAGTCTGTCGTCTGGCGGCCAAGGTTACCATCCAGCCTTGTCCAGGCTGATTGATTGTTTCCCCTTCTCCCTGCTGACAGCTTGTGTTGCAGGCAAGAAGATTGCTCTCTTCATCATAAAGCACACTTTATGAACTTCATTAATCACAATTCCTTTTAGCTTCAAAGCCAATTAGTCTCAGTGTTTCGGAACAGCTAGTTTTTCGAGTCCATTTATCATAGATACTAAACAATTATTTGAACAATTACCTTTGAAAAAGTGAGCCTTGATCATGCTTTGTGTTTTGAATAATATGAGACGTATCCTTTTATTCTTGTTAGTTATGAGAAACTAATCAGTGACAGGCTTATTAGTTCGATTTAATATTATTGCAATGGGTAATGCGAAGGAATGCCGATGAGATCTCGTGTTATTATTTGCTCTGCAGATATTTGGTAGAGATATTTTTTTGACAACATCCTCCGCCGCGTGCCAGTCAGTTTCACGTGAAACATATTCATTTGTTCTCCGTGCTAAGTTTAGCACATGCGTGTCCTTCCCATGTTTACGTGTAATCTAATAACAAATGTCAATACATTTTTGGACTAATTGATTTCAGAGGCAGTCTCTTCTTTCCTGGCAGGGGCTGGGAGGCTTAAATCAGTCCAGGTAAAGCTGGGAAAATGTAACTGTCGGGGGATGTCTGGTGTGGCTGTCTTATAGAAAGTGTCTCTCTTATCCTGTATATAACGGTGTTATTCATTTGGCTGGATTTGTATCTTAAGGTCATACCTATTTACAGGCGACCCCTGACTTACGCTGGTGTTACATTCCGATAAATCCATCGTTAATCAGAAATATGTAAATCGACGATGCATTTAGCACACCTAACCTATTGAACTTCATCGCTTCTCATCCTTTAAGATGGTCGAGATCGTCGATTGCGAAAGTCCAAGTTCACGTGCGATGGCCGTTACGGGCTTGTCGCCTTCATCGAAGTGGCTTCATCGTCACTTCAACCATATACAGCTGATACAGTATACAGCGAAACGAAACGACGTTCCTCCAGGACCATGGTGCTACATAAAACACAAAGCTACCAGCACAGGACCACATAAAGTGCACGTGTGCAAGATGGTACAGTAATTACCAAACAAGAAACAATAAACACAGTAAAAAACAGAAGACGTTACAATATAATAATAAATACTATAGATATAAACATACTAATTAGAGTTTTTCCTCAAGAGTAATTGCCCTCCTCTTCTTCTTCTCACCACTAGCAGGAGACGCAGATGGGTGTTTCTGGGACATTACGGATGCACAAAACACAACGTAGATACGGGGAGGTATCCAAAAAAACGCTGGCAACGGTGAACACTGTAGAGTATCGCTTGTATACACTAGCGACCACGTGGCAGTCTGGGAGATGTGGATCACTGCCGCTACATCATAAGAGAGTATCGTACCACATATCGCTTGCTCGGGAAAAAAAAATCTAAATTCAAAATTTGAAGTACGGTTTCTACTGAATGTCTATCGCGCCGTCGTAAGGTCGAAAAATCGTAAGTCGAACCGTTGCAAGTCGAGGAGCATCTGTATACAGCTGGGTGTTTTTTACGTTATTCGTCAGGGTGTACTTTGCTGAAGAGCACTACAGCGGCAGCAGGATTCGAACCCAGGTCCTTTGATCGCAACGCAACCGCTCTAACCAGCGCACGTACTTTCTTGCAATTTAAGCACAAATTTGAAATTATTAGTCAATCTGTTGTTCCGGTGGATCGCGACGAAAATGTGGGGAAGCTAATTAAACAGCTGGTTTGTCTTCCTGGTTAGAAATTTATTTTTATTATTTTTCTCGCACGTCCATCCTGCTAGTTTAGCCCATCCCGGGGCGTCAGACTCCGGTGTCCGTTGCACCCCCCACGATGCAGCCCATTCATCAGAGGCGGAGCGGTTGTCACTCCAGCTCTTTCCCCGCTAACACGATCACTAGAATCCATGTTTCGGCGGACGGCGAAAAGGTGTACCTGCCTGTTGGAGATGCTAATGCCGCGGCCGGTTGAGATGCTTTGACCGACTTGCACAAGCGCCTCGGGCAGCAAACCGGCAGCAATTATTTCCCACTGCTGTGCAACTCCCGGCCGCAGTACAGATGTTTGACACCGTTCACGTTGTTCCTCTTGTCTCGCTGTTAATTACTGGAAATATTTTACCCGAGACATAGTAAGTGCTTCTCTCTCGAGTCGAAACAGAACCTCGGCGAGATACTCAGAAAACCGTATTTTAATTACTCGAGTGTTTTTGAAATAATCCATCGTCGTCATGTTCCCAATTTCGATTTCTCGTCGCACGATGCAGATTTTGCTGTGCCAAAGAGGGATCGTTTAACAGAGTAATTTCTATGCTTGGTTGTATGCTGCTAGAGGGGGTTCTTCAGACATCTGGCTGAAAGCAACAGAAACATCTGGCAGGCACCGGACAAACAAATCAGCGCTTTTCGTATTTTTTAAGACCAGGTTCATACTTCCGATCCAAGGGCAATGCTTCACATCCGTCCTGGCAGCCGTTGAATTGATCAGTGACGCTTCCGCCGATCGCTAGTAATTTACAAATAAGTCTCGGGCCGAATCTCTCGGTGACGGTCAGATACATCCAGCTTTCAGCGCGGTACTGCGGACCCTTGGCACCCATGTAGCCCAGCGGCCGGCGCGTGAGCTCGGTACGCCGGCTCGGCAGGCGAGACGAATGCGCGGATGGCGTCGGCTCGACTCCCCATTACCCGCGACAGGCGTGTTCTTTTCCCGCCTCCTAAACCCACAGGCCAGCCTCACTTGGTGTTTGAGACCTCTTCCCACTGCCACCCCCCAGGCTGACAGTGCCCCCGGCACGCTCCCTGCCAGGATCGTAATCCTCACCATCAACAGGCCGCCGGGCAGCATCGATCGCCGCTCGGCTTCCCGCGCCGCACAGAAGGCGCTTCGGCCCTCCCCGAGCCGCTCGCGGCCACACGCGTTCGCGCGTCTCTGCGCCCGCGCCTTCGCCCCGGCTATCGCCCCGACGGCGCCGTGCTTCGGGGTGCCAGCGAACGGCGGCACTCCTCACCCCCCGGCACGCTCTGAACTCCATTTCTTGGTGCACCGACAATTTCTGGAAAGCGTAAAGGTGAAATGCACGCGGGGTTAGGGCCGCTGATTAGCGCCACAATTAGAATGTGCAATACAATATGGCAATTTGTGTTTAGAGTATTACAATGTACAATGCAATATGGGATCGGAGAATTACAATGCACAGTGCAATATGACATGCTGCAATCTGATAATTACAATCAGTGTGCTTTCAGATTGGCTTTGTTCCTTCCCGCTTGCTCAGAGTGCTGTTTTGCATTCTGGCAAACTCGCGTCGGGCGATCTCGCGTCTGGCTGGCCAACGCGCGAACCGCGGTCGGCGAACTCGCTTTCGGCAAACTCCCGTTCCGCTGACTCGTGCCCAGCAATCGCTGTGCCCAAAAAGAGGTGTTTAAAAATAGTGCCGTTTGTTCACGTAGCCCTAGCTACACGTACGACGTTTTAAATTGTCGTTCTCCAAAAACGAGGCGCGTTATCGGCGAGTGGCCGACACCGGTGCCGGTTTTTCGGCTACCTCAGCTTTTAATTGCTTTATTATAGTAATTATTTGGATGGGAACACATCTCACCTTGTGTATCAGGTGCAGAACAGACACTAATTGAAACACACACACACATTTCCAGAACCGCTCATCCCATACGGGGTCACGGGGAACCGGAGCCTACCCGGTAACACAGGGCGTAAGGGGACACACCCAGGACGGGACGCCAGTCCGCCGCAAGGCACCCCAAGCGGGACTCGAACCCCAGTCCCACCGGAAAGCAGGACCCGGTCCAACCCACTGCGCCCCCTAATTGAAACATTTTAAATGAAATGTTTTAATTAATCGAAAGCTACAATACACAGCCGCCGCTCCCAAGGACTGGTTCTGGTCATCGCTGTCGTATTGCATTGCGCCGTTTAATTTCGGAGGTAATAACACCCCCGTAGCGCATTCTTAATGTTCTAACAGGGAGCTGTGGTACGTCAGACACTCGGAGTCCGCCTCTTTGGAACGTGTGAAAGTGAAGCAGACATTTACACGTGCTGGATTTTGTGCCCGTGTTAAAAGCGCGTTAAATTATCTCTTTTTTTACAATCGCTCTTCGGAGAGCAAATCGAGGCCAATATCGGGGAATGGTCCCCGCTAACTTCAGAAGGCCTGCTGCTTCGAAAGGCATTTCCTATTTACACTTAATAATTGTCTGGTAGACTTCTTCTCACTTGAAGCATTCTGAAAAACACTTCATTTGCACATTCTGACAAGATGGAAGACCGCTGTCAATGTGCGCCTATCAGCCATAGCTTATCATTGATCATGAAAGACAGAATAGTCAAAAATGCCTGGGACCAATTTGAATTCCTTTTACAACAGGTGTGATCGCAATGCTGATGCTTCCGAGGTTCCCGAGTTTGTCGCAGAAGCGCTCGAGGGGAAAGATGCTGCGAATGCTCAGACGGGTGCGAGAATTTAACAACGGGGCTTGTTTTAGAGGTTTTGGATTAAACCCTCGTAGGAAAACTTTCTGTGAAGGGCCCTATATAAGACTGTGATATCTGTTTATTTATTCAGTAGACGCTTTTCTCCAAAGCAACTTCCGATGAACTCTATGTAGTGTTATGAGCCCACACACCTTATTCACCGCGGTGACTTACACTGCTAGATACACTGCTTACACTGGCTCACTCATCCATACATCAGTGGAACACACACACACACACACACACTCTCTCTCTGACACTCACACACTATGGGTGAACCTGTACAGCATGCCTTTGGAGTGTGGGAGGAAACCAGAGCACCTGGAGGAAACCCACACAGACACAAGGAGAATAAGCAAACTCCACACAGACCGATCAGGGGTCAAACCCACATCCTCTCGCACCACCCAGGTGCTGTGAGTCAGCAGCGCTACTCGCTGTGCCACTATGTCGCCCTTTATTTTAACTATAACCCATTTACGGCTTACTCATGAAGTCCTGTAAGGGTTTTATGACCAAGTGTTCCAAATTAAGCCTTAGAAAGTTGCATTTGAATACGTTTCTTGCGTTACGTTTGCATCATTTTAATGGTCTGTATAATTGTCCCACCTTCATAATATCATATAAAGTGAAACTGTTTACATAAGAATCACACGTCTGCAACTGTTTCTCTTTCTCCTAATACAATGCACAAATACTAATAATATTTAATATTTAATATTAATTAATACTGAGATGTACGTTGCTGTGGAGAAAAGCATCTGCTAAATGAATACATGTAAATGTGAAGGTTATTTATGAGAAGAATCCGGTAAAATCTTTCATAATCATTAATGGGTGTTGTTCTGATTATGTTTCTAAGCGTATATACGCAAATATCTATAGATCAGTCGTGTGTAACTGAGAAACAGTCCCAAAATTTGTGAAATACAGTCCGGCTGGATGCGTAACAGGCCTACTTTTGAACCTGACAGCAAGAAAGGCCTCGGGCTGTAGCTAAGTGCCTTCTGAAGCATTGCTGCAGACAGAAGGACATGGTGGGAGGAGGACAAGGCTGGGGTGGAGGGGAGAGGGCTGAATAGAACAGGGACTTGGGAAGAGATGGAAGATGAAGACCGGGGGGGGGGGGGGCGGTGAGCGTACAAAGCCAACCGGGAGAAGAAGAGGAGAAGCAGGTGAGAGAAACGGAGAAAACGGGAGATGGACAAAGACATGTGGAAAACCTTGGGTAATAGACATTAGTAGGAGGTACGGAGGCCAGATGAAATGTTGAGAGATGGAGGGAACACGGTATAGATTTACGGTGGATAGAAGAGGCATACGGAGGAGTGAAAGGTGCTCTTTTTAACCCTACTATTTCCCATCGCTTTCTCCGTCTGTTAGTAAAACGGCGGGGGCACCTTGCCATGCGTGCAGTGTGTCTCGGAGTGGTCCTTGACCTGGGGTTGGGACGTTCCGGTGCATCAGATTGGAGCTGTGGGCTGGGGGAAGCCCTTAGGTTCTAATGTGGTATAGAAAGTAGGGTGAGAACAGGAACTTTTTAAAACCTCTTCTTGTCTGAAGGACAGACCTGCAGCTCAGTGAGATGTTCCTCGCGTCTGATATTTTTAAACAGAAAATACACTTTTGTGCGGGTTGCAGTGGTCGCGTTGCTGTCTTCTAAGTCTTATTTTAATGGGTGTGCACAATGAGGACTTCCCATCTGCTTGGTCATAGAGTAAGTTTTCTAGGCTAATCTAATATTCCGAGTTCTCCTAGCACATAATTGATTGTCTATGGCTCCCTGAACCATTGACATTCCGGAAGGCTCCTCCATTCCTTGTCATTCAGAGCCCTACGTGCATCTCTCTCTTGTAACAATTCTCTAACGGCTCTTTGAAAATTTAAGGATGCGTGGGAGGCTGCACACTCTTTTGGCACATCATCATTTAAAGCACTCACCATGGTATTAAGGGGAAAGTACCACCTATCAGTGTAATTTGCAGTCTACTGTTACCATATGGGACAACTTCCTTGTGTTCCTCTTTTTTTTTTTTTTTTTTTCCTTCCTTTCCCAGACAGTGCAGTTTGGCAAATAAACATATTTTGAGTGTTTCTCCACAGTGTTTTCGTGATAATACTACGCAGCTACAATTCACTTGAAAACACCATTTCCTTTAAAGAATCCTTGCAGATTTTCAGTTCAGTTTGGTTTTACATTATGCTCTGCTCAACAAGGTATCGGAAAGCCCGACTTGACTGATTTTCAGGTCAATTCTGCGGTTTCCCAGAGGGAGCTTCTTCTAAATGCTCCAGTGGCACGACACACCTGTACCGAATATGTAGTTTGACTGCATTTTTGCTGCCATATCTTGATACTTTTCAGTTTCATCAAAATATTTTTACATGGCACAATAAAATTACCCCCATAATGGACTGTGAAGCACTGTGGAGAATTTCTGCATTTCCAAAGTGACATCTGAGACCGCGGGTAGACGGGGAATCAGACCAGGGCATGCTAAAGGCAATGGACTACAGCAGAGTGGCCAACTTTCAAACCAATATCTCCTCCCCAGGCTTTCCTTTTACCGCACTGTTGGTGCCCTTTCTATATTTAAATGTACCGGTGGCTCTCAGCGGGAAGAGAGGCAGTCGGGGACTGCTTTTGGCCACATTAAATTTCCTGCTTGCTTTCTTCTCCCTTGGTAATGTCGTTTGCAAATGTGTCGTCTGTTCCTGAAAGCTGGGGGAAGCATTTTGGTGATCGAGTACCAGGAAGGGCTCGATACTGAAGATCAGCTGTAGCCATGTACTAAAACAGATAAAGTGCGGGCAGCGAAAAAACATGGAAGTTACTTTAACACTTCTGTGTTCTTCTTTATTCCTCAGTAGGATACTTGTAATAACGGTTAAAACTGAGGTTAAAATAGTTACAGCGGGGTTATTTTTGAAGATGCTCTTTTCCCGGTTCTTCAAGTGTTTCCAGTAAAATTTGGGAGAACCTGCATTTTGTTGTTCATTTCTGTGTGATACTCAAACTCTTGTTTTAGATATCAGCAGGTTGTATTACTTGCATGTTCATGGTGGTGCTGCTATAAACAAACCTACTGCACTGCCAGTCATGTAAAATTATAGCACATACGATTATGTACAGTACATAATACCTGATAATGATAATAAACACCTATGTTACCGGTTTATGTATTTACTGTACTTTTTATCATTATTTTACAGTCTACTCTTTCTACTTATAAAAAACATTTACTGTAAATCAGTATGCTGTGTTATGTTAGCAGCAGCATCATAAATGTTCTCTTTACCGCATCTCTTGACTGCATCGAGGCTATACCATCTAGGTTTGTGTAAGTACACTTGATGATCAAGGCTATACCATCTAGGTTTGTGTAAGTACAATTGATGATCAAGGCTATACCATCTAGGTGTGTATAAGTACACTCTATGATCGAGGCTATACCATCTAGGTGTGTATAAGTACACTCTATGATATTCGCACATTCGCCTAACAGCACATTTCTCAGAACGCACCCCTGTCGTTAAGTGACACATGTCTGTATAGGATGGTATTTAAATGGGAAATATCTTGAGAAACTCCATGACTCCGCTCCATAGCTACTAGGCTTTGAAAAGTCTTTTTAGGATACAGTTACACACCTATTTAAAGCACTGTGGGTCCCATGTTTTGAGGCCACATTTTACAAGTTGGGTACAAATCTACAGCTGTATTTATGGTCAGGACTTTTGTCGAACATTTCTGCTTTTGAACCGTAAATAGACACCAGTCTTCTCCTACATGCGTCTTCTCAGTATTATAGAATCAATTCAAGAATATCACTAGCAGATGAGACTCACAGCATAATTTCTTGTCCATGATAAACATTTCCTTACTGAACCTACAAGGTGAACACATGATTTACTTAGATCATTTACTCGTTATGTCCTTGTGGGCTAAAATAGCAGCTGCTAACATGGTTTCTAATATCTAATCTTTTCTTATTGTTCCATATGTTTTCTGCTCCATTACCAAAAATATTAACCCAGACCTTTATTGGGAGTGGATAAAAAAAACACATTTCAGCTCCATGGGGAAAGGAGGCTAATCTAGGTCAGTCTGCAATAAGTGGTCACTTGTTTTGAAAAATTCATTATAGGCAAAGCAATCTGTGTGGATGGGCTTTGAAAGATGTCTTTCACCGTTCATCAATACCTTTTGAATGGGGCCTTTTCAATTTGGCCTCTTGTCCTAAGCAATCACATCATTCATATTTACAGTATGTGCATTTACTTATAAAAACTTACCGAGATTGTTGTATATTTCACTTACAAGTTCCTTTGTAAGTGATTTTTTTTTTTAAAGAGAAAGTCAAAATTCTGCCTAAAGAACACGTAAGCTTACGAACGCAAGCACATTTTCGGCGTAGACCCGTTAATTTACACTTGGCAAAGCAACAATATTTTACTGTGGAACCAACGTGAAATCATTATTTCTGGAAAAGCCTCTTTTTGTCCTCTTTATATCTCGGAGTTATTACCACGTTTAGCCGCTTTAAACCTTTCCATTATTTTAGTGCCCCGGCATTTCATTTGCAGCCCATGTTTTAGACTGCTCAGGGATGCGATGGCAACAGAAATGTATGAGGTAGTGAAAAAAACGTCTAATTGCTCGTGAGTGCGCTTGTGCTTGACTCACTGTTAAGCGCCTATTGAGAGGCAAGTAGCAGAGACTCATGCTGCAGTGGATGGATTACACACACACACACACACACACACACTCCCTCCCTCCCTCCCCTCCGAGGCATATAGACGAGAGGGGCACGGGTCAGAGGTTGCAGAATTCGCCATGCAGTCACACCGAAGCTAAGGTTTGAGGAGCACTAGAAAAGGTCTGGTGGCTGGACGTCCTCCCACCCCCCACCCTCCTGGGAGCTCTGCTCGGTGGGCGACGGGGAGCAGTCCTCCACATGACGGGGGCGATGATTGATGGGCCTCCTCTGCCAATGTTACACTCTCTTATCGCTCCTCACTCTGGAGGAGGGATCTAATGACGGGTTAAAGGGACAAATTAGAAAATTGGGGCCTAATGATCCCGTCGGCAGGAGATGTTAGAGAGCAATCCGAGGATGTGTTGGGCGGGAGGTGGGTTGGTTTAAGCAGCGTATCGCGAAAGACTGGCGCAGCCGGGGGCTTTTTGGATCCCCGCTAATGCCCGTTTTCTCATCTGCCAGACTAACATGGATGACGGAGCCGATCGCTCGGCACCCTCGTCCGATGACTCCTGCAGCGGCCGTGCGAATGGACAGCCATTGTGATGGAAATGGAGAGGCTCCCGAAGAGCCGTTCGGGTCCATTCTTTAGACGTCCTTTCAGGCGATGCCAGGCAGGCCACTGTGCAGCAGTGTCTCCGAAAACCTGGAGGCACGTCAGCCCGTTAGAACTTAGACTCTAAAAAGAACCCCGTCCACGCAGCCTCATTAGATCGCGCGCCCGTTTGACGGAGGCTTTCTCCAAACATTCGCTCTGGCTGCTCCACACACGTTTGCGTTGGCCGCTCCGCTCTTACGGCTGAAGGAAACACTCTGCAGTCTCCTGTGTGTCGTACTGGCCTTGGCAGCACCACCTGAGTTCTACCTGGGAAACAAACAATCTAAGCTGCATCCGTATGATTTGTGAAGGCCTATATAATGTTGAAGTAAGTAGAGGGAAAAAAAATGATTTTGCATCATTTTAGGTTGGTGCTCTTGAAATTATACATACATCATTTAGCAGACGCTTTTCTCCAAAGCGACTCACATCTCATCGAAAATACAATGTGTTCATTATATGAGCAGGAAGAGACACTTGGATGCAGACGTGTGATTCTTAAGTGCAGTTTGTTTGTTTCTTTCCACCGTATGAACCAACATTCATCACACGAGTAGCTGCACGAGACTTTATCCAAATATCAGTGATTCGTGATCACTCTCCTAGTCATTTTTTTTGAGATACATATAAACATTTATGTTACACTGTAGGAGTAGCTGTGTAAAGGATTGACCTGAGGAGCACTATCATGGACATTTTTTTTTTTTACCTTACGGGCATTTACACTTTACATGCGCTTACGAGATGATGGGCAAAGTGAGTTTGGAAGAGGTGAGTTTTCAGACCCTTTTTAAATGTAGGGCAGAGATTCAGCAGTTCTGAGTGAGAGGGGGAGGTCGTTCCACCACAAGGGAGCCAGAACCGAGAACCTCCGTGCTTTACCTTTCGTGCGTGGGACCATCAAGCGGGCAGATGTGGAAGAGCGTAGCAGTCTGGTTGGGATGTAGCGGATGATCACGTCCTGTAGATATCTGGGAGCAGTTCTGTTGATGCATTTGTCGACCATTACCAGGGTCTTAAATCTGATCCGGGCAGCTATAGGAAACCGACGCACAGAAATGAGTAGAGGAGATACATTGGAACGCTTTGGCAAGTCAAACACAAGTTGGGCAGCAGCGTTCTGTATCAGCTAAACGTAATCCTGCTCAAGATGAGGTCCCTCCTCGGGATTACACAACAGGTCGAAAACACAAGCGGGACTTTCCTGTGCCCCGGAGTGATGAACTTTGATTTGTCACCGCATAATATGTACGGCTCATCTGTAAACATCGCAGGGGAACAGCGGAGACGGCGAGTTGCAAGAGGACCTTCTCCCGAGCCGATCCGAGGTAGATCAGGCTTGTCCCCGCCATATCTTTGCGTTATTTAGACCGTACAAAAATAAATGAACGCACGGACCCGGCCCGCTCCAACGGGCTTCCGAAGGATGTTACGCAGACGACCAGCAATGTGGCGCGCTGGAGATAGAGAGATGGCACAGCTTCAGCCAACTGGGTTCCTGCATATCAAACAGAGAGCAGTCTCTCTTTCATGCTGCTTCATAAAGCTCTGTTTGATGCATCTGCCAAGTACGCACACGCCTTCTGACTAAACAGACAGGGATTATAAGGAAAAGGCAAGGGAGAGAGAAAAGACGTACAGTATACAACAGATTACACAACCATTAACGCTCTCATCTCCTCGGGACGGAACGCCGTTTCTCGAAGCTGTAAGAACGGCCTCCGAAAAGCTGCTGCACGGCACCTTATTTAAATGTTGTTGTTTTTATATACTTGCACTTCTTTTACCCCTTCTCAAACTGTTGAATATTCTTCAGTTTAAATATTCATTTTGTTCAGTAAGTGACATTCACCTCATCTTTTTCTCCAAAGCTTCTAGCAATTGTTTACCCCATTTATGCAGTTGGGTAATTTTACTAGAGCAATTTAGGGTAAATACCTTGCTCAGGGGTGCTATAGCTGGGATTTGAACGTGCGGCCTTTGGGTCCGAAGACAGCAGCACTAGCCACTACGCTGCCAGCTGCCCCCGAAACAGTAATGGTATGGAAACAGTGTAAACAGTGTAAACAGTACAACTGGTATAAACGGTATGCAGAGGAGATGTTAAAAGCGGAGACTCTCAGGAAGTAACTTTGTGGAAAATCGACCGTGTATTCAATTCTTTTTAAGTTTAAAAAAAAATCACAGACTATTAAAAACTTTTTTCCATCACAAAGTAAGGTCAAAAATGAACAAGATGTGCCAAAAGATTTATGTCTCTGATTTATAAATACCGGGAAAATTACCTCAGCGGTGTGGTTATTAAAGCAGTATGGGAGAGCAATTGCCGTCACGCTGACACAATCACAGTTCAGGCGAATCCGTGTGAGAGGCCCTTCGTGAGCTACAACTGCAATTGTAGCTATTTGAAGACTTTCTGTACTCTTTAATACTGAAATTATTATTATCCATCCACCGAGCGGGGGTCGCGGCGAGCCGGAGCCTAGCCTGGCAACGCGGGGTGCAGGGCCGGAGGGGGAGGGGGGACACCCAGGACGGGACGCCAGTCCATCGCAAGGCACCCCAAGCGGGACTCGAACCCCAAGCCCGCAACACAGCAGGCGCTGGCTGAACCCGCCACACCAACACGCCCCCCCCCCCCATTATTATTGTCATCGTTGTTATTGTTGTACATGCCTGTCTACCCATGCAGAATTTCTTCCAAAATCTATGTCTAAGAACATGTTACAGCTGATTGAAAACTGCATAAAATCAATGCTTAAACTGATCATTTGTTGCACATTGCAGTGACATATAATATTGGCAATGCAATATGTAGATGTTATTGATGGGAACATGGAGCCAGTTCAAGTGCACTGCACTGATATTACTTTTTTTACCCTTGAGCTGAATTGAGTGCTCACCTGCATACAGTATATGGGCAGAGAGTAAACCTATAAACCTATAACCTCAGTGTGTCACTTAGCATAAAAGCTTGAGTACGAACAAGTTAATAAAACTTATCGTATGGCAGTCCTGCATGGGTAGACGGACTCTCCCGCTCCATATGAGGCGAAGCCAAGATTTGCAGTTTTTTGCCAAGATTAGCAGCAAGATCCATCTGGGAGTAATTTGTGCTCCTTCCTGTTGAGCTAGAGGGGTTTCTAACTTTTGTCTGAAAAAAATTAAGCTTTAACGTTTCAAAATCATCAATATTATAGCAGCTTGCTTGGAACAAACAGTTGTTAAAACTAACAGTAACCACTGGTGGTCCATCGTATACACTTTACCTATTCGTTAATATGAATGTAAGCATTAATCACTAATAGATAGATTGTTTCAGTTGTTGTGTCAGTTTTCTGATGTAAAAGGCAAAGTGAAGCTGGCAGCAATGATACAAATGAAGACTGTCTAGCTATTAGCGATTAATGCCCACATGGCAATGTAATATAAGACACTCAGTCTAATTGAGACCATAGTAATATTCTGACGTGCCCTCATATTCTTCAGAGTACCTGATCCTGTATGTGGGTTCAAGATAAAATACCCCACAGACCATTTTAATTATTTACATTTGTCCAACCCATTTCTCCAATTTATAGTGGTAATGTACCATTTATACATCTGGGTGATTTTGCTGGTATAATGTAGGGTAAATACCTTGCTCAAGGATTCTACAGCTGGAGGTGGAATTGGAACCCAGAACCTTTGGGTCCAACAGCAGCCGCTCAAACCACTACACTCTACCAGCTGCCTCTGCTCACTTATCAAAAAATATTAGAATTCTGTTTTATCGTAACGTTACTGCACAACGTAAGGCATTGACCGATCGTATTTTGCAGCGTCATCGTACAGATACAATGTATTTTGTCCTAATGAATATGGTAAGCTCTTAATAAACGTCTTGGTAATAAGACAGGGAACAGTTTTGAACGGCACAAAAAACACAGCTGTATTGCTGGTCACGGTCACGTATGTCAAGGGACACTTGCTTGGGGTGGTTTATCGAACCTTCACCGTACGCAAAGTCTTGTGCTCAGCGTTCCCTCCTCGGCTCTCGAACACCCCATCGCGCCGATGACAAGTACGCGCCAAACCTGCTGCTTTTCAGCTGCTCCCTGCTCCACGGGAGGCCGTGGCAATAAAAGGGTAAGCATGTCAGGGAGGGCAAAGGTGGAATCCCACTGCAACACATCCATCTTATTCCTGGCTGAGTCAGTTCATGTGTCTTTTTCACTCATGGCGTAATTACTTGATTGGAGTGACATTATAACCAACACGCTCAGCAGGGGAAGATTCCAGACAGAGATACAGTCATGTGCACTATATGATAATTTCAAGAGGCCCCTGAGCTGGAATTAACTCTGATTTTGTCGATGGAAATAGCTACTAAGTGGTGGAGAGGTGCAGAGGCGAGCTGACCGGTGACTCGAACCACTCCATCGCTTTGCATACTTTGGAAAGCTCGTTGGGAAAAGGGGACGGTGGTGGTGGGAGCTCTTTACCTGAGTGGTTTAGTAGGCCAGACCCTTCCTGTGGAAGCCTGACTTCAGCCATTTCTCTCCTTTAATCCATTATGCTGTTACTTCTACCTGCCTTATGTTGCCCAAAGGTCCAAAGTGTCAGTGCGGAGCCTCCTGGTACCCTGGTACCCGGCCATGCTTTGTCTACTCTGTATATATACTCTACGTATTATATATACAGATGCTGCTCAGCTAATGACGGGGTTACGTTCCGATAAACCTATCGTAAGTGGACAAATCGTAAGTGGAAAAAGATACGGTATCGCACCTACCGAGCATCGTTGCCTGCCCTAGCCGACCTTAAACGTGCTCAGAACGCTTACCGTAGCCTACAGCTGGGCAAATTTAAGCAGGAGACACACGTGGTGGTTTAGTAGACGTGATGCTCCTCTGCTAAGACAGTTAAGTCGATCCATCATAAGTAGAGGAGCATCTGTTATATAATGTAACATCCCGAAATAGCCTTGTCAGTGAAGCCCCGCACAAAAGGTGCCACTAGTACAATGAGTGTGTAATATAGTTGGTGTGATCGTGTGGCACCACAGCAACTCCAGCGTGTCTGATTAATTTCGGACCGTCGGACGCACCCCATCGAGGCGTCATTCTTGCATTTCCATAATGAACGGGGCCCTCCGCGCTCGTCGGTGCGACAGCATCCCCGGCTCTGGCGTGCCCTCGCCCATTCCGCTCGGCCGCTAATATTCTAAAAAGCCAGCAAAGTGGAATCAAATGTCACCTGGTTTCCATGGATACAGCTAAAACTTCACAAGGGGCAATCAGTGTCGTTCTGTTGCATCGCATCCCAGGGAAACAGCTGTTTGGTGCAGGCCGTGGTTCTCCATACCGATGAGCTCTCAGCATCTGATTCCGCTGAAGGTGCTGACTGTCGGGAGCAGGAAGCTGACAGTCGAACCCCCCCTCATTTTCCAGGAAGAGCTGATATCTCCTGCTCTCGACTCATTGATGATTAAGTGACGAGGCAAACTCCAGAGCGGAGTATTCCCATGGGGGGAGTGTACTACGGTCTGTGAGCTCTTTCTTCAGCTCCTCGGGCGCCCTGCATCTCGCCGAAGGTAATGCTGCTCGGGACTCGTGGCCACGGTACGCATGCATTTCCCGTACGGAACACTTCACGTATCAGGTTTCGGTGTTTTCGTGAAAAATTGGTTTGTTGTCTTCAAAGGTACAAGCAGTTTTTACCTTAACCCTTTTAAATTCTTGTCTGTCTGAACCGCTTGTCCATACAGGGCTGCGGGGAGCCAGAGCCTAACCTGGCAACACAGAGCGTAGGGTCGGAGGGGGAGGGGACACACCCAGGACGGGACGCCAGTCCGTCGCAAGGCACCCCAAGCGGGACTCGAACCCCAGACCCACCGGAGAGCAGGACCCGGTTCAACCCACCGCGCCCCCCTTTTGAATTCTTACATTACATTTATTGATTTCCTTGCCACTTTTTTCCAAAGCGACTTACATTCTTACATTGTTAAAGCTACTTAAAGCTACCTAATTATTTACAGCCATTTATACGGCTGAGTAATTTTACTGGAGCAGTTTAGGGTAAGCACCTTGCTCAAGGGTGCTGCGGGTGCGATTTGGATCTGAGAATTTTCCGTCCAAACGCAGAAGCTCTAACCACTAAAATTCCTTAAATTATACATGACTGTTCTTCTGTTTGTTTGTCTTGAATTACCCTACTTGTACTAATTCGGGAAGTGCTCGCTATAGCTCCCACCATTCCACCCCCATCCAGACCGCTGGAATTCAGTAGCATCTGCAGACAGCTGTCTGTTTACCAACAGCTGCGAGAGAAGCACGGTCTTCCTCGTTCATATGGTAGAGGAAAAACGCAGGGTTGCGGTTGCCTGCTGTCCGGTGGATGAGGAACTAACCCTTCGCGAAGCCGGAATGGAAATAGACATCGATTCCCTGATCGGGTCGGAGCCAGTTAATGTGCCCCCCCCCCCCCCCAACACACATACCCTGCCACCCCGTTGCAAGTGACAGAAATCAATACACCCCCCCCCCCCCCCCCACACACACACACACACCTCTTTCACTCCTCCACTAGTAATATTGATACATCGGTGTATTGATGGCCTGTGCAGTCAGATGGAGAACAGAAAGGTGCCTCTAACCACCTGGACTGTGCAGAAACTGGAGGCGGTCAGTCTGGGAGTGTGTGTGTGTGTGTGTGTGTGTGTGTGTGTGTCTGCGCGCGCACATTGACCTATGACACGGTTTGCTCGGAATGAAATTTTACAGGTCAGTTCCTTCCATGATGACGTTCAAAGTCTGCGCTTGGCACCTTCATTGGCATAAGAATGAGGCTCTTAAAGGAAATGCTGATAAGTTACTAAAGGGGAAAGTGCCTTTCTGAAGAGACCACTTACAAGGTAGCTGCATAGCAGAGGAGAAAACAATGTCTGCTGCAAACCGGCACCGCTCATAGACTTCATTCTGCGCCCGTGCTCTGGTAACGTCCGTATGACGCTTAGGCGCGATTCACGGAAGGTTTGCGGTTCGTCACCACGGTGTCTCCCGATGACAAACACGTCTTCGCAGCGATATAAATAATTAGTGCCATGCAAAATAGTTTGAGGATATTTGGAACAAATGGAGAATTACAGGAGGACAGGGACTCTATGAATATCCCATTAAGTAGAGGAAGTGGTGCAGACTGATGCTCCCTTGACCTCTTCCTTGTGTCCGCAGTTAGTATCAAACTGCCTGCGGTATTTGATGTTCTTAACTCTCACGAAGTCCCTCAGAGCTGAACTTTCTTGCTCGTGTTTATAAATTTGGGGCAAAATAACCTTCTTAGTGTCCAGCACTTAGTATAGGTTTGTACCATTATTGGCGCAATAAATGCGTCTTATATTTATGTGACACTTTTCTCCAAAGCAACTTATAACGCGGTGCTGTGGAGTCGGGTTCGGAAACAATGTGTGGGTTACTGGAGTTGGAGTCTGTACTAATGTACTGACTCCGACTAAATGTACCGTATATGCCGGTGTATACGTCATCGCTGCGTATAAGTCGACCCCCAAAATAATGTACAACTTTTGGGCATTGCTGCGGAGTTGGAGTCATGGGGTCAAAGTTGGAAGCAATTATTGGGTTACTGCAGTTGGAGCGGTGCGGTGGCGCAGTGGGTTGGTCCTTCTCCTGCTCTTGGGTGGGTTTGGGGTTCGAGTCCCGCTTTGGGGTGCCTTGCGATGGACTGGCATCCCGTCCTGGGTGTGTCCCCTCCGGCCTTACGCCCTGTGTGCCGGGTTAGGCTCCGGTGGGCGGTGTGGACGGACGGAGTTGGAGCGGAAGGTTTTGTGTTCCGACTCCACAGCCCTGTTACAGTGTTCAGCTATTTATATTAGTTACCTGTTTATACCGCTGCAGTAGTTTGGGGTAAGTACCTTGCTCATGGGTACTACACCTAGAGCTGGGATTCTAACTTTTTGGGCCCTACGCGGCCAGCTGCCGAAAATGTTCTACTTCTAACCATTTACACAATGTTTGTGTTTCACCGGATAAATTCAGGTGAAGCACCTCGCTTAAGGATACGCGCAGCAGCCCCAGGAATCTTCACATTACAAGGTTTGGGAATAAACCGTGATGCAACTTTTATATCGCTACGCTCGGCTCACTTACGTGAACCGTGGAGCAGAAACGCTCGCGCCCACACGGAGCCAAAAGAAGCGCTCGGTTGCTCAGAAATGCTCAGTGAGCCCCTGTCATGAAGGCAAAATCAGCGCGGTGTTTGTTTTTCCTCCGTAGCTCTTTTGTCTGGATCCGGACCTAACGGCAGTAGAGCACTGCTCTCGTGCCCCTGAGCAAGGTACTTACCTCGGCTTGCTTCGGTGAACCTCCGGCTGCGAAAGGCGTAAAAACGGAAAGCTCCGCGAGTCCATTTGGAGCGAGACGTCCGCTAAGTGACTAAATATAGTGAGAAAATTCTCTGCGGCGCCCGAGTCCCCTCAGCGTGCGATTGAGCGCGGTGTACGTGACCTGATCCGTGGACCTTTCTCGCGGTCCAAATATAGTGTTTTTGGATACGCCCCAGAACGCAAGGTGAGCGGTAATTCAGCTCAAGAGGGATCCGCATCAGTTGATCTTTGCGCGTGTAAAATTCGCTTCCCCTTCGAGCTGCGGCTCAGCGAATCGTCTCCTCGTTGAAGTAGGAGCTTCTGCAGCTTTACTTTATTCATTTTGTCAGATCCGAATTAAGCCTTTGAGGGAAGTGTCCTGCGGTCGCTTGTTCGTTGACGTCGTAGTTAACGATTCCGTATACAGACAGCCCTCGACTTGCGCAAATAGACCGTTCTTCGACCCCTTACGTAAGTCAAAAGTTACGTATGTCGGATTCCCCATCCTCCTCCACCTTCAATATAACATTAATAATTTTTCCATCTCAGTTCTTGCACCTTGACGTTTCTTCATTATTATTGTTGTTTTCATGCTAGCTGTTCCTTTCCCTGCTCCTTTTTACGTTCGGCATCCGTCACTATCGTATTCGCAGTCGATACGGCCAAACCTGGTTCCCGTCTGTAGACCGTAATCTTTGTCCACCTTCATACTTCCTTATTATTTTCAATTTCAACTCCAAATCGATTGCTGTACGCTTACAAGACGCTTCTCATTTTCCTTCAAGTGCACGTTTACCACCAGGCGTTGTGAATAAGGAAATCGGTAAAAAAATATGGGAAAAAGCACTACGCTAACGAGAGGAGATGCATTTACGGCTCAAAACACGCAGGTACTGGGAAGATGCAGTTTCCTGACTTGTATAGCTACGCCGATTTCCGCGTAACGTATTTCAGACGTTTTGCGAAAAATAAAAGCGCTACTCAAATAATGCGTATGCTGGGAATTTTTTACGGAAATCCGGATTTACGGAAGTAGAGGGGTGTCTGTATACCATGGAGAAATGAGAAGTCTGTTTATTCGTCTTGTTCCACCGTTCTTCTGGCAGCCCTGCATCAAGGAAGGTCCGACTCTTTCTGTCCAGCTTTATTAGTTTGCGGCCCGTACACCTGTACCGTGGGTCACGCAGGTTCTCGGTCCCTGACCGTTGAGTGTCATGGGCTCCAGCCTCAGGAGTTTATCTCCTCTGGGGCAGTACTTAGGACGGAGACTCGGACGCACCTACGGCATGCTCTGTGAACTCCATCTAACACTCATCCAGTCGCCTTTGTGTGTATCTGTACAAACTAATGACTATGAGCACTTGGATTCCACTCTTTTTTTTCCTTCTTACTTCCAAGGCAGCTTCACATACTAGAACATTCTCCGTCCGTTGTTGCGGATCTCTGTATCCTCCCTTGCCACATGACTATTTGTTTGTTTTTTTCAATATCGCTCTCTCATCCTGTCCAAAACATGTGCTATTTGAGCATAGCTCTTGAAGTAAGACAGAGGATAAATACTCTTTTGACCAACGTTGTTGGTCTCACGATTTGCAGATGTGCACATTTGCCTTCCGAAATCCAGGAATTAGGAGACAGCCTTCCTGTAAGGAAATCCGACAGTCGGAGACAGTCGTCCTATATGGACTTAAGCCACACGCTGGGCTTCTTCGAAAGCCCATCCCTCTATCATGTTGTACTTCTGTGTGCTTTGAAGTCTGTGTCTGCAGGCAGTTTTCGTGTATGGAATCCATAAAGTTAACTTTTGCCTCGGCTGTGTTCCCCCCCACCCACTCACTCGCTCCCTTTTGCAATCCGTCAGGGTCGCAGTGGGACAAAAGTGTGCATGCGTATGTTACATTACGTATACCTACATAGTGAGAAAAACTTTCAGCCGTGTCAACATCTGCAAGGCTGCTGGTCCGGACGGAATTTCAGGGCGAGTTTTAAAAACATGCAGCGAACAACTGGCTGCTGTGTTCACGGACATATTTAACAGCTCCTTAAAAAGCTCAGCTGTACCCACCTGTTTCAAAAACACCACCATTATCCCCGTTCCTAAGAAAAACAAAGTGAGCTGCCTTAATGACTATCGCGAGAGGCTGGTGCTGGGACATATTAAGGACACCATCCCAGACACTCCGGACCCACTGCAGTTTGCCTCCCGCCACAACAGATCCACTGAAGACGCAATATCACACACCCTTCACACCACTCTGGCTCACCTGGACAATAAAAACTGCTATGCAATATAGCTCGGCATTTAACGCTGTCATCCCAACCAAGCTGATCCAGAAACTACTAGGGCTGGGACTGAGTGCCGCATTGTGCAATTGGATCCTGGATTTCCTCACCAACAGGCCCCAGCGTGTGCAGATCGGCAGTAATACCTCCTCCCCGCTGACCGTCAACACTGGCACTCCACAGGGAAGCGTCCTGAGCCCGGTGCTATACTCCCTGTTCACACATGACTGTGTAGCCAGTCACAGCTCCAACACCATCATAAAGTTTGCTGACGATACCACCGTTGTGGGTCTCATCACCAACAACGATGAGACGGCCTACGGAGAGGAGGTGAGGCTCCTGGCAGAGTGGAGCCAGGACAACAACCTGTCTCTCAATGTCAGTAAAACTAAGGAGTTGGTCATTGACTTCAGGAAACAGGATACGGCTCCTGCACCCATCTACATAGGAGGGGACATTGCAGAGAGGGTCAACAGCTTCAAATTCCTCGGGGTCACCCTCACTGCCAAACTCACATGGACTGAGCACACAGCATCGACCATCAAAAAGGCCCATCGACGCCTCCGCTTCCTCATGAGTCTGAAGAAAGCCAGGATGTCCGCTGCAGTCCTCACCACTTTCTACAGGTGTGCTGTGGAGTCCGTCGTCACAGGGTGCATTACATCCTGGGGTGGCAGCTGCTCTGTACAAGACAAGAAAGCCCTACAGAGGGTGGTCAAAACGGCTCGGAATAATCGGCACACAGCTACCAGCAGTTGAGGACACCTACGCCACATGCTGCTTCAGAAAGACGATGCGCATCATGAAAGATCATAGTCACCCCGCACGGGCACTTTTCTCTTCTCTGCCTTCTGCAAAGTGGCTCAGGTCTATTCGAACCCACACAGCTAGGTACAGGAACAGCTGAGAGTATACAACACTAACCAGTGTGCCACCTTTAGTAAGTAGAGTTGGACTGCTCCTCCCAGGCACATTGGTAAATTACACTGTCACTTAAGCATTCTCACTCTCACGTTTTGAGTTCTCCGGCTGTCAGCTGGCATTACCGTTATTACGGTTACCATTATTTATTGCTATTGCTGTTGCACTACTCACTGTCATTGTCATTGTTTTGTTTGTGCAGTATTTCTGTTGTCTGTCTTTGTCCGTAGTCCGTGGAGAAGCATTCAGGGAGAATTTCATGATACTTGTACATGGTACTTGTACCTATGACAATAGACTTGAACTTGAACTAGTGTGCGTATACAAATGTATATTTTTTGATATACAGATTCACATTTATTCATTTAGCAGGCACTCTTCTCCAAAGCGACATACGTCTCAGAGAAAAGTACAAGGAGCGCATTACATCAACAGGAGAGATTTGGATGCAGGCACATGATTCTGAAATACAGTTCATTTGTTCCATACTACGGTATAAACCAGTCTACATCACACAAGTAGCTGCCTAAAGGTTCATCTGTATATATCCTTATATTCAGGTATATTCTATATATGTTTTTGGACATATACCTTGTCAGACAGGTGTTCTCTGAGCAGGAAGTTCTGTGAAAAAATATAAAAATGTTTTGTAAGGGAAGGACATGCGGTGTGTAGACATCTCTACTGATTCAAGTCATTCGTGCGTCACCAATCGCACGATAGAAGTGAGGAGAGAATCGGATCAACTATATACACCGATGAGCGTGTCGGTGTTTGCGAAGCCATGTTTGCAGCTCGTTTTTCTTCTTAAAGTAACTCCTAATGTAGCTTCTTTGATGTCAGATGTTTTACGTTGTATTTATTCATTTAGGTAATGCTTTTCTCCAAAGCCACTTAGAATTGTTTATTCATTTATACAGTTGAATAGTTTTAGTGGAGCAATTGAGGGTAAGTACCTCGTGTAAGGACACAGGAGGTGGGCTTTGAACCTGTAACAGCTGGGTCCAACAGCAGAAGGTCTAACCACTACACTACCAGCCATCCGCTGCTACGCTCTCCTTTCCACCCAAAGGAGCAGCAACTCCAAGGCTGCTAAATGGACCGCTCAGGCCTTTTCCCTGCTTTCAGCGTCCACCTTGTAGCGCAGGTCGCGGACAGGCCTCCTCGGTACCATCGTGCCACTACGGTCCCGCTCGCCCCAGCCTCACGTGACCCTCTGTCACTTTAGCAGTTTTCGCAGTAACTGGGTATATTATAGCCTCGGGATCGATGTGCACTTTGACAGGCCCTGCAAGAAGACCCACCTTGGCCGTCTTGGGGAAGAGGATTGAATGTGACGTGTGATGTTCCCACCTTACCTCTGTACACATTAACGCTTCTCGCTATGCAGAGAAATTATTCATTTAGCCCTTCATTTATTTTCTTCATATATTTAATTTCTGGCACCGTCTTTACTGCCTTATCTCCAAGTTTAGATCGGTCACCCAGGTGTTAAAAGTCTCCCTTGGGATCCAAGTTCATGTCGGATTCGGGTGGGGTGGGCTGTGGCTTCTCTGGGGGGACGGAGCTCTGTTGCGGAAGAGAGCCGTTCAAATAGTACAGTCCAGTCGAACCGTCGCGTGCTCCGCCGCCGTTTACATATTACGTTACGCAGCAGTGTAAATAAGCTGCGTAATTTGCATTTCTTTGCCGAAATAAATTAGAACCAACCAGGCTGTGGCTGTATCTCTTGGACAGAAGGGAAACAAAACATTTCACACACTTGTGCAGTTATTCTTCATTTCCTGCAAACGCTTCTATGCATCACCGAAAGCTCCACGGGGAGAGAAAAAAAGAAAAAGCGGCCCTGCATATTTTCAGCAAACTCCCCAAGCAGGTTTATTGACAAGGCAGCCAAAGCAATTCCCCCTGTAATAACGCCCTACAAATGGAAATTGAGAAGAATGAACTTTAAACTTTCAGCTCTTTCCCGACAGATTCATCGCCAGTTTTCCTGACGAGTTATTGAAATCATAATAAAGATCTGAACAATTACATGGCACCGGATGAATACATTATAGCCTTCAGAGAATATTTTTGATGATGTCGCACATTCTGTTCCCCTGATCTCCCATCTGTAGATCTCCTCTTTGATTGTTGATGTCTGTATATCCATTTTCTTTTTATTCGGGATGGCGTTAAAGAAATCATTAAAGAAAATCCGTTCACTCCGAGACGGATATAAGGTTCGCGTTAGTGTTTGAACAGTATGCGCCGTGCGAACAATGTATTTGAAGCTGTGTGTCGCTGAGCCCAATAAGACCTGGTATATGATGTATGTGCAGGTGAAGAAGCCCTGCTTAAAAGCTATGCATGCGCTCACAAATATTGGCTCGAGAGCTGAATTTGATGTCTCGGGTGACTCGGAGATTCACCGTTATACACGGCATGGGTTTCGGCTCAAACCTGCTGTACAACCTAATAAGGTGATATTTATCGTTTTCCACTTAAGACCTCTGGAGTTCGGCGAGATATCGTGAGCAGGGAGCCCAGCATACCTGAAAGCAATCAAATAAAGATGTATTGGTAGAAATGTGTAAAAGCAAGGCCTTCTCCAAATTTTGGCTAAAGGATCAATACATCACATCCGCACCGGAATCGTTAAAACTTTAATTTCCAAGTTTATAGTGCTAATTCGTTTTATTGGGATAACATTGTGTTTCGGGATTGTTCATAATCGAAGCTCATGCATTATTCATTCTGAATAATTTCCGTTTGAATGCAATAGACTTAGAATCAAGCAACAACTAATTACCTATTCATGCACGCAGCAGATGTGTTGGTCCACCTTTTGAATGCTGACTAGCGTCTGTTTTAGCCTTTGTCTTTATTTACCGTCGTTGTGAAAATGCTTTAATTTCTGTTTGTAGTCTCGATGTCATGGGGCTGTCAGGATGAGGTAGGTAGCATGGCTCATTGTAACTGTTCTCCAAGGTACCTTGGGAAATCCACCAAAGACAAACTGCTTATATCTTCAGTTCAGTGTGATGAAATAAATAAAATGAAGTTTTAAAAATTTCATTAGATTAATGTGTTGTACATGTAAGGTAAGATTTCAAGCAAGTTTGCAAATGAAATGGATGAGTTCTCCTGCTCAAGACAAGTAAGCTCTATTCGCAGTCAGCGGAGATGTTTAAAAAGGCCGTATTAACGTTGTTGTGGGGGGGCAGCTGACTGTCGCACACTACGGGAGGTGGACTGACACTAGAGCTCTCCATCACAGCGGCTCTACTAGCATATGGCAAAATTCATGCAAAATAACGCTGGTTTGTTACACTGATGCTCCACGACTAACGATGGGGTTACGTTCCGATAAACCCATCGTAAGTGGAAAAATCGTGAGTCGAAAAAGAATACGGTACCGCGCTTACTGAACATCACAGCCTGGCCTAGCCGACCTTAAACGTGGTCAGAACACTTATCATAGCCTACAGATGGACAAATTTAAGCTGGAGAGACACATGGCCGTTTAGTAGACATGATGGGATGCGAAAACACAAAATCAAAAAACGCTTTCAGCACAGTTTCGGTTCTTTACACTTGTTGGCGTGATTGACTGCGAACGCGGTTGAGTGGATGCTGAAGCTCGCTGCCATCACCCAGCATCGGGAGAGCGGAGCATGGGAACAGATCGAAATTCAAAATTCAAAGTACGGATTCTACCGAACGCATATCGCTGTCGTACCGTCGTAACTTCGAAAAATCGGTAAGTCGAACCATCGTAAGTAGAGGAGCATCTGTAGTTTCTTTTGCTAATGTTTCTTAGACTAAATTATGTGTCACAGGGGTGAGTGGTAGTGTAGTGGTTAGAGCTGCTGCATTTGAACTCAAAATGGTTGCAGGTTTAAATCCCACCTCCAGCTGTACTATTCTTGAGTAAGGTACTTACCCTGTGTTCTACCACTGAAATTGCCCAGCTGTAAAAGTAAAACGGGTTAATATAACTAACTAGTTATTCTTATTAGAAGGAGAAGCCAAACCTATTAAATCACAGCCTCTGCACAACTGTCAACATTTTCATTACTCGGTTGAAATACACTTTTTTCAACCCTGCGGTTTTTGCAGTGTTTAACAGTGTACGTAAATACCTTTTTCTTCACACTTTGGGTGACTGCCATCACGTAATGAAATCTACGAGGAGAAGTGAAAAAAGATCTGCAGTAGTGTTTGTAAAAAGTTTCCACTGTGGATGCTTTTTGACTCACCCTCATCTGTAGCCTTTTTTTTTTTTCCCAGTATTTAGAGTAAGCGCTTACAGCCCCAGAGAGAACGATGGTCTCGAGACGGGCACCGTGGGACCTGCATCCGTTTACGTCTCTGTAGGTACATTGGACCGATCGATGGGCGTTGTAAGAAAACAAGAAGACGACGAAACGATAAGCCCGGAATATTGCGGTGACACTTTCGGTGGGAGGATCTGGCTGAGCCAATAAAACTCCCGTGAGCATGTGGAGAAGTCCGGTCTCTTGCGCTGTGGTTACAGTGGTTCTGTTTTGGATGAGAAGATGTGACACCATCCTCTGAAAACGAGAGCTTTGCGTACACGGCTCTAATAAATACACTCCTATCCGCGTTTCAGTGCTTCACGCTAATATTATTCCTCTTTGTGTCTCTCTCTCTCTCTCTCTCTCCCTCGCTCTCTATCTCCATCTTAGTCACCGCTGAGCAGTTGTGGGGTTCAGCCAGTGCTAACTGCTGCAGCCATCTACATCTACATCAGCATGCAAATGTTTCCCTTCTCTTCACACATCAGATGCTAATTAGCAAATATCTAATTAGTGTTAGAAGATTAATCACTCTTGGGATGAGGGCCTGTGTGGCGGGATGGCACAGAGCGACGGGAACGCAGGGGGCCGCACTACGCAACGCTTCGCTCTGAGCAGCCGTTGCAAATGGCGAAAAAGACAGGAATGGGGAGGTAGGCGGCCACCTTTCTCGCTGGCTGCTGACATGATGGCCAGGGGTTCGATGGGGCCGGGGCTCGCTATGGTGTGTGCAAGGACCCCCCACCCCCGAGCACCAACCAGCCAGCCAGTTGTCCCGAGGCAAGCCGGAGCATTACCTGGCAACATAGGGCGCAAGTCCGAAGGGGACGTACCCAGGACGGGATGCCGGTACATCGGAAGGCACCCTAACCAGGACTCGAACCCCAGCCTTTTCACGCAGCAGGCACAAGCCAAACCTGCCGCAACACCGCATCCGCCTGAATGCGCGTATTCTCAAACGCACGGGTCGTAATAATTCTCCACCTGATCTCCCGCCATTTCTCGGCGATCGTACTTGAAAGAGGCTGCTTTATATCCCGCTTTATTTCAGCCGTTTAAAAGCACGGCACCATTGACACAGTTGCGCAGCTTTAATTACTGACATTCAATTGCATTTAATTTAGAAAGCGCACTTCCCAGAGGTGAAGCCAAATTACTTTTCAGCAAAAGGATATTTAAAGTTTTCGGCAGAGGAGGCGTCGGCGCAGGATGTGGCGCGACGCAGATACTGTGTTTTCTTTGTGCACGTGTCCGTTTCTGTAAGAGAAAGGTTGCCTTTATTTTTAGTTTGAAAGCCTTTCAGCCACGTACACATTGTGCCCCTCTGGCTTTTAATAAAGCTTATTAGCACTGCATGTGTAATTGTCTTAGTTTATCCAGGAGTTCGAAGAAGAAGCCAGCAGTCGATGAGACAATACAATTCATGAGCTTTCCCTTGAGTCCACGAAGAGCTTCAGCTGCCAGTTACTTATCTTCCCGCATCTCTCGTTTCATGTGCATCATTTCAATTCAACTGTTTAGCATGGGCTGTCTGTAAATGTACAGATGGTTGGCAACCTGGAATCCAAACTGCCGAAACCTACGACACGAACCCCCTCTCCTCTCCTCTCCTCCCCTCCCCTCCCAGCCAGCCAGCCAACCACCCACCCACCCACCCACATTTTCCCTTTGGTTTCTTGTCCCCCTCCCCACCTGGCTCTCTGGCTCTCTCCGCTGGCAGCCTACAGTCCGGCCTGTGAGCTCCGTGCCGTTGGCATCGTCTTCCGGACCCCTGTAGCCGTGTGCTTGAGGATGGGACCCACTATTCCCGTTCAAACCCATAACTGAGGAAATATTAAGACCGTACCCATCGGCGGTGTCGTACATTTACCTTGTTTACTTTCTGTTTTTGAGTGTTTTTTTTAAACTGGCAGATATGTCAAACTGACCCACTTGCTTCTATTTTTCTTAGTCAATGGGTGGTAAAAAATATGCTATACATGTATGAGGAAATCAGGCTAAGAAGTGGTACTGTCCACCTTGTTGTATTATTATTATTAATGTTGTTGTTGCTATGGCTTCATTGTTTTGTGTTTACTGAAAGCAGTGATTTTTTTTTTTTTTTTTTTTTTTTTACATGATTTTGATACAACTGGAATTTTTTCTGGACAGAGGGCTTGATCCTTGTATGAAAGATCTGTTTTTGCCCGTGTGGTATCGTTCTTTACACTGTTTCTGCAGGCTTGTGCCCATTGCTTTGTATAGCTCTGCTCATCATCGTGTCTGGTGGATTTTATCTCTCTGACTTACTCTGTGCGGCGGAACCTTTTCAGATGAGGCACACACTAATTCTCAATCAAGTGCCATTTAATCACTCTCACATGCACCGCGATATTTCACAGGATGTGGGCAGCCGCCCGGAAAAACTGCCCGGCGATGCGTGCGCACGGCGAGCGGCGCATTAAAGCGACGCTCCCCCGGTTAATTAGCCTACGTGGGCCGTAAGAAGGCGGTCGAGCGGGTGCCCGGTGGCGAGCTCGGCACGGGAGAGCAGCCACCTCGAGGCGGCTTCGCGGGGCCGGAGTGTGTGTTTTCCCCAGCCTTACGGCTAATTGGAGGGCTGCGAAACGAGGCCTTGCGGGGGGGAGGCGGGGGGATTCATCGCGCACGAATTTTAATGCCTGTTCGCCGGGGCCCGATCCGAGGCGCGCCGCCCGTCACTCACGTAATTGGCGCAGACTGGCTATCACAGCTCAGGTCTGATTCTTTCAGCGGTGGTCTGCTGTCTACCCCACCTCCCCCCACCCCACCACCACCACCACCACCTACCGCCTCCTTGCCCACCCCCTCCGGGGGGGCTAACGAATTGACAGCCACAGCTTGGCCGGATGAGTGACGGCTGCCCAAGGCAGCTGCGTGCTGTTCGGCTGATTGCTGAGACTCTGCTTGTCACAAGTGACGTGAAAGAGGCCGCCGGGGGTCTGCGGGAATGTTCATGGATGTGAAGCTCGGAACGACACGCTCTCTTCTTGGCTGCCAATATTCGGAACTTATTAGGGCCGTTAACTCGGAGCTGCTAAACCTTCACGCTAAAACGTTATTTCGTAATTATTTCGTGTTACAAGCGAGGCCGTTAATGCGGGGCGTTCGGTAAAGCCGGCCTCTATCTGATCATTTATCGTCACCAGAGTTCATTCTTAAAAACAGAAAACGTTCGATGAAAACCAAAATTCACTGACAAATTTATCTTTTTCTGTCGCATTTGGATTAAAACTATAAATTGTTTCCTTTCTCAGAAAATAATTGCAGCGTCTGTCGGGAACGATTAGCCGAGACACTCATTTTACTAGTGTAAGTCAACTAAACTTTTCAGAAACAGTAATGCTGCACGGTGCCCGATTCAGAATTTGCATATGCATATAAAACACATTTTTGAAAAAAAAAAAGTTTGTAAATGCAAAACAGATAATAGTAGCTAATGTCAAATAAAGTTCAACGTAACTGCCAGCAATTTCAGACAATATTGTGCAAGCTTTGTAAGCCGTTGCTGATAGTTGTATTTGTCGATCGGGGTACCGAGGGTAATTGACCATTCTTCCCGTCCCTTCGTGGACACCCACCCACACGTCGAAGGAGGGGGCTGCGAACTTTAATTTGACAATATCCAGAAACTTTGTCTGAGGAACAAACAAATGGAGTGTCGCTACATTCAAATAACCTTCGTTACATCTAAAAGAAAGCATGTTTATTTGATCCTTTATGTCGATTTAATGCATTGTGTTTACCCAAGGAGACGCCTACGTTTCCTGCCTATTTCTCTAAAAGTCTAACAAAAAAACGTTAGCTGTAGCTAGAGGAATAAAAATACTATAGAACTCCGTTGAAAGCCCGATCTCTGTTCTCCACTGTAGAGCATACCTACAAAGAATACAGAAGCACAGAATGTCTTTTTCTTGTTTTGTTCGGGAAAACGAACCGGAGTTTCTTTTAGTTTTGAAAATGAATTGAACCTTAAATGATATCATCGAACGATTTACTAATTGCTCTTCTTGGCACCGGAGCTGTGTACTGTATTTACTGTTGATTGGATTAAGATTTCACATGAACAAATAAAAGCCTTTGTAGACGTGGCTCCGAGATTCAGAACAAAACCTTGTTGTTTTTCCTTTATGAATCTGAGTATAAATGAGAACCCTGAGAGTTGGTTTGAGGTGCAAAGCACCAAACAGGGCTGTTAGTCACAGAACACGAGCCAACGTGCTCGATCCAGTCCAAAACTCCAGCCTTTACTGTTAAATATAGAATAGAACCTAATGAGTTCCTTTAGGTCTAATACTCGAGGCTGTCCAGTTAAATATAGATCAGAAGACAATGAGTTAAATATAAAAGAGGGCTCAGCAAGTTTGTCGGATCCAAAACCGAGGACAGAACTGTTAAATATAGAACGGGACCCATATGCCATCTCGGGTCCAGAGCTTTTGGACTCAGAACTGGCCCAGGTGGAAAGGAGGGACCGTCCATGTGTTTACTTGGAAACCTGTTCTCCCCCGAGCACGAAACCACCAGAAGGGCGGCTTGGAGCTGGGCAGAGTTGGGCAGATCGGGCCTTCTCGTTCCGTCCTCTTCGCTCCCGGCCTACCGGTCCTCCGGCCCACCTCCGCATAATAAGGCCCGGGCTCTGGCCGGGGCAAATAGTCGGACCCGGTGCGTGCCGTCTCAAAGCAAGGAAGGGGAGACGCGGGCCCCGTTCTGGGGGCGGCCGTAACGAGAGGTGGAGACGTGGCCGGTGCTCCCGCGGTCCCCCCCCCCCCCCCGGCGCTCTCCGGCAAATCCGGGGCATACGGACGAGCCAGCGGCGTTCCCGCACCGCCCCCTTATCTCCCCAACACAGGTCTGCCCCGATCGGCGCGTCATGCCGCCACAGCCCCGGAAACGTGAAAGTGTTTACCGTCGTCGCGCAGCATCATAACCGTGGTATCAACTGTCAGAAGGAAACGACAGCACCGCACGTGAGCCGGCCGTCTCCGGGTGGCGCCGTGAAGCGTAAACATCGGCCAGACAAGTAGCTCGTGGTGAAGCAAACTCTCCCACTTATGTTGTCCATCTCTCATCTTTCCCTGTGATGAGAGTGCTTTGTCACATTCTGGTGACTTGCCCCCCCCCCCCCCCACACACACACACACACACACACACACACACACACACACACACACACACACACACACACAAACAGAGTCACACACCCCCAGCTGGTGCCACGAGCCATGTGTGGCTCAAGGATGGAGCGCAGAGCTCACCGCTCCTTCTCTTCACTCGAGGCGAGAAGCTGAAAGGAGCTCTTTCTTTCCGAGCATCCATCCCGCCTTTCTTCTCCTCCTCCTCCTCCTCCTCCTCCCCTTTCAGCCTCGCGCACTTCCCTTCCCTCCGAATTCTCACTCGCCCCCTCGGCTCCGGACTAAGATCGAAAAGGAAAGATCTCTTCCTTCATTTGAAGTTAACCGCCGGAGAGCAGCTGTGCATTTTTTTTCTTCCCTCTCTTTGGTTTCTCTTCTCCTCTTTTGTGTTTTTTATTTGTATATATATATATATTTGTATATATATATATATATATTTTTTTTTTTTTGCTTTTTTTTTTTTTTTTTGCTTTTCTTCACTCCTTCTGGCCGCTCGTCTGGCTGCGTGCCGCTGGGGGATTTTGTGTGTCGGGGAGCCAGAGCAGCGAAGCGCAGGGCGCACCGATGCATCCCTCCAGCGCCAGCAGAGCGAAGGCGCTCGCTCGTGAGCCAGGTAAGCACCGGCAGCGCAGGCGAGGGAGGCGGCACGAGAGGAGCGCGAGAGGAGCGCGAGAGGAGCGCGCTCGGGGCTGCCCCGGGGTCGAGCGAGACGCGGCGCGCGGGGGGCACCGCTCACTACCTTGTTTACATAGTCGCGGTGACAGCAGCCTCTGCTCATTAACGGCTTCGCGGCTCTCGGACCGCAAAGAGAAGCTCGGAGCGTCGGCGGAGCAAAACGTGCACAATGACGAGTCTGTGCGTTTTGGGGAGAGGTGATGTCGCTCCAGGTTAATGGGTGACGCCGGGAATTAATTCGGCCAGGCGCTCGGGCGCGATGCTGGGGATATATAATGTGAACTTGGCTCGTTTTTCATTCCAAGATATACATTTAAATCTTGGTTTTGCGTTGTGCCAAAGTCGTTTTCATTTGGTTTATTAAGGAATTTTTTCCTCGTTTTTCTCTGCGTGGTGTTCGTATGTGAAAGTATTTGTTTAAAAAAAAAAAATAAAGTTTTCCAAAAGGGAAACACTGAAAAATGACACTTTTGTACGTCAAGCAGTTTTCAAACCTGGCACAAAATTCCTCAAGATGCATCAATACACACAGACATTTCAGTGTTTTTTTTTTTAAGGAGGTGTGTGTAAAAATGCTATTAAATATATATTAAGTAATTGAAATGTACTTTTCGTAATCTTTGTAAGAGGAAAAATGTGAAATAATTTCACACGGTCTGTGTCCGACGACGTTTTTAGGACGGAAGACCTAGATACGATGCGCTCCTTTCACCCACGCACCTCTTCACCTGTGCCTAGATCACTCACTGTGCTGCGACACACGCAGCTGTTTACTACAAGTGTCTTCATTTGCTGTGCCGTTACGAGCTCGGGCTCTTTAAGATACGCAGCCCTGGATGGTGTGCGTTCGGGATGATGGTGCGCGTTTGGCCCTTCGCTCCTGCTGCCTGGCCCCGCTGCTGCAGGGGAGATGCGTCTGTGTTGACGCCGATGTGCGCGGCGGCGCAGGAGCACAGCGAGAGCACGGGCAATGCCCGCGGAGAGTCACGGGGGTGGCGGATGGGAACAAACGTCGGGGTTGGGGGGAGGGGGGGCAACAGAATGAGCCCCCGTCTGAGCGGACGCGGTCGCTGGCCTCGAACCCTAGGACCACGCGCCGACTCCAGGAGAGTCGGCACATGGGTGTGTGTGTGTGTGGGGGGTTAAATGAGCGGGGAGTTTGGTGGTCAGTGTATTAATTGTCCCTCTGGGGGGGTCACATCTTCATGAGTCACTGCAGTGAAGCACCACCCACACGGTACCGTTCTGGCTGGAAGAACAGACACAGCGGGAGAGAGCAGGAGACACACTGGTCTGTCACAGAGCACCACGCAGTCAATGACATTCAAGCAAGATGTGTGTGTGTGCGTGCGTGCGTCTACTGGTTTGTGTGTGTGCGCGTATTTCTGTGCAAATGCCACACCCACTTTCTCGTCCCAGTGAATCCTTTCAGTGTGTGTGTGTGTGTGTGTGAGAGACTGGGAAGCACGCACCTACACTCTCTCTCACACACACAAAGACGCAAAGGGGATCACATAATGGCGGTGATTTCGAGATGCTCGCAGCCTGGCGGTCAGACAAAAACGCGCAGAGTCACTCGCTTCTCTCCTTTTCTCCCGCTGCGCTAAAGGCACCGATGCCGCGGAGAAGACGGAGACGGGAGAGACGGCGGGCGGAGCGGTGCCGTTGCGAGACGCCGTTCTGGCCCCCGCTGATTTGACAGGGGTCAGAGGTCATGTACGTCCAACCCATCAGCCCACGTGCGCAGAGCGGAGGACCCTCCGGGACGTCACCCTGCCGGGAGAACGGGCACGCGGAGAACCGCAACCCGAGCAGCGCATCCCGGCGCCGGAGGGCCGTTCGAAACCGAAACGTGACCGGCAACAAACTGCTCAATTTGCCCAGCGCTGCTAGGCTCGCTGGCAGAAAACGGTTAAGGAACACCTGAGACAGGAGTTCCAGTGCGTTGCGCACGGGCGAAAGGAGCGGGTCCCTCTCCCGCTCAGGGCGCACGACATTCCGGCGGCCGTCGCGCCGCGTGGCATCGCGTACTTTTAAATCTGCGACTCGCCCGTCCTCGTTATGAATCCTCGGCTCGGTCGTCTAATCCGCCTTCGCGCCCGGGTTCGAACGAGTTAATGGAGCACCTCTGTTTTCCACAGTCCGCTAAGCCTCTCCATGACAGTGCGGCCCAATTACAGTCACTCGTGCCCCCTTTTCAGGCGGGGAAAAACTCGATGGATTCCATTAACCCTGCAGCCAAGGGCCACTTGCGAAAATCTAATTAGAGGGGAAGACAATTAAAGAACACAAGAAATTCTATTATTGTTTTAAATGGGTAACAATTTATAATTTGCAGGTTCTAAATTGTTTTTTTTTTCTCCCCCTTTTTTCTAAAATTCTTCAGTATAATCAGCACGGGAAGAAGGAATGTAGGAAAGCTGATAGACGGGGAGCAAGGCATTGACGCTGAAGAACGCACGTGCACACACACACACACACACACACACTCACTCACTCACTCACTCACTCACTCACTCTCTCAATGGCATCTTGTTAGTAGGTGTGTTGATCAGAGTCGGTCCCGCTGTTGAGACCAAAGACAGAGGGGATGTTATTTAACCGGCGGATCTGGCGGCGAAGGTGTTTATCGCTCCCGGGCCGAGGTCACGCAGGAACAAGGGCAGGACAAGGGTGCGAGTGAACGGCAGGTGGTCGACGTTCCGCCGGTAACGAGCATCCCGACAAACGCGTACAAAAGCGCGGAGTTTAATTAGGCGGATGGCGCTCCGAGGGCCGCGTGCGAGGGCCGCATGACGGTTCGCCGGATTCGGAAGCGGAGCGGCGCGCGTTTCGGTCCGTCCGCGGCGTCCCTCTCGTCTCCGGTCGCGCCCTGAGGACGAGGCCGAGCCGCCGAGCGGGCGCGCGGCGCCTTGCCTCGTGCGCCGGCCCCCCCCGATGGCCGCCGGAGGTACTGACGTCGAGGAGCCGTTTCCGGATTAGTCCTGTGATATTTTTAGCGTTCGCTCGTGTGTCACGGTACGGAGCCCTCAGCTCTATAACACATTTTCTTTGAAGAATAGGTGGAAAAATTTCACAGGGAAATGGAGGGAAGTGGAGAACAAGCGGATGTCATACGATATTAGAAGAGGATATACTTCTTTTTATTTATGTTCCACAATACAGTCACTTGAGGTGTTTGCTGTTCCGCCCCGAACGTTTCTTTAAACCTTTTTGAGATGCGCTTTCAAAAGGAGAAATAAATGGCGTTTTCACCACCTTTGCCCCTTCGGTGTCTGAGGACCGAGCCTGAATTTCGAGACGTGTGACAAAGAAATCGGATAATTGAAGTTTACATTTATTCATGTAGCCGATGCTTTTCTCCGAAGAAACTGACAATGTTAAGCTACTTAAAATTGTTTACGCCGCTGGATAATTTTTACTAGAGTAATTTAGGGTCAGTACCTTACTCAAGGGTACTATAGCTGGAAGTGGAATTTGAACCTGCGACCTTTGGAGCCAAAGGCAGCGGCACCACTATAGTACCCGCTGTCCTGCTTTCGAGTTAATGGTTTTAATTGTCGGAAAGATAATGGTCCATCTTGTGGTAATCATATCGCCTCTTCCCCTTGGGAAAATAGAGGGGTAAGAAGGAGAGACCTGTTAATTTCCTCACGCGGAAACAGTGCTGCCTTTAAGGTAAAATGCAGGTGAAGTGGAAATCTTTTTATGTCACTGTCACTGAAGGATCACCAAGCCGTTTTCCAACCTTTTTTTTTTTTTTTCTTTTCGGTGTCAGTGTTTAGCCATAGGGTAACTAATACTATATGATCTTACTGCCCAATTCTCTCTCTCATTTAGCGCTCCTGTCCCCTCGCATCTGACACCCAACCTGGGCAATACAGGCAATAAATGTGGAGCTGCAGTTGCAAGGTATATATTCAGTATTTCCTGATTTCCCAGTATACACTGGGGCAGAAAGACAGACTTCTTGACGTTCATTTATCTAGCAGACACTTTTCTCCAAAGCAACTTCTAATGAACTCTATGTAGTGTTACCAGCCCACGCACCTTATTCACCGCAGTGACTTACACTGCTAGATACCCTACTTACACTGGGTCACTCATCCATACATCAGTGGAACAAACACACACACTCTCTCTCTGTCACTCACACACTATGGGGGAACCTGAACAGCATGTCTTTGGAGTGTGGGAGGAAACCAGAGCACCTGGAGGAAACCCACACAGACCCAGGGAGAACAGGGAGTGAACCCACATCCTCTTGCACCACCCAGGTGCTGGGAGCCAAGAGCCCTACTTACTGTGCCACCCATCTTCGGAGCTTCTTGTGGCCACGGGTGGGATGGTGAGCAGAGACCGAGCGTAAGGCCGACCCGTCGTCGTCTGCGGGGACGGCAGTGTGAGAAGTGCAGGCCGCCTATTACCAGACAGTGGAGGAGTGCGATTCTGCTCGATGAGTCATCCCTGTCCGCACCGCCTCTAAACGCACATGTCGATTTGTGGACTCCGTCTGAGGCCCACGAAGCCCGCTGAAGGCTCTGGCGGTTTCCTAGTGTGGGAAAGCACATTTTTCTAATGGAGCTTCAGTCTTCTTAGTTCACAGAAGAGCAAATGCAACGCACAGCTCTGCCTCTGACGGGATGTGACTCATTCGGAGGGCTGGTCCAGTAGTGGCTGGAGTCACTGCCTTTAGACCCAAACATCGTAGGTTTGCTCCCCACTTTCGGCCGTAGTGCCCTTCAACAAGGTACTTACTCTAAATTGCTCCTGTAAAAATTACCCAGTTGTATAAATAGGTAAATAATTTTAAGCTTGTAACTGTAATAACTGTGACTTTAACATTGTAAGATGCTGTGGAGAAAAGCATCAGCTAAATGACTAATGGTAACTATATCATCTGTTGTGGGGGAGCGGTGGCACAGTAGGTCGGACCGGGTCCTGCTCTCCGGTGGGTCTGGGGTTTGAGTCCCGCTTGGGGTGCCTTGTGAGAGACTGGCGTCCCGTTCTGGGTGCGTCCCCTCCCCCTCCGGCCTTACGCCCTGTGTTCCCGGGTTATGCTCCGGCTCCCCGCGACCCCCGTATGGGACAGGCGGTTCAGAAAGTGTGTGTGTGTGTGTATATCATCTGTACCCCGTGGTCCCTCACTGCTGTGACTAAATTTTAAAAAGATGGGGTTTGTCGGGCTCTGTGTTTGAGTTTGGTCACCGTGGGTTGTGGCTGCGGACTGGCGTCCCGTCCCGGGTGTGTCCCCTCCCACTCCAACCTTACGCCCCGTGTTGTCGGGTTCGGCTCCGGTTTGCCGCGACCCCACTTAGGACGAGCAGATTCACCCAATGTGCGTGCATGTGTGTGTGTGTGTGAGTTGTGCCTGCAATCACTTCCTGATATTTTTCCAGTTCTGACTTTTCCTATGACATCTACCCCTCCATATTTCCCATGACCAACTGTCTAACGCAAGGTTATCGTGGTCTAGAGCCTCTCCCAGAAGTACGGGGTATGCAACAGGGTACACCCCGAACAGGAGGCCGGTCCATGACGGGGCAGTCACACGCACTCATTTTGACATCAGCTAAAACACAGCTGTTTGGACTGCAGGGCGAAACCAGAGCACCCAGAGGAAACCCATGCAAAGGCAATGTAAATTGAGTAAGATTCAAACCCAAAGCCCGGGCTACTCATCATACCATCCATGAAATGACATGTGAAGTGGAAAGGAACAGCGCTTTGATTTACTGCTTTTATTGCATTTAGTTTTACAGTTTTTTCACCACGAGAGTAAAGAAACTGGTGGGATTCTGAGAAAGTGAGACAGTTAATAGTGCAGTGGATGCAGGAGGACATTTAATCCCGTGTGGTTATTTTATTCCGCACCCCCAAGTGGGGACCATTATAACTCCGAGCGCTGATTGAAGACTGCAGATTTTACCACATAAAATGTACATCTTTTGATTGTTGTTTTTTATTTTAAAACTATGTTTTGGCACATGGGGGTGCGGTGGCGCGGTGGGTTGGACCGCAGTCCTACTGTCCAGTGGGTCTGGGGTTCGAGTCCCGCTTGGGGTGCCTTGCGACGGACTGGCGTTCCGTCCTGGGTGTGTCCCCTTCCCCCTCCGGCCTTACGCCCTGTGTTGCCAGGTTAGGCTCCGGTTCCCCGTGACCCTGTAAGGGACAAGCGGTTCTGAAAATGTGTGTGTGTGTGTGTGTGTGTGTGTGTGTGTGTGTGTGTGTGTGTGTGTGTGTGTGTGTGTGTTTTGGCACTAGATCCCCCTGCTGTGTATCCCCAGTAATTTTTCAGTCAGACATGTATCTGGTAAAAGCAGGTATCAGCAAGTAGGTCAGCATGTAAACAGGCTTTGCAGCTCAAAATTAAGATTTCATCAAAAGGTCGCCCGTGAAATTCCAACTTGACTCGATATTGGTCTTTGACCAAACGAATCCGTTATTAAATTATACTGTTTATCGCCATAAGCCGTGTTGCGTGAGCTCTTTACTCGACGTTAAACAATTCCTTATCCCAAAAGCTCAGCTTGTTTTTCGCAGCTGATTTTCTCATGTTAAAACAAGCGTCGTGAATCCGAATTGCGATGCCGAAGTAAATCGCTCGGTGACCCGTAATACCCGGGGAAATGCGCTTCGTTGGTCGTTGCTGGTGGAGTGATGCACGAGTTTGAAAGGCTGATGCAAGAATGCGGTGTCTAACCCCACAGATGGGTGGGGGGGGTGAGACAGTTGGCTGTTCTCCGTTACAGGTTGTGTGCTACAGCCCTGCAAGGTGACACCCTGGAATATGTGTTTTGAAGTGTGTGAGTGGCACAGCAAGTAGTGCTGCTGTCTCATAGTACCTGGGTGTTGTGAGAGGACATGGGTTTGATTCCCACTCAGTCTGTGTAGAGCTTGCATTTTCTCCCTGTGTCTGGGTGGGTGCTCTGGTTTCCTCTCACAATTCAAAGACATGCTGTTCAGGTTCCCCCACAGTGTGTGGGTGACAGAGAGAGTGTGTTCCACTGATGTATGGATGAGTGAGCCAGTGTAAGTAGTGTATCTAGCAGTTTAAGTCACCGCGGTGAATAAGGTGTGTGGGCTCATAACACTACATAGAGTTGATTGGAAGTCGATTTGGAGGAAAGTGTCTTGTAAGTGAATAAACGTAATTGATTTTTTCAAACGTTTTTTGGGATGTTCTCTTACACGAGTCTTGATTCCATGCAAAGGCCATGAGCACGTCCAGCGTGTCCCCAGACTAGTGCGGCGGCCCGCTGCGCCGGCTCCGTTACCGCGATGGATCGGCCCCGACGTCCCCGTGCGGCCTTTAGCTCGCCCTCCTCCCTCCGTGCCGATCGCTCTGGGCTCAGGTTGGAAAACACGGCAGCCTGTGGGGAAACCCTTGCTCAAGGGCACCTTCGCAGTGCACTGTCGCACACACGAGCCTCACTCTGTGTACAGCGTGTGCGTGCGTGCGCCTGCCTGTGTCTGTGGCGTATTGGTGTGCATTTGTGCACGTGTGGCGTCGGCGTGTCCATGAATTAATGGGAGCGCTTTGCGTGCGAATCCGATTATTTGCGCATGCAGGCGGAGCGTTTCTGCGTTTGTGCAAGCGTGTGTACGTGTGCGCGCATGTGCTTTCGCACTCATTTGCGCGTGCAGAGCGTTTATCTGGGTGTCGCATGGAATCATAAGACCACGTGTTCCTGCTTGAATTCAGTCCCACAGATTCTCACAGAATTTTTACATTTATCCATTTACTTGACGCTTTTCTCCGAAGCGACTCGTAATATTAAGTGGTTTACGATCATTTACCCCTTTCTACATTTGGGTAATATTTACCAGAGTATTTGGGACAGCCGGTAGCGTAGTGCTTCAAGCTGTTCCCTTTACACCCGAAGGTTGCGGGTTTGATCTCTGGCCGCAGTACCCTTAAGCAAGGTACTTACCCTGCATTGCTCCAGTAAAAATGCAACCCAGCTGTATAAATGGGTAAATAAGCGTAGGCCAGCACTGTGAGTTGCTTTGGAGAAGAGCATCAGGTAAATGGAGAGTAAGCACTTTGCTCACTGGTACTGCAGCAACAGGTGGGGTTTGAACCAGCAGCCTTCGGATTCAAAGACAGCGTGACTTACCGCGCCGCTGCCGACCGAAAACGCAGAACGCGCTCTGCGGATGGTTTGCGGCGGACGTGGATTTGAGAGCAGCTGAACTGCGGATGTGCTCGTGGTCACTAGAAGAACATTGTGGCACTTAGAGCGGCACCGTCGCTCTCCTCATGAATTATGTGTGCGCTGATGTGCTCTATTTGTGTGTGTACAGTATGTGTGTTCGTGCTGCATGTGAATGTAATTTACTCATTTGTGTTCCATTGGGTTGTCATCTTGTGATGGATGAGTAAATTAATTATGTGTGCGGTAACATGGGGTGGGGGGGTAGACTGCGTCTGGCTCTCCTCCAGGCTTCGCGCATGAGTGGACTGGCTGCCCGCTCAGCCGTTTCATCGGCACGGGGCATTTCGGCACGCTCTCCCTATCCCCCCCCCCCCCCCCAACCGTCGGCACACCGTGTCTCTATGGCACGCGGGTAGTACCGGCCGAGCGTGACGGGGATACTGGCGAGAGCGCGGGTGAAAATGACTTGCCGCTGTCCGTTGAGCGCGGGGAAGCTCGCTCGCATCCCCCCTTGTTAGCCAGGGAAAAAGGTGCGGCCCCTTCGCGTTTCACGGGATTCGCCGCTTTTCGCGTCTCCGCAAGCCGTGCTTTGAAAATGTCCCCCGAAAATAGAACAGCGAATTGGCCTTCGCGGAATAATTTCAGCGCTTGGACTGTCTGGTTTTCGGAGGCGCCAGTTTCGAAAGCGACGTGTCACCGCGGCCGGATGACACAAACCGTTGTGCATTTGTGGGAATGCGGTGCGATTTACTGTAATTGTCCCATAATGGGACTTAAAGTGGAACAGGAACCAGTGTAAATGGGTGAGGAGCTGTAACGTCTCCTTTGTTTTCGAAAGCGTGGTCCAGTGGGGGCGACTGCCGAAAGGACTCCTGGGGCGGTACTTGGACTTAGAGAGGATTTTTCTGCCAATATACACAGCGGCGGTGTACATCCATGTCCCCCAATCTGGCCGAAAACGTGTATTTATCTCCTTCTTGCCCACATGTACATCGTCTGTGTTTGGTAAAGAAATGGCCGTTCTATTTACCGCCGTGTCCATCCGCATTTCTGTTACTTTCGGCCTCTTATAACAAAGGGGGCGAAGCTCTTTTGTTCTTGTTGTTGTTAATTTTCTGTTATTTGTTAAATAATAACCTTTAAAGATGACCTTTAAATTTTACCACATACAATATGGGCATCCCTCAAGTTCCAGAATTAATCCGTTCCTGTAAATGATGCTGATATCAAAATTTCTGATGCTGAAAGGCTAATTCCCATTGTTTTCAATGGGAAAAATAATAATGCGTTCCCAGCCCACCCGAAAACCCCAGACAAATTTTCCCAGATTTCACTAGAGCACTGCGAAATAACTGTGTACTACATATATAACCTATATATTGAATTGAATTGAATTAAGCTATATAATGAACCGTTATATTGTAACTTCACATAGAGCTCATGGTCCGGGAGAGGGGGTGGTGCAGCGGCTTTGGCCAGGGCCTGCTGTGTGGTGGGTCTGGGGTTTGAGTTCTGCTTGGGATGCCCTCCAATGGACTGGTGTCCTCTCCTGGGAGCGTCCCCTCCCCCTTCAGCCCCACACCCTGCGCTGCCAGGCCAGGCTCCGGTTTGCCGCGACCCCACTCAGGACAAGTGGCTTTAGACATTGTGTGTGTGTGTGTGTGTGTGTGTGTGTGTGTCTGTGAGAGAGAGAGTTCGTAAATTGAGGGATGCCTGTACTTTAACTCTTCTGAATAACAGCATGTATTCTGGCTGGGGGCAGGGGTTGCATTCAGTTAGCAATGTGAATACAATACTGGTTTCCGTCTGCCTTCTATTACATGGGCCAGTTTGGTGGTCATCAGATAGATAGATCATAACGTCTGTTGTTTTGTAACACATAATTTATCAGATGGACCCTGTTCTGAATACATTATTGAGATACTTCGATACCATTACAGTTCCTCAACTAAGTGTCCTTGGCACGCACTGTTGTCAAAATTCTACTTTAACTGTGTATGTCCTTACATGTTCACACAGAGTTTGGTATCTTGGATTCTTTTATCATAGGGGGTCGGGGTTAACGGGGTTTAGCACAGTCACCCATGATAGACGGTGGAGATGTTGGAATGAGGATATAAGACGGATGACAGTTTTCTGCTGGTCTGTTAGAGGAACACCGGGCTTGGATGGCAATAGCGTTCAAGCCATTGACCAGCAGGTTAGAGCCTGTGGATCCAGGGTATCAAACAGATCGATGAGGAGCAGGCAATCTCATGGCTGACATGGTTGACCCAGGTAAGCACTCAACACACACCTGTATGTGTTGGGTTGATCAAAGTTACGTTGAAAATCACCTCAAGCTTTAAAACATTTTTAGTCCTCTTAGTCTCTGATTAATTTCACTAAAGAGTGGCATTCATAATAATTGAGGTCAACATCATACAGTTACTGAATGTATACTGCGCTTTGTTTGCATTTACATTATATGAATTTCCTGACAATGTTCTCCAAAGCAACTTATCGTTTTAAGCAAAAATTATTTACCTAACAATTTAGGATAAGTACCTTGCTAATGGGACTATAGCAAGATTTGGGATTCAAACTGGTTCTTCAGATAGAAGGAGGAATCTCTAACCACTATGTTACCGGCCACCTTATTAGTATTGTCAAAGTAAATTTATTTATTTAAAATGTAAACAAAATATTTGTCAAATTTTTCTTAGAAGTTTTAAATAAAAATAACATTCACGTACAGCAAGAAAAGACATAAATTTCACACTTTCTTTGTCTGCTATACATGCATGTTACAACTACCTACCTTCAGGTGTCAGTTTCGATCATATCTTTTTGATAAAAATACAGATGCTCCTTGACTAACGATGGGGTTCCGTTCTCATAAACCTGTCGTAAGTGGAAAAATCGTAAGTGGAAAAAGAACACGGTACCGCACCTGCCGAACATCACAGCCTGGCCTAGCCGACCTTAAACGTGATCAGAACACTTACCATAGCCTACAGCTGGGCAAATTTAAGCAGGAGACACACGTGGTCGTTTAGTAGACATGATGGGATGCAGAAGCATAAAATAAAAAAAACGTTTTCAGCACAGTATCGCTTGTTTACACTTGTGGTTGCTTACACTCATTGGAGTGATCGCTACAGAGAATGCGAGCGTGGTTGAGTGGATGCTGCGGCTCACTGCCATCGCCTAGCTTCTGGAGAAAGTATCGTACCGCATATCGCAAGCGTGGGAACGCGGGAAATTCAAGATTTGAAGCACGGATTCCACCGAACGCGTATCGCTATCGTACCATCGTAACTTCGAAAAATCGCAAATAGAGGAGCATCTGCGGTGTGGCTGCCCCATTTCTTAAAATGACATATGTTGAGTTGTTCACATGCCTCTTCAGTTGTGCTGACTTTTACATCATCTTATAGAGCCATTTATGACATGACAGGTAATGGATTTCTGCACCTGAGTTTTTTCCCAGGACGCTGGTTTTCAGTATGTTGAAAACAATAGGTTCTGCATAACACGGCATGGGCTGCACTTGTTGGTTTCGCTGATGAAGAACGTTTGCCTGAAGCTTCCTACCTGTGATAGTATTCATCACATTCTGACCTTATACAATACTGTACAGGATAAATACCACAAGTTTGTATTACAGTATGTAGACTAATTCCCCAGTGGGCAATTCTTAATTTAAAAAGGAGCTTACAAAAAAAAGCTTTGGAAATTGCTTATATTCAATGCCAATGATAAAATGCATCATTCTCTGGAGTACAAATGGTAATGGATCTGTAATGAGATAAACAGTTATCTTACTGGAGTTGTTGGGTTACATCTCTCTGTATAGTTAGGCAATTGCCAAATAATACGATGCAATTTTAGGCACCCAGGTTCTCCCTATAGCACTCTTATCATGATGTTTCCATATTTCAGACAATCACACCTCCATAAACACTGCTAAAGACTGCTTAATGGATTAAAGAGCGGTTTCCAGATACCAAGAGGAAGTCAAATACCTTCCACAGCTTTTTCGCCAGATACAAACACTTATGTGGCTTAATGGGAAGTTCGGAACGTTGAGTATGGAGCAGATTTCTTTCCACTCCATTCATTCCTCAAAGGCATCACGGTTTTCCTTCTTGGTCCCTTATTGTCAGCTATCCCTCTCCATATAGTTCAAGACATGTACCTTCCATCCATTCCAAGGGCTGATGCTCTTATAACGGCCCCAGTTCCATAGTAGTTACTTGATGTCACTGTATTGATTGATGTAGTTGTGTGTGTGTGTGTGTGTGTGTGTGTGTGTGTGTGTGTGTGTGTGTGTGGAAAATAAATAATAGCCCAGGAGTTTGCCCTGGGACGTCTGATTGTTGATGAAATGAAGCCATGCAGTAACCTGAGCTTGTTTTTCTACGAAGAGAACAGAAGAGATTAAAAGAAAGGAGAAGGGAAGGAACCTGCCCTGCTCTCTCTGTTGTAATTTGCCAAAGAGCTGGCAACCGGGGCTGCTGCAGACGGCCCGTTCTGTAGTGCTGAAACCACTCAGCAGCCATCCACACGACTCAAGGCCGCTCCACCACAGACAATAGAAACCGAATAGTCCATCAGCCGAAAAGTTGAAATAGACCATCACAAGGCCGCTAAGCACACACACAGAAGCACATATGAACTCAGCACTACTGCTACAAGCATGCAGTTTTAGCAGTTGTTAAAGACCTCCATGTTTTAATGAAACAGTTCTGGTTTTGAACTGTGCTCAATGGAAAAAAACTGAACCCATCATGTAACATGAACAACCTTCAAGCTAACTCTTTGTCATTACCCATTAGGTTGCCTTTAGCAACATAAATACAGTCATGCGCCGCTTGATGGCGTTTCGTTTAATGACTGAGCGCATGTACGACGGTGGTCCCATAAGATTATAAGGAGCTTAAAAAATTCATATTGGCTACCAATGCCGTAGCCGTCGTAATGTGATACCTCAATGTGTTCTTCACGTGTTCGTGGTGCTGCTGTAAACAAACCAACTGCACTGCTAGTCATATAAAAGTACAGCACATACAATTATATACATCACATAATACTTGATAATAAACACTGGACTATGTATTTACTGTACTGTACTTTTTATCGTTATTTTAGAGTGTACTCTTTCTACTTATAAAAAACTGCTTACTGTAAAACAGTATACTGTGTTACACCAGCAGCAACATCATGAATGTCATGTTTACCATGTGTCTTGACTGCATCGAGGCTATACCATCTAGGTGTGTATAAGTACACTCTGTGATCGAGGCTATACCATCTAGGTTTGTATAAGTACACTTTATGATCAAGGCTATACCATCTAGGTTTGTATAAGTACACTCTATGTTCGAGGCTATACCATCTAGGTGTGTATAAGTACACTCTATGTTCGAGGCTATACCATCTAGGTGTGTATAAGTATACTTTATGATGTTTGCACAATGATGAAATTGCCTAACAACGCATTTCTCAGAAAGTATCCCCGTCTTTAACCGACGCATGTCTGTGTATGCGTACATAAAGTACCTGTACAAAGTACCATACTCTAAGTACTGCGTGAATGATAATTTAATGCCTGCATGCCTGTAAGGAACATGAGAAGACTTTGTTGCTCATGGTTCTAAAAGCTCAATTTTGCATAACTTCATGGACAGAAGGATTTGTGGTTTCATTCATAATCTTTCAGTGTGATTTGCCTCACCAGGACGAAGTTTGTGAAGGAAGAATAAAGAAGGAGAAACAAAACACATTTTATTTCATTGTTGAGATTACGAACATTGCACAGCAGTTGCTGTCAGGACTACTTCTGCCTTGAGAGGGGCTCTAAATCTGGCCAGTGCTGTTGACTCGGACCCCCTTTTTGGCTTCGCTCTTCATCACAGTTCATTTCAGTATCGTTGGTCCCCAACTTAAACTGGAACCAGGAGTTGGTCCATTACTTGAAAAGCTCAAAATTCATTTGACATGGGGCAGGTTAGAAGCTTGTTATCGGTTCTTTATTCAACTACCTGTGAAATGTGAGCCAGCAGCAATAGTGGTGTTGGACATTGTAGCTGTTCCTTGAGAATAACATGTCTGTGTCCCTATCTCCTACACTTCTGTTTCCTGAGCTGTACACTGCTTTGGAGAAAAGTGTGCGCTAAATGAATGTGAACAACTCAGGCATCTCTGTGTGATGGGAGGTAACAGCGGGATTATTCACACTGTCTCTCCCGCTGAGCAGACTGTGGAAGGTGAGGGGAAGACAGCCCAACCGTCCAGGTGAGCAGGAACAGCTTGTGCACGCACCTTCGCTTTCTGAGTTCCCAGGCAGGAGGATTTGGGGCACTGTGTAAATAAGAAAAGCCAGTGAAGAACCATGGCTCAGGGCTCGACCAGAGTGCTGTTGCTCACCTACAGCTTTGCGATCCCTTCTTTTACACCACACATCATACAGAATTCTCACACACACACACACACACACACACACACACACACACACACACACACACACACTCACACACACTGACTGAAACCGCTTGTCCTAAGCCGGGTCACAGCGAACCAGAGCCTAACCCGGCAACACGGGGTGCAGGGCTGGAGGGGGAGGGGACACACCCTGGACAGGACACCAGTGCATCACAGGGCACCCCAAGCAGGACTCGAACCCCAGACCCACCAGACCAACCAACTGCACCACCACGCCCCCCCCAGTACTGAACACTTCTTTGAAAAGATTTTGCTGTCAAGTGCATTACTCAGAAGTAAGTCGTAAGTTTGCAAGTTTACTAATTTTGCTCTGGTTCTGGTTCATTCTGCTTGACTGCAGAAAAGCTGCAGAAATTTGCAGAAAGCTGTGGCCAAAATTATGACCCAGTATGAGGTGGAACTCTTGGTATTTCCAGTCGTTGGATGGATTTAATAGTGGCACGCTGAGGTCGAGCACCGCCGTTCAAGGTGGAGTTTCGCATGAGCGAATGAAGATCCTGGTTGTTTCTTCTGTGGAAGAGGGATCCGTGTCAGCGGTGTCACAGGTAGGAACTTGACTCGGGTTTCTTCAACCAGCAGCTTTTTCGTCTACTTGGCATCGCTTCATCTTTAAAGAGCTCAGAGCAAAACAGACCCCATGCGTGTGCCAGCTGCTGCAGGTGCCCAGAAAACTCACATCTGCATTGTTGACAAAACTGTTGCTGTAAGTGTTAATTATGCATCTGGCGGCTCCTTCGGCAAAGACTAAATGCACACTGCTGTAACTGCCGTTTTCGGAGATGCTTGGATCCGTTTTGGGTTCCTTCACTGGTTTTACTGGGTTGGGTAATTGTGTTTTGTGTTGGAGAACACAGATCACAACTCCTTTTTCCAGGCAATTATTATTATTTTTATCATTATTATTATTATTATTATTATTCCCTTTTATCCCCTATTATTCCCTTTCAGCAGATTGTGGATGGCAAGGGGGTAGATAGACAGCCAAGAGTTACGCTCCTTAACCGCAACACCCTCCTGCTCTGCTAGCCCACTCATACTTTGATTTTAGATCCAGCAGAACTCTCTTCATTGTACAGTGTCCGTAGGTGGCAGGGCAGGGGGGGCACACTCGGGGGTGGCGATGCAGCGGTGGGCACTGAGCGCACACGGGCTGGGCGTAATCCACCGTGGCTCCATAGGGTGTGCAAAAAAGGATTAGGGGCAATTTGTGCTAAAAACCCTGCTGCCCGCCTTGTTCGCCTTGACACCATTGGCACCCCACTGATGCCAGAATAGGGCCAATCCAGGACCCATCCTGGGCAGCGAATGAGCTTACGGAGGGGCCATTCTTGTCCCCTTCCATCTCACTTATTTCAAGAGCAGTTAGTTAGAAGGTCTTTTGCCTTGAGGACTGAATAGTAGAGGCAGGGAATATTTGATCTGCCAAAAACACGTCTTGTCTCCGTCTCGTTGAGGCTGAGTGCTGCCTTTGTCAGAGATGGGCCGCCTTCTTAAAACTTCGTCCGCTCGGTCCACTTGTGCGGAAGCTCCGCATTTTGTCTCACGTGCTCCTAATTTTGCGCATTTACCCAAATCAGCTCTCCGGCGTGGTTTTCAGGGCACTATTGATCCTGGGCAGCTGTATAAATGGTTTTAATTACCCGAGCCGAGCCGGCTGTCACGCTGTGTCGGACAAGGGCTCTCGGTGCAGCTGCGGCCGACTGTGACGAAGGCAAAAGAGTCGGGGAGGGGCGTTAATGGCCCGACTCCACACAGGTGTGAAAGTCGATGTGATGAGGAGATGAGGTGATGCCTGGGCTTTCGGTGCTGAAGGATAGTGTCCCGGTGGGGTGGGGTGGAATAGGAATCGATCCCGCAGTAGTACTACATGTCGGAACGTTCAAAGTCAGCTTTATTCTCAGTTCCACGCTATGCTTAGAACATACATCGGAGTGAAACGGCGTTTCTCCTGGACCACGGTGTGACGCAGAGGACAGCGTATACAGATGCTCCTCGATTTACGATGGTTCGACTTGCGATTTTTCGACTTTACGCTGGTGAGCTGGCGAAAGACATTCTGTAAAAACCGTGCTTCGAATTTTGACTTTTTTCCCGGGCAAGCAATACACAGTATGACACTTTCTCACCATGCTGGGCAGCGACAACAATCCTCATCTCCCAGTCTGCCACGCAGAGGTGTGTATTAGGTGTATTAAATACATTTCCAACTTACGATATTTTCCAGTTACGATGGGTTTCGCGGAACGTAACCCTATTGTAAGTCGGGGACCACCTCTACAACATATACTCTTTCTACTACAGTACAGTTCACAACAACTACCTACTAAACTAAAAACGTTGCAGCGCTGCAGCCCTATGCATCTCTTTCCGTTTTTATGTACGAGACGCTTTTCAGACCGAGGCGACAGTCCAACAATTCATTTCTCGTGCATTTGCTTCTGTTTAATTGTTTGCCGGGCAGAAAAAAAAAATTCAAGCGCAAATGAACAGTCTACATCGGCAGTCAGTCCTGGTACAACTATACTCTAATGCAATATACTGGTAGGTAAAGTAAGACATTATTCTTTATTAAAACACCTACCTGGGCAATATGCAGTGCGATACAACATTTCAATTGCCTTTCAATTTGTAGGCAGTCTCGAACCAGCTGTTGGTAAATGAGTGAGTGCTGCCAGCCGAGAACTACTTAACACATGTGCTAGGAGCTTGAGCTCAGTTTAGGCAAGTATTGGGATTCCTTAAGCTGGTGAAAAGGTGCTTTGAGGGTTTTGTTCAAAGGTGTTCGGACACTTAACCAATTTAAAAGTTGTATTAACTTCTGCAGTGGATCTTGACCCAGGTCACTAATGAATGTGAATTTTGAAAAAAAGAAAAAAAAAAAAAATCAGTAAAATAGACAAACATCGCTGAGAAAAGGTATAACAGGAGTGAATGTCTGAAGGTAAGCCGTCAGCATGCTGCAGGGAGAAGCAAACTTGTGACCACAGATAGAGTGAGGAGGTACATGGGTTTAGGTACTGAGAGAAGAAGGGGGGAAAGAGGGTCAGGAAAGGAAACGCTCTGAAGCTCCTCAAAATACCTCGACAAATCTTCCGCTTTACTTGCTCTCGCCTGAGCCGGGGGCCAGAAATCTGCGGGTGCCTGGAGACGAGAGCAGACCAAGGGAAGGGACGAGGTGGAGGCACCATGGGGCACTTCCGTACCTTTGTTTCTTCTTCATTTCTATGGACTCGTGCCGTTAAAAGTCGGAATTAGTCCTCTTTTTCAGTTGGTTCAGCTCTGCGATGCCATTAAGCCCCACTGCAGATGTGCAAATACTTTGAGCGGGTGGATTGTTCATTTCCAGCGCCTGTCAGCGCGGTACAATATTAGCGTTTCATACGTGCGAAGGAACGTTGCATCCTTGTGTTCCGCACGGACACCATGCAAACTCTAAACAGACTGAGCGGGGGGTGGGGTGGGGGGAACTAAACCCACATTTTCTTGCACCACCCACGAGATGTGAGGCAACAGCACTACTCGCTGTGCCACCGTGTTGCCCGAATTATTTAATATATCGAGAAAATGTTTGTATCTTGAAAAGTGTAGAACATTAATATCTGTATCGTGATTTGTCTCGCTACGTAAGACTTGAGGAGGCCGGCCGGTGGTGACAGACAAATCCCATGCCATGATGAACAAGACGTTCCATGCTGAGCTGGGGATCCAAGATACCATTTAGCAACAATATCATTATTACTTGTTAAACTAGCTTACAATTGTTACTTAATCTAGAATGGCCAGGAGGGGTGGGCAACCACTGGCCTGTGGACCCCCAGAGGTTTTTTTTTTTTTTTTTTTTTTTTTCTCCCTCAACTTTCAGTTGGGACTTTTTGTTCCTTTCCCCAGTGGCCAGTAGGCATACTTATAGCTCTATAAAAGTACTTCATTATGGTAACCATTAGTTGACTGTCTTCTTTGTTTGTATCTGTTTTTATTGCATTATGCCTGTGTTAAAGCGCTTCGTGTCACTGCGTGAGAAGAGCGCTCTATAAAAATGAATTGAATAAATTGAATTGATTTAATTTTTTCAGAGGAACTGCTGAAACTTATGAATATGTATTGTAATGAATGCAAAAGTCAGAGTCGTTTATTTGTCATTTGCACAGTTATACTGGGTACACCGGGCACTGAAATGCTTGTCACGAGGCTCATATAGGCGTGAACAGACATGAACAAACATGTATTTAGGCGAGGATGTGCCGATACGTAAGGCAGTACAAATAACAGGTATAAAAGGGCAGGTACAAATAAATACAAGTACAATAAAGGGTAAATAAGTAGTAAACGGTGAACACTGAGTAGTAATGTGCAGGGTTCTGGAAGAGAAGTAATGAAGTGTCAGTAATAAGTGTCGCAGCGCACAGCCACTTGCTGTTAAGTAGTCCGATGACCCCAAGTCCAGTTTAGAGTCACTCCATCACTGCAGGACACCGATAAATGACAGTACAGCAATAAATAATCATTAGTACAGTATGTTTAAAATACAAGCAATAGAGTCACCAGGATACCTTGTAGGATAGTGGTTAGAGTTACCCAAAAGATCATAAGTTTGAATTCCACCTGTGGCTGTGGTAGGTTTGACCAAGGTACTTTACCTTAAAGTGGTCCAGTAAAATTGCCCACCTGTATCAATGGGTGATTAATTATAGGTTGATTCATATTGAGGGGGGTATGGTGGTGCAGCGGGTTTGGCCGGGTCCTGCTCTCTGGTGGGTTTGGGGTTCGAGTCCTGCTTGGGGTGCCCTGCGACGGACTGGCATCCCGTCCTGGGTGTGCCCCCCTCCAGCCTTGCGCCCTGTGTTGCTGCGTTAGGCTCCGGTTCGTCGCGACCCCACTCGGGACAAGCGGTTTCAGACTCTCTGTGTGTGTGTGTGTGTGTGTGTGTGTGTGTGTGTGTGTGTGTGTGTGTGTGTGTGTGTGTGTGTGTGTGTGTGAGATTAACATTGAAAGTTGCTTTAGAGAAAAGTGTCAGCTTAGTGAAAAATTGCTCAATCCATTCAAAATGCTTCAAAATTTTCAACAGACCTGAAAAGCAGAACAAATTCTGCTTTTTCACACAGAAACTGGCACAAGCTTGTCACAAAAGAAAGGTGTCGTTTGACGGAAGGGCGACGTTGCGGAGCTTTTTCAGTTGCGTAACGACACGGCCGTGCAGTAAATAAATTGCGCTTCGCCACTTCGCCGGCTTTTCCGCACCGAGCCGGTTTCCCGCGCGAGCGTCAGAGGAAGGCGGAAGAAAGAAGGCAGCCGGATATGCACCGTAACATCTGCGCTCATTTATCCGCTTAATTAATAGTGAGCATGCAAGTTAAACAGGTTTTTTCAGTGACATAAATGCTGTGATAGTGCACAACAAAGAACGCAACATTTCTAGTATTGCTTAAGGCACTGTTAATGAGGAGTGATGAATGCGGAATATTCTGTCTTCCCGCCGAACAGGAATGAGGGCCTTTGTGTTCATGGTACAGTAGGGACCTATATTGTTTCGGCCGTACCCAATTAGCTCGTGCTTTCCGGAAAGGAGCTCGTTTCACAGTCTGTTGCTCGCGCTTACATAGACGCGGCAGAAAAGCCCGTCGACGCGATGGTCCGTCGGTCGTTTCCGAAGGAGCCGAGCACGGGTTCGCTTTCGTGACGGGCGTGACCCGGCCCGGTGGAGATGTCCTCATTTCGGTTACCCCTGAGTCTAGCGTGGAGATTGGGATCGCGTGCAAGCGGTACCGTTCCTTCGGCATAGCACGAGCCTTCCGGTTTTCCTGGAATTTTTCCGATTTTCAACACTGAGAACGGAAATTACGATTTTTGTTGTTAAGTTCTGCTTTACAAAAAAATAAACGAAACAAATAATAAAAAAGTCACCACACACCACCACCACCACCGCCACCCGCACGCTGTTCTCCGATCCATCTTTTAAATCAATCATCTGTACGGATGCTTGCTTTCGGACATGAGCGTCATACTCGGCCCACGTGATGGCTTCGCAAAAGCGATCGCGGCTCGCATTTCTGCACGAGCATTGCAAATTTTCGCTGTCGTGTCTAGTAAACTTGCTCAAAAATTGATTTTTTTCACTGAGTTACACTCTGTGCTTCAACAACGCAAAGCTATTTGACGATAAAAGCAATGATGATGGTTATAGTAATAACACCCACGGGTCCCAATTCCGATTTTTTCCAATCGAAGATTGACCGCTATGCTTGAGCCAAAAAGTTCAACGTTTTGGATTCTTGTATGACTTCTGTTCCACACACCAAGTTGAGGACAGTGGTTTGAGGTCAACAACAAGCCTTGGCTCCTCATGGCTCCACCAGAGAGGGCTGAAAGGAGCACCGCTGAAAAAACGGATTCCTTTAGACCTGTCAGACATCGAATTGCATGTGGGTTCCTCCTCTTGGCTGCCCCGCATGACCCCGTAGGACTGACTTGTTGGTGGCTATCACAGGACTGTACATTTTAACATTGTCTAAATGTGGCCTCAATTGCTATGGGGTAAGTGATACCTGATTTCGGAAAGAAAACGCCAAATTTGTTGAAAACCTCTCGGTACAGCCAGTCCTACAAATCACAGCTGGTTCACTGTTACAATTTCTACTCCATGTCCACCTTTATTGTCTTCCCTCCATTGTTTATTACGAGGACGTGTTGCATTTTCTTATGAGCCACATTTTTGCGGTGACATCGGAAACACTGCGCTCACACCCCTTGAAGCCATTTTCTGGCTTTGATGCCTTGCAGCACAGAGCCCAGCGTTATTTTAATTCTCGGCAGAAGGCGGAAGCAGGAAATTAATGTGACGGGATCACGAGGGGTCGGTTCTTCCTCAGAAATCTCAATTAGAGCCCATTTCTGTAACAGTGATGTGTAATTCAGAAAGGGTTGCAAGCATATGAAGCCAACCCTGAAAACAAGGCACTCGAGAATCAGGTAAACATTTTAAATGAAATCCTTGCCTTTTTTTTTAAATTCATCAAGGTTCAGGTAATATAATCTCATACTGCCAATTTTGGTCGTGGTGCAAACAATAAATGAAAGAAATATTAAACGGATCTTATCGATGCCTTTGTACGCGTGTAGCTCGGCTTTGAAGGAATTTGATGTTCCATCTCGCTTTGGTGAGAGAAAAAATTATGGAGGCAAATTATACATTTTGAATGCGCTATTGGTTAAGGGACCCCAGGCTATTTCAACAACCTTTCCTCTTTGTATAGCAGTGTATCTGAAACAAAGCACGTCTGTGGCTATGAGATATGTTTATTTTGGTAACGGCGGTCCTTTCACCCTCTCTCAGAAGGTGCGTAAATCAGTGTGTATGTGTGTCTGTGGTTTTCTTTGTATCTCGTTTTTAACTGTAGCTATGATAAACCATTTTATAATAAACGTGATGTGCTGTGCAGTATACGGACGATACAAGTGTTGGTTTAGTGTAAAAGTAAAGTTGTTCGCAAAGACTGCTGGCTGTCTGCTCTCTCCTCCGCAAGGAAGAGGTTTAATTTTCGGACATCTTCTAACACTCTTGGTCATCTTTTAGGGGAAAAACAGTGGAAACCACAGGTTGTCCCAGATACCTGGCTGCTCACGGCATCATTTTCCACTGAAGAAAGCAGCAAAATGACAACATAATGGCAAAACGATGTTCTTGCCAGGGTTAGCAAAGCATGGTCCACAGTTAATTCACTTCCTGCGATTATAAACCAAAGAAATATTTACAGACCTGCGAGGTTGAGTCTACTGGACAAGTTAGACGTAACACCCTATATTGCCTATAGGGTTTTATTTTATATTGGTTTGGTATCATAAAAGTACTTTGGTCATGCCACTTGGGAGTGCATCTAATATTCAGTCACAGGTAGCTTGTAGTTCTAAGAGCTGCTTTAGACCCAAAGGTTGTGGTTTTGAATCCCTCCTCCATCTATTCCACCCTTGAGTAAGGCACTTATTGTGAATTGCACCAGTAAAATTGCCCAGCTGTATAAATGGGTAAATAACTGTAGGTGGATTAATGTTGTAAGTCGCTTTGGAGAAAAGCATCGAGTAAATTAATAAAAGTAAATGTGAGCATGAATCGCATTTCCCTTCTTCGGTGCGTACGATGTTTGCCAACTAAGGCCCCGAAATGACCGACAATACGTAAGCCCCTTCCCCATGTTTTCCGAGCGCACTATCGTTTAAAAAAGAAAGAAAGGGACAAGTAGAGACATGTTCTGAACATGTGAATTAAATGCAAGTTCCAACAGTGAATTCGCATCGCGGTGCTGATCTGGTTAAGTGGCTTTCTCCTCCTCGCTGGACCGGTTGTTGTGAAGGGGAATGGAAAAGGGACGTCGGGTGCGTCGCGAAAGCGGTCCGAGCGTCGCCGGAGCGCCGCGTACGAGCTTTTCTGCCTGTCCTCCGGGCGCCACTTCTTACATTCTGAGGTCCCCTACAATTGATGGCTACCAGGCCAGCAGCAATCTGGACCCTCTTCGTGCCAGATGCTGCCAGGTCCAGAATGCAGCTCTTAATTCTGCACATGTGTTTGTTCGTGTCCACTCAAGTTATAGTGCTCTTCTTACCCACTCAAAAATAATGCTCCCATTTCCCGCATCCCTGCACTGGGCCAGTTTTAGTTCTCTAGTGCTAATTGTTTGAAAGCACGGCTGGAGGTTATATGTATGTGTGTGTGTGTGTGTGTGTGTGTGTGTGTGTGTGTGTGTGTGGCACAGAGAGAGGAACTCTTCAGTATCCCATCCCTCTTCAGGCCAAAATACCTCACAATAACCAGCATGTCATTTTTTCCTAAGAGTTCTGTGTCTTGTTTCATATCATGTCAACAAACGTTAAATAGTACTTTAATATCTCCGTCCAATAAAGTGGTTTTACCGACGCAGAAATGGGTCTCTATTCCCTATACATATGCGCATTAACATGAATTCATCAATTAACATATGAATATTAATAAGTCTTTTCATATTAAAATACAAAAATAAATTCAGCGCGATTAAACTTTTATTCCTTTTTTGTGAATGGAGAAAAACAATTTGTACGGTATGCTATTTGTTGCTAAGATATACAAGTAACGACAGTCAGCAAGGGGACCCGCAGCGGTGTAATTCCGTGTGGATATCGTACGGTCCGGCATGTGTTTATTCCTCAGCACTGTAGCGCTCTCACATGATATCAGCGCCATGAGCATTACGCTCCGTGTAGGAACAGATGTGCCGCCGTGAATCAATAATTAATGAACGGAGGTACCTGAAGTCCATTTGCGTGTCCCGGAGAACAGAGTAAATGAAGCGAGGTGAAGGACCCCGTTCCAGCATTCTGTGCGAACCCGCCTTCCAAGGCCGTTAAACGGCTCGTTCGGGAGGAGCGCGCCGGAGAACATCTCCCGGAGCCCCCGTGAGATGCGCCGTTCCTCGAAGACAACCTTGGCGTTACCTAATGGACCTCGCGTGCGCGTCTTTTTCACGAGGCATTAACTGCTGGCGTAACGTCATAAAGCTTTTTCCCAGCCGTCGCTGAACGGGAAGGAACTTGGCTGCCGCTTTCAGACGGGTCACGGCGAACGGGAGGACGATGCCGTTTCCCGCTGCGAGAGCCTCACCCGGGGCCCGTTCGCCGAAATCGCGCCGTTAAGGTGTTCGTAGAGCGAGGGAAAGTTATTGAACTTGCGATCATCATAAATCACAGCTGCTGTATGCCGAACGAGTCGATGGAAGTTACAGAGCTACCGTGTTCTTAAGGTAAGTAACTACCAGCATGAAAAGTAAATAGTTACCTGACAACAATAGTGCTCATACCTCATTTGTCCAAATACCGGTCAGTAGTGGAGCTCTTCTTCCACTCCAGGGCAGCTGGTAGCGTAGTGATTAGTGCGGCTGTCTTGGGATCCGAAGGTTGGGGGTTCGAGTTCCGCCTCTAACTGCAGTACCCTTATGCAAGGTACTTACTCTTAATTACTCTGCTCAAATTACCCAGATGGCTACATAAGTAGCTTAACCTTCTTAGTCACTTTAGAGAAAAGTGTCAGATAAATGAATACGTTTAACTCCTACTGGTAACATTAGCATGCTTATCGATAAGAATTTTTCTGTAAACCATTTTAAACAAACTGGGACCATGAATGCGATTAAAAAGCACGGCTGGATCTGAACGCGACGCCAGAGAACCTGACCTTCTTGGCAGTGACCCGGCCAGCGGTTACAGTTGTCTCGTCCTTCCTCGCGTCCATTTAAATCGCAACACGCGTGATGGGTGGAAATGCAGACTGTTGCGTGGGAGAATCGCGGAGGAGCCAAACGGGCCGAGAGGCCCAGAGATGTTGGTGTCAACTACATGGTGAGCTGTTGAAAGTGTAGGAAGAATTGATATAGACCGGAGCAAAATAGGAAGAGTTGGGTTTTCATGCTGCTGAACCAGAAACCGAAACCTCCGTCCTCCCGGGAAGCCTGATAGTTGCAAAACTGCCGTTGTAAGCTGTGCATATTTACTAAGCAAGCAAAACCGCTTTGACGCGCATTATCGATGCAGCGATTTTATAGATTAGTAGCGGAATGTTCCTTTGCACATTTGCCCTGGTGCACGCGCACTTCTGCATTATGCATATGCGCTTCTCAGCTTTATTGTGTAAAGATGCAAATTAAGTCATAAGTTAATTTATCAAGCCACCTGTGGTTATGCACTTTGCACGTTTTCCCTGACAGATGAAGAAAGCGTTATCATTTTGAGCCATAAAAAAAAGTAATCTCTATAATTTGTTCTGCACATGTTTCCGTCGCACATAAAACAAGAAAACAGCTTAATTGTAATCGTATTGGTAATTTTCAATTGCGCCGACAGCCAGCGGTCAAATTAGGCGGGAAGGAATTTCAATTACGTCGGTTTTGATGTTCTTGCGTTCGTCAAGTGGCGCGCCGAAGCGTCCGTGTTACTCGGCGCTCGAACCAATTTACACGGAGTTGGCAGGAAAAAGGAGGAAGGCTCTCCGCTCCCTTATTGTGACGGTTAACGCTCAGGAATCCTTCTTAATGCTCCTTCAGGGATATAACCTTTAGAAAAGTTACTATCGACAAGCCCAGGCTCCTTTACAGCATATTGACTCTGCCAGAATCTCACCAAACACCTGGCCTGGTGTCAAAATAAAAAAGAGGCCAAAACCAGGGAGAAGATGCTGAGACGAGGAATATTTGGGCTTCGTCGCGTTGGCCGTTCTGCAATATTCTATTAAAAATATACATCTGCGCTCTCAAAGAGTTTCTTTGAAACAAAGATTAATAAAATGGAAATTTCCGTATTGATTTAGGACGATGAATAACAAGCAGCGAGGTTTTTTCGCTGATTACCAGGTTCCCTCTTCCGTAAACTTGTTCCTGTCTCACTTTCAGTTGCAACCCCCCCCCCCCCCCCCCCCCCCACACACACACCTTAAGCCCCCACGCCCCTAAATCACAAGCCTCAGGAGAGAATAATTAAAATAAATGGAGACCTCTCCATCTGGCATATATTGATTTTCTCAATAACGCTCACGGTTGGCATTAATGACATGTCTGTTTGTGTTTGTAAGTAGTTGTCCGTGTGTGTGTGTGTGTGTGTGTGTGTGTGTCTGTGCGTGCCTCTGTTTTTATCCTCTTGCATGAGACAAAGTTTAATAAAACCTACCTGGATACGTTAAGAGGTTTCTTCGCAAGTTGCTTTAAGCTGTTTCATGCTTCTTTCCAACATGTTGGGACAATCCTGCTTTCCAATGTGTACTTTCACCGTAGTGAAATACCAGCCTTTTCATCACTGTAGTACATTTGAGGGGCAGAAGACTGGCCAGCGAATGTATTCTTCATCATACGGGCGGTCCCCGGGTTACGAACGTTCCGCTTACATACAACTTGTAGTTACGAAGCACCCTCCGTAAAGCCTACTATATTCAAAGTTCCAATTACATACAACGATACATAATAACAAACGGCGCTACTTTGCAACACGCATCAAAACGTTGTGCGTTTAGAGCAGATCGTCCGCCCGTGGGCACGTGAGCGCAAGGTTGGACAAATAGTTGCTTCTTTTCAGTCGGACCACGTCGCCGTTAACAGTGTCTCGTGTGTTCCTGTATTTGGCTTTAATTATTTTTGTTTTTACCCTCCTAACCATGGCACCGAATAGTAAATGTGAGTACATTTCTCTGAGATGTATTTTACCTTGGAGAAAAGCATCTGCTAAATGAATAAATGTAATCATAACAGGGAAATGATTGAAACTAAAGTGGAAATACAGCGATCGGAAAAAGGCGAAATGCCAACGAACTTTGGAAAAGCGTTGGGCTGCGGTCGGTCAACGATCGGGGCGATTTTAAAGGACAAAGCGAAATAATGGTGCAAATATAAAAAAATAAAGCGTGTAAACGGCTCCGTTCTGATGTCTTTCTCGCTTATAAATACTGTAGTTACATTTATTATCGTTACTGTTATTATCATTACATTGTATTATTGTTGTTGTTACTGTATTGTTATATTAATGATGTTTTACTGTATCCGGAAGTGTTTCTTTAAGGTTTTTTATGCATAGAAAGGTACACAGTACATGATATACCAAGTCAAACATTAGACTTACTGACATTGGATACCATTAGATTTAGGAACGGAACTCGTTCGTAATCCAGGGACTGCCTTTATATTATGAATATATTTATTTATTCTCATTAATTGTCTTTCAGGACTCCCCCCCCCCCCCCCCCCAAAAAAAAACATTCCTTTTAAATTTCTGTGATCCCACCGCTTGATGGACTGGACTAGTGGATCTAGATCTCCAGTCTCCAGTCTTAGTCCATCAACGGTTCACTAATAATCTGTACAATCTGTACACTGAGGAATAATTCAATGAAAGTACAGTATATCGCCACTTTTTTATGTCGTAATTTAAACCTGTTTTAGGACTTGCCCTGCTCGTTGTTTTTGACTTGCCGCGTGTTAGATTTTAGTAAATTTTGTGAAAAATTTTGAGAGGTTGAGAAACATTCGGTCTTCTTTCTAAAGTCTCCAGGTTTCTACCTTCAGCTGTAAATAAAAAGATTCGTTCATTCGAATGGGCCGAGAAACAGCAAGCGTGCTTGTGAAATTTACAGCGGTAAGGTTTACGGTGCTGCGGATAAAAGCGGCCGTGACTCTGATCCTCCTAAAATGCTGCAATTAGAATAATGTCAATGGAAGCGGCGATTTGGAGACGTGACCCAATGTCCAGCGTCAGTCAATCGTGCTATGTAAGGATGCGTGCAGAAGGCCCCTGGTGCTGTGTGTCGGTCCTGCTCCCCCCCCCCCCCCCCCCCCCGAGGGCTGATGTTCAGCTGGAGCTCATTGGTACGGAGTCCACATCCGCGAGTTTCTGCAGCCTTGGGTGTTTGCATTCGCATCAGTGCTCCTGAGTCCTCGGAGGTCGACACCGTGCAAGAAAGATTCAGGAATAGAAATCCATATGGAGGAGGAGGACGAGGAGGAGGAGGAGGGCACCTGCAGCCCTGTCTTTAAAACTGGAAGGGAAGACAAAAACACACACACACACACACACACACACACACACACACAGACACGGGAGTAGTTAATTTGCATGTGCCCACCCCCTGTTATCACACATAGCCACGCTGGGGTATGTCGTGCCGCTTAATTAGATGCGGTCCAGCCTTCTTTGAGACGAGAGCTTATCGAATTTAGTCCATTGTGTTTGCTCTCAGCCCCGGTCCGTCTCGGCGTCAGTCTGCATTGTTAGCTACGCACTTGCGGCGAACTGCGGGCGGCAGGGAGCCGTGGACGCGTTCGGGAGCGTCGGGTGTCGCCCCGTCCCCTGGTCATGGACCGAGACTCTCTTCCTGTCCTCACGAAGCAGATGCGACCCAGCCCATGGTGAAACACACGATACGCACATATATAGGAGCCGCTGGGAGCATAGTGGCTTCGGCTGTTGCCTTCGGACCCACAGGTTCGAATCCCACCTCCGGCTGTTATACCCTTGAACAAGGTACTTACCCTAAATTGCTGCGGTAAAATTACCCAGCTGTATACATGGGTAAATAACTGTAAATACCTTAACATTATAAGTCACTTAGAAAAAAGCATGAGATAAATCAACAAATGTAGATATATATCAAGATAATTTTTAAGAAACTTTCCTACATTTTTCTGTTTCAGTGATTCGATGTTACTGTTTGTTCTTACGCGTAACCGAGCGACACTTAATGTAAACGTGGATGTGATTAAATCAACAGGGAGTCCCAGTGTGACATGTTCTCTCTTTGGTGGGTGTGGTGGTGGTGGTGGTGGGGGGGTTCTGGGGGGAAGGCAAACAAATCGTCCTTGGTCCCTGGCAGCTGAGTGCCGCCGTTCCTCCCCTAAAACAGAATAATTGGATTGTCGCTAACAGCGCCGGTAATGTTGACAGTACATAAATCCCCACTGCAGAAAATAGCCAGCAGTTTGTCATCTGATTCTGGGCTTTGTGCTTTTTTTTTCCCTCCATTGTTTTTCCCCCTCTATGTGTCCCCTGGTACAAGAGTTCTCTCTCACTATCTGGGTGGGGATCAACAGTTGGGGAGGGGTTCGCCGGCGATGCTGAACCCCCAGTACGGCTACAGTGCAGACCGTGCCGATGAGCCCATTTGGAGGCTCGCAGCGGGACTCGGGGCCCAATTTACATTTTACATTTATTCATTTTTGACTTTTTTTTTTTTTTCCAAAGCAATGTACAATTCAGAGTAAACGAAAGGCATTTTCTTATTTTTCTATACCCACATTCCTTATATATTACATTTATGTATGTAGCAGACACTTTTCTCCAAAGTGACTTCCAATGAACTCCATGTGGTGTTATCAGCCCACACACCTTGTTCACCGTGGTGACTTACACTGCTAGATACACTACTTGCAATGGGTCACTCATCCATACATCAGTGGAACACACTCTCTCTGTAACTCGAACACTATGGGGAACCTGAACAGCATGTCTTGAGTGTGGGAGGAAACCAGAGCACCCAAAGATTTACACTGCTAGATACACTACTTTCACTGGGTCACTCATCCATACATGAGTGGAACACACACACACACACACACACTCTCTCTGTCACTCACACACTATGGGGGAACCTGAACAGCATCTCTTTGGACTATGGGAGGAAACCAGAGCACCCACACAGCCATAGAGAAGACATGCAAACTCCACCCAGACTGACTGGGGGATCAAACCCACATCCTCCTGCACCAGTCAGGTGTTGTGAGACAGCAGCACTACTTGCTGTGCAACCTCAGGAGCTCTATACAACCAAAGCTGGACAGCTTAACTCTACAGAACCTTTACAACACAAACCCTTTTCCATGCAACAGGCTTTTTTTTCTGTGCAATGCCATTTTTGCCTGCTTTCGTGCTCATTTTACTTCGAAAGTGGGTATTTTGTTCTCAGTAACAGTATCGTTGCTGTATCAGACACTTGGTGTCTCAAACCCTCGCAGTTTTCATCCCTCGCTGTTATCATTCTGCCTGTTTTCTGGCCGAATGCAGTGTATAAACCTTCGAATTACCCTGGAAACAATGGCCACTGGTGCAAATAAAGCCTTAATCTCATAATTAAGTGAAGACCATCAGGCATCAAATATTTCTTATTAACGCGACACGGCATCTCCGACAGCACAGCGTCTGTGTTCTTTGCACAATGACAGGCGCTCATCTTCACAACTTTATTTGGCTATATCATAAACATCTGTGGTCGAATTATCAAAGTGTGTCCTGAAAAGGTGGAAAAGATATGCAAAAGGCTCCGGGGAAATTAAAAGATATTAAAAATCATATTTTGTGCCTGGGTACCATTTGTTTTGGTAGAAAATAGAAATAATGGTAGTTTGATCCCCTCACAACGGGAACTTGCATATGGGGGTGATTTCGTGATTCAAATTAACGCTGTTATGGTAGGGATGGGTGCATATTTCTCCCCTGTATGGACCCATTGTAATGACTTTTGTGCTCACTGAAACACAGGTTAATAATAAACTATATACATATATATATACATATAATATGTATATATGGATGGATGGATGAAGGAAGGAAGAAGTTAGTATGTTCAACAAATCATGTGCAGTCTATTAATGTGTGTGTGTGTGTGTGTGTGAATCAAATTATAAATAGCATTGTTCTTTCAATCCGTGTGACGTATCAGGTTTGATGAGCACCCGTCTGGCTTCTTAATCATCCAAGCAATGAAAATCATTAATACGTAATTTCTCACCCAACAGCGTGTAGTATATTAGAACACAATATAGCCAACATTGTGCAACTTTTCAGAGAGTGATGCCCCCTGCTTTGGGAATATGAATATGCGCATGGAAACGAACGTAGGAAACACGAGGTGTCCATCGACTGCTGACGATCACTTGCGTCCCGGTGTCCCAGAGCTCTGGACAGCAGTCCGCTTAAATATTTTCTCCATAGAATGGCATGTGGAGACAGGTGGTAGCACAGTTGTTAGAGCTGCTGCCTTTAGACCGGATGGTTGCAGGTTCACATCCCGTTTCCACCTGTAGTACCCTTAAGGAAGATGCTTACCCTAGAATGTTGCAGTAAAATTGCCCACCTGTAGAAATGGGTGAATAATTGAAAGCAATAACATAATATGAATTGCTTTGGAGAGAAGTGTCAAATAAATATAGAATCCTTGGGCCTGAATAAAAGTGTGACTCTGAACACACATGTATATGACATATAATCCCATGTTGTGCTTGTGTCCTTGTACTGAAGCGGTTTGAGTTGTGCAGCCACACTGGTGTCATGTCATCAAGTTTAGGCTCATGCACTGTCTATCGGTTCAATAAATATTTCCAAGAAATGTGGGTGTGGCTTGTGACAGCTACTTCACTCATTGTCTAATAAGAGCAGTGCTGAAATGTTGTGGAACTGCTGCTGATCGCTAGAGCTGGACAGCTCAGGGTAGCAAGTTCTATGCTGTTTACAGGACTGGACCTCAGATGAGATCCCAGAAGTGGGTACACTGATTTGTCTTCTAGCAACAACCGTAAGCAAAATGCTAAATTTTTCACGTGAAAAGGGTTGCTTCGTACAAACTAATGTGTTGTCCATCTGGTAGTGGCCTGTTTGGGGCGGGGAATGAAAGAATTGTTTTTCACTGAACTAGTACTGTGAGAGTAGGGGTGCAGTGGGTTGGACCAAGTCCTGCTCTCCGGTGGGTATGGGGTTCGTGTCCTGCTTGGGGTGTAAGGAGAATACACAAATACACACACACACACATTTTCTGAACCGCTTGTCCCATACGGGGTTGCGGGGAACCGGAGCCTAACCCGGCAACTCAGGGCATAAGGCTGGAAGGGGAGGGGACACACCCAGGACGGGACGCCAGTCCATCGCAGGGCACCCCAAGCGGGACTCGAACCCAGACCCACTGGAGAGCAGGACCCGGTCCAACCCACTGCGCCACCGCACCCCCTTCTACACAAATACATTTTTTTATTTATCAGATGCTCTTCTCTAAAGACACATCCAATGAACTCTATGTAGTGTTATGAGCCCACACACCTTATTCACCGCGGTGACTTACACTGCTAGATACACTACTTACACTGGGTCACTCATCCAGACATCAGTGGAACACACACACTCTCTGTGTCACTCGTACACTATGGGTGAACCTCAACAGCACGTCTTTGGACTGTGGGAGGAAACCAGAGCACCCAGAGGAAACCCACACAGACACGGGGAGAACACGCAAACTCCACAGAGGCTAAGTGGGGTTTGAACACATGCCCACTTGCACCATCCATGCATTGTAAGACAGCAGCACTAGTCGCTGTGCCACCCAATTAGGATACCGAGGGCCCCTAGCTGCGACCAGACTCACTGGAACACGATCAGCCCTTTGCTGCCACTATTCCACACTCTCGCTCTTCAGTCTGTCTTTAAATCGCGCTCCTCTGAAAAGCTGCACAACGACAATCAGTGGCTCCTTTCTTAGCATTCTGGATTTTATTTGTTGAGACTTCATGCCGTACTGAGCTCTGCACAACTGAAACTTCCAATCACTTGAACACTACATGTCTCCTGTTCTCCCATTTACAGCACTCTTACCGCCTTCCGTTTTACACAGTACACTCGTGTATCGCTTAGCAACAAACACAGTAGCGAGACGGAGCGATGGGGGCCATTAATGTGATTAATCTGCGGTAAGTATTGTACGTGGAGTTTCTTCGAGCTCTGATTATTGCGATGATGTGGCTATTTTATCTGAAGCCTCGTGCCAGAAATAAAGGCAAGTTGATATAAAGTTAACTTTAAGTTAAAGTAAGTTGAATATTCAATTGAACTGCCTTTAAAAGATGGCAAAATGAATAATTTAACTGGTTTAGGACCAGGATGATTTGTAGAGGATAAGGGAACACGGTGAGTTGGTGTTGAGTGTTATCGCTGTCCGTCTGCAATTTGCACGGGGATGTGGCAGCGGTGTATTGTACCCCAGGGTAAAACTTAAAGCACTCCGGAGTTTAAAGCGCTATGTTACATTATGCACTTGTAAAGTTCCCTGTGCGCTCTTTTAATGTGGTGCAGCGAGTAGCGGCTGCTGTCTCAGCACCTGGGTGGTGCGAGAGGACATGGGTTCGATCCCTGCTCAGCCTGTGTGGAGTTTGCATGTTCTCCCTGTATCTGCATGGGTTTCCTCTGGGTGCTCTGGTTTCCTCCCACAGTCCAAAGACGTGCTGTTGAGGTTCACCCATAGTGTACGAGTGACACAGAGAGTGTGTGTGTTCCACTGATGTCTGGATGAGTGACCCAGTGTAAGTAGCGTATCTAGCAGTGTAAGTCACCGCGGTGAATAAGGTGTGTGGGCTGATAGTAACACTACATAGTGTTCATTGGGAGTTGCTTTGGAGAAAAGTGTCTGATAAATACATACATGTAAATGTAATGTTAATGGAAAGGAATCACATTTCCTCCAACTCTGCCCCTGAGTTTTGGGGTTGCACTTTTTGTGACTCTAATTTTTAAATCTGCTATCGTGACTTTTACCGTCATGTCATCAATTATGTATAACAATAAGACATGAAAATGAATTTAACATGCAGTATTGTTTTTTGTTTTTCTGACGTTTTCGCCGTTTGGTTTCAGGAGGGACTCGGGGAGCTTTCGTCGAAAATTAATGGCTTGTTTTGCTTTGATCCCGGAATTTGTTGCCTGCGCTCTCCTAAGGAAGCGTGTCACACTCTACCAGTGTTTTAACTAAGGAGCGTTGTCACAAGGGGGTATGAGCAAATGCTGGGGATGCTGCGCATTACACTCTACATTTCCAGGGCTTGTTCATCTGTTTAAATGGCTGGAATTAAATGAGCACACCAGGGATTAGTCCCACACTGAAAACCTTGGGCCAGCTATTACTCACACACCGCCTACCACGAGTTTGGAAAGTGCGCGGGCAGCTTCCATTTCAAAGCCCCAGCGTGACGTCGTCGTCTTTTTTCATACGTCTCTCCCCATTTGTCTTCATTTTCGGTCCCTTGAATCGAGCGGCGCCATTTCTGCCCCCCGCCCCCCGAACCCCCATCCAGCTGAAGGATGAAGCGCTTCGTCGCGTGGGCTCACGACGCGGCGCGCTCGTGTCGTTGCGGGTTCGAAGGAGGGCCTCTGCACCCGTTCTCCCGGCTGTGCCGTTCTGTGGGGGCAGCTGGTAAATGAGGAGGACCGATGACTGTATTGTACTGTGACAATGTGACAACCTCGCAAGCTCCACGTTAAAAATCTGTACACCTCCAGAGTCAGGAGACGGGCGGGGAAAATCGTGAACGTGGTTTTTTTTTTTTTGGTCTACTCTACACTATGAGCCATTGGGAACCGAAGCCAAATTCCCTGTGTGTGTGTGTGTGTGTGTGTGTGTGCATACTTGGCCAAATTAATTGGACTCTGATTCAGATTCTGAAAAAGTGTACTTTAGCCACAGGCTTTATACACTAGACCTGTCCTGGGGAGAGAAAGCAGCATTTGGAGCCCGATCGGTTCCTCTGGCTTCAAAAGGGTCATTTTCTCAATGAGCTTTTCATGGGATCGATGCCGTTTTTAAGTCAGAATCCATCTTCACATGCCGCTTACATTATTCCATACAGCGAAGCAATCAGCATAGCAGATGCGCTATGAATATATAATGATTTACTCTATGCAAAAAAAAAAAGAAAAAAAAAAAACCTTGTTGCTTTTCATCTGTCTAGGAAGAAAACTGGGCAATTTGACAGAATGATTGGAACCACATCTAACGTGTGTCCCGACAATACGTGTACACCTCACATCAGCTAATGACATTTTGAGAAGATATTAATGGTTCGCAATCAAAAGAACCGAAGCATTTGGTAACGTTTGCTGAACTGAATGCAAAATAAACAAACGTAAAATGTGGTAATAAATCAGTACACGCAAATCTGTGCGCGGTATTCCTCTTTGTTTGCTGCCGTTGTGTTTGGGGATAAACAGTAGAGTGAACTAAATATAAATAGATTTAAAGTAGGCAAAACAGCAAAGAATCCATAGTGGACGCAGTGACAGTAACTTGTTAAAAAATAAAAATATGCTGGTGGAAAAAAGCCAGACCTACGGTGCCCCCTCTGCGGAGAAGACGGGGGAGCATTGTTGAATGGATGCGCAGACAGATATGAAAATGCACACACACACACACACACACGCACACACACACACACACACACAGTGGCTGAAACTACTTTTCCCAAGGGGGGTCGCAGCGAACCGGAGCCTAACCCGGCAAGACAGGGTGCGAGGCTGGAGGTGGAGGGGACACACCCAGGACGGGACACCAGTCCATAGCAAGGCACCCCAAGCGGGACTCGAACCCCAGACCTGCCAGAGAACGTCGCACCGCCGCACCCCCGTGAAAATATAGCATTAAAGTATTAAAAGTGACCTACAGTAATAGGATTTCTGTGCAGCTGCTCAGTTTTTGCTTTGGGACCAAGCCCAGCGGACGAGCGGCACTAAATGCGCTCCATAAATAATCCCAGCAGTTCATTTACTCTCATTCTGAAAGGTTCTGCGAGTGGCCAGAGGTATAAAACATTTACCGGAGTTTCGGCAGCACGCGGTATTTATCCAGGGTATTACTTACCTCGACTCCTGCTGTTACAAATGATGAGAACGAAAACAGTAATAACGTTGTTACATTAATACAGGAAAAGGTGCTTGTCTTTAAGTGTCTGTAGGACTGGTCCAAGTGACACATTACGAGTACGCGTTGATGGGTACGAGCGGCACAGCAAATAGTGCTGCTCTTTCACAGCACCTGGTGGTGTGAGAGGATGTGGGTTCGATCCCTGCTCACTCTGTGTGGAGTTTATATGTCCTCCCTGTGTCTGCATGGGTTTCCTCCGGGTGCTCTGGTTTCCTCCCACAGTCGGAAGACATGCTGTTGAGGTTCACCCATAGTGTATGATTGACAAAGAGAGAGTGTGTGTTCCACTGATGTATGGATGAGTGACCCAGTGTAAGTAGTGTATCTAGCAGTGTAAGTCACCGCGGTGAATAAGGTGTGTGGGCTCATAACACTACATAGAGTTCATTGGATATCACTTTGCAGAAAAGTGCTAAATACACACACTTTCTGAACTGCTTGTCCCATTTGGGGTTGCAGGGAGCCAGAGCCAATCCTGGCAACACAGGGCATAAGGCTGGAGGGGGAGGGGACGCACCCAGGACAGGACACCAGTCTGTTGCGAGGCACCCCAAGCAGGACTCGAACCCCAGATCCACCGGAGAGCAGGACCCACATCCTACCCACCGCACCATCACGCCCCCAAGTGCTAAATATATAAATTAATACTTCTTAGCATAAATATTCAACACCAAACAGGAAGGAAAAGCCCCCGTCCCTGTGTATCGTTGTTATTCAAATTGTTTCATTACTTGTATCATTCATTCATGTTTTTTTTTTTTTTAATGGGCCCACAGTCAGGTTCCCTGTTCCTACCAGTTGTGCGGTTTTTTGTTTGTTTGCTTGTGTCTTTCTACCTGGGGATTGTTTACTTGTTGCCATAGTAGCTCGACAGCGCGGGCAGTCCCCTTGCAAGCAGCCGTTGCCATGCGCGGACCGTTATCGGTCACAGTGGCACACCTGACCAGCTGTGCCAAGACATCCTGCCGTGACCGTGTTTGAATGGCAAGACGGAAGAGTACGGGGTGCGGACACACACGCACGCACGCACGCACGCACGCACGCACTAGGAGCCGTCCGCCGACGCTCAGCACAAACGCTGCCGGCCCCTTTTCGCCCCCAGGACCCTGCGGGTACGGCGCCTTTCGCACGCGGCGACAAACCCGGGCAGCTCAGACTTTTAGCTGCAGGAGATGTATTCTCTTTTCTCGCACTTGAAGGCAACAGCAGTGCAACAGGCTCATTACTCACTAACAAGGCCTGTCGCACATCCTCATTAATACCCTGTAGTGAACAACTGGATTACCGCGCTAGGAGTAAATCTCTGTCTCCGGTCTGCTGTGTTCCGCCGTTTCCATGGCGTCCCTGCGCGGCTCCGGCTTCCTCCTCTCCGTTTTGTTTACATGTTGCTCTTGGACCCCCGTCCACCCCAACGTCGGGTGTCACTTTCCCCCTAATGAGTCCTATTCTCTCCGGGTTTTAATTGGGCAGCCGCTGCTGCTTCGGGCCAAACTATTTCCGGTTCTTATGAGCCAAAGAATTGCCGCTGTCAGGGAGCGCGGATCCGGATCTCTCCGCTCAGCGGCGACCGGAGCTCTGCGGCCCCGCAGCCGCCGTGCATCTTCGCCTCCTAGGGGTCCGCCAGGTCCGCGCTGCCCGAATGAAAGGAGCGTTTCCAGGAATCGGTCGTGGCGGCACGGCGACTCGTCCGAGGATGAGCGGGGAGCCGCAAATACGAGGCCAAGCGCTCTGGAGCAAAAGTGTTCCTCCCAACACGCCGCTGAGCGTTGGCCAACTAGCCTTAAGAGCGGAGCTCATGGTTAAATGGGGCATTAAGTGGAAATGAATGCGTGGAAGGAGGGAGACGAAGTGCAGTGAGAAATACTGGTTGGAAACAACACATCCCGAGTGATGATTATAGACTCTTGGATATCGGCCGTGTTGCGGTTAGAAGCGCTGCCTTCCGGGCCGAAGGTTGCGGGTTTGAATCCCACCTCCTTGAACGAGGTGCTTCCCGTATTTTTTTTTTTTTTAATTTCCTTTATGAAGTCCAATTAAAAGATAGAAAGGCTATAGAAATACACCACTGAACATTTGCAAATAAAACAAGCGCGATACCACCACAACTCAGTACGCTCAAAAAAACAAGATGGTACGAACAACGTTCAACGCAAAACAAACACTGAACGCCAGTTAAAACATCAGATGCCGATCGTGACAACTTTGTTTCAGTTCACCGCGATCGTTGTCCGACTAAAAATTCCACGACTGATCTTTTCAAAAGCACAATTGCACAATATCAGCGATTCAAACAAAGTGCTCATGACCTTCGGTATCTGCCACAAATATCATGTTAAAATCACACTATAAATAAAGAAAAACAAAATGAAATACAACAAAAAAACATTTTCAATAAACAACAACACTAAAAAATATTAAATATCAACAATACTAGTACTTGAATAAATTTTATTTACCATAAATTGCTCCAGGAAAATGATCCAGCTGTATAAATGGGTAAATAACTGAGTCACTTCGGTGTCAGGTAAATGGATAAATGCATGATGGTAATAAACATACCGGGTGTGTATTGTGTCTCATCCCGCCGTTGACGTCGAAAGCAGAGGTGGAGGCGTCCACGTCCCAAGGCTGCAACCTGTTGCGCTGCAGAGTGGGTCTGGTCAAGTTTTCTCTAGCCGTCACATTGCTGATCATGGTGGATATTGCGGCGTTTACCGTGGTCGTCCTCGACGTCTTTACCTCACTGTTCGAACGACCTCTGCAAACATTAGTCCCGTTTTTTTTGAAGAGGCGTAGAGATGACGGCGTGTTCGGTTTACTGGGCCAAGGAGGACGGATGAAGTCACATGCTGTCTATTAATAAAATAATGTTCTTTAAAAGTTCAGTTAAATCTTCGGAAGACACTAATTGAAATCGACACTTCTGAGATGGAAAAGGACAGTTGTCTTTCTGTGGTATTTAAGAAAGAAAATGAGTTAATGGTTTAGCTGGGATTCAGCTCAGATTTGCCTATAGATGTGGGGCACATGTGCATATTTTTACATAAATTGGAAATATTTTCATAAACTGTTCCTTTGAGCCGACAGCTCTGGCGCTTGTTATTTCCTCTCGAATGCAGCTTCGTTTATGAACGCTCCCGTGATGTTTACTGTACGTAGTGTTGATTCTAACGGTTCTGACCGGTGCAGTATCGTACACCGCAGCCGTTCCGCATCTACATTTGTTCATTTCGGCGACGCTTTCTTCCAAAGCGACTTACAGCGTTAAGCTACTTACAGTTATTTACCGGGGTAATTTTACTAGAGGAATTTAAGGTAAGTACCTTGCTCAACGGGACTGCAGCTGGAGGAGGGATTCAAACCTGCAACCTCAGGGTTCAAATGTGACACTGTGTTACCAGCTGTGTGTTCCCATTGTCTGCCCTTGGCATTATACCAGTCCGTCTCAGAGCGGTCGCGCACACATTCGTTCACTCACGAATACACCTGAAACGTGTCTTTTAGACTGTGGGAGGAAACCAGAGCACCAACGTGAACCCCTCACACACATGGGGAGAGGATGCAATCAGCACACACAGTGAACTAGAGCTGAACTCACAGAACAGGAGCTGAGAGGTACCAGTGCAACCCACCGCACCACCATGCTGCCAGAAATGAGGGTAACCTACGAAATTTATACTGTATTTATCAGACACTTTTCTCCCAAGCAACTTGCAATGAACTCTATGTAGTGTTACTATCAGCCCACACACCTTATTCACCGCGGTGACTTACACTGCTAGATACACAACTTACACTGGGTCATTCATCCATACATGAGTGGAACACACACACTCTCTCTGTCACTCACACACTATGGGTGAACTTGAACAGCATGTCTTTGGAGTGTGGGAGGAAACCAGAGCACCCAGAGGAAGCCCACACAGGGAACATGCAAACTCCACACAGACTGAGGGGGAATCAAACCCATGTCCTCTCATACCACCTAGCTGCTATGACACAGCAGCACCACTCGCTGTGCCACCCTGACACCTCCGCAGCCTCACCTATAATTGCAGTCGGTCTCTTTTCTGCCACGATTTCCAGCATCTCAGGAACCTCGGTGTGCTCGGAGCAAAGAAAAAAGAAGCGTGTGCGTGTTTCGCTGAGACGGGGCGCAATAACAGAAAGGAAGAGGCTCTGCTGCGGTTGCCGTCTAAACTGTTGGTTTTATCACTTTCTTTTTTCATTTCCGCTCAACCTGAGCGCTTTGATTGCTCCCTCGCTCGCTCGCTCGCGTCACAGGTCTCCATCCGTTCGACTTTCTGTCCCGTTCCGCTCATCTGTCATTCCTCAATTTTCCCCTTCCCCGCAAAAGCCATGGCGACAGGACTTGAGCCGGGTCCTCCTCCACGGTCCGCTTCGGCCCGCTCCGCACGGGCGGCCGGCCGAGAGCGCTTCGCTCCGCGTCGCCGGGCCTCTTTGCCTGCTAATTGAAATCTAACGAAGGGGGATGGCCGCTTTGTGGGGGTTCGGTGCGGAAACGCAAGCCCCGGAAGAGGACGCTGGGTACGGACGGGGGTCTCCGGAAAACGCTCTAATGCGACGTGACGGCGAGATTTGGGGCACGGCGGGCGATGCGGTGGCCCTCGGGGCCCGGTCCGCCGGGACGCCCGGCAGCTGTGCGCAGCGGCATTAGTCCAACTGGACTCCCGGAGGGTTCGTTTTACCTCCCCGCCGCGGCAGACGGCGGAACGTTTTTGTTGCCCGCTAACAAAAAGCGCTTTGGGCGCATCTTCACAAAGACACGCGCGGCGAAACACGTTAAAGCCAAACAAGTCTGCTAACGGTGGCGCCTCTTGTCTTGCGGGAGGTGCGGAAGCGGTATCCGTTCCCCCGTCTTCTGGGGGGGCGAGAAAGTTGGAGCGGTTCCCGGGCTGCGGGCGAAACACGGACGCGTTCCTTCTGCGCCGGCCGGGGAGCGGTTTTGTTCCCAGTTGGACGGATTTGGAACGGGGCCCCGTCATTGCGCGAGGAGTGATGTGCTGAGTGCGTGTGCGTGTCTGTGCGTGTGTGTCGCCGTGTGTCGGGGGTCTCTTTGTCTTTGAGTTGCGGCTGCATTGCCCGCATTTCTTGGCTCCCCGACTATCACACTTGTAGCTCCGCGGTCGGCGCTCGCCAGGCCCGCGTTTCCCGAGCCGCTCGGAGCGAGAGGAACGCGAGTCGACGTGCGACGACGCCGCGCGCTGCGTGTTTATCGGCGACGGCGTCGTGCGAATTCGGCTACGCGCAGTCTGCGGACGGACAATATGTTATTCCAGAAGCCGAAGCGCGGTGAGAAACTCGGACGCGGATCTGTTTCTCTAAGATTATCTCAGCGTTGCCTTTGATATCCCGTTTTTGCCAAAACTCCCTGCAGTCTTTTAGCGTTTTTTTTTCATAATTTATTCAAGATTGCCTTTAGTACACTTATATATTTAGTTATCTAGCTGGCGTTTTTCTCTAAAGTGTCTTACAATGTTAGTCTCCCTACAATTACTTACGCATTCATACAGTTGGGTAATTCTACTGGAGCAATTTTTAGGGTAAGTACCTCCCTTAGAAGGGGGTCCGGTGGTGCAGTGGGTTGGTCCTGGTCCTGCTCTTCGGTGGGTTTGGGGTTCGAGTCCCGCTTGGTGTGCCTTGCGACGGACTGGCGTCCCGTCCTGGGTGTGTCCCCTCCCCCTCCGGCCCTACGCCCTGTGTTGCCGGGTTGGCTCCGGTTCCCTGTGGTTCGGACGGACCTTGCTTAGAGCTACTAGAGACAGAGGTAGGGGTTGAACCTGCGACCTTTTGGGTCCAAAGGTAACAACACTAACCCCTACTCTACCTGCTGTTCTTTTGTCTGAAGTGACTTCCAACGAGCTCTATGTAGTGTCATCAGCCCACACACCTTATTTACCGCGGTGACTTACACTGCTAGATACACTACTTACAAGGGGTCACTCATCCATGCATCAGTGGAACACACACACACACATACTCTCTCTGTCACTCACACACTATGGGGGAACCTGAACAGCACGTCTATGGAGTGTGGGAGGAAACCAGAGCACCCGGAGGAAACCCACACAGACTAAAACTACAGGGAAACGCACGCATGAGGGCCACTTGCGTAACGCAGTTGTTTGGAGACGTTTCGTTTTAAACGCCGCTCTGCGGACAGATCTCGGTGACTTCTGTTTCAGGAGCAGCTCACAGCAAGGAAGTTTGTCTGACGCCGCAGGAGGTTTCCGTGCGAAACAAACAAGCTCGCGAAAAAGACAGCGTGGCAAATCATCCCGTAAAGACGGCGGAGACACTGAGCTGCGATTCGAAAACGGGCAGACGAACCTGCGGGGGACGCGTTTCGGAGGAATGTGGGCCCACACGCCAACTTTTTATTATTTCGTTCCGTTGCCTCGTTCTCTGGAAAAAGAGATTGAGAAAATGAATTATTGACATGCTCAAAGGCTTCACTCTTCTTCTGGCCCTTCAGTTCTGCTTGACAGGCGCACGCTGAGAAGGGCGACGCGCATCGGGGGGGCGGGGGGGGGGGGGGCTGCAGCTCCATCTCCGGGGTGCGACTGGGCATGTGCGTGAGCTGAGAGCAGACGTGGTTCGGAAGAGGCTCGACCTTAGAGATGATGCGGAGGTCCAGGAGAGAGGAGCTCAACCAATTACTGCCGGCTCCTTATCTTCATCCCATTCAGTCCTTGTCACGGGTTAAACCTCCTCTTTCCAGTTGCTCAGCAACAAGCCGAACATTATCCACCCTCCACACCTGAGGTCACCTACGTTACATTTATCGACGCTTTTCTCCAAAGCGACTTACAAAGTTAAGATACTTTCAGTTATTTCCCCATTTATACAGCTGGGTAATTTTACCAGAGTCATTTAGGGTAAGTACCTTGCTCGAGGGTACTACAGCTGGAGGTGGGATTCGGGGCCGAAGGCAGGAGCTCTAACCACTACGGTACCAGGTGTCCCAACCCCACACCACACCTGTGCCATATTGTACAGGTTTTCACACATACGTTAGTCCCAAACACACGTACCTTTTCGCACACACCCCTTCGACAGCGTAAACGTTTTTGCGTGCATCCACCTACAGACCCTACTTTCAGATGCATGTTTCAGGATGCAGCCGTCTCACACACAGACACACACACACACATACATACACACCGGGGGGATACCAGCAAGACATTTGCACTTTGCACGTATGACAATGTTGCCGTTTGACATGTCAATGAAGAATGTGGTGAAAAATGCGGGACGCGCCCAGCTGCGAACGCCACGCTTCCACCTCGACCCTCCGGTTCAGAGAGCAGCGAACGTCACCACTCATGGACGCACACAGGCTGCTGGACGATATGTGTCGCTGGGGAACCGGGGTGGTGGCGTGTGTGTGTGTGTGCGCGTGTGTGTGCGTGTGCGGGCGTTTGTGCGTCTCGTATCTCCGTGACAGCGGCGATGCGCAACCGCCCTCCTAGGTCAGCGCTGAGAGGCCTCCCGCGCATAACGTTCCGGCGACATGACGGACAGAGTGCTGAGAGGCGGTACGAGAGGCTTCCTCCAGGGAGGAGACGTACTGAGGTGTCGCTGCGTTTGCACTTAATCTATTGATTTATCAATTCATCTTTTCATTTCCTTTGGATCCACAAAGTTTCAGTTGCACGGCAACAAGGTGTCTGCAGAGAGGGGAGCAACACTGTCAAACACACACACACACACACACACACACACACACACACACACACACACACACACACCCTGCCTCGGTGCAGTGTGCATTTTTGTGTCGTGTGCTTTTCCTTTCCATAAGTCTAAAAACAGATTAATTATTTAAAAGAGTTAAAGTGAAAATAAAAAGTTTTGAAAAGTTCAGCAACAGTTCATTTCAGTGGCTGGAATAGAAAGTTCTACAAGCCATTACTTCACACCCTATTTACATGTATTCATTTAGCTGATGCTTTTCTCCAAAGTGACTTACCTGTTTATACAGCTGGGTAATTTTACTGGAGCAATTTAGGGGTAGGGGGCGGCATGGTGGCACAGCGGCACAGCGCCTGGGTGGTGTGAGAGGACATGGGTTCACTCCCCACTCAGTCTGTGTGGAGTTTGCATGTTTTCTCTGGGTGCTCTGGTTTCCTCCCACAGTCCAGAGACATGCTGTTGAGGTTCACCCACAGTGTGTGAGTGACAGAGAGAGTGTGTGTGTTCCACTGATGTATGGATGAGTGAGCCAGTGTAAGTAGTGTATCTAGCAGTGTAAGTCACCGCGGTGAATAAGGTGTGTGGGCTCATAACGCTACATAGAGTTCATTGCAAGTCGCTTTGGACAAAAGTGTCTGATAAATACACACACACACACACACACACACACACACAAACATTGACTGAAATGGGGTCGCAGTGAGCCGGAGCCTACCCTGACAACACTGGGCGTAAGGCTGGAGGGGGGAGGGGACACACCCAGGCACAAGGCACCCCAAGCGGGACTTAAACCCCAGACCCACCAGAGAGCAGACACAGGCCAAACCCACTGCTCCATTGCACCCCCCTGTGTGATAAATAAATAAATAAATGTAAGTACTTCGCTCAAAGGTACTACAGCTGGGTTTGGGATTCAAACCTGCAACCTCTGGGTCCAAAAGCAGCAGCTCTAAGCTACCCAAACAGTGTAGCTCCCTGGCAAATGGTCATCTGTGCTTAGCTTTTGCTTCATTTAAATTTATTCACGGTTCTCTTCGAAGATGTTAAGCTACTTGAAACTATTTCTGTCTTTATATAACTAGCTTTTTTCCATTTGAGCAATTTTGGGGTAAGTACCTTGCTCAAGGGTATTACAGCTGGAGGTGGGATTCAAACCTGCGACCTTTCGGTACAAAAGCAGCAGGTCTCAGTTCTCCAAGCAGTGTAGCTCCATAGTAGATGGTCTCTGTGCTTTAGTTTATTTACTTATTTTTGTTTATTTAGTTAACTGACACTTCTCTTCAAAGACGGTTGGAATGTTAAGTGATTTATGAGTTTATTTATTATTTCTATAGCTAGTTTTTTTTTTCTTTCTTTCTTTTAAACTGGAGCAATTTTGGCGTAAGTACCTTGCTCAAGGGCACTGCAGCCAGAGGTGGAAATCGAACCTCCAACTTTTGGCTCTAAAGGTAGCAGCTCCAGCCCTAACCCAACCAGCTGTCCCTATTCGATGGTTATCGGGTGACAACGAATATCGAATATGAGTAAAGCCTCGAACAGCGGTTCGCCAGACCCCTCGCACAAGTGCTGTCATTTCGGAAAGCGGCGACATCCGGGGCGCGTAATGAAAAGCGCCGTTCCTCAATTCCTCCTTCGAACGTTGCAGCCTGTTACCGAACGCAAGGAACGTCTCTGCAGCATCTTGATGTCCAAAGCAATTTTCTGCTTTGCTTTCCCGAGAGGGACAGCAGCTGAATAGCCTGGCATTAGTATGTAGAGGGCGGCGTCCGGACGCTAAGCGCTTGTGACTGCGTTTCGACTCCGCTTCCGCTGGCTCCCGAAGGCGCCCGGCGAGAGGAGACGGAGGCCCGCGAGCAAATCCGTCCACGGCTGCGTGGGACACAGAAGGCCATTCTGTGGTGGATCCTCCCTCCGTCAAGCGGGCTGTTATTGGGAAGAGTAGGAACCCATAAGAGTGCGGAGTGAAGACTGTGGCGGCGGGAGTGCGAAGCGAGGTGGTTGCTGTTGATTAAAGCTGCTGCCTTTGCACCCAAAGGTCACAGGCTTGAATTCCACCTCCATCTGCAGTACCCTTGAGCAAGGTATTTACCCTCAAGTGCTCCAGTGAAATTTCCCAGCTGTATAAATGTGTAAATCACTGCACTTTGCTTTGGAGAAAAGGATCAGGATCATTGTACTGTCTGCAGACCTCTCCGCCAGTTCCGTGCGTTCGTAATTACTGCGTTCCAGCACATCGGTGTAAGTTTTTACACTATGCTACACCACAGCAGACGCACTCTCCCGCACAGCTGCGCACTCCGCTCGCTTAGTATGACTCCATTTCCGGTTTGTCGCGGTTCCGTGTACAAAGGACACATTATGCCTTGTTGCCTCCACATCCCTGCGGTAACAAGTGAGAAGAGTGTCGGCAGAGTGCTTCACAGCAGCCCCATCCCCGTCCCCCATCGCATTTTCACTCCCGGCTCACCCCCGACCCAGCACGGAGCCGCCGTCGACCCGGTGCGTTGGTGGGGCGGCGCAGAGCGAAGCGAGGCTCCGGGTGCCAGATACAGCACTGTATGTCGCCCGTTGTATCCGTTGCATCGCCGTCTTGGATTTTACCCTGCGGTTTGGAGAAAAAATCCGACATCTCGACCTCGGAGCGGACGCACGCTGTCGGCAGACGTGGTCCCGAGGATTTCCGGTGACTTGAGAACACACACTCCGCTGAGCTCATCGGTATCCGTCCCTCGGCTCCGCCCGTGCGATTGCAGGGGGGTCTTCGCGGGATCCGGCTGGCGAGACCAGCTGCGGCCAACTCGGATGAAGAGCCGTCGAGCGACAGCGTGCGCTATCGTCCTACGACGCGATTCCTCGGCGCAATCACCGCGCTGCCGCGCGGTAAATACAGCTGCGCTGTAACAACGGTACTCAAGGAAGGAGGCATTTCATTCTGAATTAGAGCTAATTAAATCACTTCTGCCACACTGTACCGCATTTGGACATATTACCGTGTTTCCTGCAGCTGGGCGTCGCGTAACATCCGATCATCAGAAAGGGGATTTGTCCTTGTAACGATAAAAAGTTGACGTCCAGACTAACTCGTGTTCCCGCGGGTTTGAAGAGGCCTCTTTCGTCGGAAGAACTTTGCTACCTTATTAAATTCCGAAGAGAATAAAAAGAAAAGGCGAGGGTGAAGAGGACTAAGATCACTCGCATCTTTAAAAACAACAGCTTTGTTTTCCGAAAAGTGGAACTGCAGATTTGGCACCCTGACGCGTAATCCTCACGCACAGAACACGGAGCAGTTAGAAAAAAAAAAAAAAAAGAGTCCCGTGCCGTGGGATTTAATTAAGTGGAATAAAGTGAAAAGACACAGAAATTAGGGAAAACATTAGTTTGCCAAGGACACTGTGTGTGTTCTACAGTGTGTGTCCTTTCACTGCAGCAACTTGTCCAAAACGAGCGTGTGAGACGCTGCAGCAGTTCGACTAAATTCTCCTGTAAAACATACCACGAAAAAAGCAGGGACCCATGAAAACATGAGAGTTTTGTTCTGCATTATTCTTTTCTGAATATTTCCTGAATATCAGCGTAAGATGCTTTTAATTTTTCTGCCTTTCCACTCTGGCCTCATTTTTTAGTTTTCTGGAGGAGTTAAATTGAGACAGTACTTAAATCACAGCGCAGCACATGATACCTGGCAACTAAATGTTACGTATTAGACAAAAAGATTCAATTGGTTTTATTCAACTTTGGTTTATTATATTAATATTCAGAGGCCTAAAAGCGATGCATGTTTCTGTGAATTGTGCCTGTAAAATGCTTCCAGGTGTTTCCGGAATTTAAAGCTTTTAAGACGGGGGACAGCTGGTAACGTAGCAGTAAGTGCTGTGTGTGGAGCCAGAGATCGCAGGTTCGAATCCCCCCCTCCAACCGTAGCACCCTAAAGCGAGGTACTTACCCTAAATTCCTCCAGTAAATTTACCCAGCTGTGTAAACGGGTAAATATTCCTAAGTAACTTAACAGCGTAAGTTGCTTTGGAGAAAAGTGTCAGATAAATATAAGTAGAAATTTACTTCCTAAAAGTAGTAAATATGAGTTTTTGCTGTTTTTGTGCAAATTCCAGGTTGGCGGCGAATTGGATTCTCTGGTCATGTCTGTTAAGGAGAGGATAAGCAACATCAAACACACTTTCCCTGAGTCCTTTCAACCGTGTTTCATCATGTTCTCTCGCGCTTCACCTCGGTCCAGCGCGGCGGAGACGCCACCCTAACCCCGCCGCGTCTCCCTCCGAAATCCCTTAACGATTATTAGGGTGGGATAAGCTGGCCGGTGCAAACCGGCGATTACTCTTATCGCCCGCGATAACACACGTTATACGGGCGGCCAGGGATTGAAGGAGCGTGTGAGTATTTGTGCGTACCTGTGTGTGTCCATAATTAAGACGGGGTCTTAAAGAGCCCAGGGTGCGGAGGGAAATGTCAGAAACACGATGCGACCGGCCTGCTCCGAGCACACGTAGAAGACCCTACTTTGTCCTTCGGAGACTCTTGGCCGGCGGCTGCGAGGCAGCAGGACGGGGGGAGAGAGGAGAGAGAAGTGGGGGTGGGGGGTGTATTGGGGAGATGGAGAGAGAGCAAGGGAGAGAGAGAGAGAGAGAGAGAGAGAGAGAGAGGGAGAGATGAATAGGGGGAGAGGGAGAGTAGGAGAGCGTTGGAGCGCTGAGCTCAGAGCCTCCATGTCTCAGACCATGAGCTCACGGTCACCTCGGAGCGCACGCCTTTCCGCTGGACGCCCACGGAGCCCCCCTGTGGCTCCGCCGCCCCCTTCAGCCACTTAGCGCAGGAGCAGAGCAGCGGAAGAGAGAGCGAGAGGGAGGGAGAGAGAGAGAGAGAGAAGGAGAAGAGGAGCAGGGGCTGCATATCTGCGTGCGTGCGTGCGCGTGCAAGCTCACGCCAAATAGTCTCCGTAGCACCGCTTCTCCGGGGGGGACCGGGGAGCCGGAGTCCTGGTGGCACCCAGGCGGCGTGCGGCGTGTCGACGTGCGGCTCGCCTCCCGTGGAGCTTCGTGGAGCACACGCAGCATGGAGAGAAGGACAGGTAGGATCCCCATCCCCCTCGGAAGGGACCGGAGCACCGCCGGACTCCGTGCGTGCAGCACAGGAGCCGAAGGGCCTGTTTAGAGCGAGATGTCGCGCTGGTTCCGCGTGTCCTCGTGGGGAAAGTTCGGTGACACGCCGCTGCGTGGCCTCGCGTCTAACGTGTGCCGCGTACTTGCTATTTATTGTGTTGTACGGCGCAGGAGACGGGAGCAGGAATTCATGTTGCAGGAATGTGCTCTGTGGTTCCGCGGTGTCAGTCGGTGCCGATGAGCGGTAGACCCAGGAGAAGCGCTCCACAGACTCCTGTGAACAAAAGATTGAACGTCATGAAAAAAAAAATTTGAGGAAGCAAAAATACTAAATGTATTAGTAATTAGTAAAAAATTCAAATTTTTTCTGTGTTGCATGTAAATATTTTACAGAACAATATGAAAGAAAATAGAAATTTAGAAAATGTAATAAGCATCTAGAGTGAAGCATATAATGTATATATATTATGTATTTCAAATCCTGGTTTTTACACACAGACAGAATAAATAATGCTAACCTTTTCATTGGGGGAGGGGGGTGTGGTCCACAGATGATGGTCTCTGTTGTCTGAGGACTGATGCAGTGTGATCATTAGCTAATATTATTCCATTGCTTCTAAATGAATGTCACTGGTGGATTAAGCAACGGTACAACAATGTGGTGTCTCCACGAAGCATCGTTCTTCACACGTCTTTATACATCCTTCTTCAAAGATCTTTCTTTGCACATCCATCTTTAAACCTCGTTCTCCAGTCATCATCCCCACATCCTTTTTCATACATCCTTCTTCATGCATCACCTACACATCCATCAATAAACCTCGTTCTCTACACGTCATCCCCACATCCTTCTTTATGTTTCATCTACACACCCTTCTTCAAAGATCCTTCTTCTTCTACACATCCTTCTTCATCACCTTCACATCCTTCTTTACGTATCACCTTCACATCTTTCTTTACACATCATCTACACATCCATCTTTAAACCTCGTTCTTTACACATCATTCCCACATCCTTTTTTACATTTCATCTACACATCCTTCTCCAAAGATCTTTCTTTACACATCCATCTTTAAACCTCATTCTCCACTCATCATCCCCACATCCTTTTTCATACATCCTTCTTCATGCATCACCTACACATCCATCTTTAAACCTCGTTCTTTACACGTCATCCCCACATCCTTCTTTATGTTTCATCTACACATCCTTCTTCCAAGATCCTTCTCTACACATCATCTACACATTCATCTTTAAACCCCGTTCTTTACATATCCCTTTCAGTTACTTTCTTCTTGTTGCAGTCATTAACACCTTTCCTAAACTTGTAAGTGATCACTACTTGTTTGCGTTTCTGCTTTTCACACTTGTTGTTGCTCCTCCTCCTCTGCGCAGTCATGCGTCCACTTTGGCATCACTTGAGCAGATGTGCTGTGACTGGTTTCTGGAAGCTGTGTGCTCTGGTTTCCCTGCACAGGTTCAAGGCCACCGTGACGCTGTCAACGTGCGCGTGTAAACTTAGTAGGGAGAGGAGCTCTTCGCAACTCATCTTTTTGTGTTATGTGCTAAAATGTCCTAAAGGCAATAGTACAATCAACCAAATTTAAAACATAGAATTTTTTTCTTTTAAAAGAAGAAAATAAATACGGACTCTATTCTCTTATATCTTCAAAACTCATCGCTTTGTACACCGAAACGGCAGTATCCATCTCACTGAATGTGTTTTTGCGTGTTTGTTTGGAGACGTGCATTAGTCTGCATTGTATAAACACACACACACACACACACACACACACACACACACTAATCCACTTGTGCAGTGGGAGTAAAGGGAAGCTGTGGACAGCAATGTGCGGTACATATGTGTACCTGAGGTGGGACAGCAACTCCACTGTGGGGAGTTAGCAAACGCATGCACGCACACACACACACAGAGTCTGTATGTAACAGTGCTTTTGCTTGTACTTGTGTGCATCCATTGTTGTCTGTATTAGTGTATGATGGGAGGTGTTGGGAGAACTGGCTTCACTGCAGAGTATTAATTCACACACGCTCTCGCCCGGGGTCTGTAGGGCAGCTGTCCAGGACGGCCCCGCGGCCCGCAGTCCCCACGCGCGGCTACGCGGACGGAAATGTCACCGCCGGCGGCCGCCGGCTCCGTGCTCGTTAGCGAGGCTCCGCCTCCCGTCACGCGGCCCGCAGGGCTGCGGGAGCGCGTGCGAGCAGCCCGTCAGCCGCGCGACAGCTGATTGACAGCCCGTCTCCCAGCCCCTCGGGGCTTACAGCACGACACGCCGATAACGAGTGTGTGTTTCTCCCCGCGTGTCGCTTTAACGCGGCACACGAGGCCCAGCGAATGTTTCGCCCCACTCGTAATTTGCTATTTCCGCGTGTGTGTGTGGGGTTTGTGCGCCTGTGTGTTGCCCCGCCGTTCTTGCGGTTGTCACCACTTTCTGCCAGTCGGGGACTATAAGCACAATGACGGCCTTTTTCAGGCTTTCGAGATAAATAGATGGAGAGCAGGGTGTGACATGAATAAATAATGTCGCCGCGCTGATGATGAAGAAGAGGTTCTCCTCGGAGGCCGGTGACTCATAAACTCATTACCGCCGAGGCCTGCTTCGAAAAGGCCGAGCGACGCGGTGCGTCCGTCACCAAACGGCACACGCTCCGCAGGAAACGGCCGGGCTCTCTAACCGCCCGTGTCTCGACCGCAACCTCGGTCGGCTGGGGAGCGGCGCGGTCACCTTCCCCGGGACGCCGGCGAGGTAGCGCTGGGAAGAGGGGGCGGGGTTGGGCTTCCTGTGGGGGGTGGGGGGGTGGAGCCAGGGAAGGGGCGGAGCATGCGCTTTCGCGGGTTCTGGGGGAGGCGAAGCAAAGAAATGTTTGTGACTTGATACGGGGTGTGTTGTCAGGGGAAACGGCGCTCTCGCCCGTCTGGAAAGGAATTTAATTTCTCTGCACTTTGATCTTCTGAGAGGGTGAGGAGTTCTAAAGGCTCCAGATGGGGAATTGTGGGAGTGGAGGGAGGGTGGCAGTGATGATCAGGCTGTGTGTATGTGTGTGTGTGTGTGTGTGTGTGTGTGTGGGGTGGGGGGCACTGGAGAGAAAGCAGGAAGAAGAAAGTAGGGCAGTAGAATTTTTTTTTTTTTGCCCAAGAAGATAAAAATAGCTCTCGCACAAAACGGCAAACTTCAAAGGCAGATATTGGAATATAATTATATCCGTGTGTGTTATCCATCTGTCAGCAGTCAACAGCTGAGCGCAGCAATGCAAACACTAATGTAATCCTGTGCCGCGTCTCGTTGCAGACAGCCAAGTCAGCGCTTTCTCAAGCGGCCTCTCCAGGTTTTAATAGCAGCGCGGTGATGATGGGCAGATAATTAGTGAGGTGGAGGGAAAGAAAGAACGTCCCGTCTGAGCTGAGGAAATACCGCTGTAAACGGAGACACGGGTACAGGGCCGACCTCTCGTCGGGTCATGCGGCGAATCGGAGCCGCGTTCACATGTACCGGCGTTCACGTCTTACCACAGTAAGACGGTGCGGATCGTGGTGTGAAGGCGGCACGGGGTTCGAGCAGCAATCTCACAGGCAAAGCAAAGTCCTGGAGCGGTTCGGTGAGGTGTGGGCAAGAGGCGACGTCCCTGCGACACTAATTTGGAGATGTCACCCTGTGGCCTGTCTGGCTGTGGCTGAAAGGCAAATGATCCGGAGCTCTTGAAATGTCAAGGCTGTTATTTTTAATGTGTCTTTTTAAAAAAAAAAAAAAAAAAAAATGTCCATTTAAAGAGCCTGTGGAAGTGACCAGCGCTGCAGTGAAAGCTCCTGCTGTGTGAGGTCACTCTAAGGGCTCTAAGGCAGGACGAACCCTTGTTCACAATGTGGCGCTGATTTGTTCTTGTTGCTGCTGCTGCTACTGCTCTCTCCATTTTTGAATAACTTTTGGAATTTCACTTTGATCGGCATATTTTTCCAAAATGCTTATGTATTCTGGGCACGGCGGCGCAGCAGGTTTGGCTGGGTCCTGCTCTCTGGTGGGTCTAGGGTTCGAGCCCTGCTTGGGGTGCCTTGCAGTGGACTGGCATCCCGTCCTGGGTGTATCCCCTCCCCCTCCAGCCTTGTGCCCTGTGTTGCCGGGTTAGGCTGCAGTTCACCACGAAACCCCCTCCCAACTGGGGTTAAGCAGTTTCAGACAGTGTGTGTGTGTGTGCGTGTGCGCACTCCTGTATTCTCTTTGATTCCGCATTTGTTTCATAGCAGCGCCTGGACAGGCCCCGCCATCCAAACCCCTATGATGATGCAGCTGGGCTGCAAACACGACCAGTAGATCAGGGGACTGGGCCGGCGCCCTACGGTGGCGCGTCTCTGGTCGCGGTTTTTACAGATCACTCGGACCATCCCTGCAGGGACACTTCTCAGTGTTCACGAGAAAAGCCGCTTAAATCGGCAGCTTAAATCGAACCAAAGGGCAGGATGATCTGCAGAGTTTTACGTAACGGCAAACAATAAGAGTGATCGTTTAAGAGTAATGACGGTGTCCTTCACATCACTAGCCAAAAAAAGCCCACATGGAGGTTCCCAGACTGTATCAAGTGAGATTTTATTTCATTATTTGATTAGTTGAGTTTTCCACACAGTCACTGAGGAGAAGGACAAGGCGGCCTTTAAAAACAACACCTCAGTGAGTCGAGCAGATTGAGGGCACGGACTTGGGACCTCAGCGTAGCTTTTTCACGTCCCTCGAGGACCCACGAGCAAGACACTTGTCATTAATTGTTTCTGTAAAACATTTTGCTGTTTATAAATTAAACTGTCACTTGAGTGACAGAATAATAAGAATGATCATTATGATCAGACATATACTGAAGGCTCCAGGAGAAATCACACACACACACACACACACACACACACACACAGATACACAGTGCTAATTGGAAGCACACAACAGATTCCTTGTATGAGTCACTGTGTTAAATGAAGTCCCCTTACAGTGTGTTTATTATATTTTGTTTTTCCAGGATATATTTTTATAAAATCAAAACCCCTTTTTTAATTAAAAAAAAAAAACTTTTAAATCCTGGTCATAATAATGGAGCAGTGAAAACAGACCTTGTCTATGTTTTGCTATTTTTGTGTGTGATTGTCCTACATGTATCCTTTCAACCTACATTCACTTTACACTTAATTCAACGTTAAACTTTAAAAAGTACAGTATTAATGGTAGAGCTCCATTATTTTTTATTTTACTATTTTTAATTATTCCATCTTAGAATATCTGTTAAATGATTGGTAAACTCATTTTATTGGAAAAATAAGAAATTTTGTATTTAAAGCATGTATGGACGTTGAGGTAATAAATTCAAAAATATATGTCCGTTTAGCTTGAAATTATTTTCTTTTTAACTTATTTTTTCTTGCGATAGATATGATTAAATATTATGAAAGATGAACTGTAAAATATTTTAACACATTTAAATGTATTGTTGCACTTTATTTTTTCACATTGTAATAGTGAGGTAAAGAATGCAAATGATCTGCTTTCATCCGCTCTCAGTTTCTATTGGAAAAGCAGCGCAGTTGTGTCTCGTGACGCACAAGTTACTTGAGCCGCACTAGAGGTGGTAAAACGTTGTTTTCGGCTCGAAAAGGTAAAGGCGGGTTTTTTATGTGTTAAAAAAAATAAAGCACTTTTCTAACATGCAGAAAGTGTCACTTTCAGTCTGCGGCATTTTTTTTTTTTTTAACAATCTTACACTGTAACAGGTGCAAAACAATGTTACACTACAGGTGTGTTATTACGGTTTTGAAAAATCAAAGTTTGATCATTTTTGAACATGTCAAGATTTTTAACATTTTTTTCTGAACAAATTCTTCGCTTCGGGCCACCGATTCATTCTGGAGTTCAGTCTTCAGCGAGGTCGCCGCGAACGAGCTGGGCTCCCGGTTCCGTTCGTCGCGCCCCCCCAGCTGACACCACCAGAGAGCGTCACTACTCCCGGTCTGCGCCGCTACCCCGTCGAACCCGAACCCGAACCCGAAGCCGAACCGGACTCGGGACTGACGGCGCGCAGCGGGACCAGCAGTCCAGTCAGTTCAGACAGCGCTCCACTCGGAACCGTTTGCAAGTGATAATTGGGACGCAGTTCCGAACTCGGGCGCCGTGAGGGACGAGTCACTCGCTGTGTCGGTAACTAGTAGTAGTACGGAGCGGTGACCGGAACTTCGACACTTTCGGGCTCCGTCCGAGCGCTTTGATCTTCCGTCTCTCTTTGTACTGCCTAGCGGCTCGAGCGCTGGACGCGCGCGCTCTGCGTTTCCCGGGGAGATCGGGCTGCGAGAGCAGCAGGACGAGCGGCGTGGGACCCCCACGAGAGGAGCCCCGCCCGCCGCGGCGAGAACCCCCTCCCGTCACTCTCTGCGCGTGCCCGCGCTCGCGGTCGCTCCCGCGTGCGCGTGGGCGGGGAGAAATGCCGGGGCCGCTCTCTCGCCACCGGCGTGTCGAGTGTTGAGTGGCGGGGGAGTGCGCGCGTGCGCGCGCGCCGGCCTCCTTTGGACCTGAGAACACGGTACGTTTCACACCATTAAACACATTTGTGCTCGTGCAGCTCCACAGAACATCGGCGGCTACAGGTGTGACTGCAGCACTGTAGTCGGTCCCAGGCCGAGCAGCGAGAGGCTTCTTCTCATTCATTCCTGCTAGCAGCAGCTACAAACCTGGATCATCATGTACTCCCCCCTCGCCCCCAGCCTGGTGTCCTCGGATTTCGGGATGGGCTCCAGACCACGGGGACCCCGAGAAGGACAGGCGGTTAACAGAAGTGAGAGAGCGAGAAGAGTAGGTCTGGATGCAGTTTGACTACTTGGGTCATACATTGCGACACGGTGGAAAAAGCCCCCCTTTTACCTTGCGGTCAAAGCTTCTAGGAGCTTCTTTCAGCTTTGATGCTCTGTGCCGAGGGAGTTCTGGTTGTTGTGGAAAAGAGGGACGATGGAAAGTCAAGACAACCGCAGGACTCTGCCATTGATGCAGTAGAAGAAGTGTAAGAGGAGGAAAGGGCCCAGAGTAACTGTGTTCTCATTTGTGAATTAAAGTGACTTTTAGAACGTGGTGCCCCCCCCCCCCCCCCCCACTGACAATCAGCCCTCGGCCACAGAGGGGGCTGTCAGCTGACCTCTCCCCGCACGGAAGGGTCTCCGACACACTGAAAGCTTTGGCTTGTACGCACCCTTGACCCGGAGCGATCCTTTTACCGCATCATACGTCACTTTTCTCTCATTATTATTCAGCAGCGCTTTGTTCCAGAAAAAGTGACATTCGTCACTCAAAGGGACAAGAGAGGGGCATTTTCTCTCACCGCAACTCCACAGCCCTTCTGTCCCTCTTTATGGCTCCATTTACCCTGTCTAGTCTAGCATCCACCTTTTCTGACCTACTTCTACTCTACACACGTTTTTTTTTCTTCCTTTCGTTGAAGCAGCAAGTAACAGTAACACAGAACACGATACAAACAAGAGCACAAATAGCGCTGCACAGCCGTGTCGAAAAAAGAAAAGGACACCATCAGTGGTACATATTACAACACAAACACACATTATGAAAGGAGATTAAACAGTAAAGAGGGATACAGTCCACCTCGCTTTCATACTTTTATATTTTCAAAATTACTTGAAAATAGGCTTTTACATATAACTTAAAGGTTGGACTCTTCCCTGACCGTTTCATTTTGCATATATAGTCATGTACCACTGTGAGAATTGAGTCAATAGCAAATTTTCTTCTGTTATTTTCAATGTAATTAAAGTTTGTCACATCTGTTTTTTTTTTAAATCAGTATCAATGTTTTCCTCTTCTTTAATATAAGATTCCAGTTCAACCCAGAGTTTTTACCAGGGGACACAACCAAAGTAAACGTTCAATGGTTTCAGGGCAGCTTTCGCAAAAAGGACATTGATCGTCGATATTCGTCTTCAGTCTTTGCGCAACAAGGGACTTCGGTGGATAAGTAGTCATTTGCATGAAACCCCTTTAACGTTATTAGTCATACAATATTTATTGGGGATCATCCAAAAATTTCCTCCAATCAATCTGTTTCATAAATAAGGAGTTCAGTATATTGTAGCTGCAAGGATGTTGTCAGCTGGCGGCATAAGGTTCACTTCTCTTTCGGTTTCAGCTGCTTTCTGGCCTCAGCAACACAGTCGATGACAGTCACCAAAGAGTGTGACGTGTGTGTAAGCGTCTCGCGGCGTTCGGGACCGTTTTTCCCCTCCTTCGACCCTGCGGACATCGAGCCTCTCGACCGTGTGTTTCTCGCGTTGTCGCTCAACGGGAGAGCGTGTGCGTACCTGTGGGTGTGTGTCCGAGCCGTGCGTGTTTGCACGTTTCCCTTTGCAGCCTCCTGTCCTCAGCTTGTAACGTGCGCTTCCCCCCCTCCCCTCTGTCTGTCCGCCCCTCCCAGGTGGCCCCCTCCCACCCGCTCCCGCGTCCGGCCTTCTCCCGCCTGCCCCTCCTCCGCCCCCCGGCCCCCACCAGCCCGCGCCCCCGGCCGTCAGGGAGTGCCAGGTGCCCCTGCTCAACAGCAGCTCCTCGCGCCCCACGCTGGAGGCTCACGCCGACGACGAGTTCTCCCCCAACTCCTATCTGTTGCAGGCTTGTACCCCCTTTGCCCAGTCGCCCTCAACGGGTAAGAGCCCTCAGCAACCGGCCCACTCGTGCTCTCTCTCTCTCTCTCTCTCTCTCTCTCTCTCACATCCATTGGTTCCGAACCCTCAACAGTCTCCTGTGGGGACGCTGTACTGCTCCCACCCCCCCCCCCCCCGGTACGGTCTCCATACCTCAGTAGGTGCTCCATCCCACAGAGATACTAGAGGTGTGTGAGTGAGTTTGTGCACCGCTGTCACGCATCTGCATTGTCGCCTCTGTTTTTGTGGGGATGTGTCTCTGGGTCGTGAACCCGCATCCGTCGGACGAGCGCTATTTGTCCGATCGTGAATTGCTGGAGAAGTGCGGGGGTTTGACCAGAGGCGGTCTTGTGTGTCACTTGTGTCCCGTTTGGACTGATTGTTCGTAACAAAGGAGAAACTGCAACGTCCTCTTGTGCCTCATGAGCTGTTTTCGGACTTTATTTGTCGCATTTTTTTAAGTTTTGCACCTTTCAAAAATACTTTGTTTTCATTTGCCTGAGTTCTACTTTTTATAACATAAAACTCCATTAAATCAAAGTGTTTCTTTTATCACTTAAACAATATTTATTCATTTAGCAGACAGTTTTCTCCAGAATGACTTACGTTGTTTAGATACAATTATTTACTCCTTTATACAGCTGTTTAATCTTTACTCTGTAATTTAAGTACTACGGTAGGAGGTGGGATTCAAACCTGGTCCATTGAGTGCAGGACAGCAGCTCTAACTACTGCCCTACCTGCTGCCCCACTGTCATTATTTATTATAACTCTGAATGTGTTGTTTTTTATTATGTATGATCACATTTTAATAATAAATGTTAATTTTTTGCCTGGGGAAATTATAGTAACAGTATTAACATTAGCAAATTAACATAATGTATGTCCTTGAAATCAAACTCGTTAAAAATGAAATTCGTAATGTCAGTTTAAAGTAATTTTGAAATTCTGTATTAATATGTAGTAATTATTTGTCTAAAAGGGTATGAAACTATTTTTTTATTTACAAAAAATAATATTTATTATATCATTGTGTTTATAATGTTTCTAGATATTTTTTATTTATAAAAGGGGTTTTTTGGTGATTTAGAATAAAAGATTTAAAAAAATCTATTTTTTTTGTGCATAGCTATCTGGTGCAAACAATGTTTTACCGTCTTTTGCTGTTGTTTTCATGAAAACTAAACTACAGGGAGCAAAGGAGCACTAAGGGACGACTATGGTGAACTATTGTAAGCTGAAGCAATCATTTCACTTGGAAAAATAAGACTCAAGTGACATTTTACCAACACAGATAGGTACATAACTGAAAAACTGGTTCCTAGGGATATTTTTAAAAAGGTTTTCCATTTTCCTGGCACGTAGTTTTTATGATCTTTCCTGAAATGTGTGTAACACTTATCGTTTTAAATGATTTACATAAAAAAACTACATAGCTTTATATGTAATGTTCAGATTTTTTTTTTTTTTTTTGTCTAAAACTACGGTAAATGATGAAATTTTCGTCAGATTCTAAATAATTTTGTGCTGACTTTTTGTAAATTCACGTCCCCCATGCTATTTGTTGAGTCAGGTGTTTTACCCAAACTGCTCGGAGGATCCAGCCAAGGACAAAATGAATACTACAGCTACAGCTCCTTCAATAAAAGTCTTTGCTAAGCAACAAAATAATATTATATGCTTTTGCTATAAAACTGGGGAAGGTTTTGTGTAATGACTTTTTTTTTAATGTTACTTCTAGGTGATGCTGTTCCAGAAAAATGTAAGTGAATATAGAATATAAATGTTTTGGGCCTGTTTTGCAGCATGATGTGAAATGTTTATGGCCCACTTATTTGTCGTTTGCTGGCGTTGCTTAGAGGGCCTTTGCAGTTATTCTGCGTTCCTTTCGTCGGCTCCTTTATCCTGGTGCTCACAACAGAAGGCCTGTAGATGCTAAGCACTGATGTGAGTCTTCATTCTCTTCTTACTGAAGTGATGGACAATTGTTATTGACTAATTTACACTTAAGGGGTCCGGTGGTGCAGCGGGTTTGGCTCGGGCTTGCTCTCTGGTGGCTCTGGGGTTCGAGTCCTACTTGGGGTGCCCTGCGGTGGACTGGTGTCCTGTCCGGGGTGCGTCCCCTCCCCCCCATGCCCTGTGTTGCCGAGTTAGGCTCTGGCTCACTGTGACCCTGCTTGGGACAAGTGGTTTCAATCAGTGTGTGTGTGTAATTTACATTTATTCAATTATCTGATGCTTTCTCCAAAGTACCTTAGGGTGTTAATCTACCTACAGTTACTCACCTATTCATACACACACGCAGAGTCTGAAACCACTTGTCCTGAGTGGGGTCGCAACAAGCCAGAGCCTAACCCAGCATCACAAGGCGCAAGGCTGGAGGGGACACACCCAGGACGGGACTCCAGTCCATCGTAGGACACCCCAAGCAGGACTCGAACCCCAGACGTGCCAGAGAGCAGGACCCAGCCAAACCCGCTCCGCCACCGCACTCCCCTCCCTATTTATACAGCTGGATAATTTTTCTTACTGAAGCAAATCAGGATAAGTACTTTGCTCAAGGGTACAACAGCTGGAGGCAGCATTCAAACTTGCAACCTTTGGCTCCAAAGGCAGCAGCTCTAAGCACTACACTACCAGCTGTCCCGGAAACAAATGTTTCGTTGACTATTTTTGTCCCGTTTTGCAATGCTGTACGTACTAAGCAAGTAGAGTACCTACAGTCATTCCACCTTTCATACAGCGAATCAATGTAACACACACATTCACACGTACGCACACACTCAGGGCCACTCAGATTCCCCAGTACGGGTGAAAATACATCCGTGGACGTGAGTTTCGGGTGAGGTGCAGTAGGTTGTCATTGAAACCACAGATTTCAAAGCATTTCATTACTGAGGTCAACTGCATCGACCTTGGGAATGTAGAACGAAACGCAACGATGAAGGCGTCGGTTGAGGAGCCTTTGCTTAAGTTGGGTCGTCTGTACCTCAGTAAATGGAAGTTATATTTAGTAAAAGAGAATCTGATTGAAATAATCAGATAATAGAATTTTTGTTGGAATACAATCTATTGTTGATGCCATTAACTGCTCCTTTAATCTTCTATAAATCTTTATTAGAGCTAATCATGGTTCCAAGCTGGCAAGCAACATGATTATGACCCTTTTAAAATGACTTCACATCACAGTTGTAATTGGTTTACTGTTTGGTAGAGCGACATCAATCATAGACAGAGTAACCGCACAGTAAAACCGTCTCCAGCTTCAACATGGACACTGTAATTGCTCCAGAAAAAGAACGCCAAAGAAACCATTGAAATTAAAATGGAAATTAAAGTGTCTCCACGTCCGTTATTAATCTTGCATGTTTATTTTGAAATCCATACCATTTTCTGCGGTGCTTGGATGCACCTTGGATTGAAGTCGTTGAAAAAAACTGAGCTAATGTCCAGGGAAAAAACATAATCATTAGTGTAATATGTTATATTTTAATGGATATTGCTTCCCCTGTAGTTTTATAAATGTTCATTCACCTTTTCCTATCGCAGAGCAGATAATTTTCCAACATTTCGGTTTTTCTCCACTCCTTTGTAGTCATATGGACAGTGACCGTGTGTGACAGGCGTGCTTCTCTATGCAGAACTCTGGGTTCTTGGGACGGATTGACACGGATTTGCATGTTTGTCACATGTTCCTTTTGAACTGGTGTCTTTTGAACCGGACTTTTGTGTGCTAAAGTGAGTCTCCGAAATCCCCCAAAAAAGCAGTGCGGTGAAAGAACTGTCTCAGAAACACCACTAACAATTATAATTATTATTTTCCTTTTTTTAATTAAAAAAAAAAATTAGACTACATCTAATAAAGAATAAACTTAAGTTACAAACATTCTCGACGGCAATACATTAGTAAATAAATAAAAAATTAGCAGAATTTTTGTGGTAAATTGCCAGCTTTATTGCTTATGTACAGTGTTTGTATGGATATAGGACTTTAGATAACGTTATATAAAAGATCATTTCTCATCAAATTTTAATTCTTAATTTTAAAGCTACCTTTAACGTTTTTATTTGCAGTCATTTAAAATGCATTTTCTTAACATGGTTTTGGAACGGTAATTTTTAAGTCGACATTACTGGCGTTTTTGCAATTTAGTATAAAATAGTTAATTTCCTGAGTGGCATAATTAGTTGATGTGAATTATTTCTGGAGGTAACAGGAGGGATCATCACCTCTAAACATGTAGCGTTAAATATGTGTAATTCATTAGGAGTAAATTGTGCTCCAAAATACAGCGTGCAATTAAAACTTGGCCTTTTTGTGAACTTTTGGTCCCGTTTCCTAATCACGGATTTTTAGCTGCATCTGGATCCGTGTCGTGTCTCTAAGTTGCAGTCTTTTCAGCTCAGCGGAACTTTGTCTCTCAAAGTCTTTGTTCAGAAATGCAGTTTGATCATTATATTAAGAGTTTCGTGTGTTATTTTAGGGTTATTATTTTGCTAGAAAAGAAAATGTCATGTTATTAAAATATTATTTGTTAATTAGCCACAAGAAGCTTGAATGACAATATAAATGTATATCAGTTTTTTTCAGATTTATGCTTTACTCCACTCACTTTTGCTTCATTTTTATTTTGAATATTTAATTAATTTTGATCAATTCCTACGGTAGCAGCGACCTGGGCCTTCTCACCACCCCAGCTTCATTTTAACTAAAGTTTTTCTTATACTGATTATGAAATAATGCTCCTTATGATCCTTCTGCAAACAAGCAGGAAAATGCACCATAACGCAAATTCCAGACCTCTGGCAACATCTGGAAGGACTGGTCATTTTTTTCTTAAATATCAAGGGGCAATGAAAGGTTAGAGTTTTTATTGCGGTAGTTATTCAAATTCATTACATATTTTGAAAAATTGTGTGAGGGTTATGGCATTAATTAATTTAATGGAGAGAACATGCTACAGTGCTCATAAATTACGGCCCCAGCTAGCTAAAGGCGGTCCCGTGGACACACTTCTGCGTGTCCATGTGATTTGATTGTTTGGTAACTAACATTAACACCGCAGTGCTAATCACTCATAAAATCAGCAAAAACTGCTGTTTTCATATATTTAGATATTGTCTGTAAATTTATATATTGATAAAATTATTGTACTCCCATGTAACTGTATGTTATATAATAAAATATACATAGTATAAAATCATAATTGGGCACCTATTAAGATGAGTAGATAACTGCTTTAAAATTAAAATCTAGCCAAATTCAGTTGAGTTAATTGTGTAATTATTCAAACCAAATTATGAAAAATAATTATTCTGTATCGTTTATCTGCCCAGTGACTCATATTCAGCCTCACCAGCCATACCGCTGAAATAATGCGCACATAAACAAGAGAGCCTTTGTCGTAATGAATGTTGCTGGGTTGCAGCCAGAAATGTGCATAGATGTGCTTTTTCAACATCAGAAACCTTTCACAGCCAGGAGGGGAAGGTGTGTGTGTGTGTGTGTGTGTGTGTGTGTGTATGTATGAGTAGAGTGACAGAGAGAGACCTTTTCCATAAATATGTTTTTTTTTTTCATTATTTGCTGAATCACCTCCTCATTAGCTGAAGTAAAAGTGGCTTATTTGTTCATTTAATAAAATTTATATATTCACTTATTAATTCATATTTCATAGTACAAAATGCAGCACATGACAAACACCCGTTGTTTTTAATTCCTAATCGTCGTGAATATGTGTAATTAGCATAAAAGGCAGTTTAGCTGGAGCAGAGTAGATGCATGCAGGCATTAGTCATTTTTGCTTTCTATCCCAGGGTGGAAAATAAATACGAGCAACATTTGCGGAGCAGTGAGGGGAACGGCAGGTACGTGGTGAGCTACGCCTTGTACCTCCATAGTCCCGACTCTGCAGCGCCCTGGGTGCCAGCATTATTTAAGGAACTCGTATGAAGACCTTCTCGTATCCCAGACACATCTTGTGGCATCTTAGAACTTCTTGCAAATTTAATTATTAAAAACATAGCGTTATTAATACTCCGCAGCTCTGCAGTAGAGCAGATTGGTAATGGATGGATGGATGGATGGATGGATGGATGGATGGATATTATTAATACATGTCTGTTGCAATAAGTGCTGCTGTTTTCAGTTGGCAGGCTCTCTATAACTGTAAATATTTACGTAGAAAAATGCAGCGTTAATTATGTCTATAAAAGCCGGCCTGTGTGTTATAAGTTCCCAAAACATTTTATGTTTTTATTCTATTGTCTTTTCCCAGTATGTCGAGTTACTGTTTTGGTAACATATTGTGCCACTCAAAGGGCAGCCAGTGAGAGTTGGCAGAGAAGCTCGAGCTCCCCATCCTACTTTCCGCCTCATTACTGCACCACCCTGGCCTTTCACCGTGCCGTTTACTACGCTCGTGTGTGTGTGTGTGTGTGTGTGTGTGTGTGTGTGTCTCTCACTGGCACACATTACTTGTGACTCGGTCATGCTGGACTAATCCAGGCCCAGGTCTTCAAACAGTTCACCTCTCCTCAAGCGGATTGCTCCTTGGAAGTCCCGGGGAGGGAGGCCGTCTCTGGCAGCAGCTCGTCGGGCATGCGTCAGTCTTTCCAGAACTTTCCGTGAGCTGCGTCCTCCTCGAAAGAGCCGAGCTCTTAGCGGGGTTGCTTAATTATTTATGTCGCGATTTGCTATTCTTCCCGTTTTTGCGCATTATGAATTCTTGCCAAGGAAGGTTCCAGAAGTTGTCGCGGTCCTCGGTCGCTAACCTCACACTGACACAATTCAACGGGGTTCACTAGTAGCAAGAGTGTTTGCGTGTTCTGTAAATGTACATCCAAGAACCAGTGTCACTTTTCCTTCTCTCTACAAAGGTGAAAATATACAAGCATAGAAGTCGTGTCCTTTATGTTTTCAGATTTCTCTTTCTCGTTCTCTCTCTCGTTCTATATATATATGTGCATACACATATAATCAGACTATACAGTCTATATATATTTATATTTATAATCTATATGCGTGACTGCATATTTTCAAAATACAGTATATCAGCCTGTATATACATATATAGACTATACAATCTATACTAAATCTATCAAATTATATATATTTTTAAAATCAGCCTATATATGTATAATATATACAAAATGAGACTATATATAACCTATATATACTGTATAACCTATATATGGGCTATATTGTATTTTACTGTGTGCATCTTCCTCCAGTCTGTCCCCGTCCTGCATTTAAGTAAATCTCCAAAGAGAAAAGATCAAGGGAACCAAGTGTAGCAGCTCTCAGAACTGAGGTGTCCTCCAGCTATCTCACAACTGCTGCTTCTTTAAAGAGAGGATTATGGTGGAGAGATTCTCTTGATCCAGTTTGGCATGAAGTGCAGGTCTTTCTTCCCCCAACCAGCCCCCCGTACTTGCAGTGACTTGCAGATTTATCGATAAATGGGTTTACTCATGCGGGGCTCTGGAAGAAACGTCGCGCTTTTTTTCTCCGTTCCTCCTCCCGCCGAGCATCACTTTTTGAGGGCAATGGCTTCCGCGATTTGCGTCGCCCGTGCGCCGCTTCACGTTTCCGGGGCGAAGCGGCGCTTTGCGGAGGATTCGAATCGGAGCCTTCGGGGAGGCGTCGTCCGGGGGTCCCCCCGGATCGGAATTCCTCAGATCGGCGTGTCGCGACACCCCGGGGGCGGATGCGGGGCCTGGTCCGACGCCAACCCGGAGCGCGCTCAAGCGGCAACCGTTCCGGCACGTCTCGTCTTCCGCGTGCGTTGGAAAAAGGCGCGACCGCACGTCGCGGAGTGCGCGCTGGGTTCGGCCCCCACCGCACCGGCCCCGTTCCTCTCCATTCGTCGCCGTACCGCTGCAGGTATCCGGCTGACCCGAGCCCAGTGTCTCAAGCTCTAAGTCATCCGCCCTTTGTCCTATCTCCGCTCCGACAATTGCTTGTCCTCCCTTAGCCCCTCCTCCAGTTCTCTTGTTTTTTGGGGGGGTGGGGGGAGCCAGCCTGGTGTGAGGTGGAGGTCCTACATGTAGTACAGCTGGTAGCGTAGTGCTTGGAGCTACTGCCTTTGGACCCAAAGGTTGCAGGGTTGAGCCTCACCTCCAGCTGTAGTAGCCTTGATCAAAGTACTTACCCTAAATTGCTGCAGTAAAATGACCCTGCTGCATAAATGGGTTAATAATTGTAAGTTGCTTTGGAGAAAAGCGTCAGCTAAATGAATGAATGTAACTAAAAGCACTCAACCCAGCAGGCTGCGAAGTCGTGACTTTTAATACCGTCCGTACAGAACAAGGGGACAAAAGAAACCGGTACGTTTAGGTGTCGGGCTCCGCCGGACTGCATCCCTCTACGAGACGGGTTGTTTATTGATGATTTAGGGGCGACGGTAAAGGTCCGACATACCTCTATCAGTACATGAATAATTCACAGTAATCTTGACTTGCTGGGCATTTGTACCCTAGTGGACAAACGTATAAATAATGCAGCGGAGCTTGTCGCGTTGCCGTGATTGACGTCCCGTGGCCTAGTTACGGCGCTCTTCTCCAACGTGAAAAACGCGCGCCGTTGAGGCGCCCGCCTCTCTCGGAGGTTTCGGGGATTCATCCCCGGCTCCACGGACCGCTGCTTTGTTAACGGTGTCACCCGCGATGCTTTATGGCGGGCGGGCGGGCGGGCGTGCAGGCGGGGGGGTTTCATCGTTTCATCGCTCGTGCCGCAGAAGCGTGTTTGTAGGCGCAGTTGCGTACCAGCGGCACCCGGGCCGGACGTGCGCGTCGACCGCGCTGCGTGCGGAGCGCTGTACCGCCGCTGTGCCCCCACCCATCATTTTAACACATCTTCTGCCGTTAGAACCACGTGCAAATCACAGGGCCCTTTACACTATGAAAGGAAAGCGTATGTGTCCTTCAAATTTACGTTCAGTATTTCCATGTAATAATAAACTAATAATGCAGTCTGGCTTCTGCGGTATTTCCAGGGCGAACCTGTTTAAAAACCTTTTATTCTTCCACTCCGAATCATTCTCTGTGTTTTTCTGCTCATTTTTCTATTCTCCGTTCGACGGTTTGCGGAATTAAAATCCGGGTTTCGAAAATCTGCACGAGCTCTTTGGCGTCGCGCGAGAAATTCTTGTTGACGCTTTGTTGTTCAAATAAAACGAGGCATGCTGTGCTGAGCTCGTTTTGCTCTTTCCAAATGAAAGAAGGCAAAAGAGGGAAAAAAACGCACTTTCCATTGCGTACATAAAGTGCTGAAAATATTGAAATGCTAGCAAGGTATGGAGAGACATTGAGGCTCTACAGGGTTTTTGTTCGTATTGTTGTTACACATTGACAAATATTCAAGTGTTAAATATCTGAGTTTTGCTTTCTCAAAAGGAACACGAAGATATTTTGTAAAAGGAAAACAATTTTTTGCGGTATTTATTGTGGTGTTTTTATCAAGAGCGCTAATACAGTCGTTTCGGTTAACCTTGTTCATTTTTGAAGTGAAATGATTGGATTTAGAATAATTACATGAAATAACTAGATTGTAAAGTGAAATAGTAGATTTCCTCTAACTTTCATACAATAATGTAATTATGTACTCTCTATCTTAATGGAAGATATATTGGGCACAAAAACATCATTTTTTTGACATTTAATGGCTTTCTCTTAATTTTCACTTAAATACAGTTGGCAGTTGGCAGTGCTACCTCAATTTTTTGGCAACTACTGTAAATTTTTGTGGAAAAATGCTCTGTGTTTCTGCTCCATTCAGATTTTTTTTTTTTTTTTGCATTTTCACCATCATCTATTTTATTTTTTTTTGTTCTTTTTATTTTGTCAGTTTTGTTTTACTGCTATATTTTTTCGCTAAACATATTTTATTTGGAAATGGTTTATAATGGAGAATTATTATGTATTCACATTATATTGTCGGAAAAAAATATTTAAATCTTCCTTTAACATTTCTAATGATGGCAAAAGAAAATAATCAGTTTTTTCTGGATGTGATTTTGTTCACACAACTAGATCTGTAAATCGTACAGCTGGACATAGAAGGTAAATACAGAACAGATTGTTTTTATCTGTCCCAGAAATGTATTGTTTCTATCTTTTTATCTGTCATCTCTTAGATAAATATCAGCTTTCTACTCGGAATGGAAAAAAAGTATTTATTCTCGGGATCTTTAGCAAAATACAATGAATGTGAAATGTGTGGTTGAAAAATATTTTGTTCATTTTTTCTGCTATTCAGCAGATGGAAGTTCCAACATTACAGTATCATAATATACCTAATACTATTTATTGAGGATGGAGAAGTGACTGCAGAGTTTTGTTTGTGTGTGTGTGTGTGCAGACAGGTACTGTATGCAAAGGCCATTTGAAGACAGTAAATAGACTTTTTATACTCATGTCAATTTAAGCAACAACTTCACTCAGCAACCAATAAATAACAATTGACGGCCGAACAAAAATACTGGTTATTGTTGTTGACTCACTCGCAGCCCAGAAAGGTCACGTGACCTGAGATGTCACAGGAGAGGTCATTGCTGAGGAATATGAAATTTTAATTTGCACCCATTAAAAGAACGTTTTTGCTCAAAGGAAAGAGGAGAGGAGCCCGTTTCGTGGCGATGCTGTCGGCACGTTGCTCCTCTGAGATAAGACGATGGCAGCGCTGCGCTCCTTCACATGGCTCTTAGTCTCTTCTGCTCACCCATGATAAGACATATTGGAGGGAAGAAACATTTACTAATAACTTTAATGTTTTCCTTTTTCTCTTTTGTGGATGACTTTAAAAAAGACATATATATGCTGTATAAATTGGTAAGAATGTGAGAAGATTGGGATAAAAGAACACCGACACACGCCGTCACACTTCCCCGTTTCTGTGCCGTTTCTGTTTATAGAAGCCCGATTATCTTCATTACTTTATTTGGCTGAATAAATTAAATAAGTGTATTAAACACCATTTCTCGATCACTCGTTGTCGTGTTAGACGTTCTGGAGCTGTTTTTCCCACACTTTTTCATGCCTTTTTTCCCCTCGCATCCAGTGAAATGTTCAGAGGAAATGGGACTTCAGACACACACCCACACACGCGCACACACGCACACACACGCGCACACACACACGCACACACACACGCACACACCCACAGCAAGAACTCGGAGAGAAATGAAAACTGTGCACATGCGCAAGCATCCATGGATGCATCCATGTGCACAGTTTTCATTTCCCTCCGAGTTCTTGCTGTGTGTGTGTGTCCATGTCCCTCTCTTTCTGCGTGTGTGTGCTCGAGTCTCGCATCTCTGCCCGTGCGTGCAGGTGTGTACGCTCACAGCGACGCGCGTCAGTTTGCGTCGGCGCAGGTGTGTTTGTGTCTTTGCGTGCGTCAAGGTCCTCCCCCTTCGATGCGCCTTGCGGGACTCTGCTTGTCTGTGTGCGTAGCCTCGGTGTGTGTTCGCACCTTAAGGCGCAGTGTGTTTCTTGGCGGGGGAGGTGTCTGTGCGACGGGAAGGCACCGGACGGGTAAAACTGATCTTTCGGAGGCCCTCTGAGCTCAGCGTCAGGAACGCAGACCAGGTGCTTTGCTCCACGCGTCCCCGAATTCCAAGCTCAGTGCGACACATCGCCCGCAGCCTCAGACGACCCCCCCCCAGTCGGCCGGATGGAACCAGGCGACCTGCGGCGACCAATAAAACGGTCTGCTAACAATATTAAACTTTTTGCTCCCGCGAAGCTGGCTTTTGGGAGGTTGACAAGCTTGTCCCTTTGAAGACGCAACGGGGGGGTGGGCGCACCGCGGAGCAGAGACCTTTGTGTCGAAGTCATTGTGTGGTTCGGTCCGCAGGAGCGCGGCGACCGCCTCTAATCTGTGCGTTAGGGCCACTTTCCCCGTCCTGCTCGCATCTCGCCGGAGTCCGGCGCTCTCCGTGTTAACCAGGTGCCGCGCCCTACGTTGCCTTAGCCGGTCTCTCGGGACACGAAGCAGGACCCTAGCGGGCCGTTCCGCGGGTTCGAGAGCGCGTCCCGGCGTAGCCGCTCTTTGTCGGGGCGAGGCTGTTTCGAAGCGTTTGCTTTCGTAAGCCCATTTAGCGGCGGGGACCCCCGGACGGCCATGGCTGTCACTTTCATTTCCCCGGCGGCAGCTCGCGACGAAGAGCACAAGGGGGCCCCCGGCCTCTCGACCGCAGCCGCGGTGGGGTCGTCGCGTCGCGTTACCCATAATGCCGGCGCGGCGTAAAGTGTTGGTGTGGCGGGACATCTGACGAACATGTCAGAGGTATAATCCGCTTGTCCCGCTTTGCCGTGGCGCCCGGATTCCCGCCGAGTTCCCAGTGCTCGTCTCTCGCAGCCCATCTTTTGGAAGTTTGGCCTTTATTCTGCGCCGATTTCACATCCCGATCGAGTTCGGCACAGCCAATTACACGGCCCAGCGTATGGGACCGGCGTCTTTCATGCCCGTCTTCTTTGAGATTACTTTTTTCTCTCTTTTTTTTTTTTTTTGTTTACGCGAGACTGTTTCATGTGAGCTTTGCAGTATTACAGCACACATTACTCACATGTTAGCATGAAACACCAGGGTTAATGCTCCTTTTCACAGAGGGAGATACAAAGAATTATGCTGAAGGAGGGCAAACAATGAAACACATCTATGCATTAAATGTGCTTTCGATAATTTTAATTACAATAGCGAGTGATGTTTTCCCTGCAGTTCTCATCGAAAGGTTCAGAACCCAACGTGTGTGTGTGTGTACACATATGCATTCTAAAAACATTGCAAAATTATAAAACGCTGAGATTAAATAACCTCGACAAAATCTTGGCCTTGAAAATCTGTATCATCAACGTTTGAATTTTTTTCTGCTTTATTAATTAGTGCAAAGGTAGTAATTGTGCTTTTTTACAAGGAATCAAAATCAAATTAAAAGAGAAATCAGCATCTAGTTTTAAAAAGCTTCAGTAGTAGAATGTTTTAAAAAATGAACAGAAGTGCATACAGTAAAATATGTATAATTAAACATTCACTTATACTTAACTGGACATTGCTTATGCTTTGAAAATGAACCAGTTAAGCAGAGTAATATGCTCAAGTAAATTATTCAAAATTCAGAACGGGACTAATTTGCTAATTTATTTCCTATCAATAAATAGGAAGGAATACAGAACTCAACGCAGAAATATTATGTGGAAGTTAGTAGATGAAGTGCGTAAGTCCTGTATAGCGATATATATTTGTATCGTTTTTAATGTGATTGACATCCTCTTTGAGCAGAGCAGCAGAACAGTTTTTCAGTCTCTTCTCCTCATAATTACTCCTTTTTACATTAAAAGAACACATGTCATTTATTAATGAGCTTTTAATCAATGTCGTCGTCATGTGAAGCCTCGTGTTCAATAGTTACTCAATATTTGAAAAGTGAACGGATGAAGTGATGGAAACATTTTTCTGCCAGTGCTTGGAAACACAAAGAGGAATCACATTTAATGCAGCGAAACAAGTGTCGGCTAACAAAGTAGAATCGATTTAAACGTCATACTGCCAGCGAGCGTGTGCATGTGTGCGTTTGTGTGTGTGAAGAACGTGCAAAGAAAGTAACCTCTTGCAACGCAAAGCATTGTAAAGATGCAAGAAATTACGAAGACGATGTGACGTAACTGTTTTTTTTTTTTTTTCCCCTGATTTCTGGGATTCTGACTCTTAATTATTCAGAAGAACTTGGTAATGAGGTTTGCGCACGTTTACTTTTAATTTATGACTCGGAGGGGTCGGGGGGGTTGCTCAGGAGCGGCTCGTCCTCTTTTTTTCTCCAGTCGGTTTGGTTCCATCGACGCCGCGGAGGGAAGCGAGCGAATGGCCACGAGAAAAGCCGCAGTGGGGGTCGGTGGATGTGCGGTGTACAGTAACCACCAGCAGCGACACCGTAAAAATATTTGAGGCCTTGAAACGGAAAATCTTGCACATATTTCACCCCCCACCCCCAACCCCTGGGCTCAGCTTGGCGGTGAGGAGGGAAGGCTGTTTGAGTGGGGAATGGAGAATGAGCACCTCTTTGTTCTTCCTCATCAGTATTCCCCGTCCACGATGACAGGGCTCTGTGCTCCCTGTGTGTGTGTGTGTGTGAGAGAAAGTGTTTCTCTGCATGTGTTGCTGTTTCTGCAGTTACAGTATGCCTTGGTGCACGTGTTCGTTTCCACCAGTGTACGAGGGACACACACACACGTGCTTGCATGCACCAGTGAGGTTGAGTTAAAAAGTGTGTGTGTGTGCGCGCGCGCGCAGGTACAAGGAAGATCCTCCCACGTTCGCTGCTCCGCGTTCACTTGGTGGTGTGTCCATCTCAACAATTTGAGCACGACACAGAAATTTGTAGCAAGTCTGATAAAAACTTTGTTTTGTGATTTTTTTTTTTTTACTGGTGAACCAGAGCAGGAGTGTGAGCTTCTCTTGGCGGAGAAGGAGGGCCACGTCTCTTCTGTATTCCAGTCTATATTCGGGGTCAGAAATCTTCCTTATCCATCATTCTTCTTGACGGAATCATGAGCTGCATTTTCAGAGGGAAAAGTGCTCTGTTTCGCTTTCCAGTTTCGGGGAAATTGATTTTTGTTATTACATTATTTATTTGCTTAGCACACGGTTTTGTACAGTTTTGCCCTCGCTGCTTCTTCAGTTCACCCATTTGGATATTTTCCGGAACAATTCAGGCCGAGCGGCCCCTCCTGAAACTGGAACCCACAACCGTTTTAGTTCAAATCACTTAGGATCGGTTGTACGCCTGGATCAGTTCCAGCTGCGGCGGAGATGCAGATGTGCTCAGATCTGAGTCGTTTTGGAGAAAAACAAGCTGTTTTGCTGCTGCCTGGTGGTGGCAGAGTCATGTCGTACTCAGAGACAGTTCGGGGGTCCACATATCATGCGTGTTGTGGTGCTAGAGAAGCCTGAAACAGTCGCTCGGCGCAATTATATTATCAATGCTGTCTGATCAAGAATACTGGCAAGGCCGCCGTGCGTGGTATTTTTGTTAATACTGCGGTACGGTGGAGCTGAATGCCACTTCTGTATACGCCTGCGCTTTTTAGGCCGTTTATTATGGCAATCGCAAATACCCGCTGTCACTAGAAGCTTTTTCTGCGAACCTTTTGTTTTGTCAGTAGATGCTTTCTTGTATTGTCAGCTTTCTACACAGCAACGAGGAGAAACACCTACAGGAGCCAGGGGAAAATGCGCGATGTTTGGTTTGGACCGCGTTGTTCGGGCCGCACCGCGCTCCATTTGTCCGAACAAGTTCCGAGCCCTGCTAAGTGCAGGCCGTGTGATTAAATGGGGCACCCAGTGTTATAGCGGTTTGAGCCGTCGGCTTCAAAATCTCCCGGATTTGAAGGGCTCCGGTGAAAACTGCCCAGCTGTAAATGCGTAAATCACTGTAAGCAGCTAAGAAATCAAGCCTCACATTCAAGGTCTCTTTGGAGACAAGAATCAGTAAAATGAATAAATATTATTATTATTATTATTATTATTATTATTATTATTATTATTACCACATTTTACTTTTTACATTTATTCTTGTAGCATACACTTCTTTAAAGTGAGGTACAACTGGCTGTAAAACTATCAATAATAATAACAATAATTATTATAATAATAATAATTCCTGTCTGCCCCCTCGTGTTCTTCCAGGTCCTGCCAACCACCACAACCAGCCAAGCCTGCGCCCACCACTGCCTCCCTCCCACAACCACCAGGCCCTTTCGCACCACAACGCCACTGGCAACTCGCTGAGGCGCAACTCCCTAAGTGGTCGACGGAGCCACGCACCTGTCCCTCCCCCCCCTGATGGTCCCACCACACCTGAGTCAGTGCAGCTCCAAGACAGCTGGGCCCTCAACAGCAGCGTGCCACTGGAAACCAGGTGGGTTTACTTGCATACACACACACACACAGAGAATAGAACTTATGTAAGGAAACATGTAAGACAGTGTAAAAAGATGCAGTAATAGTGTAATCTTACCTAAACATATCTGACTATAGTGTATACACACATGCAGCAAAACTGAAAATCTACTGAACCACTAAAATTGAGGCAGCTGGTAGCGTAGCACTTAGAGCTGCTGCCTTTGGACCTGAAGGTTGTAGGTTTAAATCCCGCCTGCAGTACCTTTGAGGAAGGTACTTACCCTAAGTTGCTCCCGTGAAATTACCCAGCTGTGTAAATAATTGTAAGACACGTAACACTGTGACTTCCCTAGGAAGAAAACACTTGTGTTCATGCCGATAGCGCTTGCTCGCACGCACATCCGGACCGAAACGTGTAGCGTGTAAACTGATGCCATGTGCTGCTCTTCAGAATGTGTGAAAGACTGCCCTTGTCGATTTCCCTCTAAGACGCCCCATTTCTTGGCGAGTCTGATTTTGAGGCTCCTGCCGGGTTCCACCCCCACACACCTCCCGTTTCCTCGTCGCATTCTTAATGTACGGCATGCACAATTCATGCACGAGACCACAAACCGCCGCTGAAATGTTTTATTCACCGGGACAGCGGGCGGGGCTGTCGAAACGCCGGTGCGCCGTCGGACCTCACGGACGACCGCGCCAACGTTGGTCGGAAGGGTTGGTCCGTGTCACATTAAATCAGTGCTTTTACTGACTGACAGCTCCTGCCATTTTTGCTAACCTTCATAACGGTTTACGTTATATTACAATTCATTACCGTTTTCTCAGCCGTGACGTCGTCTTAAGAATTTCCAGCGAAAAGGCGAGAGAAAGGGAAAGACGGCGCTCGTGTCCGAGGGAAGAGCGGGAGCGCGGGATTGCGTGGGTTTGGCTTCGCTCTTTTTCCCTCCTTCCCTGAAAAGCCCACAATCCACTACTGTATAAACAGGAGGAGCCCAAATAAGAGGCCCAGCTGTGTTGCCAGTAGTGGAGATGGAAACACCGAGAGGAGGAGGTGGAGGATGGAAAAGCAGCCAGCTGTGCTCCTCAAAACGGCTAAGCGAGCGTTGGCTCACGAGCTTTGTTTCGTTTGGTCAAGATCCAAGCGCGGAGAAAGCCAGGATGACGCCGACGTTCCCGCGCTCGGCTCCGTCGAGCGTAAACGCTTTTAATTGCCATAATAATATGAATAAAATGAGGTTTTGCAGCTTGCGACCATCATCCCAGACGTCGTGTCCCGGAAAAAAAAACGCGTCCGATCGCTGGATGTGCGGCAGACGTGCAGGTGGCGTCGCAAACCGGGAAGATCCGTGATGTACGAACACTTAGTCTTGCCGGATCTGCCTGAACCACGAGGGAATTCCAGGGACGCTAAATACAGTGCGAATTGCCCCGCCGCCGATCCGGCAGTCTCCGTGCTCCTCGGACCGGTTCAGACTGGTTGTGGTGCATCGGCGTTTCTGCCATTTGTCTTTTTCCACGTAACCCCTCGCTCGTTCAGGTGACCTCGGTGACAAAGTTACTCTTTGACGATGGTAATGAAGAAAGAACAGCGAGAGAGATCCCGAGCCCCACGTACGTGTTAATAAACTGTTTCACGGACCAGCGTCGCCGCGCGGTTAAGGGACGTTCCCGCATTTCCGAAGCTCGGCGACACCCGTGGGATTTACGGCCTGAATCCGGCTTGTTGCGGTGTAAATCTTCCCTCTCCGAAATAGCGCCCATCAGGCTGCTCTGAGTGACGCCACGTCATTTGCTTTTTGATAAGCTACTTGACACCTGACCCCTTCGTTGGCGTCTTCTTCCTGCCCTCGGATCGGCTGCTCGGGGACGCATTTATCACCTCGCCGCCGGATGGTCGATGGCTGTGCTCTGCAGGGATGAGGGAAAGGCTTTTGTGTCTCTGCTGTCACTGTTTGGCACATAGCTGCTGAGTCCAAGCAACAGAAGAGGGAATATCGTGTGTGTGTGTGTGTGCGCGTGTGTGTGTGTGCTGAGAGCCCCTAAACATCATGTAATCTGGGTTTCTTACATTTATCTGACAATTTTCTCCAAAGCGACTCACAATGTTATGCTACTTACAATTATTTACCCATTTATACGGCTGGGTAATTTTACTGCAGTAATTTAGCGTAAGTACCTTGCTCAAGGGTACTATAGCTGGAGGTGGGATTCAAACCTGCAACTTTTGCATCCAAATATAGCAGCGCTCATCACTATGCTGTCAAACTGTCTTGTTATATGCGCTTTAAGTATTAGAACTGCTCTAAAGCTACAAATTGCTACTAAAGCTTTAGAGTAAAATCGACATTAGTGCCAAAGAGGGTCTCATTGATCTCATCATATCTACATTTATTTATGTAGCGGACACTTTTTTTCAAAGGGACTTCCAATGAACTCTATGTAGTGTTATCAGGCCACACACCTTGTTCACCACAGTGACTTACACTGCTAGATACAACACTTACACTGGGTCACTCATCCATACATCAGTGGAACACACACACACTCTCTCTCTGTCACTCACACACTATGGGGGAACCTGAACAGCATGTCTTTGGAGTGTGGGAAGAAACCAGAGCACCTGGAGGAAACCCGAGCAGACATGGGGAGAACATGTAAACTCCACACAGACTAAGCGGGGGTCGAACCCACGTCCTCTCATACCATGGAGGTGCTGCGAGACAGCAGTGCTACTCGCTGTGCCACCGTGCTGCCCATGTAATTTCAGAATCCCATATTTTGATATTTAATTTATTTCCATTCATACTTTTCCATGTTCATTTCAGATAATCTGTGTTACACTAGCACTCATTCCGTTTCACAAGTAACGGAATGTAAATGATCATAGTAAATAGGAGTAAGACATCGTACATGATTTTACCGCGCTGTTACGATGACTTACACTCTAAGGTCCTAGAGCTGACATGGAAGACATTGTCTGAACTGCTTGTCCCATACGGGGTCGCGGGGAGCTGGAGCCTAAGGCGGCAACACGGGGCACAAGGCTGGAGGGGAAGGGGACGCACCCAGGACGGGACGTCGGTCCGTCACGAGGCACCCCGAGCGGGACTCGAACCCTAGACCCACTCGGTCCGACTCGGTCCGACCCGCTACACCGCCGCACCCCCCTCTGACATGGAACTTCCAGCACAATTTCAGTGAAGTCAGCTGCAGCGCCATATGGCAGCGAACACAATTCCGGGAAACGGGTCTTTGTCACAGTTCGTGACCTGTGTCACATCCAGCGTTCTTCCTCGTGGCCCCAAGCTGTTTGCAAAGTGCTTTACATGGAAATGTTCGACGACACGTTTGAGTTATGAACTTGTTTAATCTCGGTGCTTCCCAAAAGTTGCTTCCCACCCATTTCCATGACGTGCACCACCTCACCAGTGCTGCCCTCTGAGAAAACATTATACACTGATTATGGAAATATTTTATGAAAAATAATAATAATAATAATAATAATAATAATAATGTGTATCATCCATCAGTGACATATAAGCAGAGACATGTGACTGTATCCCGTACAAAAGAGAACATATTTCAGTAAACAGCAAATTATGTTTTATGTATATATGATATCTATTTCAATTTTTCTTTTTAATATATTTATTTTCCGTAAGAGTGGACTGCTTGCCAGTTGCAGCTGTTAGAACAAGACTGGGGTACCGTGCCGCGGTACTGTACTGGTAGTGACCGTGTGTGAGGAAAGTCGGTCGAGTATCGTCGCTCTCTCAGTGCAAATGCTGTTTAGGATGCAGTCGGGGCTCTTGATGCGGGTCCAGGAATGGACCGGCTCTCTGCATATTTCCCTCCAGAGAGCGGCCGATGAAAACAGAAGGCTCCTTATCATGGGAATTACTTGCTTATTTTTATTTATTTTTTTTATGCTCGCTGGCAACATCTCATTCATTTTCCCTTAATAAAGTGGATTACCTGGTGAGGTGTGTTGAACCCGTGCCCGGTTCTCCGGGCCGCCTGGCTGACAGACCGGACGTCTGGCGGGGTGGGGGTGGGGGCGGCCCTTTCCCTGCAGCCCTGTTAGAGAACGCTCGCCTCGGAGCTCTTACTCAGCCAGCAGATTGATTGCCGTCTTTTAGCGGTCAATACCTGCTGGAAAGTTCCGAAATTAAATGTGGAAGAAAAGAAAAGGTCGAGGCGGCATTGTGGGAAGAGAGAAAGAGCTATTGTATGCAGCCAATACCCTGATGCCCACACCACGGTAAGCTCAAAATGCACCCTTTTTTTTCAGCTCAAAGTGGACATAGATTACACTCTCAACTGTCTCTCAAGACAGGCTTTTAATTATATGATAACGTGACGGCCAAGGAGGAGTGCGGAGTAAAAATGTGCCGCGAACTGCCGCCCTCACGCAAAAGACTGCGCTGCGCACGAGGATCCGTTTTACCCCGTTTCCGTGTCGCGGCGCTGAGAATCTCAAGGCAGGATTACGGGGAGCGGACGAAACGATGGAAGCGATGCACGACGACACATCAGTATGGAGAGCTCGACGAGGAGCGGGGCCGCCCTTTGTCTCCGGAAGAGCTTCGGCGCACTTCGGAGCGCCGCCTTACAGTAACGTCCCCGTTCGTCTCCAGCAGGATAGCGCGCCGTCGCTTACGAAGAACGGCCTTCGGCTCTTCGGGGACGAAGGAGGCGGAATCTCCTTTGCGCTCGGCACTCCGGAGCTTCCCGTAAACGTTCGGCGATGTTTAGGTCTCGTGAGCGGGGAGGCCGTGGAAGGCATCCGAGTTAGTAGCGCGAATGGGTACGTCGCTAACGTGGAACGTGGGAGCTTCACGAGGGAACGGTGTTCGCGCTGTGGGGTGCGCCCGGTCCTCCGAAATAGCTTCGTATTCCTCAGCCTTCGTTCGACCGCGCGGAGCGACCCTCGGACCTAACGACGCCCACCAGGTGGCTGCCAATACCGTTACGGAACCCCCCGCCGCGTTTAACAGTTGGCAACGGACGGTCGAAGGCTTTCTCCAAATGTGAACCTGTCTGGATGTGAAAAACAGGGTGAAACGTCGGTCATCGGACCACGTCGCGTTTTTCGCTTCGCTCGGAGCTCCAGGCCGTGCGCTCCTTACGCCGGGATTTGCGTCGTCGCGCGTCGGCCTCGGGTTCTGCGTGGCAGCCGCGCGAAGCTCACGACATGCGGTCTTTGTTGAGACCGGGTCACCGACGTGCAGTCCTCTGGTCATTTTTGAGGCTAAAGCTTCACCCTTTTATTTTCGTGAGTCACGCACCGGCAATTCGGGCACCAAGCATTTGACCTTTTTGGGACTCTGTTAGTTGCCTAATGTTGCTTTGAAAATTCCCATATCAAAGTGCTAATTGTCAGGCCTCTTTATGGCTCACACACACACACACACACACTGCTAATTGGCAGCCAACCGCTTATGGCTCACCTTTGCAGCTCCGTTTGTCATTGTAATTCGGCACAAATTTAAACCGCTTTTTTCGTGTGGGCGTTTCCGTTGTTTCGTCCGCCCACTCTCCGCGTCCCGCGTTCACGGACCCTCCCGCCCGTCTCGCAACACCCGAGCCGACGTTCAAAACCACCCGGCGTCTTTGACGCGCCGCACACGCGGACGTGCGGATGCCCTCGTTCCACGCCGCGTTTTACACGCTCGCTCACACGCACCTTCGGGATGCACGGATGCGTCGTGCTAAATTCACGTACTTAATTGAAAGTGTTAATTTGGATAATTCCGTCCCGTCGCCGAGCATCAGGGCCGCGGAGTCGGCCACAAAACCTTCGACTCCGACTCCAGCAAGCCAACGATTGCTTCCGACTCCACAGCACCGCCCGAAAGTGGCACGTTATTTTGGGAGTCCACTTGTCCGGCGAACATAGGCCTGAACCCATATTACACCTCTAGTTTTTGGGGGTCGACATATACGGTACATTTAGCTGGAGTCGATACATTTTTACCAACTCCGACTCCAGTAACTCCAGAATTGCTTTCGACTCCAGCACTGTTCGGCAATACCTGTATTTTTCTTAACCTGTATAGTTAAATTCCCTCTGTATGTTGGAACAATCAGTTCATTTCCATTTTATGGAAATAAAGTCATTACACCATGGGAAATAGAGAACTACGTTCAAAACCAGGTAGCTGATATACATTGTTTGCACAAGTAAATAACCAATAGTTATGACTTTCACACTGGTGGAAATTGTGACTCCTTATTCCTGAAATGTTTTTAACCAAATTCTTTATTTAATGCAGTGTAGGGGTGCGGTGGCGCAGCGGGTTTGGCCGAGTCCTGTTCTCTGGCGGGTCTGGGGTTCGAGTCCCGCTTGGGGTGCCTTGTGATGGACTGGCGTCCCGTCCTGGGTGCGTCCCCTCCAGCCCTGCGTCCTGCGTTGCCGGGTTAGGCTTCGGTTTGCCGCGACCCCGCTCGGGACATACAGTCTCAGACTGTGTGTGTGATTATGCCAAGGAATTCACAAGAATCCAAGTGCAGTAACGTTTATTGCATTTAATATTTCACAAATGGATGTACTGGCCTAATTTAGCTTTTTACTTAACTCATAAAAGTGTGATATAGAAATGTTATATTCGGTTTAAGGAGCATTCAAGCCACTGATTAATATTGCAGGCAGTTGTGATGCGGAATTTATATTACATTTGCTCATTTAGCCGATGCTTTTCTCTAAAGTGACGATGCTAAACTACTTACATTTACCCATACAGCTGGGTAATTTTTACTGGAGCAATTCAAGGCAAGTACCTTGCTCAAGGGCACTGCATCCGGCAGGTTGATTCGAACCTCTGAGTCTGAAAGCGGCGGCTCTACCGCTGTTTTATATGCTGCCCTTGACAACAAAAAAAAAAAAAAAAAACCATCCCTGGTGTTATGAGGCATCACTGTTATCGGCGGTGCCGTTCTGCTCCTAAAATTTTGCATATGAAAATTCAGCTGTAATAGTTTTCCTCTTTAATTTCATCGTTGACAATGGCAACTTGTTCACCTGTCTCAAAGGCAGCGTGCTGAATCGCGGCTCAGAGTTCACCGCTCTGCCTATTAATGAATAAGTCCCCGAAAGCCGTGTCTGGCGCTGGTCAGAGATAATGAGCCAGAGGAAAACAGCGAAGCTAATAACGGTGGAAGCAGGTTAAATCTGGGAGGAGAAAACACCACAGGACAGAATCTTATTGCAAAATATGGGTGTGTGTGTGTGTATCTATTTGTCTATAAGTACATATTTGTATCTCAATGAGCGTGTGTGTGTGTGTGTGTGTGTGTGTGTGTGTGTGTGTGTGTGCGTGCGCGCGCGCGCACAGTTGCCTCCTTGGCAGGACTCTCGCATCCTCGATTGTTGATTAAATAAAACGGGAACATTTGGCCGGGGCGCATGCCACGGCGATCCAAGCAATCGTCCAATGTGTGCAGGAGCAGCAGGGTGGCGTGGGGGGGGGTTGGGTTGGCAGGTAAGAAAGGTGGTTAACAGACACTCATAAACAGGCAGCATTGGCACACAAACGCCGGTGGTTCCGCTCAGGCTTCAGAGCCGCACTTCTCTTTCCTCGCTGCGTACCGTCACTGCCCCGTAGCTTTCTTGGCTCCCGTCCCGTCCCCCTAACCCGGACCCCGTTCCCCTTCTAGCCGTCAGAGAGTTACGATTGCCAAGGATGCACAGCAATCCTACCGTGACTTTTTTTATATCCACTTAGCTCAGAGAGTACGCTGTACTGCTTTATGCCCCCCGAGATGTTTTTTGTGCCGTCGGAGGAGCGAGGGAGACGGAACGACCGTGTTGGACAGGGACCTCGGATGCTGGCCGCCGACACGCACGCGGCATCTCGTAACAAGGGAATAGCAGCGTGAGCGGGACCGGGGGCTCGGATGACGTGCGGGCAAAGTCCCCTCTGCGGTTTCCTGCCGGGCCTCCGGGGGGCGCTGCATGCGGTTGTCTGTGGTTCCCAACACCGAGGCCCTGATTCATCTGACCGCTAGCGATGCCCTCGAGGTTTGGTCGCATTTCCGTGCCGACGACACGTTTGAAAAACCCCTAACAGGGACGGTGTGTATGGGGGGGGGGGGGCGCCTTACACGCACCAACACACAACAGTGCTTGCAAACCTAACACAGGCTACCACTCCTCCCTAACACATACACCTGCCTGCACTAAACAAACACCTGGTTGCCATGACTCCGCTATTTCAGCCCATGCCTGACAGTGGGAAGCTGAATAACATGAGGAGACCAAACAGATGCACTGGTCTCAGATTTCAGCTCTACCACATACTGTAGATGCTGTCATTCTACCTCCTCCTGGACCATATTTACTTTTATTTATAAGACACTTTTCTCCAAAGCAACTTCCAATGAAGTTTATGCAGTGTTATGAGCCCACACACACCTTATTCACCACGGTGACTTACACTGCTAGATACACTACTTACACTGGGTCACTCATCCATACATCAGTGGAACACACACACCTGAACAGCATGTCTTTGGAGTGTGGGAAGAAACCAGAGCACCCAGAGGAAACCCACACAGATAGAGGAGGAACATGCAAACTCCACACAGACTGAGTGGGGATCAAACCCACATCCTCTCGCACCACCCAGGCGCTGTGAGACCGCAGCGTTACTCCACCATGCCAATGTTCCACTACGTTCTGAGTCCCTGTGTCGTTCTCTACCGTGGTATCTCACAGTGTCAAAGGGCCTGAGCTGCTCTCCCTACAAGTAGGTGCTGGGTTCACCTTTCACAAGTACATCATTCCTGATAGTCTGACGGCGCCCAGAACGGGGCAGAACCCTCGAGTAGTTCCCGCTCTCCATCCAGCGAAAGCTGTTTTCACTCATTAAGCGCAAAAGCAGTGTGTCCCTACATTGAGGAGAAGGGAGCACGGCGGTTAAAAGCACGACTCTGAGCGTCCTCTTCCTTTCATTCAGCTGTTGCCAGGGCTCTGTGCTCCAATATGACACATTTATATTCTCAGCCGCACGCTCTGATCATTATAAGACCGAGGGCTATGCGGCAAAAAATGGGAATTTTGCCTCTGCCTGATAAAGCGGGGCGCACCGGCGGTACAGGTAATCATAACGAGCTCCTGAAGCCACGGTGCGGCAATTAATAAGTGCGTGAGGTTGGTGCCGTGACGAACTGCGTATTTCGGTCGCCTCCCCGATTAAAGTTGCAGCAGGAGTGGAGCGGGTCGAGAGCGCAAGCGAAGGAGGGATAGAGGGAGGCGCTCGATAATTAGTACAATTAGATCCCCGGTGTCTTTCGCACCGACCGAGCGTCAGCGTGTGCGGCTTTTCTCGTGCGGCTCGCGACGACCCGGGATCCGCGTGGATTTGCCTCCAGTGGCTTTGCTGTGCCGATCGGGTCAGCGCTGTTCCTTCGTGGCCGTCGACTGCGTCGTGCGGATAAACATCGGCACACCAACACAGGCTAATGTGAATAATTTAAATATGCATAGACAAATCCCTCCTACACATTTACGCACTCACACACACACACACACACACACAAAGGATTTGGGCTGGGCCGAGCCGTGCTGCCTGGGTGCGATGGGAGCTGTCAGGAGTGACGAGACTCAGCTCCAAATACTCTCCATCTGAGCCCTGAGTCACCGGTCTGATTTTCCGCTTTAGAAGACATATATTTTCCATCTATTATCATTATATTTACCGCACTTGCGAATGTTTGGCTTTGACATCCTTTGATTGCCCTACATTTCAGTCAGAAAAAATGAATAATCCCAATATTTTGAGTTAATGCACTTTGGATCCGCTAAACTACAGCTTAAACCTTTGAAAAGTTTGTGTATTTAAATATTAGTCGTTTCCTTCGAACTGCGTTTTACTCCGAATTTTCCGAAAACCATCAAAAGAATGCGGAAGATATGATATGATATGATATGATATGATATGATATGGGGCTTTCCGGACAATTCCTACGAATATAACATGATTTTAAAAGCGTTACGTAACGCCGGCGTTTCTCACTCTTTTTCAACCTTCTTTCGTTCTCTTTTTGAACTTTTTTGCGCGATGAACAGTATTTCTTGTTTTTGACATTTTCTCTTTTGTTATTGAGGAATCAGCCACGCCGGTTTTTTTTTTTTTAACATTTACTACGAATGCCAAAAAAGAAAAAGCTAATAATTTTATGAAAAATGAAACAAAAGAAATTTCACATTTAACCAACAATCCACGTGTATCCATGCACATACATGTGGTCATTTGTAAATAATATGTAAATATTGCAGAACTCATGCTTTTTTTTTTTAACCTCAGTACAGTTTTACCCATTTATACCCCCCCCACCACCACCACCAACCTGCTGCTCCTTCGTTAAGCTGCAAGGCTGAACCTTAATATGTTTGTCATCTTTTATGTAGGAAATATGCTTTAACCACATTACATACTGTTAATATTGTCCTTCTGACTCTGTCACTCTCTACATTACATTTAAATTCTCTAAAGCAGCTTATAATTATTGACCCATTTCTATAGCTGGATACTTTTTAGTGGAGCAATTCAGGGTAAAGTTGGTGGTCAATGGTCCTACAGCTGCAGGTGGGATTCAAACCTATAAGCTGGGGGTTCAAAGGCAGCAGCTCTAACCACTGCTACCACACACACACACACACACACATTTTCAGAACCGCTTGTCCCATACGGGGTCGCGGGGAACCGGAGCCTACCCGGCAACACAGGGCGTAAGGCCGGAGGGGGAGGGGACACACCCAGGACGGGACGCCAGTCCGTCGCAAGGCACCCCAAGCGGGACTTGAACCCCAGACCCACGGGAGAGCAGGACCCGGTCCAACCCACTGCGCCACCGCACCCCCTCTCAGTGCTACCAGCTACCCCTAAAATAAGTGTCAATATATCGAGAGATTCTAATCAATATCTTATCAAGTTCAGGTTGTTTTTATTGTCATTCCTCTATGTCGCTTGTATACAGTGAATACAATGGAACAAAATGTTGTTTCTCCGGAGACCCTGGTGCACCACAGAGCAGGAGTACAAGAGGGTAAATAAATCTACAGGACAGGATGTAGGCAGGGAGGGGAGAACATGCCAACTCCACACAGACCGACTACTAACTAACACACACACAGTCTGAAAGTGCTTGTCCCAAGTAGGGTTGCGGTGAACCAGAGCCTAACTTGGAAATGTGGGGTGCGGGAGGGGGGACGACACAGGACAGCACGTTGGTCCATCGCAAAGCACCCCAAGCAGGACTCGAACCCCTGACCCACTGGAGAGCAGGCTATGGCCAAACCCACTGCACCTCCCTACTAACTAGTAGCAAAAAATTATTATTATTATTATTATTATTATTATAATAAAAATATAATAGTTGTGTATGAAGGTATACAACCATATATTAAGTTATAGAACTTGATATTTCACTAGAGATACTTCAAAGGTTACAAAAGCATTATCAGCACTATATCACCAGCTGCCCTATTCACGCATATGAAATACTATGAAATACATGTGAAATTTTGTGCTCGAAAATAACTTGTGGGTTTTTAAAAAAGTCGTCGTTCTTTCGCTTTTCTTTTTAATTTTTTTTTTTTTTTGCTTTTCAACAAGAAAGGCAATGATCATATCCAGTTACTCTGCCTTTTATGCTCGCGCACATCCTGCAGTTTAATGTAATTTATTGCAGTTATTTCTGTTTGTGACGTACAAGCGGTGCTGTGACAATTTCACTGAGAAATTAGCACTATTATAAAGAAATTGATTTTTTTTAATCTCCTGCTTGCTTCTCTGAATGTTCTTCAAAAGTGTTGGATTACTGAGGCCTCTAATATAGCTGTCTGAATCAGCCATGGAATTAATCAGTCTAATGCCGTTTTCGAGCAGAGTGTCCGTCGCTGAGCAGATGTGCCAACAAGGCGCTGCTTGGGATCCGAGTAAAGGGTGACACCTTGTCTTACGTGACAAATTAATCACTTCTATCCTTAGTTACACGATCTTTTTTTTTTTTTTTTCTGGAAGTTTCCACTGTCCTGGGTTACAGATTCTTAATCATTTGCTTGCTTTCCGCTGGAATTTTCTATCCATGATTTTATTTCCTCTGTCCTGGAACGAAATGTTGTTACACTTGTTTAGGGGACGCTTTTCTCTGAAGCTCCTTATCCATTTATACAGCTGGGCAATTTCACTGGATGAATTTAGCTAAGTCTCCTGTTGAAGGGTACTGCAGCAGTAGGTGAGGTGTGAACCAGCAACCTTCAGATCCAAAGAGAGCAGCACTCATTACTACACATGTTATTTATCACACTCTTTTGTCCAAAGCAACATCCAGTGAACTCTATTTAGTGTTATGAGCGCACACACCTTATTCAACGGGTGACTTACACTGCTAGATACACTACTTACACTGGCTCACTCATCCATACATCAGTGGAACACACACACTCTCTCTGTCACTCACACACTGTGGGTGAACCTGAACAGCATGTCTTTGGACTGTGGGAGGAAACCAGAGCACCCAAAGACTACACTGCTAGATACACTACTTACACTGGCTCACTCATCCATACATCAGTGGAACACACACACACACACACTCTCTCTCTCTGTGTCACTCACACACTGTGGGGGAACCTGAACAGCATGTCTTTGGAGTGTGGGAGGAAACCAGAGCACCCAAAGACTTACACTGCTACATACACTACTTACACTGGCTCACTCATCCATACATCAGTGGAACACACACACACTCTCTCTCTGTGTCACTCACACACTGTGGGGGAACCTGAACAGCATGTCTTTGGAGTGTGGGAGGAAACCAGAGCACCCAAAGACTTACACTGCTAGATACACTGCTTCCACTGGGTCACTCATCCATACATCAGTGGAACACACACACACACTCTCTCTCTGTCATCCACACACTGTGGGGGAACCTGAACAGCATGTCTTCGGACTGTGAGAGGAAACTCAAACAGACAGGGGCAAACATGCAAACCCTACACAGGCTGAGTGGGGATCAAACCCACATCCTCTTCCACTACCCAGACACTGTGAGTGAGCAATACTACACGTCGTGCCACCATACACCACCCGCTGCCCTCACGCTGACATTGTGGTTATTTTCTAATGCTGTGAAACTGAACCTTTCATAAACCACAAATAGTCCTGCGGTGAAAACGGCTAAGGATCCCTCCTTAAGAAGAGGAGTCGCCTTTGAGGCTGGGTGCTCTTCGACCTGGAGTTCTCTGATGCGCAACATAAGCCTTGTTTTGCTGCAGGTGAAAACTTTTGACTCGGGCCGGCGTGGAGTTGGGGGGTGGGGTTTCCGCTAGCCGTTGCATTAGTGCCTTCGGCAAACTTGTTAGGGGCCGGTTCGAATCCCACCTCCAGCTGTAGTACCCTTGAACAAGGTACTTACCCTACATTACTCCAGTGAAATTTCCCAGCTGTGGGTAAATAGCTATAGGTACCTCTTCATTGTCGGTCAGCCGCTTCGGAGAAGAGCATCGGGTTAGTGAGTAAAAGTAGAGGCAAATGTATCTGCAGGAGCTCGAGCACAGCACTGGGACCTGTAGCAGTTCCTTGCGGTACCAGCCGTCCCGCACGGCGCTGTATGGGCACGGTGTGTAGATTAGCTACCAGCTCGACGGGTGTGTACCGTGCTCTTGAGCACCACGGACAGACGGCCCGACACGGGCAGGAAGCGGAGGAGGAAACGAGGGGAAAAACAATTAGACGCCGTTAAGTGAGGTCTTTCTCAACCCGGGGAGCTGCATGTAAGACAAGCCCAGTCTGAGTGTAATTGGGACGTGACCGTCGTGATGCGGCTCGCTGGTTTTCCGACACGCTGGTGCTCCGCTGACGGCTCGGGGGGGTCTCATCAAAAATGCCTCCAAATCGGGACGTGAGAGAAGGAGGAATCAGAGGCTCGTGGGAGATCCACCGCTCTCCTGGCTCTCTTTAGCATGCGGTTACCTTACCCCCCCCCTCCCCGCTCCCGCAACCTCCTACAAACTTTTTTCATATGACGTGGGCAGTTCTTTAGGTTTCTTTTTAATTACCTTAAAATATATTGTATAAATAGGGTTAATGGCAGGTTTTCATTATTATCACTTTCACGTAACAGCAACATACAGGTAGAGATGGGGCAGGTAGAGAGGATACTTCAAGAAATTGCTCATATTTCCCCTTACATATAGCAAGAGCTCAAGGTCAAAAGGTTCCAACATATCGTAGATGTGCTCACGTAGCACTTTTCAATAACTTCCGGAAGGGTCTGCAGACATTGCAGAATTCCTTTGAATTGCTATGCAAATGAAATGCTTATTTTTCAAATGGAGGAAATTTAGACACTTCGCTCATCCACATATTTTCAGAGGGAACCTGTGGCATCGTTCAAATATATTAATTAAAGTGTGTTTTTAATTTAGTTGAATCTTCTCTTCAAAGAAACTTACTATTCTTCACTCATTTACACAACCGGGTGATTTTAGGGTAAGCACCTTGCTCGAGGGTACTACAGCTCGAGCTCAGACTTGAACCTATGACCTTTCTTTCCAAAGGCAGCAGCTCTACCCACTACATGACCAGCTGCCCCTTTATGTAGCTCCTTACCAAGTATACAGGAGTCATCAGTTGCCAGCAGTCAGATGGAATGCGTAGAGCTTCGGTCCAAGAGCCGCTGCCGATCTGGGATCAGCCGCCTGGGAGGTGTGCGGCAGCGGCTCCGGCTGCACTCTGGGTTAAGATGCCTGACTGGGCAGCGTTCGCGACAGGGCAATAAAGAAGGGAGTTTCCCTCTGTGGTTTCACTCCGCCGACCCTCAGAAGTAGGGCGGCGTCATCGTGTCTGACGCCACATCTCTCGGACCGCGGTTACCGCCGCAGGGCACGACGGACTTCGCGGGGGGGGGGGGGCCTCGGATCGAGGCGCGACTTCTCCTGGTCTCCGGAGCCCAGAGACGTCCGAGCGCGTGCCCGTTTGGTGCCATCTTCACGCCACCGCACGTGTGCCTTCTTCTGACCCTCCTTCTCTCTCTCTCTCTGTTGTTCGCTCTCTTCCAGACACTTTCTCTTCAAAACATCTTCGGGGACCACGCCGCTGTTCAGCAGCTCCTCGCCGGGGTACCCGCTCACCTCGGGAACGGTGTACTCTCCCCCGCCCCGGCTGCTGTCGCGAAACACCTTCTCGCGCAGCTCCTTCAAGCTGAAGAAGCCGTCCAAGTACTGCAGCTGGAAATGCGCCGCCGTCTCCGCCATTGCCGCCGCCACGCTGCTGGCCGTCCTGCTCTCCTACTTCGTAGGTGGGTGTGCTGTCGCCTCCGGGCGGCCGCCGCCATGTGCTTCTTCTCCCTACGGTTCCCCAGAGGCACGTTCGGGGGAAAAGGCCTCGGCGGTCCCTCCCTCCGCCGCATTTCCTGCCTTAATGCCATCGGCTCTCGGTACGGTGGCATCGGCCCGGGTGGCCGCGGAGAAATCGGCTGCGAGAGACTTCATTTGTTCTGCTCGCATCCTTTTTGGGTACAGTTAACATTCTGCGAGCTGATTTCCCTCGAGCGGTTCATCTATGTGCGCCCGTGCGAGTCCAGCAGGAGAAATGATAGTTGCCCACACGTGGCGCTCGGTGGCTCCGGACGCTTTCGCGCGCCAATAATGAGCGGGGAAATTCGCCGTACTTTAAAGGCCAAGGTCGCCAGAAAGGCGCCGCGACGTAGCTGGTTCAGCATTTTTATGTGAATATAGTGGCGTCGGACTACACTTGAGACGCTCGCGTTGTTAAGGCACCGGAGTGTCCTTTACATTCCTCGTTCGGTGTGTCGAGCGCTCGGAATTTATCGTGTCATTGTTACCTACTGCTCACGGTTGAGCGTCTTAATAGTCATTGATGTTGCAGTGAGCAAATCCATTCATCCGGTCGCGGTGGACCGGAGCCTCGGGCGCAAGGCTGAGGTTGTGGGGGGGAGGGGAGGGTACACCCTGGACAGGAAGCCGATCCATCGCAGGGTAATAAATAAATAAATGAAAAAAATAAAAAGCTGCCAAAATTCACAACTGATTCGTTTAAGAATTTGCCATTGTTGTCCCAGAGATTTTCTAATATTCTGAGAAAAATCATCTGTTGCCTCTTCATGTCCTCCTTTAAAGGCCGGGAAAAGAATTAGTTTGTCGACTCGGCCCGGCGGAGGGTGTAGCCGCTAGTTTTGGGTGCTTGTGACACCCGGGCATAGAAGCCTTCCCCATCGCTCCGGGAATTTGAGCATCGGTCACTCGGAGACCCTGGTGACACACACCAGCGAGGTCTGTACACAAGTCACGGGCAAACACAGGCACGCACGCACGCACCAATTCGGCTGAGGAAACCTTCCTTGAGTCAAGTCAATGCATTCAGGGCACTCGTGCCAGGCTGCGTAGTGGGGAAATATTGTTTTGTAGTAATGTGAAGTAATAAGTGATACGAAGTAACAGCAGTAGTAACATGAACAGGCACGATAGTACAGGGAGTAGCACTGTGTGTCTCACAGTAGCTGCGTGGTGTCAGAGGACGTGGATTTGATCCCTCTTCAGTCTGTGTGGCGTTTGCATGTTTTCTCTGGGTGCTCTGGTTTCCTCCCACAGTCCAGAGACATGCTGTTCAGGTTCCCCCATAGTGTGTGAGTGACAGAGAGAGTGTATGTGTGTTCCACTGACGTATGGATGAGTGACCCAGTGCAAGTAGTGTATCCAGCAGTGTAAGTCACCGCGGTGAATAAGGTGTATGGGCTGATAACACTACATAGAGTCCATTGGAAGTCACTTTGGAGAAAAGTGTCTGCTGAATAGATAAATGTGAAGTTCTTAATGGATATGTTATTACAATAATGTATTATTGTATTGTAAAAATATTTGATTGTATTGTTCAAAAATCGAGGTTCCATTTAGATGTCTAAATTAAGAGCTGTAACATCGTTTTCCGGGTGAACGTTACGAGGCTCATCGTTCATGTGCTTTTGCACTGTCTCTCACATGTTCAGGTGCGTTCGAGGTTTCTACAACCCGCTGTTTTCTTTTTAAATACAACCGGATAGCTTTATTAAACTGCGTCCGTTGAGCTGCGAACCGACTCTTGCGAACGATGAGCATTCGGCGAGGAGAGGGGAATATTCGGGAAATAATTTGCCTGTTTTCCAGCTGGTTCGAAACGCTCAGGGAAAGGTTCAAACAACCATTCCTTCATTCGCCCAGCATTAACTCTGCAGAGAGACACAGACCAAGAGCGTTTTCAGGCTGAGAGGAGCCTGGTTGCTAGGATACAGGTGCGCGGTCCTGATGCAAGGAGTAGCGAGCCCGGCATCGTCGGTGTCGAAGAATGAAGTGCCCCTTCCCGCCGTCCTCCCGCAGGTCGTCTCCTGTAAGGACACCGTGACTCATTCCTCCTAACTGAAGGGACGCAAAGAAAGGGAACGGTGAACGACGAGCATCTCGCAGGGCCGCGGTCGTGTCTCCCCACCCCCCCCCCGGCTCCGAATTCCAACCGATTCGCTCTCCCGCCGTTTCGCTAAGGTTGCCGCACCGGTGCGCGCGTGGCTCGTGAGGGTGGGGCTACGGCAAAGAGAGAAGGAAAGATGAAAATTTGAGCCTAGGATTTTAAATCTCCGCTACTGGGGGGACTCGAAAAGCACGAGGGTCTGGAGCGTAAATGCTGTGCTTGTTGATATTTAACTCTACGCTGACATCCTCTTTCTCAAATAATAAAGTACTCTTCGCTGTAATTGGGCTATGACTAATCTCCCCAAGCCAGAGATCTTGATCATATCGCTTTATCGACCACGCTGTATTCTGCGTGAAGGACAGCTATCAGCTGTTTTAACCGAGGTGGTTACGCGGCCTCGCAAGAAACGTACTTTGAAAATCGCCGCCGGCTGCACCTCAAAGCTTCTCTCATTCGGAGTTAATTTCATTCCCTGATATGTCATCGCCCCGCTTCGAACCGGGAGGCCCAGACCTTGGACGCCATTGTGTTGCCTTCTTCCGTTGGATCTTTTCATCCTGAGATGTGTGACCTAGAAATCTCCTGGCACATGAAGAGACCAATGAAATGGGGCGACGTCTCAACGTCAAGGATGAATTTTCCTGCGGATTCCCGTACAGCCAGAGCGATTATCACGCCTCTATTGATCAGCGCCGTCCCCCGTCCCCTTTGTCATTGACGCATGACATTTCTCTGCTCGAGCTCAAGCAGAAAGAAAATGCCATCAATCCCGAAGAAAGAAAGTCTGTTCGTGATTAAAAATAGACAAGGCTTTTGAGGGACTTTCATCAATGTTTTTGTGCTTCCTCTGTTGTGCGGAGGCACTGGATTGTATAATGTCTCGTCCTTAGTCACCGTTCGGGCCTTTGTGTGGAGTTTGACGGCTGTGGAGCAACACGGCGCGTAACCGCCGGTTGGCAGCCAGCTGCCGGTGCGGCGATGCGTAGTTGCGGAGGGCTTCCTCCTCAGCAGCCTTGCGGAGAGCAGCGATGAAGCAGAGGAAGTAGCTTGGGTGACAGGTGCGAACGTTTAACGCTGTTACACACATTCTTCGATGGAAGGGCGTAAGCAGCACGCCGAGAGCTAATGAGGGGATCAGCTCACGACTCTGGTTATGGCCTACAAATGCATCACTAGAACTGCTCCCAGATATCTACAAGACTTGATGAACCGCTACACCCCAACTAGACTGCTTTGCTCTTCCACATCTGCCCGCTTGGCGGTCCCACGTACGAAAGGTGAAGCACAGAGGTTCTCGGTTCTGGGTCCGTTGTGGTGGAACGACCTCCCCCTCACACTCAGAACTGCTGAATCTCTGTCCACATTTAAAAAGAGTCTTAAAACTCACCTCTTCCAGACTCACTTCGCCCATCATCTCTTAAGTTCATGTAAGGTTTTGTAAATGTTCATGCTCTATAACTTTAAGACGATGCCGGATAAACCTTTACGCAGCTACTCCTGTAATGTAATGTAAATGTTTATATATCTCAAAAAAAATTGCTAGGAAGCTGATCAGGAATCATCGATATTTTGAGTTTTATGCAGCTACTCGTATGATGAACATTGGTTCATATGGTGGAAAGAAACAAAATAACTGCACTTTAGAATCGCACGTCTGCATCTAAGTATCTCTTCCTGCTCATGTAATGAACACGTTTTATTTTCTATGAGATGGATGTCGCTTTGGAGAAAAGCATCTGCTAAATGAATAAAGTGAATACACACACACACACGCACTGGCTGAAGCTGCACATCCTGAGTGGGGTCACGGCGAGCCAGAGCCTAACCCGGCAACACAGTTGCAAAGGCCAAAGGGGGAGGGGACACACTCAGGACAGGACACCAGTCCATCGCAAGGCGCCCCAAGTGGGGCTCGAACCCCAGACCCGCCACACAGCGGGCACCAGCCGAACCCACCGCATAAATGAATAAACGTAAATGTACGGGAAGGAAAAACGGAGAGATATCGAAATCTTTTTGGGCACATCGATCAACCTCTGCCCTGACCCCTCGACTCGGCAGCGAATCCCTTCAAGTTCGCCAAAAACGCGGGTAGGGCGACGGAGGCGGCCGATCGACCCGCCTCATCTAGCGCAAGCGTCTGGCGCTCCTCAGGAGCGAGGTTACTGCAGCGGAGGAGAAAAGGCGGAGGTCTGCACTTCTGATGATAGGAAAGCCGGCAGGGAGTCATGACGGGGGCGCGGCGGCGGCGGCGTCTGGCTGGCAAAGTGCGGGAGGGTGACGGGGCCCCGTGTCACACATTAAATGGCCATATTGGCCGTCTGCGAGCTGTACAGCACCGCCGCGAGTCCGAGATTCTCTAGTGAAGGCGTCGCCTGGGTGGGAAACCGGCACTTAGACAGTCTCGCTGATAGACTCCGAGGGCTGGAGCACAGCGAACGCAGTGGGAATAAGATCCGCTTTCGCTCTTAGTTTTTTCCCTCTTGCAGCGCGTATGTTCACAGTGTGTGTGTTACAGTTATTAGTATTGATGGACATGACCGCCTCCTATTTGTTTCTTCTTACATTTATTCATTTAGCAGACACTTTTCTCCAAAGTGACTTGCCGTACCTTACAATTATTTATCTGTATTTTGTAGAGATGGGTAATTTTACTGGAGCAGTTTAGGGTACGTGCCTGGCTCCCGGGTACTACACCTGGAGGTGGGATTTGAATCTGCAACCTTTGGGTCCAAAGGCACTAACAGGTACATTACCAGCTGTCCCACATAATTTTTTTCTTCATAATTTTATATGCCAATGAGAACATTTTCTATTCTATGACATTATTCCCGCAATAAATCAATCCCATTTACCTGAGGACTGACGACTCGGACAGCTGGGGTTGCATGTAGTATAAGAGAGCACAGCTTTATGAAGAATACTTTTAATATATATACATGTATTCATTTATCAGACGCATTTCCCCAAAGCGACGAACATCTCATAGAAAGTAAAAGGTGTTCATTACATGAGCAGGAAAAGACACTTGGAGGAAGACGTGTGATTCTTCAGTGCAGTTCGTTTCTTTCCACCATATGAACCAACGTTCATCACACAAGTAGCTGCATAAAACTTTATCCGAATATCAATGATTCCTGATCACTTTCCTTGTATTTATTTATTTTTTTAAACAGATACATGTAAACATTTATGTTAAATTACAGGAGTAGCTGTGTAAAGGTTTATCCGGTATCATCTTGATGTTATAGAGCATGAACATTTACACCTTACATGAACTTAAGAGATGATGGGCAAAGTGAGTCTGGAAGAGGTGAGTTTTAAGACCCTTTTTAAATGTGGACAGAGATTCAGCAGTTCTGAGTGAGAGGGGGAGGTCGTTCCACCACAACGGAGCCAGAACCGGAAATGCGTCGATGAAAGATTAACTGTCAGATAAATCAACCGTGGGGGATGCGGTGGTGCGGTGGGTTTGACCAGGTCTTGCTCTCTGGTGGGTCTGGGGTTTGAGTCCCGCTTGGGGTGCCTTGTGGCAGACTGGCGTCCTGTCCTGGGTGTGTCCCCTCCAGCCTTGTGCTGCTGGGTTAGGCTCCCGCTTCCCATGACTCTACATGGGACAAGTGGTTTCAGATAATGTGTGTGTGTAACTCAACTGTTTCTGTTCTGCTTTGTTGGATTTTGGTGTAAAATGAAGGACTTCAAGGTCTTGTTGTCCCAATGTCGGTGGTTTTTTCGAATTACTACTCTTGTTTTTTGACTCGCATACGCCGCCTCGCCTTCTGGAAACACAGAGAGTTAGTGCTGCAAAAATCTCACCACTACAACTGTAAGCTGGAACTAAAGTTTGAGGTGGAATATACAGCACCGGCAGCTGAAAATATTGACATTTGTGTGTTTTTTGTGTGAGAACAAACTGTGTGCCATTTCTCCCCAGCACACTTTGAACTTTTCTCACTGGTGCTGGCTGATATATGTGTGAGCACCTTGAGTTTGGCCCGTGTTGCAGCAGGTGGGTGTGAGAATGTCGGGTAAAAGCATGGTAAGTGATAGGTATGAGGCGTGGGAAGTTCTCAGCAAGAGCACAGCGTGTGTGTTTCACAGGGAAGGCATCGGGAAGCGCTCGCAGAGTTTGAGGTGGCGATGAGCGTGGAGATGTTCTTGCAGACTGAAAAAGCTGGATTCCTCCCTATGAACGTACAACGGGAGATGGACCGAGTGCCGTTGGCCTCTTGGCAACCTTTCCCAGTGTTTGTCTTGAGATCATTAGGTGTGTAAGGAGTGCGGCGTTCAAGGGCCTTCATCTTGGACCAGAATGGGCTCGGTAAATTTGTTCGCGGTGTGTCTGCAGCTGTCCATCACAGAATAACACCGGTTGTGCTTAAAAGAATATTCCACCATCCATCCGTCCATCCGTCCATCAATCCATTTGTCCATCCATCCGTCCATTTGCCCATCCGTCTGTTCAATCATCCATCCATCCGTCCATCCGTCCATCCATCCATTCGTCCATCCGTCCATCCATCCATTTGTCCATCCATCCATCCATCCATCCATCCATCCATTTGTCCATCCATCTGTCCAATCATCCATCCATCCGTCCATCCGTCCATCCATTTTTTTGCCTGCTTATCCTTCTAAGGTCACGGTGGCAATAGGGAGAGCGGAGAGGCTCAGATGTCTCTGTCCCTCTCAACTTCCTCCAGCTCAACCCGAGGGATTCCCAACCGCTCCCAGGCCAACTGGGAGATATAATATTTCCAGCAGGTCCTGAGCCGACCTCGAGGTCTCGTCCCAGCTGGCTGTACCTGGTATACCTCCAAAGGGAGGCGCCCAGGGGGCATCCTTACCAGATGCCCGAACCACCTCAACTGGCTCCTCTCAACGCCTAGGAGTAGTGTTCCTAGGCCGAGCGTCTGATGGTCAGGCGGCCCATGTAACCCGGCCAGGCATAGCCCGAAAAGGCAACGTGGGGGGGCCATGTGGGCCCAGCATCCACAAGGTCCAGCTGGGGGGTTGGGGGCAGTGCCTTTCAGGCAGCAAGAAGGGCCGGAGTGATGCGGCTCTGTACACTTCTGTCCCTTTCGCTCTCTCCTCCCCCAGAAGCTTGTCCAGCTCTCCCCACCATACCCCAGTATACCACAAGCAGGAGGTCTGGAACAAAGACTGGCAACATCATAAGCGGACAGCTGGTGTCTCCAGGTGCTCCTGGTGGATCAGGGTTCGCCTCACGGAGGGCGTACCTCCGCAGGTGCTCCCGTGGAACAAATGCATGCTAACCTGTCCCTAACCGCAGCAGCTTCCAGTCTTGCCAAATTGAGAACGTCCCATCATCTGCATAAAAACGACTAACGGTGTGAAAAAGTGTCGGAATCACCGCGTGGTCCGGCTGGAGCTGGGGAGTTCATTAGCCGCAAAGTCCCTTCATGCATAACTAAAGAAGGTGGACGTCTTTCAGATGTTTTGTCGGTAATATCATACCTCACTTTGAGAAGATAAATTATACATAAAGATTACATAAAGCGTTATGTGCTGTCTCATGAATTTCTTATCTAACACCTTTTCAATTAATAATTCATGTTTGATGCAGGCCTGAGTATGAATTTTTGGAGGAGTCCTACAGATTACTGATTAATCAGCTTTAGTTCGGTGAGGTAATGGACCTTCATCATGCTGCTTTCACAAATGGACCGGGTCCATTTCGGGGATCCCTAGCGGATCAGGACCCCGTCCGGTTCCGAGCCCCGGACTGTTGCTGTTCGTTGTCGCGGGACTCGAACCCGCTGCACAGTGTCCCTTCTCTCTTCCAACGAGAGGAAGGACCTTTAGCTGAGAGGCTGCATTTGGAGCTTCTGTGACGACCACCTTTCAGAGTGTTGTGTTCCCTTCCAAAAATAGGAGAGCAAAGCGAGGAATCCGGAGGCTTCTTCAGAACAACTGAAGGCCCCGCCCCCTCGAAAAAGAGTTCGATCCTCGGCGAGTGGCCTGCTGTGGGTAGCTTTTGGAAGAGCCATTCGGAAAGGGTTGAGATGTCCTCCGAAATAGACGCGATGGAGGGTGCTGTCGGGGAGCGGAGGCTTCGTCCGCTCCTCTCAACGAGAAGACGCCCGCGGCTGAATAAAGGCCTTTTATGTGCCGTGGGCCGAGTGAAAGTACCCCATCTAGTGCTTAAGGGTGGAGCTTGTGCTGCTCACTGTCTTCTTGCGTTATGGGCACGCTGGGAATTTTCGGTTATCGCTTACACTGTATATCTGACAACGATGTCAGCTCACATTTCATGGCCTGCCGACCTTACCTTGTGTTACTTTCACGCTTCTGTCTCTTTGACTGCGTGCGGGACCGAGCTGGGGGAGGAAAGGGAAGGAGGGGAAGGGGCGAAGCGCAGGGCTGGAAGCAGGGCGGGAGGTCAATGAGACTGGGAGGACGAGTGCGACCCGATCGAGGAGAAGGTTCCAGAAGGAGGCGAAAAGCCAAACGGCGTGTTTTTTCATGGTGAAGGATTTGAGAAAGGCAACGGTGTCATGGAGTTCGGGCTTTCCTTCATCCGATGAAGTTGACTTTGCCCTCTTCGGGACCGTAGCCCAGATTTACCTCCCTCGAGAGGTTTGCTCCAGTTGACTCTTCGAAGTCAAACTTTCTTCATTGTGCGGCTGCCTCCCTTGGGTGACTTTGCCTCACCTTTCCCAAATTCACACACAGCCCCCTCCTGCCTCACACATTTCAGTAGTAACATGGTAGGAGGTTATATCACACTCCATATGCAGCATGGTTGCGTCGCCTAGTCAATATTGTCACCCTGACGAACTAGGACCTTACTCATTTAAACGAGAGGATATTTTCACTGGAACACTTGTACAGAGGAGAAATTCTAGTGAATTCTAAGCACAGTCATGCGCCGCTTAACGACGTTTCACTTAACGACTGTGCGCATATACGAAGGCGGTCCCATACGATTATAATGGAGCTGAAAAATTCTTGTTGTCTACCAACGCCGTAGCCATTGTAACGTTGTAGCTCAACGTGTTCCTCACATGTTCGTGGTGCTGCTGTAAACAAACGTATTGCACTGCCAGTCATGTAAAAGTATAGCACATATTATTATGTACAGTACATAATACTTTATAATGATGATAAACACCTATGTTACTGGTTTATGTATTTACTGTACTGTACTTTTTATCCATATTTTACAGTGTACTCTTTCTACTTATAAAAAACTTCACTGTAAAATTGAATGTTGTGTTACGCCGGCAGCAGCGTCATAAATCTCGTGTTTACTTCATCTCTTGACTCCATTGAGGCTATATCATCTAGGTGTGTATAAGTACACTCTATGATCGAGGCTATACCAGCTAGGTTTGTATAAGTACACTCTATGATCGAGGCTATACCATCTAGGTGTGTGTAAGTACACTCTATGATCGAGGCTATACCATCTAGGTGTGTATAAGTACACTCTATGATCGAGGCTATACCATCTAGGTGTGTGTAAGTACACTCTGTGTTCGAGGCTATACCATCTAGGTGTGTATAAGTACACTCTATGATCGAGGCTATACCATCTAGGTGTGTATAAGTACGCTCTATGATCGAGGCTATACCATCTAGGTGTGTGTAAGTACACTCTGTGTTCGAGGCTATACCATCTAGGTGTGTATAAGTACACTCTATGATATTCACGCAACGACGAAATCGCCTAACGATGCATTTTGCAGAACGTACCCCGTCGTTAAGCAACACATGTCCATAAATTTGACAGAGGGCCCCTCGGAACCTAAACCGGACCGGCAGCCTATAGGTCTCGAGGCTCTGCCACTTTCTGCCATGATTTTGTCTGCAAAAGTTGTGTCCTTCTCACTTATTTTGTAGGAAGTTGTAGAAATCGTCTGTCTTCTCCTCTTGTTTCACTGTTAGAGTAAAATGTACTTGGCAGCAGCTGACAGAGAGCCGAGGAGAAAAGCCATGTGAAAAGTAAGCAACGGCCTCCAAGACAACAGCTTGATTGAGCAGTTCCACAAGCGAGGACGGAAACGGGAGACGAACGCAAAGCGACACACACACACACACACACACACACACACTTTTCAACTTTACCCCATTTGCTCAGAGTTCATCTCTATTAAAGGGAAGGTATCTTGTCAGGATGTCTCAGGTACTTTACTGTAAATCAGGCTCTCTGGTTTTTATTTTTTTTTTTTTACAAGTTCTCTGCTTCTTTTCAATCTGAGCGGCTGCTACGTTTCCGTCGCCGCGCTCTATGCGCTCGGACATTTTCCACTCGGCGCTCACGCTCCACGGCACTAGAACGCCCTGGCAAGTTGCCGTACGTGCAGCAGATACGTGTTATTCCGGTCCCTACGGTGAGGAAAATGGGAAGTGAGAATTACAATGCCTTGCTTTCGAAGTTGATGCTGTCTCTGTCGTACTTCTCTTAATTCACTACTTGGAACCCTTACAAATTCCTTACTAAAGGAAGGGAGGTGTCATCTTTTTCCACCTCTCTCTGTAAATCGCAGTCTCCGTCTGCGGTCAACTCCCCGATCGCCCGCACACAATTTCCTGTGCAAAGGGAACGAGCGCCGGCTCTCTGGGAATCGGCGTGCGGCGCCGTTTCTGCCTGTCTGAGAAGGCCCCGTTTCTCGCGGCGCGCCATCACGTCTCAGACGCTCGTAGACCGAACCGCTGATTCCCCACTGCGCCTCCGGAGTCGGGGAACCAAGGCGCTCAAGAGGCGACGATGGGTTCGTTGATGCAGCTCTCTTGGAACAGAAAAACAGGGTGTAGTAGAGCCTTGTGAAGCGGCAGTGCGGTAGAGTGGGGTACAGTGCGGTCGAGTAGGGTAGCGTGCGGTAGAATGCAGCTTCTCTGGAGCTTCGGCGCAGTAATACGTCTCCTCTTTCTTTCCAGCCATCAACTTGCTCGGACTCAACTGGCGGCTGCAGCCCGCAGATGGCCATTTGATCAGCAACAGGCTCAGCACACAGTTGCCAGGCAACAGCTACGTGGCAACATTGCCCTCTGGGGGCAGAGGTAAGAACGGCAAGTGGTTGCTCGTACGTCCCGTCGCAGAAGTCTCAGAAGACCGTCTGGGCTGGTCGTTCTGGGTCATTCCGTTAACTGCTCACTGTACACAGGGTAACTCTCTACTTACCAGTGTAATCAGTGGCAAAGTACAGAGCAACGCAATTCACCGCCGTCAGTCGTGCAGGAAGAAAGAGGAGAAGCGCAGGTGCAGGTGTTGTATCTCCACGACTTGGAGGGAAGACAAAGAAAAGCTTTTGTTAAATGAATTATGTGGGGATTTTGTATTAGCGCTGTAGAGTATAACGTTTCATAATCCCAAGTACTGAACATTAGAGAGGGTGCTTGGTGGGTTTGGTCACGGCATCGATGACAGGATCGGACCGCTGAGAGCATACCGAGTCGATACGCTGCTGGGAACAAGTGCCAAATGGTATATACTCTGATTTAAGGGCGACACGACATTTCACTGCATTTCCTCCCGTTATTTTTCACTGCACCAAATTTCACGTATTACATTCACATGTATTTATTTAGCAGATGCTTTTCTCCAAAGCGACTTTCAGTGAACTCTGTCACTCACACACTATGGGGGAACCTGAACAGCATGTCTTTGGGCTGTGGGAGGAAACCAGAGCATCTGGAGGAAACCCACACAGACATGGGGAGAACATGCAAACTCCATATTGTGTGTTGTATTGTATTCTTTGCATTGTACATGTATCCATGTATTACAGTGGTGAGGAGTCAGGCTGTCCTGTGATGGGGTGTCCACTCATCTCGCCATGTATTTAGATGAGTTTCTACTTTTTTGTTTTTTGGTGTCTTCACATTTTTTGCCCGAGGTTCAGTCTCCTGGGTAAACGTGGACCTGAAGAATTCCTGTAGAATCAGCTTCTACGGAAGTTGGGGCGTCATACTACTCAACACGCTGCTTTCGCTGGTTTTTTACAAGTAAATGTCCCACTTTTCAAAAAGGGAGTCAATAAATTTGATGACGATAAGTTGTCAGCGTGTTGTTTTTTTTTGCCGCACGAAGTGGCCGTTGCCCGTTGTTACAGACAGGACTGCGAGTCAGAAAGAAGGTCTCTCAATATAGAGACTGGAGACACATCGCTGGCCAAATCGGAGCGTAAGGAAAGTGTCACCGTAACACGGTAACTGGGGACCTATCAGAGACATCATCTTCACTGTCATTCTCTCCTCCAGGAAGAGCAGTAAGAAATAGGAGCGGGAACCTTGCAACCCCCCGTACGATGATGCAACCGCATGCACTTTCATAAGCATGTGAAGACAACCGTGGTAAAAGGCAGCAAGATTGCTGGGTAATTAGGTAAAAGAAGCAAAAAAGAAACTCCCTTGAGAAAGTCCCCACGTACGTCACTAGTCGTATAAAAGAGAAGTTCCTTTGCGGGGCGAAGGGGTCAAAGAGTCAGAATATATATATAGTGTCGCTGCTGTTATGTTGGCAGCCCTGCTGGGAATTCCACGGCCTCCGCCAAGAGTCTCACGTCCCACCTCCCACACGGAAGGAGGCCGACACGTGATGCTGCGCTTTAGCCCACAGCGCCCCCGCCGGACTCTCGACAGACTTACGCTACCGATTGGCGCCGGGTCTTGCTGACGTGCGATTCCTGTGACGCTGCCTACGAGGCGTCTTATCATCGCTTATGATGAACCGTTCTGAAAGTGGCCTGGGATGTTGTGCAATTAAAGGAAAACAAGGTGCTGAAATTTGGGCGAGTCCTTCTGAGTCACCCAACCTTCCGATCATTTATCCGACACTTTTCTCCAACGCGGCTTACAATTACCGGTATTCACTCATTTATACTGCTAGGTAATTTTTACTGGAGCAATTTAGGGTAAGTACCCTGCTCAAGGGTTCTACAGCCAGGAGTGAAGATCGAACCTGCAACCTGTGCATGCGAAGGCACTGACTCGAAGCACTACGTCGCCAGCTCTCCAGCTGTCGGAGGATGTTCTGCGTTAAGACGGCACTCTTTGTCCCATAACCTCTTCCTCCAGGGCCCTGGCCGCTGCGGAACACTAGTATCGACACGGGCGAATTGGAGGTGGGTCGGCGCATCACCCAGGAGGTCCCGCCGGGCGTCTTCTGGAGGTCCCTGCTGCACCTCAGCGAGTCGCAGTTCCTCAAGTTCAACATCTCCCTGAGCAAAGATGCGCTGTTCGGGGTTTACATCCGCAAGGGGCTGCCGCCTTCCCACGCACAGGTACCGATCCTTGCCGACCCCATCGTTTTCCTCCTTTGATTATCAGGATCAACCTGCGCTCTGGACCTCGTGCACGTTTCGCTCCAAGCTCTTCGTGCCGCGGTGGAATTGCATGAGCTCCCTCAAGTGATCTCTAGCTATTTTTGTTTGTGCGCTGAGAGAGTACAGGTATCCCCGGCTTTTCGAAAGTTCGCTTTACTCCACTTCGCTTGTACGAAACACCTACATTAGTACCTGTAACCGAAGAAATCCGAAGAGGATTTCGCTTTTACGAAAAAAGGCGAAAATAGCGTCGAGCGTTCGTTTTGCAGCTAGCCCCGAGCAGCGAGAGCGGCACCGCCGAGCTCCTTCCCCGGGAACTACGTTCAGCATCTCGGCATCAATGTGCCAGAGCTTTGAACTGTGTGCATCTGTGAGCATCTCTGCTTTATCTTGATTTATTTTGTGGATCCGTTGGCAAGATGTGTCCTAAGGCGTCGGGAAAACCTATGAGAGCTCGTAAGGGTGTTACGCTTAGCGTAAACTGGACGTAATTAAGCCTTTTGATCGTGGTGAACGAAATATAGACATTGCGCTGCGTCCACCATTCATGCTGTTAGGTTTTATGTGTTATTTGGTATGATTCGCTAGGTTATTGTTTGGGTCTGGAAACGCTCGAAAATTTTTCCCATAGAAATTAATCGTAATTGCTTCTTCGCTTTACGCCATTTCGGCTTACGAAAAGTTCTGCGGGAACGTTCTGCTTTCGGATAGAGGGGGAAACCTGTACAGGGTTTTGAACACTCAAAGGCTGATCACAACGTAATATAATATTTCAAAGTTTTTAGCTATGTCGGTTTTTCCGTTGGTGATTTCGATTACATTTACATTACATTACATGATTAGCACCAGATTAGTTAAAGTTTAGTGATTATAAAAATACCGCTAGTTCTTCTAGAGTGTCACTTTTAGCCACAGAATCTTCCAGTCACTGGATGATTGTCGAAGGCACCAGAACATTCTAGAAAGTACCAAAACATTGTAGAAAGCATCAGATCCTCAAAGGTACTGGAATATTCGGTGGTTTGGAACTTGGTGCCAAAATTCGCCAAAGTTCTGTAATTTCAAGAATGTGGAATGTTTTTCGAAAAACTGACATATAGTACAAATTAACGGCAAAATTACGATTAAATCTAACAAAACTGAATGGAAGATGCAAAAGAAAATTGACATCATAAAATGTTTGGTGCTTCGTCCAATGGAACACTAAGTCCGCCAGTTGAACCGAACACATTGGTTAATATGTACAAAGGGCAGGTGATGAGTTTCGCAGCCCAGCTCATACGTGACAGCTGAAGTCCTCTGTCCTTCAAGAGACCGTCACCGGTGTAAATCGCAACCCCTCGGTCAGCGGATCCCGTTCGCCCTGAGACGTAACCCCTCTCGGTCCCGGTAGCAGCGTCTCACCTTCTGTGCCTGGGCGGCGGTGCAGGAAGACGGCATCTCCTCCTCTCTCTGTCCGAGCAGTACGACTACATGGAGCGCCTGGACGGGAAGGAGAAGTGGAGCGTGGTGGAGTCCCCTCGGGAGCGCCGCAGCGTGCAGACGGTGGTCCTCAACGAGGCCGTCTTCGTGCAGCACCTGGACCCCGGCAGCTGGCACCTGGCCTTCTACAATGACGGAAAGGACAGGGAAATCGTCTCCTTCAACACCGCCGTGCTCGGTCAGTCCTCCGGCCACGCGTCCTTCTCCGCCCCTCTGGCCGTGCTCACGTCGGCGGCCGCGAAGCTCTTTGCTTCTCCCCAGCTCCCCCTCCGCTGCTTTTTAAACATCACAAAATTTGCATTTCTTCGTTTAGCTGATGCTTTCCTCTAAAGTGACCTACAATATTGTACAAGTAACTATTATTTACCCATTTGTACAGCAGGTTAGTTTAACTGGAGCAGTTTAGGCTAAGTACTTTGCTCAAGGGTACTACAACTGCAGGTGAAATTCAAACCTGCAACCTTTGGAGTCCAAAGGCATCAGCTCTAACCACTACACTACAGCTGTCTCCGCTTTACCCGAGGGTGTACCGCATTCCACAAGTCCGGTCGTGGTTCGGTGCTGGGTCGCGTCGTCGGTGACGAGGGGCACCGTAGGTAGCGGAACAAATTGGCGTCGTCCCACCGAGGTCATCACGCTCTCTCCGCCGGCCCCTGCGAGGTGCTGGGTCCCGGTGTCGATGGCGCGGTTTCCCTCTCCCGCGCGGTGCAACGTCGTTCGGATTCCGAAAAGAAATTGGGGTTGGCAGCGTTTTGAAGCGGCCGGTAAATCTCAGCTGCCTTCGCACCTCTGGTGGTCACGGAGCTGTTGCGAAGAGCCAAGTGCGACGTGCGACACGAAACCGTTCGCGCGCAGCTGTAAAAAACGGGGTCCGAGAAAGGCTCCGTTGAAAGGAAGCGTAGAAAGTAATAACAAGGGTTCGGAAGCTTTTCCCGGCCCTGTTGCTTCTCGAACCTTCCGCGGCTCCCCGCTGCTCGTAGCGGCGCTGCTTTCGGATATTCGGTCACTAACCGACAGCGGTCAGAGATCGGCGTCGCCGGGGGGGCCGCGGCGCAAGAACGCATTCGAAAGGTGCGGCGAAGGGGCACGCGGGGAGTCGGAGTCCGGGGGTGGAGGTGTACCGCCGCGGTACAAGGTCCCTGCGACATAATTGGCATCGGTCTGGCACAGGGGGCACTTTGAGTCATCCTGGTTATCTAAGCACCGGTTGGTGTGTAAGCATCTCCTGCGGGCTTGTCAGGCACCCCCAGATCACTGCGTAACAGCAGTGGGAGAGGTGTCACACTCCGACAAAGTACCACGTTACCTGTACAGACAGGTAAACTCTTTCCCGTACATTTATCTGACACCGCTCTCCAAAGCGCCTTAAAATGTCAAGTTACCCAGAATTAGTTACTCGTTCATACAGCTGGGTAATTTTACTGGAGCAATTCAGGGTAAGTGTCTCGCTCAAGGGTCCTACACCTGCAGGTGGGATTCGAACCTGTAACCAAGTGATGCAGGTGCGTCGATGGTCCTTACAGTGGCCTCGCGTGCGACTGGGGAGGTTTGCGAAATGCCCCGGAATGAAGAGCGCTGTAAATTTCAATAAACTGCAGTCTTAATTGGGAGGGAAAAGAGGGCGAAGTTGCCAGAACGGGAAGGGTGACGAGTGACGGGGGAACAGGGAGAACTGACAAATAAATAAGGGAGAAATGGGATCGTAGCTCGAGGCGACAACAAATTACTCAGTCTTCCAGCTACAGTAATCATGTTGTTACTGTCCGACTCGTTTTTTTGCTGTGCATTTGCAGATTCCGTGCAAGAATGCCCCCAAAATTGCCATGGCAACGGGGAGTGCATATCCGGCGAGTGTCACTGCTTCCCGGGCTTTCATGGAACGGACTGCTCCAAAGGTACTTGACGACTGCAAGGGGAGAAAGGGTGAGGTCGACGATGACGGGTGGGGGAGGGGGACCACCATGCCCGATGGTGCGCTTGCTCTACCGACGTGGGGGGGCACAGTCCAACACGCAGTGCAGTTTCTTTACGCATTGACGGGATCTGCGGCTTGATCTCTTTCTTTCCGCCGTGATTCTAAAATCCGTTTCGCGGATCGGTTGCAGTTGACCAAAATTGTTGGTGATTAGTAACGTACCTTTTTAGCATGATCAAGGTGTGCGAAGGCTCGAACACGGATACAGCGGGGGGGGGGGCAGCAGCATGGAGCTGAGCATCGAGCTGATACCTGACACTGAAAGGTCAAACGGAAGCACTCTGATTGAATCCCAGTGTGGATTGTTCCATACAAAACAGTCTATAGGACATATGTAGAGCACTGACCAAACTGCACGTGGTCCAGTAACACACTATCTGTGTATATATATATATTATATACACACACTCGTGCATTGTGAGTTTTTAATATTGCTATATAACACATTTTTTACTGAAATGAACCAGTCAATGCTGTTACCTTTAGCTGATGCTTTTCTTCAAAGCAGCTTACAGCGTTGAGTTACTTACAATTATTTACCCGTTTATACAGCTGGGTAATTTTACTAGAGCAGTTTAGGCTAAGTACTTTGCTGAAAGACACTAGAGTTGGGACTGGAACCTGCAACCTTTGGGTACAAGGGCAGTATTTCTAACCACTATGTTACCAGCTGTCCCAGTTAGTGAGCAACTAGCAAATATGACGGTAGCTGACATACATGAGTAGCCTGACACCTGGGGACGGTTGGGAGTGTAGCGATTACAGCTGTTGCCTTTAGCCCCAAAGGTCACAGGTTCAATCCTCATCTCTAGCTGTATTGCCCCCGAGCAATGTACTTACCCTGAAATTACCGCAGTATAGGTAAACAGCTGTATAAATGGGTAAATAGTTGTAGGTTGACTCACATAAGTCTCTTTGAGGGAAAGCATCGATTAAAAGCTCTGAAGAAGCGGCTTTCGGTTGTTCTTTTTTGCAAAGGGCAAACAGTCTGGTTCGGTGCCCGAAAAGAGAAGAACGTCCGCAAACCGAGCCGCACGTCGCTACGCTACAGCACGTACCCAAGAAGAGCCCCGCACGTAGTTCAGACTTTGTCGGACGTCGGCGTGCGGTTCTCGCCCAGCCGTATGATACGGCGTCATAGCCGTCGTAGGGTAAAAAATAAGGCGCGGCGACTCCGTCTGAGGTCCGGGCCCTTCCGCAGGACCGCGACCCTAAGCGTCGGCGGCAGAGCGGGAATGTAAATCCCCGTGTCCCGCAGCCCCCGTTGCACTTGTCATAATGAGCTTCCCCGGCCATCGGGGAGTGCCATCAAGTGTGTGCTCCTCTATTTCATTTTTATTGAAACATAAAAGCGCGGAACACGCCTCCTCCCGGCCCGTTTTTACAGCCCGCCGCACGCCTGCCGGCCCGTCTCCGCACGCTCATTAAAAGTGGCGTTCAAACGCTTAACCGCACAGCCGCGTCTGGCACAGCCTGCCGGCGGAGCCGTCGACATGCGCCGTTACCGTCACCTCCCCCCCCCCCCCCGAAAGGTGGGAAAGCACCTGCGCTCACAGCGGCGTTTATTTCATCCCATCTGTCCCCGTTACTCCCTCTGTCTCCATCACCCCGTTGCGTCTTTTCTTCTTGCCCCCATCACTGTCCCCCGTCCCCCGTTGGGCTACACCTCTCTTTGTCCCCCCCCCTCCCCGCACCCCTCCTGTTCCGTCAGCGGCCTGCCCGGTGCTGTGCAGCGGAAACGGTCAATACGACAAGGGGGTCTGCCTGTGCTACAGTGGCTGGAAGGGGCCCGAATGCGACCTGTCCGTGGGCCAGTGCGCCGACCCCCTGTGTAGCGGGCACGGCACCTGCGCCGAGGGCACCTGCGTGTGCGCGGCGGGACGCAAGGGAGAGAGCTGCGCCGAAGGTGAGGCCCTGGCGAGCGAGCCGGAGGTAAAGCGCGACGCTTTATTTCGAACCTTTTGCCGTAGTGTTTACGGCGGTGCGGTAAGTCTGCGAATCGGAGGTCTTCGCCGAGCGGGAAGTATGGCACCGCAGCAAAACAGCTGAGAAATTTTATTATTCGCCGTAAATTAAATTATCGATTTCATTAACCCGAGAAATTTTATTCGCCGCCGGTGTTGGCGATCGGCTCGGCTCGTCGGAAAAAAAAGGCTTTCCGGACGTAGGTGAAGGGCGGCTAAAGGGTGGGAAAGGAGAGGAGGTGGAATGTAGAGGGCGAAACAAAAAAAATCTGGGCTCTGCACTTTTTTCCCCCACTATTTATTTTTCCTGCTATGTCTAGTTTTTCGAACCCGATATTCATTACCTCAGAGTCACTCAGCCAATTTACCTGAAGTGCCGGCGACACCAAAATCGATACCTGCGATCCGCAGGTTCTGCAGCGTAAGCAGAAGTCATTGCTGTGGACAGCTGTGAAAGCGTGTGGGGGTGGGGGTCGGGGGGGCACGGGGGGTGTTCTGTCAGAGCCCGATAACGCAGCGTGAGCGAGGAGTGCTGGACAGGGAGTCGGGCCGGGGGCCGGGGGCCGGAGGGGGGGTCGGTCGTTTTTCTTCGACACGCGGCTGAAGATGCCCTTGTCGTTTCGGAGGTCAGAATCGATTCCTGTGCCGGATTCCTTCAGCGGCTCCGGCTGAGCGGCCTTTTACCTTCCGAGGGGTGTAAACCTGCTTTTTTTTTTCCCCAGTCTCTCATTTCCAGAATCCTACAAATGCTGTGCAAGTCGCTGCTGAAGGACTCGTTTCTTTTGCCGTAGTTTGACCGTGTTCGGTGCCTCCCTGTCCCAGCGGATTGCCTAGACCCCACCTGCTCCGGGAACGGGATCTGCGTGAGCGGCGAATGCCACTGCAAGTCGGGCTGGGGGGGGGCCCTCTGCGAGCTCCCGCAGTCCCAGTGTCCCGATCAGTGCCACGGCCGAGGCGCCTTCGTCCCCGACACCGGCGCGTGCAGCTGCGACTCCAACTGGATGGGCCCGGACTGCTCTGTGGGTGGGTGTCCGTCCATCTGTGCCAACCCCCACCCCACCCCACCCCACCCCTTCCCCTCCACGCCCAACCCACCGGACGTGAGCCCACCTCCATTTACCACGCACCTTCTCAGTCACGGTATTTTGCCGCCGTCTCACGCAAGGTCATCCCGTTTTCTTCATTCATCCCTAAGCATTTCGGACGTCTCGGCGTCAAGCGGTCCGTCACGTCCGCACGGCGGCCTCCTTCACCCGGAGAGCACGTGGCCGCGGCTTCGCTCTCGCACGCTTGGGCCGATTCATTCTCGCATGGCTGAAAGGCCTGTCTGGTGTCCCCGTGTGGCGTCCCCCATGTGGTGTGGTGTCCCCCATCCGGTGTCCCTCATTGTCTCGCCATGCCGTGTCCTTCGCCTCTTCGTCTTCCTCTGGTCAGTCGGTGCTTCTCAGAGCCTCTACGTGTGCGGTTACTCCACAGAGGTGTGCTCCGTGGACTGCGGCAGCCACGGCGCGTGCATGGGCGGGGCGTGCCGCTGCGAGGAGGGCTGGACGGGCGCGGCCTGCGACCAGCGCGTCTGCAACCCGCAGTGCGTCAAGCACGGCACCTGTAAAGATGGCCGGTGCCAGTGCGAGCGGGGCTGGAACGGGGAGCACTGCACCATCGGTAGGCCCCTTTTCCGCGCCACACCCACCGCAACTCCACACCCAGCCGGTTTGTGCGCACGGCCGGACGGGAGGTCGCCACCGCCGTCGCCCCCATAAACGAAGGCACCGCCCTATTTTTCACCTGTAATGAAATTCATTATGCTGTATTTTTTCAAATCGATCCAGATTTCTCATTTAAATTGAAGCGACTGAACCTAAATCGTCTTCGGTGTGAAGCGAGTCCATAAAGTAGCGCTCCGGCCCACCGCTCGATCGCCCCAAGAGCAAGTCAGTGGCGGTTGTACGCAACGAACTAGTTAGAGCACGTTTACCGTTAAGCTCGGCCGTTTCGATCGCGGTTCCGCTCCTACATTGCAAACGTATGTAAACGTACATCCGTTATCGATGAGGAGAAGGAGCTCCTCCGCGTGGCAGCCCTTTAAAGACAATTTAATCCCCGCTCACGTCGAAGACGCTCCTCGTGTTCCTACGTGCATTAGAGGCAGAGGAGCAGTTCTTTACATTCGCACGTGATCAGATGTGTGCATGCTGGCGTTATGATTTATACATCAAAGGCAGCGCCTCCAAATTATTTAAATATCAGCGGTGCGCGGCTTGTGCCGTCATCGACCATCGGCCCTGAAAAGCGCGGTAGAATGTGGTGGTTGAATCAAGCCGAAGGGCGACTTATTCAATTAGGAAGGATGTTGACCGCGTAACAGCAAGCGGTTTTTTTTCTAAATTAAAAATATGTTTTGAAATGTAAAATATAAATGTAAAAGCAAAGGGGCACGGGAGATGAAGGGCTGAATCGACAGCCAACGGTCGTGACCGTTCGCAATACGGCGCCGCCTGCTCCTGGGGCACCTTCCCCGCCGAGCACGGCGAACTTTCGGCAGGTTGGAGGAACGGCGATGTCCTCTATAGAGAGCAAAAGGGGTCAGGAGGAAGGTGGGTTGGGAGGAAGGGAAAAAAGCGTCTGCATGTTGGTGGAGGCCAGAACATCCGGAAAAAGTGTCACGACCTTTTCGAGTTGGACTCCCGAGCGCGTGGAGCGCTCCGGGCCGCCGGACGCGTTCGCCTCCTCGCGGTTCCACCCGTCCATTTCTTCCTCCCGCCGCACGGAGAGGCGTCCGCGCACGTCGAGTCGGTTCCCGGTACGACGCGTCCGTTTTCGCCAAGACCCCGGACGGCGTCTCCGGGTCGAGCGAACGCGGCTCCCCAACTTCGCACGGCGCCCATATAGGACTCGCCGCCGTGTTTCCGAACCCGCCTTTCCGCACTTGCATAAATGCCCCCTGCATCCTCCTCTTCTTTGTGCAAAATGTGTTCTCAAAATCTGCGTGTTTTGTTTTAATGCAGACTATTTGGATAAGATTGACAAAGGTACTGTATCTCTTTGTTTCGCTCTGTGTTTTGACTCAGCCGGGCACCCGCCGTGCGCTTTCTCTCCGTCACGGCGAGAGTGTGGATGATGATGATGATGCTGTGGTCTGGTATTTGTGGAGTGTCCCGTTCTGTGCGCAGTAGCTAGACTGCTTGTACTTAGTTCCTGTGTTTCGATGTGCCGACGAGCCCGGTGTCGATGAACACGGCATTCTGGGTAACCCTCCTTGCGGTTTCCCGTCTCCCGCACCTGGAAATTCGGGGAACGGCCTTTGTTCTGCAGCAGCCTCCCAAAGAGCAAGAGACCAGATTTGGTCCAGGCAGAGGTTGTATATAATGTTGTGGGTTGTGTGTGTGTGTGTGTGATCACGTGTGCGTGTGTGTGTATACAAGTTATATACAACTTGGGAGAGCAGATTTTGGACCCCAATTCCACAGGTGTTCCCTGAGCGCCGATGCCCTGATCCCCGGCGCTGCGATTGCCCCCGTCGCCCTAAGGGCTGGAGGCCCGATGATTTTTCTCACGCCGTCGGATGCACGCGCACCTCTGCAGCGAACGAACTAACGATTATCGCGCGCTGCCGTCCATCGCGCTGCCTTGACCGCACGCAGTTCGAAGGGAGAACGGACGCAATCCCGTCTCGGTTGGCAGAGCTGGAGGAAAAACACCGGCGATCGGGAGTCGTCGGCTCAGGGGAAAGAAAAAATATGAAAGCGCACGAGAAGCCGTTTGGATTTCGTTTTCACCGTAGAGGCACAAGGACATGAGGGCTGGCCGCCTTCTTGCGCCGCCAAGCTTTTTCCTCTAATAGGAAAAAATCTGATCTATTTACATTTATCCGGCGCTTTTCTCCAAAACAACTTTTACATTGTTAAGGGTACAATTATTTACCCATTTGAAGAGCTGTGTAATTTCACTGGAGCAGTTTAGGGTAAGTCCCTGGCTCAAAGGTACTGCAGCTGGAGCTCAAACCAGCGACCTTTGGATCCAAAGGCAGTAGCAAACTAGTACGCCATTGCACCCCATTGAAAAATTCCAAAATTTCAAAAAAAAATTTCAAAATTTATTTCAAAATTTGTATTAAAAAAAAAAATCTGTTGAAAATTAAGAGTGTCAGGAAAATATTTGCCTGTAGTTATACACCAATACTGAATCATTATTTCGGTGTCATACTAGGGCGCACACACACACACACACACTCTCACTGTCTGAATCTGCTTGTCCCAGGTACTGTTCCTAAAATAATTTCTGCACGGACTTGTTTTTGCTAGCAATCCGCAAAACTACTTGTACAAAATGTGATCGAATGATCCTTGTTTAATGGCCGTTTGAACTTTTGCCCGTGTAAATAACACGTGGAAATTGCCGGTTGTGCAAAATACGGGCCGACGCTTGCAAATTCAGAAATGACGAGAGTTATTGAAGCCAGTGGCCAGCGCGCAGGTGTGTTTGCGCTGTTATTTAACATCCAAAACCCGCTGGCGACTGCAGTCTTTTCCCCAGATTTGCATGGCAAATATAGCGACCCATCTGGATTGCGGTGAGACAAATGAAGGCAAATTGCACCGGTCAGTGTGTTAAAAACAGGTTAATTGTTGTTTTGAGGTTGCAAAAGCAAAGAAAAATATTGCTCTTATTATAATTTTTAATTCTTTAAATTATTATGCAATGGTACCAAGATTCACGCTGAGCAAACGCACATTTCCAGACTTCGCTAATAACTGACGAGATGCGTGTGTGTTGCTGTTGCACACTAAGGAACACATTTAATGGAATGTACATTCCAACAACTGGCAATATTTACCTTAAAAATTCTGCTGTACATTCAAAGTTTTTCTATTTAAATTTCACCGTCTTTATTACTTGCGTCTGATTTTATTATTTCTCATACATAATTTCATGGTGGAGGGGAGGGGGGGGGGAATACTTGTAACTGCTCATGTTAATAATCAACATTTTTTCGACATTTTTTTCACTTTCTTGCCGAGTTGCTTTCATCCAAAGTGTCTCACACCGTTTGGCCTATTTGTACCTCTGGATATTTCTGCTGTCGCTGTACAGTCTAAGTTCTCCAGGTTACAAGTGCGCTGCTCTGCCTGCTGGACCCAGCAATAGATATACAGTTTTGAGCTTCAGCGTGTGTATTTAGCGTTTGATTTATGAACCTCCAATTTATGAACTCTCGGGCATACAAACAAATTTGGCAGCACGTCTTAATTTTCTGCACGAAAGACCGTCGTGAGCTGAGCCACGTCATTATACCCGGCGTTGGCTGCCGGTCCCGGCCGAGCCGCCGGCGCTGCTCTTACAATTAAGCCTTTATATCACCGCGGTGCTTCTTTTCTGCGACTCTGTGTTTGGTGACCCAGTAAGGTACAGTATGGCTGAAGAGAGCTCAGAATGCTTGTAAGAGCAGCAGTGCAGTCGCTGCGGGAAGGAAAGGTGAAATACAAAGAGTTTTAAACATAGTAAGAATATTGCAAATTTCACCCTTTAATTTCCCTCATTTAATTAATTCCTACATTAGTACTATATTTTAATCACTGAAAATGATGACGTACAAATCCACTTACACATGTCCATATATATGAAATCACTTTGAACATATACATATTGTACATATATTTGCATGTATTTATTTATTTATCAGACACTCTTCTCCAAAGAGATTTCCAGTGAACTCTATGTAGTGTTATCAGCCCACACACCTTATTCACCGCGGTGACTTACACTGCTACATACACTACTTACACTGGGTCACTCATCCATACATCAGTGGAACACACACACGTTCTCTCTCTGTCACTCACACACTATGGGGAACCTGAACAGCATGTCTCTGGACTATGGGAGGAAACCAGAGCAACCGGAGGAAACCCACACAGACACGGGGAGAACATGCAAACTCCACACAGACTGTGCAGGGAGTGAACCCACACCCTCTCGCACAATCCAGGTGCTGTAAGACAGCAGTGCTACTTACTGTGCCACCACCCCACCACCTGTATATTTATATTTATAGATAAAAATAGGTCACATACACACACACACATATAGATATGCAGCATGTGACTTATTTTTATCTATACTATTATAACTTGGTGCAAGAAGATGTGGGTTCAATACCCGCTCAATCTATGTGGAGTTTGCATGTTCTCCCCATGTCTGTGTGGGTTTCCTCCAGGTGCTCTGGTTTCCTCCCACATTCCAAAGACATGCTGTTCGGGTTCACCCATAGTGTGTAAGTGTCACAGAGAGAGTGTGTGTGTGTTCCACTGATGTATGGATGAGTGACCCGGTGTAAGTAGTGTATCTAGCGGTGTAAGTCACCGCGGTGAATAAGGTGTGTGGGCTGATAACACTACACAGAGTTCATTGGATGTCACTTTGGAGAAACGTGTCTGATACACAAATAAACGCAGTAACTTTTTGAAAAAGTTTTTTTTCTTGGATGAAGTAAATGTTGGAAAGAGGCAGTCAGATTTACCTGCAGGACACTTTATCTTCTTGACTCTATAATTTTCTCTTGCAGTTTTCCAAATTGACTTCTTAAGTGGCTATTCCCCTAAAAGACCAATAACCGTGGAGTCGACGCGGCAGCCTGCTGTGCGGCTCGGGCGTGCGGCTGAATGTAAATTCGGGAGCGCATTCTCCCCGCCGGTGTGACACCTGCGGCAGTGTTTTTCCCCTCTTTTTTTAAGCGATTACCACTGAGTGAGAAAACATTGCCACGGAGAGATGATTTAATACTTTTCCGAAATCTCACTTTATTCAAGTCGGCCTACAGAAAGCCGAGTGGCCTCTGGCGCAAAATCGGGGCACCCGGGCCGACCCAAAGGACAACGTTCTTTGTGTGCTGAGGATTTTGGGCACAAATTCTTCGCGAGAATTTTTCAACTTCAACTGGATATCCGATGAGGAGCAGTTATTGCTCAATTGATTTTCTATTCCGTACGGGCTGCCGTCCACGGAGCTTTACTCCGTCAGGCAACGCAAAATAGAGACTAGATTGGGAAATCACAAGTTATTTTAAATTATTCAAATTATTTCACCTAATGAAATAAATTAATGAAATTATTGCATTTCGTTACAAACAACCTTCGTCTTAACATCTATCTATTGCAGAATGCGAGTATAGCAAAATCAGACAAGTCGGGTCGAAGGTTTGGACGCAGCTGTTCAACATTTCAGAAAAAAGTTTATTCAGTATGCTGATAATGTTCATTTATCTGATTCCTTGTGATCGCGGGGGTTGGTTGAATGCAGCTCGGGCAACGTTACGTCCTGTAGCTGTCATCTGCCCTGTGGACCGACCTGCGGCACCTTCCCTGTTGCTCTTTTCCACCCTGGAGGTGTCAGCGTGCCTCTTGACTCCTGACCTCCACCGAACCGCATTCCCGCACAGGGGAACGCCAGGCCCCGGCTTTCGGAATCGAACCGGCCGCCGCGAATGAATCGTCCGTCACCTTGTACATCGCCCCATTAAACACTCTGCCGCAGATGAGTTTTGAAACGTCGCTTTAGCACCTGCAGCAGAGCCCATTGGTGCACCGAACCATTGCTGACCTTGCAGATTGTCTTGACGAAACGCTCTGTGTGCTGTAGGACAAGGACAGCGTTGCACGAGCTGAGAGATGTGTTTGCTGAAGCACGTGGTTCGGTGTACGTAGGAGCCGGTGCCTACAGCCCCGCAATGACTTTAATCCTGTCTGTTCTTCCAAGAAGCGTTGAAAACCATGAAATCAGCTTTTTACTCATTCCCCTCTCCCTGTTTCTCAACCCCGTCTCCAAATCTCCTCCCCTTTTTCACTTTCTCTCCACCCCTTTTTCTTTGTTTCTCCTCCCCTTTCTCACATTCTCTCCACCCCTTTTTTGTTTCTCCTCTCCTTTTCACCTTCTCTCCGCCCCTTTTTCTTGTTTCTCCTCCCCTTTCTCTCCACCCCTTTTCCTTGTTTCTCCTCCCCTTTTCACCTTCTCTCCGCCCCTTTTTTCCTGTTTCCCATCCCCTTTTTCACTTTCTCTCCACCCCTTTTTCTTGTTTCTCCTCCCTTTTTCACTTTCTCTCCACCCCTTTTTCCTTGTTTCTCCTCCCCTTTTCACTTTCTCTCCACCCCTTTTTTCTTGTTTCTCCTCCCCTTTTCACTTTCTCTCCACCCCTTTTTCGTTTCTCCTCCCTTTTTCACTTTCTCTCCACCCCTTTTTCCTTGTTTCTCCTCCCCTTTTCACTTTCTCTCCACCCCTTTTTTCTTGTTTCTCCTCCCCTTTTCACTTTCTCTCCACCCCTTTTTCGTTTCTCCTCCCCTTTTTCACTTTCTCTCCACCCCTTTTTCTTTGTTTCTCTTCCCCTTTTTCACCTTCTCTCCACCCCTTTTTCCTTGTTTCTCCTCCCCTTTTCACTTTCTCTCCGCCCCTTTTTTCTTGTTTCTCCTCCCCTTTTTCACTTTCTCTCCACCCCTTTTCCTTGTTTCTCCTCCCCTTTTCACTTTCTCTCTGCTGCTTTTCTTGTTTCTCCTCCCCTTTTTCACATTCTCTCCACCCCTTTTTCCTTGTTTCTCCTCCCCTTTCACTTTTTCTCCTCCCCTTTTTTCTTGATTCCCATCCCCTTTTTCACTTTCTCTCCACCCCTTTTTCTTTGTTTCTCCTCCCCTTTCTCTCCACCCCTTTTTCCTTGTTTCTCCACCCCTTTCTCACCTTCTCTGCGCCCTTTTTTCCTGTTTCCCATCCCCTTTCTCACCTTCTCTCCGCCCCTTTTTCTTGTTTCTCCTCCCCTTTTTCACTTTCTCTCCACCCCTTTTTCTTTGTTTCTCCTCCCCTTTCTCACATTCTCTCCACCCCTTTTTCCTTGTTTCTCCTCCCCTTTTCACTTTCTCTCCGCCCCTTTTTTCTTGTTTCTCCTCCCCTTTTTCACTTTCTCTCCACCCCTTTTTCTTTGTTTCTCCTCCCCTTTTCACTTTCTCTCCGCCCCTTTTTTCTTGTTTCTCCTCCCCTTTTTCACTTTCTCTCCACCCCTTTTTCTTTGTTTCTCCTCCCCTTTTTCACATTCTCTCCACCCCTTTTTCTTGTTTCTCCTCCCCTTTTCACTTTCTCTCCGCTGCTTTTTTCTTGTTTCTCCTCCTCTTTTTCACTCTCTCCACCCCTTTTTCTTTGTTTCTCCTCCCCTTTTTCACTTTCTCTCCACCCCTTTTTCTTTGTTTCTCCTCCCCTTTTTCACATTCTCTCCACCCCTTTTTCCTTGTTTCTCATCCCCTTTCTCACCTTCTCTCCACCCCTTTTTCCTTGTTTCTCCTCCCCTTTTCACTTTCTTTCCACCCCTTTTTCCTTGTTTCTCCTCCCTTTTCTTGCTGTCTCCCCACCCCATTCTCCCTGTCCCATTCCCCACTGGTCTCCCTTTCCCTGCTGTCCAGACGGATGTCCAAACCTGTGCAGCGGGAATGGTCAGTGCATCCTGGGACAGAATAGCTGGCACTGCGAGTGCATGACAGGATGGAGAGGCTCCGGCTGCAGTGTTGCCATGGAGACCTCTTGCGCGGACAACAAGGACAATGAAGAAGGTGAGAGGGGATGGACATAGTGGGGCAGGCACCGCCGGAGCAGTAAAGATGTTGTCTCACTAGGGAGGCTGCTGTCTGGCACCGGGTGCCAATCCTCAGCTGACCAGCGCAGCACCTGTCTGCTCCCGCCATCTATCCCACACATTGCGGATGGAGTGACATTGCCGTAGGCTTCTGTCGGTTTCAATGTACGCGTTCAATAAATAGTCACGCCTCCCAAGAAACAACCTCTTTTAAGCAGCTACCCATTTCAGCATCTCCGGTGTGTCAAGTTTCACCCTTTCTCCTGTCTTTGTCCCTGCATCTCCTCATTTATTTGAAAAGTTTTGTTCTGTCTGAGCTTGAGCAGCAGAATGCCTTGGATCAAATTCAAAAGTGTATTGTTGTTTCTCTCATTTTTTTCTTAACGTCTTTCTTGAACACATCTTCTTTTGTTTTTGCCACCAGGGAGAGGGGTTTGTGGTGGACAGGGGGTCAGTGCGGAGGCGTCCATGGGGAGAGACATTAAAAGCACACAAATTCATAGGCTCTGCCTCATGTCCTGATTTGACTTGGATGAGTTTTCTGTAATTGAAAGGAGGGTCTGACACCGGCTTCTCTTCATCTCCAAGAGCAACAACATATTATAGCTCCAGGAGAGCGTAGCTTTGAAAGAGAGAATGAGAGAAGAGAGCCGTTTTATCAGTAGTGCGTATTTACATTCTCTGGTTGGTTTTTTTTATACCTAAAATTATCTGAAGTTTCATTTATCACAATCCATTGGGGTAAACAGACCTGAAAATATGATTAAATAATAAAAAATATAGTTTATACATGCGTAATATGCTTCTCATCGTTCAAAATGAAGACAATGAGTAAAAATGTTTCAGTTGGGGGCGGTGTCTGTGGGTCTCACTGGACAGCCGTGTTCTGCTGGTCCCACCCTGCAGATGGGCTCACAGACTGCATGGACCCCGACTGCTGCCTCCAGGGTCCCTGCCAGACCAATCCATTGTGTCTGGGCTCCCGGGACCCTCTGCAGACCATCCAGCAGAACCAGACCCCCGTTCAGAAAGTGAGGTCATTTTACGACAGGGTCAAAATGCTGGTGGGCAGGGACGGCACACACACCGTACCGGCAGACAACCCCTTCAATGCCAGGTAATGAACCGCAACTCGCCGCTTACTCTCTTACTCTTCAAAATGCACCAACGGTGAAGTTTCAGTAAGACAAAGTTTTCTGTGTTTGCCTTAAATAAACAATGTGTTTCTGCTGAGTTGTCCTGGTCTGACCCCTGTCATGCAGGGAGACCTCAAGAGTAACAGAGGAAGGTTTAAAAATAAAATCTTCAAAGGGCTGTTTGAGATGTGTGTTGTTTGTTGTTCAATAGTTTCATCATAACTGAAATTTACAAATAATACCTATAGCAGATTGTTTTGTTGTTTTTCGCTGGATTATTTATGTAGATTTTGTAGCAATTATGTGATGCATTTTTTGATGATGGTAAATTGAACCGATGAATTGCTGGGGCTTCATATGTAACCTGGCTGATCTGATCGACTGGTCGGGTTTAAAAGATAGCGCTGATGAGAGGAGCGAGTGGTTCGGGCTGGATGCTCCTTCTCTGTCTCCGCAGCCTGGCGTCTTTGATCCGAGGCCAGGTTCTCACCAAAGATGGGACGCCTCTCGTGGGAGTCAACGTGTCCTTTGTCAAACACCCCCAGTATGGCTACACTCTCACAAGACAGGATGGGATGTGAGTGACTCTTCCTGTCTGCCGGTCTCCAGTGTCCAAACTACGTAACTCAAGTGCACCCTGAAAATACCGGTTCGGTATCGACAGTGAGGGGTCAGAGCCAACTAAACAACGTGGGTAGCTGGTAGCGTAGTGCTTGGAACTACTGTTTTTTTTCCAAAGGTTGCAGGTTCGAATCCCACGTCCAGCTGTTGTAGCCTTGAGCAAGGTACTTACCCTAAATTGCTCAAGTAAAATATTCCAGCTGTATAAATGGGTAAATAATTGTATCTTAACACTGTCAGTCGCTTTGGGGAAAAGTGTCAACTAAATGAATAAATGTCAGCAATTCCTATTTGTTTTTTTCAAGATGTTTGTAGTGTAATAAATGCAACAAGACAGCAGTGCAGACACACTAACAAACATATTTACTGTAATACAGCAAAACGGAGCTCAGCAGCACATTTATTAGACGAGGAGTCTTCACCTGCAGGACACGTTGCCTGGTTCGCGTGCTCTTCGTCATTTAAACTACAGCTCATCATTTACAGATGTTTTGACGTGAGCGATTTTAAAGAACAAATAACTTTAATTTTTCTGAGTAATTCAGAAAAGAAGGTTGTGCAGAATGACGAGTCCTAAAAATAATGAATGGAATTAACCTAAATATTGATTTTCTTTAGTATTCTTGCTTAAAGCTTTACTCGCTGGAAACTACGTCTTGCAAATATTGTCTGTGACATCAGCGGCGTGATGTATGAGTTGTCTTTATGACTTATGGGCAGACGAGTCAAAGTGATGTATGGCTGCATTTATTGTAACTCCCCTTAATGCATCTGTGGATGCCATTAGATGGTTAATGTTGTTTGTTCAGCTATGGATTATACATGTACGTATATGATTAATGTTGAATATTTTAGTAATAATGAAACTTTTTTAAGAGCTTCACCTTTCATGCCAAACGGCTAATCGTATGATAAATGGTTCATGGCATTTGAAAAAGAATCAATCAAAAATAAAGTTAATGAATGGTATTTTTTTTTTTTTTTTGCGTGATGTAGTAAGCCTGATGTTTTCATAGGGGGGGATCTGATCCAGTTTAGTAATCTATCAAAGCTTGACGTGCACCCTGACCTGAACTCTTTTCGGTGTTGCGTGGAAGTGCTGGACTAAAAAGAGCACCTGCCGAATTTCCATCGATCATCTGAATGCCAATAAATTGATGAAAATGTTGTTTTTAAGATGCGAGCTTGTGAATAAAACATGTGAGATAGAACTTACGTTGCCCCGCGTCTGTCGTTTGCCGCTCGTCTCGTGCAGGTTTGACCTGATTGCCAATGGCGGGGCCTCGTTGACGCTGCACTTCGAACGCGCTCCATTCCTGAGCCAGGAGCGCACCGTGTGGTTGCCCTGGAACAGCTTCTACGCCATGGACACGCTGGTGCTGAAGACGGAGGAGAACACCATCCCCGGCTGCGACCTGAGCGGCTTCGCAAGACCCGACCCCGTGGCGGTGGCCTCACCCCTCTCCTCCTTCTTCAGCTCCCACGCAGGAGAGAGGCCCATAGTTCCCGAGACTCAGGTACGAAGGTCCGAGCTCTGCCCTCCGCCCTTCTCCTTCCTCGCCCTCGGAAATGAGTTCGTGGTTTTAGGCGCAGCGTTACGGCGCGATTTTTCGTGAGAAAATCCTGCTCGGGAGCAAGATCCGAAACCTGAAGGGATCCGCTCAGGTGCCAGGTGCACTGAAGTTACCACCACATTGTATTAGAAGCGTAATGAGTGCAGCTCGCTGTGGACGAGAGGTTAACGAAGACATTTAAACGATTCCTTCCTCTATCGTTTTGTTTCCTCTTTTTTCCTCTTCCCACCAAACTCCCTCTTCCATAGCTTTCTCATTGCTTTTTCCTCTCCTGGATATCTGCAGGTTCTTCACGAGCAGGTGGAGATCCCAGGAACCAGCCTGAAGCTGTGCTACCTGAGCTCACGTGCATCAGGCTATAAGTCCCTGCTGAAAGTGACCATGACCCAGGCTCTCGTGCCCCTCAGCCTCATCAAAGTGCACCTAATGGTGGCGGTGGAAGGTCACCTCTTCCAGAAGTGGTTCCACTCATCCCCCAACCTGGCCTACACATTCATCTGGGACAAGACTGACGCCTATGGCCAGAGGGTCTATGGCCTGGCGGAGGCTGTTGGTTAGCTTTGCAATTTCTCTTTGAAACAGTTCTGGAACGACAGATGTTGTTTTTTCACATATTACACAAAATTCGATCCGCAAATATTTGCATGAAGACTAAAACTTGTGTGTTGGGCGATTCCTACGCAAAGAATTTTGTCGTGTCCACTTGCGTGGGCCTCACCGCCGGGGGTCTGCAGAGCAGTGGGCAACTTAGAGGCACCTCAGCCAAATGAAACAGCCTTGATCAAGGGAGAAGGTGTGTGTGGTTACCCACCAGGGTCCTCACCGGGGGTTGGTAGGGCAGGAGCCCAGACCCAGGATATACGCGTGCAAAACGGCACAAGATGATACAGTAATTAGTAAACAAGAAACAATAAACACAATAAAAAACAGAAGATATTACAATATAATAATAAATACTATAGATATAAACATACTAATTAGAGTTTTTCCTCAAGAGTAATTGCCCTCCTCTTCTTCTTCTCACCAGTAGCAGGAGACACAGATGGGTGTTTCGTAGACATTACGGATGCGCAAAACACAATGTAGATACAGGGGGGTATCTGTATAGCGACTGCCTGGCAGACCGGGAGATGAGGATCGCTGCCGCTGCGCAGTATCACGAGAGTATCGTACCGTGTATCGCTCGCCCGAAAAAAATCGAAATTCAAAATTCGAAGTACGGTTTCTACTGAATGTCCATCGCTATCACACCATCGTAAAGTCGAAAAATCGTAAGTCGAGGAGAATCTGTACAGCTTTCGCATGATTTTCAGTTTTGCTGCAGCGGGTGTTGGGAATTTCACCGCGAACTCCTCGTAGCGCGGAGAACAACCCGTGTGTCGTTTTCCCCCCAGTGTCCGTAGGCTACGAGTACGAGACGTGCCCCAGCCTGATCCTGTGGGAGAAGAGGACCGTCGTGCTACAGGGCTACGAGCTGGACCCCGCGCACCTGGGGGGTTGGTCCTTGGACAAGCATCACATCCTCAACATCCGCAGCGGTACGAACGCCCGCCCAAGTCGCCGGGGGCCGCGGTTCCAACATCGACGCCCTCTCGCCGCCTTCGGATGGAACGGGGATGAGTAAACATTAAAGTTATCGCGGCCGAATTAAAAGTGTTCGGACTCTGACTGAACTGTGTAAGGAAGGGAAGGGTGTGGGGAGGAAGTAGGGCTGCAATTTAAAAATCCAATCATTTTCCCCCTGAAAGATATTGCGAGCAGCACAGCTGTATCCCGGGGCGCCGGAAGACAGTCCTGCGCTCAAGTGCGCCTCCATTTTTCACATTGTTATTTCACAGTGCGGTGGATGCCACCCTACTACAGAGCGTCATCATTCATGGTGTTATTCACTTCCCACGGTGTGTGTGTGTGTGTGTGTGTGTGTGTGTGTGTGTACATACAGTACTGCGCAAAAGTTTTAGGCACTTGGGGGAAAAAGCTGTAAACTGAAAATGCTTCCAAAAATGATGCTGTTAATTAATTAACTTCCTACAAAGCTCAGTTAACCATCCATCGTCGACAAGCGCTTATCCCAATCAGGGTCGTGGCAAGTTTGGCGGGGTCCCTCTCTCCGACGGGTCTGGGGTTCGATTCCTGCTTGGGGTGCCTTGCGATGGACCGGCGTCCCATCCGGGGTGTGTCCCCTCCCCCTCCGGCCTTGCGCTCTGTTTTGCTGGGTTAGGCTCTGGTTCGCTGCAACCCCGCTTGGGATAAGTGGTTTCAGACTCTGTGTGTGTGTGTGTGTGTGTGCTTTCTTTCTTTAACAACATACAAAACCCTTACTGTAATATTGTAACTTTTTGCAAAAGGAATGCTTGGAAGTCTAAAATATGCTCTTTCCCATTGACAGTAATGCAGAAAACATTAAATAACTGTCTAAAACTAATATTTTTGTGAAACATCTAAGTGCCTAAGACTTTTGCACAGTACTGCATATACGTATATAGATATATATATATATAGAGTGTTAAATAATATCAAAAGCCTTGATCCCGAACACTGCCTGCCTCCAAGTCGACATGGAGAATCAAAAGAAGGGCAAAGAGGTGCAATAGAAGCAGTGAAAAATCAACACTCGTGGGTTTGGTGTCTGAACAGAGGCCGCTGTGGTCATCCTCAGTCATCCACGGTCATCCTCGGTCTACCCTCTCCCCGCTTCCCGAATGAACTTTCTTCGACAGCTGCCAAAGAAAGCTGGCATGGCAATATTAGATTTTAATTTTAATGAATGTGGTCACGATATCATTTCAAGTATGACGGCAGGAGCGATGAAGGGAATGCAGATGTTGGGATAACGAATTACCGGAAAGCGCAGTAATGAGTGAGGTGTGAGTAACGAGCGCCCCTAACCGCTTCGGTGCGCATCCAGAATGGTCATCGTTTCCTGTTCGCAGTAAAATATGCCCCCCGATACCCTCACCTACAGGGATCCTGCACAAGGGCAGCGGCGAAAACGTCTTCGTGTCGCAGCAGCCGCCCGTCATCACAAGCGTCATGGGTAACGGACGCCGGCGCAGCATTTCCTGCCCCAGCTGCAACGGCGTGGCGGACGGGAACAAGCTGCTCGCCCCCGTGGCGCTGGCGGTGGGCGTCGACGGCAGCCTCTACGTGGGAGACCTCAACTTTGTGCGCAGGGTGTACCCCTCTCTCAACACCACCGCCATCCTGGAGCTCAGGTGGGCAGAAGGAGCGGTCGGAGGGGTGCGGGTGGAACTACGGGAGTAACAGGGAGGGCAGGGCAGCTCGCCGACAATGAGAAGCACCTCGCCCGCCGCGGTACTCTCGGAAAGGAAGCGGGACCTCAGTTAGACACGTGTGACGAAGATGAGCACACATCATGTTGTTTATCTCACGTGTGTCTTGGCCTCACGAACACGGTAACTTTGAGGTTACATTTAGCTGATGCTTTTCGCCAAAGCAGCTTGCGGCGTTAAGCTACTTACGATTATTTACCCATTTATACAGGAGGGTAATTTTACCGGAGTAATTTGGGGTAGGTACCTCGCTCAAGGGTACTACAGCTAGAGGTGGGATTCAAACCTGCAACCTTTGTGTCCAAAGCAGCAGCTGTAACCACTACGGTAGCAGCCGTCCCTTGGTCACATACAGTACGAGTCCCCGGAGCAGTACATACGTCACCCGGGACACATATTTTGTACTTCGAACCGCTGGCTTTTCTTTTCTCCTTTGTCTCACTTTCGTTTCTCGTGTTTTTTTTTCGTTCCTGCTTCAAGGAATAAGGACTTCAGACACAGGTAAAATACACTCTCCACAGGCTGAGTGTTTTCCGCACTCGTATCACCTGCGCTTGTAAAAACGTAGCTCTCATTTGTGCCATTCGGGTATGTGGCAAGCAGGCCGTGTCTGTCTGTCTGTCTGTGTGTGTGTGTGTGTGTGTGTGTGTGTGTGTGTGTGTGTGTGTGTGTGTGTGTGTGTGTCTCTCTCTTCACTGCATTGGATCATCTAGCCATCGTAACCACATTGCACTCGTCCCTCTGTGTCGATGCCCTGTAGATTTACTACAATTTAAAATTAATGTGACTTCGAGGGTCACGCTCTGGCTCAGAGGCGCAAGTAGAGTGGAGAATAGAAAAAAAACCGCTGGTCGCATCCCTTTGCTTTGTCCGCAGCAACAACCCGGCACACAAGTACTTCCTGGCGACGGACCCGGTGTCCGGCGCGCTCTACCTGTCGGACACCAACTCGAGGCAGATCTTCCGGGTTCGCTCGCCGACCGGGGCGCGTCCGCTGTCGGACAACTCGGAGGCGGTGGCGGGGACGGGGGAGCAGTGCGTGCCCTTCGACGAGGCCCGCTGCGGGGACGGGGGCAAGGCGGTGGAGGCCACCCTCATGAGTCCACGGGGTAAAAATACGCCACGGTTACACGCTTTGTTCCGCTCGAATGTTCCGACTCGAGACCCTATGTCTGATGTAGGTGCCATCGACTTGTGTGCAACGGGACCCTCCTGGCGCCCTCTGGGTCGCTATTTTACTTTTGTAGCTGTAAATAAATTTAGATTTGTGGTTATAAACAAAATCAGATTTGTAGTTGTAAACAATATCAGATTTGTGATTACGAACAAGATTAGATTTACTGTAAATAATATCAGATTGGGGGGCGCGGTGGCGCAGCGGGTTGGAACGGGTCCTGCTCTCCCGTGGGTCTGGGTTCGAGTCCCGCTTGGGGTGCCTTATGTCGGACTGACGTCCCATCCTGAGCGCGTCCCCTCCCCCTCCAGCCCCGTGTTGCCGGGTTAGGCTCTGGCTCGCCATGACCCTGTATGGGACAAGCACTTTCAGATGGTGTGTGTGTAATATCAGATTTGTAGCTGTAAACAAACTACATGATAATGTCGTGGCATCCGCCGTTTTCTTCTTTCATTGGTTTTCCCAAAAAAAAAAAAAAGCACAGGTAACATGGTAATACACGGTACATGCGTGGTAAGGGAGGTAACTGGTGCTTTTGTTTCCTCGCTCAGGCATCGCGGTGGACAAAAATGGACTCATGTACTTCGTGGACGCCACCATGATCCGCAAAGTGGACCAGAACGGCATCATCTCCACGTTGCTGAGAACCAACGACCTTACCGCGGTGCGACCGCTCAGCTGCGACGCCAGCATGGACGTGAGCCAAGTAAGCTGCTGCTCTCACGCGGGGGAATATTAATGTAAAACCTTTTATATTAATTGGGGGGAGGGAGGCGGGGTCACGCGGCGGACGTGCGATGGTCTGCGTTCCGCCGTTCAGGTGCGCCTGGAGTGGCCGACCGATCTGGCGGTAAATCCCATGGACAACTCTCTGTACGTCCTGGAGAACAACGTCATCCTGCGTATCACAGAGAACCACCAGGTGAGCATCATCGCCGGCCGGCCCATGCACTGCCAGGTGCCTGGTATCGACTACTCCCTCAGCAAGCTGGCCATCCACTCGGCTCTGGAGAGCGCCACCGCCATCGCCATCTCACACGCCGGTGTGCTCTACATCGCCGAGACAGATGAGAAGAAGATCAACCGCGTGCGACAGGTGAGCACCAGCGGCGAGATCTCCCTGCTGGCGGGGGCCGCGTCCGAGTGCGATTGCAAAAACGACGTGAACTGCAACTGCTTCGCGGGCGACGACGGCTACGCCACGGACGCCGGCCTCAACTCGCCCGCCTCGCTGGCCGTGTCGCCCGACGGCACCGTCTTCGTCGCCGACCTCAACAATATCCGCATCCGGGCGGTGCGCGCCAACCGGCCGAGGCCCGCGGCGGCCGGACGGTACCAGGTGGCCTCCCCCCGCGAGCAGGAGCTCTACGTGTTCAACGAGGAGGGTCTCCACGTGCAGACGGTCAGCCTGATCACCGGGGAACCGCTTCACAATTTCTCGTACGGGCCGGACGGCGAGCTGGTCGCGGTCGTAGACAACTGCAACAACACGGTGCGGGTGCGACGCGACGGGGTGGGCCAGGGGGGCGCCGGGCTGCTGCGCCTTGTCCTGCTGCCCGAGAACCAGGTCGTGACTCTGGGACTGGACCCCGCTGGCAGGCTTCGCGCCATCTCCACGCTCAACCAGGAGGTGGCGCTGCTGACTTATGCCGGGAACACCGGCCTGCTGGCGTCCAAGACGGACGAGACAGGATGGACCACGTTCTACGAGTAAGTTGGGGGGGAGTTGGTAAGAACAAGAGGGTGCGAACCGATGTACTACCAGACGCATACATCCTGGATGTGGCACAGTCTAAAATGCTGGCGCATGTTTCAGGTCAGGATTCTTCTTTTAGACCAAAACGTTCAGTTATCTGACACTTTTCACCACGGTACCTTACAATTGTTTACCCATTTGTAGAGCGGGATAATTTTACTGGAGCAGTTTAGGGTAAGCACCTTTGCTCAAGGGTACTACAGGAAGAGGTGAGATTTGAACCTATGACCTTTGGGCCTAAAGGCAGCAGCTCTAACCACTACGCTCGCTGCTGTTCGTTGCCACCCTGTAGATGTACTTCGGACCACGTTTACATTTCCGGTACACCAGTAAACAGTATGCTGCACGCCCCTACGAAGGTATAGTATACTAGTAAATGACTGAGATTTACTGCTCTTTGCAGAGCCTCCCATTCCTTCCCCCAGTGACCCCCCCGTTGTAATTCTGTTTTTTATTCACACTGAGCTCATAATTTATTGCTTGTACCCGAGTTATAAACTGAACAAACCACACAGTTCGGTAACGTGGCAATTGAGGACTTGTTAAAAATTCCATTCGTTTTAAACCAGATTTTGCACTAGATGAACCCAATAATTATAAATATAAGACATATAAATATTCCTGACTTCATGTTTGTAGACTAGTAAGTTTGTGTCCTTTTTCTCCACGGCTGCTCCTTCGCGGCTGCGTCAAATGTTTCATCTCCGCTCCGACGCATCGTTATAAGTTTCCCGACAGTTTCACTGTGCATCCTGAGAGCAAAGGATCCGTCACACCGCGTGACAGTCGGCTGCTCTTCACGAGGAAGAGCACCGGCCTGCGCGGCCCCCCCCCCACGGCAGAACGTCCACCGCTGTGTCGTCTTCCTGCAGGTACGACAGCGAGGGCCGTCTCACCAACGTGACGTACCCCACCGGCGTGGTCGTGAGCTTGCACTACGAAATCGAGCGCTCCATCAACATCGACGTAGAGAGCTCAAACAGAGACGGCGATGTCAGCATCGTCACCAACCTGTCCTCTGTGGAGGCCTCCTATACCGTGGTGCAGGGTAAGTGCGTCCCTTCGTCAAACACATTTACATTTATTTGCCAGACACTTTTCTCCAAAGAATCTTGCAACGAACTCTACGTAGTGTTATGAGCCCACACCCCTTATTCACCGCGGTGACTTACACTGCTAGATACACTACTTACATTGGGTCACTCATCCATACATCAGTGGAACAAACACACACACTCTCTCTGTCACTCATACACTATGGGTGAAACTGAGCAGCATGTCTTTGGACTGTGGTAGGAAACCAGAGCACCCAGAGGAAACCCACACAGACACAGGGAGACCATGCAAACTCCACACAGACTGAGCGGGGATCGAACCCATGACCTCTCACATCACCCAGGTGCTGTGAAACAGCAGCACTACTCACTGGCACTTTTCTCCAAAGTGACTTACAATGTTAAGGTACTTGTATGAGTCTTTACCCATTTAAAGAGGCTGGGTAATAATTTTAATGGAGGGATTGAGGGTGAGTACCTTGCTCATGGGTACTATAACTGGAGGTGGGATTCGAACCAAAGGCAGCAGCTCGAACCACTACGCTACCAGCTGCCCCCGTTTACGTTCACATTAATTTGTTCAGCAGACGCTTTTCTCCAACGCGACGCACATCTCAGAGAACAATAGAGCGAGTGCGTTACATCACCACGGTATCTCACTCGCTGACAGCTCCGTCGGTGGTGAACATAACTGTCTGTCGCCACATAATGAATAGCAACGAGGGCATCAGCTTCCAACAGCTCATTTCGTTCTTCGCTGTCAATGGACTGTAGCTCAAGCACATGGGCGCCGAACCAAAGCATCTTAATGGCTTTGAGAATTACGAAACAGAGCATGATATATATTTATATATAGCGGTTGAGAATATTACCGCTTTGATCAGTTTGCTCTGTATTTTAAATACTTGGTATTTGACGTTGTGTTTAAATTTAAGTGCGTCCTTTTGGATGGTGTGTTTTGCTCGACACGTGGGAAACAAAGATTTTAAATAGCGAGAAAAACACACCTTTCCGTCTCTCTATCACGTCGCATTTACTCGCTTAGCTGATACTTTCTCCTCCAAAACATCTTCCACTGTTAAGCTATTTACCCATTTATACAGCTGAGTAATTTTACTGGAGTAATTTTACCCCACTGCTGTAAGAGAGTTCAACACTCACCAGTGTGCCACCTATTGCACCTAGAATTTGCACTGATCCCTCCAAGCACATCACTTGCGTTGTCACTTTTAAATATTCTGGTTATTTATTGTTATTGACATTATTTATTGTTTTTTTGTGCGTAGCACTATCTATTGTGTTGTCTACAGTCTGCGGAGAAGCACTCATGCGAGAATCTCATAGTACTTTGTACTTATGGCAATAAACCGCAAACTTGAACTAGGGTCAGTCCCTTGCTCAACAGTACTACAGCTGGCGGTGGGATTTGAACCTATAACCTTCAGGGCCAAAGGCAGCATTTCTAATCACTATTCTACCAACTGCCCCAACATAGTAGAGTAAGTTATAATATGATAAAATAGAAAATAAGTTATACTCTTATAAAATAAGTAAAATAATACAATAAGCGTAGAAATATTTATAAAACCACCTAAGCAACTTGCAAGAGAGACGAAATAGTGGATAAAACTCAGAAGCAAGCAATTTACTCGGCGCCTTTATCAATAACTCGGGATTCCTGCAGCGAATTAACTGTGCTGAACTGGACCTCAAATTACTAGGAATTTATTCTAATCGACAGTGAAATTGGGACGATGGAGAGCAGTTCGAGTTTGTAACTGCTGCGTCTAAGCAGCGTGTGGTTTTGGCGCTTTTCTCCAAATGCCAGACCGTCGTGGTCTTACCATCATTTGTAACTCTTCGGTCAAGTAAAGTTGTGCCGTTTGCAGACCAGGTTCGGAACACCTACCAGCTATGCAGCAACGGCTCGCTGCAGGTGACGTACGCCAACGGGATGGGCATGAGTTTCCACACGGAGCCCCACGTCCTGGTGGGTGCGGTGAGCCCCACCATCGGGCGCCGCAACATCACGCTGCCCGCTGACAACAGCCTCAACTCCATCGAGTGGAGGCTCCGAAAGGAGCAGAACAAGGGCAAGGTCACCGTCTTCGGGCGGAAGCTGCGGGTGAGAAAGACCTCCGTCCAGTCGCGCTCTCACCTCTGCACCCGAGTTTTTCGTTGCCACGTTGTCCTTTCCAACCTGCCTACTCGAGCCACATCTCCTTACGCTGTGAGAGAGAACTTCAGAAACAACTTTTCTTAATGTTTCGCGCCTGAAAATGTTGGTTTCAAAGCGAATCAAGTGTCTCGCTCACACCAATGTGTATGTGTACATTCACTTTAAGGGGTTCTCGACAACAGAAGCCCTTTGCCTCATTTGTTAGCATGCCGGGGTGGGACAGGGGTCAACGAGATGGCAAGGTAAAGATCGATAACGTTGATTCCCCTCATAATGCGGCAGGCCCACGGCAGGAACCTGCTCTCTATCGACTTCGACCGGAACACGCGCACTGAAAAGATTTACGACGACCACCGCAAGTTTATGTTGCGCGTCATGTATGACGCCCAGGGCCGCCCAGCCATGTGGCTACCTAGCAGCAGCCTGGCCGTGGTCAACGTGTCCTACGCTGCCAGCGGTCAACTGGTGGGCCTGCAGCGTGGCAGCATGAGTGAGAAGATCGAGTTCGACTCCTTGGGTCGCATCCTGACTCGATCCTTTGTGGATGGCAAGGTGTGGAGCTTCAGCTACTTGGATAAGGTGGGTTGGCTCCTCAAAGACGAGTCAATCAAAAACCAAAGAGAGATTTATAGTAAGCTGGTAATGTCTCACTTGTACTTTTGCACCTCAGCTGTCAAGATTTCCTTTTTTTGCAGTCTATGGTGTTGCTCCTGCAGACCCAGAGACAGTACGTCTTTGAGTTTGACACCTCTGGCCTCCTCACGGCTGTCACCATGCCCAGCGTTGCAAGACACACAATGTCCACCCACGTGTCCATAGGCTACATTCGTAACGTTTACAATCCACCGGAGAGCAACGCCTCCGTCATCCACGACTTCAGCCAAGACGGCCGCCCTCGCGCCACCTTCTTTCTTGGCACTGGTAGACGGGTCCTCTACAAGTACGGCAGGCTCGGCAAGTTGTCCGAGGTCCTGTACGACAGCACGGCCGTCACCTTCGGGTACGATGACACCTCCGGCGTTCTCAAGATGGTCAGCTTGCAGAGCGGTGGATACTCCTGTACCATCCGCTACCGCAAGATGGGCCCATTGGTCGACAAACAGATCTACCGCTTCTCTGAGGAAGGCATGGTCAACGCCCGCTTCGACTACACCTACCACGACAACAGCTTCCGAATCGCCAGCATGAAACCCGTCATCAGTGAGACACCGCTACCCGTGGACTTGTACCGCTATGACGAGATCTCGGGCAAGGTGGAACACTTCGGAAAGTTTGGCGTCATCTACTACGACATCAACCAGATCATCACCACGGCGGTGATGACTCTCACCAAGCACTTTGACACACACGGGCGCATCAAGGAGGTGCAGTACGAGATCTTCCGCTCTCTCATGTACTGGATGACTGTGCAGTATGACAGCGTGGGCCGCGTGATCAAACGAGAGCTTAAAATCGGCCCTTACGCCAACACAACGCAGTACAGGTATGAGTATGACGGTGACGGGCAGCTTAGCGGAGTTAAGGTTAACAACTGGTCTGCCTGGCGCTACAGTTATGACCTCAACGGCAACTTGCACCTGCTGAACCCGGGCAACAGCGCTCGCCTGCTGCCCCTGCGCTACGACCTACGTGATCGCATCACCCGCCTAGGCGATGTGCAGTACCACCTCGACGAGGATGGCTTCCTCAGCCAGCGCGGCACCGACTTCTTCGACTACAACTCCAAAGGCCTGCTGGTGCGTGCCTACAGCCGCGCCCCCGGAGGGTGGCAAGTGCAATACAACTACGACGGCCTGGGCCGCCGCGTCTCCAGCAAATCTAGCCTCGGCCAGCACCTGCAGTTCTTCTACGCCGACTTGAACAATCCAACGCGCGTCACCCACGTGTTCAACCATTCCAGCTCAGAGATCACCTCACTCTACTACGACCTGCAAGGCCACCTGTTCGCCATGGAGGTGAGCAGCGGGGAGGAGTACTACATCGCCTCCGACAACACCGGCACGCCGCTCGCCATCTTCAGCAGCAACGGGCAGATGGTCAAGCAGCTGCAGTACACGGCCTACGGCGAAATCTACCACGACTCCAACCCTGAGTTCCAGCTGGTGGTGGGCTTCCACGGGGGGCTGTACGACCCCCTCACCAGGCTTGTGCACTTCACCCAGCGGGACTACGACGTGCTGGCTGGCCGCTGGACGGCGCCGGACTACACCCTCTGGCGGAGGATCGGCAAAGAGCCAGCTCCCATCAACCTGTACATGTTCAAGAACAACAACCCCTTGAGCGACGTGCTGGACATCAAGAACTACGTCACAGGTACTGAGAGATGTACGGGGGCGAGGTCGTACCGTGAAACCGACGACGGGAGGGTTCACACAGCAACGGAATCATAGATGAGTTTGGCAACATGGTCACATTTGTAGCCCCTATTGCTCTGCTCTTGATGTAGAAATCGAACAATGTAGCAACCACACATTTACATTTAGTCATTTAGCTGATGCTTTTCTGCAAAGCGACTTACAACGTTAGTCTGCCTACACTAATTTACCCATTTATACAGCTGGGTAATTTTTAATGGTGCAGTTTAGGGTAAGTACCTTGTTCAACGGTACTACAGCAAAATGTGGGGATCAAACCCACAAGTCCAAAGGCACCAGCTCTCCCCCCACATGACATAACAATGTATTTCTTGAGTTTTGCTTTATACAACGGGCTCGTTCTTCCGATAGCATAACGTGTTGTTGAGCTACTGACAGCAGCGCCGGAGCAGAAATATTAAATTTCAGGGAACGCAAGTTCTGAATGACAAAGTCAAACCAAATCAGTACGCGCCACCGTCAGCAAGCTGTCCAATTAAGATAATTTAATTCCCAAACATAAACATAAGTGTCATTTGCCAGAACGTATTGCGAAGACCTGTGTTGTCAAGGATATCATTAAATATAAATGAAAAGATTATCATTGTTTCCGTTCCTTTTAAATTCTAGACCCAATAACTGCCATTACAGGCAGCCATACCCAAGTTCTGTTTTTAATTTTTTTTTTTGTTCGGTTGCCCCAATTACATCTTCTCTTTTTATGAATGCTATTAATTCCCAGAGATATGCGTTTGCTGTAAAGGGCAGTTCTTTGTTATCGTTTAGTTAACCACTACTGAGAGTGAGCAAAGTGGCCTGAACAGCATTGGCTTTGTATCCCAGACAACATACACAGTATGTGATGTAGTCAGATCTCACCGAGTTCTCAGCATCTGTTCATAAGTATATTTGAGGCCCAATATTAACAAAGGAGCTCATTACAAAACTTGCTGTGTTTCCAGTCATCGTTGTGATCATGACACGTGCAGCAGTACCATGTTTTTGACACGGAATGCTGTGTCGTGACTCAGGCTGACGTGGGATAACGATGACCTTTGACATGGGTAACAACTGCTGTCCCGTCGACTGCCATTCTGAATAAACGGTGAGCGATTGTGACATCATAAATTTAGGTCAAGATGTTTCACTGTCATCATAATGTCATCCTCAGATGTGAAGAGCTGGCTGGTGATGTTTGGATTCAAGCTCAGCAACATCATACCTGGATTCCCGAAGCACTCCGTCTACTTCGTGGAGCCTCCTTACGAGCTGCTGGCCACTCAGGAGTGCGAGAACTCACAGGTGAGTTGCTGCCGTAGCGACCGAGCGCGCTGTCCGGCAGGCGTGATCGCCGGACGGCGTCAAAGGTGAAATACGCCCAGGACATTTCTGATGGGTGTAACAGATTCAATTATTTACGTTTATTCATTTATCTGGCGCTTTTCTCCAAAGCGACTTGGAACGTTAAGCTCCTTTCAATTATTTGCCCATTTATACAGCTGGGTAATTTTACTGGAGCAATTCTGGGTAAGTACCTTGTTCAAGGCTACTACAGCTGGAGGTGGGATTCAGAGCGGCAACCTTTTTGGCTCCAAAGGCAGCAGCTCTAACCGCTACGCTACCAGTTGCCCCATTTTTTTAAAACGTCTGTAGCAAAAGCTCTTTGGTTGTGTTCCGTTCCACATTGCGCTGTGCGATCTCAAACGCCGGCCGTGTCTTTTTCCTGATCCTGTGACCTCCCTGCAGCTGATGACGGGGGTGCAGCAGGCAGCGGAACGACACAACCAGGCCTTCATGGCACTGGAGGGGCGGCTGCTGAACAAAAAGCACCGAGCCAAGCGGGACCGACCCGGTCACTGGTACGGCACCGGCGTCCCCATTGTCGGGCGCGGCATCATGCTGGCGGTGAAGGACGGCGTCGTGACGACATCTGTAACCAGCATGGCCGGCGAGGACGGCCGCAAAGTGGCGCTGGTGCTCAACAACGCCATCTACCTGGAGGGCACGCACTACACGCAGGACGGCCGCGACTGCCACTTCTTTGTCAAAGTGGGCTCTGCGGACGGGGACTTGCTGGCACTGGGGCTGGCCAACGGACACAGGACGATGGAGAGCGGCGTCAACGTGACGGTGAGCGGACGGTCGCGGCGCGGCGCCACCGTGGAGTTCCGTGTCGCGGCACTGTCCCTTAGCGTGCGCTACGGGCAGGCGCCGGACGTGGAGGACAGGGAGCGAACGCGGCTCCTGGAGCTCGCTCGCCAGAGGGCGTTGTCGCAGGCCTGGATGCGAGAGCAGCAGCGCGCCCGGGAGGCCAGGGAGGGCACGCGACTCTGGACCGACAGTGAGCGGCAGCAGCTGCTCTCCACGGGGAGGGTGCAGGGCTATGATGGGTACTATGTGCTGCCCGCCGAGCAGTACCCCGAGCTGGCAGACAGCAGCACCAACATCCAGTTCCTGCGACAGAATGAGATGGGCAGGAGGTAACAGATGCCAGGCTCCCGCGCACTTTCCTCTCCTAAGGAGAACACATGGGGACACACAGTGACAGCTGCAGGGACTTCTGAAAAGGAAAAAAAATAACTGACTGCCACTGGCAAAAAAAAAAAAAAAAAAAAAAAAAAAAAACAAAAAAATTAACAAGCTTTGTTACAGGCAAAGCACTCGAGAAGCACTGAAATGTTGAAAACAAAACAAAACTTTTTCAGACAAAATGTTAAAAACAAGAAAAAAAAAGCCCTTTTTTTCTTAAAAAAATAAAATATTTTCACCCTTTTTGGGGGCTTGTGAACCAGTGGATGACGCTCAGATGCTTCGGTGTAGTCTGGATGTAACATTGAACTGGATGGGACCAAAAGCATGAAAAATTCTGAGTTGGTCTAAAAGAACATGTGACGGAACGCCAAGGGACATCATCAGTTTAAAAAAAAAAAAAAAAAGAAAAAAAAAAATCACACACATTTCTAGAGTCCAGTGGTTGGAGTTTACAGTGTAAAAAGTGATGGAAAAGACAGCGGTGTAATAAATCAATAAATCAATCCAGTATCCAGCGGCTTCGTCACACCAGTACTGTGGTCCGTATGTCTGCAGGAACAGCCAGTTACACCGTAAATAAGAAGAATTAAAACTGGTTTGGTTTGAATGAAAAGAAAACGAAACATTACAAATACATGGTGTGAAGAGTCAATCATAATAAAAAAAAAAAAAAAATCTCATCTCAGGCTGCTCATCCAATGACCTAAAACCATTAACTGCTCTTCTGTCGACTTGTAAACTACTTCTGTCCGTTAAAAAGAAATTCATTGCAAAAACATTTTTTTAAACTGAAATACAGAAAATTGTGGCTATATTTGCAGAACAACATTATTTTATTCCGGTGAATAAGGTCAGTTTTGTTTTGTTCGTATTTGAACACTTGTTCACAGGTTAATAAGGAAATAGAATCTCAATCAAGAATCGAGAAATTAAAATTCCTTTTAGATTTTTAATCTTATGTTGCTTATCTGTTATTTATTTTTTCTTATTACTCTAAGACAATCACTGAGGAATATTTCATTTTAATTTATATACAGAGCCAGATCGATGGATTTTTCTTTGGAAAGGTATGAATTGTTCTTTAAAAAGTTTAATTTCCTGCCAAGCAAATTATAGTCACAGACAAAAAAAAAAAAAAAAATGTAAAGTGTTTTAAATTGTTTATACTTTCAATAAAGTCTTTGAAACTGTGAAACTTGTTTTTCTAAATATAACTGTTATGTAAAGTGTGTAGCGCTATCTATACACTGCACAGTAGAACATTTTTCAAAAAGTTTTGTGCACTGATTTCTGACAGGAACTGGTTTACTACGGTATGTCCAAACCAATAGTTGCCAATTACTACTATAAAGTGTAACGCTTTACTTCTAATAAACAACATGAAACGCTACCCTGTAGTCGTTTGTTATTGAAATTATCGGTGCATCTTAGTTTTCAAGAAACCTTGAAGGAAGTACACCAGCGAGCGTTTCCTTTTATCGACTGTACGGAAAGGCCTTTTCGGAAAATATACAAAGAACTGTAAAAATATCGATTCAGGAAGCATCCATCAGAAAGGCAGTTATCCATCCATCCATCTTCCTCCGCTTTTATCCGGGGCCGGGTCGCGGGGGCAGCAGTCCGAGCAGAGTCCTCCAGACTTCCCTCTCCTCACACACCTCCTCCAGTTCCTCTGGGGGAACCCCAAGGCGTTCCCAGGCCAGCCGGGAGACATAGTCTCTCCAACGTGTCCTGGGTCTGCCCCGAGGCCTCCTCCCAGCGGGACAAGCCCGGAACACCTCCCCAGGGAGGCGTCCAGGAGGCATCCGGAACAGATGCCCGAGCCACCTCAACTGGCTCCTCTCGATGCGGAGGAGCAGCGGCTCTACTCCGAGCTCCTCCCGGGTGACCGAGCTCCTCACCCTATCCCTAAGGGTGCGCCCAGCCACTCTGCGGAGGAAACTCATTTCTGCCGCTTGTATCCGCAATCTCATTCTTTCGGTCATGATCCAGAGTTCATGACCATAGGTGAGGGTAGGAACGTAGATCGACCGGTAAATTGAGAGCTTCGCCTTACGACTCAGCTCCCTCTTCACCACAACAGACCGGTACAATGACCGCATTACTGCGGACGCCGCACCGATCCGTCTGTCAACCTGCCGCTCCATTTTTCCCCTCACTCGTGAACAAGACCCCGAGATACTTGAACTCCTCCACTTGAGGGAGCAACTCCCCCCTAACCCGGAGGGGGAAATCCACCTTTTTCCGACTGAGAACCATGGCCTCGGATTTGGAGGTGCTGATTCTCATCCCCGCCGCTTCGCACTCGGCTGCAAAGCTCCCCAGTGCACGCTGCAAGTCTTGACTTGATGAAGCCAACAGGACCACATCGTCCGCAAAAAGCAGAGACGAGATCTCGCGGCCACCAAAACAGACACCCTCCGTTCCCTGGCTGCGCCTAGAAATTCTGTCCATGAAGATAATGAACAGAATCGGTGACAAAGGGCAGCCCTGGCAGAGTCAAACATGCACCGGGAACAGGTCTGACTTACTGCCGGCAATGCGAACTAAGCTCCTGCTCCGGTCATACAGGGAACGAACAGCCCGTAGCAACGAGCCCCGAACCCCATAATCCCGAAGTACCTCCCATAGGATGCCACGAGGGACACGGTCGAATGCCTTCTCCAGGTCCACAAAACACATATGGACTGGTTGGGCAAACTCCCACGAACCCTCCAACACCCTAGTGAGGGTATAGAGCTGGTCCAGTGTTCCACGGCCAGGGCGAAAACCGCATTGCTCCTCCTGAATCCGAGGTTCGACTATCGGGCGGATTCTCCTTTCCAGTACCCTGGCATAGACTTTCCCAGGGAGGCTAAGGAGTGTGATCCCCCTGTAGTTGGAACACAATCTCCGGTCCCCCTTCTTAAAAAGAGGGACCACCACCCCGGTCTGCCAGTCCAAAGGCACCGTCCCCGAACTCCACGCGATGCTGCAGAGGCGTGTCAGCCAAGACAGCCCCACAACATCCAGAGACTTGAGAAACTCGGGGCGGATCTCATCCACCCCCGGAGCCTTGCCACCGAGGAGTTTTTTGACCACCTCAGCAACTTCAGCCAGGGTAATGGACGAGTCCCCCTCCAAGTCCCCAGCCTCAGCTTCCTCTACGGAAGGCGTGTCGGAGGGATTAAGGAGATCCTCAAAGTACTCCTTCCACCGCCCAAGGACATCCTCAGCTGAGGTCAGCAGCGCACCACTTCCACTGTAAACAGTGTTGGCGGAACACTGCTTCCCCCCTCTGAGTCGCCGGACGGTTTGCCAGAATCTCTTTGAGGCCGACCGAAAGTCTTCCTCCATGGCCTCACCGAACTCCTCCCAAGCCCGAGTTTTTGCCGCGGCGACTGCCAGAGCCGCGCTCCGTTTGGCCCGTCGGTACCTGTCAGCTGCTTCAGGAGTCCCATGAGCCAGCCAGGCCCGATAGAACTCCTTCTTCAGCTTGACGGCATCCCTTACTTCTGGTGTCCACCACCGTGTTCGGGGATTGCCGCCGCGACAGGCGCCGGAGACCTTATGGCCGCAGCTCCGAACCGCCGCCCCAACAATGGAGGCGCGGAACATAGTCCATTCAGACTCGATGTCCCCCACCTCCCTCGGGACCCGGTTGAAGCTCTGTCGGAGGTGGGAGTTGAAGACCTCTCTGACAGGGGCCTCCGCCAAACGTTCCCAACAGACCCTCACTATGCGTTTGGGCCTGCCAGGTCTGTCCAGCTCTTTCCCCCGCCATCGAATCCAGCTCACCACCAGGTGGTGATCAGTTGACAGCTCAGCCCCTCTCTTCACCCGAGTGTCCAAGACATATGGCCGAAGGTCAGAAGAAACGACTACAAAGTTGATCATCGACCTCCGACATAGGGTGTCCTGGTGCCAAGTGCACTGATGGACACCCTTATGCATGAACATGGTGTTTGTTATGGATAAACCGTGACTAGCACAGAAATCCAATAACAACTCACCGCTCGGGTTCAGATCAGGGAGACCGTTCCTCCCAGTCACGCCCCTCCAGGTATCACTGTCACTGCCCACGTGGGCGTTAAAGTCCCCCAGTAGAACGACAGAGTCCCCAGTGGGAGCGCTTTCCAGCACGCCCCCAGGGACTCTAAAAAGGCCGGGTACTCTACACTGCTGCTAGGCGCATAAGCACAAACGACAGTGAGAGACCGTTCCCTGACCCGAAGGCGTAGGGAGACGACCCTCTCATTCACCGGGGTAGACTCCAACACATGGTGGCTGAACTGGGGGGCTATTAATAAGCCCACACCCGCCCGCCGCCTCTCACCTTGGGCAACGCCAGAATAGCGGAGAGTCCACCCTTGATCGAGAAGAGTGGTTCCAGAACCCAAGCTGTAAGTGGAAGTGAGCCCGACTATATCTAGACGGTATCTCTCAACTTCCCGCACCAGCTCAGGCTCCTTCCCCGCCAGTGAGGTGACATTCCAAGTCCCAAAAACCAGAGTTGGCCCCCGAGGTTTGGGTCGGCCGAGCACTCGGCCCCGACCACCGCCCAAATCACAATGCACCGGCCCCTTACGGTTTCTCCGGCAGGTGGTGAGCCCACCGAAGAACGGCTCCACGTCATGGCTTCGGGCTGAGCCCGGCCAGGCCCCGTGGGCATAGACCTGGCCACCAGGCGCTCGCATGCAAGCGAGCCCCCCCCCCCCCCCAAGGCCTGGCTCCAGGGTGAGGCCCCGGTGACCCCATACCGGGCGGGGTAAACGAAAGCCTTGATTTTTTCTTCATAAGGGGTTTTTGAACCGCGCTTTGTCTCGTCTGTCATCCAGGACCTGTCTGCCATGGGAGACCCTACCAGGGGCATATAGCCCCAGACAACATAGCTCCTGGACTCATTCAGGTACTCAAACCCCTCCACCACGGTAAGGTGGCGGTTCACGGAGGGGCAGAAAGGCAGTTATTACGTTGGAAAAGGGCAGCGGTAACGCTCCATCCACCAGCGTGCCATAGGTTGCCTGTATGGCAATTTGAGCAGGAAACATGCACCTAGAACCAGAACCAGAAATAAAAAGCTAGTGAAGCACACAGCTCCCAGAGTGCCGCTGGGCTGAAACACGCTCGAGCGGAAAATAAACCGCATATGCTGAGCAGCGATATGTGATAACGGGAGTTGGGAGAAAAGCAAACGCCGTGAGTGCTGATCGAGACGGAAGGGACACAGCGGCAGCCCCGGCAAAAAAGGAAGCGGACGGTGGAAGGCGCTACCTGGGGGCTTGTGCAAGGCTGTCGAACCTTCCGTGAAGTAAATCGTGCCACTGACGCGCGAGCGTGACGGCAGCCATCGAGTGGTCTTCGGCACGATCAAGCTCGGCAGCTCCAACGGAACTCAAGCGGAGCTGCCGAGAAGGTCGCCCATCATCCTGCGTAAAAGGCAACATGGTGTACCGAGCACCAGTCCCACGCTGACGGAAGGTCACGGGAGGTCCTGGGAGCCTGCAGCGTCGAGTTGCTCCTCAACAGCCACGAGCAAGGGAATCTGCAGCCGTGCCATCGACAACGCAGGCAGGGGGGAGAATACAGAGAATGCAAGGGAAGGCAAAATGGCAAGTCGACAAGTGGGAACAAAACGCAGGCCGAAAGCAGCGTTAGGACCTACTACAGGAAGCACTTCATCTTGTTTGGGTCACACCATAAAAGCACAGTAAGAATGAAGAGTTGCATCTTCAAATACAAGTCAGTTTACTGTGGTGCCCAGACCTTCTTTTCCCCAACAAGTCTCCAGCTCCTGCCGATCTCCAGGAGAATCACATGCCTGCAATAGAATCCATCCAACGTGTCCAGGGTCTGCGTCAGGCTCTCAATCCCCAGAGGGATGTGCCCAGTGTAGCTCCATCGGGAGCCGACCAGGGTGCATTCTGACAATATGACCGAACCGCTTCAACCGTCTCCTTTCGATCTAGAGGACCAGGGACTCCAAGCCTCTTTTGCAGAGGTTTGCAGAGCTCCTCACCCTGTCATGGAGAACGAGCACAGCAATCCTGTGGAGAAACCACATTTCAGACATTTGTGCCCATAGTCTCCATCAACGGAGCATCACTGCCGGGCTTGCGTATCACAGCAAACCCACTAAGACCTTCATGAGTACACACAAACAATGCAACGAAGAGCCCAGATTTGCACTACCGGGACCCAGGCCTGGGGGAGGCATTCGCCAGCGAGTGCCTTGTGATTGGTCGATTCGCACAACCCCATCAGGCTCAGACAGAAATGACATCATGGAGCCACCTCATGAAGGCACCACCTGTAAGGTGAAAGGTTGACTTCAGGTGTGGGATTAGGCAGGGAACAGCAAAATGGAACAGCGAAACAGACTTTTCAACCACAGGGTGTGTCCAATTATGGGATGATTCAGGTAGTTCTTTGTGTAACTCATATTTCAAAAGTCTATTTAAGCTCATTCTTCCATTAATAGGTAACATTGCTATTCATGTGGCATTCTGTTCAAATAAGAGGCACAAAAACATTGTGCAACAGCAAAAAAAATTTTATTTAACGGCTTTGCGTCCTTCTCACAATCGGTCAGAACGTTTCTACACATCTCCTACCAAACATTTGCTCTGCGCCGCTCTGCTCGATCAGCAGCAGGTACCAACATCAGTGATCCTGTCGCAAACTAAAGGCTTTCGACCCTACAGTGTCCATTAAAAGACAAAAGGAGGGGGGGAGAAAAAAAAAAAAAAAAAAAAAAGTCTTTGACCAACAGAAACAATCTTCCAGTGTTTCCTACTCATTAACACAAGAGACTGAAAATAATAGTGGCATGACACTAAAACAAGTACACTTTCAATAAGCAAATGCACCTGTGACACAACTTCAAGGTCTAATTTTACACATTGGGACCATTTTATACATTTATTTAATTGATCCACTTCTTCACTGAGCTGCCTTGCTGACACCGAAGGAGGACACATTTGCTTGAAGTGCCATTATTTGCCTGCTTTCTGGACGGTAAAACAAGTCACCACGTTTGTGCTTTTAACCCCTTTTTTGTTAGACTTTCAGTTAAACTACTCTATGTAAAACAATGCATGGTGTGGACAGGAAACAGAATTACACTGATTGCAAAGGGCAAGCGGTCAAACTACCACCCAAAAAAATATTTCCTTAATTTTTCTGCAATAATCACACTTTAAAGTGGCAAAAATTGTTTTTCCCACAACAAGTAAAGCTTGGTCTGTTAATAATCCTGATCATATTTATGTCCAAGACATTACAACAGTACAACACAGAAATGAACTGGACCCAAAAAGCTGAAAGAAGAAAAAAAAAAAAATACAGCACAGAAAGCTAAACAGGAGGAGGGAGTGAATCAACTCAGACAAAAGATACCGTTGATCCGAAACTATGGAAATGAGGAATGGAGTGAAAAAACATTTCGGTCGGACATAAGTATTGTGTGCTAGTGCCAAAAGGGAAGAGAACGTGAGACATCTGGTTCACAGAGAATGATTAAACAAAACATGTTCATAGAAAAAAGAAAAAAAAAAAAAATTTTTTAAAAAGCCACATGATTTGAGGGAGAGAGCGGGTTAATGTTAAACCATCACACCGAGCTCAGTTGGGAGTCGCACTTTCCCACCCTGATCGTCAGTGGAAGACCGTCTGCCGCCAGCGCTTGTCGTACAGGAAAGGCCAGAGGCTGTCGCGTACGGCGACTTTGAAGGGCGTGGGCTCCACGCCGAGCCCCAGCGACTCGAGGCGCGAACACTCCAGCTGGGAGTTGTGAGGACGCTGAGCCCCCGCCCCCGCCGGCTGCTCGGTCAGCTGTGTGAGGAGGAGGTTCAGCGAAAGCAGGGGAAGAGCAGTGTCAGTGACATCACTGATACACAGAGTCAAGGTCAAAGGATCACTTTACTGCTTTTCAGGGTTAAACCCAAGAAGAGTCACAGGGAGGGTATTATTGATGCTGCTGCAAGAGAAAGCAAACCTAAAACCACGACAATATTATCCATTGGACAGTGCAAGTTACACATAAGTACGTCATCAATAATATTACTATGAAAGTTCAATAAAACTTTGCAGGAAGACAGTGATGGACTGCAATGTAACAGGAGCTCAGCAGAAAGCTTAAGGAAACTGTTCTCTCTCATATACAATAAGTGGCACAGAAGTCAATCAGACCACTGATAAAATTACTGTAAGACTAAGTTTAACATAAGATCATTAGAAAACCATTACAGATTAACGAGAGCCAAGATACAGTACACATGTACAATACAACCACTGTGCACTTCTTGTGCCACTTTAATGGACTTGAAGCATTAGCATAATGTGGAGGTACAAATTAGTTTTACCATAAAGAGTTGAGTTCAAAGAGCTGTTTACCGTAGCATGGAATAAAGCGAGAAATTAAATATACCTTCTGCTCGCTCCCCTACGTTTAAGCGGAAAATTGCAGATAAAATTAATACAACACTGTGGGATAGCAATTCACACTATTTAATGACAAGTATTAAATGTTAAAATTACCAAAACAAGCAACTAGTATAAATCAGGAGTAACACCACAGTTACAGCCTGATATCAGTTCTCTAATAGCAGGAGATCACGTGAAACAGTAGTGATTAATGGCAAAATGGTGCTAGTTAGCGCTATACATGTGTGTGTAGACATGAATGCTATTTATCCTTAACTAAATCAACTTACTTAATCAGAACTTTCAATGTTACCCATCATACACAGTTTTACCTGTTAGTTCCAGGTTACATCAGACAGCTGACTGATCATCTCTGTCTTTGTGAGGGTTTGGTGGTTAAAGACAAGTCTGAAGATGATTTTCTTAAAAAGCCAAAAATACCAGAATTCTGTACTGTGCAATGGTTACGCCACACAATACAAAAAAAAAAGTGTTTAAGTGTAAATAAATTTACATTTGCTCATTTAGCTGATGCTTTTCTCTAAAGCAACATGTTACGCTACTAAATTTTTTCTCTCCCCATTTGTACAGCTGAGTTTTTTTTTTTTTTTTTACTGGAGCAATTTACACTAAAGTACCTTGCTAATGGTATTACAGCAGTGCGCGAGATGTGATCCTGCGACCTTCGGATCCAAAGCCAACAGTTCTAACCGTTACGCCATCAGTTGGGTGCATACAAAGGTGCAGCACAAACACTCCATCCCAAGCTGCTGCTGTCTGGATGATAAGGCTGCAAGCTGTCCTCTCTCTCTCTCTATCTCTCTCTTTCTCACCCCACCCGACCCCACCCCACCACCCTGTGCCCCCACCCTCTCTCACCGGAATTAGGTGGCTGCTAGGCAAGTTGAAGGCATCTGCAATGGCGCAGGCCATTTCATACTTGGTCATCTGTTCCTTGCCAGAGTAGTGAAATATCCCTCGCAGGGATGAGTCCTGAAAGGAGCACACGCACAGTAACAGTAGGTTGTGGGCTCAGAAAAAGCATAGTGATTTCTGTACTAGTTATTGTGAATATGCTTGTTCAATTTCCATTGTTCAATTCAAGCATGTACAGTCCATTCCAGCCACTTTTTGGTGCAGGGATGGGGTCCCAGACAGCCAGCTGTCCAGCTTAACACAGTGCATATGACTGATTCCAGACATGGTGTTAGACACAGTAGAGTCACTGTAACATGACATTCCAGCTCGTTTTAGGACCCAGTTTTTGTTACACTTGATAACTTCCTTTTTCCTTCTTTTTCAGACAATGTTACCACATTGTTGAAATTTTGAAATTCCTTCCTTTAAAAAAAAAAAAAAAAAAAAAAAAAAAAAAATTTAAATCTAACCTTCTGGCCAGTCCCAGTTACATGTATCTAAAATTAATCATCTGTCCTAAAATGCAACGATCGACCGATCACGAGTATATGTCACTGCATCTGAAATACAGCCCGTTGTTATTCTTTTTAAGTTTGTTCAGTTATCGTATCTGTGTTTATATTGCCCCGTGGGTAATTTAGGTCAGCAGCACGCGCTGAGGGCTCACCTGCAGCCTACGCTCGGCCATCAGTCGACACAGGCGTGCTACATCGTTGACGTAGGTGGGGAAGCGCTGCTGGCAGTGGTCCACGGTGCTGCTTTCGCAGCTCTCCTGCACACGGTCCCAGAGCACCGTCACTGCGCTCTCATCCACACGCTCCACCTCCCCGTACAGGACGGGCACACGCAACACGGCGGCACCTGGGAGCGGAGTGACAATCACACTTCTGCTCCTGGGAGCGAGCAAACGGCAGGCCCGCAATTGCACTCCTGAACACACTTTACGTACGTCATTAATGACACCGCAAGCCATTAAGCTGCAGAGCCTCTTGTATACTGAATATGAATTAAAGTATAAACCATAAGCTACAACCTGATGAGCGAAGACATGGTTTGGCCAGTTACCTGGGCTAAAAACACTGAACAAGGAGACGACCGTGACACTCATATACCAACACATACAAATATGCTGATGCACACCTGGGTTATGTCTCAGGACCTCTCGCTCCCCCTCCAGCTTGGACTTGCCATACAGGTTCAAAGGATTAGGTGCATCATTCTCCCCATAGGGGGGGTTGCGCCCATCAAACACATAGTCTGTGCTGATGTAGATCAGGAACGTCCCAGCTGTTGCTGCATAAAAGACGATGAATAGACACAGCGTGCACGCGCACACGCACACACACACACACACACACACACACCCTAGCAACTATCAGCAAGAGGCACTGTGTTGTCTCCAAAGCTTTCAAAATATATTATACAGAAACTGTATGTATAACATAAGAAATAACCCAAAAAAAAAAAAACATTTTGAATTTCCTGGTGGTCAGGGGTAACCTCAGGCTTGAGCAAGCGCACAATGAAAAGGTTGTAAAACAGGAAGTCTCAAATTCACACTCCTTTCAGACAAAAGCCGTTAAGAGACTTCATTACCACCACAGCGCATGAAATCAACTTTACAGCAATGCCGATGACACAAGAAAACCGCAAAAAAGAAGCGATGAAGCGTCCTCCCACCGGACTCTTTGGCCAGAGTTGCTGATGCGTGGATGTTCAGGTTCATGGCTGCTTCCGTGTGGCGCTCAACCACATCTGGCCTTCTCTCGGCAGCACAGTGCACGATCACGTGCGGCTGAGGGTAAGAGCGCAGGGGACAACAGTGTCGACACTGCACGCCATCAGCAAAACAAACTGCAGCGACAGGACTGATGACAATGGTTGTCGTCCTCCTCTCAGCGATTACCTGGAAGTTATGGATAACTTCTCGAACCGCATCCTCATCCATTAAGTTGCATCGGAGGAATCGAGGACGAGCCCGGCTGTAGCCGCATCCCAAAATGTGCCACGAGTTGTTCTGAAACTCCCTGTAGACCGCACGTCCGAGCAGCCCGGTCGCACCGGTCACCAGAACGCGCCGAAACGGCACATCTACCGTCTCCTAAATTGGGATAGAAATCCAGCCGTCTCGGGTTACGTTATCGATGCTCTTTCTATCAAATGCTAAACTTTGCTGATAATAAAACGATGAAATGGAGAGAAGCCCAAAAACGCAACTTGCAAACCAACTCCTAAGGCTGCGCAAAACTTGCCTGCAGATTCCATGGGAATCTCTGTGCACAATATTTTTAATATATAGAAACACGCAGAATATTTTATCCCTAATAATTCCAGTTTTTTTTTGGTCAGGTTTTTCAGATGTGAAACAATGGTGCGCCAAACATCTCTAACTTTCCATGCCCTTCCCCAAGTTCTACACCTACAAGCCACGGACATCGTCGACTCAAAGTCACGAATGATTTTAACAATAATTTAATGAAAACTGCACACACATGAGAATTATCACTAGAACCCAAGTCTCCTGACAACTTCAGCATCTGTACCAGGGCTTTTCCCTGCATCTATTCCATGATAATAACATTCAGAAATGTACATTTATCTGACACTTTCCTCCAAAAGCAACTTACAATGTTAAGCTACCCTACAAGGAATTAGCCACTTAATCTAGGGAACTTCGCTGGTGTAATTTTAGGGTAAAGTACCTTCCTCAAGGCTACTAGCTGGAGATGGGATTCGAACCTGCAACCTCTGGGTTGAAAGACAGCAGCTCTAACCACTACAGAACCAGCTGTCCCTGTCAGTCAGGTAGGAATTTTCATGGATAAGTCCTCTGAAATGGATCAGCCTCACATCTATTGACAGGCTATTCAATCGTGTGTCTTCATTTTTCCACCGCCTGATTGATACAGATTTGATAATATTATAATAATATTCAATAATCCAGTATCAGATAGGCTCCAGAGTATATGTAAGCAAGCAAAGATTACAGCACCTTAAGAGGGACCAAAAGCTCAATCGAGGCTAATTAATTGCTCTATATTTTCGTTATACGTGGCTTTTAACATCTTTAATTTTATGATGCCTCGGTTTCACATCGAGGAACTGTTTACCAGGAAATGGCTCTTCGTGAGTCAAACGGGCCAATTGCAAGTCGGACTCAACGCACGTGATACCGGACGTTCAAGGACGTCATACGTCGTGACGTCACGCGAACTGCTCGAGACCTTTTCGGGCCGCGGGACAAACTGCCAGTCGCTTCTCCCAGAACACCACCACCACGAACCAAACACCGATACGGTGCGGTCCTGCGGATTCGGGGAACGGAAATCGTAATTATGTGTTTTTAAGCCGCACATAATCTGTGTTTAAGCAATTTTGAATTTAAGTCGCCAACATTGCAAGAAAGAAAGAGTCTGACTTCAATTTAGTTACAGAATATAACAAAACCGAGCTGTTGTTGTGATGCCGGACTCACGGTCCTGTCCCGGCGTGTTCAGTAAAATTATTCAACAGGCTTTTCGAGTCGAAAACAAACACACACCGAAAGAGGAGCTAGTAAGTGCAAGTCAGCTGTCACGCACAACAACAAGCACTGAAGCAGCATGTCATGTGTATGTTTGTTTGTTTTTCGTGAGCGCACTCATCATGACCTCCTCCTGTTACCTGGAGCAGCTCTACGTGTCCGGGGGTGAAATGGATGCGCAGCTCCACGTCTCTGCCGTCCATTTGCGTGGAGCCCAAGAGCGGACCGCGGACCCGCACTGGTTCGCTCCTCTGTTTATCGTTTATGTGGTGCGACACTATCGCTTCCCGAAGCGCGACCGTTGTTTCCTGTCGCTGCCGTATTATCGCAAAGCATGTTGGGCGCGTGAACCTGGCGGCGCAGGCAGGGAGCGCGAGCGCGCCAGCCAGGGGTTGCGGTTTCGCAGCGTCTCCACCTCCGCCGCGCAAGTGTAGCTCGCCCTTCCCTCAGTCAGTCTGTCTGGAAGATTCTCCCAACAGTTACGTAACTGCCAGCACTAAAATGTGGTACCGGGTCACAAGGTTTCGGATCGGTCCGCGCCACCGGAGTTCACGCGTGTCAAAGGTCCGGCCACGGAGTGTCGCTCGCCGAGCTCTCTGCCCTTCGCCATTATTACGGCACCAACCGTCGGTCAACTTTAGTTAGCTGAAACTAGTGGTGTTTCTCTTTTTATTGTTTTTTATTATTTTATTTATTTTCAAAGAGCTGTGAGAGAGTGCGTTGTTGCTTCTCTCACCTCGATGTCGGTGTAGGCAAATCCAGGCATCCCACTTCGCGCGGTCAGCACCACGAACACCTGCCTAAGCTAAGGAGCGCTACTCTGGGGGGTCTCGGCGGAGTTTGGCCGACTGCGGTGGACCACTTCCGGCAACATGGACTCTTAAAGGAGAGGAGGCGCTCTTAAAGGGCGGTGGCACGGAAGTGCTTGTCCGCGTATAGAGTGTGCGTGTGGGGCGCTCTCTCGCTCTATCTCTCTCTCACACACTCGCACCTCATCACATCATCCAGATGGCCAACATACTTTGACATTTTTCATCCATCCATCAGCAGAAACTGCTTAACTGAACCGGATGCAAACCCACGTCCAAATTGACCTATGTGGCAGCAGTACTACCCGCTGCGCCATTGTGCCACCCTTTGTAACAATTGTAACTTTACATACTGTGTTACATTTCTTTGTATTTGCTGGGCCTTGATGCAGCACCATAATTTATTTACTCTGACCTATTTCCATTGTAATCAATTTGAATAAATTTTTACATTTTGAAGATGCTGCCAAAAAAAAAACATATTGAGATAATTTACTGTGAGCAAGGCAATAGTAAATGCGCACACACCGCTGTTTGAAACCGCTCATCCCAAGCAGGTCGCGGGGAGCCAGAGCCTAACCCGGCAACACAGGACGTGAGGCAGGAGGGGGAGGGGACACACCCAGGATGGGACGCCAGTCCATCGCAAGGCACCCCAAGCGAGACTCGAATCCGAGACCCACCCGAGAGCAGGCCCCGGCCAAACCCGCTGTGCCGCTGCCCCACCCCCCACCAGTAGTAAATGTTTATATTTAAATTAGGAGTCTTTTCCATAGGTTTGGAATGACATTCAGTTTATTTGTTAATGTGTAAACCGAGTTCATTTCAGATATTTATACACTTTTAGCCTTGGTTAAGTCTAGCTTGTTCTAATTAGAGCCAAGTGTGTTAAATCACCACTGCTGTATTTGATATGAGTGCATTACTAGTGTGTGAATGACTCCAACCCTTAGTCGTTACTTTTTACTCTGTGGTCACCAGGTACCAGTCTCCTGGATGTACAGTAAAGGAACTCCGGAGGGGTGGGGGGTCTTATTACAGATTTGTGTTTCGCCTTGGATGGGGGCCTCAAATGTTAACTGCTGACATCTGACAGAGGGAGGGGGCAAAATTCTGTGTGATTTTTATTTAAAATTGCATTTCGCTTTGGTAGAAAACAGCAAGATTTGGGGGGGGGTGTAGAACCAAGACTCGAGTGAATTAAGCAGCAAAACAAGGCCATTTCACCAGACATTTTTGGCTCTAGTTGACCTACAGCAAACACTTATCTAAAAGATAGCTTTGTCCAGAAATGCTGCAACTCTCCAGTCAGATAAACAGCACACCTGTTCAGGTTAGTTGTTCTCACTACATGTAACAGCATTTTACGTTTATTTATTTAGCTGACACTTTTCTGTAAAGCAACTTGCAACATTAAGGTACCTACCAGTATTTATCCATTTATACAGCTGGGTAATTTTACCGAAGCAATTCTAGGGTAAGTACCTTTCTCAGGGATACTGCACTTGGAGGTGGGATTCAAACCTGTGACCTTTGGGTCTAAACACAGCCGCTCTAAGCAGTACACTACTAACTGCATTTCCACTTCCGTGCTCATTTCCTGTCTCTCCAGTCAGCGCCGCTGGTCCAGTATTGCCAGTACAACACCTTGCTGTCCCAGTTACCACTAATCTTCTATACATTCCGCTAATTCTACAAAATACGCTTATCTTTAAAATGGAATTAAAGTGGGTCACTCATACCTTCACTTTAAATGCCTTAAAATGTAGGCCATGTGTATCAGTACAATCTATTCCATATCTCATGCACATAATACACCTAATTATGTGCTTTATCATTAACCCTACAACATACACTTTGATCCAGGAAAAATAATTCAATTGGAATATTGTGTAATAGGAGTATTAAAAAATTTGTACAAGGCAGACAGATACTTTTAAGTAGGACATTTTTGATAATTTTTTCCCATTCAAAACAGATCCAGTATAATAACTAAATAAGAATCTTCTATTAATAAGACCTGCAGTTTTTTGCTGTAAAACTGCAAGAGCAAATGTGTTACGGAGACATTTAAAGCTACAAAGGGATTTTTGCGCAAGACCACATGCACCGTTCCACAGCACTGAGATGTCAGTATTGTCCTCCGGAAGTGTGAGAAAAGAGGAACTGAGAACTGGCACAGGTTCATGTCCATCACAAACTCACTGTCCTCGGCTGCAGAGGTCTCACTTTTGCGGTTTTAAGCCTAAAAAGACCTCATGTAGCTGGTCCACGTTAACTACAGAACACTGGAAGGTTCACCAAAGGTACCACAAAGTGCACTTAGTGAAGCAGCTCAGACACCTCTCCAAATGCCTCTGAGTGCATCTGAAAATGCGAAGAAAGACTGTTGGCCCTGTACAAATGTCATTCCCTTTAAACACTTTACTGTGTTGAAGCAGAGAAGAAGAAAGGCATTTCCTAAAAGACCGGCATGCGACAAAATTCAGAATTAATTTCAGAATGTGGTTTTACAATGATAGTGTGTTACTCGGTCTCTATAATCCATCAGGTATTTGTTTTAATAAAGTGACCAAAGGTCCCTAGTGGGAATTAGTTACTTGTTTAACTGGCACTTTTCTCCAAAGCAACTTAGTGTTAAGTTACAATTATTTAGCCATTTATACAGCTGGGTAATTTATGGTAAGTACCTTGCTCAAAGGTACTGCAGCTGGAGGTAAGGATTGAACCTGCAACCTTTGGGTCCAAAGGCAGCAGCTCTAACAACATTACCAACTGTTTTGGTGAATTAGGCTGTTATGTGAAAAGAGTCCTTCAAGAACGTGAGAGGAGATTGTTCATTTCTCACCTGTAAGGTCCCTGGGGGTGCAGTGTTTGGCACAGCAACCATGGGATCGGGGGCAGACAATGGTGTTGGGGGGGTCGGTGTAAACAACTAGCAAGTCCTAGCATTATAACAGGAACTTTCTATTATAAAGGATCAAGGACCCTACAGAGAAGGCGTACAGCTCTTAGTACCGATCGCGTCCCACAGCTGAACTGCTTTCAAGGGGATCTGCTGCGCTGGATGTGTCTCTCGTTCACATTTCTGTTCGTAATCAGTAACTTTTCTTCTAGGTTACAAGGAAAACACCCCTTCCTCAGACACACAAGACATTAAGTGCATATTCCCCCTCCCATGGGCTTTTCTTAGAAAGGGTCATCCCCCATGTCTCCTTATTTTGGCAGATATACTGCTGTCTCCACTATGTCTGAAATGCAGGAGGGGAGCTGGGCTTCTTCTGTCTCGCCCCAGCACTTACGAGATGAAATGGGTGTGTATGTTGTTGAAAAATATAATAAACAGCAGCATGACATACATATTTTCACATGTGCATTCAATTACCGCACTTCTGGCTGCTGGAAGGAAAGAGAATATTGTTCAGCTTCTATTCGGACAGAATGGATGACTGTTAAGATTATGAATAGCATGATGAACAGACTAAGATTTTTACAGCAGCGGATGATTTCATCCCCGGTCCTTGTTGGAGCGTAAAAAGTTAGAACTACTGCCTTCGGACCCAAAAGGTGCAGATTCGAATCTCACCTTTATCAGTACTACCCTTGAGCAAGGTTCTGACCCTAAATTACTCCAGTAAAATTACCTGGCTGTATAAAAGGGTAAATAATTGTAGGTGGATCAACATTGTAAGTTGCTTTGGGGGGAAAAAGCACCAGGTAAATGAATAAACAACTTTTAATTCATACACAGCACCTCTCAGAAACACCGTAAGTTACCTTGTCCAGGGTGAATTACAATTTAGCTATTTATACAGTATTCTTACTGTATCACAGTAAGTACATTTAAATAGGTTACTACAGCAGGAGTGAAATTTAAACCAGGAAGGTGATGGTCCTAATCACTATGCCACCTGCTGGCTCAGGCTGTCATTTTCTTCATTTTACTATTTCTATTTTTCAGATTTTCCTGAGCATTCAACCATATTTCTGTGTATTCAAAAAAAGTTCAACACTTTACCATCTCCAGCAGTGGTCTTGCTCATGAAGTCCAAATGTTTCATCAGAAAACATTATGCTCTAGACATATCTTTTCCAAGACAGGGACCACTGTAACAGAAGCTATGTCACCAGACAGAACCGTACGTGTTAACAGCAACTTGAAAGCGCACAAGGGTAGGAAATAACCTTTGAGTAGCATTGTGTGGCTCTTCATATCACACTTTGCCATCCAGGAATTTAAAAAGACTGGTATTAATCTATACATCTGTTGTCTGATGACTCAGACTTCTTAGCAGTCTTGAATGGATCTGCCTAAGAGCATTAAGTACGAAATGGAACATACTGACAAGTTCAGCACAACATTAAATGAAGATGTCAAGATATTCAGGTGAGTGGTGTGGTGTTATTCTTGAGCATAAAAGGACAAGAAACTAGTACAGTTCCATCTTTTTATTGAATATTAAGGTAAATATTTCACATTAATACAGGCTACATAAAGTAGAGCCACTATACGACATGAAATTTACTCTCATTTTAACCCTTTTTAGTATGTAAACAATTATACATGTATTTACCACTCTAAAAGGTTTGATTTCTCTTTATGCAATCATCTAGCTCTTGGTGGAGAACAACTCACAGTCCCAAAAAGCTCTGGAGACCAAGAATGCTTCATGTTGGTTTTAAAGTCAAAATGGCTATACTAAGCAGAGAATGTATCCTGTTGGACAGGTAATCGATTTGTTCATAGACCGTGGTAAACAAGTTAAAGCCCACACTGAATCCATCTTTTTAGTTAGGCACATCAAATAGTGTCCATCCTTCCAATTTTTACTTTGTAGGACACTACTAGGTTAAAGTCATAAATGGTAAATGTTCTAAAACAAAAAAAAAAAAAATTACTGGTCCTATGTGTTGATCATCACATTGTCTAGTTGACGTGGTTCAGATGCACATTCCCGGCATGTGGAGCCCAAGTACCAGGCCAGACCTGAAAAGAGAGGGGCTGCAGTCAGCTACAGCAATGAGTGCGACCAAAACGGCAATAGAGAGACCATCCTTCCTTACCTGTTGGGGGTCTGAATTCTCTGCAGAATTGGGAACAACCTTGAGAATGGGGTTCCAGGCAGGGTCGGCAGTGTGGAGGCCATTGTACATGGGGCCCCCTGGCCCTTCAGTCAGTGGAGGGCGGGGAGGGATCATTGTTCCGCCATACATCGACATTGGCAACCCCTTCAACAGCACACAAAAAGTACAGTTGAAGAAGGATCTTATCATCATTGGTCAGCAATGCAAATTATTTAATTTTTACGACAGCTGTGAACAGACCTAACAGAAAACGTATGCTCTTACAGCTTCTTGCTGCACCCACCTTGGGGAAGTCAATGAAGTTGCTGGGCACGGGCTGGTGGAAAGTATTGGAGGGGGCCACGATGCCCGTGTCATCCCGTTCCATTGGCTGGTGCTGGGAAAAAGCTGACGGCTCTGGCAGCTGCTGGTGCAGGATGTGACTGCTCATCAGGGGTTGTGACCAGCCAGACATGGCCTCTGTGGACAGCAAAGTTTGGACACAGTGTTAATAGCAATCTGCCACTGCTCCTTTCCCCTCTCATCTCCCTTAACATGAAAGGGACGCAGTCTTACCAACTGCTAACTGTGACTATGCACCAGACGGAACACAGGCATATATCTACCCCTCAAACGGTATTAAAACAAAATTAAATATATTGCTTAGCAAGTAACCAATGTGGGCACACTAGGTGCTCAACTTACAAAGACAGCTGGTGCCATAAGGCTGTTGGTAACTCGATTTGTTTGTGAATTCAGAGTCATATACCACGACAATCACGAGAAGGAAGATCACAATCAATAAAAACTTTGACATCACTCAAAGTTTTTACAAAACTAATAAAACTATAATAAATAAAGAATTAGGTAATTTAGCTAAATTTTCATCTTATGCATGGTCACTGTTCCAAGGCCTATCCTGGAAACACATGTTAGGGTGCACCACAAATGGGACAAGTTAGTCACAATACTTCTAACCTGAAACATTCAAATTGTCCCTTTTAAAATTACTGGGGAAAAAGTTAATCTCCTATTCAGTTCCTCCCACAAGCATTTTAGAGTGCATTCGATAGTTGACAAATTTGGTTGGCATATTCTCTGTACAATCAATAAAAGCGTAATAAGGCAGTTTATTCACTGGGTAAGTTCTGTGAATGTCTTGGATATGGCAATAATAAATACGTGGGAAGACTTCACTTTGAGCCATGTTAAAATTACAAATTCAGAAAATAAGACTGTCTCAAATATTGTCACAAAGCTCGATTCAATGTTGACTCAAATGATTGATTCCATTAACAGATGCAACAGCCTCCTCATCTTAATTACCACTGGCAAACTGCAAACATGAGCTGTAAACACTGCAGTTAACAATTAATCTGGTTTCACAATACTGTTTTGTTTGGATGTACTCTGCCTCCAACTAAAACCTGTGCCCAGAAACACTGGTAACCTTCGGTTCGTAAAGAAAAATTTTTTAAAACAGGTAAAATTTAAATAAATTCATTTAAAAATGTTTGCATCTTTTAAAATTTGTAGCTCGAGCATTCATAACAATGACCAAGTGCATTTGGTTGTTTAACTTCCAAGACCTTCCAAACTCATTCTTTTAATTACTTAAAGTAGATCTCTTGATCTTTTTAAAAAATATAAATTTTGAGATAAAATTTAAATGTTTCACTGAAAAGCTGATAAAAATTACACCATCACCACCTTGTCATTTACAAGTAGAAATGTGTTTCTTCCACACATTCTGATCGGAGACCTTGAAATTTATTGAGTGGTCCAATAAAACAAGTGAAAAAAGTTCACTGCCAAATCCATCCTACTCCAGCACCTGCTCTTGTTCCCCAAACACTTACCAGAGGCTCTGCCCACACCAAAAGACCAGATGCCACCCTGCCCAACAGGTGCAGTGTAGCTGGTAGTGAGCATTGTAGGGTTGACTGAGCCAGTCTGCCGAATGCGGGCCAGGCGCTCGGTGCCGATAGGTGGGGGCACTTTACGGTCCTGCTGACTGGAGCTACTGGGCTTGGACTGGACCGGTGCTGCTGTGGATGCCGAGAGCGGGGAAGAGGCACCTGAAGATACGGAGGGCACTGGGGACTCACCTGGAAGTGGGGAGGACACGAAAAAGGGGAGGTTAGGAAAGAGGTTTGCAAACTTAGTACTGTAGTAAAAAGACCTTGTCACCAGCACCACCCGTTCCCTCCTCCTTCCTTACAAGAAGTTGAGGCGCTCCAAGGGTGAGGGGAGAAGTGTTGCCGGCTGAAGGAGGGTGTCCCCATGGGGGCTGGGCCTGGCAGGAACACCGGACTGCCAGAGATGCTGGTGGCAAAGCTCGTCAGCGCAGTGGAAGAGGAAAGGGAGCTTCCTGAGGGGTCCATCGAGTGCATGCCTGAAACATGCAGGAGACAAAGATGATAAAACATTTACATTTAGCCAAGGTATAAACATATACAACAATTCAGTTCAGTATTCCAGTTCCTCCATCATATGGACAAGGGCCACTTTGACATGCACTAGACTGTGTATTACCACTAATGCTACCTGGATTTTTGTCTCTAACCTGCCAGGAAAGGTTGCAAAGGTGCTGGACAAAAATATAAGACCAATTAAACCAAACTGCTTGGTCAGACTGCTTGCACATCACCAAAGCAATAGGGACTGAAATATTACGGCTGCTAGAACTGGCAAGTAGAACCAGAATAGTAGTGAAAACTGATTTTCCTCACCGATGGGACTGGATACGATCCTCTGGGAGGTACAGCGGTAACCGGGTGCCTTGGAGCTGTCAGGAGGTGGTAGTACATTTTCCATCTGACCCATACTGCTCATGTATGTGGGCGGGGCACTATAGGCCTGCTCAGGTGGGGTCCGTGTCGGCAAGTGGCACGTGCCCCACACATGGTTGTTGCCCACCTGGCTGTTGTCAAAGATACTGCTGAAATGGTTGAAGAGGGCAGTGGGCCCAAAGTTTGGGGGCAGCTGGGCCTTGCCAGCGTGGATGTGCATCTGGGAGCCATTCATCATGCTGATGGCAGATGACATTGGAAGCGACGGTGGGGCCATGCCTGGTGTTGGCATCGTGTGCTGCTGTTGTTGCTGTGCGGGCGGCTGCTGCTGTTGCTTGAGAGGATCTTGCAATGTGAACACAGATGGGTGCTCATTCAAAGCTCCCCCTGGAGCGAGAGGGTAAAATGGAGCAGCAGGCTGCATGCGTGGTGACACCCGGGGTGCAGGAGCGGCAAAGTGAGGTAAAGTGCTGCTGGTGTGTGCGACTGTGCTGCCACAGGCAGGGGCAGGGCGAGAGATGGGCAGGCTGACACAAGGCGAGGCTACAGATGGACCAGGTTCTGCACTGGAGGTGAAGGGCATAGGCAGCTGCTGTCGCCCCTCTTGGTGAGGTGGGACCAAGGGCAAGGTTGTAGGTGGAGCTGAAAAGGGCAATGCGCCAACAGAAGTGGTGTTTTCAGAAGCTCCACCCAGAACAGGCGTGACTGGATGTTCCACAGGGGGTTTTTCCTTTCCAGCGATACAAGAGGTAAGAGGCTCTGGTTTGGACTGTGGGAGTTGTGTGGGTGGGGCTATTGGTGCAGGAGGGGGAGGGGTGCTAGGTTGTGCAGACGGAGCAGATAGCGGGGGTGGTGGAGAGCTGGAAGGTCGTGCTGGGCCTATGTTGCTAGCTGTGCTGGCCACCGGGGTCACACTGCTGGACTTAGGTTCGGCGGAGAACAGCTGCTTGCGAACAGTGGATGGGGTCCCCGAACTGGCAAGAGCTGGAGCCGTAGATGGGGGTGAGGCAACAGTAGTACTGGTAGGAGTGGAGTTGGAGACAGCCGCTGCATACTCTGCCTGAGAGGTGCCCGGGCGTGTCGCGGCACCTCCATTATGTTTAGGAGAACTATTAGTGCTGCCGGGGCTCACAGGCCGCACCGGAAAGGGGCCCCAAGTATTAGGTGATGGAGAGAAGGTACCTCCAAACTGAGCCACGGGCAGGCGTGGGTGCCGGATCTGGTGCATGGTCTGGGCTGCCAGCAGTGCCAGCTGTGGGTGGGCATAGGCCAGAGGAAGTGAAACAAAGGGGGGCCTGACTCCAGGAGCCAGACCTTTCCCCATCTTGCCCCCTTGCTGTGATGGGGAAGGCGAAGAGGGCTGGAAAGACACAGTGGAGGATGGCACGACAGATGCCGGGCCTTTGCAGCCAGCTGCGGTGGTGCTGGTGGCTCCAGTGGACGTGGTAAAGGTGGAACCAATCTTGGTGTTTGTTCCAGGAGTACGGATGTGATTCCGGGGGATCAAGTCCTCCAGCTCCTTTGCGGGGTCCTGGATCAGCGCATTGATGAGCTGCACAGCATGTCGCGTTGACTCTGTGCCTCCCCTTGAGAAAGGGGGGGAAAAAATAGCTCCCTCAGAGACAGAATGACTCTTACACTTTCCTGAGTCCTTAACACACAAGTTACTTAAAAGCTACCTAGACCACATCAGTAGTGAACAGCATAAGAAAAAGAAAATGGTGGAAATAGATAAAAACCTGATGGTAATCATTCTCTCGCCATTCTTGTCTTTTTGCTTGTCCACATCAATGTGTGCTCCCGTCACATCCTGAATGGCAGTGATATTACAGCCACCCCTGCCCATAATTCGTGATACCACAGAGGCTGGAACTGAGAGCTTCTTAGACCTAGGAACAAAAAATTGGAAAACTAACATGTGAATTCACAAGGCATAAAGCTATAGCACAAGTTACTCTTTATCCCTAAAATTTACATTTACACCCAATAGCTCAAGTACAAAACAAATGTAGCCTAAACTTGCTTTGAACAATAGATGGGTCACATCCAAAGTCAAATTTCTAGCAAAGTTCATTCCCACCTGCAGGCAATTTAATGGGTCAGTTCTCAAAAAGTAAACATTACTTATTGAAGATGTTTACCTGCGGACCACCTCCTTCCAGCCTTCTTCTCTCTTCTGGCCCCTCTTAGGGCTGGTAAGGTTTATCTTACTGTTTGGTGATGACACCGGCAATGAAACAGTCTTGAAAGTGGAGGGTACAGGATTGGGATTCAAGTCACTGATGCACTCTTGTACCCTGGTGAGAGAAGTAAATACATACAGTGAGCTCATCAATTTCAACTTTGCTTTATTCATTTGCAAACTGCCAGTTTTTAACAATTACATAGTAAATACATATTGATTTACTTTCAGAACCTGTACAAAGTGATGGCAACACAATACATCAACCAGAGAAAACTTACTTCTGCTGTGCTTTGGAGACAGACACAGTGACCTTTTCGTCACGTAAGCCATGTGAGGAGGGGCACTGTCTCTTCTCCGGGGCAGGCGGGGTCTGGGTGTGACTGGAGGGAGCCACGTCTGGTGAGTAGCTGAGCTCCTGGCTCTTGCCACCACTACTGCTGCTCTCACTGTTGCAGTCAGTGCTGTCCAAGTTGTCGGAGTCACTGTTCCCTCCGGGTGCCCCACCACCACGGGGCTCCCCGTGGATCTTGTTCTTGTCAGCCTTCTGTTGTGCCAATGCCACCTGGGGATCCTGCAAGATAATGGGCTCACTTGGTGCCTCTTTGGTCTTGTTCTTCTTACTCTTGCGGTTGGTGCTAGGTGTTGTCACTACGTTGCCCCGCTTTTTACTGAAAGCGGCTGTGAAGGTGACAGAAGTGGCAGAGATGCCAATGGTGGTGGTGGTGGTGGCGCTTGGGGGCTCAATGGGGACTTCAGCTTCTGTGGAGAGGCAGGCAAGGAAGCAAAACAAATGCTTAATCTTAAGACACATCAGCTTTATTTAAGCACAGGAAGCACATACATTTATAATGAAGCAGACATACTCGCTCACAGACAAAGATCTACCTTTTGTTGAATCTTTCCCCTGGTCCTGCATTTCTGTGCACTCCTCCTTGATTTTTGCCTCCTCTTCCTCCAACTTCCTCTTTTGCTCCTCCTTCTTCTTCTTGCGCTTCTCCTTGCGCTTCTCCCGCTTGGCTGCCAGAGCCTGCTTCTTGCTTTCCTCTCGGGACTGTGAAACCAAAAATCCCATAACACGCATCAGAACACTGCCAGGGACAATTTGTACATCTTAAAATCCACTGGATCCTACACTGCCAGGAATGTATGGGAAAAGACAGTAAGTTGCAGGAACAGGCCTACCCACCTTCTCAAGATCAAGCTCCTTAAGCAAGATGCTGGCGTTCTTGTTCGCCTCTGCTGCCTGCTGATCTTTGGCTTTGACAATTGTCTCCATGCACTGGTGACATTTCTTCAGCAACTCCTAGATACACCAGACACTTTGAGAAAGACTGAGCAGCCACACAGCTGCACCCACTAAAAATGTAACCAGCACTCCTAATAGGATTGTCAAGCTCATGAGGAAAGGAAAAAATGGTTATCAATCAACTCAAAGTCTCACCTTGTCTGCAATGGTGGCAATGTATCGCATGCACTCAATGTCCGAGGGAAACTGATTTACTTCTTTCACCAAATACTGGACCACTTTCACATGACCCTGTACACAGGGAGGAGTGAGATTTGATAAAAGGTTTACTGAAAGTTAACTGTAGATAGCAGACTCTTCAGATATTTGACTGGTGTTTACCAGCACAAAAGAGGGCAGTGAAAGGCACAATGATACAGAACCTAGAGTCCTACCTTGCGGAATGCAGCCATCAGGGGCGTGATCTTGCGGTTGTCCGCAGCATCGACATCCGCACCCGCCTGCACAAGCAGCTGTACCACATCAAAATGGCCCCCGTTGGCTGCCAGCCACAGCGGTGTGTTCCCTTTCTTATTGCGCACATCAATGTGGGCTACCCTGTGAGGAAAGAGCAGTGTCACCAGTAGAACAAGTGAAAGAACTTGAAGGAGGTAGAAGGAACAGTAAAACAAAGACACACCATAAAACAGGTCTGATAGTCTGTGAAAAGAGGATTCACCTGTTGATGAGGAGCTCACAGAATTTGTAATGACCCTTGTCTGCAGCAATGGTGAGCGCAGTGTCCCGAGAGGACGGCACAGGTGGGGCATTGACATCGGCGCCTTTGTCCAGAAGCACACGGCCCACCTCAGCATAGCCTCCTGACGCAGCCTCCATAAGTGGAGTGAGCCCAGTCTGAGAAAAACAAGGACAGAAGAGTTAAATATCATTTAAAAAAATTAAAGTACCTTATACCACACAGGCCAAAACCCCTTTCCAGACCAGCTCTGCTTCCTGCCGTGTTTGTCTTAGACACCTGACTCTGCTCACCTTAGCACGATGTTCCACGTTGGCCTTGCGGTCCAGCAGTAGACTGACCACCTCAGCACGTCCCTGGAAGCAGGCTAGCGTCAGCGCCGTGTTGCGGTTTGTCTCAATTTGGGCGTTGATATCCGATCCCATGTCCAGCAACAGTTTGACTGCCGGGACGTGACCGTTCATGGCCGCTAACATGAGGGGAGAGATTCCCAGCTTGCTGCCAGTCCTGCAGACACACATGAACTGGTAAGAGGTGCACAGTGGGGTGTGTGCATGTTCAAAGGCAGCTGGTCCATCTATACCTGGAGTTGATCTCAGCTCCAGCGTTAAGAAGAATCTTGATGATGTTGACATAGCCCCCGGATGCAGCAAGACTGAGAGGAGTATAGTCCGAGACATTGCGGTGCTCCTTGTTGGCCCCACGCAACAGCAGCAGTTCCACCACCTCAGACAAGAAACACATCTGAGTCACAACCACATCTTGCACCACTCAAAATGCAGAGCTAAACAGTTTTTCTCCAATTTCACTTTTTCTTATTCTTTCAACAGTTTATATCCTTGTTTTTAGAGACAGTGAGGTACCTCTTGCCGGCCCCCAGAACATGCCAAGGAGAGAGGTGTGTCTTTGGTTCTCTCAGACTGGGCCTCAATATCAGCCCCTTTATCCAGAAGGATCTCCACAACACCCACATGACCGGCCGTTGCTGCTAGAATCAGCGGCGTGAAGCCTATGAGAAGAGAGACAGCTCGTGTTTTCACCAAATTCACATCATGATCTCAACAGTCTCTCTGGCTCACTATATCATAGGTATGAAGCCTCCGGTGATCACTTACCCTTCTTATCCCGGTGCTCAATGTTGGCCCCACGTGCAATCAACACTGACACCAGCTCCTCATGGCCCCCAGCACATGCCAGTGTTAAAGCTGTGTCATGGTTGCTCTCCGTCTGTAAAAAAGTACATCATCCTCCATTTACCTGAAGAGGTACGCTAAGTGGGCAGCATAGTAAAAACCAAGGCGCTTACATGGGCATCGATGTCCACAGAGGGGTACAATGGCAGCATAGAAGGGGGCGAGATAGTACTGCCTGGTGTTGGCATGGAGGGCTGAGAGGTAGGTGAGACTGTGGTGCTCATCATAGGCACTCTGCTGCCCACTGCTATGATAGGGGGAAAAAAAGGGGGTCATTACCAAAAACCAGCTCCCCACTGAACATTCTATGTAGCTTTAGATGTCAGAGAAGTATGTTACATATATTCCATTTCGGGTTTACAGGGCACTTCAAGAGAAGTTCACAAAAACTGGGGAACACAGTGCTCTGAAAAGCCTACAGTGAAGCAGACCACATTGGTATAAGACACTAATGAGGATGACCAGTGATAATAGTGATTAAAAGCACAAGACAATTCTGGGGAAAAACCTGACAAATAACAAACATGCAATACCTGGTAGAGATAAGAACATACCCGCCATGATATCATCCAACGTTTCCGTGAGTGTCTGGGCAGGGGTAGCCACCATGAGACCTTCAGGTGCCTGGCTGAGGAGGTTGGATCCAAGCCCTGGGAGCTGCTGGCCCAGCATCTGCGGATTCACCATTGCCCTTTGAAGGTCAGGACAGGTGTTTCCAGAGTAATCTGCACCACTGAAGTCTGTGGACAGCTGTGTGGCCAAAGGCTGGATGGGCACAAAGCCAGTCTGTGTTGGTGGTGTCTGTGGTGGGGGTGGTGGTGGAGGTTGCTGCATCTCTCTGTACAGGATAGTGTCCACCTGTGGCAGCTTAGCGAAATCATCGTCCTCTTCCTCCTCCTCATCATCATCTTCTTCATCCTCATCATCCTCCTCATCATCATCTTCATCATCATCCTCATCATCATCATCATCATCTTCTGTTGGGTTTGGCTGGTTGTCTTCATCATCATGGTTCCCCTCTCCATCTGTATCAGAGCCCAGCTGCGATGATTGCAGGGGCAGGGCGGCGCCGGGCAATGACAGCCCCGCCCCCTGAGCTGGCTGCCCTGAGTCCTCCTTTAGTCCCTTTGCCTCCATGTACTCTTTGGTGAACTGCTGCTGCGTCTTGAGCTGCAGCTGGCGCTCCACCTTTTGTAGCTCCTTTAGGATTTTTTTCTTTTTCTGCACCTGTTCCTCACGGCTCTTTTTCAGCTCCTCAATCTTGTCTTTGGTGAGGGGCTCGCCCTGGATGAGCTCCAATGACTCCAGTTGTGCCTTTTCAATGGCACTGATGCGTTGGCCAAGCTCATTCAACTTGCCCTCTGTCTCTTCCACGATGCACTCTAGGGGCTGGTAGGGGTGGAAGTGGGGCAAAACATCCACATCTGTTCCACCTGCAGTGACGCTGCTTGTCTGCATGGGGTTTGACCTTTGCTTGGATGCACCTAAGCAAAGGGGACAAAAAGGCCAGAAGTTGGAAGTTGTAGAAAAGTCAAATAAAGAAAGGTTTAAATGAATGAATAAATGAAAGAGCTGCTCAGCAGTATTGGGTGAAACCATGACTAAAGAATAAGAATGGGGGAAAAACTAAATCCAACTTTAAAAAAAACCACAGGTGTGGAAACCAACTCATTATTTGGTTTTTAACCTACCCGTTAATGAAGAGGACAACATGTATTTGCAGTTACAAGAAAAGGCCTACCTTTACTGGTGACCTGAGGGGGTGCTGTGATGGCAGAGGGTACTCTATCGGGCTCCTGCGGGGGCACAACCATGGCCAGAGCCTGGAATGGAACACGGGGAACCTGTGCACACAGTTAAGGGGCCAAGAGAAAAGCCATTCACACCATGCCTTGAACTGAGCTTTAACAAAGACACAGAAAACAGAAACAGACATCATAACAAGAGTCTGATCAAGGCAGAAGCATTCACCTGAGATGCATCATGTGAAGGGGGTGTGAGCTGAGACAGGTCAGGCGCGGGGACAGAGAGGATGTTGTTCGGGTAGTCAAGCAAATAGGACACCACATTGGTGTGGCCACCCTTAGCAGCTTCAATGAGCATGGTTGAGCCATCCTGTAGCAAAGCAGAGCAGTCACATTACATTTACTCATTTAGCAGATGCTTTTCTCCAAAGCGATGTACATCTCAGAGAAATATAATTTGTGCATTACATTAGGAGAAAGAGAAACATAGCTGCAGACATGTGAGTCTTAAGTAAACAGTCTATTTCCACTTTATGCACCAATGTTCATCGCACGAGTAGCTGCATAAAACTCAAGACGATTCCTGATGACCTTCCTACAATTTTTTTTTCTAAAGGTACACAAACATTTACATACAATACAGGAGTAGTGGCCGTGTAAAGGCTTATCTGGGCATAATCATAAAGTTATGGTGCATGAACATTACAGCATACATGAGCTTGAGAGATCTTAGGCAAATGGGAAAAATTTCTGATAAGTTTCACCAGAGAAGGTGAAAGGGGATGAAGGACAGGAGAGCACACCTTCAGCCGATGCGTGGGGTCAGCTCCATGGGCCAGCAGCAGCTCCACTACAGCCAAGTGGCCGCCAGCACAGGCCAGCGATACCACCGTGTGGTCATTGTTTGCTGTGGCTCTATTCACATTGGCACCTGGTGGAAAGGCAACACACAGCCTTTGATGAAGCAAACAAATTATATGTCAAATTGTCTGCATCTGGTTTCTTCTCTTCCTGGATTTATGATGAAAATTGAATTCCTCTCATCTCTACCTCATGGGTTTTTCTACATTAATTTCCAAAACCATACATTGCCAGTGTCTCAGTGTGTAACTGCGTTAGTCTATTCCACTTGCAATGTTGCTATAAAGACAGTCCCTGAGTTACGATGGTCCAACTTAAAATTTTTCAACTTTACAATGGTGGAACAGTGATATGCATTCAGTAAAAGCCATACTTTCAATTTTAATTTTTTTTCCTGGGCAAGCGATATGCGGTACGATACTCTCTCGTGATGCTGGGCAGCTGTCGTGGCAAACAGAAGATGCGGGGGAGTCTGGACCCAAATGCAGGATCGTTTATTTTAAACCAAGGGAGGAAATGTGTTCTCGTTGTCGAGGACGGGCAAAGAGTCAGTCAATCAGCGGTCAGGGTGAGAGCAAAGATCAGTAGTCGAAGTCGGGAGGTGAGGCGAATGGTCAGAAGCCAGGGATCGAAGAACAGGATACGAGAACAAAGGAGAACAGGACATGGAATGCGGCGAGTATCGTTGGAGCAAAGGGGGAGGTTGTCTCAATGAGATTACTAACTGAGAAGAGGCCGAGAGGTGTTTTTGTGGCAGAGTGCTCTGATTAATGCCCGGTGCATAAACAGAGCTAGGTGCTGCTTGCTGAGGTGGAGGCATGGTCATGACAGCAGCAGCAGTGATCCACATCTCCCAGTCTGCCACACGGTCGCTAGTGTATATAACCGATGCTCTACGTTCTGTGTTTCCAGCGTTGTTTTGGATACCCCTCCTCCCGTATCTACATTGCGTTTTGTGCATCCATCATGTCTACGAAAGACCCATCTGTGTCTCCTGCTACTAGTAAGAAGAGGAGGAAGGCAATTACTTTTGAGGAGAAACTCAAGATTCGAAGCATGAAGGCGGCAAGCCTGTAATGGCCATTACACATGAACTTGGACTTTTGCAATCGACAATCTTGACCATCTTAAACGATAAGAAGCGATGATGTTCAATAGGTTAGGTATATTAAATGCATTTTAGACTTACAATGTGTTAATCAAAATGTAACCCTATCGTAAGTCGGAAACTGTCTGTATTCTATGCATTTTGGGGAAAGCATGTTTAAAACAATGCTAAAAAATAAACGCAACTGTTTTAACTTGCTGTTCCAAATGTGTCAAATTCATCCCCAAGCCTGTGTAACTAGTTAACTTGGATATAATATTCTTAACAATACAAGTATGAAAAACTCAGCACCCACACACCTTTGCTGATTAAAAACTGTACGGTACACAGGTGTCCTGCTCTGGCTGCTTTCATTAATGGGGTTCTACCTCCCTCTGACTCATGTTCCTGTGGAAGATAAGACCAAAAAAAAAAAACCTCAGGCCACTCAAATTCTATACATACATTTGCTTATTTCCCTTTGTTCTCTGCATTACATGCATTTGCCATAAATTATGGTGGTAATGTACACATAAAACAACTGGACTGAGCCAGAGATTAGATGTACACATGTAAGAAGAGAGGGAAGCAGTTGTACCAGGTCAGCCCCCGTTTGCAGCAGTACATCAGCCACATCTGTATGTCCGTTTTCACAAGCATACGTCAATGCCGTGTCACCCGTTGCTGTGGTGGCATGGACATTTGCCCCTGCAAGTAAACCAAAGGGGTATTAGTCATGTTGACCAGAACATATGAGGCAAAAGCAAAGGAATATGATGCAACTGCTACCACACATTTTGCATGTAACAAGCTGAATAAGTTGCATTTATGTGCAGTTTCCTCCAAGATATATCTATTCATGTTTCAGGCATCTATGCAGCCTTCTTCGCTAAACAGTGTTTGGCATGGTGGAGCAGTGAGTAGCACTGTTGTCTCATAGTGCCTGGAAGATGTGAGTAGCTATACGTTCATTCCCCACTCAGTTTGTGTGGAATTTACATATTCTCCTTATGTTTGTGAGAGTTTCCACCAGGTGCTCCAGTTTCCTCCCATAGTCCAAAGATAGGGAAGTTAATTTGTGACTCTAAAATGCATATTTTGTATGTGTATGTCTGAGTGTGAGAGAGTGTGTTGCTTTTATGTACAGATGAGAGACACTATTGCATCTAGTATTATAACCCATCTTGGATGAAAACCTGTCAGCTTAATACTACACAGAATTCATCGTAAGTTGCTTTGGAGAAAAGCATCTGCTAAATGAATAACTGCAAATAAATTTAAATTTAAAGGACAGTAGTGTTCAGTTAGTGGTGTAACATTTTTCACAGCAACTTTTCTCTATGAAACAGCTATCAGTAAAACTATTCTAGCAGTAACAAGGCAATTTAACAATGCAGGTATTAAACAATGAAAATCCAAATGTATAGTTCAGGAAAAGTTTGGGAATAGGAGCATTACTTGGTCAAGCACTTTGAAGTTCTTGGGGCACCTTTCAACTGACCTCTAAATACAGTCCAGCAACTGTAATTGCCACCACAAGGCTCACCTGCAGCCAGCAGATACTTGACAAGTTCCAGGTGGCCTTCCTGTGCAGCCTCCATGAGAGGTGTAGAACAGCCCAGCTCTATATCTGCTCCAGTTTTAATGAGGAAGTCTGCCACTTCCAAGAAGCCCCCACAGCAGGCCAGCGTCAGGGCAGTCTCCTGTGTCTCTTCCGTCTGTGCATTAATGTTCGCACCTTGAGGCAACAGAGGATAAGAGTAAGAGTGGAATAGAGTGGTTAAGATGAAACTGTTCAAGTTAACTGACAAGTACAAGCCTTTTGCTCAAGTAACCCATATCTTAGCTCAAGAATCCAAGCTGGAGAACTTTTTTGCAGCTGTTTTTATAGCATAGGTACTATAAAGTTTACATTCTATAGAGGACCATTGTGTACAACTAAAAATTTGTCCATTTGGCATAAACATTTATTCTCAGTAACATTCGATGCACTTAAGTGTATTCCAACAATTCTTTTGGTTTGCATGCAATTAATAAAGAAACCTCCAATCATACACTGAGGAATATGATTTTACAACCCACACAAGTGTTGCTCCACATGGAGGCAATGCTAGTGTCTCATGGAAAATCAATGAACCAAACCTGCAAGTGTCAAACAGTTTGGAGCAAGTCTCACCCTGGGCCAGCAACAGTGCCACCATCTCTTCATGGCCTTCACGAGCTGCCTCCATCAATGGCGTGTAACCCTCGTCATTCACCTCTTCCAGGTTGGCTCCACGTTCAATCAAAAGGGCAGCCAGTTCCACATGGCCTCCACAGGCTGCCAGTGTCAATGGAGACTCAAACGAGTCTGCCGGCATGTTCACCTGTGCCCCACTGTCCAGTAGCAGCCGGGCCACCTCCACATGGCCATCCTGGAAAGGTGGAGAGACAAGGCAATGGTGAGCACTGCGTGCACAGATGTGTCAGTGAGGCCACAATATGCCCCTGTCAGTCTCACCATGCAGGCCTCCATCAGCGCTGTGTGCATCTCATCTGTCTTGTGCTCCTGGTCTGCACCAGCCTCCAATAAGAAGCGCACCATCTCCAGGTGTCCTAAAAGCAGCAACAGAAGGACAACAATAACAGAACATTAGAGAAAAGATGGAAGAGCATATTCAAGCTTAGTGAGACATATTTTAGTTTGTATAGCATGGATGTAGTTCGGGAAGTTGCCTTCATCAGTGAGCATGTACAGTACGCAAAGACTATATATACAATATACATACAGTATATGCAATGCATAGAATGTATAGACCATGTGACAAGTTTTGATGTCACTGTTCTTACATTTACATTTATTCATTTAGCAAACACTTTTGTCCAAAGCGACATACATCTCAGCAAAAGTACAATTTATGCATTACATTAAGAGAAGGAGACATAGCTGCAGACATGAAAGTCTCAAGCAAACCTAGTTTGTTCTTGGACCAAGAGACCTATACCTAAGCCACAACACAAAGGTAACACAAAGAATATAAGGATGAGTACATAGTAGTGACAGTGTAAGTGAGAAGGAAGCCTGAGACCTGAAGGTACATGTCAGAAACTAGAAATGACAGCTCTCTATTTGAAGCCTGTCATGTATGTTTCCAGCTGCTGTGCCAACACACCTTTATAGCAGGCTAATGTCAGCGCACTCTCCTTGAACTCATTGGAGTGAGTGTTGATGCCAGCACCGTACTCCAACAGCACACGTGCTACCTCCACATGCCCTGCGCTGGCTGCCTCCATCAGTGGCGTGTGGCCATTCTCATTATGGTCCTCAATGTTGGCTCCCTCCTTCAACAACACCTTAACTACATCCACAAAGCCACCGGCACAGGCATATGTTAGCGCCGTGTTCCCTGCAGGAAAAGGCATTGGTGTTTGGGTCAGACAGCTGACATTCATTTAGCAGATGCTTTTCTCCAAAGCAAGGTTCCTATCACAGGAAATACAATTTGTGCATTACATTAGGAGAAAGAGACACAGATGCAGACATGTGAAGTACAGTTTCTTTACACCATAAAACTCGTAGAACTCATTCAAATCTCACTGCAGACCTATAGTATAAAACATTTACCTGTAGATGACTGAGCATTGACATCAGCTCCATGTACCAGCAGCAGCTTGACTATGTCCACATAGCCACCACTAGCAGCTGCCATGAGGGGCGTGATGTCACCCTTGATCCCCCGATCCTCAACATTAGCATGCATGGCCAGCAGGACCTGTAGCAGTCATGATGAAACGGAGAATTTATAGTAATCCTCAGCAGAAACACAAGAGGGTAGGCTGTTAGAGAACCAATAAGTGATAGAATACAAGCTGCACTTCATACCTGTGCAAGTTCGTAGTAACCCGCAGAACAGGCAAGACATAGCAGGCTCTCGCCTTCTTCCGTGTGCTCGTTGACACTGCGGCCCTCGTCTAACAGCTTCCTCACGGCGTTGACATCCCCATCTGAACAGGCCTCTGCCAAGCTACGGCTGAAAATAACCAAACTGCTACAATTACTGGGACTGTGCAGTTGAATTTTATAAAGCAGCAGAAACATGCAAACAGAAGTGTTCAAATATCGTGAAAGCTCTACTAGAAGGTTCAACATGTTAGAAATTTGATAGCAAAGGCAGTTAAACAACACCATGGAGGTACTGGGGGGGGACAGAAGAGATACATACTTGTCAGCCTGGCCGGCGTTGAGCGTATTCTCGGCCCTCATTCGTGTGAGGGCAGCAGCAGCCTCATCCAGCGCACAGCTCACCGACGATGTCAGTCGGCGCAGCACCTCGGGATCTGCGAATGCTTTACCATCCGCAGTGGACAGTTTACCGATGCCTTCAGCGTTAGAGTGCACATCAGGGAGGGTCAGTCCCACACCACGAGCCACACGAAAGCAGTTAGTGCCAGCCCATCAAAACACAGAGACAAAAAACAGCTTGTTTTACTAGTGTTCAAACCATGCCACTTGTTAGTTTTATAAAACAGCTGTATAAATACTGCAGAGGCACCCTAGTCCGACACACAAAGACGTGCAGGATAGGGAACACTGCATCAAACTTATCTTATCAGTAGTGTACCAAACATTGCAGTAATGCCACCAGGGCATGTCAGCTATGTACAACTTTGAGTCTTTGAATATAATGATGATATAAAACTATATAATAGCAACATAAAACTATAACAATGTTTATTTCTAGAAGGAAAAACACTTGAGAGATCTCATTGTGGAAATAAAGCAAAAACATTAATCTGGTTTGTTAATTATTAATACTGTCAATTATATAATTTCTTCAACAATAGGAAAGCATATACTGAAACGTTTTCTTATAGTGGTGCAGGTGTGGACAAAGTTTACACTCTCTTGAAGCTAAGCAGATAGCCACCAACACAAATTAATAAAAGTACAGTGAAAGACCTAACCACACAACTTGCTTGTTGCAGCTACTGATCAGTGGACAGTAGACTTAAGTTCAAGTAATTAACAAAACCATTTGGTTCAAGTCAAACCAGTTGTTTAGAGTAGGTTTTGCAATTATACTGTATAGAGTTCTTCATGGTTTGGCAAGGTAGACATGGAACTGCATGAAGTGTATAGTAAGACTGTACAGTTTTTCACAATAATGTTTTAAACATGTGAGGCTCCCTTAGTTTCATTTTTTGTACAGAACTGTAGGTAATCAAACATACATGATGCATAAATATAAGTGAGATGGCCCATTAACTTCAGAGTGTTCATGGCGTTCATACCAAGTACTCATTAAGCTGGCCACCTACTGAAACAGTTACAGTTAAGATATATTCTGCTCAGATAGTGCCTCAAAACTGTCCCTGCTGCTATTTAAGAACAGCTTACGCTGTATACTCAAAGCAAGATATGGTATACAATAAATCCCGAGTAGCTTCCATACAGCCATGAAACACAGAAGTTTACATAAACAACGGTAAAAGGTTAAACTGACATTATTTCATGAAAGTTGCATAAAATAAAAACACAGAGAATTTTATTTAAAAAAAAAAAAACTGATTCCTGAAGATAACTTGGCAGTCAAACTTGTGCAGAGGCAAACCATGTGTATGCGCACACACAAACAACCGTACAAACTGTAGACACAAGCTATGCACCAGTGCTGAGTCATGACAGTAGCTGCTGCTGTATGGAAATCTATTGTTCCTGTCCAGGCGCTTAATCTCCCCATAGTACTCTGCTGACCCGACCAGCCTCACTCCCCAGTTCCATCTATAACACTGAGGTTAGCTTCCCTTTTCAAATGCTAACCTGACATTCTGCCATATTGAAGATACAATTTTCTCCAGAACATGAGCCAGGAATAAAGTACAAAGGCACCCAACAAACATGGACCACTCCTTGGGACTTAGACTACATATTTTTCCAGTATTAAAAGACCATTTCTCAAGGAACTATCTTAAAAGTCAAAAATTACAGAGCTGGTGCAAAGTTGGGACATTTTGATCACCTAAGATCAAATACATACTGATAAAAATCTATATTTGTACTTTTTGGAATTGTTTGAGAGTTAAAGGATTTCAATGTATATTTCACATCTCATTACTTCATGGCAAAGCAAGGATTCAAAAGAAAAGCCACCATATTACTGATGGAGAAATACAAAAAACAAAAATAATTTAAAAACAAAAAACTTCCTTTTCGACTGAATGTCCACCCTGCTCTTGACAGATCCATGACTACCCAAATATTGCAGCGCTGTTTCAGGAGAAACTATTTTATACATATCTGGACACGTGGGGGGGTGCAGTGGGCTTGGTCAGGTCCCACTCTCTGGCAGGTCTGGGGTTCGAGTCCCACTTGGGGTGCCTTGTGACGGGACTCATGTTTCGTCCTAGGTGTGCCCCCCCCCCAGCCTTACGCCCCATGTTGCCAGGTTAGGCTCCAGCTTGCTGCGACCCCGCTCGGGACAAGCGGCTTCAGATGATGTGTGTGTGTGTGTGTGTGTGTGTGTGAAAGATGTGGGTAAACGCACAATTTAATACAGTTGCTACCACAGCTGGTTCCAACTGTAAAAAATAGCTGAATGCTCTTAAGAGTGTCAGTAGGGCCTCCAAACAGCAGCATGATTTTCTAGTAGAAGATGATGCAAAGCCGTAGCGAGAGTGAGTGAGCTGGTTCACCAAGACATTGACCAAGATACTGCCCACAGCTTTAGACAAGGTCTGAAGTCACACTCAAGGGGTGTTCTGTCACATCCATTGATGACTGAACATTATACACTGGTATATAATGCAAAGAAAGGGGTACTTCCAGAAAGTGAACTCCACAATACAATTCATGTTAATAAGGTATAGTGTTGAGAGCTATAAGAAGCTGGACTAGTGACCAAAGTACATAACCTGAATTGCTTCACAACACAGACAAATGCACATTTTGTAAACCACAGAAAATAGTTGTGTGTCATACTATTTACATACCAACTGTTCTAAATGGAAAATATACAAATAATATAAATTGATATGAACATTACAAAAACCCCAGTAAGACAAGTTAATGCAGTGTTCACCCAAATTGTCACAAAGTGAAAATTAAATTTTACATCACATCACTGTGTGTCATATTTAAACACACAGTCCAACTGATAATTAAAAGGTCTGAAAAACTGTCAATATTATTAATAAATCGGAACAGAATTTGGAGTATTATGCAGGGCAGTTAAGCCAGTCTGCTTCAGTCTTTCAATACCCTGTGATGGACTCAAATATAACACAAAGTTAATGAAAACAGCATAACACAGTATTCTTTATGGCAAAGACAGTACAGCCCAAGACATACCTGCTGCTTCTAGCAAGGCCTCCAGCCTGGCCTGCGTCTCTGGATCTACCGTTCTCAGGTCTGCTCCATCAGCTGCACTTGACAGGAGCAGCTCTGATGCAGTCTTTAGCATAGGATTGTCCAGGTCCTCCTGGTCCAATATGAAAGACTCCACCTGGAGAAGGCACAAGAGCATTCATTCGGACATTAGTCAACACCACATATTTGGAAAAATTTTAAGTTTAAAAAAAGACATGAACTGAAAGCAGGTGGTTAATTGTAACAGAAAGATTAAGCTGGAGGGAACTATACATTTGGTGTCAAAATATCAGCTTTCCAAAAACATACCTGACAGTGTGAACATGTAACTGTTATAGTAACAGCAAACCACATGATACAGGCAAGTTTCAGAAAAATCCGAAGGCAACAAGGTAGTATCACACATAGTCCAGCAGAGCCTCAGCACGTCAACGTAATAATGTAGTTACATTTACGTTTATTCACTTAGCAAATGCTTTTCTCCAAAGCGGCTTACAATGGATACTATGTAGTGTTACTAGCCCACACACCTTATTCACCAAGGTGACTTATACTGCTGGGAAGAAACCAGGACACCCAGAGGAAACCCACGCAGACACGGGAGAACATGCAAACTCCACACAGACTGAGCAGGGATTGAACCCACATTCTCTCGCACCACCCACGCGCTGAGAGACAGCAGCGCTACTCGCTGTGCTGCCCGTTAAACAGTGATGATACTCTAAGGGTGACAGAAACATGCTTCTTGGGCCTTCAAGCAGCCACACCTTGTCACAGACACCAGAGCACCAAGTAACTTTGCACAAGAATATCATTGGCTTGTGGCCTGAAGACTAAAAGCTGTACAGCTGCTCAGCACTTAGGCCCTGAGCTTCAGTCGAATTAAGTCTACTGTAAGCACTAAAACGAGCCAATCAGCACTTCTCTCTTTCCGCACCCTCCAACACTGACCTCTGATCACCTGCCTTGCTGCCAGTGGATATGCTATCTGGAGTTGGACCACGGTCAGCTAATGTAAGGTGAACAGATCCAGACTGCACACAGCTTTGCTCACCAAATAATGGCTAAAAGACAGTGGCCATACATACAGTCTGCAGTCTTCAAGCACGGAGCAACACTAAAGAATATAATGCCATCCATACAACCAAGTTTAAGAGCCTCAGAAAATCTAAAAGATGCACATGGTAATGGGTGCAGTAAGAACCTACAAAAGTTGTGCACTGATTCTTAGTTTTTCTCCCAACACTTGTCCGGTCTGTAGAAGTCCATATTACCTAGTTATCTTGTACTTGTTTGTTTCATTTAGAAGCTACAAGTAAATTGCACTTCAATACAAATAAATGCCTCAAAAATGAAAACTTGACATAAAAAGACAAAACCTGTGAATCCAGATAGCAGGAAAAAATGTCAATTTGAACTGAAAGTACATCCATATTTTCAAAGATGCCAGCTGTCTTTAAGAAAAAGGATGCTGCAGCAGTGCAAAAAAAACAGAGGCAGAAAGGACAGACAATGAAGGAAGTCACTAATGAAGGTTAGACTACAGAAAGCTGATGAAACCAATTTTTTTTTCTCATTTAACATTTGTCATGCTACTTTTCTCAAAAGTGACTTATGTTACACTATTTGCAATTTATTTATCATATGATCCAAAGCAAATCTTTAGCAAAATAGGGCAAGCTTTAAGCTGTAAAATTGGCTTCAGGTAGCCAAAGTTTAACATCTGTATAATCGATGTTCGTCAAATCCACTAGTGAGGGCGTGTGTGTGTGGGGCAGTAATCCAGCAGATGTTTTGCAGTTTGTTGCTGTCCTCCGCATGGGCATCCAGGGCTGTCTGCTAGTCCCATTTTGTACGTGTGCGCCCTGAACCGGCCGTGCCCGGTGCGTAATCGGTTTAGGCATTCCCAGCAGTGTCGATGTAGCTGGCTTCCAGGTGGTTCAGAGGATGGCACTGGGATAAATCTGTGTAGCCATGAATCACCGGTCTTTGTCCATTGCTTTTGCCACAAAGATTTGCCCATTTATAGAGCTGGGTAAACTTTACTGGAGCAATTCATTAACATTTATTTATTTAGCAGACGCTTTTCTCCAAAGTGACTTCCAATGAACTCTACGTAGTGTTATCAGCCCACACACCTAATTCACCAAGGTGACTTACACTGCTAGATACACTAATTACAATTCAAAATAAGTTCCTTGCTCAGGGATAACTACAGGAGGAGGTAGGATTAGAACCTGGGAGCTCCAAGTCCAAAGTCAGATGCTTTAACCACTATGCTGCCTACTGCAAATATAGTGCAGACGTCAATCACATTTAACTAACACTGCAATAGCTATTAAAATGGAAGCCATTAAAGAGTATCATTAAATATTAATTTCAGTGTTATCAGTCTCAATCAACAATTGGGAAATCTAAACAATGATCAAGGAGTTACTTTCACACCCTTTTGGAAATGACTGAACAACAGCTGTGTACCTTACTCCATATAAGGCAAGCAAGTCACTAAGGGTTTTTGAGTTTAGGGTGATAGAGTGGCAGAGTGGGCAGAGCTGGTGCATCATAATCAATTCTTGCTTTGCCTGTTTACATTTATTCATTTACTACATGCTTTTCTCCAAAGTAACATACATCTCCAAGAACAATACAAAAAGTGTATTACACCAAAAGTAGGAGAGATCTGGATCCAGATCATTCTTGAGTAGTTTTCATTTGTCATATTCTACAATGTAAACCAGTATATGTTAAAAAAAGTAGCTGCATATAAGGTTTTTTGTAAATAAACTAAAAACATGCACATACACGATTATCGAGCACAGACAAGACCACAGGAGAAGTGAAAGAGGTGACTTTTGAGATGCTTGTTGAACATTGAGAGAGATTCAGCAATTCTGAGTGAGAGAGGGAGGTCATTCCACCATATCTGAGCCAGAACCAAAAAACCTCTATGCTTTTGATTTTGGATTTCTTGTGCATGGGACCATCAAGCAGGCAGAGGAGTACAGCAGGCTAGCTGGGGCAGAGCAAGTGATCAGATCTTGTAGATACTGGGAAGCAGATTCAAGCCAATCCATGTCACTTTAGAGAGAATCGTCTGCTAAATGAATAAATATAAATGTAAGTAGATCCATTGTAGGCCATAAAATACAAATATGCTTATATATATAGCATGCCGGACAAAGATATTAGCCAAGTACTATATAATATTCGTTGTACATCGCTTTGGAGAAAGTCATCGCTAAATAAAGCTAAATTCACAATATACAATGGGGGGTCATTTGATTTAGATTTTTAAGGCAAATGATACATGACTAATAAACCATGAAAAGTGAAGAACAACAGGAAACATTGTTAGAAAAATATTAAGTACTAGGGTGACAATGTAACAGCTGAAAAACAACTACACAAGAAATGTCTTTGTATGTCCTTTAAATTAACCTTTAAAATTGGGTAAGCATCTCTAAATTTATATTGAGCAGCATTTTTTTTTTTAATCATATGCTGAAAACATTCTGCTCAAGAAATAAAAACAGTATAACAGATTTGTTAATGTAAAGGAGCAGCAATGGGTTCTGTTTGAGAATAAGTATGTAAGACAGTATCATCCACTGAAGTCCGAGTTCCGTCAACAAAACCTTTCTACTTAATTACCACCAACAAGGGGGCTTTCTTTTTTCTTGTCTGGCTATTTACCACCATACCTAATGATGGTGTAGAAACCAGCTTTCCTGGTTTTTGCACCTGTGCCAACTCACTTGCAAACACTGCCACGGTGAACATGGTGTCTATGCTACACAAGTGTCCCCTGGTCCAGTAATACAAAAAAAAAAAAAAAAAAAAACCAAAGAAGAAGGGAAACACTCCTCAGGAAAGATCAGCAATAAGAGCTGCCTGGAAACAACCTCAAAACGAAGAAAAATTAAAGCAATGAATGCACTGTTAAACAAATGGCCCAATACAGAAAATTTTAATCTTTACATTTATTAATTTAGCTGATGCTTTTCTCCAAAGCAACTTACAATGTTAGTCTACCTACAATATTTACTCATTTGTAAAGCTGGGTTATTTTACTGGAGCAATTTGGGGTAAAGTACCTTGTTCAAGGGTACTACAGCCAACTACCAGGTTCAAAGGCAGTAGCTCTAACCACTACGGTACCAGCTGTCCCTTTAGCATGAAAGGAAAGAGGAAAAAGACTTCGGCAATATCAACTTTTGCCAACATTTGTGAGACATGGTGGCTGAGGGTTGAAATGTTGAGAAGTAAAATTGCAAGACCTTAAAAGCCTTTCCAGCTGAACGTTGCACAGGAGTGGATATCTAAAGTATTTGAGGACACTAAATATCTAACACAGCACAATAGTTCATGAACGAACTACAGTCCTCCAGAACATAGTAGCTACAGGTCTAATCTTATTAATCTGCAAAATGTGCTACCCGCCAAAATTGCACAGAACAAATTCATCCCCATTGTAAAACTACTCATTCATCCACTAGCTCTGCCAAAGTTTGAATACCAATCTTAGTATTTAGTACTCAATTTGCCAATTAAAAATGTTCCATACAATCAAATAAACAAAATTAAATACCCTAGTCTGCATATACAAATGCGGTATAATGGTGGTGTAACACTTTCATGTACAGTATTTGCGCTTAATGACCCAAAAATGGGTAAAAAGTGAAAACGCTTGAACTGACTACTGAACAGAAACATGTATTTTTTGTTTATAAAGAATGCAAAAAAAAGTTTTGAGAGCAGTGGAAAAAGAGCCAGATACACCACTACCTTTATCATGAGGGCCAAGCGCTGGGTGTGTTGAAATATTTTGAATTTGACGCGAGTATGACTGGATGATATTGCCAAGGTCCTTTCCGTGCAGAAAATGTTTACATTTACTCATTTAGCAGACTGTTCTCCAAAGCGACGTACATCTCAGAGAAATACAATTTGTGCATGTTGACTGAAAAGTCTGAGAAATTTGTGTCAGAGCAAGGTAACTGGGTATTTCAAAGTCCTGTAAGGTACTGGACAGGTTCATGATCAACTTTCTCAAAAGGGAGAAAAAAGGTTTTTTACAACATCAAATAAAAGTTCCAGAAGCTATACAGTGCACTGCGCTATACTGCTATGTGTTTTTACATGGCATGCTATAAAGGCTGTACCTGTACACTGCCCCAAGAAGCCCCATTTTCGTTAATCTGCCAAACAAAAAATGAAATGTGACAGATTAACAATAGCAGTCCTGTACAACCCAGGCTCTCTTGAACCAAGTACTTGAAATGCTTTCTGCTGGAGATCCTGCAGGAAATTTCAAATATAAAATAACTAAAATGTCCATGTCAAATGTCCCTTAAAGCAGGAACTGAAAACTAGTTAACCCTGTCTACAACCTTCACTCAGACAAATTTTTCCCCTTCTCCTTAAACAAAGCAGAAGGAAGACTGGCAATAATCAGCAGATCCTTACATTCACCATGAAGACAATAATAAAACAATCTTCCTAGTTCATATCACCACTCATGTGTACATAGCAATGCCATATCCAGCAAATTCCAATGTTCTACAAAGTCATGAAAGTTGCATAAACACACTGGACGCTCAAACTTGGTCAAAGCTGATGGACAAGAAAAGAACAGGTATAAACAAGCTCAAATACACAAAACAAGGGGATTTGTACTTGGCCAAGCATATGAAATATTAACATGTACAACATCTTCATTAGGATGTGTATGTATCAGAACAGTGCCATGAGTCATGGTAAAGCCAAGAATCCACCAGTTTACTGAGTGAAAACTTCAAAAAATGACCTCATTATACTGCAACAATGAACTGAACAGCACCCTCAAATACACGGGTGATACAGAACTATAACTACAGAACTATAGAACAGTGAACTATAAAAGAAGCTTGTAAAGAGAAAATAAATTATTTAAAAAAACATCTGGCTGGAACTCACTGTGGCAGCAAAAGGGTTGCAACTCATTGGTGACCATTTTTCATGGGATTAAATACATTCATTCACATTGTCATCAAAATTAATACAACTATGTTAGGATTTAATCAAACCGTCTGTTTTTCCTGCACCAAAATTTACCATTCTCTATAATCTGTGAAAAAACATTCATACTCTTGAACTGGCTCTGGTCATAGTGAATCCCACCTCAACAAAACCTCATATGAATGATACACTTTCACTGGCTAATTCTGCAATATTCCTGTAAATCTAGATCCTCCCTGTTTGCAGAACATACTGTACCTATGGCATCAGTCGTCGTCTCTCTGTGACCACATGTGTACCCAGGCACAATAATACTACTGATTTTTTTTTTTTTTTCTTAGACACCATTAGTTTCAACAAATGCGCCTGTTATCCTACAGTTTTATAAAATAGGCAGGGGTGTTTAAAGTTACTTTTTTGAACTAGAAAAATTTAAAAATGGACAGATCCAAAAATAACAGCTTTAGGTACAGTTCTGCAGGTAAATTCTTACATTGCCATCTAAAGGCTCAATCTTCCTCCTGCACCCCTGTAAAAACACATGAACATGATCTTAATGCAAGTGAAACAACCCTTACAAATCTTCAAACAACCATCTACTTGCGAGGCTTGGCCCTGTCACTATAGGAAGAGTTTGCACATGAACTGCTTCATTAGACAAAAACCTTAGCCTGCTGTATAGAATATATGTATTAAACATTTTTAAAAATAAATTTCAGGGCATGCTGGAAGAAGTACCAATAAATTACATTCTCAGGTGTACTGAGATCGCATATCTGAAAATAGTAAGTCCTTGACTCAACCTTCAATTCAGAACTTTCACACATTAACTTGACCATTTGTCCCATCTCCTGCATTGAGTGACAGTCATAACTTAAACATCACCACTATACATGCTGCGTGCAAATAGTCCAAGCACCCCTACAAAGCTTCCACCATTGTAGGAACCAGTGGTTTTGCATCATTTTGTGTTTCATGTAAATTTGTCTGTGAAGCATCTACTCATTAGTTAATTCCCTGATGACTGAACATACTGATTTCCATACAAATGGAAACTGTTCCATATCTATAACTGGGTGGTGTACATATGCTCTGCCACACAAATGTCATAAGAGATTAGGATTTACCAAAATTTAAAGGTGGCACATATGTAACTTGAAAAAAAGATTAGTCTACAAATACATGCAACTGTCAAATTCTATATTTTTGTGCACGTAACACAGCCTCAACCAACCAGAAACTTAGCAGTAGACAACAGCCAAATATCGATATTTAAAAAACAGGGTAACCAACGTTCTACAGGTCTTAAAGGCCTGAAGAAAAACTCCAAGTTACAATTGCTCCACATGTTACAAATTTCCAAGTTATGAGTATTGAAAAATGGGAACTTTTACACATCTTTAGCAGAGGCTATTCTCCAAAGCAACTTAAAATTAACACTATATAGTATTTCACCAAAACCTTTCATCCAAGGTGACTTACAGTGCTTGAAATACTACAGCTCACTACCTACAGTGAATCACTCATCTATACACCAGAGCAACACATGCACTATAGGCAATTCAAAATCACCAGTTCACTTCAAAAAGGTTTTTGGACTGTCAGAGGAAACCGGTGTACTGAAAAGAAAGCCATGTGAACACGGGGAGAACGTTCAAAGTCTTCAATGAACGAACAGGGACCGAATCTACATCCTCTCACACTGCCCAAGCACTGAGAGACACCAGCATTTCTAATTGTACTCCAGTACCACCCTTTTTCAGTTTATTTTTAATTACATTTTCTTCACCATTCTATTTTCTACAATTTCTGTTTGCTGTGGAGCAAAACAATGTTTTGCATCCAAATATTTAGCTGGCCATAAAACTCACAAAAAAACAATATAAGACTGCCTTCATTAAACTTGCTGTTAGAGCACACGGATGATTTCTAGTGTCTATGGATGTAGGTGATCAACAAGAAAAACGCTGTACATTTGTGGGAAACTTTGGTCAAAAGTTGGGTATAAGTACATATATCTAGAGAAGGTTTTTTATTTTTGGCAATAAAGTTAGTTTTATTTTGAATGTAGTTCAAACTTAATAAAAACAATTTACAGTATTATAAGTTATAGATATAACAGTGAACATGCTAATGTGATGAATCAGCAAACAGGACTGAATAGGTGGTTCTCTAAGAAGGTATTTTTATATTCAGTAATTTTAAACAAGTTTTAATTTTACTACAATTTGAGGTTAATAAATGAAAAGGGGGGGGACATTTCGCTGTGAAGGATGTAAGCTGCTTCCAGGATGTATCTCTTTGATTTCAGGAAAATCTCAGGACCATCACAACCCTGCACTGGACAAACAATTATTAATGGATGAAACATTTTTGCAGCATTAGAGTTTCTACTTGCCTACAATGAACTCATCATTACACACATTTCCTTCATAAGAAACCTTATTTTATTATGTTCATAAACCTCAGATTCAGAAGTAATTTTAAGGTATGAATAACTACCAATTCATAGCTCTCCAGACCCAAATGACAAAAAAGGGGGGGGGGGGAAGAAGAGAAAAAAAAAAAAAAAAAAAAAAAAAAAAAAAAAAAAAAAAAAAAAAAACTTACTTCTTTGAAAGACATGGCACATTTAATAGTACGAGCTTCTCAATAAACATTGAAGAAATGTATGGAACCTCAGTAAGTTATTCTGCCAGGTCAGTGGCACATGGAATCTGTATAAACTGAAGGATGTTCGGCAGAGTGTAAATTTCAGGGTAGGAGGACAGTAGTTGGAGACTATTACCTCACTGGGTCCATCCTTACGAGCTCCTTCAAATTCCACAAAAAAACAACAGTATACACAAGATCAGAATCCCTTCTGTGCCATAAACAGCAAATAGTGCAGTCCTGCCCATACAGGAGAAGAAAAACACTACAGCATAAGTGAACTAAAAGAAGTCCAGCTCCAGTTTGTTTCTGAATCTTGAATTTGTACATAACATTGGTGATATGACATTTGGATGCCTGGATGTCTCGCTTCTGAAATGTGAGAAGCCATAAGCCACACACAATACATACTGACATCTTATATTTTAGAAAACATGGTACTCATAGAATTAAGCAAAAGCCACCACTCCGTCACAAGGTTTAAGTCTTAACCCTCAAATTTTCCAACAACAATTTTGCCAGCATCTTATTATAGGTTTATGAAGTTGTTCATGCATTTATAGCTGTACTTAACTACATTTAGTAGCAATTACATTTGCAATAAGACCCAGAAGAACACTAAAGCAGAATACACAAACTGCACTGACAGTCATGTGTCTGTTGCAGATCTTTTTGTCTGTTGCTGAATGCACTTTTTGTGCCCTCACAATTTTAAGTCACTCTTGAGAAATGCGTGTGCTAAAAGTTTCATGGGTTCATTTTTATACATGCACATGCAAATATATGAATATGCTAAGTACGACTCATTTTCATCATAGCGAGAGCCCCAGAAGTGACTGAATGGAGTCAGTTCTGGTAAGTGTGTGAAATCCTAGGAGTACAAGAGGGGCACTGACTTGGAGGTGGCCTGAGGTGGATGGTGGAAACGCCAGTCAAAAAAAAAAAAAAAAAAAAAATGCCCTCACTGATGATGGGCCTTTGAAAAACAAACATTAATTATTTACTTGTGATGCTTGCAAAGCACTCATCCAATATAATCAAATGCCCTATTGCAGTATGGAGAAAAATTACAGTACTGCATTCTTTGTAAATACCAAGGTTAACATTTACACGAAAAGGTCGTCGACAGGTTCAGCAGACCAGAACCCAGAACAAAGTTGGGCTGCACTAGACTCATAAATGTGCAAATAAGACTGTGAAGGAATGGGTGTGTGTATAAGAGGACACCAACGGCCTAGAATACACTAGCAGAACAGGCCCATCTACCCATTAGGAGGAGATGGGACATGACATGTGAATCTGTCTCACTGGACAGACACTGGAGTCGCCCTACAGCGTGAAAACAGACACTCTGACTGACTGCATAACATAAAACCCACAACGTATATAGCCTAGGACGCTCTCTCGTGATCCTCTCAAACCGAGATCATACACACTCTGCCAGTAGTATACATGATTGCACATAATTTAATTAAACTAAAGACATAGTTGGGTTGGGCAATACATCAGACAATGCATGCCATATATGAACTGTACGGCTAGGCTAAGGAAGGGAAGGTGCTGAACTTGAGACCGCGCCGTTTTCGAAGGTGACATGATGATGTTTCCAGAGTGTAGAAGGAGAGAGTTCAGTGCCGCGAGTGGCTGTGTCTGTGTGAGCGCGGCGCCGCAGCCCAGCAGCCGGAACCCGCGGACAAGTTGGAGACTCGAGCACACGACAGCCGCTTGGAGCCCGGCTAGGCCTGAACCGCAGCCTCTGTTGCCGCACGTCGCGCCGTGTGTTCACCTAAAATAATACGTCCAAGACGCAAAACACTATACAGTTTATATACATTTTTACCTCAGAGGAAGCATTTCCGGGGACAAACGGTGTTTATTTTCATCGTTATTACACAGAGGGAGGGCGGACTGTGTGTGTAGCTACAGCTAGCCACTCGGCTAGTTTACCTCAGAAACCTCGTCCTCGTCGCTGCCAGAGCCGGGGCCGGAGGAAAGCACCGCGGCCGCGGCCAGCTTAAAATCCAGTCTGTCCGCAGCGGGCCCAGCCGCGGCCTCTCCGAACAAGCGGACTTTCTTTCCGCCAACACCGATGCCTAGGCCCCCGAGTCCAGACCCCGGTGTGGCTCCGACCTCCATCCCTACCGCAGGAGAGCGCGGAGTCACCGAGTCAATCTCGTCCTCGAAGCCGTCCGTCAGCATTGCCGTCCCGGCTACAGCATTCTGCATACTTCTTTGAGTAATATGTATTTGGGCCGAGTTGTTATTTGTATCAAACTTGCGTTGCGATTCTATTCTGTTAAAGTATCACTTCGGAAAATCCAGAAACTCTCCTGAAGCGAGAACGGAATCCCTTTCCCCCCAGCCATTAACTTTCTAACAACCTAACAACTACGTACAGTCTCTATGGAAACCCCGCCTTAATTTCAAGATCATAAATATTATTAGCGAAGACTGGAACAAGCCCTCTTACGATTGGGCCACAGAGGTGTTTGTCAACCTGCAGCACGCGACGTCAAGCTCGGTTGACCGGCATCTCTCGGGGTGCTTTGCGATTAACGCCAGGAAACAGAAGATCTCGTATGTGATTGGACAATAAAGTGTCCGTCACTCGGTGCCCGCCCACATAGTTCGCTCGTATGCGGTTCACACTTGAGCGCTAATAATACACTGCTCGGCTTATTAATGAGTCTTTATAAATCATGGGTGTGACGCTGTTGCGTATTAACCATAAAACATGAATTATCGCAAGTTCATCTTTTCCTTAACTCACTTCATGGGTGCTAGAGACTACAACCCGTCAGATTGCAACTCTTTATTACAATGAAATTTGACTGTTGCTCACACACCTTTATTCTTCAGAAATGGATAGGGGTGTAAAACAACTAAATCTGTCAGAGTCTGTAATATAATATTTAAGTGCGCTGCTGGCCGGGGCAAAGGCCTTGGAGCGAGCATTGTACAGCCCCAATACTTTAATGGGAATTGTGGGCGGGGGTTTGACAAATAAGATATTTTATTTTCATTGTATGCAATACAATGTAATTTTGTGTGGCAACCTTCATAAGAACAGCAGCAGAAAGAATACTTGAAATAAATAAATAAATAAAAAAATAAGGGGCGACACGGTGGCACAGCGCCCGGATGGTGCGAGAGGACGTGGGTTCGAGCCCCGCCTCAGGCTGTGTGGAGTTTGCGTGCTCTCCCCATCTCTGCGTGGGTATGGACTGGCGTCCTGTCCAGGGTGTACCCCTCCGTCCCTTCAGCCTTGTCCCCGCTCGAGAGAAGCGGTTATAGAAATTTGATTGGATTGGATAAGTAAGAATTAGAGTGAAACTTTGGAGTCTTCAGTTCTTAGCAGGCTTTGGAGGGAAGGTGGATGTGGAGGGTTAATGGAGGTGGCAGCTGGATTTTCTAATCAGTTTCTTCTGGTTGGGCAGGGAGGGTGTGATGGAGACCACAGCTCTGGTAAAGAAGCTGCTCCTCAGTCTGTTGGTGTGGGATTTTATTGTCCTGAACCGTTTGACAGACGGCAGCGGTTCAAACAGGGAGTGACCGGGGTGTGTGGTGTCCTTGATGATACTGCCAGCCTTCTTCCTACAGTCAACTAGCATAGGCGGTGTCCAGGTTGGGGAGCTCCATCCCAACGATGCACTGGGCCGCCTTCACCACGCGACGCAGATCCTTTTCCTCGGCGGCTGTACGGCTGGCACACGACCCAACAGCGCAGTTAGTCACGATGGTCTCAGTGACGGTCCCATAAGTTAAGCAGGAGTTTCTGTGGGAGCTGGTCCTGTTTCAGCTTCCTGAGGAAGAAGAGTCTTTGTTGGGCTTTTATGACCAGCTGTGAGGTGTTGCAGGTCCATGTCAGTTGCACTGACACATAGAATCCTAAGAACTTTAAGCTCTCCACCCTTTACACTGTTTCTCCATGTACGTGGAGGGGGAGGTGGTCTGTCTGCCACGCCCACACCTCCGAGCCGACACGGAACACCTGGGACGCAACGCAGACTGCAGCATAAAAGGCTGCGTCAAACCAGCAGCTGATGCGGAACCTTGCTCAGCCTCCTCGTTTGCGATCTTCTAGCCATTTCCTGTTCCCGAACGCCTTCCCCGATCCCATCCCTTGTTACCATGATCCTGTGCCTCTTTATGATCATCGACCTCTTGCCTGTGTACCGACCTCGCCTTTTGGATTCTCCCTGTTACGACGTTCACACCTCGAAGACCATTTGCCTGTTCTCTGACCTCTTCTCTTGGATTTCCCCGAAGACACCACGATTACCGCTATGCACTTGGGTCCGCCGCTTCCTTCCAGACCCAGCCATGACACTATCTCCTTGTTGACACTAAGTCCAGAACTATCTACTTTGTCTTAGAGGTGTTAAGGAGCGGCCCAGATCAAATTTAAGACTCTGGTTATGGCCTACAAATGCATCAGTAGAACTGCTCCCAAATATGTACAGAACTTGATAATCCACTACACCCCAACCAGACTGCTATGGTCTTCCACATCTGCCTTCTTTCTGGTCCCACGTACGAAGGTAAAGCACAGAGATTCTTGGTTCTGGCTCCATTGTGGTGGAAGCAACTACCCTTCTCACTCAGAACTGCTGAATCTCTGTCCGCATTTAAAAAGGGTCTTAAAACCCAACTCTTTCAGACTCACTTTGCCCATCATCTCTTAAGTTCATGTAAGGTTTTGTAAATGTTCATGCTCTATAACTTTAATATGATGCTGGATAAACCTTTACAGCTACTCCTGTAATGTAATGTAAATGTTTATAAGGAAAAAAATAGTAGGAAGGTAATCAGGAATCGTCGATATTCGGATAAAGTTTAATGCAGCTACTCATGTGAAGAACATTGGTTCATATGGTGGAAAGAAACAAACTAAGTGCACTTTAGAATCACATGTCTGCATCCAAGTGTCTCTTCCTGCTCATGTAATGAACACATTGTATTTTCTATGAGATGTTCGTCGCTTTGGAGAAAAGCGTCTGATAAATGAATACATGTAAATGTAAATGTAAGGACCAGGTTGTTGTCCTTACACCACTTAGCCAGATGTTCCACCTCAAGCCTGTAGGCCGTCTACTCATTGTCTGAAATCAGCCAACTATCGTGGTGTCATCTGCAAATTTAATTATGGAGTTTGAGGTGTGGAGGGGGGGTGCAGTCCTGGGTGATGAGTGTGGAGAGCATGGGGCTCAGCACACATCCCTGTGAGGTTCCTGTGTTTAGGGTGAAGGTGGATGAGGTGTGGTTGCCAGTTCTGATGTACTGTGGTTGGTTTGTGAGGAAGTCTATGACCCATGAACACAGAGAAGAACCAAGGCCCAGGCTGTCCAGTTTGCTGACAAGATTGTGAGGGATGACAGTGTTAAATGCAGAGCTGAAGTCCACAAATAACATCCTCACATAACTATTTGGCTCCTCTAAGTGTGTCACAGTGGTGTGGAGAGCTTTTGTGATGGACTCCTCTGCAGAGAGGTTTGCCCCGTAGGCAAACTGGTGCTTATCCACATCAGGTGGGATGGTGGTTCTGATGTGTGAGAGCACTTCATGACTATGGCTGTTAAGGCCACTGGGCGATAGTCATTCAAACACTTCACAGTTGGTTTCTTGGGCACTAGAATGATGATGGAGGATTTGAGGCATGCTGGAAGAGCAGCTTGTTGTAATGAGAGGTTGAATACAGACACACACAGACACAGACACAGACACACACACACACACACACACACACACTGTCTAAAACCACTTGTCCCAAGCCGGAGGCTAACCCCGCAACACAGCACGTATGGCTGGAGGGGGAGGGGACACACCCAAAATGGGACGCCAGTCTGTCACAAGGTACCCCAAGCAGGACTCGAACCCCAGACCCACCAGAGAGCAGGACCCGGCCAAACCTGCAGCGCCACCACACTCCCCAATAGAGGTTGAATATTGTACTTAAATTTTATGTTTTAATATTTTTGAAATGCCAGAATCTCAACAGTGTCACATCATATAACAACAGTGTTGGCATGTGTACGTTAGTGTCCTTATTTGACATGAATGCTTGTCATCTCAGTTATTATCACTATAAATTTGAGCTCTGACTCTTTTTTCCAAGGTGACTTTCAGTGACAGATAATAAACGTTTACAAATATTTACTCATTCACACAGCAGGATGTTGTTACTTTTCCAAATCGGGATAAATTCCTTGATCGACAAAAGTTGAATCTGAACCTTTGACATTCAGATTGAAAGACAACAGCCCTGACCACTATGCCCCCTGCTGGATGACTTCTGCATGACTTCTACCCGAATCGTAAATCTTAACGAGTATTTGTCTTGCTACCTGAAATGCATAAAATAGAAGAAATGTATTGCTGTCTGTCTGTTTTCTCCACACTTACATGACTTATGTTCTTATTCTGACTATTCATCATTCCTCTGAGCATCTGAGCTTTGCCAGTAACCCCAAACTCTCATAAACTGAATTAGGTTTTCAGCACAACCCCCTGGATTGATAAGTCATGTAAAGTAATTTCAGACAAATTCTTTTAGAACTTGGTGTCATCATGATGGATGTATGGTGTAAAATATGATTTTCTGAGCCCAGGAAACAATCCATTCTTTAGAAATGGTTTGAAAATTAATTTATTGGACTAGAACAAGAAACAGCTTTTTTCTAGCAGTAAAAAAAAATTGGTTCTTCTTTTCACACTTGTCATATAAATTTATATATGCAAATAAATAAAGCACATCAAAAATACTGACATATTTCATATTTATTTTTTATATAACATCAAAGTCAAAGTGGCTTTATTGTCATTTCAACCATACACAGCTGGTACAGTGTACAGTGAAAAGAAACAACGCTTCTCCAGGACCATGGTGCTACATAAAAGACAATATATTGTGATATATTTCAGTAAAACAATATATTATGACATATTATAGTATATACAATAAAATACAATATTGTACAGTATAATAATAAATACTGTAAAATGTAAACATAATTGCAAAGAGAAGGGAATGGTGTCCAGTTCTTTATATTTTTACCTTGGTCACGCTGGTTCTGGGGGGGGGCACAGGGCAGCATCCTGTTACTTTCTACATAGCACCTGTACCTGTATAGCACCTACTTGCCATCTCAAATCCCTCGAAAAGAAAGTCGGAACTTATGTGTGCTGGAAGATGTTGACACGGGTCCTCCCAATTCATTTCAAGTTCTCAGCGGGACAGCAAAGTAACGTTTTGCACAGGCATCGTAGCATCAGCATCACCGCAGCCAGATGGAAACTGATTCTGGAGGGAGGCTCTTTTAAAATAATCAGACTTGTGACATTTCAATAGCGCCAGAGATAAATTTCATCTACAAGCCATCCTCCTTTCCTTAACTGTCTTTATATTAAGCAGGACTGACAGCTACCTAAGCGTTAATGGTTAACTGGGACATCATTACTTGTTAGGACTGTCGAATCCTGTATTAAATACTGGGCCCGGAAACTATAATATATTAGGATTGTTAACTATGTGAAATATTAGAAATATTGAGTCCAGTAATAAATATCGAGACCAGTGATTGCTGTTTAGTTACAATGTTTACCGTGATGTTAACTTAATATCCACCGTTTTTATACCCATCCATCCCATTTCAATAACTGCTTTGACCTCAGCAGTGTTGAGGAGATCTGGAGCGTATCCTGGAAGTACAACAGAGGGGGTACATTCCGGACAGGGCTCCAGTCCATCGCAGGGTAGTGACTCACTCTCACACACACACACACACACACACACACACACACACACACACACACACACACACATACTACAGGCAGTTTAGAGTCACCAATCCACTTGAACTGAATGTCTTTGGGAGGAAGCCCATGCAGACACATGGAGAGCATCAAACTCCACACAAAGCAAGCAGGGATCGAACCCATGTTCTCTCGCCCCACCCGCATGTTGCGAGAAGGCACTGCTACACACTTCACCGCCATCTGCACGCATAATGTAAAAACCAGGTATGAGCGTCGGCTTTCGCCCTCCTGTCATAGTTTGCAGACTTCAAATGTGTTCTTTCAGTTATGTCACATCATCAGTGGAGACGAGGAGCTACAGCAACAGGAGCAGGTGGTCAGACACTGTCACCAGGGTTCAGGCATCCATCCCTCCATCCATTATCAATAAACCCTTGTCCAGTGCAGTCTTGCAGTGATCAGGAGCCTATCTAAGAAACATGGGTGTGATGTAGAAGTCTGGGGTTGTGTTGATGTTCGCTCATTGCTGCTTCTTATGGTTTTCGTGAAAAGGGAGAGCGTGAAAGAGGTGTCTTTGGACCGTAGGACGATACCCACGCAAACATGGGAAGAAGATGCAAACTCAGCACAGGCTGAGCTGGGAGGTGCCAGGATCACAAGTCACCATGATCTCTTAAAATAAAATTTATCTGCAGCCAAGTCAAGATCCCTGCTCTCCGTGGTGCAAAAGTTTACATTTGTTCTGTTTAGGGAATTTAAAAATGGAAAAAATGTCAAACATCAAAGTTCAAAATCAATCCAGTTTCTAAAATGTATCCTCTAACATTTTTATTCCTGGGTAGGATTCATTTTTAAAGTTCCACTCATGTCTTTTTCTGCCAGTTCACTTTTATTGTCACAGACTAATCTGAATAGCCGAAGGTTTAAGCAGTAAACAATTTTGTCCTCAGATATAAGACAATTTTATCAAACCAGTAGCAAGTAAGTTTTACGAGTCGTGGTATTTCACATTGGCATATCTGTCATAAGTCTCACACATATAGGGAGTAGAGCCTCTTAGTGTCTCTTTTGTAGAAGATCACTAATTCATCACATAGTTTAGAAGATCAGAAAGGTCAAAATAGGACACATTGGTAAGAGACAAATTAACTTGAAGGCTCACGTTTGTGCATCTAGACCTTTCCCTCTGTTGGTGCAATGCACTTTTTTGTATTGTTTTCTCACAAGCATGTTTCTTTGGAAAAAAGCAACTGCTAAATGAATAAATGTAAAAGTAAGGAAAAATTCCTTTGATAAACATCCCCTGTCAAATATCATCCTTCAGTGAGGGCTCACCAGGATGTATTACTGATCTATATTAACTGGTATTAAATGTCTATGTTCATGGCAGGTGATACAGTACTAGTCTCTAACATGTTTATTTTTACAACTCTGGAAACAGTGGATCACTAGAAAGGAGATACATTTTAACTTGCACCTACTGCCAAATAACGGAACAGTCAATGTGCCTGACAGTCCATTTACACACACTCACACCAAAAACTGCTTGTCCCAAGCGGGGCCACGGTAAGCCAGAACCTAACCCAGTAACACAGGGTGCAAGGCTGAAGGGGGGGGGAGCACACCTTGGATGGTATACCGGTCCACCACACAGCACCCCAAGCAGAACTCAAACCCCAGCCAAACACAGGGCACCACTGCACTCCCACAATAAATTTATTCCAGATTATATCTGATAGGTGTCTTTGCATATGAATGATTACAGCAGCAGTCCTCTGTTAATCTCTCTAGTCATTTTAGCATTAGTTAGTTGATGCTTTTTGTCCAAAGTGATTTACAAGGACACCATTATAAAAGTACTATTTAGCTAGCAAGTCTCATTTCAAACTTACCCAGATGTGTCAATGGCTACCTAGTTGCACAAATACACCATATCGTGCGTATACAGTTACACGCTGAAAGAACATTTCACAAGCAGTGGAACCCTGTCCACCTGATATATCATATACTCTTTCTAGCCCTCTGAAGTCTGTTCCATATTTTAACAGAATGCTCTGAGATTCTACAGATACACACTTTAAAAAATAAAGAAAAACTACATTTTAGTGTTGCATTTTATTTAAATAAACCATGCAGACAACCCAGTATAAAGAAACCTCAATTTAATGAGTAGATATTACATTCCAAGTTTATATGCAATAATTCTTTCAGGATTCTGAAATCCATGTCTGTCCCCCTGCATTGAGTCATATTCCAACATACTTTAACACTGAAAGTAAAAAGAGTAACACTTTCAAATTCAAGCTGCCATTCTACTCAAATCCAGAACTCCTTAAAGTTTACATTTGATGATTTCAAAATTTTGAAAGTTAAGAGCCTATACATAAATTACATTTAAAAAGCTGTATTAACAAAACATTATCTACAACAGCAAAAAACTGTATTCAGAGGCAGATCTTACGAGATATTCCACTCTCTGCAGTATATACACACACTTCTATAGATCCCATCTGAAGAGACTGGATCACTCAAAGTTTTAAGCATTGTCCCTTGAGATAGGGATCAGGTGTTAAAGGGTGTCCAGAAACTCCTTTACCTGCAAAGAAATGTGAGAGAGTAACATACTGTCATTAAAATAAAAGGAACTGATGAGAAACATATAAAATGGGGGCAGAGTTCAGAAAAAGATTTGAATCAGATTTTTACATGGAGAATAATTTGTCAACCTTAAGTTTATTTTAATAATATCCCAGTGCTAGAAGCCCAACATACACAATAATGACCTGTTCAGCAAAGGACACCAACTTAAATTTGTTTTAATTTACAGTTCTTGAAACACTGAAAAGGTCTTGTCAAAGTAGTTTCTTTAAAACCACTTGTTTGTACTTGTGCATATTTTATAGTGTCCAAAAGGAATTAATATGTATAAAGTGAGTAAACATTGATTACAGCGTACAGGACTGTTGAATAATTAATGTGTTGAATGACTTAATTGCTAGAAAAAATAGAGTTGTAAGCAAGGGGATAGTACTACATTACAGTAGTTACTCATATGATGGGAGTGGTCACCTCACTAATCATTACCCTGCTGACCCGCAACTAAGTTGCCAAATACAGCAGTAACAAAATACACCAACAGGAACCTCATCTCCATCAGTGATGAATCAGCCTAGAGGTAGAGTGTCTTGTAGCCTAGTGTAAGGACAACAAGCTTTGAATGTCAATAAGACCAAGGAAGCAATTGTTCACTTCAGAAAGATGCAGGCCATCCACACTCCTCTGTCTATTGATGCATCAGCAGTGGAGTTAGTGTGCAGCTTCAAGATACATCATTGAAGAGCTTGGACTCCAATTCAACACACAAAAGTCAAAAAGTCACAAGTGTCTCCACTGCTGGAGGAGACCAAGGAGAGAAGGGGGGGGAAGAGGAAAAAAAAAAAAAAAGCTTCCAACCCCCCAGCTTCTATAACTGCACCAAAGAGCATCCTAACATGCTGTATCATTACCCTCCCTTAACTGCCAACATTCATGTTGTGTACCTTTTCACCATTTCATACTCACCTTGTCTATGACATCTACTTGCTTAATTTTGTCATACTTGAAATCTTCATTCACATCAAGGACAAGAACGGGAAGATCTTTCAGGTACTCAAAATCCAAGCTGCAGAAAACAGTGGTTAAATACATTAGCCATCTGTTACCCTGTGGTCAGTTCCTGCTCCAGTCATGCTGATACCCATTTGGTCTAAAAAGAGAGAACTTACTAGGTTGTACGGTGGTAAAGCCAGCACTCATGCTTATAATGCAGTTTTTCTAGGTATTCCAGAGGAATTCCCTGTTCTTCCTCTCGTCCTCGAAGATGCAGTCGTTGCATACATCTCTGGAGCATCAGCAAAGACATAAATACAATGTGTTAATGATCAGTTGTTACCATCGAATAAAATACAAACTAAATACAGTTTAAGCAGATGGAAAGTATAAGTACTTTTCACTTTTATTGAGAAGATTTTAAATAAGAGCACTAAATGTCACCTGTGGATCAGCTCTCAGATAAATCATAGCATCCAGCTCAATCTGCGACTCAAACTGGGAGAGAAGCCAGCTGTGCCAGTCCTGGTAAATGGTCCATTCTGTCTCATTTAGGTCCCCGGACTCAAACAGATTGGAAGCAAACACATACCTTCAAAGAAAACAGATTATAAATTTGATCACCATCTGACTCTTTGAAAGGATACTGTTTTACTCACTTCTGAAAGCACTGCACTCACCGATCGCTGTAGACTGAGCGCTCCAGGAACTGCACAGGTTTCTCTGCCTGCTGTAGTTTGATGGAGGGTAGTTGCAGCTGTGAGCGCACACGACTCAAGCACGCGTAGCTCTGGAAAGTGTAAGACCACCGACTAGGTTTGTCGTACAACATTTGCAGTAAGTTGCCTCCGCTCTTCTGAGAAGTGCTAAGTTCCTGGGGGAGTTCAAACAAACCAGAAGGAATCAGTGCATAAAGAAAGAAAAAGAAAAAAAAGCAAAATTTCTTCTACTTATGTTTACTAAATAAATATGTATGCACAGCAGCCTAGTAGTGTGGCAAGGAGTGCTGGTGCCTCAGAACTGCAGCAATGTGGGTTTGAATCCAGTACGCTTCATTCGGAGTTTGCGTGTTCACCCCATATTCACGTAGATTTCCTCCCATAGCCCAAAGATAGGATTCAGTTGGACGAGTGACTCTAAATCAACCCATGGTGCAAAGGGTTCTTAACCTGAGATCCATGAACCACCTTGGAGGTCTATGGAAGGGCTTCAAGGGTCCAAAGAGAATATGCTTGCATTTACACACACACACACACCTGAACCGCTTGTCCCATTCGGGGTCGTGGGGAGCCGGAGCCTAACAACAACAGCAAGGCAACACAGGGCGCAAGGCTGGAGGGGGAGGGGACACACCCAGGACAGGACGCCAGTCTGTCGCAAGGCACCCCAAGCAGGACTCAAACCCCAGATCCACCTGAGAGCAGGACCCAGTCCAACCCCCTGCACCACCACACTCCCACTGTTTGCATTTAAAGTAACTCAAATAAAATAGAAGTTGAAATAAAGATGTAACTCTATTAATATCTAGAACAGTTGCATGTGATGCAATCAGGATTCAGCAAAACACATCCAGGGCAATATCTTCTCTTTGTTTATTAAGGTTTTTTCTGGATGGTTCCCAAAATGTGTTCAAAACTAAAACTAGTAAAAAGGGTTTCAAAAAGGGGTTCAAGGCGGGCCTGCTAAACGTTAAGAACCACTAAGAGTGTGTGACCGTCTAGATTATTTACTGTCTGTGGGTCGATGGAATCGGATGGATAACGAAAGCAGCATGCGAGTATTGTTAATAGCACACAGCTAGAGGAACAGTTAGTAATAAAATATATATATATATGTACACACGCACGCACGCGCCCGCCCTTCACCTCGTATTCATTTTCGGTAGTTTGTACGTTGCACCACTTTCCGATGGGCTCTGGAATCACCTCCCATTCCTCCGAGGATTTCTCCAGAAGACGGACAAGCGTGGATTTTCCAGCAGCTGTCCGAAGACAAATGTAAATTATTTATTATTAAAACGTGTTATTTTGGAGTGTAGTTACCGCTGACAGACTTCAAGTAGAAAGCTGACTTGATGTCGTGTCTCGTGCCGTCACGGCGTCAGCGGCAAATGAGATCACGAGCCGCGCGGCGGCAAAAATGGCGCCAAGCCCAAGCCAACAACCCAGATATCATGTCATGTTTAAATGCCCAAAAAAAAAAAAAAAAAAAAAAAAGTATACTCATCATGAAATATGAAAAAAAAACACTGGCGAGAAAATAAAGTTTCTTAGAAACCATACTTAACAGTTTAAATTTGTTATCAGAAAACGCAGAGACAGAGAGAGAAGAATTTGGCGCCAACCAGCCCAATTTTCATTGATCTCTCTCTCACTACGTAGTACGATAACTCGCTTATTCATCCATCCTACAATTCAGAAACTTTAAGTTAAGTATAACTGCCACAGAAATGTCATTTCAAATGACAGCTTGTTACGGTGTCTTAAGTTTATGAAATTTCCTGTGAAGGAGTGCGGTAACTCACTGTCGCGACTCTACTCACCAATATTGCCCTCGATGGAAATTTTCTTAGTCCTCTTTTCAAAACTGTTGTCAAAGACTGGACTCGAGCATATTCTCTTAGGAGGAGTTGCCATTGTGATTTTAAATAAATAAAAAATAAAAAATAAAAAAATAAAAAGAGAACCCCACGACATTAATATAAACTTATGTCCGTACGGTTTTGTTCCTTTACTCCACTGACGGCAGAAGCGAGGCTTCAAATCACCCGGTTAGTGTATTCCTGTCGTCACTTCCGGGGTGGAGCTTTAGTGAAGAGGAAGTGCTCTTTCGCATAATGTTTGTTATGCACCCCTTATTAATGACATCTTATTAATACCCGTATTGAAATTATTCAGATTCAGTCATCTGTTCTCTTTCATACTGAAACCTAGTTTGACATACAAAACATAATTTGTATAGCGGGGTTCGATCCTCGTTCACTCTGTGTGGAGTTTGCATGTTCTCCCAGTGTCTGCGTTGGTTTCTTTCGGGTGCTCCGGTTTCCTCTAACACTAGTGCAAAGCTATGCTGTTCATCGTAGATTAGTGACAAAGTCACTCATAGTGTTTCAATGATATGTGGAGGATTTATTGTATCTAGCGGTTTAAGTCACCTTCGGTGAATAAAGTGTGGGCTGATAACACTACATAGTGTTCGCTGGAAGTCACGTTGGAGAAAGGCGTTTGCTAAATGAAATAATATTACCTATAAGAGATGGGAACGTTTAACGCGAGATATATTTAATTTTCGTAATGCAGTATATAAGTGGCTTCACACAGGGTCAGTAATTCAGTATGCAGCCTTTATAAACCATCTGGGCTCACACACAGTTATTTTAACTGGATTGGTTGGCAGATGAAATGTGACTATGAACGCAGTTTACACGAGACACGTCTCAACCACTCATACCATACAGCTTCGCAGAGAGCCAGAGCCTAACCTGGCAACATAGGGCGTAAGGCTGGAGGGGGAGGGGACACAGTGTGAGTTGCCGGGTCAGGCTTCGGTTCCCCGCGAGCCCGTATGGGACGAGCGGTTCAGAAAGTGTGTGTGTGTCTGTCTGTGTGTAAAATGTAGGGTTTGTGCACTTTCCACAGGAATAACATTTTCACCACTTTCAGGTACATCCCGCAAACAAAATCAGCGCATGCGTGGAAATAACACGTATTGTTAAAGTGAAAAAGCGGGTTATTAACACGGCACTGCGCATGCGCAAAAGACGAGGGTGCTTCCGTCGGGGAGTGGTGCAACGTTAAATACGCCACAAAAATAGTAGGGTAACGTTTTATTTTATTTTTTTTTACTTTATGAGGAGTACTTTAGAGGAATTTTGTGTCATTATGTTATGCGTACAATCATGTGAACGTTTTATTACACTCTTTTTTTTCTTGTTAATGTTCTTCCGTTTCCAATTAGAAAATGCGTCTTTGTGTCGTGCTTCGTGAGGCCTGCCTCTCGAGTCTTTGTCTTTCGAGCGGATGGTTCGATGTGGGTAAAAGATATTAAAATTTTCTGACGTGGTCGTTAGTTCTCATTCATTGGCACTTGGGAATCTGCGTTCATTTAAAGTAACCTAAACACTATCGACTCGAACAGAAAATTTGTGTTTTGACAAAAACATTGTCATTATGATTAGTCTAGACTAGCTACGCCAGGCAGGAGAAACAGAAACTGAGAAAGGCTGAAAGCGGGAGATGATATATGTTGCGGCTGAATTTTTTTTCCCCCACTGACTGACTGACCGACCGTAAATAATTCGGATCGCATTTGATTTTAGAGACGCTTGTGTCGTGAAGCGCGCGCGAAGGGGTTCGGCTGCTCGAGAACCGGAGAACCCGGGCCGTCCGCGCGCTCGCCATGCCATCTCAGTAAAGATGGCGGCGCTGGACCGCTGCGTCCTCCGCTCGCGTGCTCGAAGAGCGCGCCGCTCGAGCCCTCACCTCATAACTGTTCTGGAAATGTCAGAAAAGCCCTCCTGCATAGGTTATATTTACTATTTGTTTGCGGGGGGGTAAGTTTACATGATTCAGAACCTGGTCCAGAGGATGATTTTTGTATTTTGAAGAATTATTCAAAAATCATATTTAATTTATTCTTTCAGTTATTACTTATGTTGTATTTCACATAGGTCCCGAATGACTTTCAAGTTTATGCCACCGAGAATAGATAAACCTTTTCAGGGTGAATTCCTGAACCAAGGCGGGTACTGGTGCAAGACAAGAGCGGCTTTCACTTTCAAACTGCTTCAGATTGCAAAGGCCATAAACCCCTCATGTCTGTTTCATAACTTAATATCATTAAGTATTGGTGAAAGTTAGGTGAAACTTAGTGTGTTGTGTTTTTAGATGTACTTTATAATTGTGGGATATGTCATCTTCTTTTCAGCCAAGCCAAGGAAACGCAAGCAACTAGCTAGCTGCTCACAATGGCTGATGGTGAAGGATATGTGGTACGCATTCGGGGACTCCCGTGGTCGTGCTCTGTGGATGAAGTCCAGAGATTTTTCTCAGGTAAACCTTAGGACCTGCATGTGTGGTGGGACTCCAGTCTGCAGGGTATCATTCCTGCTTGATATTTTTGTCTCGTCTTATTACCTGGATGCAAATTGCTCGTAATTAATGTTTAAATGGAAAAAGAAGTTTGCTGTACTTCTATAAATTGTGCTCAAATGAACTCCAACTGCTTTCACTGTAGATTGTAAAATTGCAAATGGTGGCACAAGCATTCACTTCACGTACACTCGTGAGGGACGGCCCAGCGGCGAAGCTTTCGTGGAACTGGAGACCGAGGAAGACCTTAAAATCGCAGTCAAGAAGGACAGAGAAACCATGGGCCACAGATACGTGGAAGGTGTGTGTTTTTTATCCTTTGCTAAGTGAACAAATTGAAAAGAATCGATAGTTTAAATTAACCTTTACAATCAGCTATTTGAGGGCTTTGCTGGCATTGCTTGCATCTCATGCCCATATATGTCTACTGCAGTGTTCAAGTCCAATAATGTGGAAATGGACTGGGTTATGAAGCACACGGGTCCAAACTGCCCAGAGACAGAAGGTGATGGCCTGGTGCGGCTCCGTGGTCTGCCCTTTGGGTGCAGCAAAGAGGAGATTGTCCAGTTCTTCTCAGGTATGTTTGTAACACATAATCAGCTCTTTGAGGTTACTCGTTGGAATATTGAATGGTGTCAAAATTGAGTGGAAGGATTTATTTTATTGCATGTAGCTTGTGCATTGTTTGAATTTTTATCCAGATTGTTTTTCTCCTCTAAAATTCTGGCTATTTTCTTGACTGAAAGCTAAATATGCTGTTAACTTTCTTCTGTGGATTTAATTTGATCTACAGTTCAGTGTCCATTGTGGTCTGACAGTTTTATTTGTGATAGCTGTTTGAGATAGTTGGACCTTAATGGAGACACTGCAATGGGTTGCTATTGTAGAATTGCTCAGTGGATAACAATTTGAAAATCTAAGTGTAGTAGCTTCAGTCTACATTTCTCCCTCATCATAATAGTGAGGTTGTGTGGTCCTTAAGTTTTGCTCAGCCATGTCGATATTTCATTTTTATATATTTAAGGTCAATAGAAGGTAAACTAAATTGTCACAATTAGGAAACTCATCTGGTATGTATAATGCATTAATATTTTTCTCTTTTTTTATTTAAAGAAGATAGACAGAAAATTGTGATTAGGCATGTGATTTAATGTTCCCCGCTGGGGTTATCTGTCCTTGGGTTGAAGGGTTGGAAATCGTGCCAAATGGGATAACATTGCCGGTGGACTTCCAGGGGAGGAGTACGGGGGAGGCCTTCGTGCAGTTTGCTTCACAGGATATAGCTGAAAAGGCTCTAAAGAAACACAAGGAAAGAATAGGGCACAGGTGGGGATGGATGGTTGGACGGACACATTGCTTTTCTTATGGTACACACCTGCTACAAGTCATCTGCCATGGTAATCGTAACGGTACACAAATAACACATTATTTGGTTAAATTAAAACTCACACATGCTGAATACAAATGGTCAAGTTAGTGTTGAGCGCCTGCTTCCTTCGTTGCCTCATGTATTTCGTGATGACTTTCACGTACCTTCATATAGATTTTGTCTGTTAGGATCTCAGCTTTCGGGTAACACGCAGTATGATAAATTTGAGTATTGTCAAACTGGAGACCAGGAAATTTAGTCTATCCAATACATTATTGCATCAGTGCCAATTCCCTGAAGCATGTAGAGGGTATAGCAGTCGCTCAACACTAAGCCTTAGGCACACAGGATAAATACAAGGCAAATACTCCCAGAGGTGCAACAGGACCTGGATCCTGCAGTCACAGGTAATTCTGAGGTGAACAGTCTGGTACCAAAGGAATACCACTGCATCATGATGAAAATGCTATTGACACAGAGTAGCTCTTAGGTTCTTCCAGGTAACCATAAGAAAAGTTTAATTTTACCATACTTGCATTTACTTCAGATGTGGTCAATAGCAAAATGCACCTTCCATTTTTTTGTACAATATTGGGATTAAATTATACACATTGATATGGCAGGTTTGTCACATTCGTAGTCTGATTCATACATGGTTGTAAGGAGCAAAACCAACATGCTGCTTGCAAACAAACCATATGTGAGATTTTAAGTCTTAAGTAATGCTAAACCACATGAAAACTAGAGCACAATTGGTGTAGAAGTAATTTGAAATAATTTTTTGGGAGAAAATCTTTCTTGCTCATGCTATGAGTCCTGGGTCTAATGCTTTTAAATATGCTCTCAGGTACATAGAGATTTTCAAGAGCAGCCGTGCAGAGGTGCGGACACATTACGAGCCCCCACGCAAAGCCATGGGCATGCAGCGTCCTGGCCCTTATGACCGGCCTGGTGGAGGGCGTGGATACAACAGCATGGGCCGTGGAGGCTCCTTCGACCGCATGCGACGGGGAGGCTATGGCGGAAGTGAGGATGATATGCTTTGATTTTGGTTGCTGTGTTGGTGGAATCTTTTCCTGAAAATTTGCTTAGTGTCCTGTGTGTTGGTGCTTTTGTTAAAAGCGCCAGACTGAAGAATGGACACGTTAGGCAGGTGTTGAACAATGTCATGATCCCTTTGTTCTTCGGGCCATTGTTATTACGCTGATTGCATTGAATTTAGTGAAGGCAGGCAAGACTGACCTTGCGCCTTTAGTTACCACTGAATAATTGGGACACACTTTAAATTCTGTCCTGATTTGAGATTCTTTTAATGTTTCTGTGTTTAAAATGGATATCCTCTAATTTTGTGTGAACGTAATTGTGGTAAACACTCCTTTTTCTGCTTTGTGTAGGTGTGTCTGATGGGCGCTATGGAGATGGGGGCTCTGGCTTCCAGAGCACAACTGGACACTGTGTGCACATGAGGGGCCTCCCATACCGAGCTACAGAGACTGACATCTACAGTGTGAGTCAAAAGCCCGTGTCTACCATTACGCTAAATGTGTTAAGATGTCTGGATTCATGTAGATAATCCCCCCCCCCCCTCCTCTTTAGTTCTTCTCTCCCCTGAATCCAGTTCGTGTGCACATTGAGATTGGCCCAGATGGGCGCGTGACTGGCGAGGCAGATGTGGAGTTTGCAACTCATGAGGATGCTGTGGCTGCCATGTCAAAAGACAAAGCCAACATGCGTGAGTTTTGATTGGTTAATGTTCGGTGGGTTGTGGTTCATTGAGTACAAGGAACTGACTCCCCCTTGACCTATATAAACGGTCCATGTGGTTTACAGACAAGGCATTTTTATTTTAAATTGTCAGTCTTTTGTGATAGTCTGTGAAAGGATCGTTTCATGACCTAACATGTTTCCGTATTCCAGAACACCGTTACGTTGAGCTGTTCCTGAATTCCACTGCAGGAGGAAACAATGGAGCCTATGGAAGTCAAATGATGGGTGCCATCGGTGAGTCTCTGCAGCTTTGCCTGATTTGTACATTGTTTTTTTGGATTTGTGGTACAGCTCAGATACCTTATCAATAAGAACCTTGTATGTATGTACTACATTGTGTTTTTTTTTTTCTTTTTTTTTTTTTGCCTGTTCTATTACCTGCAGCAAATCAGTCAACTTATGGACCCAGCAGCCAACAAATGAACACTGGCTACAGCGGGGGCTACAGCAGCCAGACCAGTATGGGGGGCTACAGTGACTATAGTAAGTGTTAACTCTAGGGTTAACATTTTGGGGGAAATATTTTGTATCTAGCCCTACAATTTACACCAATTATTATTAAAAGTAGCTTGAGAAGTTCTGCTAGTTTAATTTGTATCTTCAGAATGAACAAATTCACCAAATGTTCGGTGAACTGGTTGCTCCTAAATTTTTTTATTATTGCTGTCTCCTGTTAGGTAATCAGAGTGGAATGAACAGCAGTTACTACGGTGGTGGCAGCAGGGGATCTGTGGGCTTGAATGGCTTGAACGGCATGGGGGGAGGATGGGGCATGTAGGACAGTGGAACAGCAGTGATGTGGTGCTGGGATGCCAGCACTGAAGATAAAGGGCTCTGTGGCTGCTCAGTGGTGTTGCTTTTTTTTTTTTGTGTTTTTCTTATTTTTATTTTTGGCTTTGCATTAGGAGATGGGTGGAGTTTCTGTATATAAATTTGTCAAAAAGCAATTTTCTACCACATATGAGAAAATTAGAGGGAGGGGCCACACACAATTCTCACATTTTTGCTCCAGCACCTAAAGCTGTCAGGATGCTTGTAGGATCTAATTAAGTACATCTGATGCAAATTGGGGTAGAAAAGGTGAGACTTAGAATATGTCTTTCTGGAACCCTCTATTCTCAGTAGAAAAACTTAGATCAGACTACTCCAAATATTCTTTTGTAAATATGGTTGTTTTTGGAGTTAAAAAATGTCCAGTTTTTTTTCCCTCTTGAGGTCAGTAATCTTGAACTTCGTGTGAAAATGAGTTTTTTTTTTTTTTATATTGTGAGAGCATGTTAGATTTGCCTTTTTAATAAATTTACAGGATATTTGGATGTGAGGGTATGTCTGAGATGCAGCGCAAACTAATCGTGTATCTTCTGTAATGGAAGCTTTAATCCCTCCTAAATGACTTTGTGATTCTTGTATTGCGCACACAGTAAATAAACTGTTTCTGTGTATGCATGGGTTTGTGTATTGTCTGAAATTAACCTTTTAAATAGAGAATGAGTCAGGTCCTAACAAAAAGATTGTCAAATTATTGTATAAATGACCCACAGAATACTGTTTTTCAAACAAAACTTATAAAGCCTACAATCGGTTAAATGTCACTGGTAGGTATCAAAAACTGAACAAGCCTGTTCTGAGATGTCTGGTTGTTTGCCGAGCTTGGCATTTAGGTTGCAAATGTTTCATCACCAGTCGAGGTGACATCAGTGTGCAAGTTGTGTGATTTGAAACGTTTGCAACCTAAATGCCAAGCTCGGCAAACAACCGAACGCCTCAACCATCTACCCGACCTATGAAGACCACCAATATTCTCTATGATCCTCAAGCCTGTTGTATGTGGCTGGATTCATGGTTTTGCTGAATATGTCCACATGTTTGAGGATCCATCTTTGCCTTAAATATTTTATGCCAACACTTGCATGTATTGCTCTTTTTAAACTCATTACTAGTTCTGCAAAGAGAAGTATAGTTAATATTTCAAAAAGTGCTTTAATACGGGCGGCATGATGGCACATGATTAGCGGCGCTGCGAGAGGACGGGGGCTTGATTCCTATTCAGTCTGTGTAGGGTTTGCATGTTCTCCCTTTGTGTGGGTTTTCTGTGGGTGCTCTGGTTTCCTCCCACAGTCTGAAGACATGCTGTTCAGGTTAATCGTGTGTGTGTGTGTGTGTGTGTGTGTGTGTGTGTGTGTGTGTGTGTGTTCGTTCCACTGATGTATGGATGAGTGACCCAGTGTAAGTCACCGCGGTGAATAAGGTGTGTGGGCTAGTAACACTGCACAGAGTTCACTGGATGTTGCTTTGGAGAAAAGCGTTGCTAAATAAATGAATGCAAATGGAATATGGCATTTGAGACAAGGACAGCTGTTATTTTTGGAATTTTGTTTTCTCCCCTTCTGCCACGAATTCTTTTGCGTGACCTTATGTCGGTCGTTACTACTTCTTCCACTAAACGCTGTTTGTCTTGAAGTTTATGAAGTACAACATCCATTCCCTCACCTGATCCCACATGGGCAGTGCAAACGTGACTCAGTCCACTAGGGGACGCTAGAGGACATACCAGCCGCCGTCCTTGCGCTCCCCCGGGGTGTAAGATCAAAGCTTTAACTGTGAAGCTTCAAGTTGCAAGGCTGCGACCTTAACCACAAATACCCACTGGCTATACTGACATTTACATTAACTGTGACATACACTGACTTTTTATATCAACGTTCAGAAAATTACTGTGAAAAAGTTATCTTTGTCCCAGTTTGTACAAATCTATAAACATACTTAGATGTCTGACTTCAATTACGTTAAGTAATACGACGACGTTGTTTTAAACAGAAGCACGTGTCGAAATTCACTGAATTTGAGTGAATAGTACTATAATTTACTCAGTTGTAGTTTTATGAAGTCATCGCCTTGATTAAAATATACCAAATAAACATTTTCTTTCTGACTTGAACGCATTTTAATATATTTTCATGAAATCTACTGGATGAAGATCATTTTCAACAGTCAATGGCCACTGCATTTTCTTTTTTTTCTTTTTTTTTTTTTTTACCGTTAGTAGCTAAAAGAAGTTTAAGTAAAACGGTAAAATCGCGGGATTCGGTGCAGCTTCTCACTGGGTGTGAACTAAAAAACGAAAAAGCGAAGGTATTCAGAGACAATCATGTACAATCATTTGCAGTCAATATTCTGCACCTAATGGTGAAATGCTAATAGGACATGTCCAAAACCAGAGCGCAGGACCAGGAGGCACCAGTGCTACCTTCTGTGCCGCCGCAGTATGAACAAACATATCTGGGTAAATCATTCAATGTAAAGTTAACTATTTAACAGTGCAAGTTACCTTGGGCAAAGAGGTTAGCTCCATAATAATAATATCAACAATAACAATAATAATGTGGATGATGATGATAAAAGCAGGAGGGGCTATGAGTGTGTGGAGGGTGTCGGCGAGGTGTGGCCGCCTCGCGCTCTCTATAAAATGTGCGGCCGCGCGCTGCTGGATTCTTCACACACTCCTCGTGCGAGAGGACGGAACTGCGGGACTTCACTTTTGCACACACCCCTCCACACACGGCTCGTTTCTGACTGAGGAGACTGTGCGGACCTCGTCTTCGACCCCACCCTGTCCTTGGAGTACAGTTGCACACGTTTTTACTCTCTTTCACGCTGTTTTTAACCTCGTATTTTGGCTGCTGACCATGAGGATCCTCAGACTGGTGCTTCTGATCGCGCACGGCTTCGGTGAGCAGCGGCGCGCGCGCGCGCACACGCACACACCAGTCGCGCTTCTCTCTGCCGTCTAGACCGTCTAGTTTCTTAAAAGCTGATTTTGCTGTAACCAAGTGTCTTTGCATCATCATGTGTATCGTTGACTGTTGTTGAAAGTCGCCCCACACACACACACACACACACACACACACCAGTCGCGTGTCCTCGTTTTAGCCACGAAACATCAAAGGAACGTCGTTGTATCATTAGCCGCGGGGGGTCACTTGCGGACTCCAGCCAGCGCTCAGCAGCAGGTGTCCGTCCTTCTGAGCGCAAATAAGCCGTCCAGCTCCACTGTCCGCTCAGAGTGGACCCTGGCCTAGGTGGCTTCGTGTCGTTTGCGGGACACTGACCCTCCCCCCTTCTCCCCCCCCCAGCAGTTCTGTCCCGATTTGCCGCCGGCGCCTCCCTGGAGCGGCACGTGAGCGAGACACCGGAGCAAACGGCCGCCGTGGGTCTGTCGTGGTCCCCGCGGGGAGGACACGGAGCGGGGGATACGGGGGCCGTGGAGCTCCAACAGCAAGACGATGAGTACTATGATGATGATGATGAGCTCTCCGGAGACTATGGCGTCGGACTGCCCAGAGGTGTGTGTGTGTGTGTGTGTGTGTTAATACACACCCATCTTGGTGACTTCTACTGAATCATTCTGGGCCCTGATGTAACTGCTTTAGTTTTAAGCTTTACTAGCTCTCCTTGAAGGCAGTGATGCGTTCAAGGTTGTTGCCTTACCATATAAAGGCTGTTGGTTCAAATTTCAACTCCTGCTGAAGGACCATTACTACCCTGAACTGGTAATAATTAGTTAAATGGGTAAACTTGTGAGCTGATTAACATTCCTAGGGGCCTTGAGCAAAGGTACCAACTAAATGGTTTGATGGTGGAAAACTTGTACATCAAACTCAAGAAGAACTGGTAATGGTTGGCTGTGGGATGAGCTTGTCAGTGTGTGTTGGAAATGGGGATTAACAGGCATGAATGTTCTTTCCAGTGGCCTTTTCCACCAAACCCAAAGATCTGTCTATGGTGCTCAGCCCTGAGCGCAAAGGAAAGGGCAGGAAGGGCAAGAAGGGCAAGGGCAGGAAAAGGGACCCTTGTGAGAGAAAGTACAAAGACTTCTGTATTCATGGAGTCTGCCGGTACCTGAAGGACTTAAGGACACCATCCTGCATGTGAGTATCATCCATAGAGCTGCCCCCCAAAAAACAGCACAATATATGCTGCTCAGTTCCCTATGTGTTCTGTGACATGTTCCTCAAACTTTCCTTCATGAAATGATGTCCTTAATTCTACATGCTCTTGTTGAGGTGAGGTGCAAGAAGACCTGGCTACACACAGGTCTCAAGGCTAGGAGTAGGATCTATACGGTCAACATTCTCCATTTAGCACTGGAAACTGGATTAGGGTGTTTACCCTGCCTTGTACCTTAAGATGCTTCTGGGACAGGCTCTGGACCACCATGACCCTTTGGACATGTGTTTATAGATGGATTACCTGCACTTGATCTCATCCTATGCTGGCTTTACTCTTTATTGTGAGCCTTGCAGATCTTTGTGGCTTCAAGATGATGGGTTTCTTCTCCTTCTCAGATGCATGGCTGGCTACTCTGGAGAGCGGTGCCATCTCTTCACCCTGCCAGTGGTAACTGAAAAAGGTGGCTACAACAGGACCACAGCTCTGGCTGTGATGGCGGTTGTTCTGTCCACCATTTGTTTCATCATCATTGGCATCCTGCTGGCACTCAGGTTTGTAGATCTCAGAAATGGAGCTGGATGTACGATGGGCTTCAATATCCAGGGTTTTTGTAGATCTGTCTTGAAACGGCATGTAGCTCCTCAGATATGGAGGGATTCATAAAGACAAGGTATTAGCATTGTGGTTTTCTTGGATGCAAACATTGACGACATGGTTTCAGGTGTCACAAACAAGGCGAATACAATGTGGAGACTGAGGAGAAGGTGAAGCTGGACACAGATGTGAGAGGCTGAGAAAGCGAGACTGGTAAGTCGAACGATCACTGTCGGCTTAAAAATTGCAGTTAAGACACTATCGCGGAAATAAAAAGCAGGAACTGCTTTTGAGAAGGTCTGTCGTGGAATGAGTCGAAGATCTTTGACGTGTTCTTGCCTTTGTTTTAGTGAAGGAAATGGAATTTCTACCTCAACGAAATGGAGAAGTAAAATGACCAGCAAGAACTTTATTTGGAAGAAGGGAAGATGGAGCCTGCAGCACATGTGACTGCTATCCTGTGAACACATTAGATTTGGGGGGGAAGAACATGCAAGATGTCTCTGTCCCATTGTGTGGTGGACTCCTGGAAGGCTAGGAGGTGGAGTCATGCAAGTGACCAGGTCCTGTTGTGGTCCTGTGCTGCTCCTCAGCTGTGTTTCCTGCAAATGTGGGAGACGGGAAAATGGTTTCCTTTTTAGAAAGGTCTTTATGCCGTGTGAAGAAATTCCCCCCTCCACCCGACCCTGACTTGTCATTGTTTTCAGTTTATAGTTAAACTATTTATATGGTCTAATTTATTTATTTATGTACTGCTAGATTTGGTTTGTCCAAAAAATGCACTACCAGATTTGTATGTCCTCTATTTTATATAGATGTTAAGTTTTTAACAAAAGGCAAATGTACAGCCTGTTGGTCTGAATGTTTTGAAGAGAATTCATTTATCAATATTTTGCTTGATTTAATACTTGCATTACTTCCATCCACAGTTGCTTATGTGATACAAGGGCTTAGTCTGTATTAACTACCTATTAAGCAGATGTGTGCAGGAAGATGTTTTAATGTTCCACTGTTGGGCACAAGGTTGTCTCGACGCTACAAATAGCCCCGTCAATGTTAACTCGGCTAATCTCAAAATGTGAAATTCTGCCTTATGCAACTTTTAATGCTTTGAATAAAGTCTAATTGTATATTGACATGGCTTTTGTATGATCATTTGAGAGGGAAGCAAGTTAGATGAGCAGTTTCTGAAGATGGGTGTTGAGCCATTGCTGTTAATTTTAATGCTCATTGCGGTAGCATATGAGCACAAATCCCCTTTTGCGCTGTACCATAGTAAGGACAGCCACAATAGTGATCCCATGTCTGATGGGACACTTCCTCAGGAAGAACTTCCTGCCTTACCACGCTGCAGCTGCATGACCGGTAGTCTGTATGTTATTTTTATGTGCGTGGTGAAATGAGGAAGGCTGTGGTGCAGCAGCTTGTGTAGAAGTTGAGGTCTTTGATTTCCAATCAAAGAACCTGGGTGAGACCCTGTTCTTGCTTATGCAGGGTACTCACCCTGTACTGCTCAGGTAAAAACTGTCAACTGTATAAACTGGTTAATTTTTGTAAATGACATCAAGATGTAATAGGGTAAAAGTCCTTTGGCAAAGGTGTCATATTCGGTTAATGACCCCAAATCTGTGACTGTACAACTTAAGCTTGACAGTGGACTATAATGAAGGACAGCATGGCACAGTGAGTGTGATGTTTTCCCTGGGTGCTCTGGTTTCCTCCCACAAAGACATGCTCTTCAGGTTCCCCCATAGTGTGTGTGTGTGTGTGTCTTTTCCACTGATGTATGGATGAGTGACCCAGTGTAAGTAGTGTATCTAGCGGTCTAAGTCACCTTGGTGAATAAGGTGTGTGGGCTGATAACACTCCATAGAGCTCACTGGAAGTTGCTTTGGAGAAAAGTGAGAAAATGTAATTTTCAAACTTTGAAGTGTAATTTAATAGACTCAGAACCACGTATGGGAGGGATGAGGTGTTCAGACATTATCACAGTACATGTGTCATGGACATCCACAACTACAAGTTGAACTGTATCTGCTCAAGGCTAATCAAGATGTCAGCAGTTAGAAAAGAGGCAAATACTGGTATAATCATGTTACAGTTCACTCAGTTTTAAAAGGAAATTCAGTACAAATATACCTAGTGAGGGAATAAACTTGGAGAATTACACTGGTAACATTGCACCACAAGACATTTCTCTCATTCTCTTGACCAAGATCTTCCTGTTGCAGAGTTTACTCTACAGATAGAGTGCTTGTTGTTCATACCCCCCCCTTGGTCACTAGAGCATTTCCAGAATGTTCTGCTCTCCACTTGTGTCCTTAATGATAAAACGGCTTTATACATTTCTCATGTGGCTGAGTCTATCCATCTGGGTGCTGGGTGTTCTTGTGCCTTAAACTTCTTCAGGCATTACCTTCAAGAGTTCCAACCCTGAACCATGTATGAAAACCTCAATCTCAACATTTCTCTTTCAGGTGGGAGTTCTATCCTGATTTGATCCAATTTCCCTCCTTTTTCCTGGCTGTCCATGGCATCCATAAAAGTCTTCTCCAGCACTATAGGTCAAAGGAGTCCATGTTTTACTGCCCTGTTTTTTTTTTTTCCAGTGTCCAATTCTTAAATCCATATTTTCATTTCATAATTCATTCTTCTGAACACTTCAGCACAATTTCTAGAGCCTTCTTTGCAGCTCTGCATAGTGCAATATAATTCTGTGAATGCTGATTCAAAATAATAAAAGTTGAGTATCTCAGGGAAAGGACACAGACTTGCGTAGACAAAAGAGTTCCAGGGTTCAACCCCTCACTCCTTTTTTCAGAAGAGGTACTAACCTGAATTACTGCGGTAAAACACTGAATGAATCCGATGAACTTGTGAAACACTAATAAATCGCCTTGGATGAATCAGTTTAGCAGCCCGCATATGTTAAACTTCATAAAAACTGATTTTTTAAAAGTAAAAAAATATTTGAATTAAAATTAAATATGTCGTTGAAATAAAAAGCGTGACACGATATTATAGATATAGAAATAGTAGAGCGGTGACGTCTTACGTGACGTCACACTCGAGCCGGTCTCTCTATCCTCGGCGGGGCGGCAGTGCGCATGCGCAGTTCCACCTCAACATGGCGGCTCCCATTGATCTGGAGCTGAAGAAGGTAATTGACGTTTTGTACTGTCTTTTTTTTTTTACACGTTTTACCACTTCATTCGCATGGTCGCCAAGCATATGTTCATTTTAAATTAGAATGCTGTAAAATTAATATTTTTTTTCCCTGAAGAACAGGGTTATAGACGGCGCAGTGTGCGTTGGAAGCGTGGCTCCGACCCGACTCGAGTCGTCTTGTCACACTGTGACACTCAATCAATGCGTGTTACCTGTTGGGAAGATTTGTATAGTTTACTTACATATTAAATTACGTTTACATATTAAATTTCTTAGTGTGTATACTCAGAAATCTGTTGGCTTGTTGAAACGTGCTGAGCCTCCCGGCGTCGTTAGCATAAAAAAATGTATAATGTATCCTTAGCCCTTTCAGCTTCCCTCCCTCTCCTGTCTGACAGGAACACGATCATTTGTTATCATTACGTTTTCACTGACTGGAGACTGTAAATATGACCCTTTAATACCTTTCAAGAGCTGTGGTGCTACCAAGGGGGCCAAAGTGAAGTTAATATTATATGCACAGCTGATGATAGTGCCATCGCATCAGCTGTGCTCATAACTTCACTTTGGCCTCCAGGAGTGGTTGGTTGTCTGCAATTATTTATATTACAGGTATCTGATGTGGCTCTAATGTGGCAAGAACACATCTGTAGAGATCTGTAATATAAATACAGTAATTTTCTAGTAAAAATATTTGAACACTTTTACTTTTGTTACATCTGTGGGATGAAAGTGTTTTATAGCAGAAATGGGAGAATGAATGGGAAGTATGAGTGAAACAGTGTAATATGTGGGCACCACACGTACTTACTATGTTAAGAACGTGAGTTCCGACTTGACATTGACATTTATTTTAGCTGATGCTTTTCTCCAAAGAGCCTTACAGTGTTGAGCTACTTATAATTATTTACCCATTTATACACAGATTAAAATACTTTGCGCGAATCCTAAACCTGTTACCCACAACTCGTTTTATTAAGAGGTCAGTGTCCTTTGCTAAGACACCCAAATTGTTAGATGCCTTTCATGTGCCTTTTTGTGTGTCTTTTTCCAGCTGTAACCGTCTCGGCACTGAGGGGGAAACTTAAAATTGATAAGAAGGTTCAAGTATGGTAAAAAAAAATACTTCAGCTAATTGTTTAAATAGGAAGCACGGTGGCACAGCGAGTAGCGTTGCTGTCTCACAGTGGCTGGGTGGTGCAACAGAATGTGGCTTCGATCCTCCCTCAGTCTGTGTGGAGTTTGCATGTTCTCCTCATGTCTGCGTGGGTTTCCTCCGGGTACTCTGGTTTCCTCCCACAGTCCAAAGACATGCTGTTCAGGTTCCCCCATAGTGTGCGAATGTCATAGAGAGAGTGTATTTCACTTATGTATGGATGAATGACTCATTGTAAGTAGTGTATCTAGCAGTGTAAGTCACCTTGGTAAATAAGGTGTGTGGGGTAGTAACACTACTTAGTATCCATTGTAAGTCGGTTTGGAGAAAGTTAACTATCAGTTAACTATCTGACTGCTTAAAAACAGCTCACATGTCCTCTGAAATGGAAATTTTGAATTTTGAACAATAGAAATGTGAGGAAAATATTCAGTTTTTTAAGATGAAAAGTGTTTGACACGATATTATAAGCATGACACGATGTTATAGATGATATTATAGATTATGAGACGAAAAGTGTTTATCTTCGAAATCTAGTAATTCTATCGTTTGCAATGCGATGGGCAGGTGCACCACTATGCAAACTTTTCAGATGTGATTACTCCTCCCTGAACGAGTGACAAGAACCCCTCAAAATACAATGCACTTACTTTCAACAAATAAGGACATTTTAGAATAGGTTTTTATGCGGTTGTGTCTTTTAACAGTGCTGTTTTTTTTTTTTTTTTTGTTTCCTGTGGTAATAAGGGACGCTTCTTGTAATTGTCTGCTATTGCTGCATTTAGTTCTTTGTTTTACAATAATGTACATGCAGCACTATAAAATTTACAAAACAGTATTTTGTACTTAAGTTTCCATCCTTTTTCTAAATTGATTTGTCATATTCAGTAATTATTAGATAAGGGTAAGATAAATATGAAGTATTTTTTCCACATTGTCTCGACAGAACAACACTTTGCATTTTGCTACTCTATCTCGGATAATGTTTTTTTGCTTGTTTTGATTTACTACTATATTTCCTGTTTATTCATCCCAAGCGTTTTTTTTCTGCTGATGACCTAGTATGACGAGTAAATGGCTTGTTCCAGGCTTTTGCAGAACTGCAGGCCAAGATGATTGACACTCAGCAGAAGGTGAAATTGGCAGACCTGCAGATCGAGCAGCTGACCCGCGTCAAGAAGCACGCCAACCTGACCCATGCTGAGATTGCCATGCTGCCTAACAGCACGCGCATGTATGAGGGAGTTGGGCGCATGTGAGTACCACTTCTGCTTGTATTGAAGTCATCGCACACTCTTGAACCAATATTTACATAGTCCATAATAAAGCCTCCCGAAGTAGTATGCATTTGATATGTGTTCTTCCCTTAATATGCTAAATTTCTGCAAATCACTTTTGAACTAATAGCAAATATAAAACAAAAAATCAGTGAATAAATATTAACCTTCTGGTCAATATTTAGTAGAAGAACATTTAAAGGCTTTGAAATTACAGCCTTTTCTATTTGGATAAATCTATATCAGCTTTACATATCTCAACACTGCATTTTTTTTTTTTGCCAGTTTCTCTTTATAAAACTGCTTATGTTCAGTCAAATTAGATGGGGACTCTGAGTGAGTTGTATTTTTCAAGTCTTGCCAAAAAATTTCAGTTGGTTTGAGGTCTGCGTTCTGACTTGACCACTCCAGGACTTTCTCATTTTAATTGTGAAACCATTTTTCTATAGCTTTTGCTTTGCATTTGAGGTCATTGTCTTGATAGAAAACAAATCTTCTCCCAAGCTGCAGTTCTCTTGCAGACTGCGGCAGATTTTCCTCTAGAATTTCCCTGTACGGGACCAAGGCAAAGAGTAGTAACAAAAAATGCATTGTGGTTTGGTGGTTGGAGTAGAAGTTTTATCTTTTTGAACTTGCAGTTCAGTTTTGCAGCACATGAAGATCAAACGTCATAAGTGTAGCAAAAATGCACGTGAATCTGAAGTCTAATGGATACAGCTTGTGAAAGAAAAAAATTATTATTAATCAATATTGCTCTTCTTTTTTGGGTGTTGTCAATGGATTCATCAGTCATGATTCCATATCAGGAGGCTGATACTGCCTATATATCCTGATCACACCACACATTTTTACCCATGCTCACTTAGGTTGTGTGAGACACTCTTGGTTGTGCAAGGCCTTGCAAAGTGAAGGATATGAGCAGATGGTGAAGTGCAGAACAGTATAATTGCACAGTATTGGTCTGTAAAATGGGGATGTGACTTGACTTGTTAAGACTCCATGAACCTAAGTGAAATGGTATCTGAGCGATGGGACTCCTGCACCTGGAACACCTCCAGAGATGGTGGAAACCCCCTCTCGACTCCTTGTTCATCCTGCCGCACCCCATGCTGACACCTCTCCAAGGCATGCTGACATTTCCCAGAGCGGGTGGGAGTGTATGGACATTTTCTTCCGGTTGCCGACTTCTGTGTGGTCTCAGAGAGTCAGTAATGGTTGAAGAAGCTGCACAAGCTTGGTGGTCAGAAATGAGGTGGCTGACTTCCAGCCTTTGTACTTTTTTCACACATTTGTCTAGATGAATAGTACAGCAGCTGGACTCCATTCCCACTGTAAAGGAATGCAAAGAGAAGTTTTACAATTAGATTTTTTCAAAATAATCTGTGGAATTAGTTCCCTATCATTAAAAGCAATAATACCAGCAGTCGCAGAATATTTTTTGTGTCAGATCTGCAACGTTGACAATGGTCCTTTGACACAATGATTTTTATGTAAGGGGAAAGTCATGAATTATTGTACTCAAAGGTAAAAATCTAAGAAATTTACATCTCTAAAGCAGAGTGAAAAATAAACTTATTAGCAGACAGAATTTCTAAACTGCTAGTATTCAACATAGTTTTTTAAATAATTTTTTTTTCATTATGCATAAGGCTGCTGTCTTATTTTTTTGATGGCTGAATGTGAGTCACGTAGTATGTGTGAGTGTATTTCATTTATTGTGAATTAAGCCAGATCTAGTGGGTCTGTTTATGTTTGCCTGTGAAAAACAATATCTTTCAGAAAAATTCTTTCTCCCAGTATGTGAGCAATGACATAATCTTTGGCACTTGAGCAGACAGTGAGTGCTGAGGTTACCTGTAGACTGACCCTTGCATGTAGAGGTGTCCAAGCTGCTCAGCAGCATCATATGCTCTGCGTTATTAACAAAAAAAAAGCAGTTGCAAAGGCACGGTTCCATTGAAAGATTAGTAAATTTGTTGTAACAGAAGTGTTTATGGTGATGCCTTGATCTTAAAAACGAATTACTGGCACAAATGCAGTGCAGCTTCAGCAATGCCAGGAAAGGACTGTCATCCAGGTTGATGCTGTGAATGATGTGAACCAACAGAATGAGGTTTAGCATGACACTGTGAGGAATTGTTTCTGTCTCAGCTCTTTGCGAATATAATTTTTTTTTTTTTTTGCCATTTTGACAAAATGAGGCAATGCAGGCTATTAATTTTTGGAGCATTAGATGGGCTATAGGTCTTTGATTTTCACTTTGGACCTCTCCTGCCTGCTGCCCTGTTTCCATGGTCTTTTCCTGTTTTGTTTTGACTTGCTGTTATTGCTGTATTGTCACCCCCTCAGTGAACGAGGTCATTGTTTTAGCTTCTCAATGCTTGGGAAGTACCGTTCTCAATCCATGAATTCCCCTCCTCATGTTAATATTCCTTTTTCTATAATTTTATGTTGATTTAATTAATGTTATCATTAAATACTTTTGGTTCACACCAGTGCTCTCGAAGGGTGGCCTGGTAACAGGTTGTGTTGGTGTTCATCAGCTATTGGGCTGTGGACTTCAGTTTTTGGTTGAGTGTCATTTCACTTGTGAGGAATTTTCATGTTCACTATGTTAATCTGGGTTTCCTCCCATACTCCATAGACAAATGTTTCAGTGAGTGGTTGCTCTAATTTGTCCTTAGTATGTGAGAATGTGAGTGAATGCACATTTGATTGCCTTTCAGTAGACCTGTGACCCATTCAGGTTGTACCCTGGTTAGACACCTCATCTTCTGAACTACCTGGCACTTACTGCCAATGACGGCTGTACCAATCCTATCCTGATTGTACCAGTAATTTTGTCTAGGTGTCTAATCTTGTGCTCCCATTCTCTCTCTCTCAGGTTCATACTGCAGTCTAAAAGTGAGATAAACTCACAACTGACAGAGAAACAGAAGACAGCAGATGAGAAGATCAAGGAACTAGAGGTTAGATGCCAGGTTCTCACCAAAAAAAGGCACCAAGTCATAAAACACCACATATACTCACACACAGACACACACACAGCTCTTTGTGCTTTCTGAGTCATTACGATCAGAGGTGTTGAGAGTCTTTTGTAATCCAGAGTTTCTGTGATCACAGAAACCTTCACGTCATTATTAATCTGGTGTGTGACTTGTGTATATGAGTCTTGTGTGGAGTCCTCTTGGGTTTCCTCAGGGGGTCGGCCAGAAAGAATTTGTTTCATGTGACTCCAGGTCATCCAGGTTTCTGTTGGGAACTGGGCTCAGCTTTGTGGGATGGAGAGATCAGAGAATAATGGAATTATGTTTGGTTTCCTTCAGTTGTTTCTGACATCCCCCACAGCTCAAATGCCTCACATTTTTATTTTGTGACTCGATTATCATCTTTTATCCATTTCCCTCCTTCTGCTTTGTTGTTTCTTTTACCCCAAAAAGTCTTTACTTATTTGAATAGAGTACTCAGTTCAGCGTATGACTTGGATAATCAACTACTCTCCAAACTCATCTCAGGGTTTTTTCCCCCTAAAATGATAATCCTACTTTGCTGTAAATGTTATGAAATCTGTAAAACTGAATAGACTTGTCACATTTCTTCACGTGGAAGTCTTTGTATTTTGACAAAGGGTTTAGCACATTTTTCAACTGTCACACGTGGCAAATTACCACAAAACTGGGGAGATTTGAATGTTTACATCGTATAGAGATACCAAACAAAAATTGAGCTATTTATTTTATGCACTATTCGGTCATAGTAATTTCAGAAAAATAAGATATTTTTGAAAGTAAGTTCTTGAGGGGGAATCACGGGGAACCCTTCTACCAATAATTTGCCTAAATTAGGTTCCAAAAATATGGAAATATTACACAAATAACTTTTATAATAATTTCCATGAAATAAAACATTTTAACTGGAAGTTCTTTAATGTGCTGTACATGATTGTGATGTGGAATTTTATTATCTCAGTTGCATTATGCTGCACCTGTGACATTATATATAGAAACATATTAATGCAATGTAATTCTTGTAGTAATACTACATTTTTATACCATTCTAGCTCTAACAAGGGCTCCCCTTTTTCTTCTCGTTTCACTACATGCTCTTTTCTTCTAGGGTCCCTCTGAGGTTCTGTGTGCAATCACACGTTGTACTGTACTGCAACAAAGGACATGTTAAACTCCAGCTAAAGTAATTGTTTATGGGTTCTGTGAATAGCGCACTGGGATGTGTAGCTTGAGCATTTATGGATGTAATGATCAAACTCAGTGACAGCTATTTTGTAAAATGTCAGCCTTGACATTTGGAGAACAATGATGGAGAGATGGATGGCAAAACAGCCACCTCCAGCTGAATTTTTGGTGACTTTTTTTTTCTTTTTTGAGGTCGGCGAGGATGAGAGGACTGATGCTATTGGATTTGTTAACTGTTTCAGAAGAAAATAGTGACGATATGGGCATGACCGATCCTTGACACGTTGTCTCCCCCTGCACATGGTGCCTTTTAAAGGGAGAATGATGGATACAGAGAAAGGAGAATGGAAAAGGAAGATAGAGTAGAAAAGCTGCATTCAGCACTGACATTCAAGAAGGTTGTCATAAAGCCACCTAGGCGCTTGCTCTGTCGTGAGCCAGTCCACTGTGGGTGCAGCTGGAGGAAGATCTGGAAATGGAATTTGTGGTCAAAGCATGTAATGTAGGGCTCAGAATGACTTTCATCGTCTCTGTTGGTTAGAAGGTCTTGTACCAGTTTAGTGCGGTTCTGCTGTGTTTCATCAGTTCTGTTGGTAACAAGATTGTTCTTAAACAAAACAACAGTTTAGGAACTGGAATTGCTTGAATGTTTGAGGGAGGTGGAAAGACACATGTATTTATATGTCTCAAAATGAAAAGCCAGTACAGGTTTCCCTTGTGTAATAAACATTTATATTATAATGCAGACTGTAAGTATATGGACAGTGACAAATTTTTATTATTTTGACACAGTGGATTTGAAATTAAACAATGTGAGGGTAATGTGCAGACTGTCAGGTTTAATTCAAGGGTATTTACATCTATATTGGATGAATTACATAGAGAATACAGAGATATAGGGAATCCCCATTTTAAGGGGTCAAAAGTAATTAGACTGAGTTCTCAGTTTTTTTCTTGGACAGCTGTGCATCATTGCATCATTACTTCATACACAACAGACTTAAAAATGTTTGTACTTGATTCTAGATGTTGCATTTGGTATCTGTTACTTTTGTCTCTCCACATGCGAAGTGTCAGTGCCAATAAAGAAGGCCATTATGAGGCTGAAAAATCACCATAAGTCCATCGGAGACATAAACAAAAGCTTTGATGTGTCAAAATCAACAGTTTGGTACATTTTTAAGGAGCAAGACCTCACTGGGGAGCTGAGCAGCAACAAATGGCTTGGTAGACTACAAAAGATCATGAAAGTTGGTGACCGAAGAATACTTTCAATTGTGAAGAAAACCCCCTTTTTTCCACTTCCATTCTGGACTTGGTTTTGAATTAGATTTTTCTCCATGTCTGAAAGATAAGGGCAGAAGTTTACGTGTCAGAGGGGGAAAAAAGAGGTTTAGGACCATGTTATTTATTTTTCAGTCGATATTATAATTGACTAACAATCATTCACCTTAGGAGCAGATTTTCAGGAACTCATTAGGCTTGTTAGGTGAGAGAAGCCTGTCTACTGTTTTCACATGAACATTCCAAGTGGTTTCAACTGTCCTTGTATGATCTAGTGATTGTGGGGTGACCTGGTTGAGTTGTTGAAAGCCTGTCTTGGTAGTGGTATGTTAAAGCAGGCTCAGTGGAGTATCCCTTGGCCAGAAAGTTCTACCCACCCAATATTGGCACCAAATTGTCAAAAACTTCCAGGTCAACCTTCAGTGTGTTGAAGGGTTCAGATGCTTTGTCTGTCTTTATACCAGGTTTTAAAATATCTCAGGAATTTCACTGACCTATGATGCAAGGGTTGCAAGCTCCCCTGGTGCAACCTTGCCAGTATGATCTGTGCTTTGGGCTTTTAACTTTAGTTAGTCATGATTACCCCTCTTCTATCACACAGACAGCCATACAAATCTCTAGCAGGAAGCATCATACTGAACATTTTTCTCAAGGGAAAATACCCATGAAAGTATTTACTGGTCTTTGACCTCTGATTAGTTATAACCCTGCCGGTTTTACTCTTGACCCACGGCCAACTTAGGTTACATAAAGATGTTTTTAAAGTTGTATGACATGTTTTGCGTATATCATCTTGCATGGATGTTTTTATACTTAGTGGAGGGAGACTAAAAAGTACACAGTTCACTGGAAAGTAGTAACTGAGCAGCATTATGAAGGACCATGTGTCATTCTTGGGTAGAAAACCAGTCAACTGGCATTTCATGACACCCGGCCCCCAAACGTGGACCTTTTTGTGTTTCCATCAGAACACAAGGGCTCTTATCCAGCCCGTGAAAGAATATTCAGCAGCACTGAGTGCCAGGGGGAGTCTGTAGTCCCGCAGAGCTCCTTTCCCAAGATGCTTTCCAAAGTTTTCAGACCGAGCTGCTTTCCCCAATTTCAAAGCTTGCCCAGAGAATGTGATCCTATATTTGTGTGCTAATTGGAGGCACACTTCCTGTGTGTGGCAGATCTATGGACGGGCCTTTGTGTGTACATGCTTTCATCATTCTGAACATTAGACTGTTTTTGGCCAAGGAACCTGAATGTTTTTCCCCACTTAATTTTTTTCCTTTCTTCCTGTCTTTATGTAATGAACTGTATTTGTCCCATTCATGTTAGAATTGATTTGCTTCTTCCTCCATCTTCAAAAGCCTGTGTGATGGTACTTCGTCAGTACACATTGCCACTTTGTAACTGTAGTATTAGCAAGTAAAGTTGTGTGACTTTAGCTACTGTTTTGAAAAGCAGGTCCATGAAGAACTTCTGAGGAGGTCATGGGATATTATGGAAGTGTGGGCAGTGAGTCACCATCAAATCTTCAAACCGTTGCACCACAGGCCCTAGGCCACGTAGGTGTTGTGTTCCTGTGTCCTACCTCATCTGACACAGCTGTACTGGGTCTCACTTTGGAAGACTTTAAAGGGCTCCTTTTTCTTTCATGGGGGTAAGTCACTTACCTGGAGCCTCAGTGCTTGGCAGTGATTTTTTTGTATATTCATTGATGTGGGGTGTAAAGGAAAACACTAGAACAGAAGGTCCAGGTGCTTATCGCAACAGTTGGGGAAGGTGTACAGAGGATTGATACTCAACCAGTGGCAAGGGCAACTCCCCTGTGGTGAGGGGTTTAGTCCAGTCACACCCAGCTTTCTTTCTTTGCTGTACAGATGTGCAGAAACATTGGGCCGAAGTGGTCATGTTGTTCATCCTGGCGTTTCCTGGCCCTAGGGGCGTTGACGCCAGCTGTCTCTAGGGTCCTCCCTTTATGCCTCATGTTGCTCCTTGTCATCATCATTCTGTTTCCAAGTATTGAACTGTGTGCATTACTGTATGTGAAAGCAATCTGTGTAATGGAAATGTACTGCTCTCCAGTGTAAACTCTGAAATTGTTTTCAGTGAAAGAAGTTTTTTATGCTTGTTGCTCAACAACACAAGAGACGGATGTGAGAACATCATCGCAACATCCTGAGTTCCAGTGTAGCGAGCATTTATTTCTGAGTGCAAAAAACTTTTCAATGGCCTTCATCAGATGGCAGATACAGTTGTCACAAAATGAGGGTTTTTTTTTTTTTTTTTGATCCCAGAATTGGGGAGTGGTCTTTTTGTATTGTGAGCTGTGCCATACATGTATTATTAGGCTAACACACTTCACTTCCAGATCTTTGGATGACAGATTGTGCTTATGTACTGTATCATTCACACAAGAAGATCATACCACCTGAATTGTGTGACAAAGCGATGAGTCAATGGTGTTCCCTGTTATTAGCTTCCTGGTGCGGTTTAGAAACATTTCTGAACACATAAATAGTAAATTGGCATATATGGAATTGCTCAGCTCATGGAATGTGTAGATGCTTCAATGAGGATTGCACCACTGTTGAGGTAGGATTCCCTGTGTCTGTCCCAGGATGTTAGAGAGAGGATTTCTTGCACAATTTTTTGTGGACAAAGCATCACCTTACGTCACTCAGTCTGGTTTCAGTGAGACTGCGACTTTAATTGTCTCTTACCAGTAAATCTGAATGTGGGTAATGCAGGGGATCGGTAAACATTTCTGTAAATACTTACCGCAGCGGTATGCGTTTAATCCTGTTGGCCTGCTTAAAAATCCACAAAGGAATCTAATCACAGTCCTGAACACTTTAAGAAGCGTCTTGCAATTGTGATGTTTTTCAGCAGACACTTTTTAAATACAGGATTTGGCTTTCATTTATATTTATTCACTTTACTCCAAAGCTGCTTACAACGTTAAGCTACTTAGAGTTATTTACCCATTTATACAGATGGGTCATTTTACTGGAGCAATTTAGGAAAAGTACCTTGCTCAAGGGTACTACAGCTGGAGGTGTGATTTGAACCTATGACCTTTGGGTTCAAAAGCAGCAGCTCTGATCACTACACTACCTGCTTATCAAGTTTAGTTTAAAAAAAAAAAAAAAAAAAAAAAAAATGTGCATAATAATGCTATGATAGAACAGGATATGAGGACTCTTAGGTTAAAGTTGACTAGGAGAACTTGGATGCACACATGGAGACTAAACAAAATACGCTTGTGTTGCTAGTAAATGTTTGGCTACTCCGGTATTAACATATTTACATCAGATCATATTTAGTAAATGTTCTGTGTATCTGTCACTGCAGTGTACTGGGACTTACAGCATCCCACCCCACCCTAAAAAAGGTGTGTATGAGCAAGTAGGTAGTCATTCGTGAAGAACTGTGCTCAGGACACATTGACATCACTAACACAAGATTTCTAAACCCAAGTTGAATTTCTAGGAGATGGACTAGTAACCTCACAAGTGTGGGTTCAAATCCGGGAGGCATTTGCTGCTGTTCACGTTATAATTAAAAGTGTTTTTTTTTTTTTTTTTTTTTCCTTCCCCCCGCACATCTGAGCTCTTCTCATTATATGAGCAAGTATCAATGTGTCATTGTTTTAACATCAATTCTATGTACAAAAAATGTACTACAGTAATACTGAGCTTCCAGCTGCTCCCCAAAGAATCCCCATTGAGGTCAAAACTTGTCTTGCATCCCATGTAAACTTAGGTCACTGCTTGTCATGGCTTAATAGTTTTAATGAAAATTTTGTTGCGGTTCTTCTGAAATTATTTGCATGTATTTACTCATCTTTCTTAATTTTCTTTTTTTTTTTTTCAAATTCAGGAAATGATGTTATGCAAATGCATAACTGGGGACAGAAAGGGCCTTCATGGACCAGAATTTTGTTCCTTGAAGTCCAGTGCACATCTAAGGTTTTGACAGAAATTTCCTTGTTCTTGGTTTGATTTCGAGTATTATGGATGTAAATAGATCTTTCTATGGTATTTGAAAAAATTTAGTTTGAAACGTTGAGAGAGCTGGTAGTGTAGTGGTTAGAATTGTTGCCTTTGGACCCAAAGGTCGCAGGTTCAATTTACGCCTTCAGCTGTAGTACCCTTGAGCAAGATACCCTAATTTGCTCCAGTAAAAATTACCCAGTTGTATAAATAGGTAAATAATTGTAAGTAGCTTAATAGTGCAAGTCGCTTTGGAGAAAAGTGTCAGCTAAATGAATAAATGTCAATATAATGTTGAGATTTTAGTTGTGCTGTAAATATGGATAGTTTTAGTCCAGTTTATTTCAGATGTCAGAAAATAAACAATACAAAATATTGAATAAGGTATTCTCTGATGTTTGTCACACCATGAGCTAGAATTGACCCGGTGTAAAAAATGGTTACACTTTACATTTTTCCAAAATTCTTCCTGTGACAATACCATGCAGCTGACTGTACTACAGATATAAATTTTGAAATCAGATTATCCTACCAGGCTGTATTCCTTTATGCCAATAATGGGTGATTCTTGACAGTTCCAGCAGACATCAATTCCTCCGAGTTCAACTGTTGTAGACAAAAATCATTTTCACTTGCAGAATGAACCATAAGTGAAAATGTACAGCACTGACAGTTGAACAAAAATAGTTCCCATGTCTTGTCTGTCTAGCTTTTCCAGAAAGACTATGAACTCAAAGGTATTATTAAGGGGTAACACCTGAAGTTCAGAAGAGCCTGTTTAACCTTTTGTTAGAAACAAGATAACATCCAACGCAAAGGTTGTGCCTGGTTGACGTTCTGCGATGAGAGATGGCAGACAAGCCCATATGCAGGTAATCGCTCTGGGCGTTTTTGCCCCCCATGTGTGCGAACGTGCAGCGCAAGCCTGTGCAGACCTGTGCATGGCGGCTCAGCGGCACACGGTGCAGATGATGTCACGGGTGATGTTGTCGTGATGTGGCTTCCCACCGTGGCAGAGAGACTTGCAGTGACCTTTAGAGCCCCACACAGCCTTTTCAAACAGATGGTGTTTTATTTACTGACTGTTTCACTTTCCTCTGCCAGTTTCTGTTGATCCTCTGTGATGATGGCGCACTGCTCCAGCGCACAGCGACTGAGTCCATAGCAGTGATGTCATGGGCTGAAACAAATTTCTTCTCTTTGTGAATCCTTCGAATAATGACATTATATCTATTTATTCAAACATTAGTTCATGTGCTCTGTAGTTCATTAAGAATGAACGTTAGTCAACTGCTCACTTACTGTAGTTATTGCTTTGTATGTGTTTTAGCCATGATTGTCTTCTAATCGAAGGTTTGAGTCTCATCACCTGCTGCATGTGCCCTGAGAAAGGTGTTTATCTCGAATTGTTCCAGTACAATTACCCAGCTGCATAAATGGGTAGATTAGTTATACTATACAAATGCTGTAAATTGCTTTGCAGAAGAACATACTCTAAATGAATAATTAACAGCACGGGCCCAGGAGTGTGAGATTGTTGTGGGCCTCCATCATGGCTTCTAGGAGGGACCAGGCTGAGGCCAGTGTTATCCCACAGTACAACAAGGTTTGTGTGCAGGACTTTTTCACTGGACTTGTTGGTGTTTTCCGGGGGAGATGGGCTGGACCTTGAGCGCAGACCCCTCAGTGCACTTCAGGAGAGCGTCGCTATTCGAGGATCCTTTTTTTACCACTTGAGCACACTGTGGGCTCATAACTGGCATTCTCCCCATGCTGTTTTTAGCTCTTGCTTGCTTTCTCGGGTCTACATAAGTGCATGATTTCATCACTCCACAGACCGATGTGTCCTCATCGCTACGGAGGGTTCAGTTTGTTAGGTAGCATGAGGTCAGCAAGCTACCAATCACTGCGGCCTTTCTCCTTTCTTGAAGTGCGATGCATGAATGATGACTTGGGTGATAATTATGACCGTTTAACATCTAATGTTTGGCCTTCAGAACATGCCGGATGATCATGGTTGGCGGTTATGTTCATTCACAACGTGCCAGTTCCCACTTTTAAACAGCAGCAGCTTAGTGTTTACTAACAGGGCTTTTAATAACCTCTTGCTTTCAATGAGTTAGAGGATGAGTTTGCCTCCCTGAAGCATTTCTTGGTTTCTGAGCCTGCAGGCAAAATTTCCCCTAAAAGGCGTTTTCATTTCCTCACGTCTGTGACAGGCGAGGGCATGTTCCACCTCTGTGCAGCTGCAGTTTGTCATTTGCACAGCATTAGTAATGAGAGACCAAAACAAAGTGTATGTACAAAGTGCCATAGTGAGTGTGTTCACGGTGTTTGTATGGCAGTGTTTTTCAACCTGTCCGCAGCATCCCCAGAGGCTGGACGTAAAGCTGGCTGTCTGGAGGTCCCCTCAGTGTCTCCGTCTACGGAACACCAACTAGTCTGCAGTTGCATTCAATGTTTCATTACTTTTTCCTTTGACTAAAGGGTTACAGAGCTATCAGCAGTGTGTCTTCTTTCTAAATTTTGTGTTCTCTCCAAACTTCACTGTTGCCGTATGCTGTCCACCACAGCGACATCGGCTCAGGTGTTGGTGTGTCACTGTGTCAAACGGCAGGCTGTGGTGAGCTGTTCGGATTGTTAGGTCCAACCAAGGTGGCATTTGCGGGACAGAGAAGTTGATGGGAAGAAGTAAAGACATTCATCATGTCTCAAAATAGATTTGGAATTAAACTGATAAAGTAACGTTTTATATTTAAATCTGAAATGCATCACGGGGCATGCTCTCTAATTTTGGAAGGAAGAAGTTAAGCTTATCCTTCTAGTAGGAGGTCATGAAGACAGTTGCATTGTTTGTGTGTTCTGTCATTTCCTCTTGTCAGTAACTTTGAAGCACAAACAGAACGAGGTTAGGTACTGGGGTGAAAGGCCCACCTCAGCCATGCTACTGTCACAAAACTGGTAATTTCTGGATATATTTGCTGATGAATAATATCCGACTGCACTTCTCCTAATGTGTCAAATAGCACTAATACATAAGGAGGAAATGTAGATGATGCAGAAATGTAAATGTAAATTTAAATACCGTGCGTCACTCGCTCTTTGGAGTTTGAGCAGCCGCTCCGCGGTGCGTGTTTTAGCAGATTTATTTTGAGCAGCTTGCCCAACGATGTGGTCACTGTGGTTGCCAACACGTCATTGAGTTCCTTCTCTTTTCACCGCTGCCGTATTCTAAGTGGAGGAGTTTTGAAATGGCCAACAGTCCTAGTTTTCTCACACCGGATGTCTTCGGTGTTCCAGCTGATGAATTGAGCATCGGTCGATTTATTTGACTTAGAGTGCGACCGAAAGTGTGTCCAACACAACAGTTTAACTCCTTTTCTCTTAAGTGCCGACGGAGTCCGGACTGTTTCTTTTACATCTTTGCACTACTGTAGAGTGTTGAGTAGTGGATGATGGATGTAATACAGAATATTTGTTGTCAGCCTGCTCTGTTTTTTTCTTTCATAAATAACTGTAAATGAGGAACGGGACTCACACCAGACAAAGGCATTTTGGGCGCATAATGCGGAAATGACCAGCCTTCTTGAAGAGCTGTGACATATTCTTTATTCCCATTTCCTGTTAACTTAGTCGTCACCAGATGTTTCTCCATGCCTGGGTGCGCATTTCCGACAGGTGGCCAGAAGTCATCGCTTGCCACAGTTGCTGTCATCCGTAGCGGCCGTACCGCATTCCCAAGCTACCTTTAGCTGGCAGCAGATAGTGGGAGGTCCTGCAATAGAGGTGATTGATGCTCTGCTAATTGTGGCCATATCTCCAGCATGTGACCTGGATGGCATCTCATACCAGCCAAACCCAGAAGCACTGATTGTTTATTTACAAATATTGCTTTTCTCCAAAGTCATTTGCAATGATTCTTATTTAATTTACACTTTTGTCCAGTACAGTTTACGATGCTGAATACACTACACTAAACTTGCTAACAATTGTTAACCCATCTTTGCACCAGAGCAATGTAACACACACCTTCATTTTTGGACTGTGGGAAGAAACCTGTGCAAAACAGGGAGAACATGCTGTGTCAACTGAGCTGGACTTGAACCCACAGCTCAGGAGCTGCGAGGCACCAGCACTACCCGCTGTGCCTCCATGCTCAATCAACACAGTTGATTTTTCTCTAGTGTATGCCCCCAGTGATGTATTGGTTATGAATTATACCGGATATGTGTTTTATTTGGGTGCTTTTGTGCAAACAGTTGAACTGCCTGAGTCTGAATGAGGATGAAAGACAACTTTTTTTTTTAACCTATTGTCCAATGGTAGTTTGTCTATTGTAAGTACTTGAATTCAAGTACTGTACTCTTGTAGTCATGAGCTCATTAAATGACTTCTTACCAAGAGCAGTGCATCAGCAGTTTCTATTGTCCTGAATTCAGCCGTAGAGTTCAGAATAGGCTAATTTCATATTGATACAGCAAGAGGAGTGACAAGGGCCCCTTTTGAGGCCACTTTCCATGCCGTTTATCTGCCTCATCATCGGCACACTGATGGCGGAGACCAGGCTTGGCAGCGCTGCGGCGTACGTGAGAGGACCGATTCACAGCTGGACAATGGAAGCCTTTGCTCTCCGGGTTCCTCACACTCACCCGCGGAAATGCCACATCTCTTTGTCTTCTCATGGGTATAATTTCCAGGAGTGGTCTGCTCCTCCTTGCGCCTCCCATCACGCCTCTGTGTGCTCCGGATGGCATCTTTCAGGGCTACCCAAGCAGCACTTGGATCCACCTGCATGATATTTGCAACACTGTGGCTGTCGTCTCATCCAGCAGGTCGGCGGGATCATAACCAGCTGAGGTCCCGGGCCCCAGTACCATGACCTGTAGCCTCCCCATTTGCAGCTGGTTTTTGAGATTGAGTTGCACAGAGTGATCAGTGTCCTCAGATTCTCCCGTAAAACATCTGCCCGGTGGTCAGGGTGTGTCTTTTTCACTGCGGCAGGCAAGTCGGGGAAGTTAGGGGTCAGCAGGATGAGCGCAGTGCCGTGGAGAGCCGACTCGCCGACTCATCCTCCTGAATGGGTCCGCTTGTTCTGCCGGCAGACGGCGAGAGCGATCTGCAGCCCTGCGTGGGAGCGGAGCACGCGGGCTACAGCGCTCAGCCCCCACCTGCTCTGTGTGTCTGCGTTCACTGCATGCAGCCTCCGGCCCAAAACCGTCCTCACTACATACTGCCACTTTTCAGCATAGATGGGGGTCTGAACACACTTCCTCTCTGCAGTCTTGTACAAACAGCACCATTCAAACAATGTCCAGCATTTGTCATTATTATTTATTCATAGCTGCTTTTGTCCAAAGCAGCCTACAGTTTTAGGTCTGTATATCAAGATATTTAAAATTGTTTATATACTAATTTATATGGTTATTTATTCAGAGAAAGTCCCATGATCAAGAGAACCACATTAGGAAGCTGGAGCTTATGACGTAAGGTGGTGGTTTACCTGCTGCTCTCGATTTCTTGGGTCACGTTCACTCTTTCCTTTGTTCTGTAATGTTTCTTTTATTTAAAATATTTATGTTAATGTAGACCAGATTGCAGCATGCCTTCAGAGTTTTTTGGCTTTTCTCTGCATTTTAAAAATGGTAGTTTTTGAGAAGTTGTCAGGTGCCAGACAAGTAACAGAAAACATACTAATAGAGCTTAGTGAGTTCTTTAGTTTTTGAGGTTTTCCTTTCCTTGGCTTGAGTTTGGAATATGAAGCATGAGGAGGATCTTAATTCTGCTCAGTGAACCAAACAATCCAATAATTTCACTGAAACGCATATTAAAAAAAAAATAAAGGCTACGAACAATTATGGAAAAGTGTAATTTTTTCTCAGGTGTGTAGTGATGAGGGAAGAATAACTCTGCTTAGAATGCTAAACCCAACCCTTATGTTGATGTTCCGTTCACTGAAATAAACCAGCCCATCTGTTTGTCCTGCACTGGTGGAAACGCCCCGGCGACATTCTCCCGAAGACACCGAGCAACTCGCTTTGAACGTTGAAGCTGCAGCCGACCTACAAAATCGTGAAATGTGTCACTCAACCAAAATCTGTGATTGTCGTACAGTACGGGTGTGAACTGTGCTGCTTGCAGCCTTGCTGTAAAAGTGTGTTGATCAAATATTCAATCGTCACATCGCATCCAGTTGTCCTGCGCAGCCATAAACCATGTCCATTTGCTCAGTTTCACTTGTGACTTGGCGTGCTCATGGAATTTAATTCATAGTCTTTCAGGCATGAGGACTCCCATGTTGGGTGTTACCTCTGCTGACGATTGTGGATGAAAAGGTACCAAAAATAGAAACCCTTTATTAAAACGAACACGATAATCTGATGGCATTTTAAATCGATAGGAATCACATTGCTTTACTGTGGTATGGTGCTGGAGGGTGCTGTTTGTTGTTCACAAAGCTAGTAACACATAACATAGCTTTGTGTTGGAAAAGGAAACTAATGGCAGAGTAAAGACTTTCAAAGAGCACATTGCGTGTGGAAAGGATAAGGGTTCACTGAGAGGCAAACAGAATGTCAGGTTGTCATTGAGGACCCCCTGCATTGTGCCCTGTGCTGCAGACCCATTTGCCTGACCTGTGCGCTCAAGAATGAGATCGTTAATGTGGTCTTTAGCGTTAGTGGTACATTTTACTGCTTTGTGGACATCAAACTAGGAATTTGAGCATAATGGCCTGCAGAAAAGGGGAATCCCCTTGTAACTCTAAGACTGTAAGGAATGTACCTCTGGTTAAACGCCACTTTTTTTTTTAGTCCTTACTAATGTCAGCTTGTTATTCCAGAATATTTTGGAAGCATAAAATCCAATGTCCAATGCATTAAGTGCAGTATGAATGCAGTATTAAAAATGTGTTTCCAGTGGACAGAACACTTGATTTTTATATAAAAATCTAAATCGGCAAGTTTCTCAAAATATGCCAACTTAAGAAGAAAGACACTTTGAAAATTTTAAGCAACTTAAATCGTTAAACAAATAAGAGGCAAAGTCCAGTTACACGTCTGACTGGTGTTGCTGCTGTAGAATGATGGTCCAAACTTAACATGCGTGCAAAGAGCACACATTTTCTGAGATGTTCCACTGAGATGTTCCACTGACATATGTGTAGCTGATGGCTGATCTGCCATATTTCTCATGTCTAGACTGTGTCGGTGGCCCTGCTTCTTTCCTTCCACTAAATCAGCTTTTTTAAATAGTGATTTATGGAGACCTAGAGCAATGGAGGGAGTTCCCTCGCCTGTGGTTTGTCTGCTCTAGCGTCTATTCTCGTCCTTCTTGTATCTTTCCTATATCTGGGCAAGTTCAAGAAAACCGTGGATGTTATGTGGTGGGCATGTGGTGAGGGAGGGGTTTGTAATGAACAAGCATTATACCCAGTTGTGCGGAGAAATGGACCTTGTCCTGATCATCAGATTGGGTGTCCCCAGGCTGCAGGGCATCTCGATGCAGCCGCGGTGCCCCCCTTCCCCCACCCACCCACTCAGTTTGTGTTGCTGTGTTTTGTGTAAAACCACGTCTGCTCCGCAGAGTCTGTCTGGATTCCTCTCTGACCTCAAATCACGCATGTTAAAGGGAAGCTGTAGCGAAACTGTCCGCTTTGTCTCTCTCACCCCTGTGGTCAAAAGGTCTGAAAAATAGGACATTGAAGACTTCCCTTGAATATTGAGTATAATTTGTTCCTGAAAATCTGCCTGCCTGCCTACCTGCCTCTATAATTGACAAATGACCATACCTTTCAAGATAGTTCTGTGTGTTTGTTTTAAACAGGTAAGGCTTTCCTTTGCCTTTTCAACCTCTTTTTAGTGCTTTCTTTAAAACCTGTGCTTTAGGGCTCCTTATTATGATAGAGGATTGCAACAAGCTGCCTGGTTCGCTTTATAAGAGGATACCAACTCAGGATTTCTGGGTTCAATTGGGCTTTATTCTGGAACTCTTAGGCTGGTTGACGTCTTGGGGAGAAATGGAATCGGAACAACGGGCAGAGTCACAAACTTCAGAACTCAAGGTCTCCAGTCCCTGTCCGTCTGTCACTCTAGTGGGAAGCTGCCTCGCTGTGGACAAAAGGCTTCTTATAATAGGTCCTGTCGTCGCCATGGGGAGAGGACACTTTGTATGTGGTGTTTGCACATGTGTCAGTGTTGGAGAGCACGCTGTGTATACAGTATGTGTGTGCATGTCGTTGTTATGGAGAGGATACATTGTACATGGTGTGCGCAAGTACAATGCGTGTGTGCCATAGTTTGTGTGTGTAGCTCTGTCTTCTGTCTCTCTTGTACCCCCCCCCAAAACCACACTGGTGGTTTGACACCACGGTAGAACATTTTGAGATTTTTGAGAGCTGGGCTCATATTTTGAATTGAACATTTCTGTTCTTCTAGGTACTTCTATTTTGAATTGATGGTTCATTTTGCAAATTTTTAACTACAAATTACATTTGCTTATGAGTCAGAATTCTGGTAAAGCAAGCGCTTATTTTACAAGGGAATACTGCTAAGTTTACCTATAGAATGGTTCACCCATAGTGTGTGTGTGTCAGAGAGTGAACGTGTTTCACTGATGCATGGATGAGTAACCCCTTGTAAGTAGTGTATCTAGTAGTGTAGTCACCGCGGTGAATAAGATGTGGGGCTCATAACACTACGTAGTATCTGTTGCAAGTCGCTTTGGACAAAAGCATCTGCTAAGTGAACAAATGTAAATGTAGAATCTGTTAAGCCAATAAAGAGCATGACATTCAAGACAGCTGATGAGTAACAGGTTTTAGGTATTTTGTGGTGGAAATGATTTGGACACAATAAAGCGAATGTACAGTATGACAGAGTGTCACAGAGTGGGGTGGGACTGCGCTCATCACCGTGGTGATGAAATGAGCAAAAGTGGAGGTGTCAGAACACCTGTCAGTGTGACTAGTTCCAAAATGTCCAAGGATGTGTGGCAAAAGGCGGTCACCTCTTCGCTCTTGCTTAGCATCAGTAAGAAACACATTCGTAAATGTCAGAGGCATCCTGCTTCAGCTCACCCTTGTTTTATTTTGGGGGGTGACCTGTGTGTGCCACTCTAGAGGTGTACGAGTTGGGAAATTGTGGATTACCTCTCAGACGTTGAAGTCTTTCTTGTGTCAAAGACGACTTGTCTTCTCCACACATGAAGACAGTGAAACGCACCCCCAGTGAAGCGTGTGCTCGCACAAAGCCATACGCTGCGTCTGCGAGTAACAGATACATTTTTATCTGATTTGCCTTTTTGCAACTTTTTTCTTGGGAATATTTCATGAGAATCTGATGTTGGCTTTGATTTCTCTTTCTCTCTCTCTCTCCCTCCCTCTCAGCAAAAGAAGACCTATCTGGAGCGAAGCGTGAAGGAGGCAGAGGACAACATCAGAGAAATGCTCATGTCCAGGAGGGCCCAATAAGGAACACACACTGTCATACACACACATTCAAAGTTATATTTTAAGCACACTGTCAGAGGTGTGCAAATATGCCCACACACCTCCTCGCGCTTCGGAAGACGGAACACGCGAGAGCAAGCGCCGCGTGAAGCGTCGCTTGTGTGTGATGTCGGGAGACTGACTCACCGATCTCACACTCCTCCAGGTTTCCCTGCCAGTCTGAGAATGTCCCTCACTTGTGTTGAGCTTTTTTGTCAACCGTGCCAGTACCCTGGAAAAGGGGGCAGCCTCTTTCCCTCCACGGTGCCGTGACTCTTATTTCCATTTATTTTGCTTAACCAAATGTTCATGCACACAGAAATAAACTTGGTTCGAAAGATCAGCTCGTGTCCCTCGTGTCTTGAGTGTGAACTGCATCTGTCTGTCTGGGTTTCGCCTTTTGCTCCGCTCCCTCGCTCGTATGGCTGGCAGGAGTGGTAAACTTTGAGCGCTCGCCTACTCCACCCACAAACAGCACCGCCACCCTGTCTGCCTGTGTCTGTCTGAGTCTGGGGCTCCCACCCCGTCCCACGTTCCCTCTCCCTGCTATCTGCGCTCGCTCTCAAGCTCCTGTTGCGACCTCAATCGTAGGCGAGGAGAGTGACCCACCGACCAGCTTCCTCATTTCCTTCAGACGGCACTTCCTGTGGCAGCACAAAGCCCGGCTCTGTGTGCAGGACTGTGGTGCGAGCGCGGATTTTCCTCGAGGGAGGAGGGGCCTGTTCGCGTGTCCGAGTGTATGCCCAGGCAGGGGGTGGCGTCGCAACCAATCGGCATCGGATGAACTCCAAACGGGGTGCCCCTTCCCCCCCCCCCCCCCCAGGGAATGGCAGTTCGGTGAATGTGAAATGATCACCCCCCTCATTCCGATGGGATGTGTCGTCTGTGCTACTTCCTCCAGGTGAAGTCACAGTTGGCAACGCACCCGTTGCACGTGTTCCTCCGACCGCAAGGGTCACGGTGAAGATTTCATACCGGCCGAACATGGATTTCGTGGGTTTGCTATGAAATGATTGCATATTAATGCATAGAACAAGTGTTTGCACCAAGCATTGTGAGTCACATTGGACAAAGGCTAAATACGGATATAATAACACGAAAATAACTTCTGCCAAAGAAATGGCCAACTCTAGAAAGAAAATGTTCCATCTCCAGACCTGCGTTTAGTCACGGTGAGAATTAAATGGAAAGTGAGGTGCGATTTGTTAGGAGCTCATTGGATACAAAACGCAGGACGTGTGCTGGCGTAGTTAGTAGTGTCGTGGTGAGAGCTGCTGCTATTGGATCCGAAGGGCGGCGGTTTGAATCCCACGTCTAGTTGTAGCCCCCCCCCCCCCCAAGTAAGATACTTCCCTTAAGTTGCTCCAGTAAAATTACCCAGCTGTATAAATGGGTAAATAATTGTAGGTAGACTAGCATTGTACGTTGCTTTGGAGAAAAGCATTGAATAAATGTCACATTTTGAAAAAAGAAAGGTGTCCAGAACAAGAACTTCTGCTTTGCAGTGTGTTCACATTCTGAACATACAGTAGATTTGATGCCGACTTGGAGTTTCTTGATCCCTTAAGATGTATAGATGAAATCAACCCCTTATAATGAATTCCTTTTATTACAAACGGTACAGACCACATAGCATTACTTTGGCACTTTTGAAATCAATCTTTTTAAATGTTGATCAGATTCTTCATGACAAACAATGGGAGTTTCCTGAAAGGAAATAAAAGAAAAAAAGTTAATTCACAGGAAGCTGGAACTGCGTGTTGCGTAATTTGTCCGATTCTCACGATCGGTGTCCGGGAAGCTGCTCGTACCCTGGAAGCCTGTTGCCACCCAGTGGTTGATGTGACACACGCTGGGGGATCTCGTGTAATTCATTTGTTCAGGAGCAGCAGGTAGCCTGAGTGACATGAACTTTTTACCCAGAGATTGCTGGTTCGCATCCCAGCAGGTCTGGTGTCTGTTGCCCCCCTCCTCGGCGAGGTGCTCAACCAGAACTGCTCGTGTCAGAAATGCTCGGTTTGGACATGTGAAAGTGCAGACCAAAGCTGTATTTTACTTTGGAAGAGCAATCGTGTAAAACGAAACCCTCTTCATCATTTTCCACCGGCTAATAATAACAGTTTGCAGTAGGTTCAAAGCCCTGTCTCCAGCCTAACCAGGCACATCGTCGCTCTGCTGCTCACGTTCAACGTGTGATGTCATGACACCCCTGGCAACCAATTAAGGTAAGAGGGTTCACCTGCTAAATAAATATTGGTAAAGTAAAGTACTTACTGCTCCTTATGCTTGTGGTCGCAGCCTTTGAAAGACGACCCGTCGGTCTAAACCCGAAGGTTTGACCGCAGCTTCCGCTCATTTGTTGCCGAAGTTCCTTCGCTGATGGTCTGACATTCCGCCCCGTGTTAGGGGGCAGCTGGTAGTGTAGTGGTTAGAGCTACTGCCTTTGGCCTGAAAGGTTGTAGGTTTGAGCCTCACCTCTGGCTGTAGTACCCTTGAGCAAGGTACTTACCCTAAAATTATATAATTTAGGGTATAGGCTATAATTTTAACCTCAATACTGTAAGTCGCTTCGGAGAAAAGCATCTGCTAAGTGTTAATATGTGAATTAAATTTTGGTACGAGTGTGGGCTCTCCTCAACTGATCTCATCTAAGAAAAAAACATCTACCGTACACTGTATCATTCTCTTTGTCCCATTTATCTGATACTTTGCTCTAAAAGGCTTACGATTATTTACCTTAGGTTAAGTACTTTGCTCAATGGTACGACAGCTGGAAGTGGGATTTGACCCTGCGACCTTTGGATCCGAAGGTAATAGGGCCAACCACTCCGTTCCATGTTTATTATCGTTGTATAAAAGCTCTGTATGGCTGTAAAGACACAGCACCATTGGTTGCTGCTGCTTGCGGCGCCTCGGCATAAAATGTGTCGGCGTCGGAAGCAGTTATTGGGTTCCTGGAGAGGGAGTCGGAGTTGGTAAAAATGTACCGACCCCAACTAAATGTACCGTGTAAGTCGATCCGGCATAAAAATCGACCGCCAAAAATTAGAGGTGGAATACAGGTTTAGGCCTATATTCACCGGATAAGTCGACCCCAAAATAACGTGCAACTTTTGGGCAGTTCCGTGGAGTCGGAGTCGTCGAGTCAGAAGCGGTTATTGGGTTACTGGAGTCGAAGGTTTTGTGTGCCGACTCCACAGCCCTGCTTCCGCATGGCATTAGGCGTTAACTCCTAAACCCGCTATCAAACGCTATCTTTCGCTTCCCTCTCCAAAGTGCGATGAGCGCGCCCCGCCGTCGCTCCCCACATGAAGCTGTTTTCGGAGGAAGAACTGACCTCTGATCTCCTCATTTAGTTTTAACTCCTTGATTAGCACGGCCCCGGCGTAAAGTCCATTTGGGGGAGATGATTAACCTGACCGATCTGGCTCCTCTTTTCCAATAGAACAGGCTCCGCTCCTGCCGCCATGATGTCACACGTGTCCTGAAGTTGGGAGACCCACGCTCGATCGCACTCCGGCCACCGGAGCTACAGGGTTCGTCGCGCATGAAGCACAAGGACAGACAAATGCACTCCAAGGTAACCGTGTTACTGTAGTTTTGATCCCATAAATGATCTCCAGATAATTTTCCTGCTCCGCCGAGCTTTATCATCTCACTGTGTGCACTATAAACAATGCAGAGCTCGCCGGCTCCAAATAGTCCTCTCCAGCGGATGCCCTTATACTCCTGTGCATGTTTTTCACACCGGTGGAGAGTCATGGTTTTAACACTCAGCTGTGCTGTTCGGTACCTGCGTGGCTCAGGTGTGCTTTTTCTGTGCTACTTACCAAGAACACCTGTTAATTTGTTCTGCAAGTCGTGTGAAGGCTTCATTCGAGCCATGATGCTTTTCTTCAGTGCAATCTTCAGCTTTTCGTGTCTTTTTCCTGCTCACGGATGGCGCTCCTGCGCCGTAATGTCATCGCCGAGGTATATGGTGTACGGGACCTTTGGACATTCCTTCAGAGCTCCGAACAGGATGTGCCGCCCTGCGTACCTGTACGGAATAATTGCACCGGTCTTTCCCCCCAGGAACCTTTCAGGAGCCCATTTCCAGTGGGACTGGCGCATAGGACCTGCACTGATGTAGCGTCCCAAAAAAAGAGGGGGAAAAAAGCGACCCTGGTTACCATGGCAACCATGGGACTCGCGACATTGACTTGTAGCATAATCCTGCTCCTCTAGAAGTTGTTCACCTGAAGAGAGGAAAAGCTTTCAAAACTATTTTCTTGTGTGTGTGTGTGTGTGTGTGTGTGTGTGTGTGAGAGAGAGAGTTTGGAGGAGAGGCTGAATTAAGTTTAGCAGTGTGAGCCATTCAGAGGAAGTGAATGGATGGATATTGTCACAGAGGTAAAAGGAGAGATTCGGCACATGAGGGACAGTAACACCCCTGTGTCCCCTTTCTCCTTCCCTCCGTTTCCCGCTCAGGGGGCGGGGTCATCGTCCGAAGAGGCGGAGCCATCCGCAGCCGAGCAGCCTGAGGGGTTCGACATGATCTACAGGATAGAAGATGTGCCACCTTGGTATCTGTGCATCCTGCTGGGACTCCAGGTACACACACTCATGTCACACACACACTGCAGGCACAACAGACACTTTTACCACGAAGCTTTTCTATTTGCCAGATCGGTGTCACAGTATCGCAGTCGAGGCACTGGAGCACACGGTGCTAAGTTAAGAATCTGAAGTGAAGCTGAGGGTAATGTGACAGGTCAAGGGGCAGCGCTGCAGTTAACACCAAAAGGTCAGCGGCTCCATTCTCATCGGGAAGTGACTTACCGGGACACTGCGCTAGATGTTCAATCTCAGCTCTTTCACTGAAACCCCCCAACTGTTTCACTGAATAAAGTGGGAAATCTTAAGCTGTGGTTCATGTTTTGGATAAAAAATATCTTCTAGTGAACTAAACGAAGGACTTTTCTTCATCTTGGTGTGAAGAAGACGAACCAAACCCCCCCGCCCCCGGAGAGAGGCACGGTTCTGGGAGTGTGTGGTTTCTCTGTGTTCTGGGTGGCATGTAAATGCCCTGTTTTTTACCGTTGCTCCACGTTGTATCCTCTCCAGTGTGAGTGTGTGTTACTGTTCAAAATGCACGGATGTGAACGGCCTGTCGCTTCGTCCCCAGCACTACCTGACCTGTTTCAGTGGCACCATCGCCGTGCCCTTCCTGCTTGCGGACGCCATGTGTGTGGGTCGGGACCAGTACGCCGTCAGCCAACTGGTGGGAACCATTTTCACCTGCGTGGGCATCACCACACTCATACAAACCACGTTCGGGGTCAGGTGCGTGCTTGTGTGTATCTGGAGATGGGAGATGACGTCCTGTTCAGTGGGTTCGCTATATGATGTGTACCACGTGGGTGGGTAACCTGCTCTTTGTGTGTCGGTCCAATCCAGGCTGCCTCTTTTCCAGGCCAGCGCGTTCGCCTTCCTCGTCCCCGCTCAGGCCATCCTGGGGCTCGACAAGTGGAAATGCCCCCCTGAAGGTACGTGTCAGGGGATACCGTTCAGCCTATGACCATCCCGTAGCGGTCTTCCATTAGAGGCGAGCCAGGGTGTCGGGGACACGCTCTATTATGGGGTCGGTAGGTAGCAAAGCGGTTGGAACTGCTGCCTTTGGACTTGCAGCTTACAGGTTTGAATCCCATCTCCAGCTGTAGGAGCCTTGAGCCAGGTACTTATCTGAAATTACTCTGGTAAGAAATAGCCAGGTGTATAATAGAAGGGGAAATATTTGTAGGTATATAATATTTGGAGGAAAGTGACAGGTAAATCAGGAAATGTTGGACAAGAAGGCAGCTGCTACTGTTTCAGGGTTTCATATATAACAGGAAGCGAAGTCGTAGCTGATAGGTGGACTTAATGCGATTCTGCAAACTGAGCACGTGGTTCAACTTCTGTGCCGTAGAGGAGATTTATGGGAACTGGACGCTTCCGCTCAACACCTCACACGTCTGGCATCCGAGGATCAGAGAGGTACCTGTCCTCCAGACTGCGTGTCCATCTTTTTGCTTGGTCTTTGGAATGGTGACCTGCCATGATGTCTTGTCTCATATCTGTCCTCTAGATCCAGGGTGCTATCATGGTGTCCAGCCTGATCGAGATGGTCATTGGCCTGGTCGGCCTACCTGGGCTCCTTCTCAACTACATCGGGCCTCTCACCGTCACACCAACGGTGTCGCTCATCGGTCTGTCCGTGTTCCAGACCGCCGGTGACAGGGCGGGGACACACTGGGGGCTGTCCCTGCTGTAAGACTCCCTCCCTTTGTCTTCCATAACCCCGCCTCCCTCTTCTATTCCACCCACTTCTTTGCACCTTCCTCGTCTTCTTTTCCGACAATTTCATCGTTTTGTCCTTTAGACCCGTTGCTTTGAGCTCCGCAAAGACGTGCAACTCTCAGAGCTCCTGTCAATATCTCATGGCTTCGTCATCTTTTCTCCAGGTGCATCTTTCTAATCGTTGCATTTGCACAGTACTTGAGGAACTGGTCTCTCCCAATTCCCATCTACTCCAGGCAGAAGGGCTGCACGACCACCAAGGTCCAGATCTTCAAGATGTTTCCGGTCAGGACCGTCCCTCAGTCTTCCGCCAAATCTCGTTTCCTGTTCATAACGGTAGCAGACCTCACAACCCTGATGCTTCCGGTTGCATTTTACTGCACCAGCACACACTTAACAGTCTGTGCTGAGGTTTCACACACCTGTCTGACCTCAATAATAAAGCAGTTTCATCAGCAGCTGCGAAGGATCTTCTCCTGATAAACCCAGGGAGATAAGTCCCTCACTGTGGGAATGGTGGCTCCCTCACTTCTCAGAAAATAACTGGACCTGAGGTTATGGTGGCTCATTCTGGGATCTTCTGACACCTGTACATTGCAAAGATGGAAAAGATAGAGGGCTTTCTGCCTCCGAGGACCAAGAGTGAGGTTACTGATATGGGATTTCCACCCCCCGCCCGCGGGTTCGAGTAACGCTTTGCATGGCTGCGTGGAACCGTGTCTCATTCCTTCGTGGTCACTCTCCTTCCACTCTTCGCAGATCATTATGGCAATTCTGGTGGTGTGGCTCATTTGCTACATCTTGACCCTGACTGACATGCTACCCCAAGACCCCACTCAGTACGGGCACAAGGCTCGCACCGACGCGCGTGGTGACATCATGGCTCTGTCTCCCTGGTTCCGCTTGCCCTACCCCTGTAAGACCCCCTAATCCTGAGTACTTCACTCCACCCTGCTCTTACTGCCCATTGATAGCCCAGCTCATGACATCATTTATCTCTACTGCTTCAACAATTCATTTTCTCTAGTTCATAATTTAAAGTATTTTACCATCATCGTCCTTCGTTTCTGTTCTTTCCTTTGGTTCATGTGTTTCTTTGACATTTTTTGCGATTCATAATTATATTTGTCGTCAATGAATAAAAGGTACATTATCAATGTAAACTGCCTTCTTTTCATGTTTGTGTACTTTACACCCTTGAGCCGTTTTGTTGTTTTGCGCTGGGGAATGTGTTTTGAGATGTCTCTCGAAGCGTTACAATTTAGTATCACAGAGTTTGGAAAATTTGCACTCTAAATTTTACATTTCCTGCCAGGTCAGTGGGGGGTGCCCACAGTGACCATCGCCAGTGTGCTGGGCATGTTCAGTGCCACGCTAGCAGGTATTGTGGAGTCCATTGGGGATTACTACGCCTGCGCCCGCCTCGCCGGGGCACCTCCACCCCCTGTCCATGCAATCAACAGGTCTGTATTTGCTGACCGCTGTTGACGGGCTGTTGATTTTCAGGAGTGGGGTCTGTAGGCCTTCATTGCGTCCGTGTTCCTGCAGGGGTATCTTCACAGAAGGAGTGTGCTGCATCATCGCAGGGCTGCTTGGCACTGGAAACGGCTCCACGTCGTCTAGCCCCAACATTGGGGTGCTGGGCATCACTAAGGTAAAGCATGCTGAACCCGCCGAGGCAGGAAGCTGCTGGGGGTCACTGACCGCACAGTACTGAGCAGATGAAGGCATTCTTTTGGTGAAGGGAAGGGCTTTGTGACCAAAACACTGCTTGGTCCAGCAAAAGGATCTAAAATAATCAAGGTCCTGAAAACGACCCGACTCTGAGATCCAAATATATGTAATCTAAATATGTTGGTGACATTGCAAGCTCATCTTGATTAATATGTAATATAGCTGCATGCGACCGAATGCAGAGCAGTTTGAGGATCGCCAGAGACGCAGTGTGTGTTGTAAGAAATGCTTAGTGTATTAAATGCAGGTAGTGTGCTGAGTCCAAGAGATCATTAACAACGATAAACTTTTGTGTAACTTTGCCCCTGCTAGATATACTGCATTTATGAACAAAGCGATCCCTTTCTTTATGTTGAACATACTGTACCATGTGTCATGTTGTTTTGTATTCTGTTGGGTTACTTTGACGGTGTCGTGTTCTGTGGCGCTTTTTAGCTGAGTCTCGCTGTTTCCCTGCCCAGGTGGGCAGCAGGAGGGTGGTCCAATATGGCGCTGCTATCATGTTCCTGCTGGGCACTGTGGGAAAGTTCACTGCCCTGTTTGCCTCTCTGCCTGACCCCATATTAGGTGGCATGTTCTGCACCTTATTTGGTAAGGGAAACGGTTGTCTCCCACGAAGGCTCACGGTAACATCAGAAAATCCCAGAGTAGGACCAGTGATCTACCAGAACCCATATCCCATCATACCATAATACGTTCACTGCAAATTCAAACAAGTCTCATCATCATCGTTATGTGTTGTTGTCCAGTTCTCAACTGGCATTTTCCCTTGTGTTAAATTCAGGGAAAAAGGCAGGACTGAAGAGTCACTCTTCTCAAATGACATCACCAAGTAAACGTGGTCTACACCTTCTTCCTGTTGATCGTGTCTCGTGTCCGCTGTAGGAATGATCACGGCCGTGGGGTTGTCCAACCTGCAGAGCGTGGACCTGAACTCTTCTCGGAACCTCTTTGTTCTGGGATTCTCCATGTTCTCTGGCCTTATGCTTCCCAACTACTTGGATACTCACCCAGGCAGCATCCGTACAGGTGCGTATGGAATATACTAGCAATAAAGAGTTCAGACTTTTGAGGTACATGGAACAGATTCTCCAGCCCTTTGGAGAGGAAAACGGTCTCAAGTCCTTACTGTTGAAAGATAATGACTGCAGGGATGACAGTAGCTTTGCAATCATCATCATGACGATGGTTGTGCTGGTGATGGTGCTGATAGCGCCTCCACAATGCTTGTCATGATCTCTGCAGGGGTTCCAGAGCTAGACCAAATCATAACAGTGCTCCTGACCACGGAGATGTTTGTTGGAGGATTTCTGGCATTTGTGCTGGATAACACCATCCCAGGTGTGTGCTCGGACAGCGTTACCGACATAAATTGAGCCGAAATTACGAAGACAAAAACTTTTATCTATTTTTGTAACACCAAAGACAGCAAACCCCAAATGTGTTTCCTGTTGGTTGTTGAAAGCAGGATGTAACTGTGTCTATGTGCTCTTGTATGTGATGATGAAGGCACCAAGAAGGAGAGGGGGCTGCTGGACTGGAAGGCAGAGGAGGGCTCATCCCGCGGGGGGTCTAACGTTGACCTGACCACCTATGATTTTCCCGTGGGTATGGGCTGCGTGAGCCGGGTACGCCTCTTGCGCTACTTGCCCATCTGCCCCACCTTCCAGGGCTTCCACCCGCACCAAAGACAGGAGAACGTGGAGCTAAATGAGGAGGAGGCCAAATCCAACGGAGACGCCGCAACGGTGCAGGATTCAGTCACTGTTTCCTGCACCAAAGTATAGAAACTAATCATCCTACCACCTTTTTTTTTTTTTTCCCACTTCTCAATTTAGCTGGATTTTTTTCATGCTAATTTTTACATAATTCTAGAGTTTATTGATAGAAATATTTACAATACTTTATACAATCTTGAATATAACCTTCAGTGGTTTACATAACATCAGTTCCGTCTGATGAGAGCAAAGCGCAATTGGGGGGAGGGGGGGTCAAGAGCTCAGCCGAGCTTCACCGTTATACGTCGTCGTGTTAGCTGGTCCTGTTCTCTTTGTGGCCCTTTACGGTTTACCTGCTCCTCCTGTGGAACGAGCAGCGCTGAAGAAAGGGGTTATATCGAACTGCGTAAGGTTTGTAGGGTTAAGGTAAGCGCCACTGAGTCGAATTCAGCTCATAGCGACCATCTGCGTGGTTTTCACAGTAAAGGGCGGTACGGAAGCGGTTTAACATCACTCCCTTCCAGGATTTGAAAACCTGGGAGAACATGCAAACTCCACACACCCGGAGCTTTATTTGAATCTACATCCCAACGAGCTTCTGCATTGCCCTCTGCACCCTTGTGCCATTGTAATGGTTGTATATTAGGGTAAATGTACCTCTAATGTGGGGGAAAAAAAACAAGTCACTCGACATTATTGGCTTTAAATAGACATAGAACGTTTTTATTTGGACTATAAAAAAATTAGCGTTTGCAGTTCATGTTAAGAAAGCAGCTTTGTGACATACACATACTTAGAAACACATTTTATAGGATTAATTTTCCAGTTAAACATATTTTAACTTTGCTTGTCAGATCAATGAGCTGAATCATTATTTAAATACATGTGACAACTTTTTTTATACATGCAAGCGCACAAAATAAAAAAAAAAACTAGTCATTTAAATGGTCTTTTCTCTTTTTAATTGTCCGTTTGTACAAATCCTGTCAGAGAAATAATAATTATGTAATATCTAAGTATATGTAATAGGTAGTATAATGCGTGGTCCTGAAAGGCAACAAAAATTCCAGTGCCATGGAAATATTTTTTAACTTTGTGTGACAAAAGACATACCTGTATCCCGAAGGTTTCAAGTTTATATCCCAGGAGGGGGCCCTGCTGTAGTACCCTTGAACAAGGTACTTACACTGAATTGCTCTGGTAAAATATCTAAGTGTATAAATAATCATAACTGTAAGTTGCTTATGATGTTTTCACAAAGGTGCCACAAAGCTACAAAATAATAAGAAACCTGACTGACGCACACAACTTGGAAGGAGAGAAAACATATATGTGTAATTTTAAGTGATAATACTGAAAATCCTTCTCATCGTAGGAATAAAAGCAATAAAAGTTTGCAAAGTAACTCAATTACTCACCCTATCAAACAGATTTATTTCTCTCAAAACTGGTATCGTAGTGGGGTTTTTTTTCCCCCATTTCTAATCCACTACTGTCTAGCAATGTTGATCTGGTAGGTGGCCCACGCTTGGGTCCGGAAGACCTACAGTTGATTTTCTACGGGAACTGGGGCTCCAAAGTATCCAGCAGAGTAAGGCAGAAAATGAGGAGCATAGAGGCTCTGGTAGTGAAGAAAAGGGTAGGCAGCGGTGCAGGGAGAGTACAGCCCATGGTAAACCGGTGTCTGCTGAGGCACCTGTACCGTCACGTACTGGCCGGTCTCTGGGTCAAACAGCATCTTGCACAGTGGCTGCGTGGGCACCTTCAAGTAGAAGTACTTCCCAGTTGTGGGATCCAGCAGCATACGACCGGGGCTCTGCTCAAACACCAGGCTGCTCATCCTGGTGCCCTCATTTCCATACTCGGTGCTTAACAAAGGTGCCAAGCCCGGTGAATTGGATGGGTGCTGTGGTTGAGCCTCCAGGGCCATGGTGCACGGTGACTGGCCGGTGCCATCTTTTGCTCTTGCTGGGGCCTCTTTAGCGGGCGGCTGAATGGTCTGGGTTGAAGAGGTGCTGTAGACTTGTGGATTGAATCCACACCTTAAGGCTGCGGTGGGAGCGACAGGGGAAGGCAGAGTAATTTTACTGGAGGGAGGAGGAACGGCTAGGGCCATGGCCTGGGCCTTCATATCTGCCTGGTTTCCCTTCTCCTTCGAGAAGAAAGACACCGAGCATCTTCCTTTTGTAGGGTTGAGTTTGTGGTTGGGCGGTGCCGCCGAATCGAGTCTGCTTTCTTCTGGTCTTTTCACCTTTTTCACACATTGTCCGTCATCCGTGGGTTGAGCGAAGACCCTCAGCTTGTTGAGGAACGTGTGGTTTTGCCCTGGCGTGTCCGCACCCTTGAACTGTAGATTGTAGGAGTTTTTAACCAGCTTTCGTAAATCTCTCACTTTGTGCGTAGGGGCTTTTATTTTGTTTTTCCCGCTCATCTCCCTTGTAACTGCCTGATCTAACACATTATGTTCTCCACCCTTTGTCTGTTGACCACTTTCTACAGTAGCTTCAGTGGAGAGAAATTCTGGATTCACCTCTCTTTGAGTTTCCTGTCCAAGCAACAAAGTAACATTTAAGGAAGTACTTTTATTTTCTTTGGTGGTGCAATGTTTGGGGGCTATTTTTGGTATTTCGGGCTTGAAACACTCGGTGCTTTGTTGTCCGTGATTTTCCAGCCCCGTGTGGCATTCCAGGGCTTTGTTTGTCATTCCACTCTGGATGCCTGGGGCTCGGGTGGAAGTGGTGGGTGTGCTCCCTGAGCGAGCCTTTCCTAAACCGCTGCAGGGCCTCACTCCCTGGTTACCGGGGACTACCTGCGTTTGCTCTTCTCCAGGATCACGCTTTTCCGTAGTCATACATCCAGGTTTTGACCCTCTCCTCGCCTTCCCTGCGCCAGACTTTGTTTTGCCACACTGCTTTGTTGAGTCAGCCAGGGGGTCTGCCTTAGCTTGGACTAGGAGTTCCTGTGAGGAACCGCTATGGTTTATGGGCACGGCGAAGCTCGAATTCACGTTGGGGACCTTAGCATTGGAAGCCTTTCTAAGAAGGAAGAAGTTAGAACTCTCTGAATGTTTGCTCTTTACCTTGAAAGGGCAGATGTCTCCTTCTGGTACTTGCGAGTGCTGAAGATCATTTTCGTGTTGCATCTTCTTGGACAGAACGCTCTTGATGAGGCAGGAGGCCATCTCGGTCCTGCTCGAGGTTTCGTCAAGGGAAAGAGACTTCTGAAGCTTCTGCTTCCTGTCGCCGCTGTCCCACCGAAGCTCTGCCTTATACGATGCTTCCTGGATGGCAGCTGGAGAACTGTGCTGACGCAGGCAGAGATCCTTCATGTGTTTGCGTGCAGACATGCTCCCCACATCGATATTGCTTTCGGTATCGGCTTGCGGTTCTTTAGCGCTGTGCCTTTTCAGCTGGATCTGTCTCTTGGGCACCGTCTTTGTGTCTTTCCCAGCTTCTTCCCAACTCTCCAGCGCCACGTCAATGCACACGAAGCTCTCGCTCTCAAAACACCCCGCTGTGCTTTCCCCGTCCATTGCCAGCCCTTGGCCCCGTTCGCACGACTCCGCTCGTGAAGAGTGGTGCAGATCGTGGTAATCCGACCATTCGCTGGAGGTGTTCTCCACTAAAGGCTCGGAGACACAGGTAGAAGACATGGAGCTGTGGCTATATAAGTTGAGACAGTTGCAAAAAAAAAGAGTTGAGAGGTTGCAAAAAGGCTCGGAGCCTGGATCAGCGATTCCCTGAAAGTCAGTGTCAGCCTTGTCCGGCTTGCTGTCCTTGCGTGAGATGTCGCTTGTACCGAGTGGCACCACCCGTGCTGTTGCTAAGGGTCCGCTTTTGTTGTTCTCCCACCGCGTTTCATTTTCATACCGTGGGTCCTGTGTTGTGAGCGGCTCCTGCTGCCGGTGTTGCTGCTGGGTTGCGGGGAGACGGCCTGAACAACAACCCCGCTGGCATCCCTGGCTCTGGCTCTTTTGCTTTTGAATGCTCTGCCGCCTTTGGCAGGGGGGCAGTTCTATTCGTGGTGCTGATTGACGGCTCACGGGGCTTTTTTTCTGCCCTCTAGCTCCCGCCGCGGCCGCGCCATAGCCCACATTCCCCAGCTGTCACGCACACTCACGATACCCCTAGTCACCCGGGTAGCCCACGGGGGCTTTCCCCCGAAATTGTGGAAACTTTCCATCCCTTTTTCCAGCTACTGTCTGGTACAGGGCCCACTTGTACCTCTGATTTATTTTTTTTTGCCTTGTTTAATGTTCCAACACTTTTGCTAAAGGTTTTATAAATTCATTTTGGGTGTTTAACAGCGAACCTTGACGCTTGCCGGAGCGCTAGCTGATGTGTGCAGGCAGCAAGTCTTGCAGTAGCCGTAAAGCACAGTAGCTAACCGTAATTTCACCTTGTCTAGTCAAAATGCAGGATCTCTCGTTGGACCCTTGACCAGAGGTTCTTAACACGAATTGCTTCAGTGAATATATAGCCAGACAAATGGGTCCAGTGTAAAACTGTAAGCTGCCTTGTAGAAAAGCAGGTGCAGTCGGCCTCTCAGGGTTGCCTAAGCGTTATGTTTTTTTTGGACGCACATACAGCTGAGTACCGCAGACTGATGGCATGGAGGAAAGTAAACATGGTGCAAAGTTGAGCAGCGCCGATGGCTGCTCCAGCTTATTTTGAACCGTTTGGCGACCGTTTGGCGATAGCCCCATTTACCGCATCAAAACGCCTCTAGTTCCCGTAGCCAAGGTGAAAGCAGGCCAGAGAATGTTGCACAGGAACATGTGAAAAGAGGACTAGCAGGACACCTTCAAGTCCCAGGAAAGGATCAGCATTAATGCAGTATTACAATCCTGGCAGCAGATAGGACAGATCAGGCTGAGCTGGAGAGGAAGAGGTCAATGTTACAGTTAGCAGCAGGTGCAGATCCAGCTGTGCTGTGCTATGCCACTGGGGACTTGGCAGGCAAAGCTGCTATATATAACCTCAACACTACACCACACTGCCATTGCAAGAGTGAACCCAGGAACTGTAGGAAGTCCAAGACGGGAACAGTGCAACATACAGATACAATCCCCTCACACGGACGAAATGTATTTCATTTAAAAGGATTCAAAAAGAATTATAAGAATTATATTTCATCCAGTAGGTGCATTTTTCGGTAGTAATACACAGCGCGGCGTGATCTGATGGGAATGTATTAATCTGCAGGTGCAAGGCCGATACAACAAGTCTCATCATTTTATGGGAATAAAAGCGAAAGATGAAAACTAAGACTGAATTTCAAGCAGAAACCCAACAGCAAAGTAAAAACATTTGCATGCAAGAAAAATCCAGTTCATGTCTTCTTGATTATGTTTTCTGCACTTGCACTATAAAGATTTGTGTTACCATGTTGGCCCATAAACTATTAGTATAGTGGGAGCATAGTGGTTAGCGCTGCTACCTTTGGATTTGGAGGTTCAGATCGGCCTTGTTCGAATTCAACTTCCAGCTGTTGTACCCTTGAGCAAAGTACTTACCCTAAATTTCTCAAGTAAAATTACCAAGCTGTAAAAGTGGGTAAATAATTGTAAGTAGCTTAACAGCGTAAGTTGTTTTGGAGAAAAGTGTCAGCTAAATGAGTAAATATTTTCATAAGTAACATTTTTAAAAAGCTTTTTGTTTATACTGTCATGTGGACATCTAGTGGAAGACCAAACTAAATGTTAAATATCTGAGATTTTTTTTTGTCATTGCTGCCATTGGTTTTCTTGAGACTAAGAATAAAATAGGCTTATTATGTTATGAATTTTGAGCGCCATTTAGACGATGCGACCCCGACGGTACAAGTGCACATCCTGCTGGAGCAAATGGGAAATTCAAAGAGCGAATCGCTTCAGTAGTTGAGGTCATCAGCGCAGCATCACAATGAAATGTTTGAGGCATAATGGCCCACAAGGTGTCTGTGTCACATCACGTCTCCAGGGTTGTGTGTTTCAGTCTTCATGCATTTTCTGGTCTCCTTCCACATTTAGAAAAAGTGCTGCCCTCTCAGTGCTCTTTAGTCTCTACCATGCGACAAACTCTTCATAGGATTGGCTTTGGATCATCTCAACCCTGGCAGGACAATCTGAGATCAAACATTGTTAAAGTGGAAATAATAATGAAGAAAGAATCTATTTCCATTAACTCCAGCCAAATTTGCAAGGTACATGTGCAGCTTTAGGCTCATTGCTGGGATGATTTCGAATTGAAAATATAGGCTGTCAAAACTGCCCTTACAAGCACCAGGAGATGGACAGTAAATAGCGCCCTGGTTGAATGACTTTGCAGCTTAAATATTTGTACTTATATGGCCTTAGTGTGTGAGAACAGATTGTCCTGTTCAGTGTGTTTAGAAAAGACCACACCTAACTGTATTTTTCCCAGTATTAACTTACATGTAAACAGCAAAGGTAATTAAGTCAGAAAATTGGACTAGAATGAAAGAGACTTTTGTACCCTGGTGGTACAGTTAAAATAACTCTTCTGGCTAAGTGTGGCCTTATGAACTTTCAGAAATAAATGTATGTTAATTTTATTAAAACTGTGTATTTTCTTCAAGTTTCTGAAGTTGTTGTAGGGAACGCAGAGCGACTTATGGGGCAAGACGATGGTGACGTTTGGTATCAGTGTAGTGCGCTCAAACTGATGTGTGCGATTCGGTGTGATTCCCTCCACAACAAAGCCTACACAGCGCGCCTGGACTTCCAGCACGTTGCGAGTGTTACAGCGTCAGTAACTATGGTATCCATGGCAACAGGACGCCGCAACTAGAGGAAATGAAAAAACTGCAAGTCGCACGTGCTTATGGGATATCAACGTTTAATTGTAGGTTTTTTTTTTTTTTTTAATTTAATTCGTTCTAGACGCATCCAACTTTTTCCCGGTTTCATTATGTTAATTTCGTTGAAACTGCATCTTTTCTTCTAGTTTCTAAAATTAGCGTAGGGAACGGAACCTGTTTTTATGGGCCAAGCTGATAGGTGTCAGTATCGTGCACCGTTCGTTCCTTCCGTGTACTTGTTATTAAGTTTTTATATTGACTGGTGATTTTGGAGGTCGAATAAACTTCGAACAAAACGCATACAAAGAGATTTCTGGCCTCCACGTGTACGTAAGTTCAGGAGCCGTTGTACTGTATTGTGGCTGATCTGTAAATTTTCGCTATGTACGGATCAGGTGGGGGGGGGGCGCTGTGGCGCAGGGGGTTGAGCCGCCGGGTCCTGCTCTCCGGTGGGTCTAGGGTTCGAGTCCTGCTTGGGTGCCTTGCGGCGGACTGGCGTCCTGTCCTGGGTGTGTCCACTCCCCCTTCAGCCTTACGCCCTGTGTTGCCAGGTTAAGCTCTGGTTCCCCGCGACCCCGCATAGGACAAGCGGTTCAGACGATGTGTGAACGGATCAGATGTCGATGGCCGCCGTTTTAAGGACTACAAATCCCAGAGGCAAAGCGACTTGTGTGCGCCTCGTGCTCCAGCCCCGGGAGACAAACTCGACCACCTCGTCCTTTGGCGCACAGCGTGCTCCGGGTCTGCAACTAGCGGAGTTGAGAAAGAGGGGGAAAACGCCTTTTTTTTAATTATTATTATAAATAAAAAAAAATAAAATAAAAAAAGGTAAAATACATTTCTCCTTAAAAAGTTTGATTGTTTGGCAGGGGAAACAACAGCGCCAGCGCAGCGGTCCTTCAGTTTGACCGGCTGCTGAGGAAAGACTCCGGAGAGTCCTCAGGCTCAGGATGGTCGGATTATAAATTCGGGGATGTAGTTCGCGAACAAAAGCCGCCGGGGTCCGAAGCGGTAAGACCAGTCATTACCACTACGTACTAGCTACTGCTGGTTACCACACACAGGTAAACCAGTGGATAGTCGTTACGCCTCATTAGGAATAGGAAGCAGTGAGTGACCACACAGACAGAGTGTAGTGTGGCGGGCTGTGTGAGTAAGTCCGGCTCACGCGTCAGCTTTTTGCCGGCGAGTTGACGACGCAATGAATAGGCGTTAGTAACTAATATTTACGACCAAGTCAACTGCATATGTTTATGTTTCGCAAGTTTGGAGACTAGTAGTAGTAGGAGGAAACCGCGGCGTTGAATTATTAATCATCATGTCTTATTAGCTGACGTGAAACCGCGCCTCAGTTGTCTCCGTATAGCCGTACGGCTCGCGGCAGCGTGGAAAGAGAGAGGTACTATACTAACTGATCGTCATGTATAATAATAATAATAATAATAATAATAATAATCATGTGTCTGCTAATTTAGAGTTGTGCAGAGAGGAGCCCCCTCGATGGATAAACTCGCTTCTGCAAAAGTTTACTACTAAGAGTACCAGGGACAAGGCGCCTCTGAGCTCAGTTGGTGGTTCGGTCCATCAGTAGAGGAGTCAGAGCCACCAGAACCGAGTTCGGTCAGTCGCCCTCCGTCCTTGTCCTCCGTGCCATCGCATGTTCTTCTTCTTGTCCGCAGGGCTGGGATCATCGGTTCCGTGTTTCGTTTCCGGATGGAACATCATCATGGACGTGGAAGGACAATGGACTGAATGGTGGAAGGACCAGCTGGCTGCAGACATTCATCAGGCTCTTCGAGTCAAGGTGTGTGGCTCCCGGTCTTGTTCTGCACATAAATGTCGTATCGTGGAAAATCACCTGCTTGGTCCTGTAGCTCTGTAGGTAGTGAGATAAGTCTTTCTCTCTCTCTCTCCCCGAGAAATTTTTGGATGAGGTCTTACATGTGTCCCTTGCAGAGTTCCCAGTGATGCTTGATGTTGGCCCAGAGTGGTTGCTGATGTTCCGTTGAATGTTTGTTTCGTTCTTGCCGGGGTCCCCCTCTCATTTAAAGGCAGTCTGGTTTGTTGATCACACCTGACCACATCTCAGAACGCTTATTACAACAGTTGGGTGCTTAAATGCACGGTTTCCATTCAGGTATTAGATGCAGCCTTTGAAAAAAATATGTGGTCTATTTCCAGTTTTCTGTTGTTCCACTTTTCTGACTTTAAATTTGATCCATTTTATCAGTGCTATGAAGCCTGAATACAAAAATTTACACCAGTATCAGATTATCCAAATATGGTAATTATTCACTATTTGAATATAATTGGGTTTGATTAGAACCAGCCTTGTCCAGTATAGTTTTCTACTACTTAAACCCTTACTGACAGAAGTTGTCAAAAAACATGTTCATAAAGGCACATCATGCTTTGCACAAAGGACATTTTTTAAGACCTCTGAAGAAAAGTCACTGAAGCCTGTCAGTTTGGAAAGGGTTACACAGCCATTTTTAAGGTTTTGAACCTCAACTAAACCACAGTTAGAGCCACACTCTTCAAATTAAGAAAGATTGGAACAGTTGAGTTGTACATTTTCTTAGGACTGGCCATTCTACCAAAAATCTCTCCAAGAGCAAGGTGTAAAATAATTAATGAGCTCAAAGAACCCTAGGAAACTCCAGGCCTTTCTTACCTCAGCTCAAATCAGTGTTCCTCACTCTACTGTAAGAGACATTGCAGAAGTGAGATGTATGGGATAGTGGCAAGGTGCAAACAACTGCTCACTCTGAAACACTGAAAAGCACCTGGATGTTTTTCAGGATTTCTGGAAGAGGGTTCTGTAGTTTAATTAATCAAAAGTAGAACTTCTTGGATGATGTGAGCCCTGTAAAGTCTGGCAAAGGCCCAGTATGTTATTTCAGAGTAAGAACCTTCAACAGTCAAGTAGGGTGATGGCAGTTTCATTGTTGAATATTAGGTTTTTTGTAACACCCCCCCCCCGAATATAGCTTTTTGTTTTTGTCACTCGTAAACTTGTTCAATCACTTTCTGTATTAGTCTAAATCACTTTTTACTTGTAAATAGTTTTTTTTTTTTAAAAAAGGTTCATGAAATTATTATGCTTATATAAACAGACCATTGATTTTACTTTGAAATATGGCATGGCACTGGAATGATTTGTGCTAGTTTTATTTTTTACATCTATTTTATAATTCTTGTGTCTTTGTGATGAGAACTTTCATTTTTTTTTTTTGCTCCAACTCTAACCAATAGAAAAATTGTTTTGATGAACAGTGATGGTGTTTCTAATAAAATGTTAAAATTGTGTTGAATTATACTCACAATGTGCAAGTAAGGAAATATGCAGGGAATGGAACAAATTACATAATCATTGGCTGGCTGCCCTGAAAAATAATCAGTCATTACTTTTTGAGTTATCTTTGGTATGTTGAATTTTAGATTAAAAATCTTTTTTTTCAGCTATTGACCTGTGTGTTTTTGTTCATTCATTGCTCAGTTTATGAAACTTCTGAATTTCAGGGCTAAGATGTGTTGCATTGAAGGGAAAATCAACGCAAACCCATCTATTAGTATATGTGATGATGAACAGTGTCACACTTTTTTGAAAAAAATCACAAACCTAAAGTCTTTGAAGAAGATGTTAGTCTGATTCTAGACCCACTACAGTGAATGGTTGGCAGTGTGTATGCATTGCTAATTGTGGGGGTCGGGAGGCTGTAGGCGGGCACTGGGAGCAGCTGTGTCCCCCAGGAAAGGTCAACCTTGTCACTGGGAATGTCCTGCTGCCTCAGTGTTTAATTGACTTGTCTCTTTGTATTCGCTGTGGATTCCCCAAGAGTGCAGATGGCTGCACATTTAGATGCGATCCACTTTGTTCCACTGGAGCTCAAGCCTTCTAATCTTCTCAGTTTTGGCTTATTAAAGTAGAGCCAAAAACAGATTTTGGTATGATATGAAGTAGGAAGCCATAAAAAAGCAGAAATTTAATGTAATTTGACTTAATTATATTTACATGCATTTGACTGACACTTTATTCCAAAACAACTAACACAATTATTTACACAGCTGGGTAACTTTACCGGAGCAAGTAAGGACAAGTACCTTGCTCAGGGGTACTACAGCTGGAGGTGGGATTCAAATCTGCAGCAGCTCTAACCTCCAAGCTACCAACCACTCCGTCGTTAGATCTTTGCAGTAATCGTCTTTTGTCCGTACTGAGAAATTTAGTGAGAGAGGCATATGTGGTCATAGTATAAGGACTTAAGTAACTGGAGAACAGCTGATAAGGCCTCAGTCAGTGGCAGATGTCAGAAAGTGGTCTCTGGAGTAGTCCACGTTCCAGGCTCCAACCCAGGCCAGATGCATCTCTTCACATGGCCGTGTTTGTGTGAGACAATAGGACCTTTGCATGAGAACACTGTGCTAGCTGCCAATGTCAGTTTGTTACATTATGAAATTTGCTTATTGTTTCAACAGTGTTATAAAGTTATGAAAGATGCTTCGCTACGCTTAATGCACAATACCACCACAAAGAGTCATTAGTTTACTCTGTAACCATGAACTGTTCAGTCTTTTCACTGAATTTCATTCATTTGAATCTTTAATGTTTTTAATAGAACTCTTTCAGCCCTTTTGTAACTGTGCTTTTGCATCTTCATTTTCAGTAGGCACATGTCTAACATTTTCTCTTTTCACCCCACATTGTCTAGGAGTTGAAATTGCCAGCATACCGAGCCCACTCCCCTCAGATCAGCATGCGGCGATACTTTGCGGACCTGCTCGCTATGCTCAGTAACCGCTGCCAGCTGTGCCACACGGCACGCCACCTGGCAGTGTACCTCCTGGACCTCTTCATGGACCACTATGATGTGGCTTTTAAGCAGCTCTATGTCATCGCCCTGTCCTGCCTGCTCTTGGCCAGTAAGTGAGCACTTGTACGTTTAGTCCTGACGCTATGCTGCCTGCATCTTTTTGTCATTTACGTTGGCAAGATCTGACTGAAGCTGTGCTCTCTGTGAGTGTATTGGCATGCGTGTGGTTGGCTTGTCATTTCCTCCAACAGCTGAGTATACGGGAGGCCTTCTCCTGTATCCACCCCTTCAATGTCTGTGGGTGAGGAAACTTATCACAAATGCACTACAGCACAAGGCCCATCCCCAGAGCCCTCAGTGCTAATTGTGGGGGGTGGGGGGGTTAGGAGCCAGAGCGGCTGAGGTGTGTCTGTCCAACTGGTTTGTCTAGTAATGGACTTATGGTTTTAGAATTTTCTTATTTATTTTTAGCTGAAATTTACATTGTCCTTGTTGCACATCACACTGGGTCACATTTAAGTTTGAAAAATTTTGCAGCAGGGCTTACCGCTGGTATATGAAAACATAAGTATTTGTAGTCATTGTCACACTTTTCAGGAAGTTGAATACATTTGTAATCTGTGTGTTCACAAATCATTTTTACATGCCAGCTCGCTGACATGATGGTTGCCATCTGTGGTTGGAAATATGCTATAATAGCAGATAAACTTGGGCAATTTTTCCTCTTTTTTTGGAACTATGTGTTGAACATGCTTTACATTAAGTTGCCACTCATGTTCACCAGCTAGCATAATTCTGTGATTCTCAGAACTATGACTTGAATATTGAAGACAAGATTACCTAAAAATTATGATCTAATTTGAGACTCAAGGATGTTTATTACAATTTTGAAATCTTTCAATTGGTTAATAGTACTTGAAGTAATCAGATTTTTTTTTTATGTAGGAGTTCATACATGTTTTGGAGAAGGTGGGACCCTGTATGGTTTCAGCTTTTGTTATACATGGGTCAAGGCTTGCAGGAGAGTGTTAACTACCCCAGACTCTGCTGTTAACCCACTTGTGGCCCAGTTCACTCGTGCTCTGTTTTGTTTTGTGGGCTGTGGGTAGGTTAATGTTGCCTTGTATTCAAAGGACCCAGGTGCAAATCGATCCTCCTGCTGTGCTGCAGGGAAGCAAAGTACAATGGAATTGATACAGTAAAAGTCACTGAGCTGCATAAATGGCTAAATTATTGTAAGTAGCTTAACATTTGAAGTTAAGCTGCTATATGATTCTTGGAAGGGTATACTTGTTACCTGAGGACATGTATCCTGAGGACAGAATAGAGTCCATGTTTCGGTAACATCTATCGCTCAAAGACTCAACAGCTACAACACACAGAGGACACAGTGGTTCTCCAGGACTTAGAGATGGTTTCTGTCATAGGAGCTTTGCTGGTTACTGTGTGACATGTTGTGTGGTGTGTCGTTTCACTGTGGCGCGGAAGGTTGGGTGAAGGATGGGCTGTGTACGCTGTGGCATCTGCCATATGTTCACAGTGTCCAGGCTGAACAAACGCACTCGATTGAAGCAGACGGCCTCCTCTGCTTGTGGGTTGGAGCGAGGGGGGTGATAGAAGGGCCTTGAGATTGTTACCCACCTACCCCACTGGAGCAGCAGAGACCACATCTACAGACTCTTTAATATATTTGTTCCTTCAGCTGACACTTTTCTCCAGTTGCCGGAGTAGCAGTGCAAGACACAGTGGGGGTGTGTGGAGAGTGTGATGTGTGTATTGTAGATGTGAGAGACATAAGTGGAGGATTTCCTGAAATGTAACCCACTGCACAGTAACATTGTTTGCTTAGACTTAATTTTGTAATCTGTGAAATTGTGGGCTCAAATAGACACTGAAGGTACGAAATAGTTATTCAGGGTAGCAATGCAAGAAAGCAGATCCCAGGTGATCAACAGAGGCCTGAGGGGACGACTGATCCGGGTGTAGCCTTGCGGAAGATGTTTCCCGACCACTCGAGCGTGTCTTATGGTGGGTCGGAGGTCAGGGGACTGGCATTGTGGAGGCCTCCAACTTGGCCAGTAGTTTAACTGTGACCAATTTCACACTTCTGCTGAAAGGGGAGCAGACAAATGAAAGGAAGTGGTTGACTCCACAGGAGCCCGGTGCACTGCTTTCGCCTCTAATCCAGGGGAAGTGAAAAGGAATGTGTTAGATTTTCTTCAGCTGGTTTCTTAAAGACCATAGAGAGCTGTGGTTTAAAGGGATTGTCACAGGACTGTTGTACCGACAGCAGAAACGAGGAGTTAGTGGTGTCCAGCATGTCTGAAAGACCATGAGGGTATTGCCTTAGAATGAATTTTGTACTGTTTAACTAGTGTAAAAGGGTTCAGACATAAGAAACTTACAATGTATTGTACCCTGTATGTCACAGGCAAAAATATCAAGTAGCTTCCTTATTGTTGACTTTACTGAACAGTTTATGAATTGGAGGATTTTGAGGCTGCTTTGCCTTGTTTTGGGTCGTCTTAACCTGTAGGTGACTCAGAGCCGAGTTTGTTACTCAATACTGCTCTTTTTACTAGTGAACAGTATTCCAGAACTATCCATTTCCAGCCATGTTAAAAGTATGAAATGGAAGAACAAGTGGAGTTCCTTCCATGGGTGCAGGAGGAGTTCTCTCAGGTTTCAGTTTAGTTCCCGATGTGTTGGATCGATGAGTCCCAACTGCACACCTGGGAGGTGGACCCCAGATCCTTCACCTCTGCATGACCTTTTGGTGTGGGAACCCCCCCTCCCAATCCTTGGCCAACTTCATTCCTAAACAAGCCAAAGTCCTACAGTTATGTGGGCTGCAAAGCTGTCTGTTACTATCAGCCTGTCGACTTCTTCATGTCTGCTGTTATACTTTTCCTGAAAGGTAGTGTCCGATTCTATCAGCATCAGAATTGCTGTGCTGCCAAAAAAAAAAAAAAAAAAATCCTGCTTCCCACGCTTATGGTAATAGCTTGTGGTTGGGCAAAAATTACTAGTTTGTCTTGTTTTTGTGGTGTATAGTTTGAAATTAATATAGATTGACCAGTTTTTTTTTTTTTTTAAACATGTCAACGTGCAGGTGTCTGCAAATGTTGTCTTCAAGCAGTTAACATGAAGAATGAAAGTTATACAGCAGAATGAAACGTATGTAGTAAATTGTAGTAAGGACAAATAAATTTACTTAAAATGTAAGTGCAACTGAAGGTAATTGAATTGCTCTGCACCCAGGGTGGGGACTTCCATGTGTGAAGTAGTAATTTATTTTTTTTTTTATTTTTTTTTTTTTTTTTTACTTTAAATAAATGTTGCTTAACCATGGTGTGTGTTAAACATGGTAGTACTGCTGTTCTCTGAAAATGTAATTTCTTAAAACCTGAGCATAGATCACCTTTCTCATGCCTAAAATCTGTTGGAAAGCCTTGTTCCATGATGGTTACCTGCACACTTGTTAGAATGATCTACTCCTGAATTGCTCAGATCAGGTGTTTCACAAGAAATACTGACATCCCACGCAAAGTGACCCAGAACCCTGTGTTGATTTTCAGTGTTAGTTGGAATAGGTTGGGTTTCCTTGAAGGCTGGGAGGTGCAGTGGGAGTAAATTAAGACATTTCCATATGCAGATAAGGGAAACTGGTTCTGCATACAAACATCTATTGTGTGGTCCGTATTTTCCAGACCAAAGTCTCCAGTACTATTTCTGCTTAAAACCTTGTAGCATTCACACACTGTTCACATACTATACTTGCTGAGAACGTGCTCAATTTTTTTTTTTTTTTTTGGTCATCTGTGGATTTTTCTCTTTCAGCATGACAGGTCTTTTTACCAGTGTCAGAAATTGATAACGCAGTCCATTTCCTCAAGCAAAGATTGGTCAAATATTGTTTTGAGTACAGTTTAGAAAGTTTTTTTTGGACTGGTCCAATTCTCAGATGTTGCTGAGGGATAACATCTGGGAGAAAGTGTCATTTATTTATTTTTTCCTCTCTCCCCCTTAATTGGCCAGTGTCTGGGTTTCATGGTTGGTCAGTTTCTTGTCAAAGGCCATCCATCCTTTCCATACTCATATACTTGCATGATATATACAGTCTTTATGCATTTTGTAGTACATATCTACATGTCCAGGTCTTGAAGTATTTTTAGGTATGGAAAAAGCTGAAGTAAATAGATGATCCCAATTGCAGATGACCATATACTGAAATAGTCGGTCCTTCCATTTTTAAATGCACAAAAATAAACTTGTTGGCATTTTTAGTCTCATGGCCAGGACAAAAAGAGCAGTGTGACAGATTTGAGACTCAGACAAAAATAGTGTGTTGTTTCTAGAATGACTGGCACTGTCCCGTTGTGGTGCCAGCTGGCTGCAAGCCTACAACTGAAGAGCTATGAGCGGAGAGCCGCCGTCTCGATGGCATCCGCCTCTGCCCTGACACAGCTGAGAGCGTGCTGTTTGCTGAGCGTGTACGACGCACACGGGAAGGGAGCGGGTATTTTAGAGCACGGGGAAGGGTGGTGTGTAGGTCACTGTAGACCGTAGCGGAGGCGTGAACACCGAATACATTGCCCAAACTTTGCCTGTTATACCAGTTGCGGAACGCCAACCGGGGGTCTGGTGCCCTGGAAGACCCATGTAAGACTGTTTCCTTTGTGGTGCGATTGTCTGCAGACTTCAGTTCTTGTTGTCTGAAGTTTCGAAGTGTCAATCCCACTCCTGTGGACTTTGGGTATTTTCCATAGGCAGCTACTTGTCATGTGTGCTGGAAAAAAAAATGGTTGTTATAAACAACCTGCCTTGACAAACATGTTTGTTTCTAGAGCTCATTGTCTGTTGTGATGCACTTTTTAGTGTGAACTGTATGTTGCTTTGGAGAAAAGTGTCCATTGAATGAGGTGTGAGAAGGAGGTTTGATGTACATGTAAAGGTTTCTGGCTGGCAGGTATTGGCAATCCTTGTCCTTTGTTATCCAAGTGCCTGCATTAAAGCTTACGTGCTGAGCCTTTGCTTTACTGCTCAAGTATCATGCTGGGGAGAGATGTTTTTACTGTTGACATAAAGGTATGTGCCTTCTGTGTCAACTTAAAATAGAATTATGAAATGCTTGCTTGATTTAATGAAAGAGTAAAAGTCCTGTGGAATGATCACATTTGTAAAAGGTGACAAAGTGCTGCTTTCAGAGCTAGTAATTTCCAGGACAGAAATGCTTTGTCACCCCTCTGCTTTGTGTTGTCGGAACCAGTTATTTCAACCAGCTGATGGGACCTTCAAGAATTTTGACATTTCAGAATGCAAATTCAAAATGTAAATGCTAGAATTACTAACCAGATGCTTCTTTTTTGGACATAAACTTTTATACATGACCTTTGCATTTTGTGTTTTACTCACTAGCTGTTGGACTTTCTTCTTACTCCAGGTAAGTTTGAGGAGAAAGAGGACCATGTGCCCAAGTTGGAGCAGCTCAATGCCCTGGGTTTCATGCGCAGCCTGAACCTAGTGCTCAACAAACAGGACCTGATCCGAATGGAGCTGCTGCTGCTGGAGACGTTTGGCTGGAACCTGTGCCTCCCTACAGCCGCCCACTTCATCGACTACTACCTCAGCGTCTCTGTGCAGGAGGGTGACCTGCACAATGGCTGGCCCCTCTGCTCCCTCTCCAAGACCCGGGCTTTCATGGACAAGTACAGCAACTACTTCTTGGAGGTCTCTTTGCAGGGTGAGGCAGGGATTGGGAGGAGGGTAGAGTGGAGTTGTACACTCACACTTTACTCTTGGGATGCTGTGCAGCCACTGTGCGAGTAAATGCTTCATGTTTCCGTGTCCCTTTGCCAGATCACACATTCCTGAGCTTCCGGCCATCTCAGATAGCAGCAGCCTGCGTGGCGGCCTCACGTATCTGTCTGCAGATCTCCCCTGGATGGACTGCTGCTCTGCACCTGCTTACTGGCTACACCTGGGACCACCTGGCTCAGTGCGTTGAGCTCATGCTCATGTAAGCTTTACCTGCAGAGGTGGGCTCTTTACAAGGGCCTGTTTTTTGTCCAAAGTGTCATATTTGTGATATAAATGTTGTTCATGTATATCCCATATTTTTGTCTGAAAGAGGGCTCCTGGTCTGCAGGAGTGGGTTAAAATCTGGCTCATTTTGCATGGTGTTTGCACATTTTGTGCGGCTTTTCTCCAGGCACTCCGGTTTCTTCCCATAGTCCAAAGACATGGTTCAGATGAATTTGTGACTCTAAAATCTTCTTGTGAATGAGTGTGTGATTGCCCTGTGATGGACAGGTGTGCAGTCCAGGGTGTGTCCTGTGACACACCCTATACTTTCAGGAGAGGTTCTCGACCACACCATCCTGGCACTGGACCAGTTGGCTAATGATGTTTGGGAGGGGAGGGTTAATTTAAACAAAAAAAATTTGCATCATCATTGAAATTTTGTTTTCTTTTTTTTTTTTTTTTTTTCCCCCCCCCAGTGCTCATGACAATGACTTGCAAGGGGGAAATAAAGCCAAATCCTCCCCTCTTCAGGACCAAACCACACTGCAAACCAGAAACCAATCTGCGAACCCTTCTTCTTCTTCCTCCTCCACCTACTCCCAGCACCTGCTCTTCCACCCAGGCAGTTACTCTCAACTGTCACAGCACTCTGGGACTTTATCTCAGCTGCACATAACTGACACACAGGTTCTGGGGCCTGTGGTGCCTGAAGACTACCTCCAGTCTCACCGGGTTGGGCTGTTCTCCAGCTCAGCTGTTGGGAGTGCCCTCCACTCGTATCCGGAATTGGGCTCAGGGCTGCATTCCCTGTCTACCCAGGGATCCCTATCTATGCAGGTATCCCTCATGACCGAGCCACGTCATTGCCTGGATGTCACCTATGGGGGAGGGTATGTGTCCTCCCATCACAGCTTTGCTGCAAGCTGCTTTGACAGGTGACATTAAGAGAGAGAGTGTGAAGTGACTGAGAGCTCAGACCAGAACTACCTTCTCCCAAACCGTGTATCTCCTGCTTTTTAGCACAGGCCACTGTGTGGCCATAAAACAAAATGTGTAATCAGCATAGATTTGGTGACAACCAAAGCAAATAAACATTTCTGTTATCTCCATTTCTGAAGTATAGAAAACACTATTTTACGAATTGGTTGAGATTGTAGACACTAAGACTAAAGGGTTTGCTAAGACTTTGTAGCAGTGCTCATGTTCAACGTGTCGTCTGTGGAATGGATGAGGGGCGTTATTTCCTTTCCTGAGAGAAGGTCATATCTTGGTCTCACGTTGTGGGGAAACTGCTGACGGTAAAAATGGGAGAATGGAGCAACACCAAAGTCGGGCCCTGACGTTGGAAACTCGTGCATTGTGTACCACATTCCATCTTGCTGACAACGTAGCGTTGTTTTTCTATGAGGACTCCTGGAGTTTCAGTTTGACCCTCATCGAACCAAGATGCAGTGACACTGGTTGTGGAAAGCAGTTTGTTAAAACTTTGTAATGCTGCTGCCTCATGAGCAGAGTTTTGTTACTATGAGAAGTGGGTTCACATAGTACAATTTACATAAATCACATGACTTCAGGGACTGATAAGTGACTTGAAGATGCCACTGCATACCTCTTTCCTTTTTTTTTTAAAATTTATTTTGTATATTTCTCAAGCTTTTTGTTCTGTGTAACAGCATGTATATGCTGGCTGTAGAATGGTGCATCTAGTTCCTTCAGCCTCTGGCCTGGATTTAGTTTTAAGAAGTGACCTTTTTTTTCTACCTTGCTCATTCCATAATATCAGTTTTTCCTTTAAATTGGGTCCTGCTGATGTCATCAGTTTTGCCAAACTGTAAACTGAATTGATTCATTAACATTGAACTGTTGGCTCTTTGTCATGTTTTAATTTTTCATGATGTACTACTTTTAAGAGTAAATGCATCCTTCCCAACTGATTTACCTGGCAGGGGATCCATCTCTGAAATCTAACAGAGGAGCCATACTGCTGTGAAACCTGCTATTTCCGCAGAGGGGGAACTATTCAATAGCTTACTTGAAATGTGGCCTTAATTTACAGTATGTGTAGATTTCTATGAAATCAGTTTTTTTTTTTTTTAATAAAGTGTTCCCTTCATGTTCAGTATACACATAACCACCACCCATAAATTTCAGGCCACCTGTAGAACTGTGTTCCCTCTGCTGTATACTGAGCTGACATGTGAAACATGTACAATGAGAATTAAAAATACTGGACAGCTCATCCCTCCACCTGTGACACTTCTGCCCCCACATGCAGAGTTGTGGGAAAGCTTGTGGCTGTTTTCGTACCTAGATGGGCTCCTAGAGAACCACTCTGGCCATTGCTGTGGGGGTGTGGGATGGGCTGCACATTAAGAAATCTTTTCTTTTTTTAAAAAAAGAGAAAACCTCTTCTGGGGTCTCAGTGGGAGCCTCAGTAGTGCTCACAGTAGACAGTTGTGATGTTTTCATCACACACTTCTTTTTGTGTGGGTGTGGGTGTATTGACTATACTATTGTGTTCAGCACCTGGAGTACTATGTACTAACACAGTTACTACTAATGGGCAGGTGGGATGGATCTTGGCAGTGAGGGATCTGCAGGAGAGACTTATTTGACCTCATCAATCAGCATTTACTCCACAATCTGCTGACAAGTGACTTTCTATTAGGGCTTCTTTTGAACTACCTCACTGTGCTTGGTTTTGTTTTTTACTAAATCGCTGAAATGTTACTGTATTTCATCTGTTTCTCATACCAGGTATATTTAAGTATAATTTAGTGTTTCAGTACATCTCACTTCATGTTAATATTGTTCTTGTAGAGTGGTACATTTCTATTTAGTTCTGTCTGAGATTTATACTTTTTTGTTACACTGGGCCTCGGTTGCTACAGTTGTTTATGGAAATAGACTTTTCCTTTTAGGAAATCTTGAGGTGCAATATTTTTTTGTGAATTCAGAGTATTGTTTAAGTTTAGTCTGAATTCTTTATAGATTTTGGTTGAAAATATATTTGCTTATGTGTTCCTCAAAGAAAAGTGTCATAGTTTTGGTTCTTGAATGTGCTTTACAGATTTTTTTTTTTTTTTTTTTTTTTAATGTGAATTTAATTCCCCCAACTCTGACAAATAGAGTATTAACCACGAATCCATCTCAAAGCCACACAGTGTTGGCAAATGCAAAAAATAACCTTTTTTTTTTTTTTTTTTTGGTATTCTTACCTCCCCCCTCACCCCATGGGATTACCCTTCTCTTGCAGTACAAGGTGGGGAAGGATGACCAAAGGTATCAGAACAGATCAGTATAGGCTGAAACTGGCACATAAATAAAGATGTGATGACTGGAACACTAATAAATCTTAATTCTGTCATTTTTAAATGGTTCTAGCACTATCAGCCAACACTTAGTTTATTGAGGGTTGTGGCAGTCCAGAAACTATAGGGTGAGGAGGGCACGCTCTGGCTGGGACACGAGTCCATTGCAGCGTAGCTACACCCACCCATTTGTACAGTGCACATCTTTCAGCAGTTCACCTGAAACATAGCTTTGGACTGTGGGAGGAAACCCAGAGAGACACGGACATGCAAACGGGGAGAACGCGTAAACTCCACACAGGCACAGAGGTTCATGGAATTGATACTCAGATAATTATCTTGACATCAGAAGTGAACATCTGGATGCAGCCTTCGCAGTAAATGGAAATGAGTAATTCACCAAAGAGAAAGTTAACTTCCCAAAAAGTATTTTTGCACCTGCATTATGAAGAAATGTACATAATGCAAATATAGGTGTACAGTGCCACCTTGTGGTGAGGTTGATCATCATATGCAGTTATTTGCTTGATGGGGAACTTGGTCAAAACTGACAGTCGGTTCGTAACTCCAGAAGTTTGTAAGTCGAATGACAGCACTTCTATATAGTTTATACTATCTCCTGGGGCTTCTCGACTTAGGACGAGGTTCCGTTCTGACGGCCTCATCACAAGTTGCAATGCCCCCCCCACCCCTTACCATAACGATGTATAAACAATTACACTGCATGACAAACTATGTATGGATTCTCTTGTTCTTTTGTTCTTGTATTTTTTAAAATGCTGATACTTATGATAAATTGCTTTAGAACTGCAAGCCATATATCTTTGTTATTGTAAAGCAATAGATGCTTCCTGCAATTCAGAAGCTGCTTTTAAACACTAATTTTAAACACACAATAATTCTTATTATTGTAATCACACCTAATGTTCTGTCTATTGGAATATCTTATTGGAAACAAGACCCTTTTATACTATTCAGTTCTCACAATGTAGCAAAAGCCATTTTTAACGCATTTAAACTCAGTTGTTGGGTTCACGTCTTTGGAAGTGACTGAACTGTCTGTCAATCAAAGTGCAGAGAAGCGCCCCTCTAGCTCTGATTGGTCAACTCTAAACTCTGGCCTTGCTGCTAGCGGTGGACGTGGCCAATGAAAGCCACAAAAGTCATATTTCAATCATAGTTATATTGTTAATGATTTGCCATAAATGTGATTGTGAATGACAGTAGATGACAGCTTGTGAAAGCCAAGAAGACATCATGCTTCACCATAAAACCAACTTGATACATTTTAATAGGGGGGTGCGGTGGTGCAGTGGGTTGGACCGGTTCCTGCTCTCCAGTTGGTCTGGGGTTCGAGTCCTGCTTGGGGTGCCTGGCGTCCCATCCTGGGTGTGTCCCCTCCCCCTTCAGCCTTACGCCCTGTGTTGCCCGGTTAGGCTCCGGCTCCCCACGACCCCGTATAGGACAAGCGGTTTCAGACGGTGTGTATGTACATTTTGATGAGATTAGGTTTTTTTTTTTTTTTTTAAACGAAGAAAAGAGGGGAAAAACTATTAATGTGAAAAAGTCCAAAATTATGAAAAGAAGGTGACGGAAATGTAATGGATTAAACTACATTTTTTTCTTCAGAAATGTAGAATTTTTCTGAAGTCCTGGAGTAAATGTACCTCATTACTACCCACTTTGCCGATGAGACAAGGGGGTGACATCACCATGGCGTCTATTTTACATTCTAATGTTGCTCTCCTGTTGCCTTTCCTGCGGGACTTGACAGCTGATTATTCAAATTTCATGGTATAGATTACATTTGCTTGCAAGTGTGAATTCTCCTAAGAAGCCTTTGATTAGGAAAGTGTGTCCATGTTAGCTAAAAACACTCATAGAAAAACAGGCCACATGTTGTGTTCTTGTGTTACTTTGTCTATTCAAAACACATCTTGAAATTTAAATAATGTAAATTTAAATTTAACGTGGGAAGGCCTGATCGCTCAGTGGGTTCCGCTGGGCTGTGATATCCGATGTAGGCTCGGATCCAGCTCAGTCTGTATAGTAGCTGTGGGGCAGCTGTTAGTGTAGCAGTTATAGCTGCTGCCTTTGGATCCAAAGGTCACAGGTTCAAATCCCCCATCCAGCTGTAGTTCCCTTGTGGAAGGTGCTTATCATAAATTGCTCCAGTGAAACTGCCAAATTGTATAAATGGATAAATAACTGTAGGTAGCTTAGCAGTGTAAGTTGCTTTAGAGAAAAGTGTCAGCTAGAAGAATGTAACATTCTCCCTGTATTCCAGTGGGTTTCCTCTGTGCTCTTGTTTCTTCCCACACTCCAAAAGCATGCATTTCAGGTGAACTGGTGACTTTAAATCCTTACAGAGCGTGAATGACTGTGCTGCGATGGACTGGTGTTCTGTCCAGGGTGTACGCTCCCTCTCACCCCATGCTTCCAGGCTCCAGACCACCGAAACCAGATGTTGATCAGGGAAAACTGTTGTTACATGCATGGATGGGTCAGGACACACTGCTCAAGCATTAAATACATTGCTGCAGTTTCAAAGCACAGGGCCAGATGGGTAAAATCTATATTACGTTTGGCATATTTCTGATTTGCCTGCATTCTACTCGCTCTTCACTCACTTCATCACTTCTTTTTCTCCAAAGCAACTTACAATATTAAGTTACTTTCAACTGTTTACCCATTTATATATCTGGGCACTTTTACTGAAGCAATTCAGGGTGAGTATCTTGATTAAGGGTACTGTAGCTGGAGGTGGGATTCGAACCTGCAACCTTTGGTTCTGTCCAATTAATCAGAAGTGGGCAGACACCCAATTATCTCTATACTCTTATACAATGCAACCACCTGCCTCTCTCTGCATTGCTTTCTTCTTTCAGTTATAAGAAATATAACAAAGTTACATGCAACTGGAGACTGAATTTTTAATTTTTATTACAGTATTTCCTTCAGAGCCTGTGAGTACAGGAAAACAGCTAGAGACACGTGTAAACATTATAGTAAACATTATTATTTAATGTCTGAACTCAAAACCTAATATTCCTCGTTATTTTACAGGTAAAACTTCCACACACAATGTATCGCTCTCCTCGTGGCGCCCTCTACAGAACGTCGATGTTTATTGAGGAAAAAAAAATCAGCCAATTAGGAACGCTCTTAGAACGCAATCTAGTGATTGACGGAAATGAGAACCACTCGACTACGAGATTTTGATATTCTAGCCAATTATAAGTGCTTTTGGTTGTGGTGGGCGGGTTCATATCTTATCAGCAGGAGAAGGCCAAGCTCCGATAGTGGTTGCCAATTGCAAAGAAAATGGCGGCCGTGGCTGCGGAGCCAAGAGCTGCTGGGGCACCATCGACAGTGGGGGATGGAGCAGAACTCGAACCAGAGCCGGCTCCGGAGGGCGTCCAACCCGAGAGCGAGCATGCGACAAAATGCTCGTCGGTAACGGACCTTGTGCCCTCGGAGTGGGGTGAAGATGCAGCTGAGCCCGAGGAGGAGGAGGAGGAGCGCAGGCTGCTGCGGCTGCGGGCTGAGGAGCGGGACAGGCCGGGCGCGCGAGCCGCGGGAGAAGCCCTCCCGACTGCTGCTGCGGGGTCCGTGGGAGCGCCGTGTCCCGGGCAGGATGAAGCTGAGGAGGCACCGAGCTGCCACCAGTTGCGAGAGGCGTCGAGCCACACGGCGGAGGCCCGTTTGAGTGCGGCGGCGGCTCCGGACGAGGAGGAGGTCGGTCCAGAGGCACCCCGCGCCTTCTCTTCTCAGCCCGGTTCCGCCGGCTGGGACTCGGAACCGCTGCTGGCGAGCTGCCTCACTGCGGAAGGTGCTTCGGCGGCGGTTGCTGCTGCGGACTGCCGCGTCCCGAGCGGAGCTGGCGGAACAGAAGCGCCCGAGGAGGGGGGCGGGAATCCGACAGGGGATCCGACAGGGGATCCGACTTCTTCGCAGAGCGCGACGCCGCCGGAACCCGCTCAGCAGTACGGACGGCTCCACCGGGCCGCCCCTTCCGAAGCGGATGTGCCGAACAGTTCCGAAGCTGCGCGGGAGGACGGAGCCGTGCCGTTTTCGCAGCCGGGTTCAAGCCCGCTTTGGAGGGGCCGGGACAACTGGAGCGCCGCGAACGGCTCCTGCGGCGACTCCCCGGAGGAAAGAGCGCCTCGCGCCGCGGCGCAGCAGCGGACGTTCCCCGTGGACTCCATGGCAACCGAGTCGCGTCCGCCGAGCGCCGATGATGCGCCGCGTTCGGAACCGGCGGCGATCATGATGGACGTCGTGGAGCGCGAGCCCGACTCCGTGGCGCAGCTCGTGCCCGGGTCCGAGGTGCGCGTGTGCCTCGACCACATCATCGACGACGCGCTCGTGGTGTCCTTCCACCTGGGGGAGAAGGTCTTCTCCGGGGTCCTCATGGACCTCAACAAAAGGTACCGCGTTCCGTACCGCCCGTCACGTCGAGCTGAGCGCCTGTGCCTTTACCGCGGTGAACCGCGCGCAGCTGTGCGCGCGCACCCACCACCTTAGGCTGAGCACCTCGCGGGGCCCGAAGACTGGCGCGAGATCAGCCTGGGTTTGGACATCGTGTTCACATTGCTCGTTATGGATATGATCAATCCAGGACGGGAAGGGTGGAGATGAGCATGGCCATTTCCCTCCCTCCCTCTCTCCCTACTATAGTATATGCAGTGTATATACAGAGTATATAATGTATGTACTGTATACACTTGACTTACACGGTACTGTAGTATTTATACACCACACATCTGTATCAGTAAGGTTAGGCTTTTCTCTTTGTTTACTTCTGTCCACGTCCTATTATTGTTTTAAACTTTTGTTTAACTGACACTTTGTCTAAGCTCCTTTTACAGTGTAATCAGTTTTACAACAGGGTGGTGTTACTGTATCAATGCTGCTTAAGTACCTTTATTCAAGGGTACTGCAGAAGAAGTGGGTTTTAAACCCAGAACCTTAGCGTATATTGTCACTGTAGAGATGTACTGGTGTTGCTGTGTTCGGTTGAGTTACAGTAGGTAAAACTTCAGGTTGGATCATCGGCGAAGAGGTTTTTCAAGGTGAACTGACGCTCTGGGTACTGAACTGAATCAGCCCTGGTGTCCAGCAGAGGTTTAACCCTAAATTCGTATCATGATCATTGACTGTTATGTAACTGGCACTTTTGAACAAGGCAACACACAGTGTTAAATAACCAGTTTTGCAGCAATTTATCCACTTACATTTATTCATTTAGCAGATGCTTTTGCCCAAAGCGACGTACACCTCAGCAAAAATACAATTTGTGCATTACATTAAGAGAAAAAGACATGGCTGCAGACATGTGACTCTTGTAAACCTAGTTTGTTACCTTCCGCTTGAAGCACCGACATACGTTGCTCGAGTAGGTGCATAAAACGCAAGATAGATAAAGCAACAGAATAATTTCTGCTGTGACAATTTAAGGTAAGTACCCGAATCAAGGGTACTACGGCATGAGTGGGATTCAAACTAGGATCCTTCACGCCGCAAGACATTGTCCTTATCCTGGACACTGTGTGCTCCCTTTGTTGTCTGTGTTTTCTTCACATGGATCTTCAACTTCCTGCAAAATAGCTATTAATCCATGGTCAATTTTGTTTTAATCTCAATGCTTTGTGTTTTTTAAAATGACAATGGGAGACCTTGTGGTAAGAGCTATAATTCTCAACAAAAAGTAGAGAAGGACGTACTGTTCTTAGGAGGGTCATTACATTTATTTAGCAGAACTGAAGTTCAAAATACATTAGTAGCGTGAGACTCGTACTCTGCTGCACCACTTCTCTCTGAGCGGTTTACTCTTTACTGGCATCCACTGTGTCGTGGCAGCAGTTGGGGAAATGCCAATGGTCTCCGAGTCACCTTTGACCTTTGGTGGCAAGGCCCTTCAGTTGGCCGTATCGCTTTTGGATCAAACACAACATTATGATTTGTTCCTCATTGTTCATCTGTTGATAGGCTGGGACAGCTTGCAGTGTAGTGTTTAGAGCCTTTGCACCCAAAGGTTGCAGGTTTGATTCCCACCTCCAACTGTAGTACCCTTGAGCAAGGTACTTACCCTAAATTGCTTCAGTAAAAATTGCCCAGCTGTATAGATGGGTAAATAATTGTTAAACACCTTAATGTTGTAAGTCACTTTGGAGAAAAGAATCAGCTGAATGAATGAATAAATATAAATGATAGTCCCAAGATAAGCGGTTTGCTGGTCCATAGTTTTTGTAGGGGAAAGGAGGGGGGACCGGTAAAGAACAGTGTGTACTTTCCAGGCCGGGTGTGTGGTTGCAGGCAGATTCATGCAGTGTGAAATATTTGTGTTGATTTTGAAGTCTCCAGCCTGAATTTTCTGCTGTTTCAGTTTTTTCTTTTATGGGAATATATACATAGTGTTTTGGAGTAGTTGTGTGACATCTATAGACATCAGGAAGACTTTCTGAACCCTTGATTTGGTGCAGTTTTTGAACAAACAAAACATTTATCCTCTTTTAATAATTGAGTTTTGCAAAATTTGTTTTTTAAAAAGTGAAAGAATGCAACTTGGTATATTTTTGCTGTGAAATTGTGCGAGTCAGTGTCTTGTTAGGCAACTAATGTGACCCAAGATCTTTTTATAATTAGAAACATTTCGAACGGATGTGAATGGCACTTTTCATGTTGCACCACTTTAAGTGCGGACTGTGTGCTTTTTGCATCAGTGTTCAGCTATGGTTAATTTTTTTTGTGAACCGCTTGAGTGTATAGTCATGTAAAATACTACAGTAATTAGTTAATACAACTGTGTAGCGTTTAAGAGTTTATATTATAGATGTTTTATTTTTGCTTGTAATCATCCTTTTGGTATTTTAGCCATTTAAACCTTGGCAACACCCTTACGTTTCCCTGCGGTTTTTGGACAAAAATGTCCAGAGATGTTCAGACAAGATTATTATTTTTTTTTTTTTTTTTGGGGCAACAGTCTCAACTGCAAATGTTGCACCCCTGGCTTAGAGAGCTCATCACACGCTTTTGACAATGTTATTTTTGTCTTTTGGCCAAAATAATGGAAAAGGGTACTTTAACAGAAAAAAATCCCCGCTTTGAGCAGAGTTCATAGCATCATGCTGACTCGCGTTGTTAAAGCACATGTAGGTGTGGTAGCAGAGGCGCCGGGGTGGTGGTTGGGGTTCAGGCTCGAAATGTGGCTGCTTTCAAGTAGCTGATGTAATAATGATTCATACAAAGCAAATGAAAACAACTTTTTTTGAAAATATTTATTTAAAAAAATGACATTTTACCAACACAGTTCACACTCTTACTGAAAAGTGTACATGTTCAATAAAAATGTCACTTAGATTGCACACAGCTGGAAACTTTATTTGAAACTGGATTGCCAGGATGTGGACGTTTGACTTGATCGCTTGAGCTTCTTGAGAAAGTAATTGTAATGAAATTCTGATTCCGTAAACTGGCCTTTTACTGTTAGATTCTCAAAGGACTGCCACTTCTCACTGTCCATTTCACACTGTTCAAGGGTCTCTGCGGTGACAAATTTATCTTAGCTGGGCTGTGGTGTATTAGTTCAGACATGTGAACCTATTAGACTGTAACAGCAACCATTCACAAGGTCAGTCTTGAGAAAATGAGCCCATCGAATTAAAACATTTATTCAAACCATCCCGCTTATATTTAGATGTTGACATTTTGGTGGCTTACCAGAATTTTGGTAAACTTTACCAGGTAGCTGCCGGTAGCGTAGTGGTAAGAGCTCCTGCCTTTTGTACAGAAAGGTTGTAGGTTTGAATCCAACCTCCAGCTGGAGTTCCCTAGAGTAAGGTACTTACCCTAAACTGGTCTAATAAAAATTACCCAGCTCTATAAATGGCTAAATAGGTGGAGGTAGCTTAACAATGTAAGTTGGTTTGGAGAAAGGGGTTAGAAGAATGCATAGATGTAAATTTAACAGATGCTTTTCTCCAATGTGATGTGAAGCAATGGGAAGAGCACAACAGGCAAAGCCTGGAAGTGCAGTTAGATCTAGTCTAGTAATGCACAGTAACTGCCTATAGAATTGATAGGAAATGGAAAAAGCGGTTGTGACAGATGATTCGATACTAATGGAGCTGTTAGGAGATGGGAAGAGACGTGGGTTTTAAAGAGGAGTGTTTTAAAGTCCTTCTTGAACGTTGAAAGAGATTCAGCATTTCTGAAGGAGGAAAGCAACTCATTGCATCACATGAAAGCCAAAACCTAGAACTCACCAACTTGATTTTTTTTTTTTTTTTTTTTTTTTTTTTTTGGATCCCTTGTGAGTGGGACCACCATGCAGCCAAAGGGGTAGGAGTGCAGTAAGATCACGGTGTGGTGGAGGTGTCTGTAATGATTATTAAGTGACTCATGGAATAAGCAAAACCTTTTGAGGTGTGTTGAGCAGAGACAGGTTTTCAAGAGATTCACAAAGCTTGTCTTTAGTGCACTCTAATGATGGGGATGTAAGTAGTGGTGTTGGGCAGGTGCCCTTGCTCCCCTGATGGTAGCAAGGTTTGGTTCGGGCACTGTGTGAGGTGTTGCAGTACTACGGGACTAGCGGTTCTGTGAGAGCGCCGTTTCCACGCTGAGCTGTTGGACACGTTTCGGTAAACGTCTCAATATGCCCCAGGTTGGGGTTTCGGGGTCATCTGGTACCTGGATTTGCCAACACCCAGAAACCCCACCTGGAGCTGTGCGTCATGATGGCCTTATCAAAAATTGACACTTCCCGTGGCAAAGTGTTTTTCATTGTCGGTCTTAAATGTTGAAACAGGGTTTTATGATGTGGTAATATAACTGAAATACTGTGTCCTAAAACTACTTTGAACTACTATTGAGCCACCATAAATTTGAAGTGCTTATTTAGCTACATGGATGGCCACAAGCATAAAATTGTCATCTCTAGACACAATGTTTAAGAACTTTGCTGATGAGATTCATTATTTAAAAAATAACCCTGTTTCTCAATTCTAGTACTATGTATTCTTAATGAAGCAGTCACTTTTTGGTGAATTTAATGTATTGTGTGAGCACTTTACGGGTCCTGAAATATTAACTGAATCAGCCTTTCTGCTCCCTGGTCTTTTTACAGAAAAACATGGGCTTTTTTTGAATACTAACGCTTTCTTTTATGGCCGTGCGTAATGGAATGAACTGAAAGCACACTGCCAGTTATTTGCCCTGGAAGTATGTTGTTGGGAACAAAAGATGATAGAAAAATATCTTTACATCTTTTTTTGTTTTCATACTTTAACTTCCTCTCTTTTTCCAGATTTGGACCCTATGGAATTCCAGTCACCATATTTCCCAAGAGGGATTACAGGGATAAGTGTGATTCTATGCAGCTAAAGACAGAACCATTCCAGTTAGAGATGGAGAAGGGGGAAGTGCAGGATTCCTCCGATATGACCCCCAAGGAACCTGAGCAAACCCCTGAATTGTCTAGTTCCAGCCCCAACTTGTGGACCTCAAAACCCCCTCCCTTGTTTCAGGAAGGGGTACCTTATCCACCGCCATTGTTTATCAGGGACACTTACAACCAGTCAATACCTCAGCCTCCTCCACGTAAGATCAAGCGGCCGAAGCGCAGGCTGTACCGGGAGGAGCCCACATCTATCATGAATGCCATCAAGCTGCGGCCGCGCCAGGTGCTCTGTGATAAGTGCAAAAGCGCGGTGACCAGCGACAAGCGTGAGGTGAGGAGAGGCCCTGGGTCAGCCTGCGGGGGGGAGGATGCCAAACGCCGGCGCAATGACAGCATGGCTAGCGCTGGCAAGCGGCCGCGGCCCGAAGAGAAGGGACGGGGTGCCGAGGCACCCAAACGCCAGGCGCCAGCAGTTGGGCAGGTGAAAGGTGGAGCAGCTGGAAACCGTGTCGTCCGAGGGGTGTCGGCAATGTCCAGCAGCACGTCCCGAGTCCAGCTGGGCACCAAGAAGGTGCTTCAGAGCAAAAATGTAGACCACTCCAAGGCACGCGAGGTGCTGAAGATGGCCAAAGCGCAGAAGAGGCAGCGCAACACGGTAACCAGCGGCGCCCATGGCAAGACTACAAGGGCTTCTCTTCGGGACACCCACCAGAAGGTCCACTTCACCCGGCGACTGCACCAGATCAGTGGGAGCGGTGGGGGAGGCCCAGGCGGTGGCAACCCACTCCCGCCCCGCATCCGCATCAAGCCCCAAAGGTACCGTAATGAGGAGAACCACCCTTCCACATGTAAGCCAGCAGGCGCAGAGAACGTGCTGGCAGGTGTAGTAGAGCCTAATCCACCTCTGAGCTGCTGCCCCTCTGCACAGTCCTCCTCCTCCTTTTCCTCCTGCTCCGCAGGTGAGGCCGCCACTCTCGTTGAAATCGAGGGCCCCGCTTTAGTGCTCGAACCCGACCCGACACCTGACAGCCGTTCCAGTTCCCGACCCCCTCCTGAACTGGAGCCCAGTCCCCAGCCTAAGACTGTTGAGGATCACAGGGACCCATGCGCAATACCAGAGCAACAGAAGGGGGGTGTGGGGAGGCGCGGAAGGCCCAGGAAGCGCGGTAGAAAGCCTGGCGGTGCCGCCGTTTGCATGAGCCTAAACCCTAACCGGCTGGACTCCTCTAACGCCTCCATTTACAGTGTCGATAGCGCAGATGACTTGAAGTCCTCCAACTCGGAGTGTAGTTCTACCGAGACGGTTGTCTTTGCTCCACCCGGTGTCCTGCAGGTGTCCTCACACCCTAGCCCCTGTGCTGCGGCTGCCACCTCCTCGCCGGCTTCCAAGGAGGGCAAAAAGCGTAACAAGTCCCTGAAAGCTAAAGTCTTTTCCAAAAACGTTTCAAAGTGCATCACTCTCGATAGCAGGACCGTTTGCGTTGGGGATATTGTCTGGGCAAAAATTTGCGGCTTCCCTTGGTGGCCGGCTCGCATCCTCTCCATTACCGTCAGTCGTAGGGACAGCGGGCTATTAATAACGCAGGAAGCCAGGGTGTCATGGTTTGGTTCGCCCACCACTTCTTGCCTGCCTCTATCTCAGCTCACCCCTTTCTTAGAAAGCTTCCAGACGCGCTTCGACAAGAAAAGAAAGGGGCCGTACCGCAAAGCCATCGCTGAAGCAGCCAAGGCTGCCAAACAGCTCAGCCCCGAAGTGCGTGGCCTGCTCACGCAGTTCGAGACGTGAGCCTTCTTTCGCAAGAAACAAAAGCTAGGAATTCTTGAGTCCTCGAGTTGAAATTTAGCCCTAACTTAACAACCAGGCAGTTTTACATCCCCCCTCGACAGAAACACCAGCAAGGGAGAGAATGCAGGGGAAAGTGAAGCGAGAGCGCGCGTCTTCGCGACTTTACTTGCTGTTCTCTCGTCTGTAACGGGCTGCAGCGAGGGCGAGAAGAGGAGCGAGCAGTTCAGGATTCTGGGCGACGGAGGGATAAAGTGGACAGTCAGGCGGTCGAGGACAATTCATTGTAATAACGTACCTCGGGTCTTTTACGTTGGTGCTCTTTGGCGACTCCTTACGCTCCGTTCCTTTCGTTCTTGTCAAATAATACAAATCACTTGTTTTTTTTTTTTTTTTTTTTTTCTTTTTTTAAAAAAACAAAACCAAGACGATAAAGTTCGTGTAGTGCCTCTCTAGATCGGTCTTTCTGTTCATTTTCTTTCGGGTTAGTACCAGTGCAAGAATTTATCTCTGAATGAATAACAATGGAGTGACGCTCTCTGGATACCTTTTTCAGGTGTTTGAACCGGTTCTGAAAGTTTTAAGCCGCTCTCATCTGTGTTGCAGGAGGTGTCTGTCGTGCTGCTGGTGTTGGAACAAATAACTTAATCTTTCTCAGTACGGGAAAAGTGAACATATGTAGAATCAGCCTTTGTCATTAATGCTCCGTTAGAAGTGTCCTACCTCTGTGGAGACACGCATAGCTGTTGTCTTGAGTCTCGCGTCCTTCTCAGCCCCATCAACCAGTGTTTCCATCAAGACGCAGCTTTCCTGTTCCAAAATTTAGCACATTCTTCACGGGCGAAGGAAGAAAAGTTTTCCGTGTTAGGAGTTTAAAATGCTTGTAAAATCAAATTTTGTAGTACAGTGCTATCTCATATTTACTCATTTTACCATTCCACGTAATGATGGCAAACTTACCTCCTCCTTCATGGCCGGGTTCACACGCTGATCTTATTAGATACATTTTCATTCCGAATCCTTAAATCTATGTGCTCGCATTCTCAAGTGAGCGTTTGCATGCATGAAATGTTATTCCATTCATACATGCAGTTTGCACGAATAAACATCTGTTTGGAATAAAATAGTCACCATGGGGATTTGGTGGATTTCTCGATGGCTAATAAAAATAACACAAAAAGTGGGAGGAGGAAATAGGAAATACAGTCACACTATATATTCTGAGAGTACATCTGGTCTGAATATATATATTCATATAGCAAATGAGGGAAAACCAGGAGTTCTTTATACACTAGCTTGTAAATATTTTTGTAATTGAGTTATTTTAAATTATTTTAATTCAGCATTTGGATAGCCAAAGAATTAGCTACTGCGTTAGTTAATGTTATCTGACTAGCTGTGGGGTGGAAAATGGTTTTTATAGCTACTTACTGGTTTGTCAATACCATGAACAGATTAGCATGAACGTAACAGTGAAATTTACTACTTTATTTTTATTTGGCGTACCTTATACAATGCGGAGCCTAGCCAGCGAATTCAACAAACCGAACCAAAATTGAAACCAAAAGTCCTATGGAAGAAATTCAGGTTGCTCATGCAGAATGTTTCTAGTGTTGCTGCACAGCATCTGTACAGTCTTCGCACCTTCTGTACAGCTTTAACCGCTTGGATTCAAAAACAGCGATGTTTAAAGAGTCGTGACTCATTGGAGCCGAGTGAGGATGTCATGGGTGGGCGCATTTTTTTGGGAGATGCGTTCAGATGCCTAGTCTGTCATTGGGACTCGGTGCAACGGCAGATGCGGAATGCTGTTATATTTATCTGACCTTGTACGTGCATTTGCACATGCTTATTCTTTCAGGAAGTTACACAAAATGTGCTAAAATGCGGAGTTATTTTTTGTAATTCACTGAAATATCCCACATTTTTGGAATAGTCTTATTTTAGAGCACTGTGTTCAGGGTGAAATAATTGTTTCACATTTCAAATTAATATTTTGACAAGTGAAATATTAATGTTAACATGGCCACTTCAGGAATTTCTTTAACGTAGAATAATGAGTGGCCTTGTTGTTTTCCAAGTGGGATGGAAAGAACACTATGAGACGTTGGGAAGAAGAGGCGAAGCACACTGCTTGCTGCTGTTGGCATCTCTTGCATTAATTGTAGAGGATATTTGAAGTCAAAGTAATGAAATTGCTGTTGGTTTTGGAAACCAATACTTGAATATGCATTTTTTTTTTTTTTTTTTTTTTTTTTGTTTGCAATAAGGGTGGTAGAGTTGTTGTCTTTTTTACTTGAACATGTGAGTTGTAAAACCGGAAATGTACATATAAGTAGGGCTTGGACCTCCCTTGCGTGAACTTGACTCAACCTGGACAACTCGCCTCTTTACCTTTCCTTGTAGCTCTCAATAACACTAGTGGAGAACATGAGGATGAGGGGACGTCTTATTTCTTAGACTTTATTCTTGGTAGAGGCTCTCTTCGGCATTTTACTGTATCATGGCAGGCTGTGGGGGAAATGGCTCAGTATTGTCGTTTAGGGTTTTGGGACCCGTTTGTAAATACAGGTACCAGGTAGCCTGTAGTTTTTTTTTTTTTTTTTTTTTTTTTTTTTTTTTTTTTTTTTTTTTTTTTTTTTTTTTTTTTTTTATTAAATTTATTTCCGGTTATTTTCCATTTAACGGTAACCTTAACGTGTAACTTTGTTTCATTCATTTCATGAGAGGCACTACTGAGAGCTCTGTTTGACTGACCGTACAAAATGCTTCAGTGAGCAAATATGGTTCTGATGCCGTGTTTTATGCGGCAGGGCTTTCTAGCGCAGGGAGTGATGGCCGGTAGCGGAGCAATTCCATCCAGACGCAAAGAGTTTCCTTACGGTGGCAACATTTCCGTTGGAGCGGAAATGCAGAATGGGGTCACTGACGGGGCTGTAGTCGTAGCGATCGTCAATGGAATTGCTCTTGGCTGCTCGGAGAGGTTCGGGGAACACCAAACGTCCATAGCAGCACTGTCACTAAAACCAAAGTTAAGTACAAGTACCAGACTCTTATGTGAACGAAGGAGCATTACGGTGACGATTACTGTGCTTGATCAAGCCTGAGACATCATGATGTTGACTAAATGTCCATAACCTCCAAGAGTTGTTTGTTTTTTTTTTTTTTTTTTTTTTTCCTCCCCCTTTCTCCCTCCACTCTCTTGTTTTACTCTTTCTGGCTTATTGGCATGTTCCCATGTTTCATGCCCTCTGCCATCCCCAATGTTCAAACCACTCCCGTGTTACGTGCTGTGTATGATTGTCCCAACTCACACTTGTCACACACATTGTGTCCCAGGTCACCTACCAGTGTACAGAAAACTAGAAAGCTACCCCTCCATGTACACATTGTACAGTACTGTGAACTTTGCTTTGATGTCATTATTTTGTCATTTGTTTTTGTAGTTTATGTTGAACGACATAGCTTTGTCCCATCTGAATGTGCTGAAATGAATTGACATTCATTTTATGCCAAAAGTATGTTAGATTTAGAAGTAAATGAATATTAGCAGCGTGAAATAAAAAACATGGTTTTGTGAATTTTGTTCGTTAAATATAATTACAAAGCCATCATTAAATAAGTTTAATCGGAACAGCTAAAATGGTTCACGTTCATATCACATCTCCATTGCTTTTCGCACTGAAATGTGTTGTAAATGTTTTATTGGTCGTCTGCAGTTGCCGCATCTTCCCGCCTTCGTCCGTTTTTCTTTTCCCCGCATCATCCGAGTACACTGAACTGTAAAGACACGTTCCGCACCAGTCAAGCGGTTGTGGACGTACTCTGTCACACGTAACGGCACAGAGCCTGCAGTACAGGGCTGGTGTGGCGATGTAACACAACCTTTATTTTTTATTTTATTTTTTTTTCTTCTTTCCCCTTCCCTTTGCATCTTCTCCAAGGGAGGCTGCCCATAAGGACTAGTGAGACTGTTTGTTTAATATGGTTCCTGATTTAAATCATACGTTTTTATTACACCACCTATAGCACTGGGACTGAAGTGTTCTTTGGACACGTCGAACTGGAGTCTTCTGGGCACCGTTTTGTACGGTTATGTCGTAACTGCTTCAGCGAAGGAGGAACATCGCGCTGCAGTCTGCTCAGTGTGTGTGTGTGTGTGTGTGTGTGTGTGTGAGAGAGAGAGAGAGATAGAAGAGGCATATCGCTCACTCTATCTATGCTATGCTTCAGGCCTGTTTTGTAAGTCACACTCTGGTGGCACAGGACCTTTCTCCCGACTGGTATCTAAAAGGGCTCAAGATTAGTTTTACTGTAACTTGAACGTGAACAACGGCTTCTGCTTTGTATAAAATATCTCTTGAATTCAGGTACTGTGGACAGGCGACTCACTGTGGCTAACTGTCGTGTGTGTGCGTCTCAGTGGAGATGCGTCATCAAACCCCTTTCTTTAAAACCGGACAACTCTGGTGTGTGTGGTTTTTTTTTTTTTTTTTTAAAATTTATTTTTTGTATAAGGTTAACTAGCACTTTGTTCAGCAACACTCACACTGAAGAATGTTTGAATATTGTATTTTTTTTTTTGCTTTTTTCTCTCATCTATATCTCCTTTTAAATGTGTGTTTGTATGCATAATCTTTAACTTTCTGCTTGCGTGCACCTCAGGTTTTTTTTATTTTTATTTTATTTACACTCCTGAGTGTTAGTGCTGCACTTGTCCAGACTCGTAAGATTTGAGGGAGTTTTATTTTTAGGACTCTGAGGAAAGAGTGTCTGTTTCTGTTATACCCTCTCTCACATGCCTGTTGAATATATGAGAATCTCCAGACAAACATCTTGGCAGTAGAACAAATTGTTGTCAATTCCAAAGTGTGAATTAATGCCGGTGAATGGTAACTCTGATTCTGGTGAAATTTTGATGTCCTCTGAATCTGTTTGCAGATCAAAGAATGCTGTATAATGAATATAAAACTATTGGGGGTGGAAGACAAATGAAGACATTGTGTAAATGTTTTCTGATGTGCTGAAGTTTATGTAAATAAAATCTTAACTACAAGAATCTGACCTAGTTGTCATTATTTATACCCTAACACATCCTTCTGAAAATTAGAGAAGTTTAATTTGGTTGGGGGGAACGACTGATAGTTAATTCTTACCTTTTAGAAATAAGTTCATTATAGGACTGAATAAATCCTCTGTCCTAGTGCAGTACATTACAAGATGGGCCTAGCGGTTTGAAGGTTTTGTGTTGGTGGGACACATTGCGGAGTGAGACCTTCAGACCCCATCTCTGTAGTCCCCGCAATACCAGTAAAAGTAACGCGCAACAAACATGACACAGCAGGGACTATGAAATGGGAAAAGGAAACCATTTAATCAAAATATTTTATCGGACAGCTTTTTCTCTTGCCTGCAAACAGATATTAAATGTTGGCTGTTTTCTGTAGTTTTCATTTCCCCCAGATGAGACATTTTAAATGCCACACAAATCTTTGTCACAGTTGTTTTTCCTGTGTGTGACGTGTTAAGTGTGTCTCAGGCAATGCATGTTAGACCATCATGACTAAGTTTAGTTTCAGTGTAGCGCCTCTCAACCGGAGCTCATCATTGTAACTCAACACTGCTCCTGTTTATGGGATGAATCGGTCAATAACGGACTGAATAGGAGTTTGAAGATGGCATGTTTATTATTTTTAAATGACACACATCCATTTACCTGACAGCTGAAAATTAGCTTTGTATTTATCGGTTACTTTCATATTCGCCGTGCTGGGTTATTTGTACTGAAACAATTCGAATTAGGCCCCTTAGAAGTGTTACAGTAGGAGCAGGGATTGAAGCTGGTCCTCTGGGTGGAATTTAACAGGCCTGACTTCTGTCTTGCTTTGTATATTAGCTCTTAGGACACGTTTTGCATCCCTTATTGCTGTATCTGAGACTTTTGCAGAATCTAACCCTGAATAAATTGAGGGACAGTGATACAGACAATCCTTTATTGCTTGTGCTAGTGTTGAAACTTTTTTTTTTTTTTTTTTTTGAACAGATGGTGTTATGAACAGGTTTCTGGTCCCAGTTTTCTTAGTTGGAGGAAAAAGTATCTTTTCTTCAGAACCAGTTTTTAAATTGTTGGGTTTTCTAAACACTTTAAGTATGTAGTGACTATATTCTACTATAACCAGCGCAGTGACATCAGTTAAATGAATCCGCCGCTTGGGTTACTATGATTCTTTAAAAGTCACGTTGAGAAATGGCCGATAGTACAAGTTACGAGGGATGAGAGCAAATGATTTAAGGCTGCTTGCTGCATAAGGAGGGAAAGTAAACGTGTTGTGCACGTTGGATGGAAACTGGAGGCCTTTCCTACCTCTTGTGTTAGTTTTATGTGTTGTGTGAGAGCCACAGTGTGAATGTTGGATATCTACAGTATATTAAATGTGCGTGTGGACCAAGTTGGGGGGGAGTGTGGGCAGGACCCCGGGAACTATCCTGACATTTTGAGCATGAGGAAGGCAATGGAGCTAAATTTTAAAAAATAAATGGGGAGGAAAAAAACGGTCCTTTCATTCAGACGTCTCCTGGTGCTGGTGGTTTGGTGGAACTGCCCGCACCTTTGTGGTCTCGAAGCGGTACAAGCTAACAAAGGTCCTGCTGGAGCTCGCGGCTCTAAGGATCAGCAGGCGTCCATGAGGTACATGGCGGAGCTGCTGAAGCGTGGCTTCGAACACCTGACTGACAGGTACCGGCGCTTCACATCTGGTGCAGTGAGATCGTGCTGTGAATGCTGGGAAAGTTTCATCCGTTAGTTTTTCCCTGAAACTTGCCTCTCTTATCCATGAGTCATAAACGTTCATTTCTATGTTTAGATATTTTACCAAAGAAAACAATTGCAGGGGTGTAGCAACCTGTCCACGTACTGGGGGCCAAGAAATATTAGCAATAATGTTCCATGGCGTAGTACCCGGACATTTCGGGCAACGCATCTCGTTCACGTTATTATGCCTTTAAAGTAAAGGCCCTTTGTCAAGGGTGTAACAGCAAAGCGTCTTCTGGGACTTGAACCGGCAACGTTGCGGTTACACGTTCGTAGCCTCGAGCACCGCTGTACCTTGTGCGGAATGCCGGCGCAGCGAGGGGTTGCACACGCAGTCTTGGAGAAGGCAGGTGATCTCCTCCATCGACGCTTCTGCCCGGATCTCCAGAACTTTGCTCCATTTACAACGTAATATTCTTACACTCCTGCACTTGTTCCTTGCGTTCGTATTTGCAGCCGAGAGCGCCGAGAAACAGTTTCTGTGGAGGATCCGGTGGGAAGCGGTGGCACGTCGACCTGTGACTGTGTCCTCACCCCCCTCCCCCCTGTTCTCTGCTCTCTTACAGCACTGCAACACTGAAGGGCTGCTGATCGCTCCGGAATCCAAATACTGCCACTGGCGGAGAGCCATCCGGGGACGAGGGCACGGAAGTAACGGAATCCTTATTTTTTATTTAAGAGGAAGAACTATATATATTTATAAGGAATAAACCCAGCCTCCTTCCCTCTCAAGTACCCCTCCACCATGCTGAAAACCATTTACTTGTGCTGGCTTGTGTATGCATCCATGTTTGAAGCATGTGATCGGAGACAGTTTGACTGCCACGGGACACCTGCAATATTGAGAAGCACACGGGGAAGGTCTTCTGACAGCTATTGATTTAAGAAAACAAAAAACAAAAAAAAAAAAAAACACGTTACGGGACGTCGTTTTATGGCAGGGTTTTTAAAATTGTCTGTTTTTCCTGTGATCTTGAAATCCACTTATAAAAAAAGAAAAATTGTCGTTCGATGCAATTGATATTGCATGTGCTATGCTAGAACAAATCAGTCACAGATAACAGGGCTTTGGTGTGAAGTTGTCTTGAAATAATCCAATGTTGCCGTCCTTCTTTGTGCACCTGTTGATGCAGAGATGCTGAGATGGTCTCTGAGCTCCAGACAGCCTTACGATGACTTTGTTCCGACCCCTCCCTCCTTCCCTCTCCAGACTGCAGCCCAGGGGGACTTGACTGTTGCTGGGCTGAAAGCATTTCCCGAACCGGTTTTCTCCAACAGACGCGTGTATTTAAGCACATGTGTACAGTGTTGCGCTTCTGCTCTTTCTCTGTCTGTCTCACACACACACACGCACACACACACACACACACACACACACGGCTTGCACAGGGAAAGACGCACGGCTTAACAACACGAGTCCCCAGTGGTTCCCTCCGAGGCCAAAGACCAGGAAGCAGGACGGCGCGAGATCGAGGCCATCGGACGCAGCGCGGCGGGTGAGAGAAGCGAGGGGAGCGACAACGCCTGGGGGTGGGGGGAGGGGCACGGCGACGCCGCTGGCCAGGCCCTCCCTCCCTCTCTGTCGAAGACGAACGCTTTTCGGGACAATCTGTTTCCTGCCTAAACTTTCAGTGGTCGCTCATGAAACCTTTTGTTTCTCTATCTGTATACCTTTACAAAAAACAGTAAACCTGAATTTTGCATTTCTTTTGAATGTGGTTTGTTTTTTTCAACGATCTCCGTTAATGCGCGGTGTGTGATCACGTCCCACACGTTACACCGCAAGAAATAGTTCCACAAATGGCTTTTCAAAGTAATGACCTCAGAGTCTCTGTGCCCCATGGTAACAATCTTACTGTGTTAACACTAGATGACTACACAGCAACAGCAACAAATACACCTCTCGCACACACACCATCTGAAACCGCTTGTCCCATACAGGGTCACGGGGAGCCGGAGCCCAACCCGGCAACACAGAGCGCAAGGCTGGAGGGGGAGGGGACACACCCAGGACAGGACGGACGCCAGTCCGTCGCAAGCACCCCGAGTGGGACTCGAACCCCAGACCCACCGGAAGGCAGGACCTGGTCCAACCCACTACACCACTGCCGCAACAAATACATACTGTTAATATATCAGTGAACTGTACTTTATCTCTGTTACCTTGTTTATACCTGCTATTGCATTTATTAATTTAACTGACATTTTTCTTGAAAGCAGCTTGCAATAATTTGCCCATTTATACAGTGGGATAATTTTACAGTAATTACCTTCTTTAAGGGTAATATAGCTGGAGGGGGGATTTGAACCTGTGACCTTCGGGGTACAAAAGCAAGCGCTCTAACCACTCAGCTACCAGGTGCCATACAGCCCAGAAAACAATTTTTTTTTGTTTGGTAAATACCTCAAATGATGTGTCGAACAAAACGTTGTAAAAGCAGGTAAATCAGAAGCAGCCTTGAGAGCACCTTGAGGCTGTTTCCTTCTGAATGTCACAGAACACACAGCGCGCTGCACGCACAACATAAACACGTCGCGACCCGATTTAGATCAGTCCCCGTTGTCCAGCTTCCAAGGTGAAAAAGGACGGATTTCATCAGCAGCAGGACACCCGTCCAACTGAGAAATGGGAACAAACGGTATGTATTTCAGGCAGTTCCCTTTGCTGTTACTTAGCAAGTGGAACATGAAGGCTACCTCATTTGCATAAAGTGAGGGAAACCGAACTCCAACCATAATATGAACGCATTAGTTAACGGCACACGTGAATAGCAGTACCTACGACTGATCCTACAATGATCCGATTAGCCCAAGAGAATTTTAAAACCGGATACATTGTGTCAGGTGTAAACGGGGCCTCGAATGTGTGTGTGACTGCCCTGTGTTGGCCAGGACGGAGCCAACGGTTCTTCTGAGACGGAAAGGAGAGTCAGGAGAAAGCTGGCAGACGGAGGGGAGGTAAGAGGAAGGACCGACAGTCCCTCACTGCTGTAGACATGCGGAACTATGGACTGACTGTGTCTCCTGTCTTTAAAAATGGGTTCTGAGCATCTCTTCAGCTGGCGTTAGTGTGTGTGTGTGTCTCTACTGGCTCCCAGAAGACATTCCAAAGCCTTAACTAATTAATCACTTCATTCAGATTTGCACTATTGAGCAAGGTGACTTACAATGTTAAATAATCAACTTTATAACAATTTACAAATTTCCATAGCAGGATATTATTACTGCATTAACTCAGGGTGAGGGAGTCAGAGGGGGATTCAAACCAACAACCTTTAGATGATTAGAAAAGTGTTCTTAGCACAACAACAATAATAATAATAATGAAATAATGATAAACTATAATTATATAGGGGGGTGCAGTGGTGTAGTGGGTTGGACCAGGTCCTGCTCTGCAGTGGGTCTGGGGTTCGAGTCCCGCTTGGGGTGCCTTGCGACGGACTGGTGTCCCGTCCTGGGTGTGTCCCCTCCCCCTCTGGCCTTCCGCCCTGTGTTGCCGGGTAGGCTCCGGTTCCCCGTGACCCCGTATGGGACAAGCGGTTCAGAAAATGTGTGTCTGTGTGTGTGTATAATCATATACTGTATAACAGTATAATATTATAATATAAGGATATATAATAATGTGTGATAATTATAATAATTATAATAATTAACCACTGTGCCATGCTACACCTGGCATGGGAACACTTTAACATTGAAATAATTTGGATAAATGGAGTCTTGCTACAAAAATATTTCAACACCATCGGCTGCTGTGAAAGTGAAGAGAGCAAAGTTAAAAGCTGCTGTAAGTGTGTATCCATAGAGAGTTTTCAATGAAAATACAGCACGCAAATGTGTAATATTTGTCTTTTTTTGGGGATGGGATTCGAACCCACCCAATGGTTGTGGGTTTGAATCCCATCCCCAGCTGTAGTACCCTTGATCAAGGTAGTTTCCCGAAATCACTCCAGTAAAATTACTCAGCTGTATAAAAGGGTAAATAATTGTAAGCTTAACATTGTAAGTTGCTTTGGAGAAAAGTGTCAGCTAAATCAAAAATGTAACTGCAAAAAAAAAGGGACAAAACCTCCAACGTACAGTGTCCGAGTTAACGGAGGTGTGTGAAACAGCACTCAGTGAGGATGTTGTGCAGGTAAAGTTGTAACTGAAACTATGATTATTCATCTCCTGCGTCACATTGTTGCTCCAGCTCTGCTCCCAATACACCCTGGTGTTCTTCCACTCCACGACTTTGTTCTTTGTCTTCATGATGCTCATCTCTCCCCTGATCTTCTCATCTCGTTTCTCCACTACCCAGCCCCCCCCCCACGAATGTCTGTTTTTTGAGTCATTTTCTTTCTGCTTTATGTGAAGACAGTGGTTCCGGAGTATCGCTCATTTCCCGTTTCGATCTCTAGAGATGAAGCCTTGAACTTTACAAGGAATAATAATGTTTTACGTTTAATGTTTTAATAATGTTTATTAGAGTCATTATTATAATATTATAATAGAGTCGGGGGGTGCGGTGGGCAGTGGGTTGGACCGAGTCCTGCTGTCCGGTGGGTCTGGGGTTCGAGTCCTGCTTGGGATGCCTTGCAACAGACTGGCGTCCTGTCCTGGGTGTGTCCCCTCCCCCTCCGGCCTTCCGCCCTCAGTTGCCGGGTTGGGCTCCGGTTCCCCGCAACCCCGTATGGGACAAGTGGTTCAGAAAATGTGTGTGTGTGTGTGTGTGTGTATAATAGAGTCATTTCAACGAGGACGAGGAAATGACCATGGCACAATGCTGGTGACCCTTCAGTCATTTCCTGAATGAAAGAAACTGGAAAGAAAGGTTGTGAGAGGACATGTGTTCAATCCCTGCTCAGTCTGTGTGGAGTTTACATGTTCTCCCTGTGTCTCTGTGAATTTCCTCTGGGTGCTCTGGTTTCCTCCCACACCCCAAAGACATGCTGTTCAGATTCCCCCATAGTGTGTGAGTGACAGAGAGTGTGTGTGTTCCACTGATGTATGGGTGAGTGACCCAGTGTATCTAGCAGTGTAAATCACCGCAGTGAATAAGGTGTGTGGGCTCATAACACTACATAGAGTTCATTGGAAGTTGCTTTGGAGAAAAGTGTCTGATAAATAAATAAATGTAAATGTAAAGGGGAGGGTCCATTCAAGCTTTTAACAAACTTGTTAAGACTGTTCTTGTACAAGGAAGTACCCAGGATGAGTAAACTCAACCTCAACTGAGCGCATATTTTGAAAGGTCTAGAAATGCAAATAAAAATCTTGTTCTGGTTTGAGCAACAATACTTGAGGAATATAAAAAACAAAAGGTAGGAGGAAGGAGAGTCATTCCAGGGGATATCCAGCAGATGGTGGTCATTAACTGTCCCTGGGTGGCTTCATTTCCAGAAAGTCTGCTGTGCACTTTACATTGACAATGTTTCACTTAGCAGATGCTTTTCTCCAATATGATGTGCAGTTGTTGCCAAAAATATTAGCACCTTTGCACTTTTTTGCAAATACAATGTTCTCTAAAATGTTTAAATTAACAAACCTCTTATAAACAACCCTTTGCTTATGACCTGGAACTTTACATATCCTTTTAAGTCAGAAAATCAAAAGAAATGACACTGGAAAAATGTTGACACCCCAAACTCAATTTTTGGAAGCACAGCCTTTGGTGAAAATATCTGCAGTCAATGACTTGGGCTTCCTGCACCTCTGGACTGGCAGTTTGGCCCACTCTTCTTGTGCAAACTACTCCAGTTTCCCCTGATTTGCATGGAATATCCCAGAATACAAAGATTCAATCTAGATTTTATACATTTCTCAACAAAAGTATCCACACCCGTTAGGTTTGGTCAGGGGTCTGAATAGTTTTGCAAGGTGCTACATTTACACATATTCATTTATCAGCCACTTTTCTCCGAAGTGACGTACATCTCATAGAAAATACAATGTGTTCATTACATGAGCAGGAAGAGACACTTAGATGCAGACATGTGATTCTTAAGTGCAGTTGGTGTGTTTCTTTCCACCATATGAACCGATGTCCATCACACGAGTAGCTGTATAAAACTCAGAATATCGACTATTCCTGATCATCTTCTTAGTAATATATATATATTTCTTGAGATACATATAAACATTTATGCTACATTACAGGAGTAGCTGCGTAAAGGTTTATCCAGGCATCATCTTAAATTTATACTGCATGAACATTTACACCTTACGTGAACTTAAGAGATGATGGGCAAAGTGAGTCTGGAAGAGGTGAGTTTTAAGACCCTTGAAATGTGACAGAGATTCAGCAGTTCTGAGTGAGAGGGGAAGGCTGTTCCATCACAACGGAGCCAGAAGCGAGAACCTCCATGCTTTGTGCACTATACATTGTATATACGTGGTCAGTCAGAAACGACATAGGGCGGCGTTTTCATTACGTGAATTTTTCTGTGCTTCAGTGCCACATTTGACCTGTGATTACAGACATGAGAAATGAACCACAAAATGCACCTTGCAAGAATTGCCATCCATTTTTAACCACCTGTCTTTTCTCCATGTGGAGGAGCTGTCCAGCAGTTCATCTACTTTCAGTAATTTTATTTCTACAGAGGCACAAAGTGCAAACATTACCTGCTATAAAAATTAGTTGTTAATAGTCGACACTGCTCGTTTTCTACCTTACCAGTACCCTTGAGCAAAGTACTTACTCCTAAAACGGCCCTGCTGTATAAATGTGAAAATATCTATAGGTCGACAGTGTCTAGTTGGTATGGTGCAGCACGGTAGAACAGTGCATAGCCCCTGGGTAGTGTGAGAGGGCATGGGTTCGATCCCTAATCAGTCTGTGTGGAGTTTGCATGTTCTCCCTGTGTCTCTGTGGGTTTCCCCTGGGTGCTCTGGTTTCCTCCCACAGTTCAAATACATCCTCTTCAAGTTCACCCATAGTGTGTGAGTGACAGAGAGAGTGTGTGTTTCACTGATGTATGGATGAGTGACCCAGTGTAAGCAGTGTAAGTCACCGCGGTGAATAAGGTGTGTGGGCTGATAACACTACATAGAGTTCATTGGAAGCCGCTTTGGAGAAGAGCATCTCGTAAATCAATGTTATGTGTTGTTTTGGAGAAAATGTCAACTAAACGAGTTAATGTGGCAGAGGAATCTCCTCTGTAAAGAATACAGTTTTGATGATATAATTATTAATTCTCTCACCTGTAGCTCATGAACCCATGAAACAGAAATGCTGGTTACAAGTACATGCAAGTAACTACTTGGTAAATACAAGCAATTACTGGTAATTGTAAAACATTTCAAACCATAATGAAAATGAGGTGGTGGTTAAAGCTGCTGCCTTTGGCCCTAAAGGTTACAGCAGTAAATGAATAAATGAGAAGGAAAACCTCAAGTTCTCCATGTTGGGCTTCAGCGTAAAGAAAATTTTACGACTACTATTTCTACATTTTTGCAGAAATCCCAAGTAGTTCTTTATTTCCCTAATTTGGGAGACTTGTTTAAATAACACACTTCCACATTGCATGTGTTAACATGGAAAATGTGGCAACATTCGGGAATTTTCAAAGATCCCTCTTTCGCCCTTCGCGTTTCTTCTCCAGTGCCGCAATAATTTTTGGCTATTGTTGAATCCGAAGGAGTCTAACTGCTGTCACAATGCAGTTATCCTTCAGCCGAAACCGAATTACCCTTTAACGGGCGTAGATCGACACACAATAACCACATTTGTAAAACCACATTAACTGAGGTATGCGCCAGCGTTATTAAATAAGGAACTTCTCATGAATACGCCAAATTGTGCTTGTTTGTTTTGTTCTTAATAGACATTAAAACACAAAAATGGCTTTTAGAAATGTTCGTTAGGGTTATCAGACATAATCGCCGGACGCTCTCATTGCTCCCGTTCCTCTCGTTATTTCCGTTCGGTTTATTGCTACATGGTACCTCCCCCCCATGGTCTCTGCCCGGTATCTCCACTTCATTGTTCTATGTCCATTCCTGAACCACGTTTAATGCCTTGAAGAATTTATGACATTATTTTAATGGCTTCCTTGTATTAGTAGCTGAGGCCGTTTTTATTTTCCCGGTTGTGTTTCTGCGGATACGCCAAGGTTTCTTGGCCGGAGGACAGGCACGACTGCTCCCTGCCCCTCTCCCCGCTCCCTTAAGGGGACAGATTGCTGTTCTGCTGCTCCAGTCCGTGACTTCCGCAACCCAGGATGATGGCGAAGGCCCGGCGAAAGGTTGTTTTGAAAAACACGTACAGGATGGGATTGAGGGCAGAGTTGGAGTAGCCCAGCCACAAGACGAGCTCTATGGTCCAGGAGCTGACGTGGTATCCGTGGAGCGGGTACACCGTGTTGGTGCTAAAGAAGGGCAGCCAGCACAGTAGATATGCTCCCATGATGATGCCTAGGGTCTTAACAGCTTTCATCTCCAACCTTGCGCTGAGGGACGTTTGGGCTTCGGAGCGATTCTGATCTTGGTCCATCTGGCGCACTTGGTTCTCCATGGTGCTGATCCGCTGCGCCTGCTTCTGAGCCGCACGGAAGATCTTCCAATAGGCGGTGACCATGACGGATGTGGGCAGGATAAAGCTCGGCGTTAAGGGCAGCCTGGCAGTGGGGGGGGGTTCACCATGAGGGTGCACGTTGCGGGAGCTTGTGCCCCCGGTTTCTCCGACAGGGTGTGGGCACGCAGACCCAGGGTCACGACCAGGACGGACACCATCACGTAGCGCAACGGGTTGCGCACGGCCAAGTAGCTGTCCAACGCGATGCAGCACAGGTTGAAGATGGAGGCAGAGCAAAATGTGACATCCAGCAGCACGTGAGCCGGGCGGAAGGGTCTTCTGAGCATCCAGTGGGCCACCGAGCGCACCAGGCTCAACGGTATCACCAGCGCCCCCACCAGGAAGTCGGCCACAGCCAGAGAGACAATGAAGACGTTGGTGGGCGTGTGCAGAGGGCGAAAATACGCCACGGGCACCACGGCGAGGAGGTTTCCCAGCGTTGCCGAGATAGCGATGAACACCAGCACGAGCAGGAGGCACACCTTCATCGCCGTGCTGTTGCAATGTCTCGCGGTGCAGTTGCTGAAGTTGTCCTCCGTTAGATTGCTGGGAAAATCATCCTCCTTTCAGAATAAGTGACATGCACTCATCGGGTGTCAGAGGTAATCCTCCACGAGGAGCTCAGCGACCAGGACGGGGAAAGCCATGTGCTTCCACATAAGAACTCTTTCTTTTGCTCTTTATCTCTGGCTGTGTTTAATTTTGACGCAAATCACTCTCCAGTTATGGTCTGGATCTCATTTTGCGTACAGACGTGTGAATCGTTTACCGGAACGCATTTGGAAATGCGCTGCGGGACACCCACTAGCACATGTAACGTCTCGTCCAGTCACAGAAAACTGGATAATGTTCTCCAGTGGGGATAAACTCATTGGCTCAGCTCTAGTAACATCCTTCCAACCAAACACGCATGGAAAGCGGTGCTGACAAACCCCTTCTCCTCCTTCTCCTGCCTTGGAAGCCATGCATGTGGTTGCCATGAATTGGCCTTGACTCTGTGATACATCCATCCAACCATCTTGAACAGAGATATGTCTGCAAGTTGAGTTTTATTGGCATAGCAGACATGGAGCCCTGTTCCCAGCAGAGTGAAATAGAGTAGAGTTGTGCACAGAATGATCCTTTCCACAGCCAAGGCTCAGGAAGCAGCGATAATGCCCAAACATTGGAGAAGCAAGCCAGCTGACAGCTGAGGAGAGGAAAACAAAAAGCTCCCAGCAACAGAGAAGGGCAGAAAACCTAAACCTGTTGGGGTTCCAAGTACCAGTCGCTGCCCACCCCTCTTGGAACCCCAACAGCTAGGCTACAAATACAGGTGGTCCCCGATTTACGAAGGGGTTACGTTGCGCGAAATCGTAATTCGAAAATGCATTCAATACACCTAATACACACTTTGGCAGACTGGGCGATGCGGATCGCTGCCTCTGTCCAGCATCGCGAGAAAGTATCGCTCCGCGTATCGCTTGCCTGGGAAAAGATGGAAATTCGAAGCACGGTTTCTGCTAAATGTCTATCACCAGCTCGCCATCGTAAAGTCGAAAAACCGTAAGTCGAACCATCGTAAATCGGGGACCACCTGTACCGAATTATTTACCGTCAAACACCTTCAGCCTTATTTCTGGGCTTTAATCAAGGGCAACTAGTAATGCAGTGATTAATGCCTCTGCCTTTGAACCCAAAGGTCACAGGTTTGAATCCCAGCTACAGTACTCTGGAGTGAAGTACTTACCCTAAATTACTCCAGGAAAGTTTCTCTGCTCTATTAATAGGTAAGTACCTCAATGCTCTAAGTGGCTTCAGAGGAAAGTTTCAGATAAATGAAGAAGCTGATCTTCTGAGCTACTGCCTGTCTCACCGTGACAAACAGCAGCAGGCGTGCTCTCGTCCGTTTCTCGACTTGGGCCGTGTTCGTTACATGTTGCCAACTTCCTCTTCTGACTCAGCTTTTATGTATTAATGATCTCTAATTAGTAACTCATTAGCCTATCGCTTAACGCGTTCACTGCATTACGAATGTGCCCCATAATACCATAAACACGCCTATTTTCCTGTACTTTGTTCACGTACATCGTGGGCATTTGAGCTTCGTGTGGGCGCCCGGCACTGGAAGCGGGCAGCGTGCAAACGGGCCCCCGTGATTTCACGCTGATTACAGCACCGCCCCCACGTGCAAACCCCGGGCGGCCCTGTGCCGGGAGCCGGCGGTACACATGTGACCCGCGTGGGCCGTCGTGGGCATATTCGCCGGGTAGCCGGTCAGGCTCACGATGCGGTAAGACTGTGCAGTTTGCTGGCGAGTGCCTGGCTGACTCATTTGTGAGAAACAAGTAAAATAAATGCAACCGCTGCCGATGAACATAAAGTAAAGTAGAATTATTTTCATTTTCGCAGCTGCTTGACTCAGTCATACTGAGCATTTAATGCCCTTATGGAAAATAATTACAGGCCATATTGACCAAACAGCCTTTGCGACTGCCCGGCATGTTGCCATGGTAAACAAGTAAAAATGACCCAAGCGTACCGATAAGGAACCGCGTGCTGCTCTTCCTAGGGGAATTAGCAAAGAGAAATGTGCTCCCTGATTGGTGGAAATGGGCTAAAACAGGCTCTTAAGAAAAACGATGCCCCCGGTTTCCTCCGTTGAGTTATTATTGTAAACGTTAGTGTTTGATCGAAATATTATTCCAAGCACCTCAACTTTTCACTGCTTACCTTGTTACAGAGACAGCTGGTAGTGCTTCGATTGGTGCTGTTGCCTTTGGCTCCAAAGCTTGTAGGTTTGAATCCTCTCTCCAGTTGTAGAACCTTTAAACAATGTGCTTACCCTGGTAAAAAGCTGCCCAGCTGTCTAAATATTAGTAAGTAGATTTAGAGACAAGTGTCAGCTAAATGTGTTGCATGACTTTCTGTACCGTTTCAGGGTGGAAGCGTTTTGCTGACGGACACAACTGGAAGGTCGCACTTGGGATGTGAATCCACAACGTTCAGGTTAAGTGTCTCTCTCTTTAACTCACATGCTGCTCTACTGAATTTGGCTCCGAGGCCAGAGTGGGACATGGGACAGCTGGTGGTGTAGTAGTTGGAGTTACTGCCTTTGGAGCCAAAGGTTACAGGTTTGATCCCCAGCTCCTGCTGTAGTACCCTTGAGCAGGGTACTTACCCTAAATTACTCCAGTAAAGTTGCATAGATGGATAAATAATTGTAAGCTTGTAATTATAACCTTTGCATTCTAAGTTGCCTTGGGGAAAAAAAATAAATGTAAGACTGAGAGAAGCATCTTGTGGAAGAATCATATCAATAATTTCATGGCTGTAAACAATAAGCTGACTTTGATGTTCCCATAAGGAAATAAAGTATCTAAACATCACACATTGTCTGAACCGCTTGTCCCATACGGGGAGCCAGAGCTTAACCTGGCAATACAGTGCATAAGGCTGGAGAGGACACACCCAGGACGGGACACCAGTCCATCACAAGACACCCCAAGCAGGACTCGAACCCCAGACCCACTGGAGAGCAGGACCTGGTCCAACCTACTGTGCCACTACACCCCCTCTATCTAAACATCTTACATTTATGATGTCATAAGTTTATCTGACACTTTTCTCCAAAGCAGCTTACAATATTAAGGTTACGGTTATTTACCCAATTTACCCAAGTAATTTAGAGTAAGGACCTTGCTCAAGGGTACTACAGCTGCAAGTGGGGATCAAACTTGCAACCTTTAGATCCAAAGGCAGCAGCTCTAACTTTGTTTTTTACTTCACAGCATTACTGTGACTGTCACGTGGAAATTGTTCTGGATATGCTGTCGGTGCAGATAGTGTGAGGCTCTGCTCAAGCGTGTTGTTACACACACGCTGCAGTCGCACAGTATTGATGTTGTGCAATGAGAAGTTGCAGAATAACAGAAAAGCTTTCAGATTCTTCTCTAGATTTTTATTTATTAATATTGAATGCAACAGCTATGAACCAGGTCCACTGTGACAATTTAAGAAACGCACGTTAAAGTACACAAAATTACCAAAATAAATAAATAAGGAAAAAGCTGTCTGGTTTACATGTTTCTGCTCTCATTAATGTAAAGGTCGCACCCCCTGGAAGGCGAACGCGTCTGCGTTTTGGTGCATCGCGGCCAGATGGTCAAAGCCATTTGTGTCCCTTGAAGCGATGAATCAGTCAGTTGAAATCTCTGTTGAGGGTATCTGTGAATGTTAACCGGCAAATTCAGCCCCGGGAGGTCAAGTGTGCTGTGATACACTGATCTGAGCCACGAAATTAAGCAAGTACACAAAGCTAGAGTATGGCGATGAGGCTTCTGCTCTCCCGCCACGTGTTATCCAGGAAAGTGACCAGGAACTGGAAGCACACAGTTCACAACTTTAACATTTGCAGAGGGAAAACACACATAAACATCAAACGTGATGTCCGCAGCACCATTACCCAAGATCCCTGCTCTATTACATTTATTTATGTAACAGACACTTTTGTCCAAAGCAACTTCCAACAAACTCTATGTAGTGTTATCAGCCCAAACACCTTATTCACCATGGTGACTTACACTGCTAGATACACTACTTCCACTGGGTCACTCATCCATCCATCAGTGGAACACACACTCTCTCTCTGTCACTCATACACTATGGGGGAACCTGAACAGCATGTCTTTGGACTGTGGGAAGAAACCAGAGCATCCAGAGGAAACCCACACAGACTGATTAGGGATCGAACCCATGTCCTCCCGCACCATCCAAGCACTGTGAGACAACAGCCCTACTCGCTGTGCTGCCATACCATCTGTATTAGGCAGGAAGGTATCGCATTTTCTTTTCTTGGGAGTCAGTCCCGTTCAACCCGTGTTCAGCCCCTACACTGTGGACCTGGCCGTTGGGAAGAGCGAAGCTCGACTCGGATGCGTCGTGGAAAATCGAACTTGTCCCGCTGTGTTCATCAATGCTCTCATCCGAGGAGCCCCCGAAAGGGTCCCATTGGCTCCCCATGGAGCTCCCAGGCAGGGGGGAGGAGGGCGGCCAGCTGTGCAGCCCGCTTTCCTCAAAGCCCGGCTCCAGGCTGTTGCTCGCGCACCCGGGGCTGGCCTCGGCGGAGGACAGGGTCCGCTGGCTCCCGTTGAGGCAGGCCGAGTGTTCGTCCAGGGACTCCTTGTGCTGCCGGCTGGCGGGGGCCAGGCGGGGGCTGCGGTGGTCGTAGGCGGCCCAGTCCGGGCGCTTCCTTCGCCGACACTGGCACCTTAGGATGCGGACGAAGGCCTGATGGAACTCCCTGTTGTAGCAGGGGTAGATTATAGGATTCAGGCAGCTGTTGAAATAGCCCAGCCAGAAGATCACTTTGAAACAAGTGTCCGGGGGGCGCAAACTCCTGTTGAAAGACCCTGGAACAAAGGGAAGTAACACCGCGTTAAAATGCACAGCGCTCTTTATCCACGTGCTTATTGTACTGTCCAACACATGGCAACACTTTCTACGCCGAGAGGTGTTTCTGCTCGCCTGCAACTGCTCACCTCACACCTGATGCGAGCAGGACGTCGTAAAAAGAAATGGCCCGCGTGAAAACGATGTAGAGATATTAAACGTAACCATTCGCGTTTATGCTTGCTTCCAGAAACTGCCGCGCGCTCTGTCCTGCCGATGAGCGAATATATATTTCCGAATCCTTTCGTCCACAATTTCCAAGGCAAGAATTAAGGTCTCAGCGCATCATCGCAGCAGCAGCCTTGTAGGGACACAGGGTTTCATCTTTTCCCTGTAAACCTTTGAACAGCATCTCAGACACGGTCTGAGCACAGCGCCGCAACGGTGGTCCGTGCAGCAGTCCAGCCAAGTGCTTCTACCTGGTTACATTTACATACATTTACATGTATTCATTTATCAGACGCATTTCCCCAAAGCGACGAACATCTCATAGAAAATACAACGTGTTCATTACATTAGAAGGAAGAGACACTTGGATGCAGACGTGTGATTCTTAAGTGCAGTTAGTTTGTTTCTTTCCACCATATGAACCAACGTTCATCACAGGAGTAGCTGCGTAAAACTCAAAATATCGACGATTCCCGATCACCTTCCTAGTAATTTTTTTTTTTGAGATACATATAAACATCTACAGCTGCGTAAAGGATTGGGATAATCTTAAATTTATAGTGCATGAACATTTATGGTTACCATCACCTCTTGCTGAGAACTTGTTTCTTAAAAACATCACCGGTGAAAGAGTGGAGCAAAGATAGTCTCCAGTTATTGTTTCTCAGGCATAGCTAATAAATTTAATGAACTAAATGGACTAACTGGGGCAAGAGAGTGCGTGGGAGTCAAATTTTTGCTTTATATTCATAGCCCTTCTTAAAGTTACCTATATATTTTGTCAGCTTTACACGCCTGAGCAACTGAGCAGCATCTTTTAGTGTCACTATCCTCAGCTTTTTAACACACTGTGAAGCAAGAGATTTGGCCAGGGGTCAACATGTGAGCTTCAAAAAAAAAAAAAAAATTACATACATACACATGGATAGATATATATATGTGTGCGTGCGTGTAATATTTAATTTTTTTAAAGTTTGCATGTTGACTTGTATATACAGTATATGTATATACACTGTACATATGTATTTATACACAGAACAATCAAGAAAAAATGAACATGCAAAAGAAAAGTCGGTTTACCCCATAATAATTTGGTGCCCTTTAGCATCAAAGTTTTAAGTTTATCACTTGCTTACATCTCACTGGAAGAACTGTGGCCCCTTCCTCTTTTTGAAAGTGCTTCAGATCAGTTATGTTTTTTGGGGATTTGTTTATAAGAAGTAATCTCGAGGTCCCAACACAACATCTCAACAGGGTTCAGGTCTGACCCGTTACATTTATTTATTTCTTCTGACATGTTTGTCCAAAGTCACTCACAGTTATTTCCCCATTTATACAGCTGGGTAATTTTACCAGAGCAATTTAGGGTAAGTACTTTGCTCAAGGGTACTACAACAGGAGGTGGGATTCAACCATGCAACCTTAGGGTCTAAAGGCAGCAGCTCGAACCACTTCACTACCAGGTGCCCCAATCCCCCCTTCTTTTCTCTTCCAGCTGCAGAAAACCAGGGTGCTTCAGATCATCATCCTGTCACGCGAACCACTTCCAGGTGAACTTTACCTTATTATTGGTTGAATAAATAATGACAAAGTAAAATCTGTGGTGCGTTTCTGGTCACACGAGGTGCGATACATCTACTGTCGAGACCTGGTGATCAATGGATGAGTGTTATTTATATCCTATTATGTAAAACCACAGAACCGATACAGGTTTACTTTGTTTTTTCACACGACGTGCTTTCAAGCAGATGTTCCGAACTCCTCGAATGTACCGCTCAGAAGTCTTTGTTTTCGGATTCACCGAATTTGATAACTAAAGTTATCCGCTCCATAACAGCTTCTTTGCTGGAGTGTGTTTTCGCAGCAGCATTTTTCCCTGCTTCCGTCCCACTCATCCCAGACTCCCGGGAAGGTCACCGACATCCATAATTCAAAGCTCTCCGTGGTTTTGTAGGCAAACCGGTTCCGACGGATTTAATAACCCGTACGCATTTTTTTTGCACGCTGCCCTCCATCTGAACATGATCATCTTGTTTTTGGCTGTTTCTAACTTTACAGTGTGGTGGTGACCCGCTGTGACATGTCACACTGCACACTTGTACGCTGCGGTGTCCTCCAGGAAGAAGACATGAGATGCGATGTACTCATGTCAACACAGATCTCATCACCCCACGGTCACGTGTTTCAACTTTAAAAAAAAAAGAAGAAAACCACTCAAAACTTCAGTTAGAAAAGGGTCAACCTCCAGCCCTGGGAGACCGTACTTCCATCTGAGACTGTCTGGGTCTTAGAGCCCAAAGGCCCGTCTCCCGGCATGAGACGTTGAGATTATGATCATCACAAGGATTCAATCAAAGCTCCCTTGCAGTGGTAATTCTCTGTTCCAAGAATCATTGGAAAAGCAGCTTGATCTCTTGGCATCGGTCCAAGGAAATACAAAAAAAAGACTTTCTTATCAAACAAAACGTGAATTATAATGATTGCTGAGTATGATATGAGATATGGGACTTCATGTTCAAAGCCTGTCAGCCTTCGTGTTTTGTTGACTTGTTTGGTTTTACATGAGTGTTGAGAAACTTGACCGAGGTGGGGGGTTGGGGAGGGTTGGGGAGGGTCTGTGGTCATCCAACTTCAGCCTCCAAAAAAAAAAAATCAGCTCCAGCAGGTTTACGCAAGACCATAAACTGGACACTTTTTTAGACATTTGGAGCCAGAGACTTAAAAAGCATGTTTAAATTTTGGGAAGTTTTGGAAAAGATTGGTAGTTTGCAGTACAAACTGGCGTGCGCTCTTATGGTTATACGTGTTACGGTTATGCGACAGTGATGTTTTGACAAATACATGTTTTTAACAGCAATTTCGTGTCACACATTTTCAGAGACACCACCTCCTCACGCATCCTCACCACTCCTCTAATGGACATGGTCCATTGCTCTCACTACTCCTACCCAGATCCAGTTAATGCCAGGCCTGCACCTCTCTTGCCAGAGTCCTCTCTCCCTATTCTGTCCCATCATCTGGTACAGCTGGTAGCGTAGGGGTTGGAGCTGCTCCCTTTGGACCCAAAGGTTGCTTGTTTGAATTGCACCTCCAGCTGTAGTACCCTTAAATGAGGTCTTTACCCTAAATTGCCCAACTATAGAAATGAGTAAATAATTGTAAGTTTCTTTGTAGAAAACTGTCAGCTAAATTTAAAAAAAAAAAAAAAAATGTGATTGTCATGTTCCAAAGTTAGGGTTACCAGAAAGTGTGGAGGGAATGTTATCTTCCTGGCTTAAGAAGCCCCTCTATTCACCAGGTAATCTACTATTCTGTAAGACAGAACTATTAAAATATATTCAAATACTAAATACAGAATGACAGCTTATGCTGAAAGACTGCAGCAGTGCAGCTCAGAGATAACACCGATTACGAGTATTTATTCTTCTAACACTTTGTTTACAACTAGCACATGAACCGCAAAAAAAAAAAAAAAATCCCTTGACCTGAATAGCGATGTGAAAATGTCATTTAGAAGTGATATATTTTTGTTCTGTTCAGGTAAACAGCTAGATTGTTTAACACAGAGAATATCTGTTAACCCGACGTGTGATTTAGCATATGTTCATTTAGTGACTAAGATGCGATGCATTGCGATTGCAGCCAGAGTGAGAGCAGCTCGGCGATAAATCTTGCAAAGCAATAAAGAAAATGCATTCCACTCTGTTACACTGTGAAAATTTGTGTGACCAGATAAAAACTTTAAGAAGCATCCATGTGACCCTTGGTTCACCATGAAAGCATCATTCGTGCTTTTTCAGCCCCTCCGTCTGCAGCCCGGATGAGAACTGCATCCAGGACCACGAGACGCAGAGTTAGAGGAGGTGTTTGCCTTTGTCACATTGCTGCCTGCTACTCTGTTGTACCGAATTCTTTTACAGTGTTAAAACCACCTCATTAATGTTATAATTTGATCTTTAATATATTAATTTAGGTGGGGGGCACGGTGGCGCAGTGGGTTGGACCGGGTCCTGCTCTCCAGTGGGTCTGGGGTTCGAGTCCCGCTTGGGGTGCCTTGCGACGGACTGGCGTCCCGTCCTGGGTGTGTCCCCTCCCCCTCCGGCCTTACGCCCTGAGTTGCCGGGTAGGCTCCGGTTCCCCGTGACCCCGTATGGGATGAGCGGTTCTGAAAATGTGTGTGTGTGTGTGTGTGTATATTAATTTAGCTGACACTTTTCTCCGAAGCAACTTACAATGTTAAGCTACTAACCATTATTGACCTGTTTCTATAGGCTGGGTATTTCCAGTGAAGAACTTTTTCTAGGGTTAGTACCTTAGTCAAAGGTACTACAGCTGGAGGTGGGATTTGAACCTGTGACCTTTATGCCAAAAGGTAGCACTTCTGACCACTACACTGTCATATTTAAGTCTGAGAAGGTCTATGAAGTTGTAGGAATACTCAATAGCTATTGGAAACTGCATGTTCTGTGCAGGGTTGCAGTGGTCTGGTGCCTATCCTGAAAGGGTAAAGTGAGGGTGCAAGATAGGAAAGGGGTGTGGTGTAGTGGGTTTGTCTGGGTCCTGCTCTCTGCTGGGTCTGGGGTTTGAATCCTGCTTGGGGTGCCTTGTGATGGGCTGGCGTCCTGTCCTGGTTGTCCCCCCCCCCCCAAGCCCTATGACCTGTGTTGCTGGGTTATGCTCCGGTTTGCTGTGACTGCACTTGGGACAACTGGTTCCAGACTGTGTGTGTGCTAGATAGGGTGCTTATTACACTGAGTACACCCTGGGTGATATGGTAGTCCACTGCAGGACCATGTGCACACAGAGAGAACATCTTAAAGTCACCACTTTATCTGAAACAAGTATCATTGGACTGTGAGAGGAAACCAGAGCACTTGCAGCAAACCCAAACTAACAGAGGGAGAACAAGCAAGCTCTGCACAGATTAAATGTGCATCAGATTTAAGCCTCATCTCACAGCCCGGGGGTCTGAGGCCCTTGTTCAAAACAAGCTGTAATTTGCTCTAATGCATTTTACCTTTTTTTTTTTTTCTTAACAGTTATAAAATTAAAAAAAGAGTGAATTTCTGATATTATCCATACACTGTTGGCAATGTCCTTTGTGTCTTTATTAATTGCTTTTCTTTTTTATTAACCTTATTTAGCCGACACCTTTGCTGAAGGCAGTTTACAATGTTAATCACCTTTACACCGTTTTACCCATTTATACAGCAGTGTTTTATTACTGTATCGTTCCAGGGGATTTAAAACAGGAACCTTTGTTTTGCCCAATGAGAAGTCCACCTGTTGTCCCTTCCCTTGCATTATCTCTCTGTGTTTCCCCTTCTCAACTAAACAGGCCGTGTTTACAAAGTTACACTGGCAGCCTTGTCATTTTTACACCAGTTCAGCAGTGCAGCTTCATTGATTATGAATATTTATCCTAAAAGCACTTCATTCTCAGCTGGACTTTTAAGAACCTCAGAGTTCATGACAAGAAAATGAAGATAAATTGTTGCTCTGCCATAATTAATCTATAAATAAGAATGATTCATTCACCCCAGTCCAAGTGCTTTTCTATTACATTCCTGGAATATTATTTCTCTCATCCTTAGATTGGATTCAGCTGTCGAGTTTTAAATGTTCAGGCATTTATCTCACTGATGACTTCATATAACCTTAACAGGGAAAAATGTCAGTCATCACGACTCTTCACAAAAACATAGTTTTTCGCTTCATTATAAATAACGGGATGAACTCGGAGAACAGTGATTAAGCAGATGAACTTTATGCAAGTTTATAAATACTTCTCAGTGGGAATGTAGTAAATATAACGGGTATATTACAAACCTAAAGACAAAAATGCAATTATATATATATACATATTTGTCTAGATTTATAGTATGTGTGAAAAATATGATATATAGTACATAAAAATATTATATATGACAGGTATATATTTAGTTACATATAATGTTATATTTAGATATAACAAATATCATATATCTATAAATTGCGCAAAGCCGGTAATTAGCAACTTTGTGCGGTGGGCATGTGTTCGCGGGTGGGCTACCCAAGGACGAGGGATCGCCACCTACCCATGGGGAGCACGAGGAAGAAAGGCAGCCAGCAGAGGATGAACATCCCCACCACGACCCCCAGCGTCTTGGCAGCCTTCTTCTCCCTGGAGAACTTGAGGAGTTTGACGGCCAGGGAGCTTTTGGCTGGATGCGCTGCGTCCTCCTGCGCCTGCGAGCTCTTGTGGTGGATCCTCAGGGTGAGCTCGTTCGAATCCATCCTCTCCTTCATCACACCCGCCTCCAGGTTCCTCGTGGTCCTTTTGGCCACTATGTACACCCGGCAGTACATGGCCAAGATCACAGCCAGGGGTATGTAGAAGGAGCCCAAGGAGGAGAACAGTGCGTAAAAGGGCTCCTCGGTTATGGGGCAGATCGTCTCATCCGGGGAGGGTGGCTCCTTCCAGCCAAGCAGGGGTCCGATGGAGATGACCACGGCGAGCACCCACACCCCCAGCATGGCCATGAGAGCCCTCCTCTCCGTCACGATGCTCGGGTACTGCAGCGGGTACCGCACTCCGATGTAGCGGTCGATGGAGATCACGCACAGGCTCATGATGGATGCGGTGCAGCACAGCACGTCCAGCGCCGCCCAGATGTCGCAGAAGATCCTCCCGAAGACCCAGTAGCCGAGCACCTCGAGAGTGGCCGACACGGGCAGCACCGTGGTGCCCAGCAACAGGTCGGCGATGGCCAGGTTGATGATGAAGTAGTTGGTGGGGACGCGCAGGTGCTTGTTGCACACCACCGAGAGGATGACCAGCACGTTCCCCACGACGGCGAACACGATGAAGGCGCCCAGGACCACCCCCAGGGGCACCGCTCGGGTGAGGTCCAGCGGGCTGCCCCCCGTCCCGGTGCCGGAGCCGTTGGAGCTCGAGCCCGACACGCCGCCGGTGTCCGCCGACAGTTCCGAAGAACCATTTGTCCAGCGCGCGGGGTGATCACTGTCCAAACTCATTCTGAGAGCCCGACATCTCCATTGCCACGCGCCCTGCTCGCGCCCCTCCCGTCTACATGGACGTCGTTACTGCGAAGGAGCCCCCCTGGCACCAGCCAGGACGCGTCTAATGCGCGGAAACACCTTTACGCACCAAAGCTGACATTGTTCCGCGTTGTCCCTTCTCCCCCCGAACCCACCTCGATCATTTCCCTGTTTTTCGGTCCCGGTCACCCTTTCCCGACCGCGTTTCCTCGTCCCAGTGAGCGCTCCCGTCCTCCTGCGCGGCTCCCTGCGCGCCACTGCGCACCCGAGCTCCTCGCCACTTGGGTCCCAGCCCTGAATGACGGGTAGCGCGCACGTAGAGCGCGCCGCAGCCTGTACGGCCACATCCCACCATCTCACATGTTCATCAGGGCAGCTAAGCACTGCAATGTTCTGGTATTATGGTCTCCTTTGTTTTTGGCTGACACTTTCCCCCACGGCGACCGACAGTTCTAGTTCTAGTTCTAGATCTAGATCAACTTTACAGCCATTTGCCCAGTTATGCAGCACGGTGTTCTTGCAGTACTCAGAGTGGGTACTCTGATCAGGGTTACTGCATCAAGACTGGCACTTGGTACAGGACCCCCGCACCCCCTTTTCTATAGCTGCACCACCTGGCAGAGATCCATCCCACCCTTACGGTCTAAATTTAACACCTGGGACAGTTTTTTCCCCGCACTTTCTTACTGTAGATCCGGCTCCAGTGCTCAGTCTCACTGGGTGAAGGTACCAGCTACTTAATATTTTAGCCCTTGAGTAAAGAAATAGTAGTCTTCTAGAAAATACCTAATTTAGCAGCAGCTGGGTATGTTTTGTACAAAGACAACCGTAAAGAAAAGGCTAAATAGTAAAGGAATGTACCCTAGTTGCTTGGAGAGCTGTCAGTGTAATGGTTAGAGATGTTGCCTTTGTACTCAAAGGTTGTAGGTTTTATTCCCACCTCCGGCTGCAGTACCACTGAGCAAAGCACTTACCCTAAAATTGTTCCCCGGAAAAGTTTCCCAACTGTATAAACAGGTAAATAATCATAAGTTGCTTTCGGGGGGGAAAAAAGCATCAGTCAAATGAATAAATATACACACACACACACACATTTTCAGAACCGCTTGTCCCATACGGGGTCACGGGGAACCGGAGCCTACCCGGCAACACAGGGCGTAAGGCCGGAGGGGGAAGGGGACACACCCAGGACGGGACGCCAGTCCGCCACAAGGCACCCCAAGCGGGACTCGAACCCCAGACCCACCGGAGAGCAGGACTGTGGTCCAACCCACTGCGCCACCGCACCCCCTATGAATAAATATAATGTGACATTATTAAAAAAGATTTATGTTTACAGTTTTAATTCTGTTTCTGTATTTATGTAGTGTTATGACATATACAGCAGAGAAACAGTTGATTAAGGCTGTATTATATAATGCTTTTATAAACACACGATTGCAGTGCATTACATGTTGTCACAACTGGGAACCAAAGAGTAAAGAATCACATTCCAAAAGATGTCTTACTGATGACACATTATTGTCTGTTACTATGTCTATTTAAACTTAAATGTCCCAACTTACTTGTCTGCATAAATGTTTATAGTTTATGTTATGCAATATTAATGTTTATTACTGCAAGTGAAATTTGAGTGAATGGATACAGTAGATTACCAGTATTATGTGCAAATACCAGGTTTTCTAAGGGTCAGTAAGTTTGTTCCTCTCACTGTCAGCCGGGTGCCAGAAATTTCACATTTTCATTCTAAGGCAAGAGGTGTGTTCTTGTCACTGAAATCAATCCACAGAGCAGTTTTTTTTACATCATACAGATTCCAGCATAAATTTTAGAGCACTCTAACTTTCAGGTGGACAATTGGTTATCGATAATGAAGAGCTGGGTGATAATTTTTCAAAAATGATGGGCAGATCATAATAAAAACAATATAACTGTATCACAGTTATCACAATTAACATAATTTTTTGCCCTTTCACTTTGGAGTTCAATACCAATGTCTCTTTGACATCTTTGTAAATTTAATAACATAATTATTGTCAGAATAGCCAGAATGAGTCTTATCCTGCTGTTCTTAACTGCTTTTTTCAGCAGCCAGGGGCATGTGCTGACTCTCTGTGAGATTCATAATCATCATCATCATCATCATCCATCAGCGTTACAAGGGCATAAAAAACCTCTGCTTACTGCCACACCTTCCATAAGTGAGTGCGATCACAAATTGAAGAATTATGATCGTTAATCATGGATAAGCGTGTGGGCTGGATACTGTCAGGTTTCCCGAGCCTAGACAGGAGATTGGACTTTGTCTGGTCTCTACCCTTTGACCTTCCAGGTGTGACTGGATCTGCAGGTCCGAAAGGACCGACCTGTATAGCTCATTAGGTCACGGAGGCGCACGAGCCATCACACCACGCCAAGGAGCAGTCTCATTGTGATGGTCTGAGATTCATAACCACTTCATCAACTCAGGATTTACCCTCATTTTCTCAGTGGTTGTTTTAAAATTAATTTCTATCACCAAACAGTCCTGCAATCAAATTGTGGGAGACAAAAGGGTAAGAAATGTACCCCAATTACCCACAGAATTTGCATTAAGCTGCTCTGCGGGAACCTTTTAGGGAACGATGTAAAGATTGAAGTCAGGGGGGCGAAGAGACACGGTCTGCAGGGGGTCCTGCAGAGTTAATACAATCAGCCTCTGTATTTGTACAACAAACATAACTCGGCACCTCAATACAAATACTATTTGCACTGAAAACCTTATAATTAAAATAATTCCTTTCTTTCGATGAATGAATGGGCTCAGCACAAGTTAATTATTGTTATTTTCTAGCTGCATGCCGTTCGTTCTAATTTCATTCAATAGTTTTCATAATGAAAATAATAGGTTCTGCAAGCGTTATGGACAGTGTGTGGGAGGATAGATGTGTCATGTGCCAGTTGAAAATGTGTACACCCTCTTCACAGTGAAACTGCATTGTCTCTAAAGTGACAGTTTGTAGCCCCTCTGTTTTTGCAGTTTTGCTTTGAATAGGTATTCAAGTAAAAGTAAAAAGTTAAAGTAAAGTAAATTCAACTTCAGCCGCTTGTTCTTTAATAGACTATGTTAGGGCTGAAAACTAAAGGTGTTTTGGTGGCCTGCTTGTTAAATACAGTACGTGCCATCACAGCCAGGACATTGCACACGTGTGTGTGTGTGTGTGTGTGTGTGTGTGTCATCAATCAGTGTCTGTAAATGCTAAGGTAAAGGTCAGGGTTTTGGAGGTGAGGCAGAATATGGTAATTAGTGCTGACCAAAGTGGGATTTGAGCCATGAGATGTGGGAAATACTTTAATCACAGCCACTCCTGGCTACTACATTTATTGCATGGCTTTTGTAAAGTACATTCATGTATTTAGGAGACACTTTTCTCCAAAGCAGCTTCCAATGAGGGTGGTGCCCCCAAGCAGTGGCTTGCTAACCTCCGACTAAGGAGACATTGGTAAAAACAGCACATTTGCACATTTAAACAACTGCAAGAGGATCATCTTAAATCATTTTCTTAAAGGGTACGTCAGCAGAGACTTTACTGAGATTCTGAATTGCAACCATTTAGAAATAATTGCTGATGTTAAAGCCCAAAAGCATATATGACGCACTAGGGGCAGCCAGAAAGTCTCTTTCTACCAATGACCAGAGCTGTAAAATATATATTCTCATTTTTTGCTTGAATACAAAGTCTTGGAGCAGCTGGGAGTGTAGTGGTTAGAACTTCTGCTGTCTTTGGACCTGAAGGTTGTGGGTTTGAATCCCAGCTGCAGTACCCTTACGCAAGGTACTTACCCTAAAATTGCTCCAGTAAAATTACCCAGCTGTATAAATGAGTAAATAATTGTAAATAGCTCAGCATTGTAAGGCTAAATTGCACTTGATGCAGTGTTCAGAAAACAACCAGTAAACGTTTTAAAGTGATGCTTTCTAAACATAGTCAAAGGTTAAAAGGCTCACATTTGGATTAGAATCCATTGAAAACATTTTGGCAGTGCGCACACGCACACTGTCTGAACCACTTGTCCCATACAGGGTCGCAGTGAACAAGAGCCTAACCAGACAACACAGGGCGTAGGGGGGACACCAAGGACATGACTCCAACCCGTCGCAAGGTGCTTGAACCTGAAACCCACCAGAAAGCAGGGCACAGGCCAAACCCACCGTGCCCCCGTACCCCCCATGGCAATGCACACGCACACACACACACTTTCAGAACCGCTTGTCCCATACGGGGTCACGGGGAACCGGAGCCAACCCGGTAACACAGGGCGTAAGGCCGGAGGGGGAGGGGACACACCCAGGACGGGACGCCAGTCCGTCGCAAGGCACCCCAAGCGGGACTCGAACCCCAGACCCACCGGAGAGCAGGACCGTGGTTCAACCCACTGCGCCACCGCACCCCCTCCATGGCAATGCATTCTTTTGCAATTGCTAGCGTATCGGAGTTGAATATTTAATCATTTTTACAGTCCTGTGCATCTTCTTATACTTTTCTTAGTCTAAAAAATATCACTGCTGCACAGAAACCACCCAAATGCATCTTCAGTCCAAACATCCTGTTTTCCACTTCACAGTCACAGACAGTCATTGCAGAATCGTGTTAAAAATTCGGCACCGACCGAATAATGCTTCATCTGGGTCCCGGAAATGTAGTGGAGTGAAAACAAGTACGGTCTGAAAACTGTCTCACTGAAATGATACATTTTCAAAAAAATGCCGGAGTACAATACACATGTTGAAAATATATTTAATGACTAAAATGACATTTAATTTAAATCTCCCCTGGACTAATTAAAATTAACAAATATTGTTTCTATTTACTTAGCTGCTTTTCTCCAAAACGACTTCCAATGAACTCTATGTGGTGTTACCAGCCCACACACCTTATTCACCGCGGTGACTTACACTGCTAGATACACTACTTACACTGGCTCACTCATCCATACATCAGTGGAACACACACACACTCGCTCTGTCACGCACACACTATGGGGGAACCTGAACAGCATGTCTTTGGACTGTGGGAGGAAACCAGAGCACCCGGAAGAAACCCACACATGGAGAGAACGTACAGATTTCACAGAGACTATGATCGAACCCACATTTTCTTGCACTACCCAGGCGCCGTGAGACAGCTGTGTCACTCACTCATTTATATTAATGAGCATAATTTTTAAGTACAGCAAATGAATACCTGCTTTACGGGTTGCGCACCTGTATTTTTTTATTAATGAAATTGAAGCGCGTAACATGGCACTTGTGGAAGCGCAGTAATTACAGAGGTGAATTTTATTCATGGACTCAATTTGGAGGATCTTCTGTGGCTTTTAATTCAGAGCCGGTCGTGATTTAAAAGGAAGCTCTAATAATATGCACAATATTGTTATGAATTTCGCCAGAGGCATCTTGTGTAATGGAATCTAGACGAAAGTGGCTGTATTTTATCTGTTTGGACTCCTTCCAGGAGCCCAAAGCCCTGGACTCCAGCACAGTTGAGTTGTGTTGATAAAGCATCGGGGGGGATGAGGGGGATGAGAACGCTTGAAAAATGAGTCAAAGTGCTGTGATTCTATTTTTTTATTTCCCTTCTCTCTTGGGGAAATATCCCATTGATTTTTTAAAAAATTAACTGTATCATTGCCTTTTGGGATATTTCCTGTTGCTTTTTTTTTTTTTTTTTTTTTAATAAAATACATAGTTCCCTTTGGGGTATATCCTGTGTCGCTTTTAGAAAGTAAATCACGGCCCTTTGGGATATAAGCCGCTTTCATAAACTATCTCAATTCTCACTGTTGTATGAGATGCACTCTTCACTTTTTAAAATGTTAGTCCCAACACCCCACATCTTATTAACACCACAGTCATTCAGGAGCCGAGCAAATTAGTGCTTTTCGGCATGGTACTGTACCCCAGTAGAGTACAGTGTTTCTCTTTTCTCACCGGGAACGACACGAGTCGCAATTCTTCACTAGAAAACCAAAAAAATGTGAATCCGGGATTATTTTTGTTTCAACTCGTAATATTTCCTGCTGTATATTTACTGTAAGTCTATAGCCTTTCTTCAGAGTTTTCACAAATAGATATTGTGCTCTATACAGCTTCCATGAAAATGTGATGAGCGGCTTTACAGATGTAAACTTTACACTTACATTTACACTTATTCATTTATCAGACACTTTTCTCCGAAGCGACGTATATCTCATAGAAAATACAACGTGTTCATTACATGAGCAGGAAGAGACACTTAGATGCAGACGTGTGATTCTTAAGTGCACTTAGTTTGTTTCTTTCCACCATATGAACTAATGTTCATCACACCAATAGCTGCATAAAACTGTATCTGAATATCGACAATTCTGATCACCTTCCCACTAATTTTTTTTTGTGATACATATAAATATTTACGTTACATTACAGGAGTAGCTGTGTAAAGGTTTATCCGGGGATGATCTTAAAGTTATACTGTATGAACATTTACACTTTACATGAACTTAGATGATGGGCGAAGTGAGTCTGGAAGAGATGAGTTTAAGACCCTTTTTAAATGTGGACAGAGATTCAGCAGTTCTGAGTGACAGAGGTAGGTGGTTCCACCACAACAGAGCCAGAACCGAGAACCTTTGTGCTTTATCTTTTGTGAGTGAGACTACCAAGCGGGCAGATGTGGAAGAGTGAAACAGTCTGATTGGGGTGTAACAGAGACTTTTTGACTGAATTGTGTATGAGAGTTTTTTTTAAACTCATTGGTGCTCATTTCTTTTGGAAGCCTGGAGAAAAAGAGAGTTGACAAGTTTGGCTGTTGTTGCTGTAGGACGTTGTGATGCTGTGGAGAGAGAGAGAGATGGGTGTGTTGAAAGACAGGTGAGGAAGGCAAGGAGAACAAGGGAAGTATCAGGATCCCTCAGCGCTGAGCCCGGTATCCATCGCTGGGCCGCCCAGCGGGACCAGCGGTTCTCCATCTGCTCAGATTTACACGTCAGTTCTGCAGGAACGCCTGTTGTTTTCTTAGGGGTGGAAGATGCTGCAATTGCAGAGGAGCAACTTGACAAAACCATTTTTCTGCAAAGCAAAGACATAATTGACTCCTTTTAATGAAAATCAAATAATGCAAATTTTAACTTGCGCTTATGAAAAAACATTTTAATTCCGACCGACCATCTGCGCGCAGGGAATTAGGAATGAACCTAAGGTGTTTCAGACTGATATTGCCTTGTCTCTTGTACCACTTTTTAAATGCTTTATTAGCCCTAGAAGACAAAAAAAGTTTGACAACTAATAATCAATGCATTGAAAAATAGTCAAATGACACACAACCAAATTTCACTTATGTATCATACTATAGTGGGAACTACAAAGACCCCTTTGTTGTACCTAAGAAAGGTACTGAACCTAAATTTCACCAGTAGAACATCAAAGTATGTAAACAAGGTTAGTATAAAACTGATGGAAATATGATTTTCAGAAAGCATTTCTATATATTGCAGCTTAATGTCTTTTATTTTTCTGAAACTTTTCTCCAAAGCAGCTTCCAAAAGTGAGCTACATAGAGCTGTTTACCCATTTGTACAGCTGGGCAACTTGATCAGAGCAATTATCTGGCTCAAGGGTATTCCAGCTAGAAGGGGGATTCAAACCAGTAACCTACTGCTCTCAAAGTAGCTACTCTAGCCCCTGTACTACCAGCTACCCTCATACAGATGCTCCACTATAAATTGAGTGGGGCATTAATTACAGACAGCCAATGGTATTGTGGTAAGCGCTTCTGCCTTTGGATCTAAAGGTTGTAGTTCCAAATTCTGCCTTCAGCTGTAGCACCCTTGACCAAGGTATTTACCCTAAATTGCTCCAGTAAATTTACCCAGCTGTATAAAGGGGTGAGTAAACTTAACATTGTAAGCTGTTTTGGAGAAAAGTGTCAGCGAAATGAATAAATGTTACACAATAAAGACTGTCAAGTCTAGACTGTTTATGCCAAAGGAACATGGAAATTACAATTTCCAGGCGACGGCTATTATTAGTCCCTCTATGGCGGCGACTGTGTTACATCATAACCTGGCAAATGTATTGATGTTTGAAAGAGACTGTGGGGCATTTTTCCATTGTTATTGGTTACTTGTGATTTCTTGACTATTGTGCACCGCGCTATTCTTAGTGCATTCTGCGAAAAACTAAATTCAGTGCGTATGCGGCCTTGTGTCAATAGCAAAATGTTACGCAGCCCCCCCCGAAACGGCGCCCTGTCTGACGGTACGCAGAATATGCAGAATTCCATCACTGGGAAGTGGGGGGGGTTGATAAAACACTTCTTTGTTTAGAAAACTCAGAGCCCTAATAACAGTTACCTGCTGCTGTATGCCGTTTCATAATTAAATTTCCCTTCCTAATTGATAGAAAGTAACAGAACAAGTTACATCAGCCTGCTTTTCCAGGGTTCAGCTGCGAAGTGTGACTTGATGACACGTCACCTGTGTGTGTGTGTAAGGAGTCTCCCAGAGAAGATGTCTTCTTAGAAAATTCCAGAAAAAGGATTGATAGCATAAGCAAGGCCATTTGTTATTGCAAGTGTTAATATAGTCTGAGCTATAAAAAGAAACAGGATCCTGATCCATGACCAGTCCAACCTGTCATGACACACATCTCTGTCTCCAAAGCCCGGTGGTGACCTGCAACAAATGAAAACAATTTCTGAGCTACTGCGGTTTCATAAATCTTCAAGAATTTGAAAGTATTATATTCTGCCCTAAACTATTTTTTTCTTTTGTATTGTAGTGTTTTATAAAGCGGTGTCTTTCAAGGTGCAGCCTGTGGACTGACGGCCCTGAGGACGACCAGTAAGCGGTTCTTATATTTATTATATATTCATTTAGCTGATACTTTTCTCCAAAGCAACATACAATGTGAAACTGCTTATAAGTATTTACCCATTTTTACAGGCTGGGTAATAGTTTTACTGGAGCAATTGAGGGTAAGTACCTTGCTCAAGAGTACTAAAGCAAAAGGTGGGATTTGAACCCACAACCTCTCACCCTAAAAACTGCTCTTACCACTATGCTACCTGGGTGGTACAGCAAGTAGTGCTGCTGTCTCGCAGCACCTTATTGATGCAAGAGGTCATGTGTTTGACCCCCACTCAGCCTGTGTGGAGTTTGCATGTTCTCCCTGTGTCTGCATGGGTTTCCTCTGGGTGCTCTGGTTTCCTACCACAGTCCAAAGACATGCTGCTCAGTTTCACCCATAGTGTATGAGTGACAGAGAGAGTGTGTGTGTTTGTGCCACTGATGTATGGATAAGTGACCCAGTGGAAGTAGTGTATCTAGCAGTGTAAGTCACCGCGGTGAAAAAGGTGTGTGGGCTCATAACACTACATAGAGTTTGTTGCAAGTCGCTTTGGAGAAAAGTGTCTGATAAATATGCAAACGTAAAAACAGCTGGGAACTCTGAAGACTTCTTTCCCCCATAAGCGTCATCATCACCTCTCTACTTATTTCTTTGGCCTGAAGAGAAAGACGCTCTAAAAATAGTTCATTGGAACATCTCAAAGAACTTCCATCGTACACGCGACAGCGATCTTAATTTGAGAAGGGTGCACTTTGTCATGATCAATAACCTTCCATTACCTAAAGTACACGAAGAAGAACATTGCGCTTCACTAAATTAATTTGTTGCCGAAAATTCTGCCCGCTCCGAAGCCGTCGATGCCCTACTCGTCCTCTTCGGCGGTTTTAGGCACCTGGGATAAATGGGAAAATCTTTGTTATTACTAAGAAACGGGTGGAAATTCTCAAAACGGCGAGTCGCAAATGCCCCGCATTAAGCGGCAGGCACAGTCCACACCCCGGGGTATCGTGGCGAGGCGGTGCAAGAGGGACAGTCTGCAATAAGAGCCAATTACTGGTCCCTAAGCCATCGAGGTGGGACAGCTCACCTCGGAGATCATAAATGAAGAGCAGATCAATGACAGCCAAGGTCTGAACTGCTTCGAACCTCCAAGGCATGAGGCGCTCCATCTTCGTCGGCTCCTCGGTCCTGCTGACCGGACCGAAGACTTTGCATCTTCTGAAAAGAAAAGAAGAATTCAGCCATGAAGCCAATATTTTTGCGTAACAAACGGTCACGTCGAGGCCAGCCGGGGGCTTTGGCCATCGCGGACGTGGCGGAGGGAACGCTTGCATCACTCAAACACACTGTTGGGTCTCTCGTAGAAGAGAGAATGTAGGAAGTCAGGGATTCTTCTTTGTCCTTCAGATGCACTCAGGCTCTGAAACCTGCCAGTTCATAACTCGCACACTCGCCTAGTGCGCGCACACACACACACACACACACAGAGCAAAAACCAACCCAAAATACTGGGCACAAAAGTACGGACATCGCAAGTCTGCGGTGTTTCAAACACAACGTCTATTTAAATTTAAATAAACGTTCTAATGTATTTTCATAGCTAGACTATATAATGGGACAGCTGGTAGTGCAGTGGTTAGAGTTAGTGTTTAGATCCAAAGGTTGTAGGTTTAATTCCCACCTCCAGCTGTAGTAGTGTTGAGTGAGGTACTTACCCTAAATTGCTCCAGTAAAAAAAAAAAAAAAAAAAATAAATAAAAATTACCCCTCTGGGTAAGTAATTGTAATAACTGTAACCTTCACATTGCAAGTCACTCTGGAGAAAAGTGTGAGCGAAATGTAATAATGTGACTCTCTTGCCGGTTAAAAGTGCCCTCATCCTTCGCACAGCAGGGTCCCACGCAATGAAAAATTGCTCTAATGTCCCGTGGAAAAATATATGCTTTTTTTTCCATACAACAGGCTCATAACTTCAGTGCCTTGGCATTCTGGCCCGTTATGGAATCATCCTATTTCCGTAAATGTCACACACAGAAAATTACAGAACGCAATAAATTCATTTAAGTATGTATGGAAATGTAATTACACTTAGCAGAAGGCAACGGGGGAGAACAACGTCCTGTCATATCGACAATGTAAACTGATCATAACTATGAGTAAAAATGTCTAATATCACAACTGAAACAGAAGATTCATTATTATCATGTTATTATATGGACAATGTAAACCAATCATGACTATTGATAAAGGTCAGTCTAATATCACAGGGGATGGTGCAGATTCATCATGATCATCATCATTGTTATTATCATTACATTTTTTTGACTGCAAAATGAGTTATTTTGTAATATCATAAACATCTGTGAGCCAAATGAAGCAAATAATAAAAATTTCTCTCCCCAATGCACTTTGTACTGTTTCACACCCTGTGCTTGCGACTCACGCTCTGGATCTTCGTCGCTCTGCATTGATTGACAGCAAATGAATGAACAAAAGAAAGGCAGGAAATAAAGCTTTTTGTTATAAATATAACGTATGTGGGTATTGTCATTATCAGCCATTAAAATGCCGTTTATTTTGGTTTTATAATTAATTTTGAGTTACTTGATTATTTTTCAGAGACCTTTTTTCTATGAGAAATTATTTTTGTCTGATAGGCTAATTTCAGGTGTGAACCCTCTTAAGCAAAGGGATAGGTCTTCTGGAAAATTCTATGACACCTTAAATGGATTTTGGCAAGACTGAGTAAATCATGTATAAAAGTATATACAAGTATGATTATATATATATGATGTATAGATGGGGGGTGCGGTGGGTTGGCTCGCGTCCTGCTCTCCGGTGGGTCTGGGGTTCGAGTCCCACTTGGGGTGCCTTGCGACGGACTGGCGTCCCTTCCTGGGTGTGTCCCCTCCCCCTCCGGCCCTACGCCCTGTGTTGCCGGGTAGGCTCCGGCTCCCCGCGACCCCCTATGGAACAAGCGGTTCAGACAGACAATGTATGATGTATACATAATATCTATTAGAAGGGTCAAGTTGTCTCCTCGCATCTTCTTCATCGGGACACTTGACAGAGACATTTGCCATGGAAACGGCAGCACGCTGGAAAGCTCTCGAAGCCTGAGAAGAACAGACATCGGAGACCCTCCTCCCATCCTCCGGATCCTTCGTCCTCCTGGACACATTAAACCCCCGTTGCACTTTCTTCCGGCTTCAGAGGCCTGTCGCTGTGGGAATGAGCACACCGTCTTCCCTCGCTCCTCTCCATCCACACATGCGGCGCGAACGTCCTCCTGGCACCGAGGAGCCCGGAGACAGAACGTCCTGGCTGTCGTCGGCACGCAGCTTGTAAAGCGACTGTCGCGCCGCGTTTACGCGTCCGCGTGCGGTGTTACCGCGGCGATACCTGAACATCGCGGCGCTGAAAAGCACCAACGTGACGTACGTCTGAAAAGTTTAACTTGTAAAGTAAGTCGTGTGAGGGGCTGAGGATGCGACTTGGTGTGTGTCCTGCTCCCACTCTCTTCGACTTACTGCCAAAGACCAGAATAACGACAAGACGGAGAACAACTTAACCGCACCGTTTCCAGTGCCAGAATTTAGAATTAATTACTGTTTCTGCAAATGGATTCTTCCATCTGAAGGGAAAAAAAATTGAACACATACAGATTGGCTCACATTAATTTCTTATGACGATACTTAAGATCTTATTTACATTTATTCATTTGGCAGACGCTTTTTATTTGGAATCGAGCCAGAGTTCAAAATCTGTTGGGAACTTGGGTCCGGCGTTATTAGAATTACACACACACACACACACACACACACACACACACATTGACTGAACCTGCTTGTCCTAAGTGGGGTCACAGCAAACCGGAGCCTAACCCGGCAACACAGGGTGTAGGGCTGGAGGGGGGACGGGACACCAGTCTGTCACAAGGCACCCCAAGCAGGACTCAACCCCAGACGCACCGGAGAGCAGAACCTGGCCAAACCCGCTGCACCACCACACTCCCCATTATTACAATTAGTTGATCCTCAGTGGGGGGGGGGCACGGTGGGTTGGACCAGGTTCTGCTCTCCGGTGGGTCTGCGGTTCAAGTCCCGCTTGGGGTGCCTTGCGACGGACTGGCGTCCCTTCCTGGGTGTGTCCCCTCCTCCTCCAGCCTTACGCCCTGTGTTGCCAGGTTAGGCTCCGGCTCCCCGTGACCCCAAATGGGACAAGTGGTTCAGAAAGTGTGTGTGTGATCCTCATTGGATACATTTGTACCATTTTTCCTTTGAACTAAAGTTTTTGCATCAGAACTGATCTGAGCAGCTCAGACACACAACACACACCACTGTAACACAAACACACAACCTCGTCTCTTGAAAGGCAGTGCCAGAAGAGGTGATAACGGTGCACAATACCTGTTTGTTTTTGGGACACTTTGGCCACTAGACAAGAGTCAAATACAGGTGAAGTACCCCTGTATAACCCATGTTCGATATTTACCTTTACTTATTTAGCCAACACTTTTCTCCAAAGCAACTTCCAATGAACTCTATGCAGTGTCATCAGCCCACACACCTTATTTGCTGTGGTGACTTACCCTGCTAGATACACTACTTCCACTGGGTCACTCATCCATACATCAGTGGGACACACTCTCTCTGTCACTCACACACTATGGGCGAACCTGAACAGCATGTGGGAGGAAACCAGAGCACCCAAGGGAAACCCACGCAGACATGGGGAGAACATGCAAACTCCACATGCACTGAGCGGGGATCAAACCCATGTCCTCTCACACCACCCGGGCACCCTGAGACAGCAGAGCTGCTCGCTGTGCCGCAACAATGTCCGTATGACAGGGGATACCTGTATATTGTTCCTTGCAGCGAACCGTCATGTTGCTCCTGTTACCCAGAGCTGAGTTTGACTCTTTGTGCACAATTTGTCTTCCTGCCAGCTCACATCCCATAGTCGGCGATGCCCTGCTTCTTACTTTCGAACCGCCTCGGAGGTAAGGAAGCTGCCAGAGCCCTGCAGCGGGGCCGTGATGTGGGCCGCTGGCTCAGTGACACAGCACTTGTTCCAGGGCCTGAATCACTGCGCAACGGAGAGCCGCGCCAGCCGAATATTAATCAGCATCTCCGTTCCGCTCAGCAGCAGCACTTCTTACTCAATTTGCTTTATGGGAGGGAGAAAAAGGAGCAAAAATTAGCTCGGGGGGGGGTTTGCCAGGAACTGGACGTGTATCGATCAGCTGAGCGACTGTGCGGATGCAGCAGTTTCTGCGGGGTCTCTGGCAAAATTAGAATGCGGATTCGTGCTGCAGGTGGTTGGGGGGGGGGGGGGGGGGGGGTGGGGGTGAAGTACGCAGAGGCCTTTAATCGCATTTGGACGTTCGCGAGAAAGTGCTGCGCCGCTGCCCTCGGCCGCCGCAGTGTCGTCCCGGAGCCACCCGAGCAGGAAGGACACGTTTTAAATCATCGCCCTGCTGTCAGCTTGCCCCCCCCCTCCCCCGCACTCATCCCATCTGGCTCCTCCTACGCGCTTTAACTCACTTCTGTCGGACAGATAAAAAAGTGATAATGACTGCAGATGCATCCTTCAGTCGGCGGGGGGGCGAGGAGGTTGTGATTTATGTTCCGGTGCCATGATCCTCCCACCCCCCCCGAAGCGAAGGGGCTGCGTAGTTGAGATGCTCCTGAAGACTCTTTAACACGATTGCATTTGGTTACTGTGGTCTGGTGTCTGCAGGGAGTGAGTGGGAGGGGGCAGATGGGGGTGTCGGGGAGGCAGAGAGGTGGTGCCGTTCTACTCGTCCTGCTCGGGCTCCGTCCTTCCTGCGGGGCCACGTTCAGCGGCGGGTCGCGATGGGCTGATTGACGGAAATTTCTGGGCCATCGGTCTGGGTTCTGGGTTCGTTCCACACGTGAAACCGTTTGCTTTAGATCGGCAGAGAACATTTAGTGAGGGCGGCGTCTCTGCATGGACCCCCTTCTCAGAGCTTTCCGAAGATGGGGGGCTTGACGAGGAGGAGACGTCGGACTTTGTTCGTACAAACGCTGGAGGACTTCGGAGGGTTTCCAGTGGATTTACAGTCAGGACATACGTTCAAAGAATGTTTGATAAATTGCAGTCAATACATTTTATCTTTCACCTCAACGACCAGACCAAGGGTCAGCAGGTCCAGGACATATGAGAACCACATGTGTTCTGATTCATTCCCATGAGCACAATAGGTGTTTTGGTTCATTCCCCTAAGAACAACAGGTGTTCTGGTTCATTCCCCTGAGAATGACAAGTATTCTGCTTCATTCCCAGTCTCATCTACATAAAATCTAATCATTTTAATAAAATCAGTATTACATTCATCCACAAGAGGTTTTGCTATTTATTTTTTACCCTGTTGGATTAGTCCTGTTCATACTACTTGGGGGAAACAGGAATGTGGTAAATAGTGGTCAGTTTTACACCACTGCACTTTCGAATGATTTCTTTAAGAGCTGCATCATTACTTTCAGGAAACGTTCACTTTTTATGTCACTGCACCATAATAATTGTCATTTAAGTAATGTAATAAAAGGCCAAAGAAGAATAAAATGTGCAGAGGCTGGTTTTGACTTGAGAACCATAAATTCTCCTTTGTGGTTTGAAATGAGCTATATTTTCAGCAAATTGGACTAATTACACCACTGAAGAGTTTGGTGAAGCCAATTTATTAATTAATTTCTATAGAGCTGTGATCATTTCCAAAGTGCTACTATATATATATCTATGATACAGGGTGGCACAGCGAGTAGCGCTGCTATCTCACAGCACCTGGATGGTGCAAGAGGATGTGGGTTTGAATCCCACTCAGTCTGTGTGGAGTTTGCATGTTCTCCCTGTGTTTGCAGGGGTTTCTGCTGGGTGCTCTGGTTTCCTCCCACAGTCCAAAGACATGCTCTTCAGGTTCACTCATAGTGTGTGAGTGACAGAGAGAGTGTGTGTGTGTGTGTTCCACTGATGTATGGATGAGTGACCCAGTGTAAGTAGTGTATCTAACAGTGTAAGTCACCGCGGTGAAAAAGGTGTGTCAGCTGATGACGCTACATAGAGTTCATTGGAAGATGCTTTGGAGAAAAGTGTGATGAATGTTGATATACATAGTTGTCAAAAGACAGAACAACATGCAAAACGCTCTTCTTTACATTTTCAACTAGATAGATCAGATATTAACACATATAATAAATTGTTCTAAGTTATGATTATCTTTGCAACCTTTTCCATGAGCTGGAAAGTGATGTAACAGTGAAAGAAAAGACCCGGGAAAGATTATATAATGGCATCTCTGAATTGTGCCCATCATGAGCAAATCGAGAGCAGAGATCATGCGGAGGAGCCAGGATCCGAACTACAAAAATTCGGCGCGGGGGGGTTGGGGGCTCTAAATCTGGAGAGATGGATGGTGGGTGAGAAACAGCATTCAGTGCTGAGGAGATGAAGAGTCATCCTCAAGGAGAGGGAAAGATGAGTCATGCGTTAAGCTCTGTATCAGAACAAATAACACAAACACACACACACACACAATAGACACACTATAACACACCCACCAACTATAAATACCCTCTATAAGCAAAGGAAATGCTAAAAAAGAGAGATTTTTCTGGAAATCTGCCTTAGGTAACACACACAGGTCAAATGAACTTAAACATGCAACACTCATAAGCCATCTGAGACTTGAACCCAGAGCCTTCAGGTTATAACTACCTGCCTTTTATTACTCTAGTAAATGCTGGTTAGAGAAGTGTGGTAAAACTTGTCTCTCCATCAGCCACTGCTACGAATTCATACCACGGCTGAAGTTTCCCTTATAAAACAGATTTTTGCATCCGGCATCCATGCTCATAATGCTTCTGTGCATCATTTTACTTTTTTAATCGTGTTGTTTTTTTTAGCAAAGTGCTTCTTTCTCAAATGATCCTGAATGCAGTAAAATTGCTTGGATTTACTGATTCCGGAAAGTCTTATCAAATTTTTATGTAAATATGTTTGAAACGGGGGGTGCGGTGGTGCAGTGGGTTGGACCGCAGTCCTGCTCTCCAGTGGGTCTGGGGTTCGAGTCCCGCTTGGGGTGCCTTGCGACGGACTGGCGTCCCGTCCTGGGTGTGTCTCCTCCCCCTCCGGCCTTACGCCCTGTGTTACCGGGTAGGCTCCGGTTCCCCCGTGACCCCGTATGGGACAAGCAGTTCTGAAAATGTGTGTGTGTGTTTGAAATGTCAAATAACAGTAATAAATATTAAAAAAAAAAAAAAATCATGCAGATGTTCTTCATCATTCACAGCACTGCATTTTGGAGAAGATAGTAACGTAGTGGTTGTTACTGCTGCCTTTGAATCTGCTGGTCAGAGGTTCCAATCCTACCTTTAGCTATGGTATCACTGAGCAAGGTACTTACCCTAAATTGTCCACTTTCATAAATGGCCTGACATCAGAAGTCACTTTGGAGTAAAGCGTGTAAATGTGTTGTACTAACAAAATCAAGCATCCTTCACAATTGCTAATAGGATGGAAAAAACAAACTGATGGCTGGAGCTTCCCATAGGTACAGTGTCTACCTTTCCATCATATTCAAACTAAAGCTAACAGTAGGTTTATTTGCAGGGTGCGCTGGACCCCATTCCGGTTGGACTGAGACATCCTGCCCATGTTTCTTACATTTATTTATTCAGCAGATGCTTTTCTCCAAAGTGACTTCCAATGAACTCTATGTAGTGTTATCAACCCACACACCTTATTCACCGCAGTGACTTACACTGCTAGATACACTACTTACACTGGGTCACTCATGCATACATCAGTGGAACACACACACACTCTCTTTGTCACTCACACACTATGGGGGAACCTGCACAACATGTCTTTGGTCTGTGGGAGGAAACCAGAGCACCCAGAGAACATGCAAACTCCACACAGACTGAGCAGGGATCAAACCCACATCCTCTCATACCACCCAGGGTCTGTGAGATAACAGCCCTATTCATTGTGCCAACATGCCAGCCACGCTGTGCCCGTTCTTCTCTCTCTCCCTGCTATGGACTTTGTGACAAATACTTGACAGTCTTGGGATATAAACATCAAAATATAAAGCATATCACAAAACACTCGACTCCTACAGAAATCATTTATCAACAGATCTTGCCAGCAATTTAATTACAGAGACTATTTCAGGCATGGCGAGCAGAGGAGTGCGTTATGAGATGCATAAGATGTGTCTTCAAATTACATTGAGTTTCTGTGCTGAGTGGGAGTAGCTCAGATTATGCTTATTAAAGTGTGTCTTTTATACAAGTATCAGAAAAATATTAAGTATTGGAAAAGTATGAACGCATCCATATCTTAATAAAAAAATTTAATAAATAATATACATTCGCATACACACATTTCCTGAACCGCTTGTCCTATTCGGGGTCGTGGTGAACTGGAGCCTAACCCAGAAACACAGGGAGCAAGGGAGGGGGAGGGGACACACCCAGGACAGCATTCCAGTCCGTCGCAAGGCACCCCAAGCGGGACTCGAACCCCAGACCCACCGGAGAGCAGGACCTGCTCAAACCCGCTGCACCACCACACCCCACTTTAATATATATAAATGCAAATAAATGTAAAGCTATGTGTTATAAAGGAGGCAAAGCACAGCTGGCGGTGTAGCGATTAAAGCTGTTACTTTTTGACAGCAAGGTTGCAGGTTCAAGTCCCACCTCCAGCTGTAGTATCCCTGAGCAAGGAACTCATCCTCAACCCACACACAAAGACTGAAACTGCTTGTCCCAACTGGGGTCCCAGCGAATCGGAGCCTAACACAGGGTGTAGGGCTGGAAGGGGAGGGGACGCACCCAGGATAGAATGCCAGTCCGTTGCAAGGCACCCCAAGTGGGACTCAAACCCCAGACCCACCAGAGAGCGGGACCCGGTCCAACCTGCTGCACCGCTGCACCACTGCACCCCCATATCATCCTCAACCGCTCCAGTAAAAAAAAGTTACCCAGTTGTATAAATGGGTAAAACATTGTAAGATGGAGAAAAGTGAAGTTAAATGAAGAGCTTTAAGAGTCCAGATGTGACTTCAACTCTTATCCACACCAAGGACAGGAACCGAAACTGTCCGCGAGAGCATTTTGTACCTTTTCCCGTTCAGTTTGTCTAACCGGTGCACAAAATGTTCGCACGGACTCATCTTTATACTTGTGTTTGACAAACACATACCTTACGCTGTGCGTAAGCCAAGGCCTTACCAGATTTACAAGGTATTAACAGATACGGTCTGAGACGAGTAACCGATAAATATTTACTTATCGGTTGTTCGAAAAGGATTTTCTATTTGTACTGAGAAGTTTTATAGCTGAAAATCAAGCTATAGCAGGCTGAGGCAGCGTGTCGCGTTCTCCCACGGCACATGCAGCACCGCGGTATTGAGGGCCGCTTGGAGCCCCATAGATGTGCTCCCATACGCATCGAGGGGTGACGAACGGCTTCGCTAATAACACCGTGAATCATCTCACGTGGCAGTCTGTTCTTCACCTTGCGGTGCGACTCCCTTTGGAGAACATCTCCGCTGCGCATATGCTTCCTCGAGGAGAACAGACGGCGCGCGTTGTCGGGAGCCCGAAGAACACGACTATTGTGTTTGCTGTAAAACGGCGCCGTCTTTGCAACACGGTCGAGGAAAAGCCGTCTTTCGAAGCCCTTTGCCTCCCGTCCGTGGCCCGCATGAGAGCAATTCAGAGAGGAGCACAAGTGATTTAATGTGAGCGGAAATGAGACCTTGCAATGGCACTGGTAGCAGCGGAGCAGCCCCACGCCAGACCTCAGCATTGTGCTCAGCTCGGTCCGAACCCCACCGGCACAGTACATCATCGTTATTACCTATCAAAATGTGTGTGTTTCATGTGTGTTTTCTGCCAGTTGCCACCAGGAAATACGATGCCGTCCGTCCGTCCGTCCATCCATCCATCATCCCAGACACAACTGAATCCAGGACAGTTTTTCAGATGTTGCTAATTCCAGTTAATGGTATAGTGAACTTGCTAATACACACACACACACTTTCAGAACCGCTTGTCCCTCACGGGGTCACGGGAAACCGGAGCCTACCCGGCAACACAGGGCGTAAGGCCGGAGGGGGAAGGGGACACACCCAGGACGGGACGCCAGTCCGTCGCAAGGCACCCCAAGCGGGACTCGAACCCCAGACCCACCAAAGAGCAGGACTGCGGTCCAACCCACTGCGCCACCGCATCCCCTAACTTGCTAATACTTTAATTAATTTAACTTAATTAATACTGAACTTAGGGGGTGCGGTGGTGCAGTGGGTTGGACCAGGTCCTGCTCTCCAGTGGGTCTGGGGTTCGAGTCCCATTTGGGGTGCCTTGCGACGGACTGGCGTCCTGTCCTGGGTGTGTCCCCTCCCCCTCCGGCCTTATGCCCTGTGTTACCGGGTAGGCTCCGGTTCCCCGCGACCCCGTATGGGACGAGCGGTTCCGAAAATGTGTGTGTAATACTGAACTTATGATGTTATTTATATTATCTGTGCACCTTGTCCTGAGTCTTTGTTCTGTGTAAGTGTTTGGTGTGTGTATGTATCGGCTGCTGTATGAAACTCAATTTCCCCTGGGAATTAATAAAGTATCTATCTATGAATGATTATTTTGGCGGCACAGCAAGAAGCACTGCTTTCTCAAACTCCTTTGGTGGTGTGATCCCCGTTCAGTCTGTGTGGAGTTTGCATGTTCTACCTGTGTCTGTGTGGGTTTCCCCTGGGTGCTCTGGTTTCCTCTCACAGTCCAAAGACATACTATTCAGGTTCACCCATAGTGTGTGAGTGACAGAGAGAGTGTGATGTGGATGAGTGACCCAGTGTAAGTAGTGCATCTAGCAGTGTAAGTCACCACGGTGAATAAGGTGTGTGGGCTGATAACACAACGCAGAGCTCATTGGAAGTCGCTTTGGACAAAAGCGTCTGATAAATAGACGTAAATTTGTCTATCATCATGTGTGTTTAGAGGAGCAAGAGCAGTGTGTCAGCTGTAGTGCTAAGTTTGCTATTTACTCTTAATACCTGTATATGTTTACTGCACTTTGTGATTTCACTTAATCGAACTGGAGTGACTAGCGTGTGTGTGTGTGTGTGTGTGTGTGTGTGTGTGTGTGTGTGTGCAAACAGTCAGCGCTTCACTTTGGGTTCTCGGTAGTAAGGCCCTGCCAGCAAGTCCATTAGTGGGAATTAAGTGGACTCATTAAGTGCTAAATTGCTCCCGCTGGGGACGGAATGTGAAATCGACTGGGTTTCGTCGTTTGAACATTTGTTTCTAAACACAAACATTTACGTAGAGGCTTGAACTGCGTAAATCTGACAGATGAGCCTTCTGTGTCAAGTTTTTAAGTGTTTCGGAAGGTTGTAGCACATATACTCAGCGCAGCACTTGGAAAACCTGCCCGCTGTGCCCGTTCTGTTAGCAGGAGGAATTCAGGACTTTTCACTATTATGTCATGTGTAAGAGACAGAGATTGCGGTGAATTTCAGTTGCTATAGAAACAAGCTCAATGGAACGGGTTACACGCAACGATCCAAAAAAACCTTGAAGAAAAAGTTTGATTTCTCCCCAACTATTCTTTTGTTAAATTACAGCCCAAACTCCTTTCTTGATGACGTTATGGTACATAGAACATCCGCTCTGACATATTTGGCGAAAAAAATTTCTTTTTACTGCTGTGGTCGAGACCTGAAGTTTCTTCTCTAAACTTGTGGATGTCTGAAGTGTTTACATTTCTCCCACTGGAAAAACTGAGATTTAATTTGCATGTCAATTCTGACGAATGCTGGAATATGTGATCATGAGAATGTGCTGCATGATCATACCTGTGATAAACTGTAACCTTTTGACCCTGAGCCCTCGCTTTATCTATGTGGACTTATCGATTTTTCTTGGTGTTCCAGTTGTATTGCCATGGTTTCGTCTGGGAAGGAGAAGGCGGACTCAATTGCGGAGCGCGCAGGAATTTATTCAGGGGCTAGACAGGAGCCGTAGTCAGGGACAGGCTTGGGTCTTCGGACCGCAAACGTCGTACAACAGGAAATCCAGAATCGTGGTCGGTGAACACAGGCGATAGGTCAAAACACGAGTAAACTGATCAGGTCACGGAAAGGGAAGGGGTTTCGGGAGGTGGAACGAGGAGCAGGAGCGACGGATAAGCCGACTCGGGATGAGTGAGCAGTTGGCGAATAAGGTTCCGCATCCTTCTACGTTCGCTTCTGCCTTATATCCTGCCCGGTCCCAGGTGTAGCTGGTTATGCCGATGGTGTGGGCGTGGCATGTATGATGTTTTGACCCTGTGCTGTCTATAAAACCAGTATAAAAAAATCTGTTATATACTTCATTATGAATTTAAACATGTGCAGGTACAGTATTTTCAAAAAATATGGTGTCATTATTCACAAAAATAGCACAATATTTTTGCTCTTATTAATGGCTCTTATTTCAAGAGAAGAAAACTTAAAATGTGAGATAACCCCAAATCATAACTTTGCCCAGAGAGAGTAGACATTACTTAATTTGTTAACTGGAATGAACCAAACTCTAAATTAAAACAAACTTCCCCCAAAATTTTTGACAGGGTTTCTAGCTAAACACATTTGATGGCATTATCCGTTCAAAACTCCTCAGGATCTGTGTGCAGCATCCCAGTGAAATGATTTCAGCCCAGTGCAGTGATTTGTTCTCAGTGAAGTGATTTCATCCCACTGTAGTGATTTGGTCTCAGTGAAGTGATTTCATCCCAGCGCAGTGAATTCATCCCAGTGCAGTGATTTGGTCTCAGTGAAGTGATTTCATCCCAGTGCAGTGATTTTGTCTCAGTGAATGATTTCATCCAAGTGAAGTGATTTCGTCCCAGTGCAGTGATTTGGTCTCAGTGAAGTGATTTCATCCCAGTGTAGTGATTTGGTCTCAGTGAAGTGATTTGGTCTCAGTGAAGTGATTTCATCCCAGTGCAGTGAATTCATCCCAGTGCAATGATTTCATCCCAGTGAAGTGATTTGGTCTCAGTGAAGTGATTTCATCCCAGTGTAGTGATTTGGTCTCAGTGAAGTGATTTCATCCCAGTGTAGTGATTTGGTCTCAGTGAAGTGATTTCATCCCAGTGTAGTGATTTCATCCCAGTGAAGTGATTTGGTCTCAGTGAAGTGATTTCATCCCAGCGTACTGATTTCAAGCCAGTGCAGTGATTTCATCCCAGTGCAATGATTTCATCCCAGTGAAGTGATTTTGTGGCAAGTGATCTTATCCCAGTGAAGGGATTTTATCTCAGTGAGGTACAATAATTTCATTGCAGTGAAGTAAGTGATTTCAACCCATCAATGTGATTTTGCTGGGTTGAAAATGATGAAGTGCATCATTTCACTAACAATCTTCTTTTGACACAAGTGACTTGAATTTACGACTGACCTTTGGGGAGGAACGGTGAGGGGTGGGGGGTGGGGGGACAGAGACAATTAGAGAAGAAAAGGGAGGAGTTTTAACCCATTAACCTTTGGCCCTGGAACATTTTACGTTTCCATTACAAAGTATCTCTAACTGATTTAATAAAACGTAGCTCTGGGAGAGGAGAGAGCAGTTTCAACTTCTCTGTACACATCCGTAAACAGAGACGGCCTTCGGCACGATGCAACTTGGTCTACGAGGGTCCGCATTAATGGCTTCTTTGCTGCGGTGCGGCACTTTGCTTTCACCGCGGCTTCCCTTTTCATAGACGAGTGGCCATAGTCTGAATTCTTCTCCAACAAGGAGATGCGCAGCCCAGTTTCATGCTCTCCTAATGAAACGCCCTGGAGCAAATCGCATTTCTCATCTCTATAAACCACTGAGCGCAACTTGGATTTTAAACAGAATTAGGACAAAAGGTGAAAAAGATGGAAAATTCCCATAAGACTGCTTACTCACTAATGCTTTGGCAGGCAGTTGGTATATAAAGCTTTCTAGCACATTCCGCTCCACCACCTGCTATGGCAAGTGTATGTTGGCTTGTTCTTCACCTCTGAATAAGAATGGGGGCGTCGAGCCTGTTGTGCCTTGTTTTTCCAAGCGTGCTTTTCTTTTATTAAAATGCTCAGACAGCCACTTAGTTTTACTTTTTAATTCATCGCTTCGCTGAACGCAACTGTTTAACTATGAAACGTTTATTATGTTTACAAAACATAATCGGCTTTGCTTGCTTCTGTGTCTTAAACGGGTTTAACTCGGCCCGACGCAGCCAGGGTGTAAGATTTGGGTTCAGTTGCAAGAAATCACAAGTTACTACAACGGTTAAAAGTTCAAAGAGATCATGCAGGATGTGAAAACACAGTTTGAAGAAAAGGAGCATATTGTGAGAGGTGTTTGATTGTTGGTGTATTGGATTTCAAAGTTTTTTTGGAATTATTGGATTATTATTATTTACATTTATTTATCAGACACTTTCCTCCAAAGCGACTTCCAATGAACTCTATGTAACGTTATGAGCCCACACACCTTATTCACCGCGGTGACTTACACTGCTAGATACACTACTTACACTGGGTCACTCATCCATACATCAGTGGAACACACACTCTCTCTCTCTGTCACTCACACACTGTGGGTGAACCTGACCAGCATGTCTGTGGACTGTGGGAGGAAACCAGAGCACCCAGCAGAAACCCCTGCAAACACAGGGAGAACATGCAAACTCCACACACACTGAGTGGGATTCAAACCCACATCCTCTTGCACCACCCAGGTGCTGTGAGATAGCAGCGCTACTTGCTGTGCCACCCTGTATCATAGATATATATATAGTAGCACTTTGGAAATGATCACAGCGCTATAGAAATTAATAAATAAATGGGCTTCACCGAACTCTTCAGTGGTGTAATTAGTCCAATTTGCTGAAAATATAGCTCATTTCAAAGCACAAAGGAGAATTTATGGTTCTCAAGTCAAAACCAGCCTCTGCACATTTTATTCTTCTTTGGCCTTTTATTACATTACTTAAATGACAATTATTATGGTGCAGTGACGTAAAAAGTGAACGTTTTCTGAAAGTAATGATGCAGCTCTTAAAGAAATCATTTGGGAGAACATGCAAACTCCACACAGACTGAACGGGGGTCAAACCCACAGCAGCACTATTTGCTATGCCACCCTTTTATTATTACTACAATAAAAGTAATTAAAATGTAATTAGGAAGATGAAGTTGCAATCTTTATTGACAGAAATTTTTGAACACCCGCGTCTTCAAAAATGCTTCTTTCTGTTCATTGTACAGCCCATGGTACAGTACTGGAATCGCACCATGGTACACTGCGTGTACTCTGTCTGTAATGGTGCTGCCCCCTGGTGGCCACTAGAGCAGCTGCACGCAGGAGCGCTCCGCAAAAGGGAACTGAGTCCTCAATCAGAAACAAATGAAAACAGGACTGGACAACATTGGACAAGTTTTGCTTGCTCTTCCTTTCACCATGAGAACTGTGAGGGATGCGAGCAAAGTTTTTAGGCCTTTGACAAATTCTCCTGTTTTTCATCTGCGTGCACATCAACATTCATCTCACGCTTTTCTCCGAAGCAGCTTACACTGCCGACCTACCAACATCTACTTACCCATTTTACACATCTGGGTAATTTTACTAGAGCAATGCAGGGCAAGTACCTTTCTCGAGGGTACTACAGCTGGAGGTGGAATCAGACCTGTGACCTTTGGGGTTGATGGCATCAGCTCTAACCACCTAGTGCCCAATGCCCAAAGGTGCACGAGATGCAGCTGCTGAAGGAATGGATGTAATGGACACGTGAAGAAGACCGAGATGTGATCTGCAAAGTTGCGGTGATGTCAACAGTCGAGTCGGCTCTCCAGCCTGACCTCTTTAATACTCCAGCAGCGAAATGTACAGCGAACCCTTCAGCAGGAACTGAGCAGAAACCGAGAGCTTCGCCCGTTTGTTTGCAGGCCTTTTGTTTTATTTTTCGCCATTGCTACTGAAAATGCCTCTGCTAGTCACACATATATACAGTACATGGCTCTAAAGTGGGAAACTGCGCACAAGCAAAGAGTGAAATTGCAGAAAATGGGCAATAGTCTCACCCTTCATTACACAGACGGACTGGGAGCGCTCAATTAAACGGCTAAAGACGTTGCTCAAATGACTAAAAATAAAAACAGCATAAAACCCGCAGGGACGTTATGATGTTTTCTTGGGATTATAAGATAATTTTGCCAGAAAGAGTTGAAAAATGCCCGATTAAATCATGAAAGCTACAATGAACGGCCCTGTCACTCAGTGGGACAAGGGTCAGCGCTGGACACTGAACATCACAGCTAATTACTGTACACTAATAAGAATGAAAAAAAATCACTTACAATCACTGTCATTAAACGCTCGTCCTTGCCAGGGTCACAGTGGTCTGGAGCCCATCCTGGAATCATTGTGTGTTCGCAAAGGAGGGGTTACTCAGTGTATTGGATGGTAGCCCATAACATAAAAAAGAAATATTATATATGAAATATAATATTACAATATTTTATATACAATAATATAATATTATGAATATTATAACTGTCTAATAGATAAATGATTAAAACGAAATAATTTATCATGTTACTTTTATTGGGCCTTTTTCGCTATTGATTTATTTTTGGTTAATGTCCTCCAGAGAAAGAAGAAGGAAACGAAGGATGTGTCAAGAACAGCAGTCGCTGTCTCTGAGAACTGAGTGGGTTGTTCTACCATTTTTTCTACAGTTTTCAGCCCCGCAAAACAAGGTAAATTCGCTAAATATGACTGAAAGGGCCTGAGAAAATAATTCAGTGCCTCATCATGCAAGGCAATTCAGGTCTTTTTGCTTTTCTGAGGATCTAACAGATGGTGCTGCTGTGATTTAAGTTGCCTCCTTTAGCATAAAGTGGAAAGAAACAAGCAAAATTTTCTTAAGAATCACACATCTGCAACTATGTCTCTCTTTCTCCTAAAGCAATGAACACATTGCATTTTCTATGACATGTACATCGCTTTGGAGAAAAGTGTCCGATAAATGAATGAATGTAAATGCAAATGTAGACCCAAAGGTTGCAGGTTCAAATCCCACCTCCAGCTGTAGTGCCCTGGAGCAAGTTACTTACCCTAAATTACTCCAGTAAAGTTGCCCTGTTGTACAAATGGGTAAATAACTGTAGGTAACCGAACACTGTCAGTCACTTTGGAGAAACGCATGAGCGCCATGCAGATCTGAGTTTGGCACTCATGATGTAACACTTCTCGCCATAAACTAATACACATATGCGCACGCTGCGGCTCGCTACATCACTGTGGTTTTTTGAGCCCGCTTTCGCAATGCCCCCTGCGGGGTCACAAAATGTCGAGCGGAAAACGACTGAAGGCCCTGAGTCAGAAATGTGACTCATGACCAAAAGGGTAAGAGGTTTACAGGCGGAACAGGACCGTTACCCATCATCCACGGCAGCTTTTACGTTCTTTATCATTAAGGCTCAACATGTCAGCGTTCTACCATAGTAAAGGCAACGGTGCCTGTTTACCTGGAATTTTTATGAAAAACTGCTTGATAAATAAAGAGGTTGGAATTAGCTGGTTTTATTCTGAGTTTGCACCTAAGGAAAGGTATATTATTAATTTATTCTTCCACGTGAGAAGGAGGGAGGTGTGATGGACCATTAAATACCTTTGCGTTCCAGCCTGGACGACATGGATGTGTTTTCCGGAGTCTCGGCTGAAACTCCCTTAGACTTTCTCATCATGGTAAAAAAAGACAGGATTGAAGTAAAATGTGTCACAACAAGGGTTCTGCTACTGCTGTGCTCCTTTACTGTAACACATTAGAGTGATTCACCGCGGTGAAGGGAGGCTCTCAAGTTGTGGCGCCATGGACGGCTTTCCTCCCGAGTCCTTCTGACCTCCTCGTACTGAGACCGAGACTGTCGACCTGCGGAAGTGACATCATCTACATCATCTCCCGTCATGCTCTGTGGACGGGGCACTCGGTCGGTGGTGGCAGACCTGTGATTTCAGTCTGAAAGGCTGCTAGTGACATATAGTTTCTGATCCCTGTAAAGGACTGGCACCTTGTGTGTGCTGGAGCCGTCCTCTGCTCATGGGATAGACCCTGGACCCTCACTGGAGAAGTGGTTAAAGATCATGGATGGATGGCTGAGTGGATGATGGATGGATGGATGGATGGATGGATCTCTTTTCTGATCCGGTAAAAACATGTATTGCACTCTTTTCGTAATAAAGACGCAAAACCATAATAGTTTGTTTTGTTAGTTTAATGTTGTGGAAATTTACACCAGGTTTTACTTACTTCCATTTTTTCCCTCCAGTTAGTTATCATCCCAAATCTTCTTTTTCCTCATGTACAAACAGACCAAGAACATCTGCGATGGGGTTTGTCATTTTCTCGGCATTGACGTCTAACGATACTTCACAAATATTTTTCATCACTGCGACCCAAACCCTAAAACACCCAGAGACAGTAACATGTACCGTGTTTAAAGACCCAACTGTTACATGAGGTGTAAGTATTACATTTGGACTTAAGTTGCGCGTCACGCTGGACGTGTTTCTCTGAAATGCAGGCTGTGGCTTAATAAACTGAGGACTGATGGCGTCTCAGCATTTTGAAAGTCGGCACGTTGACCTTTACTCATTACAGTGAGTAGCGTTGCTGTATTGCAGCACCTGGGGGTTACCAGAGGACTTGGGTTCGACCCCCTGCTCAGTGTGTGTGCAGTTGGCATGTTCTCCCCATGTCTACGTGGGTTTCCACCGGGTGCTCTGGTTTCCTCCCACAATCCAAAGACTTGCTGTTCGGTGGATTGGTGACTCTGGAATCACCCATAGTGTGTTTCACTGGTACATGGACGAGTGATTCCTTACAAATAAGATATTACTGCACAGCGTTCATTGGGCGTCACTTTGGAGAAGAGTGTTTGCTAAACGAATAAATCAATGAGCAAGTCAATTTCGGAATGAAAAAAGAGGAATCTGTTACATGCACTTGCTTATCAGCATGACAACTGTGTCATATTATTTGTTAAGGAAAAAACTTACTTATCCAGTGTGGGAAGTGAAACCAGCTGGAACACAAGGAGAGCTGAAGCTGAACGGGCAGCGAGAGACGCGAAAGGAAGCCGGAGGAAGTCACGTGCGCACAAGAAGTGTGACGATGGTGCGCTCGCTCTGTCTGCGTGTGTGTGTGTGTGTGTGTGTGTGTGTGTGTGTGTGTGTGTGTGTGTGTGTGTGTGAGGCTGCAGGTCCCTGCGCAGTTGCGCTGGACTCCTGTATGTGTGCATCGCTGCACCATGATCACGTACCACAGGTACATCTCGCTCTGGTCTCTCTTCTGCTGCACTTGGGGTAAGATATTTCCTCAATGATCACTGTCAATAAGAAATCAAAAAGATCATCTAATCTTGAACACTGATGGAAACAGATGTCTTTAGAGTGAAAATGTTTTTGACTGTACTCACATTGTAAACCAAACCTGGCTATGGAACTAGTGGCACTGGGGTGAACCGAGGGCGCTCGGTAGCGTCGTGACTGGAGCCGCTACCTCTGGGCTTGAAGGCTGCAGGTTTGAATCTGATCTCCAACTGGAAAAGCTCTACAAACAGCTAAGTCGTAAGGCTCCTTGGAGGAAAGTGTCAGCTAAATAGATAAGTGTAACTGATATGTCGAAGGTCGTAAACAGTGCAAACGTGTGTTCTGTCACACACCGCAGAGATGATTCAAATTGTTTCACAACGGCTTTATTCCGAGAACATGTGTCGAGGGATGAATACGTGAGCTAACAGCTGGTTTCTTGTCTCAAAGCTCACATTAAAAGAGAAGTTCCACGACCTGGACTGGATCAGAACATGTGGCCAAAGAGCTCATTTTCGCTCATCTCTCCCTCCCTCCCCCACTTTCACGTTCCCAGCAAGCAGCGGCCATGCAGTGACGGTCCGCACGCTTGTTGGACAGAGCGTCACGCTGCCGTGTTCCTACGACGTAGCGTACCACGGGCCGCTGCACATCTGCTGGGGGAGAGGTGAAATACCCATCAACGGCTGTAACCATCAGATCATCGAGACAGACGGGTATAAAGTGAAGCGGAGAGTATCGGACCGATACCAGCTTTTCGGGGACCTGGCGAAGGGCGACGTCTCCTTAACCATTGTCGATGCTAACGAGAGAGACGGCGGGAAATACGGTTGCCGCGTAGAAATACATGGATTGTTCAACGATGAGAAAAAAACTGTTGACCTGATAGTTGAGAAGAGTAAGTGACACATATTTTCTACTAAAGTCCTTTCCTCGGCACCAAATGCAAACTTCTCTCTTCGCTTGGGTGCGGGTTCGAATCCGGCTCAGTCCGTGCGGAGTTTCCGCGCCCTCCTTGTGTTTCTGTGGGTTTCCTCCGGGTGCTCTGGTTTCCTCCCACATGCATTTCAGGTGAACTGGGAATCAAAACTGCTTTTTTGCACGTGGCAAAGTGCGTTTGTGTACGTCTATGCGGTGGAGCGGTGTCCTGTCCAGGTTGTGCTGTGGGCGGCCTCGTTGCCCCGTGTTTCTGGAAGAGGCTCCGAACCACCAGTGTGGAGGGAAACTGAGCTGAGCACACAGACCGGGCAGGACCTGCACCTACTCGTACCGCCCAAACAGCAGTGCTGCCCGCTGCACCACTGTGCCACCTGCAAACGCAGCTCATCATGTAATAATCCTGCACTCATTGGGAGGATGTGAACTGACGGGGGTGACAGTGTGTCCGCAGCGGTTGAGCCCCGCCGAGCCGCAACGCCACAAACCCCAGAGCAAACACTCCCCGCCCTTTCAATTCATGTCACCTGGTTATTTTGAGCACATTTTTTTTTTTTTTTTTTTTTTTTACAAAAATACAGGTTCTGATCCATGAAGGGTGTCATGGACAGAACTCCATACTAACAGAAGCTCAGTTTTCGTATAAACGGCACCAACGCTGCCCTGTTGTTCCTTTCTGTCCCCCGTTGCTGCAATTCGACCGCGTGTGACCAGCAGAGGAGCCCACGACGACGACGACGACCGGTTCGCCATCCACCACGTGTGCAGCAGTGACGACGCAACGGACCACAAGTGCTCCAACACAGTGTACAAACCTATGTTCTCATCACACCATTCTTGGGCAATTCATGTAGTATTTAAAATACAAATTTTTGAAACTCAGTTATTTATATATTAAATAAACACATAACCGAAGGAAGGAACATATATATATACATATATAGATATACATACATAAATTCCTTCCTTCGGCTGTAAATAAATAACTGATCTGTATATATACAGTTTATATATACATAAAAGTTATTTATATATATAAAAGTTATTTTTTTATTTTGTTCATATTTATTAAATACATTTTCTATACTTATTAGCAGTGTAACACATGTTTAACCTCTCTGCAGGTCATGAGGACGTTAATGTAACAGAAATCAGCGACGGCAAGAAAAATGGAGAAAATGTCGTGAGTGAACAAAACCCGACACAATAACATAAGTAACATAAAAGCAAGACGAGACTTTTGACGTTTGTTGACATCACGTCGTCCGTTGCTATGACACAAAAGCCCTACGTGAGAATAGTTACGGAAATTGTTGTAGCAATTTGTCCATGTATAGCACCAGTCAAAAGTTTGAGTACGGGGGGGGGCGACTCTGGTGCGGGATGAACTGGGCAGAAGTGTGAAAGCGGAGCAGCCCGCATGGGTTCCACGCCTCTGGGAACTGCTGCGGACGAGCCTGGAGGACGTGCGGGCGGTTTCCCGGCTCGGATCCGTTCGCCGAAGGCCTCGTTTCCGGCGGACGTCCCCACACGCTCGTGTGGTGCCGCACACAATATTGTAAATGAACGTATCTGCGTTTTTTTTTTTCCTGCAGCTTCTACATCCCTTGGAAGTTCTCAGATGCTTACAGCTCTCACTTGTGTGTGCAGATGATCAGGCTCCATCCTGTTGTGATAGCGATAACCGCGGTGTTGCTCGTGGCGGCGGCCGCCGTGCTCCTCCTGCTCCTTACGTGTAAGTCCTCGACGATGTACCCTGCGGGAGGAGAAAACCGTTGCAGCTACACGAAAACACAGAGCAAAAATCAGTGCAACGCTGTGTTCTGCTTTTTCCGGCAAATCCATTCTTCTCTGAATGTCTTCTGATTCCTTCTCGTTCCATAAGGGAACCGATGTCGAAAAAGAGGAACGGCTTCTGGAGTGTAAGTATCATGAGGTTTCCACGCTTTCGCTTTTATGTCCCCAAAAACGAATAAACAGATCGTCTCCGCTCTGGACACGCTCGGGGTGTGCGCGCTGTCTGCCGAGGCCTTGCGAGGGTCCTGAAATGTCGAAGCGGTTCTCCACGAGTGACTCGCTGTTTCCAAACTCTGACTCATCACTCAACGTTTTCTCGCACACATATGGTGTCCCTTCTGCTTAACGCAGACGGTTAGATACACGTTGCAGGGATTCCTTTGTGGTTTTTCTTGGTTTTCTCCCTTCAGATTTCAACATTTCATTGAATCACTCAGCTGCTGTCTTATTAGTCGTTTCGCAGTTTTACGCTCTTTGCACATGTGGGCGTGAGCAGAGCGGTCGAGTTCGTCTCAATCGGCGATACGACGGAAACTTCTCCGGAATGAAAGCAGGAGTCGCCGAGACACGGCTTGGGTGCCTTTCCCGGTCCTCTGGTCCTACATTCATCTTTCAATCTGTCCTTCTACCAGGACCGAGCAGTATGACAATACGTCCGTCTACGTGAACCTGGGCACCAGTCTTGGGTTGAACATCGAGGAGATGACCGTCGAAAACATCTACGAGTGCGACAGCTCCAACCAGTACGAGTTCTGTCCCTGAGATCCCACCACGCAGGGGGTGCAGCCACAACTCGAAAGTGCCCGGATGATCCTAAAGTCTTTTTTGGACTGAGACACTGCACTTTATGGTGACTGGAATGTGTATGAAAATGAGGGAGGCCGGAGAGGCTGGACAATAGGACAGAAGCTTCTTTCACGGCGCCCACCTCTCCGTGTCCACTGAATGTTGTCATTGATGGACTTCTCTTACTGCGTTTTACCGCATATCGGGAGACGCGTGTCCGTCGCCTCTCGTTACTGAGAGCAGTGTTTATGTGCAGAAATGCTGGTGAGCAATTTTGAAGCCATGCCAAAATTAAAACGGTGTAAAATTTTGTACGTTGTTGAGGCAGAGGGCACTTGCAAAATTGCAGAAAGTCATGGAGTAACTGGAAAACAATTGAGTGAATGACTTGCAAAGTTTCCAGATAAACACTTTATGAATTCATAAAAATTTCACGAGGCCGTTTGCATTTTTTTTTCATTTTTACATGCAGCATTACATACATCTGCTGTATACAGTAGTGCTATATTCAGGCAAGTAGGCAACTGCATAATTACTACACGTACAAAATAACAACATAGATAGCAAGGTAGTGACTTGTATACAATTTCAACTTGTGAGACTAAAATTTCAAACGATATATGTATATATAATGTTTTATATGTATTTCTCCATATAGATATATAATATATAAATATATATATACATGATCTGAATAAATATATAATTACATACACAGAAATAAATTCATATACATACACTTGTTATGACAAAAGATAAAAATGCATTATTTTATACACGTTTTTTTTATCATCACAGTTACATGTGTATGTATACATATATTTATACATTTATTACATTTTTATGTAATGCATATATGAGGCAGCTAGGGAACAGCTGGTAGTGTAGTGGTAAGAGCTGCTACTTTTGAACTCAAAGGTCATAGGTTCAGATCTCATCTCTGACTATAGCACCATTCAGCAATGTGCTTGCCCTAAATTTCCCCAGTAAATTAACCCAACTGTATAAATAGGTAAATAGTTGTAAGCAGGTAAACAGTGTAAGTTGCTTTGGAAAAAAGCATCTGCTAAATAAATAAATGTAAATTCATGTAAAGATGTATAAGTGAATGAATGCTGGTGTTTAATGTAAAGAACTGCAGGACTATGGGACTGACTCCCGTGCTTCTCAGCTCTACTAGCAGAAAGCTGAGTGAAAAGACCAGCTCTCGTGGGATCTTGACCCACGGTGACATTCTGTTAACAGTGACAGATGGTAAACACAAGAAAACCCACCAGGCTCGCTCCGTTAACAAAGGCTCCTTTCTCCGAGCCCCCCCGCCGAGTTACGGGAAGGGTTAAAGAGCTCCCCTCGGATGCTCTGACTAACAATGTCACAGTCATGGGCGGTAAAACAGTGGCCTATTGAGGCCCGAGCGCGGCTGAGGAGGAGTGAGCGCAGCGAGCCACCAGGCAGGGCTGTCCGCACCGCAGATCTGCTTCCTCGACGGGATGGCTGTCAGCGCAACTCTGCTTCGGCTGCGCTGGACCCTCTTCTGTGCGATGGCAGGCAAGGAAAACAGACGAAGCTGGCCCACCAGGCTTATCTGTAGTCGTGGTTACACAGTTCGGACATGTGCTCCGTACATCATCACACAATTGCACAGCAGCACTGTCGCGCTGAGGACCGTACGACCGAACCTGATGCAGCCGCTTGGGTTTTACCACGACTGCAGGTGTTATTTCCTCACGATTTCTCAGCAGGAAACAGTCGTCGTGAAAGCCGTACAAGACGATGAAATGAACTAATCACAAAGGCTGCCATGATCATAAGGAAGGCTCAGAATGCATCGTTCTTCCTACTAAACTCGTTGGCTTTGGAGGCATTTATTTCTCAACAAAAAGACCGTTAACTATACTCATCATTGCTGTTGAATTTTCGTCTCTTTATGGTTCCACTTTTCCGTTTTCCCATTTCGTTTCTAGAGGTATCTTGTCTCCTCCAGAACGAAGCTCGAGGGGTATCTGAAGAAGCTAGACAATGAGGTGTCCAGACAATAAGAAGTGATTCAAGGCCCTAACTGTCCTTCTTTCCGACAGTGACCCGGTCAGTGGCGAAGTCCGAAACGGTGACAGAGGGAGACTCTGTCCTGCTGTCTTGCCGCTACTCGGTGAAGCGATACGGTGTGAGCAACGTGTGCTGGGGGCGTAGCTGCGGGACGCTCTGGTGCAACGGGATCCTGGCTCAGGCCGACGGCAGCGGTGTCATCTCCAAGGTTTCAGACCACTACCGCTTTGCTGGTGACGTCCTTGCTGGAGAAATGGACCTCCACATACCGAAAGTGACCCTCAGGGACAGTGGACAGTACTGCTGCAGGGTGGACATTGATGGCTACTTCAATGACAAGAAGGTATCCTACACACTGAGAGTTGTGAAAGGCAAGTGGAATTCAATTTCTTGCAGTTGCTTCTAATACGGGGTCAAATATAAATGTAATTTTTCACACATCAGAGAGCAGGGCCATCACTGAGGTTTACTTCTGATCAAGAATAGACAATGAGCCAAAAAATGATCTTGAAGAATTTGTCGTAAGGAAAATAGATTAACATCTGTGTCATCCTAAATCACATAAAATTACTAGAATATTAATAATACAAAACTAGTGCTGTCGTGGCACATGAAGCCTCAATTAAGGTAACATAAAATACAGAAAATCAATCCATCCTGTCAGTGGTCTATTTTCGGTAGTTCGATTAGGGCTGCAGTGATCTGGGGCCAGTCCTGGAAACAGGATACCCTCAGGCACCCTCAGATATGCTCGGAATACCCTCGGATACCCTCAGGTACCCTCAGGATACTGTCGGGATACCATCAGGTACCCTCAAGATACACCTGGATGCTCTCGGGATACCCTCAGGTACCCTCAAGACACTCTTGGGATACCATCAGGACACCTTTAGGATAGACTCAGGGTACCCTGAGGACTTTGGCCCATTATAGAAGACGCACACTTACCCGACAATCATTATCTGATACTGTAATAAGTAAAATGTAAATGGCAACTTTTATATTTCCCATGGTAGCCTAAATGTACCACTAGCTACAGTATCTTTGAGCTGAGGAACAACCTACTGAAGTGAGTTCTAAGAAGCTTCCGTCTTTCTCCCTTCTTCCATGATGAAGAAGAAATGAGATCTAGGATGTAAGCAAAGGAGGTAAAGGAGGTGAACTGCTTGGAAAATGACGAAGGGGTTCATTGTTCTCACTGCGACTGTAACCAACCAGTGTTGCACTGTATACTGTCACCTGGATACGGATAACGTCCCATGGAGCTGATGGATTCATTAACGTCTTTCAGCGGTTTACTTTGCCCCAAGTGATTTGCCACATAGATGATAATCCATGAGGGATTATTTCAAATGCTCTCAGTTGGGTGAAAAGTGACAGCATCAGTTTTAGCTCGTGAGCTGGACCAGCTTCACTGTGCTTTGCCTTCCTTGCTGCAGGAAAAATTCAGCTTTAACAACTAGACAAAGTGTCCCAGTTGACCAGGTAAGGGGACCCGGAGGCAGGATGTACAGTCAGAGGGACACTGTTGAGGTCTTTGGTCTAATGTGTGTTCAGAGTTCAACACATGGACAATGGCTCATGTTGCTCAACAGAAGGTGACCTCTGTAGAGCTACAGAGGGATTCAAACCTGTGACCTTTGGTTTCAAAGGAACAGCTCGGACGAGTACGCTACCAGCTATCCCTACGAACAAGACATTTGTTGACAGTTACATGTCCTGTAGGTACCTACAGGTATTCACCCGTTCACATAGCTGAGCCATTTTTACGGGAGCAAATTGAGGTAAGTACCTTACTCAAGGGCATGACAGCTAGGGGTGGGATTCAAACCTATCGCCGTTGGGTGAAAAAGGCAGCTGCTATAACCACCGCACTACCAACAACTTGTGATGTACAGTAATAAAGGATGATTTCTAATTGGTCTGAGGAAGTGTTTCCTCCTGAATTGATGTTTTTTTAAGGTCATCATTTTTTTCCAGCTCCGGTAGTGACGGCGCTCTCTGTGGCCACCGATGCCTATGTGACAGAACGAGCTCCTCCCACAGGTCAGTGTAAAAGCTCTGTTTTTCTCTACAGCCATGCCTGCCGCTCTGCATTTCACCAAAGACATGCCTTTTGCCGTCAGCTGGACCATCTCGGGTCTCTCTTTTGCGCACAAATCGTTTCCGAAGGAAGGCGCCAGGGAAATTTGTGCGGCATTTTCCCCGGCCGGAGCGCCTTTCTGTTTTACAACTCAAACGTTTTCTGTGCACAGAAGCAACGGGAGAGTCACAGATGTAAAAAGTCACCACTTCGCATTCCAGACGGCTCACAGGAAGTCTGATCGAGCCTGTGGTCGGGGGGCGGGGGGTCCTTCCACTTCTCTAGTTTCTGGTGACTAGTGAGCCTGACTGCGGGTGCAAAAACTGCATCACGGGTCGCCTGGCAGAGCTGAGGTGAAGCGGCTTTTGGCAAGAGCGCCTCGGCCGTACCCAGAGTTTCGGTTCACATCAATGGTTCGCTCTCGATTGCCGAAAACACGGTGAATCAACTCCCCCCCACCCCGTCCCCGCCGCTTCTGCATGACACATGCATGATGCTGTTATTTATGAAGAACTGCTCAAGTGCCAGATAGAAGCGAGCAGGTAGAGTAGCTCCACGGAAAGGAAAACATGGGTCAGAGTCTCTACTGCAGGTAGCGTGGCAACACAGCCCACCGCCATCGCCCATGTCTTTGAGGTCTGTCTCCGCAGAAGGGCGGCTGGGAATGGAGTCGTCGCTTCCGGAGGCCAAAAAATGGAACTCCAGCCCTTCCGCGTCTGGAGTGATTGTGAGCGTTCGTCGCACCGATCACTCGTTACTGTGTTCTGAGTTATGGACGTCGACTTTTGTTCGGTCTCGCTCCCCTCACCTCCCTGCTTTCCTCACACCCAGGAGGAGGACCCCCTTCCGGAACCTTCTCTCCGGATCAACGTCTCTGTGCTCTCGTTCTCCCTCAGTGTCCTCCTGCTGCTGCTGGCCCTCCTGGGGCTGCTGGCAGTCAAACGTAGGTGACTCGCTCTCTCATCCCTCTCCTCCACTAGCCTGTGGAGAAACACACACCGCAATGTCACCGCAGCTGTGAATCAGAGTGTGTAACGTGTGTGAAAGCCGCACTTGGCTTTGGGCGAATGACTGAACTCTCATCTGTGTCACTGCTCCAGGGGAGGTGCAGAAAAGACGCCTCGGAAAGGGAAGGTAAGCAGCGTGGAAGATCGTGCGCTCTCATTCCTGCACTGCACACACACGCTCGACGCGTGACGTCGCTCTGCGTATCTGTAGCCAGACACCTGTGGAGCCACCTCACATCATCCATGAGATCCAGACCAGAAAGCCGGTGGAGGAGAACATCTACACCCTAGACTGAGTCGGCACGGACCGTCACTCCTCCGGACAGAAGGCTTCGGGGTGGACGGTGCCTGAGTTTGTCTGCATGACCCTACATTCTGGAAAACGAAATCCCGAAGGTCGACTCACATCTTCCCGTCCAAAAATGTGTTTGATCAGGAGGAAGAATAATCATGGAAACCAAAGTTTCTCGTTTTCCCAGAAAAGTCTGTTAGCGTTTAAACCCTCATGAGTGTCGTCTAATTATTAGGAACTGTGTGTTTGTGTGTGTGTGTGTGTGCGCGTGCGTGCACTGACCAGTAACATTACTCGTTGTTATTTTGAATTAACATACGTTTTCTGGAAAGTTCTGGAAGCGAGACGAGAGGGAATGCAGCAGGTAACAAACGTGCTCAGGATGCAGCCTTGAATCAAAAGGCTATCAGTCCCACTAAATTTCCTGCGGCACCTTTGAAAAAGGATCTTTGCCCGAACTATAAATAAACAGGAGTGTAAATATTACTGTGAAATTCCGAAGCTCTTTAAGTAACTTTGGATAAAACGCATCTTCTTAACGACTGCGATCACATAACTGTAAAGTCAGATTGCTTATAATCGAACCCCTGTCCTGGGCAAAGGAATCGCTATGTCAGCTCACAGACAACACTGTGTCAACACCCAAAGGAGCAGCAGGTGGTGCGGTGGTTAAGGAACCAGAAGGTTGTTGATTCAAGGCCCGCTCTGCGCTACTGCTGCTGCATCCTTGAATGTAGTGTTTGTTCAGCTCCAAAAACACACTTCTGTGGATCAAACACTATGAATGAAAGCTTGATGTGAGCAGGAGACAATAACAGACACAGGATGACGAGCAAATAATGTTGTCTTACTCAAAGAAATTCTTTTCCGCATAATTAACAGTGTACATTATAATAAAACCATTTTTCACGTGGTTGTTGGTGCAATTCTAACACTTCGTGGAGACACTGACCTCTACAGCAATTTTGAAAGCATCCGATTCAGCCTCCTGTAGGTGATTTCAGACCGTTTGTTCCGCAGGTTTCGGCGCTTGTTCCCTTATAATAAATGTATCTGATGCGAAAATAACCAGCCGAGACATAAAGACTAAGAATAGCAAGGATTGCAAGACCACAAGAAGCTATAAATACATCGGCTATTTTTCCCCAATTTGTTCCAATTGCGAAACACGGAAACTGCAAGCAACACATTTGAAAACAAACGCGGATATATGACACTGAGTGCTGAAGGTTCAAACGGCCATGAAGCTGTTTGCACTTAATTTTCTTCGCTTAATGATGGCATTCAGTCTTTTTGCTCTCAAAGATATATATTTGTTAGAGGTTCGTAAAAGAAGAAAAGAAATAAATAACTAATGAGGCAGATGAACTATTTTTTTTGTGCAAAAACTTTGGAAAAAAAAAACACACATCACTGCAGTGTGTAGCGCTGGCGCCTCACGGTTCCTGGGCTGCGGGTGCCGACTTGGGCTCGAATCCATCTCAGCCTGTATGGAGTTTGTGTGTTCTCCCTGTGTCTGTGCTGGTTTCCTCTGGCTGCTCTGGTTTCCTCCCACAGTCCAAAGACAGCTTGTACGCTGCCTCGCACCCTACACCCCACTGCACTGAACAAGTGATTATTGATAATTGACGGATGTATGAAAACAGACAAATAGTGACACTGAGACATCACCGCCGTCACGAGCGTTTTGAGCGTCGTGTACAAGACTAATGATCTGTATTTAGGAAGAATACAGAAATATCTCAACCTTGCGGAATTAACAGCTACGCAGAGCAATAGCAGATCCTCTGGAGCAATTTATAACAATTTCACAGTTGAATCAATTTAACACTGCTATGCTCTTGTAACCAAAAATGCTTGTTGAAGAGATTTACGTTGGGGGTTGTTGTTTTGTTTTGTTTTGGGGGGTATGGCAGATTCAGCTGGTGCCCGCTATGTGGCGGGTCTTGGGTTTGAGCCCTACTTGGAGTGCCTTGTGATGGACCGGCGCACCGTCCTGGGTGTGTCCCCTCCCCCCTCGGCCTTCCGCCTTGCTTTACCTGGTTAGGCTCCGGCTTGCCGCAACCCCGCTCGGGAGAAGCGATGGTAGACGTGTGTGTGTGTGTGTTTTCTCCAAAGCGACTTCCAATGAACTCTATGTAGTGTTACCAGCCCACACACCTTATTCACTGCGGTGATTTACACTGCTAGATACACTACTTACACTGGGTCACTCATCCATACATCAGTGGAACACACACACTCTCTCTGTCACTCACACACTGTGGGGAAACCTGAACAGCATGTCTTTGGACTGTGGGAGGAAACCAGAGCAATCGGAGAACACACAAGGAGATCATGAAAACTCCACACAGACTGGGTGGGCATCAAACCCATGTCCTCTCGCGCCACCCAGCCGTGCTATTTGCTGTGCCACCATGCCACACAAACAAGGTGCTGACTCCTTCAATCGAAGAAGCGCCCTCCCTCTGTTATTACTCTCACCTGCTCTACACATTCAGACTATTTCTTCGTAGCCTTCGGCATCACCGGTAACGTGTGTCACAGAGTCCCGTAACCAGTCCAGCGACATAAAAGAGTCCGATAGAAAGCGTCGAGCGTCACGGGACACGCCACACACACACACACACGCTGGTGGCGCCCCAGTTAGACACACACTGGCTTCGCCACTGTTGCAGTGCAGCGCTACAGACAGTGGATGGAGACAGTGCTCTTAACATCTCACAGGAGAACCTGCCTCATGTCTCAGACCAAAACCTGAAACAGCAAGTCTGTATCTAATGTCTGTAAAGATAAGCCGCTGAATCTCTTCATAGATGTTTTGTATTGCATATATAAAAGAGTATTTTTGTAACAGAAAAGGAAAAGCACAATTTGCCAAATCCGCACACGGTGGGGGGTCTGTGTTCACGGCCCTGTGATTTACACTCATCTTTTATGCAGACCAACATGCTACAAATCAATCCAGTTGCTAAACCAACCCAATTCTTTTCTTTTCTAGTTCACAAAATTTGATAAGGTTCTCAATCATTGAAACTGGGGTATTGAACATGTTGCTGATCTTTGAAGAACATTTTTGCTTGTTAAAAAAAAAAAAACCATGTAAACCTGGTCACAGAAAATAGGAATCACAGCATTTAACACTTCTGCTGAATTCATGTTTTTATACATCTCATGATTCCACCTGCTTTGTCTGTATTGAAAAACTACCATGACTGAGACGCATTGCAAAATAATCAGCGTAAATGGACAACGTGTGTTTATTCACTCCTCCATTCAATGGACATGCTGTAAGGAGGCATCACCTTTGCCTGAACTCTACGCTGCGGTGTCAGCATTTCCTTAAAACTTGTGCACAGGTCAGAACAGCTTCCTGATGTAAAATATGTAAAAGATAATTTGTCACTAAAACCGAAACTGCATCGTTCACTTTGAATGGTTCATCTCCGTCTCAGAAACAGCGATATGGAGTTGTATACAGACTATACATGTTGCAGATCTTCCCCTTAAGACCAATAAATATGAAATGAACCCCGGATTCAGTCTGCTGTACATACATTTATATATACATGTATTCATTCATCAGACACTTTTCTCCGAAGCGACGAACATCTCATAGAAAATACAAAGTGTTCATTACATGAGCAGAAAGAGACACTTAGATGCAGACGTGTGATTCTTAAGTGCACTTAGTTTGTTTCTGTCCATCATTTGAACTGATGTCCATCACACGAGTAGCTGCATAAAACTTTATCTGAATATCAACGATTCCTGATCACCTTCTTAGTAATTTTTTTTTGAGATACATATAAACATTTGCGTTACATTACAGGAGTAGCTGCGTAAAGGTTTATCCGGGCATCATCTTAAATTTATACTGCATGAACGTTTACACCTTACGTGAACTTAAGAGATGATGGATGAAGTGAGTCTGGAAGAGGTGAGTTTTAAGACCCTTTGTAAATGTGGACAGGGATTCAGCAGTTCTGAGTGAGAGGGGGACGTCGTTCCAGCACAACGGAGCTGCATCTAAGTGTCTGTCTCTTCCTGCTAATGTAATGAACACATTGTATTTTCTATGAGATGTACGTCCCTTTGGAGAAAAGCATCTGCTAAATGAGAACATGTAAACGGAAATGGAAATATGTAAAGTCATATGCGCCCATGAATTAATTTGCCGCAGACAGGTATGTCGAGAACAAACACAGCAATGCAGATGAAGACACTGACAATGCATTGTGCAGCACGACTGACGTTTAATCTGCAAAGAAATGTATATTGTACAGTTACAGCTTTGTTCCTCGGCGCATCTGACACTTTTCATTCGCTCTGTCCTCGGCTGTTGTTTTTAATTTCAAGGAACGAAAGCGCTTCAAGGCTACGCCTGATTTACCTTCCCGCGTTCGAAATAAGTGACTCATTCCTTAGTCACACTAAAACAGAGTCATTCGTTTTTTTCGACGAGGGCCGCTGTGCCAAGGGATCGTCCCGGCGCATATTTCCGCAGCTCTTGTGTTTTTATGTCAACATCACAGTCGAGGTGATGTCACCCGCTCTCTCTCTGTTTACCTCGAACCCTTCCAGCCCACAACGGGCCTCGGAACGAGGAGGAAGTGACTCCACTCCTTTATTGTACTCCGTCTAATAGCAGTTCTTTGTTACCCCTTCTGAAAGGTCAGGGCTACGACATACGTCTAAGTGCAACAAAACGTAATAAAGCAGCAAAGGCAACAGAGCAGCAAAACTCTCATTAGACCATCTATTTCTACACACAAATATATTTGGAACTGCACACACCACATGTGGGAAAGACATTGTGTGGTGAAATCCAAATCAAGTATTTAACCCTTATGGTTCACACTGTATGTTACACTTCTTTTTCCCAGAAATTCTCACTCAGACTGTAGGCACTGAGAACAGCTGGTAGTGTAGTGGTTAGAGCAACTGTTATTTACATTTATTTATTTAGCAGACGCTTTTCTCCAAAGCAACTTCCATCTATGTAGTGTTATGAGCCCACACACCTTATTCACCGCGATGACTTACACTGCTAGATACACTACTTACACTGGGTCACTCATCCATACATCAGTGGAACACACACACACACACACACACACTATGGGTGAACCTGAACAGCATGTCTTTGGACTGTGGGAGGAAACCAGAGCACCCCGAGGAAACCCATGCAGACACGGGGAGAACATGCAAACTCCACACAAGCTGAGTGGGGATCGAACCTACATCCTCTCAGGCACTGTGAGACAGTAGCGCTATTCGCTGTGCCACTTGCAAACATGATGAGAATAATCTTTTTTTTCTTTTTTTTTTAAATATGGGATTTTATTATTCTTTATGCTAATACACGCACAGTCTACAAGCGCTTGTCCCAAGCAGGGTTGCAGTCTAACCTGGCAACACAGGGCACAAGGTCAAAGGAGGAGGGGACACACCTAGGATAGGATGCCAGCCCGTCACAGGGCACCCCAAGCTGGACTCGAACCCTAGACCCACCACAGAAAAGGCCCCGGCCACACCACGTCACACCACGTCATGTCACGCCACACCACACCACGCGACATCACGTTCTTTATGTTAGGCTTTGCAGAAATATATTTTCTTCATGTGATATAAATTACTGGATCACAGAAACTCTAATATTTAAAGGTCTGTGTGCTGCGACTTTATGAGGGTGAAGGGTATCTCTTTCAGGTGTCCAGATCCGAGAATCCTATTAATACTTTACTTAGCTGACGTCTTTATCCGAGGTGCCGTCTTGCTTCTGTGCAAATGGTTCTGATCTATGGAAAGAGGATGACACCAAACCTCTGGAATCCCAAACTGATACCAAGCCACGCACACATATATGCACGGACACACACACACACACACACACACTCAACTGAACACCATTCCACTATACTGTACCGACCAACTGTATTTTTTTGCTGCTAATTAGTATATTTAAATCTGTAGTATTAATTATTATATTGTAATATCTTTGGGGGGTGTGGTGGTGCAGTGGGTTGGACTGGATCCTGCTCTGCAGGGGGTCTGGGGTTCGAGTCCCGCTTGGGGTGCCTTGCAATGGACTGGCGTCCTGTCCTGGGTGTGTCCCTTCCCCCTCCGGCCTTACGCCCTGTGTTGCTGGGTAGGCTCTGGTTCTCTGCAACCCCATATAGGACAAGCAGTTCCGAAAACGTGTGTGTGTGTGTAATATCTTTTGTTTTTACTGTGTTTATTAATTACTGCACTGTCTTGTGCTGTTTGCACACGTCTTGCACACGTGCACTTTATGTACTCCTCTGTGGGCACCTTGTGTTGTTTCTACACCACAGTCCTGGAGGAGCGTTGTTTCGTCTCACTGTACACTGCACCAGCTGTATATGCTTGAAACGACAATAAAAGCTGTTTGGCTTGACTTGAAATAGTCTCGGCTCAAAAGGTGTCCAGATTCAGGCTGTCGATTACTTGTTTATCTATTTAGCCGACAGCTTCGTCCGAGGACACGCCGCGGTGCTTGTTGGTTACAGGGTGGCAATCATATGAAAGACATTGACGTTGAGGGTCTCGGGGAGCAGCCGGTGTTTAGGATCGGATTTCTGTCGATCAATGTTCTGCACAGCGAGCATCTCAGCGGTTAGATTATCTGCAGGATGAGCGTCTCGGCGGTTGAGACGTCCATACAGTCGGGATCTCGGCACTTTGTCTTTTCACTCAGCAAACCCCCCCCCCCCCCCCCCAAGGAGCTCCCGGTCCAGACAGATGTGAAGAGGTCCAAGCAGCTGCACGTGACTCGAGCGACAACGGCTGTGCGGGTCTCTACCTGGGACCCCCAGCTGACGGCAGACGTGAGGACATGTCCGGCCGGAGACGGGCCTCCCGGACCGACCTCTTCCCCTCCCGCAGCAGGGCCGAGGTACAAGGGCCCGATGAAAACGAGACCTTTTATGATCCACTTGAATATGGATCAAACCGAAGTATTCACAAGTTCCGTTCGCCTCTTTTCTTTTCTTCACGGGCGGAACTCGTCCTCCGAGCACCGCGGCTTTGTGTTCTCCCGGCACCTGCGGGTGAGACGCGAAGGACGCTTTGATCATGGGGAGAGACCGCGCGGCCGCCGCTCTTGCCTTCTCTCATTTCCACTTCTCCGCTTTTATGCTCTTTGCACATCTCACGAGTGGAAATCTGCGGAGTGAAATTATGCTGGTCTCAATTAGACGATGGAAGACGGATAAAAAGGATCTCGGGTACCTATCAGGACTGGGTAGTGGCAATCATTACTGCAGCTTTTCCTCTTTCACACCCAGGCTGTCGTTTGTCAGGGTCTCTGCTGAAGCTCCGCTGAAAACAATTGCATTAAAAAATTTATTGCCACGATTAAACTTAAATTAACTGGGCTTCGACTCTCAAGTCTGGAACATTAACCTCAGACGACGGTTCTTCACGCCTTCCTTCCTGTCTGGTTTCTTTCTTTTCCTTTTAATTTGTAAAATAATCTGTGATACTGAATAACTCTGGGCAGCTTCAGGACAAGTTTGTTGCTTTTTTGACGTTTCGCCATAATTTTCATTGCATACGACCCTGGTTAGTGACATCATCGTGTTAAGTAGCGTGTTTGGGATACGCAGTGAGAATGATGTATCCTATGTAAATATGAGCACTGGCTGCTCAGAGGAGTAAATGTTCACGTTTATTTATGTGATGATTTTCTCCAAAGCATCTTACAGTCATTTACCCATTCAGACTACTGGGTTAGGGTTGCTGGAGCAATTCTAGGGTAAGTACCTTACTCCAAGGTACTACAGCTGGGGACAGCCTCTAGTGTAGTGGTAAGACCAACTGCCTTTGAACCCGAGAGTCACAGGCTTGAGCCTTACCTCTGGCAGTAGTACCCCCTAACCAAGGTACTTACCCATAATTGCTCCGGTAAAAATCACCCAGCTAATAAATAAGTGTAACCTTAACATTCCAAGTTGCTTTGGAGAAACATGGAGCTGGAGCTCCAAGCTGCAAACTCTGGATCTAAAGGCAGCTGCTAGAACCACTATGCTACCAGTTGTCCCTGTAAGTCACTAGGTGGGGTCTGTACAAACAGTTCCTCCTTGTCTAACACCAGATTAATCTTCAGAGGGTAGAGGACCACCCAGCATTGTCTCTTTAAAGTGGGCAGGAGATCAATAAATACTCAAAATGATATATTTAATATATATTACCATTACGCGGTCACCATAAGTATGAGAGAGATGGCTTCATGGGTTCAGAGCCAATCTTCCCAGCAGGTAGGTAAGAGCTGGAAGGTGAACTCTGCTCATGGGGCCCTTTGCTTCACCCCAACTGGTTTAGTTCAAAACCCAGATGTACAAATGACTGAAACTGAAAGTCCTCTCAAATAAAACTGCTGGCTGAGCAGCAACATGGTAATGAAGTATTTCCTGCCAGCACAAATGGGACACAGACCTTCCACAAATAAACTACACCCATGCAAATGTCCCAGAAAACTGTTTGTAAATCAAGTTCTCATAAATTAAAATTAATTTAAATGTGAAAAATTTTCATTTGGAGCTGAAGGCTATTGAAAGGGGGTGTGGTGGCGCAGTGGGTTTGACCAGGGCCTGCTGTGTGAGGGTCTGGGGTTCGAGTCCTGCTTGGGGTGCCTTGCGGTGGACTGGTGTCGCGTCCTGGGTGTCTCCCCTCCCCCTCCAGCCTTGTGCCCTGTGCTCCTGGGTTTGGCTCCAGTTTGCCATGACCCCAAGTGGGACAGGCACTTGTAGACATTGTGTGTGTGTGTGTGTGTGTGTGTGTGTGTGTGTGTGTGAATGCTATTGAACTCACCCACTGAAAAAGTTTTTTAAATAATGGAATGTGTGACGGGGGTGTGGTGGTGCAGTGGGTTGGACCACGGTCCTGCTCTCTAGTGGGTCTGGGGTTCGAGTCCCACTTGGGGTGCCTTGCGATGGACTGGCGTCCCGTCCTGGGTGTGTCCCTTCCCCTTCCGGCCTTATGCCCTGTGTTACCGGGTAGGCTCCGGTTCCCTGTGACCCCGTATGGGACAAGCGGTTCTGAAAATGTGTGTGTGTGTGACAAGGATATTATTGTCCGGCTTGCAGCAAAACAATATACAACAATATAGAGCTTCTGGAGGCAAAGCATGCATGTGAAGGCTGCCTTGTAAAGAAATTTTCTGTCCATCGGGGTCCGCAGCCTGTATCAGGACTATGGGGCGAGAGGCAGGGTGGACCCTGGGCAGCACACCTGAAAGCAACACACATAGACACACACTGCAAGCAAGTTAGAGTCACCACTTCAGCCGAAACACATCATCAGACAGCGGGAGGAAACCAGAGCACGTAGAAGACACTCACCCAAACGCTTAGGGAACGTGGAAACAGACCAAGCAGAATCTGAACCCAAAGCACAGCAGCTGGGAGGCACCGGCGTAACCCACTGCATCACGTAGCACAATCAGTCTTGTACAAATAATAATAATAAATTGTGCCATAATTCAAACACAAAATATGAAATGAATCCCACGTGAGTTCAGTCTGCTGGTAGCGTAGTGGTTAGAATGATTGCCTTTGGCCCTAAAGGTTGCAGATTTGAGCCTCACCTCTGGCTGTAATACCCTTGAGCAAGGTACTTACCCTGAATTGCTCCAGTAAAATTACCCAGCTGTATAAACAGGTAAATAATTGTAAGCCGCTTTGGAGAAAAGTGTCAGCTAAATGAGTAAATGTATGTTAGAAGGAAATCCCATTTTGACGTGGATTCTCACGACTTGTTGGTTAATTAGGAAAAAATGAGTCTTCATGGGTGGTGGCGATGATGGATCTTGATGTGCTGATTAGGTTCGCTGTATTTAACAACGTGGAGGGAGGTGTACAGGGTCCCTCGTGAGTGGCGGGGGGTTTGGGGGTATCGGCAAAGGAGTCGGGTGGCTTATCGAGTCCGATAACAGAGACTTAAAAATGCCATTACATTTCCTTTCCTTTGAAGGAGAGCCTTGTACTATTTGTTCAATGATTTACTTTCATTACTTGGTATTTGGTCTTTCCAGAGGACTCTGTTGCCCCGTCTTCCCAGAGCCAAACAAAACCAAATTCCTCTCCCATAACTACCGGCTTGCAGAAATGGCAGCGCGTGGAACAACGAGCTCAGATTAGGTGTGACTCACCACACACCGTGTGTCATCAGCGTATCAAAGAAAGGCGTCTCCGCCGACCTTTTGTTTGCGCGCATTCCGCGGGAGACGTGTCCTCCTGTGCAGGATAGGGGGACGGAGGTGGAATAGCTGCCTTGAGCGTGGATCCAGTTTCCCTGGACTTCCCCCTGCGCCGCTTCCAAGGTCCCAGAAACATCAGAGGGAGAAAGTGGGCGACACACACACACGCACACACAGGGAGAGAGAGAGAGAGAGAGAGAGAGAGAGAGAGAGGGAGAGCGGGCCTGCCCACGCAGCCAGAGCCAGAACCAGAACCAGAACCAGCCAGTTTGGTGCAGAAGCCCAGCACCACAGGGAAATAACAGCACGTGTGTGTGTGTGTGTGTGTGTGTGTGTGTGTGTGTGTGTGTGTGTGTGTCTGCCCAGAGGGATAAAGAGAGGACTTACACTCTGGCTGACACTGTCACTGATAGGATTGGAATAGAAATGCTCACAGACATTGTGGAGAGTCTCACACACACACACGCACACACACACACACTTATTCATGTAGCTGATGCTTTTCTCCAAAGCGACTTATAATGTTAAGGTTACAATTTTTTACCCATTTATGCAGCTGGGTAATTTTACTGGAGCAATTTAGGGTAAGTACCTTGCTCAAGGGTACAACAGCCAGAGGTGGGGATCAAACCTGCAACATTCAGGTGTAGGTTAACCAGTAGCTGTAACCACTATGCTCCTATGCAGACACACACACACACACACCCTTGTGTATTCACTCTCCCATTGCACAGAAATGTCGCCTGACCAAGCAACATGGAATTCTACTCAGGGACCTTTATTTATACAGCGCTAAAAATAGCTGCAGTGTTTAGTGCGGTTCACCCAAATTGCCCACACTAACAAAATCCGAGGCGTGCTTGTGTCTGTCTGTCTGGCAAGGCTGTTAAATTTGGGCTCGTTGGACTAACAAACACGCTTCACATGTCTTGTGCATTCTGTTTAAACCATAATTTACACTCTGACAACTAAAACAACTTATGTAAGTTTGTTTTTTAAAGGACAGTCCAGTTCAGGCCAACTGAAATAGATGTTTTTGATTATGAAGAAAAAAAAATCCTTAATTTGTTTAAAATGTTTTGCCGTGCCCAGGAAACACTGTAAGATTGCGCAATGAGGCGTAGTGAAATTATAACGGTAAAAAGACAGTAATCTTGTGTCTGCTTCTCCTTTTTAAAAGCGCTTTTGAGATAAAAATAAATGTCCCACTACAGGAATTAAAAGAGCAGGGAAAGAGAAATAAGGATGAATGTATTCCGTGAGGGGGGGGATGTGGTGGCGCAGTGGCTTGGACCGGGTCCTGCTCTCCAGTGGGTCTGGGGTTCGAGTCCCACTTGGGGTGCCTTGCGACAGACTGGGATCCTGCCCTGGGTGTGTCCCCTCCCCCTCCGGCCTTACGCCCTGTGTTGCCGGGTGGGCTCTGGTTCCCCGCGACCCCATATGGGACAAGCGGTTCAGAAAATGTGCGTGTGCCTTTTGACATGGCTGATGGTCTAAAGCAAACCCAGCGACCAGTTTAGGAGTAGTGTCACACTCCGCAGCAGTGTTCCCTCTAAGGGAGTTTGCATGTTCTCCCTATGTTTGTGTGGGTTTCTTCTGGGTGCTCTGGTTTCCTCACACAGTCCAAAGACATACTGTTCAGGTTGACTCACAGTGTGTGTGTTCCACTGCTGTATGGATGAGTGACCCAGTGTAAGTAGTGTATCTAGCAGTGTGGGGTCTCATAACACTACATAGAGTTCATTGGAAGTCGCTTTGGAGAAAAGCATCTCATAGATAAATATAAAGCGTGAATGTAAATGTAATTCGTGCGCTTGCGAGCACACACACCTTGTCAACTGAGCACACATGGCGAAACACTGAGCGCGGATAAAATATCCGTTTTCCGGTTATAAATGGTGCGTCTACAATCGCTGCAAAGACAATCAGTGTAAATTACCCTGCAAGTACCCATTGGCTGAGTCAATATCTCATACATAGCATATAAGTCGGTATATCTGTACCGTTACTGTTACTTTGTCTCCCTCTTCTTGCCAATCCATTCTTTCCTTTTGCAGTCTGAACATCTGATCATTTAACTTCTTGCACAAAAATGGTTTATTACTCACAAAGTTTATTTATTTATGTATTTATTACAGGGAACGTTGTTCAAAACTCTAGTTGTGGTCTATAAGGTGGTCAAAGGACACCTACCACTTTGCCACCGACAGGGCTTGATCACGCCTTAGCCCCTGGAAGAATGCTATGCTCCTCCACCTCTATTTACGTGGTGCTCCTACTCATGAGGGATTGCACACGCAGAGCCACGAGGTTCTTAGTTTTCGTCCCAGTATGATGGAATGAGGAGCATCTCTCCTTCAGAACCACCGAACCCCTCCCAGCTTCGAAGAAAGGTGTCTAAAACGACATGCGGCAGTCAAGTTTGCACCAAGGCGGCAGGTAGCAATGAGGTAAGAGCTGCTACCTTTCTACTCCCGAAGGTTGCAGGTTTGAATCCCACCTGCAGCTCTAGTACCCTTGAGCAAGGTACTTCCCTGAAGTTGCCCAGTTGTATAAAGAGGTGAATCTAGAGAAAGCAGCAGCTAAATATGCAAAAGCAGCACAGCAGGAATGTGTGGAATCAACAAAACAAGCTGTGCCTCCATAGTAGTATGTGTGTGTGTGTGTGTGTGTGTGTGTGTGTGTGTGTGTCTAGAGCTCTTTGTTGCTGGAGGCCCACTTTTACGCTCTGAATTGTCAGTCGTTCTCAAGACGAGTGTCTGCTAAACGAACACACACATAAACGTAAATGTAGTGGTAAGATCCTGCAAGTGCGAAGGCTCTATGAGCACAAAGGCCAATTTGTTCTTCTCCATGACTGAAAAAGGCCTTTTATTCATGCCTTAAGGCTGTCATCTGTGGGTTTGGAGCCCTGCCTCAGCCAAATACACATCTTGTGCAGCCAACCCTTCAATCTGTTCACTAGGTGACATTATTTCATGTCCACTTTTCCTTGTTTCCCACGGTATGGATTGAGTCTCAATGTGCTGCTAAAAGGGCCAGGAGCTTCAGAATTCCCACACTCACACTGAAAATACTCTGAACTGGCTCACGGTGCCTGGGCGGTGCGAGAGAATGTGAGTTCGTTCCCTGCTCAGTCTGTGTGGAGTTTACATGTTCTCCCTGTGTCTTTGTTTTGTCCGGGTGCTCTGGTTTCCTCCCACAGTCCAAAGACATGCTGTTCAGGTTTACCCACAGTGTGTGAGTGACAGAGAGAGTGTGTGTGTTCCACTGACGTATGGATGAGTGACCCAGTGTAAGTAGTGTATCTAGCAGTGTAAGTCACCGCGGTGAATAAGGTGTGTGGGCTGACAACACTACATAGAGTTCATTGGAAGTCACTTTGGTGAGAAGTGTCTGATCAATAAATGTGATGTAAAAACAAAATGTTAAATAAAGAGAGAGCCAGTACTTTGAAAAGCCAGGGGCATGTCGTGAAAATAGAATAAATAGAGGAAAGCAGAGCAAAAAAGAGGAAGGCGAGATAAATACGTGCATTTAATAAAAGCGCACCTGTATCGCGAATTGAATTGGTTGCGCTTTCAGTTCAGCCTGTTGAGCCTCAACATGTCATGATGTGAGCAGTCGTGACACGCCTTTCCTATCACTGCGCTGGAATCAACAAATATTTTTACTGAGACATAAGAATTGTATTACATACCTGAAATCTTGCATCATGGCTGAAAATATCATGCTTTTGTACACAAGGAATTAAAGTGGTCTGCTTGATGATTGCGGTGGTGCAGGGGGTTTGGCCTGTACCTGCTCTCTAGTGGGTCTGGGGTTCGAGTCCTGCTTGGGGTGCCTTGCAACAGATGGACATCCCATTCTGGGTGTGTCCCCTCCCCCTCCAGCCTTACGCGCCGGGTTAGGCTCCGGCTCGCCACGACCCCCGCTCAGGACAAGCGCTTTCGGTCAGTGTGTGTGTGTGTGTGTGTGTGTGTGTGTGTTCAATGATCCCCGTCTAACAGTGATTGATTTGCTACATTTCAAGAACTTTGTTCCAGACTGCGATAGTTTAACTCAAGCCCATCTCCTTCGCCACTTATGGCAGACACAATGGAATAATCTGTGCCGTGCAATGCATCGAAGCTGCCAAAATGCGTGGGATTCATCGATAAATGGTTCATGTCATGTCATTTTGCGAACAACGCTCTTTCAGGACTGATCGGAATAAAGAAAGTGCCACTTTTGAAAAACCAATTTAGATCCTTATCTCATACAGATGCAAATTGAGTTCCATACAGAGAATAAATTCTAATGAAACTGGTGAAAAAAAAGTTCCCTGTGGTATAAAATGCTCTACTCTGAATGAACAACATCCTTGTGAACTTTTTTACTGCAGCCAGAGTTCATGTCAATTTATCTTCCTGCCATCTTCTCCGTGCGTAGAAACAACAGAAAAAAAAACCAAATCTGACACATCTGCCCGCTTGGTGGTCCCACACACAAAAGGTAAAGCGCGGAAGTTCTCATTTCTTGCTTCGTTGTGGTGGAACGACCTCCCCCTCTCACTCAGAACTGCTGAATCTCTGTCCACACATGTCGCTTTGGAGAAAAGTGTGTTAAAGGAATACATGTACATGTAACTGTAAACATAAACATATTATATTGTATTGTATTACAGAAGAGTAGGGGGTGTGGTGGTGCAGCGGGTTTGGCCGGGTCCTGCTCTCCGGTAGGTCTGGGGTTTGAGTCCCGCTTGGGGTGCCTTGCGATGGACTGGCGTCCCATCCTGAGTGTGTCTCCTCCTTGCGCCCTGCATTACCAAGTTAGGCTCCGGTTCGCTGTAACCCTGCTTGGGACAAGTGGTTTCCAACTGCAGTTGTGTGTATAGAACACCGGAGTGTTCGATCGGACTCCGTTACTTATCTGTACCCGTTTCTAATGGAATCTCTAACTTTAAATGTTATGTTAGTTTTTCTTCTACAGAAATCCCCTGGCCTTCCCTCAGATGTTTTCCCCCCTCGGTCCGACCTGGAGAGATGCCAGGCGGCTGAGTCAGTGGGCCGAGAGTGACCACGCTGCTGGATGTTGGGTAACCGAGCCCTGGAAAGCCCCGGGGGCTGCCAACGTGCCCCCTTCTCACACACCCATCCTGTCTCCACCAGTCAAACCAAAAGTGGAACAAACACCCATCCTGGTCCGCAGCCCGGTTTCATTAGAATTCTCCCTACCAGAGAAACAACATGCGTTCATGGTGAAGAACGGCCCACGGTGAACCCCACCACACAGCTCCACTCCCGCCTCAAGTACTTGGGTTAGGCACATCTGAATGCCATGAGGTCGCAGTGGCTCAGACGCTTCGGTTGTTGTTGCATTATTTCACTCGCTTCACGAAAAAAAGTATTTTATGATGATTTTGTTTTATTGGTCTTAGTCATTCATGTCTGTGGCATCGTGCAGTTGGGTCTGTACCCACCAGCTAGGAAAACACCTTTTAATATTAGATCCATCCAACCAGTTTCAAAAACCGCTTGTCCTGAGCCGGGGTGCGGTGAACCGTAGTCTGTTCGGGAAGCGTTGGCTGCAAGGGTGAGAGAGGGTACGCCCTGGACGGGATGCCAGTCCATCACATGGCAGCCACACATGCACACACTCAGTCCCTTTCAAAATGATTGAATTAAACATGATACAGCAGGATGAAAATAGTGGCTCGATGGGCAAAGAAAAAAAAACCTTCCCTTGTAGTTCACAGGCTTTTCTCCCATTTCTTTCTGTGTGAATTTGGCATTTTCTTGCTGAGTCCAGCTGGCTGTCCTCCTGCTACTCACATTTCCTCCCCTGTTCCAAACACACGCTGTTCAAGGGAATCAATGACTCTGCGTAGGGCTTAGTGTGTGAGTGTGTGTCATCAGCAGTGTAAATGTGAGTGCAATGTGCTCACTGCATTGGGATTAGATCCACGGCGCAAATCCTGCCTTAAACTTTACACCTTCTGAGATTTTCTCATCACCACCACGACCCTAAAATACCCCATAAGCAGTAAAAGCACATGGCTGGAACTTTTAAAACAGTATCCTGATATAGTGTACTAATAGCTGTTACACTCAAAGTCCAGCTAGTTTTAATCATCAGAATCATTTCATTAAATTAGAAAACCAGATAAAACATATTTTCTCGGTTCTCAATTCTGTCTCCTTTGTGGTGGAACGACCTCCCCCTCTCACTCAGAACTGCTGAATCTCTGTCCACATTTAAAAAGGGTCTTAAAACTCACCTCTTCCAGACTCACTTTGCCCATCATCTCTTAAGTTCATGTAAGGTGTAAATGTTCATGCACCATAACTTTAAGATGATGCCGGATAAACCTTTACGCAGCTACTCCTGTAATGTAACATAAATGTTTATATATCTCAAAAAAACATAAAAAATTACTCGGAAGATGATTTGGAATAGTGGATATTCGGATAAAATTTTATGCAGCTACTCGTGTGATGAACATTAGTTCATTTGATGGAAAGAAACAAACTAAGTGCACTTTAGAATCACACATCTGCATCCAAGTGTCTCTTCCTGCTCATGTAATGAACACGTATTTTCTATGAGATGTGCGTCGTTTCAGAGAAAAGCGTCTGACAAATGAACACATGTAAATGTAAATTGTAGTGGAGTTTCTAAAATGTAGCGATTATTGCCTTCTTTGTGTGTGTGTGTGTGTGTTGTTGTTGGAGAGTGTGTTTGTAATGTTAGTCTGACTTTGAACACCTATCTATATACACACACACACACACAGGCTCCGGTTCCCCGTGACCCCTATCTATATACGTATATGTATATATGCATGTATATATATGTGTGTGCGTGTGTTTGTGTATATACAGTATATATAGTGTATATATACACATACATGTACAGTGTTGCTTGAAAGTATGTGAACCCTATAGGGATGGTAATGCCATATTAAAATCTTATAAATGGAATACATTATTATGATTTATACACATGATTCTACTTACCTACTTGGTGTAATCAATGCAACTTGGGCTTCGCTTATTTCTACACTTGCACTACTTGTGTGTTTCTACTACACCCATGAGCTCCTCTAAAGCAACATATGGAAATGGTCATTACACACATTATCTTAGATTAAAAAAAGACAGCATCTTGTTAAACAATGATTTTTTGGTAAAACTACGGGACACAAGGGCATTACATACTGTCAAGCAGCACTGTATTTATAGATAGATAGATAGATAGATAGAGCCATTTCAAATAAATGAACACTGTTAATACGAGCTTTTGCCTTGAAAGTATTTTGAACAAATGTAAAAGCTCTGTTAAAGTGTTGGCTTTAACCATTTTTTTAATTCCAGACACTAACATGCAGAAATCAGTATGGAAGTGACTTTTTTGAAAGCATTAACATTAAGATTTTTGAAAGAATTAACATTTGTTCTCATCAACTTTGGGTAAAAGGAGAATTATTTTGCAAAAATACATCCCCTTTTACACAGAGTAGTTCGCTTCTGTTTGTCTTCCATACATGCCTAGATTTTACTGTGTCTTTCTACCATCATCAGCATATTTTTCAGAAGATAAAATAATGAGGTAAGGATTCAGTTTATACTCATCCAGGGTATACCTAACTGTCTTGCATACAGTGATTCTGGGATAGGCTCTGACCAGGTAAAGCGTTATTGAATGGATGGATGGATGGATGGATGGATGGATGGATGGATGGATGGATGGATGGATGGATGGATTTAGCATGCTATACCGGGTGGCACAGTGGCACAGCAAGTAGCATTGTTGTTTCACAGCACTTGGGTGGTGCAAGAGGATATGGGTTCAGTCCCTGCCCAGTCCGTGTGGAGTTTGCATGTTCTCCCTGTGTCTACGTGGCTTCCTTCTGGGTGCTCTGGTTTCCTCCCACACTCCAAAGATATGCTGTTCAGGTTCACCCATAGTGTGTGAGTGACAGAGAGAGTGTGTGTGTGCGCTCCACTGATGTATGGATGAGTGACCCATTGTAAGTAGTGTACCTAGCAGTGTAAGTCATCACGGTGAATAAGGTGTGTGGGCTGATAACCCTACATAGAGTTCATTGGCAGTTGCTTTGGAGAAAAGAGCCTGGAAAATAAATGTAAATGTGAATAGGCACATAGTAAGGGAGCTGGATGTGTGCTAATCTACTTGAATCATACTGGCCACCAGGGGTCAGCTGAGCTGAGCTGAGCTGTGCCAAACTGTGTCAGGCTGCATTGGACTGTGCTGCCTCAGTGTGTATCACTGCATTCTGTTTCAAGTGCTCTGTTAATTCTCTTCTGTATCGGTACTATGCCGTGTAAGCCTTTGAATTTCTATCTAGTTGCCATGGCAATCTCTTACCTCGGCACCGCGCACAACTTAACTAATGTGGATATCAGTGCTCCACGCTGATAAAGCCATTCCTGTCCAATCCAAGCATTCAGGAACATCAAAACATTGCTCGTGACGATTTCCACTGCTCACGGAGCATATTTTCAAGCAAATTCGTCATCTGGTAGTGTAATAGTTACAGCTGCTGCTTTTAGACCCAAAGGTTGCAGGTTTGAATCTCACCTCCAGCTATAGCACCCTTGAAGAAGATACTTACCCAAAACTGAGCCACTAAAAATTACATGACTGTATAAATGGGTCAGTTGTTGCTTTGGAGAGAAGTGTTGAATAAATGTAATTAAACTGGAAGGGTACTTCAAAAGTCCCACAATGTGTGGGTGTCACTTTCTCAGGAATGTACCTTTCACTTCGTCCCTCCTTCATGAGTGCTACACCTTTCTCCAGATACACACAGATGGAAACCACTTCTCCCAAGCAGGGTTGCGGCAAACCGGAGCCTAAGATGGGAATGCAGGGCACAAGGCCGGAGGGGAGGGGACACACTCAGGACGGGATGCCAGTCCATTGCAAGGCACCCAAAGTGGGACTCGAACCCCAGACCCACTGGAGAGCAGGACCCAGCTAAACCCACTGCACTACTGTGCCCCCTTGCCTGATCCAGCATAGCACTAAAACCTCAGTGAGCAAAACTGCTGAAGCTTTTTGGAAGAACCTTATCAGAGGAAAGCGCTCAAGTGCAGAGTTTCCTGCCTGGTAATGTGGGGTGGCATGGAAACAGAGTACTGATGCTGTATAATGTGGGTAACATACAATAAATCATGGCTAATCAATATAGGGATATGTCGATCCAAAACAGACAGAAACCACACACTTGTGTAATTAGTAGACATGGCTTTATAAAGGGGTGTGTTCCTTTTCATGCACTGTACATTCCTGCCTTTTCAGAAGATGTGTGCTGTTTTGACTGTAAAAAAATGCTGAAATTACCCAGCTGTATGAATGGGTAAATAATTGTATGAAATTTAATATAAAGTTAATGCAGCTTAACATCAGAAGTTGCTTTGGAGAAAAGTATCAGCTACACGAATAAAGGTTTGCACTAATAGTCAAAATGATTTCTGGAATCATTATTATTTGACACTGCCGAGTGCAAAACTTCCCAGATCAAAGTCAAAATCAAAGTGCCTTTATTGTCGTTTCAACTATATACAGCTGGTACAGTGTACAATGAAACGAAACAATGCTCCTCCAGGACCATGGTGCTACACTGAAAACAATGTATTACGATATATCATATTACACGGGGGTGCGGTGGCGCAGTGGGTTGGACCGCAGTCCTACTCTCCGGTGGGTCTGGGGTTCGAGTCCCGCTTGGGGTGCCTTGTGACGGACTGGCGTCCCGTCCTGGGTGTGTCCCCTCCCCCTCCGGCCTTACGCCCTGTGTTGCCGGGTAGGCTCCGGTTCCCCGTGACCCCGTAAGGGACGAGCGGTTCTGAAAATGTGTGTGTGTGTGTGTATCATATTACAACGATACATTACAATATATTATAATATATACAATAAAAAACAATAATTTCAATATAGTAAATGCTGTAAAATGTAAACACAATTGTAAAAAAATGCAAAGGGAGTTGAATGGTGTTCATATCCTCACATGCACAGGTGTGTGTTCTCCATTCTCTCTTTGGCCCCCTTATATTGCTGTAAATTTACATCTGTAAATTTAGCAGATGCTTTTTTTCCTAAGCAAGTTATACTGCTGAGCGACTTAAAATGATTCATCCATTTATCCAGCTGGGTGATTTTTACTGGAGCAATTAAGGTTGAGTGGCTTGACCAAAGCTACTTCCTCAGAAGGAGGGATTCGAACCTGGGTCTTCTCAGTGTAACATAATGACTCTAACAGCTCTGCCTCCTGCAGCCCCACTGTGTTAAATGACACCAATGTACTCGTCTTCATTCCCTCTGGATCAGCCACGTCAGAACATATCTAAGCCGCAGTCATTGGCCTCGGATAAGATCTTTTAACCCAGCTGTAAGTCTCAGAGTGCCAAGAGAGATATTTCAAGCACCCGTGCACTTGACTCTGCCCCACTGCATTGTGGGAATGCTCACCATTGCTAACGGCTGCTCACGCCTTGGGGTCTCTCCTCAGATAGATTCTGGGCCTCCTGTGTCGAATGGCCTGCACCCAGAATTTTCCCCACATCCTCCCAGGTAAGCGAGATGGGATCCATCTCCAGAGATTGCGTCATCGTGTTGAACGCCGCAGATCCTGGCAAGGACGAGCGGTGCTGTCGTTCAGTCACCCGGCTCAGCACACCTTGCTCCTCTGTCTCCCACAGGTGGATATTAACACCAAAACAAAAACAATAACAGTCATACCTGGCTGAAAGAAAATCTCAGCCTTGTCACTCTCTCTAATGACATCAGTGGATATATATATCAATGGTGTAAAACAACTTCTAGGTGACTGTAACTGAAATATACATTCTAGGTGCCCCTTAGATACCGTAGTTGCAGCAAACCCCCTTCAGTCATTCACCAACCTGTACACCAGGGCTGCAGTGTGTAGCACACACTCTCACATAATTTAGAGTCACACCTGTGGAGTTAGGGAGAGAACCCATAAGCATACCTTAGTGTGCAGCCCAGCTATTGTGAGATGCCAGCACTACCCGCTGCACCACCTTGCCCTATGGTTCAAATACATATTTCTAAGTTTAAGTCTCTATTTCCAGTACATTTAATACGCACATGCTGTTCAGGTTCCCCCATAGTGTGTGAGTGACAGAGAGAGTGTGTGTTCCACTGATGTATGGATGAGTGACCCATTGTAAGTAGTGTATCTAGCAGTGTAAGTCACCGTGGTGAATAAGGTGTGTGGGCTGATAACACTACATAGAGTTCATCGGAAGTTGCTTTGGAGAAAAGTGTCTGCTGAATAAATAAAATGTAAATGTGAAGTGGTTATAAGTGTTACCTTTAGACCCAAAGGTTGCAGGTTTGAATCCCACCTCCAGCTACAGCAACCTTGACAAAGGTATTGCTCCAGGAAAAAGTAGAAGTTACCCAGCTGTCTAAATGGAAAAATAATTGTAAGAAGCTTAACATTGTTTGTCACTTTGGAGAAAAGTGTCAGATAAATGAACTGCTCACAATTAACTGCTTCATCGTTCTGCTAATGATGGGAATTAAGTTTGTGTGACAGATAAGGGGAAAAAAAAAAAAAATCCCCATTTTCTTTGCAGCGTGTATTAAAACTCAACACCGGCAAATGAATGCAGAGTTAGGATGTGGAATCGGAGCCACAGGTGTTGACACACGTCAGGTTTTCAGCACTTTACATCATCCACCGATCAGGTGGCAGACCTGCCAAGACTGCTGTGCCAGAGGGGATCGCGTCGTTCTCCGGGAGAATGCGAAGGCTGTGTCGGCTGTGTGTGCCATTACCGCACGCCCCGCTCCGAAGCCCATGTCTCTGGGCCATGTTTATTATCCCCGACCTAGATTCCCTTCACCTTTCACCGCGGGGAGATGGGCTGGAAGCTGGGGTAGCGGCTGACGGCGGGGCCTCTCGGGTAGGATCGGCACTGCGGCTGTGTGACACGTTCAGCGTAATTGGAGGAAGGATGCTGTCTCCCGCTGCGCTAAAGCAATGCAAATGTGCTTCTCAACATCTCAGAACAATACCCCTGAACCTTAGACGACGTGCCGGCATGTAAACACAAGTATCTGCTCTTAATGCAGGAAGAAGAACGAGCTCCATTAACTTCTGCACGGTTGCGATGCGTCGCTGCGGCAGCTTTGCAGAGGGCTCGTCGGGGCGCCGCGCTTTGCTAAGGACCTGCTGCGGGTTCCGCCGGCGATTTTCCGATAAACGTGGACACACGCCCAAAAAGGAAAGTGTATTTTGCTGACAGCAGTGAGGTCTCGCAACTGTCTCCTGTAATACCTGCCAAAGGACCCCACCTTATTATCATACGTCCCACCTGAGAATAATCGGGCCATCCGGCCAGGACTCAATTAACTCAAATAAAAACAGGTCCGAAGAATAGCAGAGGGAAAAACGAACAAGCTCCGCTTGCCTGAAAGCGCTGTCACCCCAAGAGCTGGCAAGTGACACCTCCCAGACCAGAGTTACACACCTATGTATTTCGCCAATTAAAAAAAGTGTCAGTTTCCCGCTGCCTACTTGCCACATGTCACACATCAGGCAGCAGAACCACTAGTTTAAGGACTCGACGCATAAATCCCGATCTCTTGATTAGCGTTTAAAAAAAGGAGAATTGGGAAGCTGGTAGTATAATGTTGCACCTAAAGGTTGCAGGGTTGAATCCCACCTTCCGCTCTAGAACTGTTGAGCCCTGAATTCGGATGGGTCGAAGAAGGACGCACGGACAGCGCTCATTACGGACGCTTACCGGAACACCAGAACGCGAAGAAATAATAGTCTCGGTCTGAGGGCCCCGCTTCCTCAAGGACCTGCATCTCAATCCAGTTCTTCCACCCTACTTAACACCCCCTAGGCTTCCTCTCTTTCCCTACTGCTGAACACAGTCACCCCCTTACAGTCCCCGCAAGTCCCCCCAGCGGTTGAACACTTAATTCCATTTTTCCCACAATTCAGCTATTCACAATAACCCCTTTTCCCGCCCAAACTCCCAGTAACGCAGGTCGTTACAGAACAGGTGGCCCTCGACTTACGGTAGTGTAACTTTCCACGAAACCTATCGTAAGTCGAAAATATCGTAGGTGGAACATGCATTTAATACATCTAACCTACCGAACATCATAGCCTATCATACATGCGATGGTCATTACGGGCTTGCCACCGCTGCCCAGCATCGCGAGACAGTATCGCACCGCATATCGGTTCCCTGGGAAAAAATCAAAATTCAAAATTCGAAGTACGGTTTCTACCGAATTTCTATCACCAGCTCACCATCACAAAGTCGAAAAATCGAAAGTCGAACCATCGTAAGTCGAGGAGCATCTGTACTTTCCCTAGATGGTTTTGGTAACATTACCCAGCTGTATAAATGGGTAAGTAACTGTAAGTGGCTTTGGAGAAAAGCGTCAGATGAATGTGTAATTGAGTTTATTTTCACGTTTCCCTCCTTCACACACTATGCCTACACCTCAGGAACGTTAATGCTGCGGGAACCAGGGATTTCGTCTGAAAACCGTGCAAACCATCCAAAGCCCCGGGATTCGCAGCATCCGAAGGCGTCTTCCGTTCCGGAGAGAACACGTCTGCGAGCCTTTGAAAAGCGAGCTTCGGGTGCGTTCGCCGTTAACATTCAGACCAGGGACCGAAAACAAAACGATGAAAATGCGCAAAGAACATCTGAATGATGTTCTTTACTGCAATCAACACATCGATCCAGTTGCATCCTTGGAGACCCTCGCTGCGCTTCCCAAGCGGCGCGCCGTTCTGTTTTCTCATTTTCACCGCTATTATTCTTCAGCCCTAGATCCACCTACACAGCTGTTTGATGGATTTCCTCCTGCATAACCCACAGGCCTCTCAGCTCAATTATAATGCCGTAGTGACAAGAAGAGGGAAAGGAGAGAACTTCTCACTTTTTCTTGGGGCAAATGCAGTTTCTTCACAAATCTGGCGAGCAGGAAAAGAGACACCCGCAATTCGGTGTCCTTCCTCACAAAAACGAAAGCACGTGTCACCTGGAAGATGATGTTTTTCGGAGCACGTGCACTGAAAAATGACCATACAGTTATGTGTGTGTGTGTGTGTGTTTTGACTAAATGGGATTTGCTTTGCAAATGATGTGCACCAATATGTGAAGACAGGGTCACGAAGGGTCAAACAAATTGTGCAAAGTTTATGTGTGTTGTGTGCGGGTTTCTTTGTTGAGAGTGTGTAAAAGTACAGTGCGGTTCATATCATATTATACGTTGGATCTCAGTCTCATGTGAGACTCATAGCTCTTCCATCACACACCCCGAAACAGTGACAAAGGAGCATACAGGCCAGCATGGTGGCACAGTGAGTAGCGCTGCTGCGAGAGGACGTGGATTTGATCTCCGCTCGGTCTGTGTGGAGTTTGCATGTTCTCCCCGTCTCTGTGGGGGTGTGCTCTGGTTTCCTCTCACAGTCCAAAAACATGCTGTTCAGGTTCCCCCATAGTGTGTGAGTGACAGAGAGAGTGTGTGTGTTTGTTCCACTGATGGATGGATGAGTGACCCAGTGGAAGTAGTGTATCTAGCAGTGTAAATCACCTTGGTGAATAAGGGGTGTGGGCCGATAACACTACACAGAGTTCATTGGAAGTCACTTTGGAGGAAAGCGTCGGCTAAATAAATACACAAACCTGATCTCTCTGTTATTTCACTAACAGTTGCTGAATAATGAGTAAGGAGTGTTCATTTAACATAATCGCTTCCAGATCCTTCATGGACTCTGGTGTTTTTTACAAGAGCAGATATCAGTAACGTCTATTCTGGGCTCAAGGAGAAACAGAGGGAAATGGAGAGAAAAAAAGGAGAAGCACGCAGAGCACATTCGCCAGGACGGGTGGCCACGGCAGGACAGGAAGAGCCATACATGGCCCTCAGGAAGTCGGGGCAGGAAGCTCCTTTTATGGGCACAGAAGTTCCTGGCGGACTGAGCGGCGTTGTCCCCCCCCGCCCTGGCCGGATCGCACGGGTAGAGTGCTGCCGAGGGACCGCAGAGGCAGCCGGCCCAGCGGCGGTCCCTGGTGGCGGTCTCCGACGGCGGTCTCCGGCGGCGCTCGCCGCTGGACTTCGCCCAGACCAACGGCGCAGCCGCAGGCCTGGCAGCCGCAGTGGCGGTGACCCCTCTGAGAGCGAGGAATGTAAGGCCAGATTCTTCTCAGGTGTAGACTGCTGGAAACCCAAGAACCTGTCCAAGAACTGTCTGTAAAAAGCGGTGTACACAAAGCCTCTCTGTGTGTGTGTGTGTGTGTGTGTGTGCGTGAGAATGATGGCGACAGGTGTCATTTTGAACGCAACTTGAGAGGGACAGCACTGCTGCATGTCCTCCTGCTTAAAACCATAAACAATGTTTTATCGCTGTTATTTCAGCACAGTCAATTACTGTGTTTTACCACGACTGACGGTGGCGTTACACTTACTCTGAGTGCAAAGTTAAGTGTCCCTGACGTCCAGCTATTGCGTCTGTCCTCCTCCCTCTCGCTGCACAGGCGGGACTGGAACACATGTCAGGACCCTGGATCTGCCCAGCCGCGTGATTTGTAGACACTTTCCCGCACAGTGTATGTCGCTGTAGGGCAGTAAACGGAATACCACGGTATTAGGATGGTAAACCACAATACCTCCTCGCAATAAATGAGCCCAGCTGTGGACCTGCAGACCGGACGTCACCCTCCTTCCGCCGCACCTCTTTGACACATTTGCCAACTTGCTACTCAGTCGCTGCAACTCAGACCGCAGCCTGTAAATGTAAAATAAAATATGAATAATAAAACACTTAAAATGCTTCTCCTGCTTTTGCATCATAACAAAATGACTTTAAGCGGTGCCCAAAATAGCCTTCTTACTTAATTTTCTGACATGATTTATCGAAATTCCCCTCTACATACTAATTTAAAGAGACAGGAGTAATTTGGCTGACCGCTCCACCACTGCGACCATCATAGCTGCTCCAGTGTGGCTCACACTTCTTCTCCATCCTTTTTTTTAGTACTCTGGGAAAGAAACATTGTCCTGCTCAGGGTAGAAAAAATAGCAGCACTGCTGCCTTATCCTTTTTTTTCTGTTGAGTTTCAAATTTTTTCGTTTAGTTGATGCTTTTTTCCCGAAGCAACTTACAGTGTAAAGGTATTTACAGTGATTTACTATTTTAAACAGCTGGGTAATTGTAGTAGAGCCGTTTTAGGGTAAGGACTTCGATCGAGGGTGGTACAGCCAAATGTGTGAATGAAATCGACAGCCTTTGGGTCAAAAGGCAGCAGCTCTAGTCACCATGCGAATGTGTGTATGCTCAAACAGGATATAAAAGGCATACTTATAACTCTATAAAAGCATTATATTATGATGGTCTGCAGACAACTGTCTTCTTTGGTTCTTTGTTCTGATGTTGTTTTCCTTGCCTTATACCTGTGTTAATGCGCTCTGTGTCACTGCGTGAGAAGAGCTCTCGATAAAAATAAATTGAACTAAACTGAGTGGCTGGTGCAGTGACTTGGACCAGGTCCTGCTCTCCGATGGGTCTAGGGTTCGAGTTCCACTTGGGGTGCCTTGCGACGGACTGGCGTCCTGTCCTGAGTGTGTCCCCTCCAGCCTTTTGTCTTGTGTTGACAGGTTAGGCTCCGGCTCCCCACAACCCCATATGGGACAAGCGGTTTCAGATGATGTGTGAATGAAATTGATTAATTGAATCGCATATTTACATTTTTTCTGTTTGCAACCTTATGTTAAGGGCAGCTATTGTAAGGGACAGCTGGTAGTGTAGTGATTAGAGCTGCTGCTGTTGGACCCATAGGTTACAGGTTCAGATCCCACCTTCAACTCTAGTACCCTTGAGCAAGGTTCTTACCCTAAATGGCTCAGCTGTATAACTGGGTAAATAATTGTTAGTCACTTAACACTATAAGTTGCTTTGGAGAAAGGTATGAATAAAGGTAAATGTTGCGCTAAAGAGAAGGTTAATATGAGCTCTCGTCCATGTTTGTGTGCTGAAGAGTGGTCCAAGTGAATAAACTCTCTGAAGAAGGGAAGAGGGTCATAGCCTGAGAACATGAAGATTATGAAAGTGTCTGAAGGACAGACAGCGTGTGTCTTGTCCAAGGGACGTGCACCTGTCAAGTTGAGATTTGTCTCAGAAGTGTTGGATGCTGGAAGCTGAACCCGTCCGTTCCCCAGCAGCAAATCTGTCAAAGCTCAACATGTTTTTCACAAAGCAAGTACCACACTGCACCGTGGTTTATTACATTTGTCCATTTAGCAGATAATTTCTTCCAAAAGCAGCTTACAATTATTCATCCATTTATACAGCTGGGTAGTTTTTACTGGAGTAATTTAGGGTAAGTACCTTGCTCAAGGGTCCTACAGCTGGAGGTGGGATTCAAACCCGGGACCTTTGGGGTGCAAAGGCAGTGGCCCCTATTTCAATATCTTGGATCTTCGTTCATACAGAGCATATGCTCATTTGCAATGGTTTTTCTTTAGTTACTTGAGCTTTATTCTAGAGTAATTCAGATAAACCACCAGGCACTCCTGCAAGACATGGGATTTAAACCTGAGTCCTACTGGAGAAAGGTAACGACTCCGAGCATTATGCCTCCTGTTGCCCCGTGTAGTCTTCTTCCTGCTAATTCCAATCAGTGCTGTATCTTTACACTTACTGAATAAGAATGACTCAACAGCAATGACCACTAAACCAGAATTAATCTCTTCTATATACACAAACATGCTAATCAAACCAAATGTTTGGGGTTTTTGGGATAAAGGTGTCATTTTATATCAACCACAGCACCCAATCTGACAGTATCTTTTCTGTACACTGTATATACACTGTAATATAATATACTCTGTAACTGTTATACGGAGGCAGCTGGTAGCGTAGTGGTTACAGCTGCTGTTTTTGGACCCAAAGGTTGCATGTTTGAATCCCACCTCCAGCTTTAGTACCCTTGAGCAAAGTACTTACCCTAAATTGCCCCAGTGAAATTACCCAGCAGTATAAATGGATAAATAATCGTAAGTCGCTTCGTAGAGAAGCGTGAGATAAATGTAATATCCAACAAAAGTTACTTTCAGTTGTTCAGCATGTGATAACAATTATTCCTTTGTAACATTACCCAGTTGTATAAATGGGTAAATAATTGTAGGTAGACTAACATTGTAAGTGACTTTGGAGAAAAGCATCGGCTAAGCGAATACATGTGAAATGTGTTATACTGTATGTAAATTACGGCAGTAAGCAAGAGGTCTGGCGTGCAGGTAACACTTTTTTAATGTTTAGGTACACTATTAGAACACATTTTGCTGTAGATGTGTGTACCTATAAGGTCGCGCCATCGAAGAGCAGTTTGGCTCCATCAGTACAGCTGACATTCCGAAGGTTTGTCGGAAGAATGAAGCAAGACTCTGCCACATAACTTGAGATAAATGTGCCACAGACCGAGCGCTGCTTGTTTACTCTGGTGTGGCTTTCTACCGAAGTCTGATTAATAGGCTTTTTCTAAATCTCCCCATTGAACCTGATGATCGAGAAATAGGCCTGTCATGTCTGTTCATGTATTGGTAATGGAAATATTTCCCAGCAAACAGGACAGTACTGTGAGTGGAGCAGGGAGAGACACTGTATCCTCTCCCTGAAAACCTGTCTCATGTGTCTGTGTGTGGGGTGGGGGATTACCTGTTGTAATGATGATGCGAAACTGCCACTCCTGGCATCGAGATCTCTCCGGAAGAGCCACGACACCATGATCGGTCTGCGTGTGGGGTTCCAGGCCGCAAATGTCTGCAATAAGACTGAATCTGCCCAACCAGTCAAAACAGTACCTTGTTTCACAAGAAAACCTGAAATGCTGCTATTCTTTTGAGGTCTTTCTCCACCCTTCACTGGCCTTCCTTTCTGTGAATCCAACTGTGGTTTGGGGGCTAAATCAAATCTTCATCCCATCCTTCTACCTATTTGTTTGTGAAAACATCTCAATGGATGTTTGACTTTGATGATGAACCTGCCGAACCACAGAGCCACAATGGTGACACGGCGACTCCTAGGGATCCTTCGATGAGTGCATATTGAGTGCCTGTGTTTCGCTGGACATGGTGACACGATGCATCCCATGGCGAATATACCGGGGACTTGCTGGAAGGCATGATGGTGTGGAGGATCCTCAATGAAAGACCTTTGATGGTTCCTGAGGTGGTCAGGTATGGTAGAAAAACCCAAACAATCTGAATAACTCAACTGTCAATCAATGCACTTTAGACTAAAATCAATTCTAATTTAAATATTTATTCATTTAGCTGACGCTTTTCCCCAAGGTGACTTCATAACAATAATAATGCTATTATGGTAATGTTAGGGTTGTACACTCAGCTACTTAATGATCTATACATCAGGGTGATATTTAATGAAGCAGTTCAGGGTAGGTACCTTGACAAGTATCCTAGAGCAGGGATTTGAACCCAATTTCATTTTATACTTAACAGTGACACTCACATCTACGCTACCTGTTGCCTTGTTGCAAAGTGTGGATTTCCAAAGACAAAGTGATATAGCAAAGTTAGTGGTATGACACAGTAAAGAGAATGTAGAGTAGTGAAAGTCGCAGTAGAAGGATCAGTGTGATTGAAAGGCAGGGTTTTACAGTTCCAGTGCTGGAGGGTGAACTCCTGAAGGTTTTGGATAAATTCAAGTAATGAATCACCTGAATCATCGCACTTCCTTGGCTAAACCTATTGGACGCGTTTCTCGAGCTTTTAGTGACATACACAGAGAGCAGTATTTGGCCTTCTGGGACAAGGAGTTGAGTGGAGAAGGGAGTTGATGGAAGAAAATCAGCCCACACGACTAATAGCTGAGAACCCTGGTGAAGGATGGAAATGTACCAACAGATGTTCACTCAACATGGTAGGTGTACAGTAGACTGAGTTGCGGTTAATCACAGGACTTCTCTAAGACGTGTGCAGGACGGTCCTTTATCTGATTCTTACCGAATCAGTGTATTTTTTAGAAGAAATATTATATTTACATTTATTTATTTAGCAGATGCTTTTCTCCAAAGCGACTTCCATTAAACTCTATGTAGTGTTATGAGCCCACACACCTTATTCACCGCGGTGACTTACACTGTTAGATACACTACTTATGATGGGTCACTCATCCATACATCAGTGGAACACACACCCTCTCTCTGTCACTCACACACTATGGGGGGAACCTGAACAGCATGTCTTTGGACTGTGGGAGGAAACCAGAGTACCCAGAGGGGACCCATGCAGACATGGGGAGAACATGCAAACTCCACACAGACTGGGCGGCGATCGAACCCATGTCCTCTCGCACCACTCAGGCGCTGCTGTCTCTATAATACAAATATAAAAAAATATTAAGAACATTGGAAGTGAAGGTGGCCAAAAGAGAACCAGCGATAACTCGTTCAGATCCATTTGCTTTCTGCCTGTGGAAATAGATGAGATGTTGACCAACTGCAAGCAATAGTGGGACTCAGTGCTGGAATTTCACAGAATATGGACGTTGTAGTACTGCAGTCATGATTTTATTGCAGGGGAAATGCAGTCTTTAGATACTGCATGTTGCTGTTATGTGTTATTTTTATATTTACAAATGATACTTTCATTTTAGAAACTTATTTTAGCTATTTTTTAAAGACACATGCAAACCGTACTTGTGAATGTATTTCTGCTTGTTACTTATACGGCTGGATGTCAGAGATTTACAAATGCATGCAGAATTTTATATTTGCCTCTTTTAACAGAATTGTTGTACACTTTTAAAGAGATTGCGTGAAGGCTTAAATGATGGAGATAGTGAATGCCACCAACGTGTTTCTAAGGGCTTTCTTGTGAGAGGAGGGGGATGAATATAGCAATTTAATACTCCACTGTCACCATGGCTACAGCCAGTTACCATAGTAAAATGGCTTGCTCTTTTGTTAATGAGAAATAAAGATATTAATGATGCCAGAAAATCCCAGCTCATTAACTTGTATTACTTTAGCAATAATGATTTGTAATAACAATTTATCACATAGGATTAATGTGGAAATTCATCAGTTTTCCACTGGCTCCTGAAGACAAGGACAGGTATGTCGCTGTTCTCGAATCAACGGAGAAAAAGAGCCTCGCTATCCAGGACACTGAAAGCAAATTAAAATTCTAGACAGGAGTTACAGTTATTTGTTCTGTTTTTCCATTTAAATTGGGAACTATGTGATCTGGCACTTATGTAATCTGACAGAATTTTCATCTGTGGGAAATATTTGTTACGAGAAAACCGGCAGATAAGATAGAACATGTTACTCTACAATTTCAGTATAACAGAGTGTCTGGTGAGCCGAGTAAAAAGATAAAAAGAGGAGACCAGCAGGAGCAGGATATCACCAACCAACAGTTATAGACAAGAGCAGTAAAAATCTCAGGATGGTTGGTTGTAACTTCTCAAAAAGTCTCAATGGCAACAATGTGCTTTTCAGTATCGAAATGACATGGAGAATTCCCTCTGAAAGAGCTGCACAGGGAAGAGGGTGGTAACTGCTCTGACTAAAGCGTGGCAACATTACCATGAGGGTATGGGATTAGAGAGCAGGTTGCTGGTTCAAGTCCCACTCCTTGGGAATACTGCAATTTGCTAGAACAGGGAACTGACTCTAAACAGCTGCAGAAAAAATTCCCAAGTGTATAAATGCTCTAAACATTGTAAATCTGGATCAAAGTTTTGGCTAAATAAGATACACACACATTTTCAGAACCACTTGTCCCATACAGGGTCGCGGGAAACCGGAGCCTACCCGGCAACACAGGGCGTAAGGCCGGAGGGGGAGGGGACACACCCAGGACGGGACGCCAGGCCGTCACAAGGCACCCCAAGCAGGACTCAAACCCCAGACCGACTAGAGAGCAGGACTGCGGTCCAACCCACTGCGCCACCGCACCCGCACTAAGTAAGATACATTAATTTCAAACATGTATGAATAACTGGTGACACTTTTTTCGTAACAGCCACTTTACTTGGTAAGGAACTTGCATGCAACTTCAAATTTCTTTTTTTGAAGAGGTAGTGACTTAAGTGACTTACCTGGTAGCATGGTGGTTCGTGCTACTGTGCTTGGATCCAAAGGTTGTGGGTTCAATCTCCATTTCTAGCTATAGTACCCTTGCTGAAGGTACTTACCCTGAATTGCATAAATGGGTGAATAATGTTAACTTTAACACTGTAAGTTGCTTTGGATAAAAGCATCAGCTAAATGAACATATGTAGAACTCCTTGCCTGAGTTGTTCTGGGATTTTAAGATGCTGTGGTTGCATGCTATGGAAGTTAATGTTTCTCAATGAGAAAATTACACTTTATAGTGATATCATAATTACAAGCATCCATGAATGTACAAGGAAGAAGTGAAGAACTTGTGTTTCAGCAAGAAAGGCAACCATGCAAGACACTTCTGGAGTGACGTCTCAAGTGTTCTAGGAGCCGACCTAAAGTGCTTTGCAAACAAAAAAAAAGATATGTTGTCTAAATCCATTCATAAGGTTGATCAATAGGGTCCATTTAATCATAACTTTTTGTACAGCACATGTGGCTGTATTTTTTTTCAAAGTAGGGCCTAAATATGTTTATATCTATTTATGTATGAGACATCATCTGTTCTGTGATTGAGTCAGAGTGAGGGGGTGCAGTGTTACAGTGGCACAGCGGGTTTGGCCAGTGCCTCCTCTCTGGTGGGTCTGAGGTTTGAGTCCTGCTTGGAGTTCCTTATGATGGACTGGCATCCTCACACCCTGTGTTGCTGGGTTAAGCTCTGGATGAGCAGTTTCAGACAACGTGTCTGTGTGATTCAATGTTAATGCAATAGTTCATTTAACAAAAGTTGAAAGTTTTAAGTCCCCAAAAAACATGGAAGCAAAATATTATACGTATTACTTCTGTGGAATGATATCTCTTACACAAAATAACCCATTGAATCATGTCATTCAAAGCCAAAACAGTCACTTTATTTAACAAACACAATTACAAAATAGAAATTGCCACAAAATAATGAACTGCATGTAAATAACATACAAAAATCTCATGCCTACCCAGTAGGTATCTTGTACACTTCAGTTGTATGTACATATTTACATCTCTATTACAAAAATATAGCTATGAAATTCCTTTTTACTTTGATTCTTAACAAGAAAGGGTGACCTCAGCTGGATCTCAATCTTCCGTTGAAATCCTGCTTACATTGTTTAAAAATCCCATCAATCACAGGGTTATTTTGGAACTCTTAACAAACCGATATGTTGAACAGATCCAAGCCGTAACAGAAGGCACCCAAAATTTTTCCAATGTTTATGTCAGTTTGTTTGATCACATTTTGGAACGAGAGGGCCCGAACCTATGATATTTACAGAAAGGAAAAGAAAAATACAGTCACACCCCATAATGCTTGACTGTCTCTGTAAACCGGTTGAAAATGAGAAAATGCTTATAGAACAAGTCCCATGTAAGTTAAAAAAAAAAATGTGAAAATGAATATTTGTCACCATAATTGGCCATGAGAAAACAAAATTTGGCACGTGACCAACACACACAGAACCCATGTATACCTTTACAAGTCCTGACCGCTAGACTCATTGTTCCAGACCAGCGTTTTCATTACCTGGGGATTCCCGGTTTTAAAAAGCCAAGAATCGCTTAAAACAGTCACATTCGATGATGAAACACAGCGGTCACGCTATCACGCTTACGTGTATTTCGCTCGGCTGAGGGAAAAGTGCTCATTTCGTAAAAATGATGAAAGGAAGGGACCCGAGAGTTTCAGCAGATCTCGGTCGTCCTTGGAGAGAGTGTGGACTGCATGTCTGACAGCGGGGTGTTGGCTGGAGAGCTGTAAATGCTCGAAGGAACAGGGGAGGGGAACCCGACTGCTCCCTGCGTGCCAAACGGACTGGAGCCTGAGGGGTACATAGTGGCAACTGACGGGGACGGGTAAGAGTTGTGCCCAGGAGACGGGTAGCAGGAGGGGACTGGGGAGGGGTAAGAGGAGACAGGCGAGGGGTATGACGTGACCGGCGATGGGTAACTGGAGATGGGGGAAGGGGCCGAGACGGAGCCCACCGCCTTCTCCGCCTTCTTGTCCTTCTGCCGCATGTGGATCTTCGTGTGCCGCTTGCGCTCGTCGCTCCGGGCAAACTTGCGGCCGCAGACGTCGCAGGCGAAAGGCTTCTCGCCTGTGTGCGTGCGGATGTGGGTGGTCAAGTGGTCGCTGCGGCTGAAGTTGCGCATGCAGATGCGGCACTGGAAGGGCTTCTGGCCCGTGTGGATGCGGATGTGGCGAGTGAGCTCGTCGGAGCGGGAAAAGCGACGGTTGCAGGTGTCCACGGGGCAGGCGTAGGGCCTCTCGTGCGGCGGGGTCTTGCTGGGACGGTTTGGGTACTTGCGCATGCGGCTAGGCTTCGTCAGCTGTGACTGGTAAGTTCCCTTCGGGTCCTGTGAGCCCGTCTGGGTGGCAAATGCCCTAATGGTGGACAGCGGCGTAAGGGAGAGAGGAGACTGTCCAGTTTGGGACTGGAAGGGCTTCTGATCTGGAGGCATCAAGGTGGTGTCGCACTGCTGCTGGGGGAACAGGTAGTCAGGAATGATGGGAACAGCGAAGGTGGAGGGCTTGCCGTTAGGGTACGCAGGTGGAGGATATGGGAGGGAGCAGCTTGAGGGGTTGGGGAAGGTCTGGCTCTGCTCTGGAAAGATGTCTTGGTTGCCAGTGGCAATAGTTGGTGCGGCGGAATAGATGGGGTTTGAATCGCCGTGGTGGGTAGAGCAGCTCAAGGTAGTCTGGGAGGAGAAGGAAGAGGAAGAGCTGATGGGCAGGGCAGCAGAGGGCAGTGCCGATGTATTGGTGGGTGCTGGCATCCCCATCAGTCCGCTGAAGAGGCTGAATATGGGCTCGGCCCACAGGCTGTTGCTGCAGGCGGCCGCCGGCTCCAGGGTGAAGCGGCCCGTGTACGAAACAGGGGGCAGGCGAGGGGCAGCACAGCTCTGCTCGGCAAGGGTCTTCTCGGAGCCCAGGGAGATCTCCGACAAAGTGTCTGCAAGACAACAACAGCAAAGGGAGCCCGTGAGACACCTGTCCTGAGAGTGCCAAACACGCCCCCCGCTGCGCCGTGCCGGCTTTACGTTCCGGGCAGGCGAGGAGGAGAATCCTGGACAGAGGGAGAGGGCTTCCCACGCTGTCAGGAGACGCTGACGCAGCATAGGAAAATCCCCAACAAATAAGAGCGTCCCTGCCGCCCCTGTTACTACAGGCATCCAGCACAACGTCGGCCAGCCCTGCCTGCTTCTCCACTCCACTTTCTAAGATCATTAGATCACCTGGTTTCGTCATCAAAGCTGCAGCTCAGCCGTTTCATTTTTTAACGTGCAGAATGTTTCTATCTTGAGAGAACCTCTAACAAACTTTGACAATGTCACATTGTCACTGTAATAAGAGCATATGGCGTTGAAATTACAAGCAAGTCTATATATTAAACACGTCAACATACTGATGTCCAAAACTGATGCCCAAGTCATTGATTCTCATTCATTTGGAAGCTTGATATAATAACTGAAGACTTTTGATTTGGTTTGTTGGTAACTGATCAGAAACGGTTACACACATCAGCACTCCTAGGGATGAATAACTCAGTAGTTCTTACCGGCTGTCAGGTGGTCATACTGTTCTCCTGGCTCTCCTGACCCATATCCCGTGGCCTCCGGGGCAGAGGCGGCATGGAAAGCGTTGGAGTGGAGCTGCAGAATCTCCTCCAGCTTGGGGTAGTTGTCCATGGGTGAGTGAGGGAAGCTCAGGGGCTCCGAGATCTGAGGTACAGGCAGGAGCATCTCGGTCTTGGCCGCGGCCATTCTTCACGACCGATGCTGCGGTTTGCCCGAGGAGGAGGAGGAGGCGGAGGATGCTGAGGGGAATCACCAACTCTCCTCCAGGGAGCGAAGAGATGCTGCTGCCGAACAACAGCTGCAGCAGCCTTTGAAGAATCTCCAGGGGGATTTTCTTTGCTTGATCTCAGCGCTCTCTCCTCTTCCAAGAAAAGAGAGAGAGAGAGAGAGAGGAAAAAAAATATCCACTACGTACTTCAAAAAAAAGAGTACAATCATCAGATGTGCCCAAATCGGCTCATTCCCACAAGTGAGCAAAGACGTATTTGTTAATTGCTTGGTCAAGCAAGTAAAGCTGGAACCGTTTGTTGTTGTTTACTTTCGTGTAACGGACTTTTTTCCGTGCTCGTGCACTTTAATGGGACTGTTCAGTAGGGCTGTGCTGCTAATGTTTCGGTGAGCCTCTCCGAGCTCTTTCACATTTCAGAGGATCCCCCACTGTCTTATATACCCTCTTGCCGTGACGCAGATGTCCATATTTGGAAGAAAGGAAGTCCATATTTAGGCACTGCGGTGGAAGACACGTGACGCTGGCGAGGTGGAACATGGAGCGCGGGGAACCGTTAAACAAAACGTTCGCGCAGAAACATAAAGCGCGTGTAATCCCGCAGTCCAGTGGTTGCTTTCCAACTGAAAAGTGCAAAGTAAGGACCAGAAATCATCGACCCCCCCCGCGCCGAGTGTTTCACTCGAGCACATATTCGCCGTTTTGTAGAAGCGCCGTTTCTGCCGGAAACTCGGGGCACCAACATACCATATAAGGTCATGCCTAGACATGGATTGGTTCCGGTCCGGTTCCACTTCCGTGCCCTTATTTGGAGTTTCCTGAGGTGGCGCTGAGCGCGGCTCGTCCACGAGCGGGATCAGCGTGCGACTGAGCGCCGCTGCGCAAAAGGAGCGGCGAATGTCAGCGCTGTGCTTGCGTTTGAATTTAACATATTTTTGTGCTTTCACAAGCGTTGACACTTGGTGCTTATCCCATGAGCTGCATTGCAATGTAAAGTCAACGCTTTAATGCAGCTGCTTTTGCGCGAAATGAATTGTGCGTGCATTGATTTGTGAAAAAAAAACAACAGTATAATTATAATAATAAAAAATGATAGTAGTAATAATGCAACAGGATATAAACATTTATAAGTCTATGGGGCATAAGTGCAGCAAGAAGATTGACATATCCCCCCCCCTCCAATATTTACCTGATGCTTTTCTCCAAAGCAACTTACATTGTTAAGGTTACAATTATTTACCCATTCATACACCTGGCTAATTTTTACTAGAGCAATTCAGCATAAGTACATTGCCCAAGGGGACTATAGCTGGAGGTGAGGCTCAAATCTGCAACCTTTGGGTCCAAAGGCAATTGCTCTAACCACTACACTCCCAGCTTTCCCTTTGTTTCCTGCTTTATGCATGACTCAATTTATACCATTGTTGTTGTTCTTTGGACACACACTTTCTGATCCGCTTGTCCCATACGGGGTTGCAGGGAACCAGAGCCTACCTGGCAACACATGGCGTAAGGCCGGAGGAGGAGGGGACACAGCCAGGACGGGACGCCAGTCCGTCGCAAGGCACCCCAAACGGGACTCGAACCCCAGACCCACTGGAGAGCAGAACCTGGTCCAACCCACTGTGCCACCACACCCCCGTTCTCTGGGCAGTAAATGGTAAATTTAACATCATCAGTATATAGTGGTTTGAAAGAACCCTTCCCCTCCTCAGCCACAGTAGTGCATTGTACAGCATTGTGAATGGATTGAAAAGCTGAATATGATGTGAGTTGCCTTCCCTTCAAATGTTGCATTTATCTCATCACTGCGTGTGTCCAGAAACAACTGAAAGAGCTCCTGGGAGCATCTATATAAATCCGGTTAGAACAAGCAGTGTTGAAATTGTCGGAACAAAGTGTGATTTCTCTCTTTCTGCTTGATTTCGTTATCTTTATCAGGCGAGAGATGTTCTAGGCTGTGAAATGAACAGAGATGTTCCTGATTGTGGGGTGAGATATGTTGCAATGCAAATACTGAAGTGGTGACTTTTGAAAATGAACCGATGGCTTATAATAATCTCTCGATGTTTGACTATATGCTGTCGACTGTGTGGAAAAGGTGCTCCACTCCACAGCTCTCAGCCAGGTAATTTTCACCGAGTGTCTGACAGATAAGCTGCATTCCCCGCCCAGCACTTGTGGCGAGTGACATCCATCACATGACTGCCACTATAGTTTATTTCATTTCCAAGAGAGGGATGTGATTGAATGAATGTCATTATTTTACAGATTATGGTCACTATTTTCATTGGAGTGTTTCATGATGGGGGGTGCAGTGGCACAATAGGTTGGACTGCAGTCCTGCTCTCTAGTGGGTCTGGGGTTCGAGTCCCGCTTGGGGTGCCTTGCGATGGACTGGCGTCCCGTCCTGGGTGTGTCCCCTCCCCCTCCGGCCTTACGCCCTGCGTTACCGGGTAGGCTCCGGTTCCCTGCGACCCTGTATGGGACAAGCGGTTCTGAAAATGTGTGTGTGTGTGTGTGTGTGTGTGTGTGTGTGTGTGTGTGTGTTTCTTTCATGACTGTACCCGCAGCGCTGCGCTCACACACTGCTGTGCTTGGCTCTTTCTACTTTGCGTTGCTGGAGTAGCTTCTCTCCGTGGCAGTTCCCACACTGCCAAGCCTTATTATCTTCTCCCCACACCGAAAAGAACAACAGAAACATGCACTTTACCAGCTGCCAGAAGTACATGTACTTGATAAAGAAATGCCCAGCGCCTAAAAGCTGGACAAAGTGTGGACATTGCAGAGAATTACCGGGATCAACTGTAATACACTGTTTGGATTAGATCAAGTTCCAGAGAATATTTCGGGTTGCGTCGAGGGGGGGGGGTTTCAAGGTGTTGTACTAAATTAAATACTGAACAGGCATGATTTCTCTGATCCTCCTAACATGTCTGAAATTGAGTTTCCAAACTGTGTTAAAGCATGTGATTCATGTATCATTTACCAGCTACATTTTCATGGTTCATTAATGAGATTTGCTTTTTCCTTGACAGGTTTGCTACAAAAATAAGCATCTTTATTTAGCTGGACTTTACATGCTGTGTATTTTCACAGACTTATGTACAGGCAGCAGCTTGTCCTTCACACAGGGACAGCCATACATTAACGTCTTCGCACACAGCCCCCTTATACGTGTGAAATAAATTATTTTAAATGCCATCGGCATAAAACAAGATAAATAAATCGGGAGCAGAAGCATTCGCGATGCAGAAGAAGCACGTTTTGTGTCGGCGCGTATCCCCCGTGGCCTGGACAGAGGTGGGGATTCGCCCGGCTGGTTTGCGGTGGCAACCGGCCTGTCGCTGTGGATCGTTATTCTGGCAGCCCACGCAGCGCAGCCCGGCGATGGTTCCTCCTGATGAGTTGGGGGGGGGGGGGGGGGGTCTCCGCCTTGTAGGCTCTCCCTTGATCGTGAGCTGCGCAGTCGCCCCCTTAAACAAAGCGGTAGATGTATAATTAAGCCTCGGCCCCTCCCACCCTCAGAGCACAGTTATGTATTCAGCTCTGGGTTCTAATGGCACTGCTCACCATGGCAACCACTCTCACCGCAGGGAACGCGGGTTCATTATTTGCATCGCTGTGCACGTGCCAGAGCGCCCTCTAGGACCGGCGCAGGTTGCATTTGAATTTTTCTGATGGCCGATGTCGGAACGTCGGTAAAGCAGCTTCTACTAGATCAGTCTCAGCAGTGCAAAAACTTAATGCGCCGCTTCGCAGAGCATCAGCTCTGTCCAAACAACCGTTTATTGTTGTGCAAAGCACGGTGGAAGTCACGGCTTTCCGTTCACACCGTGTTTACTTAAACTAGTAAACACCGTGTGATTAAATCCCGGCCTCATGCCGCAAGGGCTGGGCCGTTCGAGTTTGGCCCCGCACGGTTGAGTCCGGCAGGTTTTCCACGACTCTTCCCATCGCCGACTGCTCGGAAAGGCGCGGAAATGGCTTCAGTTAAGACGGAAAGTTTAAGGACGTGGGCATCTGTTCAGCGTGGAGCAAACAGCGCTGGCCTTCCGTGATCGTAGTCCTCGAGAAGCGGAAGTCGTCCGTTTGCACACGCCGAACGATGAGGAAAGTGCCCAACTCTGCGAGCTCGTACCCTCGTTGTCTGATAAGTGTAGTGAAACCAGGGACCTGAGACAAGGAGCTCATAGAAAATGAGATTTCTTTTTGGCTTCTCAACTTTGGGTGTTGGGAAAGAAAAAACCCAGAAAGAGGGAAGTGTGTATTACTTCTGCAGATTATTCTACAGAATTTTCGGGCAAATGGTGGGACCTGCCTGCCCACACAGACTCTTCTCTGCCTGCTGTGATTCATGGATTTTACGTATTTTAAGATGCGACCATCAAGGCGGGGCACAGTCCTGGAGACAGAGTGATGACAACATCCACCGTCATTTAGGAAAAACGTAAAGTGTCAGAAACTGCTCGCTTTGTCGAACTAAACACACACACACCGTCTGAAGCCGCTTGTCCCAAGCTGGGGTCACGGCGAATTGGAGACTAACCCAGCAACACAGGGTGCAGGGCTGGAGGAGGAGGGGACACACCCAGGATGGGATGTCAGTCTGTTGCAGGGCACCCCAAGCAGGATTCGAACCCCAGACCCACTGAAGAGCAGGACCCAGCCAAACCCACTGCGCCCCCCTGCAGACTAAATATTTACATTTATTTATCAGACACTTTTCTTCAAAGTGACTTCCAATGGATACTATGTAGTGTTATCAGCCAACACACCTTATTTACCACAGTGACTTACACTGCTATGTACACTACTTACAATGGGCCACTCATCCATACATCAGTGGAGGACACACACACTCTCTCTCTCTGTCACTCACACACTATGGGTGAACCTGAACAGCGTCTTTGAAGTTTGGGAGGAAACCAGAGCATCCAAATGAAACCCACACAGGTAGAACATGCAAACTCCACACAGACAGAGTGGGAATTGAACCCCTGTCCTCTCACACCACCCAGGCACTGCAAGACAGCAGCACTACTCACTGTGCCACCCTGCCAAACAAATACAAATTATAGGGCTTAACTCTGCATCTCATTCTGAACATTTGTAAACCTACATCTTTGCGTTTCTTATAAATTCCCAATTTTCAGCTGCACCATTTTTTAACGTCATATTTTTGCAAGGTTTGAACGTGAGGTCACTCGTAAGTTTAAGTGCACTAAATGTAACCCGGGCCTCTTGGTGTGTAAGTTACACCATCGCTCAGACAGGACGCTTCCCCTTCGCCTTTGATGGCCGAATGATAAAAAGACTCTTGCATTCTGTCCATTTCCTCTCGGTGTCTGATATTATTATTGTTTTCGGAGTCGACTTCCTTGCCAGGAAAAAAGAACGAACCGGGCTTTTCTTTAAAGTGGTGCCGGTGGTTCTCGGTTTGTTTGCGTGAGCGATTGCGTCTCCGCAAGCTCTGCCTCTGTTGTTTGTTGACTTCACGGAGCGGCCATCGTGCGGAGCCTCTGATCCGGAGCCTCTGTAGCTCCCTGGCATGTTGTTCTGAGCACAAAGCATCCGCCCGCTCCTTGTTTGCTTTTGTCGGAAAACTCCTGGCACGGCTGTCTTCGCCGATCGGGGCGGTTCTCGTGAAAACGCACGCTGCCCCGGGGTTCTCGTCCTTCTCTCGTGTGCCTGGGCGCCTCGGCACTAACGTGTCAGCTCTTTCATTTAAAGCGTTTCACTTTAATTCCATACATCTTGATCCTCTTGGTCTTTTCCAGAATTTAAAATGTTTCTGAAATCTTTTCAGTTTGCACCTTCTGCAGTATGTCTCAGTACAGGGGCTCATCTCCTCAGTTACCAGGGATACATTTACATATCAGATGCTTTTCTCCAAAGCAACTTCCAATGAACTCTCTGTAGTGTTATGAGGCCACACACCTTATTCACCGTGGTGACTTACACTGCTAGATACACTACTTACAGTGGGTCACTCATCCATACATCAGTGGAACACACACACACACACACTCTCTCTCTGTCCCTCACACACCATGGGGCAACCTGAACAGCATGTCTTTGGAGTGTGGGAGGAAACCAGAGCACCCAGAAGAAACCCTCAAAGACACAGGGAGAACTAGCAAACTCCACACAGACTGACCAGGGATTGAACCTATGTCCTTTCACACCCTCCAGGCACACCAAGACAGCAGTACCACCACACCACTGTGCCACCCCACCTGATGTGTGAGATTTAAGGAGAAAAAGGTTTTTGAGAATTTCAAGCAGTACAGAAGTGGACTTCTCGTTATTGCCTAGTAAGTTTGCTCTTATACACATCCGATGCTTTTAAAATTATTAAATGCAGTGAAATATTCACCCTTCCACCACATGGGGACCAAAACAACCGTTATCGGAAGTAAAAGGAAATTACAGCACAGCAGATAAACACGGTTTTTTTTATCGTCTCAGCAATGTTTATCTTGCGAACAAAAGTATTTCACACAGCAAAGTCTCCGAGGCAAATGCATAAATGCTGTAAAACCGTTAAAAATAATTGAACAAATAAACATTTTATTGAGGATGGCCGTTGTTTCGGATCCCTGCCTTGTCCTGCACTTTTTAAAATCTCCGTCCGTGTCTTGTATTACTTATCAGAGGGTTAAAAATCATCGATTGTTTTTGTGAAATAGTATAAAAAATATGTATTTCCTCATGTTACCCAGGTCTGTTTGCGTTCAGTAGTAACAAACTGTGTGATTCACAAAGAGTCGAGGTCAGGCAGGAATTTGCTTTGCAGTCAAACTCCAGGTACTGAGTCCAAACATTTGATTTGGTAAAAAGGTGATGAATATTACTCCTAAAGCATTTATTCCCATAAGAGGGAATTTGTTTCTTTCTGGAAACGTTCGCCGTGCTCCCCGAAACACGGTACACGCGCCGTCACCTGGGGCTCAGTGGAAGCGGCAGCTCCGTGTTTCCTTCTGCGTGAAAAATCCATGCGAGGCCTTCGCTTCCTGCCGTCGCACACTCTTAGAGGGCAGGGAACTCAAACAGTGTGTCCACGTGTGTCTTTGTTGTGTTTGTACTACTATGTAAACAGAGGGCGGTAAGATAAACACACCTCTGCACATGTTATAGACACACACACACACAGTGCAGCGCTGAACAAACAGCCCATGTGTGTCAAGGGTATTATTTCCCAAATAATAATAAAGAAGAAAAGTGTATTTTTTGGCTCTACTACATGCCAAAGATTATCATCAACTCTTTGTAAAGTACTATTCAGGCAGGCATTGGTTTGAATCCCCGTTCCCGGTGTGACACCCTGACGCAACACTCTTACCCTGATTTGCGCCCCTGAAAATGTCCAGCTTCTACGATTGTAAGTAGCTGAGTGTGCAAACCTTACAATGTAGGCTGATTTGAAGAGAAGAAAAAGCTAAATGAATAAATAATAGGAAGCCGTGCGGGGACAGCTGGTGGTGCGCTGGTTAGCGTGGCTGCCTTTTGAGCCAAAGATCATAGGGTCAAATCCCACCTCTTGCTATAGTAGCCTTGAGCAAGGTACTTACTCTGAATTGTTCCAGTAAAGTTACCAGCTGTATAAATGGGTAAATAATGGTAAAAGTAGCTCAATGTTGTAAGTTGCTTTGGAGAAAAGTGCCAGTTAGATGAGTAATTGAAGGCGTGTTCAGGATCTCTCGGTGCCGTGGTGTCCGTTTCAGTGCGAGGGGGTACAGTAGAACAGCTGTGTTACTTTCCGTTACTCTGTGCATTAATGCCTGGCGACACACAGCTGTCTCTGCGGCATCTTCGTTTTTTCTTTCTTCCTCTGGATGAAAATGCAATTTTCCGTCACACACGTCGCTTTCCTGGATGGAACGTTTTTCAAACGACTGCCGTTCTGAGCGCATGACTGTCACCGCATCGCCTCCCACCTACACACACACACACACACACACACACACAATTTTGTTTCCCTGTCACTGTTCAACGTGTGGATTTTGAATTGCGGGAAAAGTTGGAATTGCATCTTGGTGAAACGCTGCGACTGCTCTTTTGCCTGCACGATCAAGGCTCATTTTCCACTCTGGGGTGTTTTACAATGCAAAATGACCCGGCGCTTTACTCCTGAGGGCAGAAGAAAAGCTCCGGGCCTCGGACGAAACGCGCACGGGCGTCATCGGAGAAGTCGCCGAAGTGACACGACGCAGCTGGGAAGATGTAGATACGGCGAGTGGAACAACCGTTCGTGATTTCGCCTTTACTTTTGTCTGCATCTGCCTTCAGAGTCACGGAGCTTCGAAGGGCACGACTTCGCCGCAGCTCACAAAACAGGAAGCGATGCTGTTTCCTCCGCTCCGTGATATCATGGGGCCCCGCTGGTGAAACAGAGAGCGGCGTGTTCGCCAGTGGAAAGAGGAAGCGCCTCTTTCCTTGGTTCACGCTGCTCACAATACGTTCAAACGCGGCAGGCAAATGAAAAACAAACAAGGCCTCGCTCTCCGTTGACAGTCGCCCTCCGATAAACAAATAGACCGCAACGCAGTTAGGCGGGAGGATGAGGCTGGAGACGACACATCTTTCCCAGTCTGCTGTATGACTGTGAAGGTATCGGTGAATTCATATATTGGCCTTTTTCATTCTGAAGGCCGAATATGTAATATTATACTAACCAATGCAGGTTCGTAATGCCTGGGTGGTACAGTGAGTAGCGCTGCTGTCTCACAGGGCCCGGATGGTGTCAGAGGACGTGGGTTCGATCCCCTCTCAGTCCGTGTGGAGTTTGCATGTTCTCCCTGTGTCTACGTGGCTTCCTTCTGGGTGCTCTGGTTTCCTCCCACACCCCAAAGACATGCTGGTCAGGTTCACCCATAGTGTGTGATTGACAGAGAGAGAGTGTGTGTTCCACTGATGTATGGATGAGTGACCCAGTGGAAGTAGTGTATCTAGCAGTATAAGTCTTTGGGTGCTCTGGTTTCCTCCCACACTTCAAAAACATGCTGTTCAGTTTCAGCCCTAGTGTGAGTGACAGAGAGTGTGCGTGTTCCACCAGTGCGTGGATGAGTGACCCAGCGTAAGTAGTGTATCTAGCAGTGTAAGTCACTGTGGTGAGTAAGGTGTGTGGGCTGATCACACTACATAGTGTTGATTGGAAGTTGCTTCGGCGAAAAGTATCTGCTAAATAAATAAATGTAACAGTAATAATGAATGTGTTTGAGAAAAAGTTATTTACTGTGCTGTGTGTGTAATGATAATCATTGCATAAGGTGGGGACTTGTCTGGGCTCGAACATGAGACTGGGTGTACACTGTAGATATTTTCACCTAAGCACCCCTCCCTTTTTACCCGGTTTACACACTCCAACGCATGATGGGTCTCCTCGCCAAGGAGATGTGAAAACACACGCCAGCAGCCTCCCGGCACTCAGAAGGGCTGCGACAGACATCAACAAGGCGCCTGTTGCTCGTTGCCACATTGTGAGTGGCAAATGCAGCAGTTCCCATGCAGAAGTCCAGAAAGACAGCAGTCAGGGCTGGGCGCCTATGATTCGTTAAACTTTTAAACCCACGCAAAGCAAATGAAGAGCAGGGTTAGGAAAAGTATGTAATTTCATCAGACAATGGTGCTTTCATGTGCCGAATTTGAATTTTGTGCATATATGCGTAGATTCGAGCTCTCGATCCACAGAGCAAGTGGCTCATCCTCTCTTTTTGGTACAGAGGCTGACTTTTGTTTTACTCCAGCTTTTTATTTTTACATTTATTCATGTACTGGACACTTTTCACCGAAGCAACTAACAATGTTAATCTACTTACAATTTTTTACCCATTTATACAGCTGGTTTATTTTACTGGAGCAATTTAGGGTAAATGACTTGCTCAAGGGTACTACAGCTGGAGGTGGGACTGAAACCTGCAACCTTTGCGCCCAAAGACAGCAGCTACACTACCAGCTGTCCAGGGCAGTTTTATTTTCAAGCACTGTTGCATTTCTTTATTTAGCAGATGCTTTTCTCCAAAGCGACTTCCAATGAACTCTCTGTAGTGTTATAAGCCCACACACCTTATTCACCGCAGTGACTTACACTGCTAGATACACTATTTACACTGGGTCACACATCCATACATCAGTGGAACACACTCTCTCTGTCACTCACACACCATGGGTGAACCTGAACAGCATGTCTGTGGGAGGAAACCAGAGCACCCGGAGGAAACCCACACAGACACGGGGAGAACATGCAAACTCCATGCAGTCTTAGTGGGGAAGAAATTCATGATGTTTCAGATATAATTACAGACAGATAACCAAAACACTTTTCTCTCTAAATTCATGAGTTGTAGTGTGCAGATGGGGGATAAAAATCAGCGACATCCCAACGCCCACTCATGTTGCACTGTACAACGTCTGTACTGTACAAGGTCATTTTTGGGGAATCCCAGCTTTATCTCGGTCTTCGGCGCACTGCTTGAGCAATTCTAAAGTAATTCCTGGAAAAGAGAAGATAACTTCTACTTCTTGTAATTACTGAAACGTCAAGCTTTTCTCCACTTCAGTAATCAGGCTTGTGACAAAAGTGCCGTAGACGTTTTGTGCTGGTTAGACCTCAGGATAAACAGGTGCTAATTTTTTCCTACCCTTCTCATCAGTTCGGCTGGAAACTCAGTAATATGAAGACTCAGTAATCTTTTTAAACATAGAAATTAAATTCATATGTGACTGGAAAATGATGCAAGAATGTAGAATTAATCACGCTGATTTTTTTTGTTTTTTCTTTTACACGCCAGAAGTTGTGCGTTTTGTTTTGGAGAATAGATGAGGAAAGGCGTGTGGCAGAGACAAGGTGGGGAACGGTACCAAATTCTTGAATATTTGTTTCAGGTTTTTCCGTTTAATATTTTTAGGTGAATATTAATATTGAAGGTTTTTAATGCTAACATGGGTTACAGTTTACTGGTACATTTATTCATTTAGCTGATGCTTTTGTCTAAGGCGACTTACAATCTCAAGGCATTTACAGTTATTTACCCATCTATGCAACTGGGCAATTTTACTGGAGCAACTCAGGGTAAGTACCTCGCTCAAGGGTACTACAGCTAGAGATCAAACCTACGACCTTTGGGTCTGGAGGCAGCAGCTCTAACCACTACTCTATCAGCTGTCAAAAAAGCCACTTACTCTTATGTTACCTACAATTATTTACTCTTTTATACAGCTGGGTACTTTTTACCTGAGGAATCTAGGGTAAGTACTTTGCTCAAGGGTATTACAGCTGGAAGTGGGATTCAACCCTGCAACCTTTGTATCCAAAAGAAGTGACTCTAACAACTGTGCTACCAGCTGCCCCAGTTCACTGTGAATAATAGTTTTTTTGCCCTTGTGTTTACTTATAGTTCACCGTCAGGTAATGGGGGGGGGGCTGGCTGTTCCATACATGCATAGCACTGCTTGGGTGAATTGGTTACCTTAGTGGCAAAACCGAACCAGTGTGGTAAATCAGGTAATGGTTCGACCGTACAGCAACTATATCTCAGGCCAGCATAGCGAACAGTGTCTCTTTGCACCTACTTTTATTTATTTATCGGGCACTTTTCTCCAAATTGACTCCCAATGAACTCCATGTAGTGTTACCAGCCCACACAACTTATTCACCACGGTGACTTACACTGCTATACACTACTTACAATGGGTCACTCATCCATACATCAGTGGAACACACACACTCTCTCTGTCACTCACACACTATGGAGGAACCTGAACAGCATGTCTTTGGACTGTGAGAGGAAACCAGAGCACCCAGAGAAACTCACACAGATACAGGGAGAACATGCAGACTCTACAGAGACTGAGTGGGGATCAGCCCCATGTCCTCTCACACCACCCAAGCACTATGCAACAGCAGCGCTACTCGCTGTGCCACCGTACCGCCGGACTAAGTCACCTGAAGGACATGGCTTGTTGTACCCTTGAGCAAAGCACTTACCCAGAATTACCGCAGTAAAAATTACCAAACTGTACAAACGGCTATATAATTGTAAGTAGCTTAATGTACAAACCTCATATTTTCAGTTTCTTGGGACGAAAGTATCAGCGAAATCAATTAATCATTACGACTCGCAGTCAGTTCATCAATATTTCCTGTAAAAAGAATCTTTCAAGTTTCGTGAGCTGATCTGATGAAAAACAGATGAACAGTAAATCTCTGGAGCATGTTGGGGAACCAAAGTTGGTGGCTATTCTAAGTCTTTTTTTTTTCTTTCCCAGAGCCCTTGTGGACCATCTGCTGTTTTGATATGTGACAGAATCACATTTGGCTCTATTGAAATTATGACTCAATGTTCAAAATAGCTGATAACACAAGGCCGTAATAAGACATCAATTACAGCGTCATGGAACTCGACACCGATGGCGTTGTATGTCATGTTATCGTCAAAACTGGACGGAAATACCAGAAAGGATGAGACTGAAAAGATGGCTGGTGGCATAGTGGTTAACCCTGCTGCCTTTGAACCCAAAGGTTGTAGGTTCTGTTCCCACCAACAGTAGTACCCTTGAGGGAGGTATTGAAAGTAAAACCATCTAACTGTGTAAATAGGCAAATAATCATGTTGCTTTGGAAAAAAGCATCAGGTGAAGATGGCCAGATGGTGTCTTCTACCATTACTTGACTTGGAAGTTGTGCTTCCTGCATTAAAAACAGTGTGAAGAAGTATCCAAGTTCTCCAGAATGAGGAGAACTGAGCAGCGTGGAAAGTACAGTTTTCCCCCAGAAGTGTCGAGGAGCTTCACGGTTCCTTCAAGCCGTGCGCTGAGAGAGACTCCTCTCCTGCCTCTGAAGCAGTGCGTTCGTGCCATTGTTGCCCATGGCGTTTAGGGCTTTGATGCTCTTCAAAGCAGCTGCGAAATCCAAACACCAGATATTAATAGTAAAAATAAACTCGGAAAACTTGAAAACGTTACTTGGCTCTTCGTAAGTCCCTGTTACTGCATCTCGCCGCATGGCTCATCTTCAACTTTCTCATTTTTCTGTGTGTCAGTTCGGCGCAAGACTGCAGCTGATCTTCAGGAAACACTTGAATTTCTTGAATTTTAATTGTTTTTGATTTATTAATGCCTACCTCCTGGCAGCAGCGCAAATTCCCATCAGTGAATTTCATTGGTAAAAAACAGCTGTTCTGGGAGGACAGAGACACACACTGTCTAAACCGCTTGTCCCATAGAGGGTTGCAGGAGCCTAACCTGGCAACACAGGGCATAGGGGGAGGGGACACACCCAGGGCATGATACCAGTCCATCACAAGGCACCCCAAGGGGGACTTGAACCCCAGACCCACAGGAAAGCAGGAGCTGGTCCAACCCACTGCACCACCACACCCTTGTCTTCCAGTTGAACATGCTTGCTGATATATTAAAGAAGAGTTTGAACATCTCCCTCCAAGTGGACATATTTGCTTTTTCTAGGTGTTCTGTCTCCCTGTATGTTGTATTAACCCCATGCTGTGCATAAAACCAATTTTTAAAAAAAAAAAAAAAAAAAAACATCTCTCTGGACTTGACTGGAGAAGCACATCTGGCAGCTCACAGGTCCAACACTATGGGCGACCACCATGATGACAGAGATGTGACAATGACAGCTGTGTTGGAGTCTCCCAAAGAGAATCTTGATTAAATGTGACGTGGGGCAGCACAATGATACTGCAAGTAGTGCTGCTCTCTCATAGCAATTGGGTAGTGGGGGAGGGTATGGGTTTGAGCCCCGCTCAGTCTGTGTGGAGTTCGCATGTTCTCCTGCGTCTGCGTGGGTTTCTTCTTGGTGCTCTGGTTTCCTCCCACACTCCAAAGACATGCTGGTCAGGTTCACCCATAGTGTGTGAGTGACTGAGAGTGTGTGTGTGTTCCACTGATGTATGGATGAGTGACCGAGTGTAAATAGTGTATCTAGTAGTCTAAATCACCGCGGTGAATAAGGTGTGTGGGCTGATAACACTTACATAGAGTTCATTGGAAGTCACTTTGGAGAAAAGTGTCTGTTAAATAAATTAAATGAAAACAGCAGTTTGTGTCCTGCATTCATTCTTTATGAATATATGCTGCTTATTTGCCTCTACATGTATTCAGTTCTATTAACCTTTATCTATCTAATTGACAACCTTAGGTTCCCTGGTTCAAGTCCCGCTCAAAGGACATAAAAGTTTTAATTTAATTTGTTTTTTAATGAATTTCTCCCTGGGGATCAATGAAGTATGAAGTACTTTTCTATCTATCTGTCTTTTCTCCTAAGCATCTTATGGTGTTTGGCTTGTGTACTAAGTGACTTAAAATTATGTACCAATTTGTACACCTTGATAATTTCTAATGTATCAGTGCAGGTAAAGTACCTTAATAAGGGACATGACTGCAGGGGTGTGATACAATTCTGGGTCTTTGTCCACAAAGCAACAGCTGTAACAAACCACTCAGTGCTTCCTGCCGTCTTTTTAGCAGACACCTTTGTCAGGTGATGTACGGTACGAGACAGAGACAGACTGAGAGCTACTTATTAATTCATGGTACATCCGTTGAGCAAGGATGGGATTTGAACCCAAAGACTTCAGAACAGAAGGACATTGCTGTGATCACTAGACTACCTTCTGCCCCCTTATTTTCGCTCCTGTCATAGTTCCACAGGATTGTTCTTACGTTGCTAAAACCTTTGTGGATGTGAAGTAATCGTCTGGTTTGACATTAAACTGAGTGACATTTGAGAGACCAGGATATCTGTATACGTGAGTCATAATGATTGCAGACGGGAAGTGAAGGGTCGTACTGTCAAATAAAATAAAAAAAGAGGGGTTACAAATTGATTAAGTTTATTCACTGTTAAATGACACATCTGTTTTCGTCTTGTGTCTTATTTTATTTACTGTCACCCAGCTATTGGTGTGGTAACGTGATAAATTTAGTTCCATGGCAGGTTTTAATGAGCGCGGAAACTGTGACAGTCGGCTTTATTTTGACATTTCCTGTGTTGCGTGGCATCAGAGAAGCCGCAGGCCCGGCAGTGAAGCGAACGCAAAAGTTTCGGGGCGAAAAATCAACAGTGACGTTGACGTTTTGAAAAAGCATGTATTAAAAACATGTAAATAAACCGAAAAGGATTATCCCTCGCTCGCTTGACGGACAATATTTACCAAAAAAAAAAAAAAAAAAAATCCCAAAAGTACAATTTTAGATCATTTTATTGCAATTGGTTTCTCACACACACACACACACGCTGTCTGAACTGCTTGTCCCATATGGGGTTGCGGGGAGCTGGAGCCTAACCCGACAACACAGGGCATAAGGCTGGAGGGGGAGGGGACACACCCAGGACAGGATGCCAGTCCATTGCAAGGCACCCCAAGCAGGACTTGAACCCCAGACCCCCCAGAGAGCTGGCGCAGGCCAAGCCCGTTGCACCACCGGTAAATAAACACACACACACACACACACACACACACACACACACACACACACACACACACACACACACACACACACACACACACACACACACACACACACACATTTTCAGAACCGCTTGTCCCTTACGGGGTCACGGGGAACCGGAGCCTACCCGGCAACACAGGGCGTAAGGCCAGAGGGGGAGGGGACACACCCAGGACGGGACGCCAGTCCGTCGCAAGGCACCCCAAGCGGGACTCGAACCGCAGACCCACTGAAGAGCAGGACCTGGTCCAACCCACTGTGCCACTCCGCCCCCCTCGGTAAATAAACAGTTAATTTTATTTTCTCTCAAGAAATGTGTTTCATGTTTTCTTAGTGTTAAAATTCCTTCAGTAAATCGCACCAATGGAATTCCCACACGCTTCTGGGCACGAGCGCGACGCAAAACAGTCGCGTGAATGAGTTCCTATGGCGTCTACCGCATGTTTTTGCCGTGTTGTCTTTTTCAATTTGTTTACGCAGAGCAAAGGGTTTTTGGAAGATCTCCGATGACCTGACGTTCGCTACCCTCTAGCTTATCTTTCTGCGTCTACTATGCAGTACATGGGTACATGTGCAGCACTTTGGATTTTCACATGTGTTCATTCAGCTGCCACCTTTCTCCAAAGCAACTCACAAGTATTTACCCGTTGATACACATGGGTGGTTTTCACTGGAGCAGAGTAAAGGTAAGTACTTTGCTCAAGCTGGGATTCAAACCTGAGGTCCTAAAGGCAGTCACTCTAACACTACACTACCAGCTGCCTCTTTTTAGGCCATGTAGTAGAACCTTTTTTCCTCCTCTGCAGCCAACCAGGAGCACACAGAAGAAAGAAATATACACACACGTCATCTGAACCGCTTGTCCCATACAGGGTCGCAGGGAGCCAGAGCCTAACCCGGCAACACAGGGCATAAGGCCGGAGGGGGGGAGAGGACACACCCAGGACGGGACACCAGTCCATCACAAGGCACCCCAAGCGGGACTCGAACCCCAGACCGACTGGAGAGCAAGACCAGGGCCAACCCACTGCGCCACCACGCCCCCCTATACACAATATATTTATAATAGAAAAATAATAATAGGGATAATAATATATGTGTCATGTGTATAATATAAATATATATAATATTTATCGGGGGGGGCAGTGGTGCAGTGGGTTGGACCGGGTCCTGCTCTCCGGTGGGTCTGGGGTTTGATTCCCACTTGGGGTGCCTTGCCCCGGACTGGCGTCCCGTCCTGGGTGTGCCCCTTCTCCCCCAGCCCCACGCCCTGCGTTGCCGGGTTAGGCTCCAGCTCCCCGCGACCCCATATGGGACAAGCGGTTCAGAAAATGTGTGTGTGTATAATATTTATCCCTTTGTTTGATGATTTATTAATATTCTTTTGTTTACAACATTCACTATATTTCAGAAGTGTGAAATCCTGCTTTACATCTATAAATGGTACAATATCCAGCATGGGTGTCGTAGGGGTGGCACAGTGGCCTTGCAGTACCTGGGTTGTTCAGGAATGGCTTTGAATTTGGCTCATTTTCTGTGTGATTTACCTGTTCTTCCCATGTCTGTGTGGGTTTGCTCAGGTTTCCTCCCACAGTCCAAAGACATGCGGTTCAGGTGAACTGGCAACACTGAAGTTGCCTTTAGTGTGTGTGAATGTGTGTGTGGCTACCCTGTGAAGGACCGGACCCCTGTCCACAGTGTACCCATCCTCAGTAATTCTGGTGAGGGCTTTTTTTTTTAACGGACAATCAGCCCATGAAAGTGTGTGGATGGGTTTTTAGCAAAGTGCACGGGATGCCTTTTTTTTAGTGTTGACATGGCTTTCATTTATTTTTATTTACTTTTCTCTAAAACCGCTTACAACGTGGGGGCACGGTGACGCGGCGGGTTTGGCTGGAACCTGCTCTCTGGTGGGTTTGGGGTTCAAGTCCCGCCTGGGGTGCCTTGCAATGGACTGGCATCCCGTCCTGAGTGTGTCCCCTCCCCATCCCCCAGCCTTGCACCCTGTGTTGCCGGGTTAGTCTCCGGCTCACCGCGACCCCGTATGGGACAAGCGGTTACATGGTGTGTGTGTGTGCTTACAATAGTAGGCTACCTACAATTATTCACACATTACGGCTGCATAACATTACTGGAGAAATTTTAGGGCAAGTACCTTGCTCAAGGATACTACAGCTGGAGGTGGGGATCAAACGTGTGACCTTTGGGTCCAAAGGCAGGAGCACTAAGCACTACGGTACCAGCTGTCCCGTAGACATCGAAGCAGGAGGCCCAAAGTGGTCGACACCACGCGTGAAAACGCATTTTCGGTTAGTCTCCGAATAATGTGATCACTTACTCGAAATGTGTTTTAATCGCTTCGAAATGGTGACATTTAGGCTGCGCTTGTTGGCGCTCGCAGAAAAAGAAAGTACTTCTGACACGGCTATTAATAACTTTCCTGCCTCTGTCAATCATGTCGAGAGAGAGAACAAATTAGTCAGACCCCCGTCCTTCTGTTCGCGTCGATCTGTGTCAGTAAACTGAAAAAAAGGCGAAAAACGAAGCTGTCGCGAAAGGTTCCCCTCCGGGCTCCACGCGTGTAGGAGTTGCAACACGGCAGAGAGGGGTGTCGCGGGGCAGGGGGTGACATTTTGGTGCGGCGGCCGTCGACGGCGGGGAAACTTGTGAATCACCCCGAGGCCATCTGTACGACCGTGCTTCTGCACAAAAAGTGCCGATCGGCCACGTGGCTTCAAGAGCTCCGAGAGCACGGGGGGTGGAGGCGGTCCTGTCCTGTCCACGCAGCGGTCCCACTCACCCCCCCCAGCCACTTGATTGGAACCCCATAAGCCAAACCACCCGCATGGGCAGCTCTTGCTCCGCCTCCTCTTATTGGTTGTAGAGGTGTGACCTTATTACCACTGGAAGATGCGATGGACCGCGGTAAAGCGTTGGCCTCACCACCTTTCCATCAGAGCTCTAAGTCAGTGCCTGCCGGCCCACCTATTTCCATGGGGGGCAGGGGAGGGGAACAAGGACGAGGGGGATCGGGGGGGTCACAGAAAGGCACGAGAATAATGCGTGTTCTTTGCTATGCGTACTGATTTTTACCTCCCCTCATTTTACACTTTTCCCCCAAAGCAACTTATAAGAATTCACCCATTTATACAGCTGGGCAACTTTACTGGAGTAATTTGGGGTAAGTACCATGTTCAAGAGTACAACAGCTAAAGGCGGGATTCAAACTCACAACCAACGACCACCACGCTACCAGCTGCCCCACAACTGCAGCTTTTCCAATAAAAAATCTGAATGGCAAACAGAAGAAACAGCCACTGGACACACAAAGAATGCAAAGTGATGCATGTGCGATTTTGAGCACAACTGAAATAGAGAGAGGGACATGGCAACGCTGTGACGTGCTGTGTGCGTTGCCAATTCATACTGGTACAAGTAGAGGTGCAGGTACAGGTACAAGTACAAGTGGTGTGAGAGGATGTTGGGTTCAATCCCCCTTAGTTTGTGTGGAGTTTGCATGTTCTACCTGTGTCTGTGTGAGTTTCCTCTGGGTGCTCTGGTTTCCTCCCACAGTCCAAAGACATGCTGTTGAAGTTCACCCATAGTGTGTGAGTGACAGAGAGAGAGTGTGTGTGTGTGTGTGTGTGTGTGTTCCACTGAGGTATGGATGAGTGACCCAGTGTAAGTAGTGTACCTAGCAGTGTAAGTCACCATGGTGAATAAGGTGTATGGGCTGATAATACTACATAGTCTGCTGAATGAATACCTGTAAGGACAGGTAAAGACCTAGTTATAGTCAGAGCAGAGAGCTCCACGTTTATTAAGGCCCCAAGTACAGCCTCAGACGTACTGATGAATGTTATCAGCATCCCTCATCTGGACCGCAAGTTCATGTGGAGAACCAGCCGTGCTTCTCCACTCCCCAAACGGATGATTAAACTGATTGGAACTTTGTTTTGCACTCATGTTTTTGAAGTAAAAAGCAGAGTGAAGATCGTACGGTGCTGCATTTCAGACTGTTAATTTCCCTCCCAGTGGAGTCTCACAATTGAATGGAAGATCACTGAAAGTCCAAAGCACCTCTGTAAAACAAGGCTAATTATACTCTTTTTTGCAATTCAATTTTTTATACATCATAATCTTAAAAAAAAAAAAAAAAATCTAACCTGATACTGTATTTAATAAACCAGATATACAATTCAACCAGGGACATTAAAAATGAAGAGTTTTATTATACGGAGTTTCTTTTATGCTAAATTTATAGCTCAACGTGTCAATTTTTTGATTTGCTGCATTTCTCTGAAATGGAAAGAACGGTAGAAGTTTCTAGAAGCTTTTTGTCCCTTCCTCTCAGACCGCACCGTCCCACCAGTCAGTTGTAGAGGTCGTAATTCAATGAGAATAAAACAACTTGAGGAGAAATATTAAATGTACAATTTCTATTATTTATCTCATCACCAAGAGCAAGAATCTCATTATAATAGTTCATCAAATATGATAGAGATTCTGTTTTATAATGCTTTAAACAGAAGAAAAAAAGGCCTTCTGTTCAGGTTTACGAGTCTTTCAGAGCTTCGATAAGCCAGGGAGACTGACTTTTAATTTGTAATAATTCGGAAAGTTAATTTCCACTCCCAAACTTGTGCTGTACTTCAAAACGCCCGAGCGTTTCGGTTGAGGTCGATGGCCAATCACGTTCATCCAGCTATTAACTGAACAACTTTCCTGTTTTTTTCAAACTATAAAACTGGTACAGTTACAACTTGCACGGAAATGTTTATTAAAATTTTATCTTTAACCCATAATGATATGAATGATTTATTTCGCCCTGGTAACCCTCTCATCATGCTCAAACGTAAGGTTTTTGAACTACGAGCATGTCTGAATATTCTTTTTGTGTTAATAGAATGCTTTTCATACGGTATATGGGCAGTGCAGCTGTTATACTACATTTATTCATTTAGCTGATGCTTTTCCAAGGCAGCATATAATTAGTTACCCATTTATAGAGATGAAACTGTTTTTTTACTGGAGCAGTACCTTGTTTAAGGGTACAACAGCTGCATGTGGGATTCAAACCAACAACTGTTGGGACCAAATGCAAAAGCATGAACCACTACGCTACCAGAGACCCCAGAGCCATAAGGCTTGTTGTCTTCAACTCAAAACTACTTACCTTGAATTACTTCAGTAAAAAATACCCAGCTACATAAATGGGTCGTGAGCAGTTTTAATATTTAACGCAACTCTGCAATTGCGTTTAATGCTGAGACACATCTTGCACACGTAACTTTACCGTGTTTTTACGTGAGGTTCGCCTTCTCGTGTGCAAGGGTCTGGAGTTCGACTGCAGTTGGGGAGGAGGTGTTGGAACACAGCTTCCCCCCTCACCTCCTGGACCCGGAGAGCAATTGCGGTGCCGCCTCCCTCACGGCTCATACGATGTCCTGCCTCACCGTAGAACCCAAACGCGCCGGTTGATGATGTTCCGCCGACTGATATGGGCTGGAGATAATTGACAGTGACAGAATAAGGGAGATAAAGGGAGATAAAAGGATACTAACATGCTCAGTAATTACCTTTCCCATTAAGCCCGATATCTTGGTGCTCGGTGTTGTAAACCGGGGCGGAATTGACTCTAAGGCCCGGATACCTGGTTGGGAAGCTCAGTAGAACATTTCAGGAGATTTTCAAAGTCATCTATATTATGTATAATTTCTTACCTTTTCACTGTTCAGACTGAGTGAAAGTGACGATTTCACAGTTTTCCAGTTATTTATTTAGCAGATGCTTTTCTCCAAAGTGCAGAGGGAATGGTGGGTTTGGCCTGTGCCCACTATGTGGCAGGTCTAAGATTCAAGCCCTGCTTGGGGTGCCTTGTGGCAGACTGGCATCCCATCCAAGGTGTGTCCCCTCCCCTGTGTGCCCTGTAGGCTCTGGCTTGCCATGACCCCACTTGGGACACGCGGTGGTAGACATTATATTTTCTCCAAAGGGACTTCAAGTGAACTCTGTGTAGTGTTATGAGCCCTCACACCTTATTCACCGCGGTGACTTACACTGCTAGATACACTACTTACACTGGGTCACTCATCCATACATCGGTGGAAGATACACACACACACTCTCTCTGTCACTCATACACTATGGGTGAACCTGAACAGCATGTCTTTGGAGTGTGGGAGGAAACCAGAGCACCCAAAGACTTACACTGCTAGATACACTACTTACACTGGGTTGCTCATCCATACATCAGTGGAACACACTCTCTCCGTGTCACTCACACACTATGGGTGAACTTGAAGAGCATGAATTCGGACTGTGGGAGGAAACCTGTGGTTTCTTACCTCTCCTGGTATCTGTAGCCTATGAAAAAGGTCAGTTCTCTTGCAGAAGATTGAACCTCAAGTCCAACAGGGACAAGTTACCCAGTTACAAGCCCATGTTGTGAAATATTTACTGTGCTTCGAGGTAAAAGGCCCTTCTGCACTTTACCGGCACAGTTTAAAAATGCAAGGCGTCTGAGATAAATAAAAGAACAAGTCTGATAATCAGACAACATGTTGACCGAAACAGGGAGCAATAAGTCATATATTTCCACAAACTGTATCAATCGCAACGGCTGCGCTTCTTTTAAGGGAAGATATTCATAGAGAACTTCGATCTTGGAATTAGACAAGAGTTTAAATTTCTTGTTTTCCACAAGTTTTACAACAAAAAAAAAGAACAATGATGTCACAACACATCACTCCCAACCCCAGGGATTTTCACAGAGGAGCAAACAGGCTGGATATGAAAAGGGTTTATTTTAGTTGAGCCATTTCATCTCATTCCTCCCCATTTCAATGGAAGAGGCTCGGCGGAGCTTTCGGGCAAGAAATGTCACGTGGATCAGAGGAGAACCTCCACAGCCCATAATAAAAGCCGCCCACATTAGCCACAGGTGTAGGGAAGCATCCTTTTCTCTCCCGCCCGGGTGATTGACGGGCCTTAAATCCAGCAAAGGCACTGCGCTGAGAGCTGTTCCCCCCACCCCCCGCTCACATCCTTTTCTAATGCCGAGAAACGAAAGCACTGTTTGCGCATCACAAAGGGAGAAGTATACCAGTTTTACACCGGTAACTGGCACTCGGTGATACGTACATGGCTGTGCTGATGAACACCACCGATGGGAGGCGGATGCCTCAAATGATTATCTGCAGAAATGCCGAGAAGAGGAGGCAGAGCGGACTGCTAGATACACTACTTACAAATGGTCAGTCAATTTGGGGAAAAACACTCCCTGACTGGGTGGCATGGTGGCACAGAAAGTAATGCTGCTGTCTCACAGCACCTGGCTAGTGTGAGAGGTCATGGGTTTGATGCCTGCTCAGTCTATGTGGAGTTCTGCGTGGGTTCTCTCTGGGTGCTCTGGTTTCCTCCCACAGTCCAAAGACATGTTGTTCAGGTTCCCCCAGAGCGTGTGAGTGTTCCACTGAAGTATAGATGAGTGACCCAGTGTAAGTCACCATGGTGAATAAGGTGTGTGGGCTGATAACACTAGATAGAGTTCATTGGAAGTTGCTTTGGAGAAAAGTGTCTCCTAGATAAATAATAAATGTAGGGTTTGGGTCGGTGCCCCTCATGTATCAGTGGAGGAGTAAAAAACACTGTACAAAAGAAAGACATTAGCTGAGTATTATTGCACTGTACACTCTTCATACCAGACTCTCAAGAGAGTTGTTTTACCTCATTCTGACCACACCTGCATAATGAAAGTCAAAAGCCAAGTCAAAGTGGCTTTATTGTCATTGTCATAATAGGATATTGATATCAGTATTATGATGATGATTGTGATTAATATTGTCATAATCGCAGCATCTAACCTTCGGAAGTACCTGCTTCCCAGTGAGGGAGAGTCTGTGAGACACATTTCATTATTCGCCGATTCTCATTTCAAGTCACTCCTTTGAGGCCTTTTTTTTTTTACCGTGGAGGGAACCATACAAAACGCGGTTTAATTCAACAGAACGTCTTTCCATAATGAACGAAGGGAACGAACGACGAACCAAGCCAACGCAGCTTGAAGAAACACAAGTAGCGCCGACATTCGTCGATTATCATAAAGACCGGACCAGAGGACGTTGAAAGAGGAGCCCGAGAACAATACGCATTCATTACCAAGTCTGATTCGAGTCTCTCTTTGCTAAGATTAAAGGCAACGATTGTTACCGTAGTAAAAACTGTAGGGTTACTAACAACAAATCCAGCAAAAGTCTCTCATTATCGGGTTCGGTGCTGTTTCCGCAACACCTTCCTGCTTTACTTATGTCTTCTTCTTGCAAATATCTGTATGAGCCGTAACTTTAGTTGCAGGTACGGTTACCAATTATCCATAAATCTGATGGGTATTCTTTTCCAAATTATTATCTTTAAATAAAACAGTTCTAGAAGAGCATGGGTGAGAATGGTTGTGTAAAAAATCAAATATGTATACGTATCCATCAGTGACAGTCATTTTTATATCTGTTTGTCTCCAAGTATAATTACATATCATATCAATAAGAGCCAAGAACCAGTGTAGGGATCCAATTTATGGAGATAATAAACTGAAGTTAAGACTGAGAAATTTGGCGCAAATATATATGCAAAGTTGTCATTTAAGGAAGATGAGATGAGCCAAGTTTGTTAGGAAAATGTACGAGAGAATCGATCCCGTTGTGGTACGTGGACTGTGCCGTAGCGACCTGCTGGTGACCCCCATTTTTCCATAGACATGATATTCAGGTGAAGTTATGACTGATAGTTGCGCATTATGGGAGACTCTGGGAGTGAATGTCTGGTGATGATTTGTTCTGATCCCTCTGACACTCTGTACATCGTGTAACTGTCCTCAGAACAATGGATTCATTGTCATATTAAGCAGTAAATGAACACGGATGGATGGATGGATGGAAACTATGACGTCTCATGTCCACATTTCTGAGGCTACAGTAACAATAGATGTATCTTTCTCATTTTCTCTGAACTCACACACACCTTGAGTCAACAATAGTTGCAAGTCATGGATGGATGGATGGATGGATGGATGGATGGATGGATGGATGGAATACTGAAAAGCTATTCTCTCCTATAAACTTCCAAAAAGCTCTCTGCAGCAATTACTGAATAATCACAGTGAATTAAGAGCAATTAAAGCTTCAAAATGTATAATTAACACTCTAATTTCCTATTGGTGCTGTTATTTTTCTTGCATAAGATTGCAATTTAATTGTTGTTCCTTTTTCTCAATCCAAGCATCAGCTGGCATTTTGTAACTCCTTTGCATATACATTTTAAAGGGTTATTTGGGTAAAGTTTGTCAGTAAATGAATTAAAATACCACCTAAAATGATATTATGCACAGAGAAAAACTGAAATGGGTTGATTGCATAAGTACGTACCTGTGCTAATTACACATGTAAGCTTTCTTATGGTAAATTTACAGCTTTGCACAATAGTTTGCACCAATTTTACTTGTTCTTCTTGCTCTGTTGAGTTATTCGGACAACAATTATAGACATTTTTTCTTTCTTTTTTTTGCAACTGATTCAATGGATCCGATTCAACTGGATTCAAGCCAGCGTCTAAAAACAATGTATTTTTTTTCCTAAGTTACTCCAAAGTTGCTTCTGCTTTGGATCATTGTCCAAATGACAATTTTTTTTCCAAGAGTAAAGTCTTCAGTCTGCTTTTCTACCATTTCCCTGTACATTAGTCTTATAATACTAATAATAATAATAGTAGGTCATTTATTAGTCCTTAATTAGTCCTTTATTCCAACAAGTTGTCCCAAACTTTTCACTCCAGGAAATAATAAGATACATAACATGAGTGAAACATGTACAAGTTGCTGTGCAATATTTATTATAAGAAACAATATAATTCCTGAAGAGACTTTTTTATCCAAGCATAAATAATATATATTTCATTTAAATGAAAGAAATGGATGGATGGCAGCGTCTGGGTGGTACGAGAGGATGTGGGTTCAATCCCCACTTAGTCTGTGTGGAGTTTTCATGTTCCCCCGTGTCTGTGTGGGTTTCCTTCGGGTGCTCTGGTTTCCTCCCACACTCCAAAGACATAATGTTCAGGTTCACCCATAGTGTGTGAGTGACAGAGAGTGTGTGTGTGTTCCACTGATGTATGGATGAGTGACCCAGTGTAAGTAGCGTATCTAGCAGTGTAAGTCACCACGGTGAATAAGGTGTGTGAGCTCACAGCACTACATAGAGTTCATTGGAAGTTGCTTTCGAAAAAAGTGTCTGTTAAATAAGTGTAAATGTATAATTCATCTATATTTCTAGATTCCTTGTCAACTAACTTGCTTTAACAGGCAATAAATGTACAGTTGTCACAGACTGCTCTTGATACAATACTCTGGTACCAACTTGTCCTTTTCTTTTATTTCCTGCTACACACACACACACACACACACACACACACACAGATCCATAAACAGACAGTCAGCACAAGTCTCCCCGAGGACCTATGCAAGACAAATGTGGGAACCAAGGACATTATCATAATTTCTATTCTGCACAACATTAGAAATAAAAGAAAAATCTGAGCATGTTGTATTAATGGCCTGTCTTTGAAACTGCATATGTTTATTTTATTTTTTTAGTTTATCATCTTTTTCTCTATTTGTCCACTGCCATACGTCACAGGGTCGGCTTTCTAAGAAGATTCAGCTAAAATCATTTTTGGGCATAAATAAAACGAGGCCATTTCAGAAGAGAGTTTTTCTCAAGTTGGTTTTGACGATTTACCTGGAAGCAACAAGGAGAAGCCATTCATGATGAGTGAGTCCTTCGAAAGTGGGTAAGTATAAAGAATTTAGCTGTTATTTAAATTAAAAAAAAAAAACTGGTCTTGTGTTTTGGGGGTGAAGTGGTCCAGAGCCACTTCCAGGACGCAGAACCCCACACGCAACACACACACAGGGTTGCTCCGTAAAATCCGTTTAGGGTCCCGAACCCACCTGGCCACCGTGCCTGCGGTACGGAGGAGGACACGACATCGTTATTTCAAAATTTCAATATCGATTTCGCCGGGCCTGGCGGACCTGGATTCTGCAGCCCCACTTTCCTTCGCTGTTTACTGGTGTGTGACACACCTCTGCCTTCCTTTCCCTGGTTCTTGTTTTCTTCCGCTTTACTCACGCCATTTACACAGCGTTAGCTTCTTATGCAGCCCTAAAAACACACACACACACACACACACACACACACCTTGCAGGAAACCTGCTGTGAGCCACCTGCTCCTTTTCGCCATCCAGCCTGCAGGGCTCAGTCTCTGGAGCGCGATGAGCCCCCGGTTCCACGCTCGGCCCTCTGGTCAATGGGTCCAAACGCTACTTTTGCCATGAGCGATGAGGGGGAGGGAACCAGAGCAACCCCGACCAGAGCAACATAAGTCAGTTCGTGGGTTACCACTGGAGACTCGAACCCAGATTCCTGGCAGGGTACAGATGACCTCTGCAGAGATGTGGGCCACTTTCAAATGCTGATTCTGGAAGCTCAGTCCACAGTAAACTCTACTTGACCTACTGGATGATTTCTGAGGAACCGAATGGAGCCCAAAGGCACATAAGAGGAAAAATAAATGAGGCAACAATGTAAAGTCAGCAGGTTCCTCTCGATGGTGCGGTGGGAACGGCGTCTCCTCAGCTATTTCAGATTTCAGCACTCTTTGGCATATGTTGTATGAAAACTGCATTAGTGTGGACCTGGAGAAGCACAACTGTGCTCCCCTGCTCTAATGTAATTTTCCTGATCAAACAGCGCCCTCTGGTGGCCGAGTCAGGAAACGCACTTTGTTCTCCCCTCAAATGCTGAGTGTTAGGGATGAACTTCCAGCTGTAATGTGAATCTCTTGATTTATTTTCTGTAACACAAAATCTCGATTTTAAGCGTTAAATCCAAATGTTTTTCAGCTTTACTTGCAAAGCGTAAATCTCACGTACATAACTGCAAAGGGTTCTTGTACTTATGTCACAACTGTGATCCCTTGTTTAGTTATTGATCCCAAAAAGCTGTCAATGACTTCTATTGTCTTCACTGGCAACACTAATGTAAGTCAACACAATGTTCCAGTTGTCATTTTTTTTCCAGTTCTTCTCCGCTGTTAGTGTTAAGCATATTGGTGATAATTATAGGACATTATTTTTGTCCCTTGCAGAAATTTTTAACATAATTCGTGGGGACAACTTTAGGCCCATAGGTTGCAGGTTCAGTTCTCACCTCCAGCTGTAGTACCCTTGAGCAAGTTACTTGCCCTAAATTTCTCCAGTAAAATTACCCAGCTCTATAAATGGGTAAATAATTGTAGAAAAACGACAGTGAAATTAATGAATATAATCCCTTCTTCTAATCCGGCTTCTCTCCTGATCTGTTCAGCATAGAAACATGAATTTAGAACTCGTCTAGAAATGTGTTTCTATTCTAAGGAATGACTAATAATTCAGGAGTGAAACATTCCCTCATTGCATTTAAGTGGACCAAGAGATTTATAGATTTATACCTTTATTAAAATATTTTATAGTGGAAGCTACAATCACAAACATGACTTCCTAATGAAAAAAGGCAAACCAAGCATTTTAAAAAGGTGTCAGGACATTTCTGCAATTTTTCGAAAGAAGAAACTGAATTCAGAAGCTGTTTTTACACGTAAAAATAAATGCCATGATTTCACACAAAACAGTAATTACATAAAATATGCTTTAACAATGATGAACGATGTTACTTTTAACAAGAATATTCCACATTGTTACATAGCAGTGCCAGAGAGGGCAGGAGAAACACCCAGGTGAAGACAACGGGGAGAATCAGAGTGCGAGACACTGCGGCACTAGAGGAAGGCACCAGGAAACGGCCAGTAGCCATCTATCAAAAGACAGCGCTGGGCCTTTGACGGCATGAGGACGTTACGGCGTCCGTAAAAAGGGGGACATCCCATAATCAAGTCAAGTTTCAGGCTTGAAAATCATTGTAATTACATTTTCCTGAATTCACATGGACAGGAATTAATCCAATGCAGAACTTGGCATCTCATCGCTTCGTCACAATAAGGATATCTCTGTATGTTTGCATGTGTGTGCTCAACATACGGACGATGAGTCTCCGAAGGCATCCAGCGCCGTGGAGCTCTGATCGTTTGAGATGTCACGTCCCAGTCTTTGTGGGCTGAAGGATGTGCCATTTCTCGTTTCACCTTTGCCCGAAATTACAGAACGTGAGCTGGGATTTTGACTCAATGTGCACAACGGCAGTCAGGTTAAACCCCAATGCAACTCCACTTGCACTCTTCTGAAACCAAACCAAATTTTAGAAAACTGCTATGCGTGCAGATTTCCTAATAAAATGTGCCATTTATTCAAGAAATTAAGATGCTACACAATAAGTTAGTATTTCATTTAGGTTTATCCATCATCTGCAAACTGAATAAAGAAAAGAAAAAAACCTTCCTTTTTAAGGGAGAAAGCAGGAAACAAATTTGTTTTCTAAACCAATAGTTCTGCAATTAGTCCAAAGTTTTGCAATCAAGCCTGCTGAGAATCTAGTCAAGTTATTTTTAGTGAATCCAAATTCTAGCAAGCACATTCTGTTCACCATGGCTTCAGTCACGAAATGCATTCTGTGAAAAACCCAGTTAAGGCTCACCTGGAACCCTGTGGCCCGTGAAGACGAAGGTTGACAAATTGATATGCATAACGCCTCAATGCTCGTACAAAAATTCATAGGAAACACAAAACACAATCAGATCTCTAACTTTGCTTACGTTGTAGAAACAACACATGAACAGGCTGTGGACCAGTGCAGCGTGAAGACATGAGTGATCATCTTTAAAAGTAGTAGAACACAAAAGTACTAAGAAGGTCCGGTGCAACATTAGACCACATAAATATCAATTAAGACTGATTTATTTGTAAATATAAAAGCTCAAGACAAACCCAAGCTATTACTTGACCCACTGTGGTACTAAAATAAACCCAAAGACGCAGATCTACTAGGTTTCCGGTGTATATACTTCTGCTAATTTACTTCGGAACAGTACAACACCAAATTAAAATACACAAGAAAAATCAAAAGGTTACACATTGCGATGTAGAAAAAAAACTCCATGTAACACACAAAGCTAAACAATAAGCAGATTGGTTGCCTCAAGTTTAAAAGAAAAAACAAAAAAAAAAAAAAACTGCAAATGCGTGAACATTTGGAAAAAGGTTCACCTTTAACAATGGATAATCTAGCTGCATATTGAGCCCATGAGGCTCCGCAAAAGGCCTGTACAAATTTATTTTCTCCATCCTAAAGTCATCCTAGAAAAAAAGTTTCACATTTTTTCCAAAGATAACCAAATTTAAAACTTTGTGTGAAACTTACATATTTTACTTTACCTGCCCAGCTTCAAGCATAAAAAAAAAAAAATAAACGGGCAAAATACTACAGCAAGCTGTATTTACAGAGAAACTCATAAAATGAAAAATGTGAAACTAGACAACCCTGCTGGCTTCAGTTTACAGATAATGAATAACAACCACTGAGATGAAGTATACAGCGAAGGTGGAGAACTCTTCCCTAGTACTCCATTAGTACTCCAACACCTGTTTGAAACTCTCCCAAAAACCCTGTCTGTCAAAGTACAGGAACCAGCCTCTATCGGATGAGAACACAAGTCAGACTGGTAACAGGACACCAACGCACAAGAATGAGGCCAATGTGTTGGGGTTTTACCAGATGAAATGACAACAACCAAAAAAAAAAAGAAAAAAAAAAAAAAAGATGAAAACGAGCTTAAGAGTTGAGACATTTCATCTATTAAAAAAAGCTAGTCACTTTTTTTGGATACATATTACCATAATTACTTTTAATTCAATCTCATTTAGTAAAGAACTTTGTAGCTTCTTCTAAAAAAACTGTACAAAGACAAAGGTCTGAAAGTACATTCAATATCTGTTAACGAGGTACTAGAAGAGGATTCCTTAGTCACAGGACAGCATTCACAGTAAAAGTGTGGTTATTCACAGAAACGGATCGCCTTTGGCCGGACTATTTGCAGGTGAGCCATGGCCTCCTTGGCAAGATCCTCACACTGCCCCAACGTTCACACAGCTCTTTGGTAGAGCTCTAGAAATCTGTGAGATCATCATGAGTCCACCAAGCCCACGAAACAAGACAGAGCGCAGAAGAGATGAGGAGCGGCAACTGAATGGCAAACCATCGCTGTCACGCAAATTCTAATTTTTCCAACTCATGAAGGGGGAAGGGAAAAAAAAAAAAAAAAATTGCTGTTAAGTGTGACCCCGCCCTTACCTGTTCCCACAATTACATGCTGTGTTATGAATTATAACGTTCTTCTGGGCTACTACAAATATGCTGTATCTTACCACTGCACAGGTTGCATAATGGGCCATAGTGCTCCTGTCCAGTTCATCCCTCAATCTGTATGTTGTTGGTGCACCTTTGTGAAAAAGGTGGAGAGGAGCACAACACACACATCCAGAAGCTTCAGATCATCTTACAGACCAGAAGCAGAGACCAAAACTGTGGAACTAACTCTGAATGCAAGCTTCTTTAACATACAAACTAATGTGTATTTGCTTTGAACATTTACACAAGTCACCTAATGTTCATGGCTGTGAGCAAACAATGTGTGCTACATTTAATAGATCAGCTCTTAACCCATTCAGTCTGTGTGAGCTGCAGAAAAAAGAAAATGCTTTCCTTTACATTCACCTGAATTTTAAGGGAGTCAAACCTCTAAAGCCTTCTTCCACCAGGTGGAACCTGTCTGCTAAAAATGACAGCAACAAACATTGCCCATCTAACAAAACTATGTATTCATTTTTTTTTGGTTTTTCTGTCTCTCAAAAAAAAAAAAAAAAAAAAAAAAAAAAAAAAAGTCTCAACCAATTTGGACAAAAGAATCCTGAAATAGCAGGTTCACAAACCTAGTGTAAGCAGGCATGAAAAAACCCTAATTTTGAGACCATCCTAGGTCCTATTAAACTGGAGGACATGACAAATGTTCACAGGGTACCACAGAACATGTTGAGCAGGGGATCCCTTCAAAGTTCTTTAGAACAGAGCAATCCTTTGCAGCTGGAACTACAATAAAACACACAGGCTTTTTCCATCATCTTGACTGCCACAGGAAGAATGTGAAAAAGATCCAAATTTAATCAAAACAATTTAAGCTTGTGAAACCCATAGCAACAAGACAAGTGCACATAGCATAGGTCAACAGGACTTGTGCTTCAGTACTTCACTACTTCAGTCTTTAGACGAATGTTCAGAATCTGTCCCAACTCCACGTTTAAGTTCTTAAGAAATACAAAAGATTTAAACTAATTCCAAACATGTTTAACCTGAAATGACTATATCTGGCTTGTCTGTGTATAGTACAGTGTTTTAACAGGAAAACAGATCATTCTGATTACTGCAATATTATAAAAACTAGAAATTAGCTTAAAACACATTACCTGATTTACAAATACAACAATTAACAGAACAGCTTGAGGAAACACTTAAGAGGTTCAAACACAAACCGGCCAAAAAACGGAAGGGGGGTGGGGGGGAGGAAACAGGGAAAACAAAAGTTATTGAATCCTTGAGACAAGAGTTATTGCTCATTACTGGGTCAGTAAGACAGACCAGGAACTAGTGGAGGAACTGAAAGCAGACTGGAAACAGAGACCAGGAGAGGTGCTCCATTCTGTGAGGCTGGATCAGATCAGGACAACAATGTCGGTGGGCCTGTGTCAAGGTGGAGGCTGAGATCGCGGGTTCATGGAAAGCCATGGCTGGCTACTACTGATCAGCTGGGAGGTCTCTGTCTGTCTCTGCCTTGGAGGGCTGGCCTGGTGATGGTGTGTGGGGAGGGCGGGACACTGGGGCGATGCCATGTGCTATGGGCATTGTTCCCGAAACTATTCCCTCCATGGTAGCACCTGCCACTGGCAGCCCACCTGCTGGTACCCCCACAAGGCCTGTCGGGAACCTAAAAAGGGAGAAAACTGGTCATGTGTCGGCACTTAAAATGCAGACCGTTACTACGACCTCAAACCCTGTACGTGATCTTCATGTCACCTGTACGTAGCACCTCCATTCAGCTCTGGGTGCACGGTGCTCGAGTCCATGCCTGGCCACTGAGGTGATGCCATCAAGTACTCTTTGTTCACACAGTTCTTCAGACTATCAGGGATGCGCCCTAGAAAGTTACAACAGTGCTAAGTCATGCATTCACCATTTTTTTTTCAATGAGCTTTTCAATATTATACATACATTTGAATCCAATAAACACTGCACCATTAAAAATCCAGGTACCACAGCCACCTGCACTAAAAGTATTGCTTAACTTGGCTGGTTAAATATACAGATATACAAAATGTGATAATTTCATATGCAGACTTATTTTCATTGCCCGTTGTGTAAATCATCAAGATTCAAATGTGAGATGTCAGAAATGTTTTAAAAACTTGACCACTTGCATTAACAAAAGACATCTGCAATGCTTATGAATTTTTCTTTGAATTCAGCTCTTTCAGGTAAAGTAATTTACAAGGTTAGGTTTGTGCAGTTAGCAACTTAATTATTTACCCATTTTGCAGGAGATAATTCTGAGTGGAGAAATCTGGGTCAAGAGTACTGCTGCAAAGCTGGATCTGAACCAGAAGCCTTCAGATTACATGGCAAAGGCTTTAACCTCTATGCTCTAACCACTATGCTTCTCACTGTCACATTTTGATACTAAGAGAAAGAAAATACTGAAACTCTTATGAAAGCATATTTTTAAAAGAGAATTCTTAAAGAGGGATGATATTTTTCAAACAGCAAATTGGCTGTTTGAGGGGCACATAATATCTACTGTAGAATATGTATGTAAACGCCCAGCAACACAAAAAGTATACTCTTAGTACCTGTGATGGCCCGGCGCACCTCCCTGGCAGCCTCCTCCCGAGCCTCAATGGAAGCCTGCTCGCTGTACCAGGATGTGTGCGGAGTACAGATGAGATTTGGGGCGTCTTTCAAAGCGCTCTGAGAGAAGCTGAAGGAAGAGAGAATATGCAGAAGCTGTCATACAGTGGCAGACAGCACAAACTTTATGTGCACATGTATGACCAGTAGTTGTTTATACTGAAAATGACACAGCAAAGCTTGTGCTTCTTTAACTGAAGTTTAGATCTGAGAAAGGAGAGCTGTGGGTGCGTATAACCACACATACACAAACAACACACACCTGAGCATCTTTAACTGATGTTACAAACTAAATCTATAAAAAAAAAAAAAAAAAAATGCAAAACAAGGAAAATTATAAAAAAGTTTTTACATTTAGTATAACTGCACAATACATACAGCTCTGCTCAAGGATTACACCTTAAAAACTTCTGGCAAGCTAACTTGTTAAAGACGACAAACAGTTGTGGAAGCTGCAGAGGCGGACCTGAACGGCTCTATCTCATGGACATCCAAGGCAGCGCCTCGTATCCGGCCCTCTTTCAAGGCCTGTGCCAGTGCCTTCTCATCCACTAGTCCTCCTCTCGCTGTATTAACCAGGAAAGCGCCTTGACGCATCTGTAACAGGTGACAGAGTAAAAATAAGGGTTAGGCAGTTCTGGCTTGTCAGTCAGTTCACAGACATCCATGCCCAAGTGAGGCTTCCATCAGATGCAGCCCTTCACACCTGCTTGATGGTGAAGTCATTGATAAGGTGATGGTTGTGCTCATTCAGGCTACAGTGCAGGGACACGCAGTCTGAGTGGATGAGCAAGTCCTGCAGTGTTGCCATGCGCTGCAGGCCCAGTGAGCGCTCCACACCATCCGGCAGGTAGGGGTCATAGAAGAGCACATTGAATCCAAAGGCCTTGGCCCGAAGGGCCACCGCCTGACCCACACGTCCTGTGGCAACAGGCAGACCAAGATATTTCAGAGGCAATCTACTACTCAAATTAGGAAGCTTTGTAGCTTTCTGGTAACATCTACCCAACTCACCCAAGCCAATTATGCCCAGCGTCTCCCCTCGGATCCGTGCTGCCCCACCAGCCACCTCGCGAATCTGCTCCACCCCGCAGGCACGTGTTCCCTCACGGAGAGCCTGGTGCATCCATGTCACCCGCCGGTACAAGTTGAGAATCATACAGATCGCAGTGTCAGCAGTCTCCTCAATCGACGACGATGGAACATTGCACACGGCAATGCCTAGATAGAAAGAACAAGAGACAACTGAGATCAGGAATGGGAGGGAGAGACTGAAACTGGGTGACTGAACAAACCGCCTAAATGAGACAGATGCTGTTAAAACTGCTCACCTAGTTCAGCTGCTGCCTTAATGTCCACATTGTCAAACCCACTGCCAATTCGTACAATGACTCGCAGACCCTTGAATTTGTCAAGATCATCACGTGTCAGGGTGATAGTGTGGTACATCAGCGCAGCCACTGCCTCATTCAGCACCTATAGTGACAATAACAGACATGACAGTCAAATGCCACTTTGTAGTCATCGCTTGCTGTGAAACAATTCCAGTTCTGCTTTGGGGTTAAGTGTATTTGGGGTTCTGCAAGGGCCAGAAAGAAAGGGTGGGCAGGGAACCACCTTCTCATGTATCTCCTGAGTGGACTGGGCATCGCAGAATGCCACGGTGGCAACATCTTTCAGGATGGGCATCTCCACGGTACAGTCCCGTCCATCGAGTAGGGCCACCAGTGGACGTGGGTGCATCGGTCCATTCAGGATCGGTGGACGTATGCCTAGCAGGAAATCAACAAATCAGTACATTATACAGACAACGCACAGCGATGTCAGCATTCTTACTGAGTGCCACCACATCATTCCATCCTAAACTATAATATACCTTATGTGCATCCAAATGCTCCTCAGTGCAAAATGTAACTATCTAAAAGCATCTTATGCACACTTATAATGATGCAAATGTGTTAAATTTGACTCATCACCATCCATTTTTGTGCTTTGATGTTATAGTTGGAAATGGACACAAAACCTGTCTGCATTTTACTTATATACCACTTGTGATGCTATTAAGATTACTTTAAACAATGTAGAAATGGCTGTCGCCAAACTGCTAGCATATCAATTGATCATACGACATAGAACAATATTAAGTTAAAAAAGCCATTTCAGGGAATCATAATCTACTGGGTGTGATGCACACAATTCCACATCCATAATGCAAAAATATGCTGTGCCAGAATTACAGAAATTACCCTCGAAGGCTGTGAAAAAATATACTCAAGTACCCAACATGTAACATCTTACTGCAAGCAGCTAAAACATAAGTTAACACTTAAAAATCCAAATTTAATGTGTGCTCCTCCAGCAAGTAGTGACTTCTTATATTAAACTGTTTAACTAGATGTCTCTGTGATTAAGGAAATAAGTAACAATGTAGCGCTGGGTGGCTAACAAATGGATGAAGTAATGCCATAGTGACAAAAGCAGGACTTTCACATGGGGAGCAAAACATTGCACATTGCCCGGAGACAGCAGAGATCACAAAACATGCTGAATCTTTGTATAATTCAAGATATCAGCTATGAACAGTGATGGAGATTAATCAGGTTCACTGTGAATGGGATAATGGTGAATTCGCTTCCACTACCTGCAGTTCTTCCCAAAAAAACCAATAATAAACATAACGCAAAATTCACAGTGTAACTACAAATTTTATTATGTTCTAAGAGGTAGGGTAAGGAAACAAATGGACAAAGGCAGAGGCATGCAGCAAAGCAGGGTTTGTAGGGCACACTTCATGTGCTCCGAGATGCCTGCTGGACCGTTTGTGCGAGGCATGTCGAACGCGTGTGTGCAGCCATGCAAACAATGCCATTCATTCGGTAGTCATTTATTCTCCTCCTTTGCCTGCTGCTGGCGTAAGCATGCACCCTAGAGGGGTCTGGGAAGGGGGGCTATATATTGCTGCAGCACCAGTTTATCCAACACACACGCACAATTCCTTGAGCAGCTCCAAGGACACCGAGAAAATGGACCCGGAAACGGGAAGAAAAAAAATGGTGTGGTGGATGCGTCCCACTTCCTCCCCAATGCCTTAAACCTTCTGTTACGGAGACAAAAGACAAAGGGCTTTCGGTTTTCTAACCTTGCATGTTGCAGTCTGGTGTCTTCTCCCCGTCCACTTACAGTGAGAGTCAAAAGTGCCCCTGCCTGGAACAGCCTCAGCTACTGCACATACCCTCCCCCACCCGGCTGCTCCAATCAGATACAAAGCCTATTCATCCTCAGCCAACCAACACTAACCTTGTTAGCATAAGGAACTGGGGTTGGTGCCGTACGCTGGATGTGATTTCCCTGTTGTTTTTTAAAGAGGATACGCTGCAACTGCCTACATTCAATCCACTTCAATTAACACTATCTGTGTAAAACCTTGCCTGTATTTTATAGACATCTTTCTTTGTACATTGAAAAAGATGCAAATTCCTTATTATAGGAAAATTATTCCTCATCTATCTCTTACTATATATATATATATAGAGATATATATTTATTTACACTGGTACAATTCACAAACAAGCCAATTCCAAAAAGTTAACCATAATTCATTTGAATATTACTGTTATTTAAATCTCGTCATAATTGTAATTAAATCAAAGAAACAAAAACATTGATATGACAGCTAGACGCATGAGATAAAGCATGCATTAAATAAAGCCTTCAGTTTCAAGGCAAACAAACCAAAAAAGTACCACACACTAGACAAAGTGGAAATATGTTCATTCAACGTGCAATGTGGGGGAAAATATACTGCGCTACAGTAACATTCTGGATTTAAAATAAAAATGTATAAATAGGGTAACATTCCCAAAACTACTAAAACCATGTTTACCCATTAAGGGAACCAATGAAATACTTTTTTGTGGAGCTGAAGATAAACAGCAATTAAAGTATGTGTCATGCTAAAACATTTCCAAGTATTATTAATGGTAGGCTATTACAAAACATTATGTACCTGTACTATATATCTGAACCTCCTTCAGTAAAACAAATGATAGAAGTTGCCTTGGACAAAAGAGTAAACTACAGAAATACATAATTTTAAAATGAAACTTTTTACATTTTCATAGTACACCTTCAGAAAATAGAAGCCAAAATATTTTTCACACTGAGAAGCTGCATTTTTTAACCTTCTGCCACAGATCACAAGTAGAATACTACAGTATCTCTAAAGGGGTAATCTGACTTTCCCTGGAGTCAAAAATCCCTTAGGCAATTTGAAAATTGTGTCACCGTAGTGCAACCACAATATCTACAAATTAACATGGCCAAGAAAAACCATGGTTAGTTTACAGCTGCCATCAATATCAGGACCAATGCACTGGACTTCTGCGCAAAGTAAATTCTTTTCTGCCAAGCTTGAATATCCTGGTAGAGGTTAACTTATCAAGTTCATTAACTTTACAAGTAATAACACGGAATTTGATTCAGTTACGAGCAACTTCAACTAACATAAGGGTTCTTTTTATCAAAACGTGACACACTATATTCTTCATAATGCTACTGCATTCCATAAATATTAGATCTGAATAGATGCTGACAAATACTTGCTTCCTCAAAACACAAATTAGTCAAAAGGAGGGTTCTTGCAAGTTCTTAGGTTTGCAAACATTCATTTACACCAGTGTGACACAGTCAGCAGCTGAAAGCCAGGCAACTTTTTATCTTCAAAATTTGACTCTTCAAAAGTTTCAAATACATCTATCCCACGTTTAATGCACCTACTCCAGCGATGAACATTGATGCATCAAGTGGAAAGTAAGAAACTAGGTTTACTTAAGAATCATGTCTGCAGCTATGTCTCTTTTTTCTTAATGTAAATTATACTTTCGCCAAGATGTATGTCGCTTTAGAGAAAAGTGTCTGCTAAATGAATAAAAGTAAACACATTCCATTTCTGCTTAACTGACATCCAATTAATGGAAATTCACTTGGTCCATGGAATGTAGGACAGGAAATACCATGTTCCAGTATACATTTACACTTCATTAGGGACCAAAAAAAAAAAAAGCTGCTCAGCAATTAAAAAAAAAAGCACATGGTATCTAGTGTAATACACACCATAGCTACATCAAAATCCAATTCAAACTATCTCATGTTCAGATGAAGCAGTTCAGGACAATCCACTCAGTTGTACAATTGAGATAATCTATATCATTGTAGAGTCCTTTAACAAATTCAGATGTGAGGTTGACCTGCCCTGCAGTAATACACATTAAAAAAATAATGGTTTTGGTTACCTGCTCTTCAAAACAGAATTCAGTTGAAATGCAACATGTCCTAATCAAAAAAGATTTCAGAGCACCTCAGAACAACACTTCTTGATGCTCATAAGAAGAAAAGGGTTACTAAAGTATTTCTGAAGACTTTCACTGGCTTCCATCAGGTCGTTTTACTAAAATAAGAAATTCAGCACCTTTGCTATTTTCTGTAGAAGTGGGCACCCTACAAAAATCAGAACAAGGGAACGCTCAGGACTCAAAAACAAGCAACTGACATCCCTCTCAAGTTTGCCAAAGACCACCTGGACGTCCCACAGCAATACTAGCAAATTGCTCTGTAAACAAATGACAACTTGAACATTTTGGTAAATGTAGACAGAGTAAACAGAGAAAACAAAACACTGATTAACAACACTAATTCCTCATCCTAACTGTGAAGCATGGTGGACGGAGTGTATTGTTGTGGGGCTGCTTTGCTGCTTCAGGGTCTGAGCAGCTCGCCATCATAGAGAGAGCAATGAATTCTAAGTTGTCAGGAAATTTTTCGGAAAAGCATTAGTGCGTCTCTGATCCAAAACTCAGAAGAAGCTGGCTCATGAGACAAGGATCCAAAACACAGGAATAATTCAGAATGACTCAAACAGAACAGATTCCATATTTTAAAACGGCCAAGTCAGAATCCTGACCTCAACCCCATTGAAATAAAATGTGATCTGAACTAGGCCTGGCAAAACTTTGAATTAAGTCAAACAGTTATGATTAAAGGAATGGGACAAAATTCCTCCTAATCACTGTACAGGTCTGATCAGCAGCTACAGAAAGCTCTTGAGTGAGGTTACTGCCAATTAAGAAGGTTCCCTTATTTACAAAATATAAGGGTACACATTCTTTCTCCAACAATGACCTTGAGTGTTTCAACCATTTGTTCAATGACAATACGGCAACATAAAACGCTGGTTGTTTGTTAAATCATGTATTTATTACTACTTTGATGAAGATCAGATCACATTTAGAAGCCATTCATACAAAATTCAGATAAAGTTTGTGAGCCCCTGGAATTTTCTCACAATTCCATCGATTTGTATTGGCCTCAATTGCTACCATCAGACAGAACAGAGTCCGGCACGATCAACTTACTAAACTATACTAAATCTGCCTTCTTCCAATAGGAAGAGAATATCATTTAAAGAGCAACAACATTATGTAACACTGACAATGGTACTGATGATCATTGCTGCCTCAATTACACAATGACATGTGCTTAACAGTTACTTGAAATCAGGGGCAAAGTGTAGTGTAGTGGTTAGGGCTGTCTAGGGGTACCCAATTTGTATCCCTCTTCCAGCTGGAGTACCCTTGAACACAGCACATATTCAGGAGAGTAAATACTCTACTCTAGTGGTATGATGCAGTCTAGGAATGCATCGTAAACAAACTAACAAATCAATTTACCCATATATGTGACATTCATTAAACAAATAACTTAGAGGCAGTGTGTATTTTTTTTAACCATAAAAATCATGGGAGTCATTGGAATAGCTATGAATTAAATTCGATCTACCATGACTTCAACAGTTCCCTATATAGCTTTTTAATCTTGACAGAGGGTTAGGCTTTGTGTTGTATAGCCAGTTTATCTTGCTCACAAGTTGCTGAGCAAGTGGACGAGACTACTTTACTGAAGAAACAGTACCACGATGGTTAGCACCAGAGCATTTTAGCTGTAAAACAAATTAAACCTCCCCTAACAGCACCACTAAAGACAAAAAATGACTTAAACCATTATACTTTTCTAAGCAACTGGCTAATAATGACATTGAAATGAAAAGGTTAAAGCACCTCCACTTCACTCCTGCACCTATATGGATATAGGTGGTTGAATCATATACTCACCAGTGAATATTCTCTCACCATTTTAATATTTTACCAAGTTAATTTGACTGCACTTGTAATGTCCCTGGGTAAAACTACTTTATAACTGGTTTTCCACTGAACTCTGAATTTAAGCGCACACATATGATTATTTCAAAACTTCAGTATCACGTTGTACTACTACATTTTTCATTTCAGGTATGCAAGTGGGAATGCAGTAACTGTACAGGTATTAAAGGACTTTGAGTTTTTAGTTTTTCCAGATGCCAGCAAAAGTATGTCAGCTACCTGAATGGATTTTTAATCTTAAATTCAAAGACAACTAGCAGTTGCCTTTGCATTTTTAAGTTACCGATGAATAGTATACATTGTCTCCACCTTTGAAAAAACACCACCTCTCCTGCAAGAACTTTAAGGGACTCTGCAAACATTAAATGTGACCCCCCAACAACAAGGACTGACTTGATGGTTCTCCTGTGATGTGATTGTTTCTCTCCTTTTTTTTTTTTTTTTAATAACAGTGTCATTTATGTAAGACATTACATAAGCTCGTTCTCCGAGTGCGAGCAACTGACCTTCGCAGATGCGGTCAAGTCTCTGTCGCTTCACTTTGTGTTTATCCATAAGAGCCATACACCGGTGGTCTTCGCACTGTCCCGCACAGCCAGGCACCCACCACAGCACTGACCACTAGATAATGGGCACCGCTGCAGCTCCCCAGGACCACAGACCAACTAGAACCAACCTGCAGAGACAGGGAAACAGGGATGTGCAGCCTTCCTTGGGATCACCGTGCACACAAACAACAGGAAGTAAACAGGAAGTCATTAGTCAATCAGTTGAAGAACAAGAAGGACGGTGTAGCGCAGCGGGAAACAGTGGAGTCCCTGCTCGGGCCCTCCCCACACGGCACACTGTGTGTGGGCACCGGCGGCGGGGGGCCACGAGCCCTCCTTCCGGCTTCCCAATCATGATGATCCCAACAACAACCGCCCCCCCGGCCCCCCTCGCCAACTGTCAGCTACCTCCAGTCGTCACCCTTCCGCACGTAAACCCGCCGGCGTTACGGTTAGCTACTTTTAAGAAGCCTCGCGAATATCGGAATAGGGAAGAAAAAAAAAACAAACTTGAGAACACGCTGCCTGCTTCGCGCGGGGTGAAGTGGCGCAGCGGCGCGCGCTAACCCGAGCAGAGCAAGCTGCTCGCTCCAGCAGCGGCTCGCGCTGGAGCGAAACAACAAAGGGAATACGTTCAAACTGGGGCTGAACTACGTTGAAGAGCTCGCCAGAGTGGGGACGGGGGCTGGGGGGTGACTGAAAGCGCTGGGAAGCGGCAGCCGAGGGACACTCGTCTCGACTCGCTCGGTTTCTGCGAGGTTCGGGTAGGTTAGTTAGTAGTTAGCTACTAGCCGCAGCTTAGCTAAGTCACTTTTCTCCAGAGAACTACGAGGGAAGTCGATCCGCTTCAGAGCCTTTTTCTATTTTTTCTTTTTTTTTTTTTACCCACCCGACCGAGGTCCGGCCACGCTTAGCGCTCGCTCCTCCTCGCTCTCTACCTTTTTTAATAACTTCTTTAGCTCGCGGTGAACGGGGGTCGCCGTGTGCGCGCTCCGCAGCCCGCCCTCTCTTTTATGGACACTACAGGAGAAAAGTGAAAAGAAGAGGAAACCGTTGCTTCGCGGAGGTCAAGCGGCCGCTGACGAGTTTGTCCCGGAAAGCAGAGGAGCTCCCGCGAGCCGCCTGAACGCGGGATGGTGGTGCGCCCCGCGCGGCCGACCGCGGTACTGCATCCGGGGCCATGTTGGTGCGCGCGACGTGGAACCGCGAAGGGAAACACGTGTGTTTCGTGCGAGGAGCGACACTGTAGACTACGGGGCAGTGGGGATTTGCTCGTATCAGTCTTATTTAAAGTCGCACAGATGGCCGTAAATCGCCGTCCACCGTCAGTCACCATAAAATATTTGTACATTTATAAGTTTGGCTGACGCTTTCCTCCAAAACGACTTACAAGAATTATTTACCCAGCTGGGTAATTTTACTGGAGTAATTAGGGTAAGTACCTTGCACAAGGTACTAGGGATGGGACTCAAACCCACAACCTTTGGGTCCAAAGGCAGTAGTTCTAATCACTACAGTACCTCCATAGAAATGGGTGGAAAAATAAAGAACTTAATAAATAATAACCACATAATGGATAAATGTTTTGCTATGCAACATGTCTAGTTTATTCTGCATATATTATTTCTAATGTTCCAAGGGTTAGGGTTAGTTGTATTATTTCAAAACTTGTGTAGCATATCAGCCAACAGGCAGTGTCATGGTTAGAGCTGCCTGTAGAACCAAAGGTCATGGGCTCAAATCCCACCACCAGCTGCAGTACCCTTGGCCTTGAGCAAAGTGCTTACCCTAAATTGTTTCATTAAATCTACCCAACTATACAAATGGGGGGAATAATTCTTGTTAGATTAAGAATGGAAGCTGCTTTAGCAAAAAGCATCATGTAAGTAAATAAATACAACTCATCTCAGTTTGGGGAGGCAGTGGTACAAGAGGCTTGCCTCGGGCCTGCTCGGGGTGCCTTGCGATGGACTGCCGTCCTCTCTGGGGTGTGTCTCCTTGTGCCCTGTGTTGCAACCCTGCTTGGGACAAGCAATTGTAGACTGTGTGTGTGTGTGATCTTGGCTTAATATAAAGGGTTGGTATATTTTGTGGGTACCCAAATAAGTCGTTACTGTTACTGGACATGCTGTAATTTATTAGCATTTCAGCTGTTTTACACTTAAGTGTGACTTGACTGTGAACTCAGCTGATCTCCAGGTGCTGATAAATAAAAAAAATTACTATTTTGCCTAGAGCCAATATTATACCTTCTATAATAAACCTGGTATCCTGGGCAATTTTGACACTGGTGTGATACCCACCTCAGATGGCTGAAGGCCTTGTGAAAAGTAAGTGATTCTGCAAAACATGGAGAAACATGGAATGCAACCATGTCACTCATCCTCACCTCTTCTCAGTTAACGTGAATTTTTTTCCGAACTCTCAGCAACACTATGTCAGTTCTTGAGAAGAAGCAACTGGATTTTAAATTTAGGCTGTAAAATGTTAGAAAAAATGACCAAAAAAAGGCATGAAATAAAAATTGCAACATTTTCCAGAGAAACTTGTCACACAGCACGTTTTCTTTCCTTGTAAAATAATCTGCAATAAACTTTATTTTTACACAAACTGCAATTTTGAAACACATTTAAAAAAAAATATCTAAAAAGACACCAACAGTCCACTCTATCTCCTAACTGGCATCTTGACAGACAAAAAATAAAAAAATAACTTATTTGTTTTAACAAAACGACCACTGTACAATACAATATTACATTGTGCCCTCGGAATACAACGGCAGATTCCATTTTAATTCATTTCATGTAACTTTTCAAATACAGTGCATTAATTATCCGTTTCTATTTTTTTTCCAGAAAAAAATGAGGTCATACAGATTAAGAAAACATCAGAAAATATCAAATAACCCATAGAACAGCTATAGTTTTATTTTGTAGTTTTTTTTTTTTTGGAAAAAAAAAAAATCCGGCATTCTGTTAAGGCTTATGTTGACTCCCAAAGATTTTTTTTGAAGATGTTAGAAAAAACTGCAGAAAAGAACATGTGCGATGTAGTACTGCTTTTTGCATTTACATCTGAAGGAAAAGGAAATCTGTATCAAATCCTTGCTACGAAAAAGAGAAAGAACTCCAAATCACACAATTAGGAGAAAGAGAAAAAGAGAGGAGAAGGGTCAGTGGCTAGCGGTATGAGGCTACTACAGTCTGCCTTAAAGTCTGGGGGGGATGGGGATGGGGTTGGGGGGTTGGGGTGCAGCAGAAGACACCAAACCCACAGAATGGGAACATGTGGCATCTTCACCAATGAGGTTATTAAGCCTTCTGGTAACTGACCTCAGGTCCCGGAATGAACTCCATTCGAGGAACGGCGATTGCGGCATTCATTCATCTCGGCTGTGTTGTCACTTTCGTCACTGCTATTGTCAGGTAATTACAAACCCCGCTCGGGTTGCCGGGGGCCGGGGGCCGGGGAGAGGGCAGCCGATTTCCTGAGAGCCCTTCCGATGGAGGGGGCGGGCAGAGGCAGGGCGCCGGATGCTGTCGAAGAAAAAAAAAACGCACGTCCTCGTCGACGACGTTAATTCTCTTCTATGAGGGTCAAATCCAGTTCCGTACAATCCCTCTCGAAGACGCTCGGCTGCCCTCCTTCTCGGTCACCTTTTGCCTCCTCTTCCTCCTCCTCCTCCTCCTCCTCCTCTTCTTCCTCCTCCTCCTCCTCGCTCTCGCTCAGAGGTCCGATGCTCGTCCGCCCGAGCCCTTCGGCTGGGGAAAAGGAGCCGCGGAAGTCCCTGAAGAAGGGTTCCATGCCCATACAAGCCTCCTCGCCGTAGCCGAGCCTCCCCTGCTCCAGAAAGCACAGTGGGTCGCTGTTTCGAGTCTGCAGGGAAAAGAGGAGACAGCTCTGCTCACTTTCTCACTTGTGGTTTGGACACTGATGGTTGGATGGTGCAAGGGGGTGCGGTGGTGCAGTGGGTTGGACCGGGTCCTGCTCTCCGGTGGGTCTGGGGTTTGAGTCCCACTTGGGGTGCCTTGTGACAGACTGGCGTCCTGTCCTGGGTGTGTCCCATCCCCTTTCCAGCCTTACGCCCTGAGTTCCTGGGGTAGGCTCCGGTTTGCCATGACCCTGTCTGGGACGAGCTGTTCAGAAAGTGTGTGTGTGTGTGTGTGTGTGTGTGTGTGTGTGTGGACAGCTACTGGATGCTGCAAAGTGGGACCCGTTAATAGCCCTTTCACTGCGAGAATCAACTGTCCTACCATTTATTACGGATACCCTGAACACGCTAAAAACAGCATTTGGAAAGAACTAGAATGTAGAGTATTCAACTTCCTGATTGAGTCAAAGTCGGCACGGTGGCCAGGTTTTGCGAGAGGACGCAGGTCCAATCCTCACTCAGTCTGCATGGGATTTGTATGCCCTCCCTGTGTCTGAAGGGTTTCCAGCGGGTGCTCTGGTTTCCTCCCGCAACCCAAAGACATACAGTTCAGGTGGATTGATGACTCTAAAGTCACCCATAGTGTGAGAGTGTGAGAGACAGTGTGTTCCACTGATCATTAGTGTCAGTCACCTTGGTGAATAAAGTATGTGGGCTGATATCAATACATAGCATTCACTGGAAGTCGCTTTGGAAAAAAGCATCTGTTAAATAAATAAATGCAAATGAAGTGCTGTTACACTGTTTGAAAACGTGGCAGTGTGTCACTGCTATTTCCAGGAGGCAACATTTCTGCTACAATCAGGTTCCCGTTTGGCAGCTCACTTTTCATTCCACTACCCAGACAGAATCCCACACCAGGTAAGATTATCTAAATATATAAGCAGACAATAAATAAGAACTGTTTTTAATGTGAGAGAGAGTTACATTATCTTGCTGTTTAAAACGTTCAGTTTGGGGAGTTTAGTTCCCTCAGCCCTCACATAATGGACCCCATATAATGAAGCACTGCTAGAAAATATATGAAAATATTCACTCTTTTCCATAGAACAGGCTTGTTATATAGTACAACAGCATTTCATCTGATCAGTCATTTTACTTCCACAATGGGACTCCCCCCCCCAAAAAAAAAATCTCATATCAGATATTTTTAAACAGAAACAGACACTTGCTGTTTCAAAACCCAAAGTTCTTCGTCCTCACTGGTGTCAGTGTGACTATTCCCTGTCACTTTATAACAAAACTAACTTTATATTTCCGAGTTCCGACCTCACTGTCTCAACCGATCACAAACATCGATTAAGGCAAATATAAATCACAAGTGAAACTGCAGATTCGGCATTATAATTAATTCATTTAGCTTTTGCTTTTCTCCAAAGTGACTTACAATATTAAATTGGTTACAAATATTTAAACATAGATATATCAGGGTAATTTTTACAGTATAAATTCAGGGACAGTATCTTTCTCAATGGTACCTCAGTAAGAGTAAAACAGGGTAGAGCAGCTGGTGGCATAGGGCTTAAAGCTGTTGCCTTTGGACCCAACAGTCACAGGTTTGAATCCCCCTCCAACGGTAGTACCCTTGAGCAAAGTACTTATTCTAAAGCGCTCCAGTAAAATTACCCAGTTGTACAAATGGTTAAATAACTGTTGGTACTTTAACATTATAAGTTGCTTTGGAGAAAAGTCTCCGCTAAATAAAAGCAAGCAAATTAAAGGGTGTCTTATGCATCCGAATTGGTGCGCAGAAGTGTAGTACACCGTGGGCCTCTACAGGAGGCACTATGCCCAATAAAATCTGGGAATAATAATGCTTCACCCATCTTTTCAGCACCTCCACAGATCCATCTTTTCAGCGGAGTGTCAAGAGCAAGGCCGCAGCTACAGGGAGCCTTTCGACAAAAGCGGTTGGACGGTTGAAAGACGCGAAAGACAAGAGCCTTCTTGCGGAGCTTTACGAACGGGAGCAGCTGTATGCAAAGCTTATGTAAATTTGTGCGTGTGTGTGTGCGTGCGCGCGCGCTACTCCCGATTTACCCCAGAGAACATGCTGTATCCCGCTGCACACTGGCTCTTTAGGTCAGGAAACAAGGCACGATGGTGTAAAACAGAGGAACTGTTGGACAGACAGCTCGTTTACGGCAGGAACTAGTAGTACCGCGCTTTCGTTACCCTCGGATCGGACCGTACCGCAGCCGGCCGACGAACGCCGTGCTTGGCAGCATGGCATGATTTCGGTTTTCCGCTCTCAGAAACTTGGGTTTCAACACGACACGAGGTGGGGATTCTTGATATTTTAACAGACAGTTTAAAGAAAAGTTGTGTGTTGGGGCCTTAATCAATAAATTTGTACATTTATTCATTTAGCTGATACTTTTTTCCAAAGACACTTATAATCTTAAGATACTTACAGTTATTTACCCCTTTATGCAGCTGGTTAATTTCTTCTCACTGGAGCAGCTTTAGAATACGCACATTGCTCAAGGGAACTACATCTAGAAAAAGGGATTTGAACCTGCAACCTTTGGATTCAAAAGCAGTGCCGCTAACTACTAAGCTACTGGCTATCCCAGCTTATAGTTCTTATTAAGGTCTTGAGTGTGGAGTGGAAGAGCATTAATGATTCTTCAGTGTTCAGTTTGCTCATGGCAGCATTTCCATTTGTTGATCTAGTTATGATGTGCAAAATTTGTTTAACATAAGGTAAAATTCCAGGTTGCTGATGAAGCCAGGTTAACGGAGTCAAAAGGTCGCAGGTTCAAATCCCAACTCCAGCTGTAATACTCTTGAGCAAGTCACTAAGCCTAAATTGCTCCAGTAAAAATTATCCAGCTGTATGAATGAGTAAATTATAAGTAGCTTTAGAGAAAAGTGTCAGATAAATGAAATTTAAATATAAATATCACTCCAGAGTGATAAGAGTCAACAAGAGTAGTACAGGTAACACGGTGGCACAGCAAGGAGCGCTGCTGTCTCGAGATGACATGGGTTCGATCCCCATTCAGACTACGTGGAGTTTGCGTGTTCTCCCCATGTCTGTGTGGGTTTCCTCCCACAGTCCAAAGACATGCTGTTCATGTTCACCCATAGTGTGTGTGTGACAGAGGGTGTGTGTGTGTGTTCCACTGATTTATGGATGAGTGACCCAGTGTAAGTAGTGTATCTAGCAGTGTAAGTCACCGCGGTGAATAAGGTGTGTGGGCTGATAACACTACATAGAGTTCATTGGAAGTTGCCTTGGAGAAGAGTGTCTGATAAATAAATAAATGTGAACAGAGCTGTGACCCTGCAATGAAGAGACCAAGATTCAAATCCCACTTCCAGCTGCAGTACTCTTGATCCAGGTACTTTCCCTGAACTGCACACAGGCGCACGCACACACACACACACACACACACACACACAGTTGGAAATCGCTTGTCCCAAGTGGGGTTGCGGTGAACCAGAGCCTAACCTGGCAACACAGGGCACAGGGCCAGAGGGGGAGGGGACACACCCAGGACAGGACGCCAGCCCGTTGCAAGGCACGCCAAGTGGGGCTCGAACCCTAGACCCACCAGAAAGTAGGACCCGGCCAAACCCGCTGCGCCACTGTGCCCCTTGCCCCAGTTGTATCAATGGGTAAATAGTTGTATCTAGCTTTGTGTACAAACCTCACTTGGGAAAATAACGAGTCAAATGGAAAAAAAAAAAACTATTAAAAACAAATGTTTTCCGCCTTTCTCCTACAAGCCCACATGCATCCCTCCTCTCACCTGTGTCATCTTGCTGAAGTCCAGCTCGGGGCGCGCGCACGGCCGGGTCTCCGGGTCTCGGCGGCGCTTCAGGCCCGGTTTGCGCAGGAGGAGGTCGCAGGGCTGCGAGTGGCAGCGCGGGTGCTGAGGCGGCGTGGCCCGCCGGAGAGAGCACGGTGTGCTGCAGGCCGACGATGGCGAGTGGGGCATGCACACCGGCTGAGCGACGGGCTGCGGCAGAGCGGGCGGCTGGGGCAGGAAGCGAGCTGCAGCCTCCAGGATTTGCACGGGGGACAACGAGAAGCGCCGCTGAGCAGCTGGGGGCGCGCAGAAGGCCGAGGGTGAGGAAGAGCAGGAGTAGGGAGTGGGGAAGAAGCAGCAGCAGTTGCTGCCGCTGCCCCCAGCAGAGTCAGCAGGGTCCCAGGGGAAGCCCCATGGTAGAGGGGAGTCGGGGGAGAGCGCCAGGCTGTAGAATGTGGGACTGGAAGAGGAGTGCAGAGAGGACCTGGGCGATGAACGCAGCGGGCACGAGCCCCCCGCACATTCCCCGCTCTGGCATCGCCGCTTCACTGGCGTCCAGATCTTGGAGGCGCTTGGCCTCCAGGTGTAGCGGCAGTGCGCCAGGTCCTCGGGCACAGACAGCGAGCGGCAGTGGCGCTTGGATGGCGGCGGGGGAGGTGGAGGTGCTGGGGGCACCGGCGGCACCGCGTGAGCGCCAGCCACGGGAAGGGCCGTGACTGGAGGGCTAGGGGCCGGGAGCTGGTGTAAGCCATCCCTCTCGGGGAGGGAGGCTGCTGCGGGGCCCAGGGGTACTGGGTTGGGTGGGAAGCTGGAGCTCAGCACACCCTGAACACTCGACTTGGGAGGAGGGCACAGCTGCCAATAGCTGCTTTCTGTAAAGAACAAGGGAAAAATAGACATGAAACGGGCATTAGCTGAAAGCATACTCAAGTTAGCAAATAACTCAAACTGACATTAAAAATAAAATTAACATTAGTTTGGAACTGTGAGATGGATTCTTGGTTTATGTCCTTAAAACTCCATCGAAAATATGATGGTAAGTCAAAAAGTATCTGACAGTAACAGAGGACTGGTACTGTTGTGGTTGCAGCTGCTGCCGTTGGCCCTAAAGGTCACAGGTTCGAACCCTACCTCCAGCTGTAGTACCCTTGAGTAAGGTATTTACCCTAAATTGCTCCAATAAAAATGACCCAGCTGTTTAAATGGGCAAGTATGTCTGCAGCATTCGACACTATAAATCACCAGATTCTACTCTCCTCTCTTAACCAGCTTGGGATCAAAGGTGCGGCACTAAGATGGTTTGAGTCCTACCTCTCTGACAGATCCTATCAAGTGGTCTGGCGGAGCTCTCGTTCTTCTCCTCTGCCTCTCTCAAGCGGTGTTCTGCAGGGCTCGGTACTGGGTCCTCTTCTTTTCTCCATCTACACCTCCTCCCTCAGTCCGGTCAGAGCTTCCCATGGTTTCAAATACCACTGCTAAGCTGATGATACCCAGCTCTTCCTCTCCTTTCCACCTGGTGCGTCAGACATCTCCGTGCGCATTGCTGCCTGCCTGTCGGACATCTCTTCATGGATTTATGATCACCACCTCCAACTCAACCTCTCCAAAACAGAGATCCTTCACCTCCCAGCTGGCCTGTCCTCCCGTCACGACCTCTCGATCAAACTGGACAACTCACTCATTTCGCCTAGCTCCTTTGCTAAGAGTCTGGGAGTAACGACTGATGCGAGTCTGTCATTCTCTCAACAGATTGAAGCCACAACCCGGTCCTGCAGATACATCCTGCATAATATTTGTAGGATCCGTCCCTACCTCACCATTGACTCCGCCCAACTACTTGTCCAGGCCATGGTGACTTCCCATCTGGACTACTGCAACTCTCTTCTGTGTGGCCTTCCTGCTAATGCCATCAAATCTCTGCAGCTTCTACAAAATGCTGCTGCACAAGTTGTGCTTGATTTGCCAAAGCACTCCCATGTATCTCCTCTACTCATTTCTCTGCACTGGCTTCCTATAGCTGCCTGGATCAAATTCAAGACTCTGGTTATTGTCTACAAATGCATCAATAGAACTGCTCCCAGCTATTTCCAGGACTTGATCAACCGGTACACCCCAGCCAGGCCCCTTTGCTAATCTACTTCTGCTCTCTTGGTGGTCCTGCACACAAAAGGCAAAACTCGGAGATTCTCGGTTCTGGGTTCGTTGTGGTGGAATGACCTTCCCCTGTCACTCAGAACTGCAGAAACTCTGTCTGTTTTCAAGAAGGGTCTGAAAACCCACCCTTTCCAGATCCACTTTGCCCAAGATCTCTTCAGATCATCTATGGCGTAACTGTTCACGCATCGTAACTCCAGAAGCATCCCCAGATACAACCTTTATTCAGCCATTACTGTGGTATTGTACTGCTCATTTGTGTATCTTATAATATTTAATACAAAAATAAATTAAAAAATATCCTGTGTCTTATGCACTCACTTGAACGATGAACCTCAGTGCAGCAAGCGGTAGGAAACAAACTAGGTTTGCTTAAGACTTTCATGTCTGCAGCTACGTCTCCTTCTCTCAATGTAATGCATAAATTGTACTTTTACTGAGATGTACGTCGCTTTGGACAAAAGTGTCTGCTAAATGAATAAATGTAAATGTAAATATTTCTAAGTCGCTTTGTGTAAAAGCATTAAATAAAAGTACATCATGTCTTTAATAATACCTTTTAGTAAACATTACTGCGGATACTTCTTGACTTACCTTGTACCTGTTGAAATCAGCGCTTTCCAGTGAAGTGTGTGTAAGGTTTAAATGTGCAGGAAAAACGTAGAAACGAAAACTTTATTTCCAAATGTACTTTAACTTAAGGCAGAAAAAGCCAAGCCGTATCAGGGCAGGTGAAAGCTCACCTGGCATCAATCCATGCGTGGGCCTGCAGTTTCCGGGGGAGTGAGATTCCTCCGTGGACTAAAACACAGACACTAAGTAAGTGGTCAGAAGACAGAGGCCAACAAGTAAAACCATCAAAAACTGCCAAGGTGGTTGACAGCTGACTGACAGCTAAAGGGGATCTCCCCTGTACAATGCAAATACCTGGTAACTTTCCATCCTCATACTTAGTTCTTCTAACACTGCATAGAAGTTACTGTACTTGAGTAAATTTTAGGATGTTTTCCATACATTATATGCTAGCAGAGTGAACTGAATGCAATAGGAGCTGGAGGCAATAAAACATCTTCTCATTCCTGTAGAAAACACACATTACTGTACTGTAATGGAAACGATGTTTAACTGCGAACCCCCAATATCAAATTACACTATTTTTGGAGAGTACTGTATATTTTAAAGGGTTGTAGTGGGCTGGAATCATATCGGCTAGGTTGCATACTCAGGTGACACCTTTTTTTTTTACGTACACCCAGGTGGGACCCACTTCAGCCTCCTGAATAGCATGAATTCGACAAGACGGTTCTGGACACATTCCACAAGGTTCTCGGTCTACACTGACTTAACATCTTCACACCTTTTCTGCAGATGTTTTGGAACCATATTTATTCTGCTAATTTCATGTTCCACCTCATCCCAAAGATGCTCTATTGGCTTGAGAGGTGGGCACTGTGTAGACCACTGGAGTAAAGACACTGTAGTGTTTGTGGAACCATCCCGAGATGCTGTGTGATTTGTGACAACCCACAGTATCCTGCTGAGGTATCAGTCTAATTGTCCAGGGAGAGATACATCTGGTCAGTAAAAATGTTTTGGTACTTTGTGGCATTCAAATGATGTGCATTTGATACTAAAAAATTTCATGTGCCATAAAGACATCCCCACAGCATGACCCCACCACCACCAGTCTGTACCGCTTGACACCAGGCAAAATGGGTCCATGTATTCATTCTTTTTATGCTGCATGTGGCCTGGAAATTCATCTTATTCAGAGCTCTACGTACATCAAGGCTCGACGAGATGTGCATTCACAGATGGCTTTCAACACACAACTGTGGCCATAATCTGTTATACTGGCACTTGTAGCCTTCCTGTTAGCGATAACGGGTCTGCTTGTTGTCCTCAGACCTCATTCTCCTCTGACCTCCCTCATTAACAAGATGTTTTCACCCACAGAAGTGCCACTGAGTGGATGTTTTGGTTGATGGCACCATTCTTTGTACACTCTAGACAAAATCCAGGAGGGTGGCAGAGATGATGGAACCAATGCAGCTCGCACCAACAATCACGCCATGTTCAAAGTAATTTAGATGCCATTTGTTGTCCATTCTGATGTTCAGTGGAACAGTCACTGGATCTCTTGACCTTGTCTGCATGCTTTATATGCTGAGTCACAACAGACACACTGACTGTGAAAGCAAGCTGTATGTAAAAACACCCAGGTGTACCTAATAAAGTGGCGAGCGAATCTGTACTGGTTCAATATTTTCTTCCAAAACTACTTTTATAATAATAAAAGACAATAACTTCAGCATAAAAAATATGAAAGCACTCTTGCAACTTCTGATTTTGAGTTAAAATAAAAAGCCCTCTGTGGATCCAGTGACATGTCTGCGGGAATAAAGTGTTTCACAGCGAGACATGGTCACAAATAAGGAGCGACTTACTTGTGAAACAACATGTGTCAGGGATCATTTGTATATATGATATGTGCAGAAATAGTGAAAAAAGGAAGTCTAAAAATATGAACCAAGAGAGACAAACTCACCAGACTGGGAGAGAAAGCCCTGTGGTTGCTTTGGCTGTCCAGACTCTGGTTCTTCTGTTCAGTGATGACTGTTACCATGGCAAGGTGCAGCAGAATGGGGAAGGGGGAGGTGGGGAATCATGCGTCCCTCCGTCTGTCCGTAAGCACGGAACTGGCTCTGGTTCCACAACAGCCCTCAGCAGACCAGGCTGCCCCACCGAGCCTCACCAACACTTTTTAATCACTGCCATCAAAGTACCTGGAAGACAAAGACACATATGTCACACTGGCATAGAGACTGGGTCAAAAAGTACTTCGGAGCCCTCTACTAAAATGTGCTTCATGCTTTAAGTTCATCACCATCACTTCTTTAGATGGGAAACACATAGCAGCAACCCTTTGATTAAAAAAAAAGGCCAAGCCATGGTTAAGGTCCTTCAGCAAAGGATACGTAAATTCATTATTTATAAGTCCCTCTCTAACGTAGGGTCATGGTAGTCCGGAGTCTATCCCGGTACAGGTCACGAGGCAGGGTCCACCATGGATGGGATGTCGGTCCATCACAGGGCAAGTGTACACAATTGATCAAGAGAAGCCTATACTCACATTTTAAGAGTGTATTAACTGACCCATCAATACATTTACTCAAATATACATAACTATCTATTTACTTGATACTTTTCTCCTGTGGGTAAATATCTTTCTCAAGGCTACTGCAGCAGAAACAGGTTTTGAATCTGTGTCCTCTAAATACAAGGCAGGAGCTCAAACCACTATGGTACCTGCTGTTTGGACCAATTTTTTCCCCAGGATCATATAAACAACATCCCAGGTTTGTGCATTTCTCATTCTGCCAGGATTATTTAGAAAGCACTATTAGAAAAGCATATTATTTTAAACAGATGGAATTTGGGTGTCATAGCCTCTTTGACCTGCCAATGTAGCAGCAATTACAAGCCATGAATATGATAGAGAATAATACAATTTTATTGGCTTTAAGCAAGTTAAAGACTAAATATTTTAAATGTATATTAATCATGTGATGGATTTCCTAAAACCAAGGACCACACACATGAACTACCACTATCTCATCAATTTCTTCTTGTTTACAGTATTTTTGGGTTTTTTATTAAGGGAAATGAGCAAACTGGAAAGTCCCTTGAAGATAACTTATTAACAACCGAAAACTATAAGGTCATGACCCCAACACTGAACTGGTTGTAAATAAAACCCCTGCACTTTAACCCCCTGCCTTCTGAAACCCTTTAGTCCTGTAACCCATCCAATAGCTCCCGTACCATCCTGCGTCACTGTACCACCTAAGTCAGGTCTGCAGCTGAGGAAATAATAATAATAATAAAACATTCCCACAGATATCAAGAACATCTGATACAAAACATTTAATTAGGCCTCTGACAACAGCTTAGAAAGAGGATTTTCTAATACCCTGTTGCTGATAGATAGATAGATAGATAATTTTTTCCACCCCTAAAATGTAACACATTCCACATCTCCAGGATGCTACTTTGTACATCTTTCTCAGTTGAGCTGTTCTAATAGAACCTATACTCATCATGTTATCTATTAATTATTATTATATCAGCTATTTCATAACAAAAGCTTCTGCTTAAAAAAACCCCACTACCTGAAAAAAATATATATATTTTTAACAATGTTCATTACATAAACGGTAGGCCCGAATGAAATCGCCCGGAATTAATGAGTCCTTTTTCTCTCGGTTACCTTAGTAACGACACCGGGCGGGAGACGGGAAAAGGGGGCGAAGCGAAGCGAAGGGACGGCGGATCGTAAATACAGTGTGTATAAAAACCGTGCGTGGAAAACACACACAGAGTCAGGCGTCGATGCCGTACAGCCGACATGCCAAGTGTCGCCATGTTCTCGTGTTAACGCCGACACACACACACACACACGCAGAGGCACATACACACTATACCGAAGCCGGAGCGCAGCTCGCTGGCCGCACAAATATGGTTCGCTAATCATAGCGAGGTGTTTGTGTCAATAACGGGCTATTTTTAGCAGGCGCGCCGGGCTCCTCGCTCCCACTCCACTCCTGCTCGCACACACAGACATAACATAACACACACACATACATATATATATATATTATATATATATATATACGATGTACAAAATACACACAATTATTATTTATACACACGCACGTTCGTCTAATTATAATAATTCCATTTTGAGTGCGCTCCCTTTGTACCTGTAGAAAAAAAATAAACTGCGCCGCAGGTAGGCAGTAGTATTTCCTGAAAAAATCCCCATATCTGCATTCTTCTTAATAATAGAGCAGTGTTGCGTTATTTGTAACGGTGTACCTGTGCTGTGCGGCCAGCGCGCGCCTTGTTGTTATGTTTGGTTACAATGAATCCAGCATCGGCGTATAAACATCATGATCATGTCCCGCGCGCAGCCCGTTCGCACCGCTCCCCCTCACGGCGCGAGTTCACACGCACGAGATCGCCACGCCACGGCATTATTGCCTCGCTGTAGTTACCTGGCGCAAGGGTGTCCTTTGTAGCGGCGATGAGCGCGGGGCTGCGCTGTCGGGCCTGGACGGGCGCTCTGACAGCGCTGGTGCGCCAGCGGCTTAGCGAGGGACGGACCAACTGGGAGGTGCAGCCGCGATACACACACACAGCGACAAGGCGACACACTTTCCCCCTACTCGCACCTCTGCGCGCGCCCTCGCGAAATAAACACGCCAAGTACTGTACTTCACTTTGGTGCGTCTATCATTGTCTCTTTTTTTTTCCTCCTTTTTCTTTGTTAATCTCTCGCGGTGCTCTTGAATTCCGTCGTCCGCGAAAACACGCTGCTGTGCTGGTTCGCCCGTTAGCGACTGGAATTCATAAACACATCGTAGGTGTACATGGGGGTGGGTGTCCGATATAATGACCGGCTCGCCTTTAATTATTTATTGGCATCTTCGTAGCGATACGTATTTTTTTCCTCAATGTTAATAAGCCGTCGTACAAAAATAATTCCAGCGCTCTGTGGACAATTAAGGAGAGAATTAGAACACTGGGAAATGTAGTTCTGCGGAAAAAAAAAAAAAAAAAAAAAAAATGCACTGTGCATGCGCCAGGCAGACCTTGCCCCGCTAGAATGAAGTCACCTTATAAATGGCACAAGACGGAGGTCATCGTAGCGCGGACCACCCCTACCCCCCCGCCGACATACGTTCAAAAATCCACTTAACTGTTCAGTAAACCTCATTTTCCTTTTAGTTAAAATTAAGTGCAGTTAGTCTGAAAGGGGACCTCAGCTTCCCCCCCCTTCTCCATTACTACCCAAACAAAATTAACCTAAAGATTTAACACTCAAAGACAATTATTCATTTTTATGTGCATACATGGGCCTCAAATAAGCTTTCACCAACAACTTATGGATAAATTGCTGAATTCCATAGTGTGTGATTGTTAGTCAAAGACTCAAGCACAGTCCATTAACTGAAAAAGCTAAGTAATTATACACAAGATGGACAGGAAGTTGCATTAAAAAAACCCCAGCAAAATCTTACTGTAGAAGATTTTATTAATTTTGCTCAATTCTACTAGTACAAAACAAGAAAAATAAAAGCCACAAGATGGAATTTCAGTAGTTATTAAAACCCAGGAACCAACATTTTGTAACATGTGAGGGTCAAGAACAAAAAGTGGTGTACAGTGGGGCAAAGCTGGGCTACTCTATTTTAAAATGTACTGCTAGCGAGACAACCTGGGCACAATTTAAAAAAAAAAAAAAAAAAAAATCCCATACCACTTTTTGGGAATGGGGGGGGGGGGGGGGGGGGTGAAGCCATTTTAAGGTGAAGGACTGCAAGAGGACATTGGACATTTGTTACAGAAATTAGTGGTATAAACCAGGTAACAATATGTGGGTAAATTGCTTGAGAAACTGTTGACAAGTGTGTTAAAACATTCTAAAATAAAGTGATTGCACTTTAACGTGGTATCAGTGTACACACATACTCCATTGTGATTTAGTTTAACAGGTCATCCAGGTTGTGCCAGAACTGTCGAGTGGCTGCACTCTGCCTCCAGTAGAAATTACAGCCAGCGCAACACATGCTACTGAGCTTAAGCTTCAGTACAAATCTAGTCAAGACAAAGTGAGATGGCATGACTTCCACTTATTTGTTTCAGGCTTAGTCGCTGTCCACCCAACTCTCCCCGGTTTCTCTCACACATACACATGTCAAGGGCCTATGGGATAGTACAAGAGTAACTTGTCAAGCTTGAGAGGGTGCAAGACTCCGTATCCCATGTTCTTCCGCTTTTCTCATACAATGCCGTATTTGCCTGCTTTAGTAACCCTTGTCTGCAAGAAAAGGGAAAAAGTCAAGTCACTATGATAATACGGTTCATTTATACACCTCTTAGGGAGCCCCAGATTTTCTGTAAAATTGTTCTGCTGCAGTACAGAAGTGCTTGATGTAATTCATTAGTTAGTGGCAGGTTCCCATCTTAAAATAGTTTAGGGAGGGGGAAACCCACCCCACCCCACCACTTACTGCTGATCCATTGCTTCTTTGCCATCAACATTGTGCTGTGGTCCCTCTGGAGATCGGAGGGCATCACAGGGCACGTCCCAGGCATGCAGTTCCCTCCTCCACTGTCTTACTTGCATGTCCCAGGCACGCCGGCTGTACTTGCAGTACTTGTTGGGAGTGCTGGGATGCAATCCAGGGATTCGCGAATGCCTGTGATCAAGAGATGCAGCTATAATCACTCCTTACTTGACAAGCCTGCATTAAGCTAGTTTTCATATTTAACCATTTCTATAGTAAAATAGGATAATTTTTTTTAGATGTGCTTTTTTATAAAACAAGAAAATCTGCAAACTTGAAAAATATGTAGTATATTCTGATAACTAGATAATGGATGCTGGGGAGTCAATTTATAACATACATATTTAAAGAACAAAGGTTTTTATAAGTACAAAGACGGGAAAGAGCTCATACTTGGCCACCTGCTGTATGTAGTTCTGGTACCCAGAAGTGTTCTTTCCATACTGAATTTGTTTTTGGCGTCGCTTCAGCACTGACTCATTGGTCTCACAGCGAGATTTGTCCAGAAGGTCAGGGTACCTGCACCCTTCTGACTGGGACCTAGGGGATTAAATTGAACTTTTTCAGGCTTTAAATTTTTTCCATTTTTATCCTGAATGTAGAATGGCATACATCACTTCAGGAACACGCAAGCAACTGCACAAAGTTTACCTTACACTATTGAGAAGTGCGGAAGAAAAACCCACTCAGCATTAGTGGAAAAAGCAGCCAGTAGTGTGTGTAATAAATATACATACATACATACATACATACATACATACATACATGCATACATAATCCTGAATTAAAGCATGGTGCTTCAAAAAAAAAAAAAAAAAAAAAAAAAAAAAAAAAAAAAAACACCAAAAGAAACACAGATGCTAAAGTCATCATTTAGATAAAGACATCCACTGTAAAGTATTTTTTGCATGCAGATGAGCACAAGTCTCCTGACAAAGCTATTTAAAATTCAGACCTTTCCTGATCCTCATCCTCAGTTGAGGGAGACATGTTGGGAGTGACCACTTTCAGAATACAGCGCTCAAGTATGGATATTCTGGAATTGAAGAGAGCAGGAGAAATTTCCCTGTGTAAACTGAATCCTACAACAGTTGTCAGACCAGGGGGGGAAGCCAACAAAATTAAAATGCAGCACTCTAGCAAAAATGCAAAAATAAAACACCCCAGCAACTACTACTTAGAAACCAGGTCTGGAGTTAAGCTTTTTGCTTCTGCCCTTCACATGCAACACATTGCTGTATAACTTTCACCTTCCATTTCACCTAGTAGTAAATTAAAAGCAAATTGCTCACCCCCCCACTCATGTAGCAGTGATAATGTGGTACTTTTGCCTTTGTCCCCATTTAACTTCCTGTACCTAGATAGCATAACTATACCAGTTAGAAGCAGTACAGTTATAGTATACTAGACTGTACCTGTGAGGCTTCTGGGGACCAGCGGTAGCTGAGCTTCCGTCCCTGCTCAAACTAGAGCCCAGCGGTGTTACCCCCGAATTACTGAAAGTAGGGGCATCAACAGTTGATCCAAGATATACAATCATACCTGACCCCTTCACAACCCCTCACTCCTTACTTGACCAGCCTGTCAAACATAGAACTGCAGCCTGGAAGAAGCCAGGGTTCCAGGCCATAGGGACATGATACGAGTGTCCTCGTCATGTCCATAGGTAGATCAAGGATACTAGGCCAGAGGGATGCCGCACACCAGCTTCACCACACATACAGAGAGAACAACATCACTCACAGTGACAAGACAATCTTTTCTGTATACTTGCATATTAAATATAGGTCTACCAATTCTAAAGCATTTTTATACATTAAGCTTGTTAAAGTGGATGAGAATCCATATCCAAAGAAAGAATACAAAGGAAAGCAAAGAGAGCAGTATGGATTTTAGATTTTACAGAAAGAAGTTGCAGGATAACTCATTTAACATAGTTAAGATTTTTCCTTCTATAGATTTAAGATTTGTCAAATGACAACAAAAAGAAACTTTATATATATAGAACCAGTAGGGAACAAGTGCCTGTCTTTGATTTACAGGTATTTTGCTTGAGCTCAACAAAAACTCAACACTCAAAAGCTACACTCACTAACTGGAAATTATCTGTATATCATGCGGTGATATAATCCCCAACAACTAGAACTATTTACTCCTGTATAACAAAAAGATTTATGTTTGCCATCAAATAAAAATAAAAAAATATAATTGCACAACCTGGAGACAAATGCAACAGCACCACTAGTACAAACCTAGACTTCAGCTGATTTTCTAAATGAGTTGCCATACTGCTGCAAGTGGCTGGTGCCCTAATGACACCATATATACTGGGCTGGACTTTAAATGGGTAATAGCTTTCTCAGGGTGTGGCTTTGTGTATCACAAGAATAAATACTAGGGTTCCATACAAAATGAACAAATTATATACTTAAAGAATGACTATGGAAACTGAAGGTTCTTTAAAAACAGTGGTAGATGTTAATTTGTAAAGGCTGATTTTGTCTTTTTTCTTATCAGAACCAGAATGTGTTTTATTGGCCAAGTGTGCTAATGCACACAAGGAATTTGCTGTGGAATTTTTCTTATTTTTTTACTGATCACTGTCATGTTGAACTGCTGTGTGTGAGTTTACTTGTAGGGATTAATAAAGTTTTACTCTATCCTATACCGGATGAATACTTAGGAGCCGCTTTGGCTGTTGTTAGGTGGTTAGGGATGGTCATTGAGGGATGTCGTCCACGTCTTAGGTAATACCTTCTAATGAGAACCTGATTTCACCTGGAATAGTGGGTGAGGAAACTTGTTGTCCTTTTCACTTCCCCACCAATGCAATCAAGAGCTGAAGTAAAGCAAAGTAACACTGGTTTTGTTCACCCCTGTTTGCTTTTAATCCTTTATTTGTCTTTTAATAAATAAATAAATAAATATGTATATATATTTATTCTTTACATAATCACTATACATTGAACTTAATTCAGTATTTTCCACTGGCACCGAGCGAAATTGATGAAGGCCAAGAACTTGACGTGAGTTCTACAGCTCGGCACAAAACGGTCGACGTACGTCGTACGTGCGAGAAACGACGCGACCGACGTAACGCGTCACACGCTTACGTCCTTTGCAACATGGCGTCCGGCAGCGGAGTAAGTGTTTTTATGCCTTCCTTTTAAAACGATAGTTTTGTGTTTCAGAACATTACAAGCAGCGTGTTGATACAATATATGCGAAAAATTTAAATTTATATTCTCAAGCTAATTGTAAATGAATAATGTATGGTGCTGAGTCTAAAGAAATGTTTTGAGCCGCCGGCCTGTTGTGTTCGCTCGTGTACCGGCCGGGCGGGAGTGCGCGGGTAACTTTTTTTTTTCCCCACCTAAATTTGCCGCCGAATTGGTAGAAGAGTCAACTGTGGTGTTTGTGTTATTCAGACTTATGTTAAAATGGACTGCTTACTCTTTTTCAACGCAAGACTCCGCGCTCTGATGCAGCTGAGCTTGTTGTCTTGCCGCGTAAATGACAGTCTTAGTCTATATTTGTATTTCCTGAATGTTTTCTAACGAGACTTCTCGAAACCTTTTTCCTCTCCCTTTGTTTGAAGAGTAAGAATGACTTCAGGAGAAAGTGGGACAAGGAGGAGTACGAGCAGCTGGCCCAGAAGCGGCTCACGGAGGAGCGCGAGAAGAAGGATGGTGAGCGCGCGGTCGCGTCTCCTCTATTCTCCCCCCACCGGAAAACACAGTACACTCTGTGCCCAGTTCAGTCATGTCCTGCAAGTGTCCACTTGAACATGGTACACCCCCATGGTGACAGCTTTATCCCTGTTACATTTACTCATTTATCTGACACTTTTCTCCAAAGTGACTTATAATGTTAAATTTCTTACAATTATTTACCCATTTATACAGCTGGGTAATTGTACTGAAGCAATTTTGAGTAAGTTCCTTGCTCAAGGGTGCTACAGCCAGAGGAGGTATTCGGACCTGCGTCCTTTGCATCCAAAGTTTAAGCCAGCAGCTCTAACTGCTATGCTACCAGCTTTCCGTACTATGTACAGAGTATGGACAACTGGTAGTGTAGTGGTTACAAAAAACATGAACAACATTCCGTTTATTCTGACTCTAGTCTATCACCTTGGGTGTGGTACAGGTATGTTAATTTTTATTTTAACAAGTCAAGGTTTGGTGCAGGGATTAAACATATAGGTTGAAAAGATACATTTCCTAGTTACATCTAACTTGTCATTCTGTGGATTTATGTACTTGTAATATAAATGCTGCTGGTTCAAACTGTACTGCCTTCTGCAGTAAACTGGGTTAAAAATGCCTAGCTGGGTAAATGGATGAAATAGTTTAACTTGAACATAAAGTTGTTTCTTTTTAAGGATCAGATTATTATTTTTTAAACTTCCTGTGAAGCTGGCAGATGTAAATCCAAGAGAGACTTTTCCGTTTGACGTTGGCAGCCAAAGGTGTACAGTTTTGCTGTAATGTTAAATTACACCCTCATCATTACATTCAGCATCTTTCTTCTCAGGCAAGCCAGCTGTTCCAGTCAAGCGGGAGCTCCTGCGACACAGAGACTACAAGGTTGACCTTGAGTCCAAGCTGGGGAAGACCATTGTCATTACAAAGACAACACCTCAGGCAGAAATGGGCGGGTGAGATGGGATAATCTTATTGAGATTATAGTTATGAGGGTCATTTGATTGTTACATTCTTCTTAAGACACTTAAAATGGACATTCTTGTTCAGGTACTACTGCAACGTGTGTGACTGCGTTGTGAAAGATTCCATCAACTTTTTGGACCACATCAATGGGAAGAAACGTAAGTATACAAAACTGTAATGGTTGAGGCTGGTTTGTCATACAATATGTAAAATGTGTGTCTCTGTCCCACCGCAGATCAGAGGAACCTGGGAATGTCCATGCGTGTTGAACGATCTTCGCTGGACCAGGTTAAAAAACGTTTTGAGATAAATAAGAAAAAATTGGAAGAAAAACAGAAAGAGTATGATTTTGAAGAGCGCATGAAAGAGCTACGAGAAGAGGTCAGTAATTTTGCCAAGACTTTTACGGTTGTGCAAATAAGCCAGTCCAGACACATGAACATTAAACCTATTTGATATTCTTACGCTGTGGACACTTGGACCGTTGCTTTCTAGTGATATGTCCATAAAATTAATCCCATATCTTTTATGCATGGGATCTGAGTTCCTATAGGGTACCAGTTAAAAATTTGAGTCCATTTCTTAGAACCCCCCAAAGGTTTTCGTTTATCATGATTGAGCAGCAGATCTTGGTGACAGAGTACTTGTAAGTTGCTTACTTTAACTGTTTTGTTCAGTTTCCAGTTTGTGCTTTACATGTATTCCCACGGTGTACTCAAACTTTTGATTGATACTGTACCCACTTTTCTATTCACAATCTGAGTTGAGGAGGCAAAAACTGTGTTTTGTTTGGGTGGGTAAGACTCCAGTGTTTTTTTTCATGTGACAACACAGTTGACTGGGTGCCTGCAGGGCTGTCTAAAATTGAGCAGATAGATGGATGGTGCCCCACCTACCACAAAATTTGCCTGCAGCTTGTGGTGTGAGAAGTGTCTGGCTGAGCATGCAGCCATGTTCACCCGTTCTGAACTGGCATCTGTGGCAGACTTTGCGACGAGATGTGTCCGTTGGTGCCGTAATTAGCAACTAATTTTTGGTAGGGAAGCAAATTTGGTAAATCAGCTGTTTTTCATCAATTCCACTTGCCTAAAACTTGTGATATAATCATGTATTATCTTTAAATGCAGTAGTAATTAATGTGCATGTTAATGATAGTTTGTATGCAACTTCATTAAAACCACACTTATTCCTACCCCAAACCATACATTTTGGCTTCCCACCTTATATTTGTTACTTTATGTCAATGAAGGTGCGTATCCCATTTTATTATTCATCTTAAGTAGTGTCTAATCACTTCATTAACCCCTTATGCATCAGATATTGGAAAATGAATCTTGACTCAATACACCCAGGAGGGGTGGGCAGCCATTGGCACTTGGGCCTTAAGAGATTTATTCTTCACCCTTGTCTTTTGCTGTGAAGATTGGTTTTCTTTTCTCTCTGGCCAGCCACCTTATTTTGTAGTTCTTGTAATGATTTAATGTATAGCTAACATTTATTTTTATTATGTCTCCCTTTGTTCGGCGCACTGTGAGAAGGGCGCTCTGCAAAAATGGAGAAGCTGAGTAATTTCTTGTTTTCTTATTTGCTTTAGGAGGAGAAGGCAAAGGCTTATAAGAAAGAGAAACAGAAAGAGAAGAAGCGCAAGGCAGAAGAGGACTTGAATTTTGAGGAAGATGATGAAATGGCTGCTGTGATGGGATTCTCAGGGTTTGGCTCTTCCAAGAAGGGCCACTGATGACCTGTTTTCCCTGTGAGGGTTTCATGGCTTCAGAGGCTCTCAGACATCCTACTTCCCTCTTCTGCAACTGATTATGGTGCAGTTGTAGTCAGTCTTTTTGGGGAGCTTTGGAATTGAAGAACTTGATTTCTTCATCCACCTAACCCTAACCACTACGTCTTCATACAACAGAGAGCAGCTCTGGTTCAGGACAGAGTTGCCTCCCTCATTTCAGGCCTAGGGGGTGGTTTCTATTTTTTTATTTTTAAAATAACTAATTTAAGTTGGGCTTTTTAAATGTCTGCATTCCCTTCAGTAAACCGACAAGATTTACACACATTTTGGGATGAATATTTAATTTTAATCAGTCATGAATGTGAGTCAGTGGCATCTGTTTTTGTATAATACCTTGTTAAAATTTTCTCTGTACTCCTTTCATGAACTTTGGATCTACTGCATATTTATATACTTCCCACACGTTGTTTTTGTTCTTAGAGACATGTTTCTGTAATAAGAAAAGTTTGATTAAAATAAGTTCACCTTTTAAGTGTCCTTAATATATAATTTTTTTTTGGCATATTAACAGTTGAGCAATAACATGCGTTTAATGGATACCGTCCATCTTTTCCATCTCATCTTGGAGCAGGGCACTGTGTTCATGAAAAAACTAGAAGTTTCTGTGAGGAATTGTTTACTTCTCTGGTTCCCTATTTTGCTGTTTTTTTACACTTAATTCAAGCTAATTTTATTTTGTAATTGGCATTTCAACTTGTGAATAGAAAGGCATCCTTTGTACCCCTTTAAAGACAAGTAGTAAATTAATTCACTTCCATCAAACTCTCCAGAGATGCTCAGTGAAGAAAGATGAACCTGTGATGGATGTTTACATGCATTCAGTCAGTTCAGTGACTTTGTAGTACTGCAATGTGTCAGATTCTCTCTTCACTTTAAAAATGCAAGGAAGTTTTTACTACCATTAGGTTCTAGTGTTCGAGTTTTTACTGTCATTCTGCTCCTCTATAGCTTGTATACAGCGGAATGAAATGTCGCTTTTCCCGAGACCATGGTGCAACACAGAACAGGAGTACAAGACAGCAAATGAATCCACAGGATAGGACGTGGATGCGGACACGGGCTGCGAGCTGTAGGTAGTTTGTAGTGTATAAAGTCATGCTGGGTTCTCTGTTTGACTGCCAGGTGAGTGTTGGGAGGCAGCAGGGGGTTGAGTAATCTCACTGCCTCAGGGAAGAAACTGTTGTGGAGTCTGCTGGTGGTGGCACGGATGCTCCTGTACCTTCTGCCAGTTGGCAAAAGGGCGAAGAGTCCACAATGCTGGTGGCTTTGTGGATACGGCGGTTTTTGTATGAGGGGTTGATGGGCAATTATTTAAACATTTATATAGCTGGGTGATTTTACTGGAGCAATTTTATAGTAAGTGTTTTTCTCAAGGGTACCATTGCTGGGATTTGAAGCTGCAACCTTTGGGTCCAAAAGCAGCAGCTATAAGCTCCACACTAGTTTTGCTGGTTCTTTTGTCTAAAGCCACTTACACTTTTTTACCCAGTTATACAGTTGGGTAATTTTACTGGAACAATATAGGGTAAGTACCTTGTTCAAGGGTACTACAGTAGTAGGCCAGATTTGAACCAGTAACCTTCAGCTATAAAGGCAACAGTTCTAACAACTACACTATCAGCTACAGGTGATGTGGTAGTACAACAAGGAGCACTAATGTCTCACAGCACTTGGGTGGAATGAGAAGACATGGGTTCGATCCCCATTCTGTGTGTGGAGTTTGCATGTTTTTCCTGTGTGTGTGTGGATTTCCTCTGGGTGCTCTGGTTTCCTCCCACACTTCAAAGACATGCTGTTCAGGTTCCCCCATAGTGTGTGAGTGACAGAGAGAGAGAGTGTGTGTGTCTTCCACTGATGTATGGATGAGTGACCCAGTGTAAGTAGTGTATCTAGCAGTATAAGTCACCGTGGTAAATAAGGTGTGTGGGCTGATAACACTACATAGAGTTCATTGGAAGTCGCTCTGGAGAAAAATGTCTGAGAAATAAATAAATGTAAATATTTAAGTATAAGTGTTACGCTCTTAGTTCTGTGTTTCGTTGTTATGAAATCTTTATCACTATAAACCAAAATGCTCCCTTTCCACGGAGTGTGATCTGCGAAGAAATGTCAACTTGACAACAACATAGATAACCTGAAGCTCTGAAGATGTCACGTTTGTTATGTCGAACCTGTGGGTACCGTGCTGTAACAGTTGAGAAGACCAGTCATAAAGAAGTGGAAAAACTGCTGGTAAGATGCAAATGTGCTTCTAACTGATGACCTGTAACATCAGACAAGCAAGGACTTGTCAACATGTGGGTGTCGCAGTGGAATTTTCTGCATCTCTCTATGAAGATGGATGAAAATACACGCCGTCTGAAATGTCTGCATACAGTTTGTTTCGGCTTAATTTGGTTGAAGTTTCCATGCAATTTTATATTTATATTTAGCCTTTATATATTTACTGTTTATTTAATTTTTTCAAAAAAAGCGTTTTGGGTGCAATTTACTGTAAGTCTGGAATTGCAATTACCTTAGTATCTAACTAGAGTTTATTCAGTTTATGGAAATAGTATTTGTGGATTAAATTTGCTGAAGAAATTACGTATTTCCAAACAGGCAAAAAAAAAAAAAAAAAACAAGAAACTTTCAGATATGCCAAGAGAAATTTGACTATGTAGAGCATCATACACCCATTTAAGAACTATACTAACTATATTTTTCTGTTTCTACAAGTTGTACATTGTAGTTATTTGTTTTAATACATCAATTTCTGCTTAAGTTGAATGAAAATCACACACGGAGATGGGCGTTTAATTTAACATATCCAAAACACGACCACTTTTGTTCTCCTTTCAAACCGGCTGTAAATTGCTGTAAATTTGCCCTTGGTACCATGTTAATTCGGAACCTTCAACTGGTAAATGGATAGATTCGTTTTCGACCAGTGCTTCCCAAATTTTTTGAATCTTAGCAGCCTTCGCATAATTAAACGTAAAGTCGAAAGCTGTTGAAGGAGACAAATTGACAGCTTGGAAGTCAGAGCATAACAACGCTTCATGTAGGTTGCGATGAAACCATAGAGGCTCCCACAACTAGATTCTATTCGAAGAGAGTCTGCCAAATACTTGGTAGTAAACCCAGTGAAATACCGCTGTTATTGCAATACTTGTCATGTAATACTAACCTTTTCATACCAAAGCTGATCATATGATATAAAGCAGAACTTACCATCTAGGATGCACCCTCCCTATAATGCCATGTGTTTCCAGGATAGGTGCTGGACCACTGCAACCATGGACTGAACAGGTGGTTACTGACACTTTTTAACAGATAGTCTAATAGATAATAGGTTAATAGATAGCTTTGTCAAGAGTCTTAAATGTCCATTTTGAGGACAGAAAACTGTTAGAGAATGATGTTGTTAGGTGCCGTCAAGTCAGTGTTGACTCATGGATTGTTGTCCTGAAAAGCGTCCGCTCTTCCGCCAACCGGCTAAGACCTGGAAGTGGAGCATCCATGGCTGTGGCGGTTGTGTCGATCCACTGCATCGCTGGCCTTTCTCTTCTACGTTGACCTTCCACTTTGTCCAGCATGATGTCCTTTTCCATCGTCTGTCCTCTCCGCACGATGTGTCCGAAGTAAGAAGGTCGAAGCCACCTCTGAGCTTCCAATGACGTCTTTGGTTTGATTTACTGCAAATCCACATATTTGTTTCAAGGGTCGTCCAGGGTAAACGCAAGATTCTTCGCCAGCACCACGGTTCAAGGGCATCAATTTTCTTCCCATCCATCTTCTTCACTGTCCAACTCTCGCATCCCTATGACGTGACTGAGAAGACTGTGGCTTGAATGAGTCCAACTTTGTGTACAGTCCCTGCACTTGAGAATTTTATCCAAGCTCTTCATGGCAGTTTTGCACACAGGAATTCGTCATTAGATTACCTGGCTGCTTGTCACTTCATTACCGATTATTGATCCGAGTAGACTGAAGTTATCTGCTGTCTCTATTTCTTCTCCACAGAGAACGATACTTTCCTTCTTATTACTAAGTCTTTGAAAAGGAGGTCATGCATGTAAGAAAAGGAGATTTTTTTATTATCCATACATCCGTTTTGATGAACTGCTCATGCTGGTCAGGGTTGCAGAGGTTTTGCATTATTTCCCACTAAAATGGTGTTAAATGGTGTGTAATGTTGATGGCCACACTATGAGGTCATGAGCATTTCACTTTAATACTGTTCTTTAATTTTATTTCAGAATTTTTGAATGGAGCTTTGAGAAGATGTACTTCCATCTTACATGGGACAGCTGGTAGCATAGTGGTTAGTGCTACTTCCTTTGGACCCAAAGGTTGCAGGTTTGCTCCCCACCTCTGGCTGTAGTACCCTTAAGCAGTGTACTTACCCTCCATTGCTCTAGTAAAAATTACCTAGCTGTATGAATGGGTAAATGATTGTAAGTATGTAATAATTGTGGCTTTAACACTAAGTTGCTTTTGCAAAAAACATCAGCTAAATGAATTAATGTACATGCTCTGCACTAATGTTTCCTTGATGATATTTTAAGAGAGCATTTGGGGTTTTGTAAAACTACATTCCGGGACAGGAGTATTGGAACAAACTCCTGCTTGTGCTCACCTGTCAATCGCAGAGCAGGTATAACCCCCCTACAAGTCTTTACGCTTTCGTTTACACCGTTTCCAGCAACTCACTGCCCCCCCATATTCACCTCTGCTTAGCAAGGGGGATCAAACAGTTTTGCTTGGCAGCGGGTGCGAGCTCTCCAGTCGAAGGGAAAGACCAAAAATCATTTAGCCAAACGCACGACTGCAGTCCGACGCATCCAACTCATGAAGTGACTATTGGAGTTTTGCTCAGTCATAATACTAGAGCTGAGATGAGGCCCAGCTGCAGTTTCCAATCATCCTGAGAACCACAGGAAAGAGATGCCATGAATTACATTATAATGCGTTATGTACAATCCCCCGGAATAGCGTGCCTGGGCCATTTTTGTTTGGTTCTATCGTTGTCTCAACTAGGCTACACCATCCATCCATCCATCCATCTTCCTCCGCTTATCCGGGACCGGGTCGCGGGGGCAGTAGTCCAAGCAGAGCCTCCCAGACTTCCCTCTCCCCGCAAACCTCCTCCAGCTCCTCTGGGGGAACCCCAAGGCGTTCCCAGGCCAGCTGGGAGATGTAGTCTCTCCAACGTGTCCTGGGTCTGCCCCGAGGCCTCCTCCCAGTGGGACATGCCCGGAACACCTCCCCAGGGAGGCGTCCAGGAGGCATCCGGAACAGATGCCCGAGCCACCTCAACTGGCTCCTCTCGATGCGGAGGAGCAGCGGCTCCACTCCGAGCTCCTCCCGGGTGACTGAGCTCCTCACCCTATCCCTAAGGGTGCGCCCAGCCACTCTGCGGAGGAAACTCATTTCTGCCGCTTGTATCCGCGATCTCATTCTTTCGGTCATGATCCAGAGTTCATGACCATAGGTGAGGGTAGGAACGTAGATCGACCGGTAAATTGAGAGCTTCGCCTTACGACTCAGCTCCCTCTTCACCACAACAGACCGGTACAATGACCGCATTACTGCGGACGCCGCACCGATCCGTCTGTCGACCTGCCGCTCCATTTTTCCCTCACTCGTGAACAAGACCCCGAGATACTTAAACTCCTCCACTTGAGGGAGCAACTCCCCCCTAACCCGGAGGGGGAAATCCACCTTTTTCCGACTGAGAACCATGGCCTCGGATTTGGAGGTGCTGATTCTCATCCCCGCCGCTTCGCACTCGGCTGCAAAGCTCCCCAGTGCACGCTGCAAGTCTTGACTTGATGAAGCCAACAGGACCACATCGTCCGCAAAAAGCAGAGACGAGATCCTGCGGCCACCAAAACAGACACCCTCCGTTCCCTGGCTGCGCCTAGAAATTCTGTCCATGAAGATAATGAACAGAATCGGTGACAAAGGGCAGCCCTGGCGGAGTCCAACATGCACCGGGAACAGGTCTGACTTACTGCCGGCAATGCGAACCAAGCTCCTGCTCCGGTCACACAGGGAACGAACAGCCCGTAGCAGCGAGCCCCGAACCCCATAATCCCGAAGTACCTCCCATAGGATGCCACGAGGGACACGGTCGAATGCCTTCTCCAGGTCCACAAAACACATATGGACTGGTTGGGCAAACTCCCACGAACCCTCCAGCACCCTAGTGAGGGTATAGAGCTGGTCCAGTGTTCCACGGCCAGGGCGAAAACCGCATTGCTCCTCCTGAATCCGAGGTTCGACTATCGGTCGGATTCTCCTCTCCAGTACCCCGGCATAGACTTTCCCAGGGAGGCTAAGGAGTGTGATCCCCCTGTAACTGGAACACAATCTCCGGTCCCCCTTCTTAAAAAGAGGGACCACCACCCCGGTCTGCCAGTCCAGAGGCACCGTTCCCGAACTCCACGCGATGCTGCACAGGTGTGTCAGCCAAGACAGCCCCACAACATCCAGAGACTTGAGAAACTCGGGGCGGATCTCATCCACCCCCGGAGCCTTGCCACCGAGGAGTTTTTTGACTACCTCAGCAACTTCAGCCAGGGTAATGGACGAGTCCCCCTCCAAGTCCCCAGCCTCAGCTTCCTCTACGGAAGGCGTGTCGGAGGGATGGAGGAGATCCTCAAAGTACTCCTTCCACCGCTCGAGGACATCCTCAGCTGGGGTCAGCAGCGCACCGCTTCCACTGTAAACAGTGTTTGTGGAACATCGCTTCCCCCCTCTGAGTCGCTGGACGGTTTTGTAGAACCTCTTTGAGGCCGACCAAAAGTCTTCCTCCATGGCCTCACCGAACTCCTCCCAAGCCCGAGTTTTTGCCGCGGCGACTGCCAGAGCCGCGCTCCATTTGGCCCATCGGTACCTGTCAGCTGCTTCAGGAGTCCCATGAGCCAGCCAGGCCCGATAGAACTCCTTCTTCAGCTTGACGGCATCCCTTACTTCTGGTGTCCACCACCGTGTTCGGGGATTGCCGCCGCGACAGGCGCCGGAGACCTTATGGCCGCAGCTCCGAACCGCCGCCCCGACAATGGAGGCGCGGAACATAGTCCATTCAGACTCGATGTCCCCCACCTCCCTCGGGACCCGGTTGAAGCTCTGTCGGAGGTGGGAGTTGAAGACCTCTCTGACAGGGGCCTCTGCCAAACGTTCCCAACAGACCCTCACTATGCGTTTGGGCCTGCCAGGTCTGTCCAGCTTTTTCCCCCCGCCATCGAATCCAACTCACCACCAGGTGGTGATCAGTTGACAGCTCAGCCCCTCTCTTCACCCGAGTGTCCAAAACACATGGCCGAAGATCAGAAGAAACAACTACAAAGTCGATCATCGACCTCCGACCTAGAGTGTCCTGGTGCCAAGTGCACTGATGGACACCCTTATGCATGAACATGGTGTTCGTTATGGACAAACCGTGACTAGCACAGAAATCCAATAACAACTCGCCGCTCGGGTTCAGATCAGGGAGGCCGTTTCTCCCAATCACGCCCCTCCAGGTATCACTGTCGCTGCCCACGTGGGCGTTAAAGTCCCCCAGTAGAACGACAGAGTCCCCAGTGGGAGCGCTTTCCAGCACGCCCCCAGGGACTCTAAAAAGGCCGGGTACTCTACACTGCTGCTAGGCGCATAAGCACAAACGACAGTGAGAGACCGTTCCCTGACCCGAAGGTGCAGGGAGACGACCCTCTCGTTCACCGGGGTAGACTCCAACACATGGTGGCTGAACTGGGGGGCTGTTGTTAAGCCCACACCCACCCGCCGTCTCTCACCCTGGGCAACGCCAGAATAGTGGAGAGTCCACCCTTGGTCGAGAAGAGTGGTTCCAGAACCCAAGCTGTGAGTGGAAGTGAGCCCGACTATATCTAGACGGTATCTCTCAACCTCCCACACTAGCTCAGGCTCCTTCCCCGCCAGTGAGGTGACATTCCAAGTCCCAAAAGCCAGAGTTGGCGCCCGAGGTTTGGGTCGGCTGGGCACTCGGCCCCGACCACTGCCCAAATCACAACGCACGACCCCTTACGGCCTCTCCGGCAGGTGGTGAGCCCACCGAAGAGCAGCTCCACACCTTGGCTTCAGGCTGAGCCCGACCAGGCCCCGTGGGCATAGACCTGGCCACCAGGCGCTCGCATGAGAGCCCCCCCACCCAGGCCTGGCTGCAGGGTGGGGCCCCGGTGACCCCATACCGGGCAGGGTAAACGAGAACCTTGATTTAATAGTCATAAGGGGGTTTTAGGACTACACATCGAATATTATAAGACAAGGCCGATCATGATGCAGCTTTATTGGCTTCAGCTGTAATTGCAGTGTGCAGAGATTTTTATTTCTTTTACAACCACGGTGCGACAGTCACACCACTACTTGACTTGGTTTTCTTGGTGACAATTTAGGGCCAAAACATGTCTGATCTTCACCGAATTCCGTTGACAGCTAGTGGGGGTTAAAGCCGCCAGAACAACAACGAAAACTGATGGGAGCACAAATCCCGGTCAACAAGACCAGGCTTCTGCACTTCGAAGCCAGAATGTTGCAGACGCTCATCTCGTATCCGTCGTCTGTAGATATTTGAAAAATAAATAAATAATTGAAATAAATACAACAATAACAATTAAAAAATAATATTGTAACGACCCGCATTAGACACTTAGATGCAGACGTGTGATTCTTAAGTGCAGTTAGATTGTTTCTTTCCACCATATGAACCAATGTTCATCACACGAGTAGCTGCATTAAACTTTATCCGAATATTGACGATTCCTGATCACCCTCCTAGTACTTTTTTTTTTTTTTTTGAGATACATATAAACATTTACGTTACATTGCAGGAGTGGCTGTGTAAAGGATTGACCTGAGGAGCATGATCATGAACATATATACTATATATGAACTTAAGAGATCATGGGCAAAGTGGGTCTGGAAGAGATGAGTTTTAAATAATAATAAATAATTTAAAAAAACTGATGATCAATATAAGTGCAGGGCAGCGTACGCAGCGTTGAGCATAATTTTCTTTTGCAGGCCCGTACTTCCCCTTTCTACCACTGCTGTCATCAACAGGAAACTCAGGAGGAAGTGTGATTTTTTTCTTTCTTTTTCTCAGAATCCTCCAGCTCCTAATTTCTTGTGCCGTGCACAGCGTTCTCTAAGGTATTTCTTTTTGGTATGGGCTTCTTTTTGGAGCTGAGAGCCCTTTTCCGCCGATGGCTTGCCGGCCTTCTCACCGCTTGCCCTCCGTTTGCCCTCCGTTTGCCCGCCGCTCGCCCGCCGCTCGCCCCAATTGATTCGGCAAGACGAACCCTTTATAACAGCCGCTCCTCCTTTCTTTTTCATCTTTCCGCCTCTGTGTTTCCATACCTGCTATGGTGTAATCGCTTCTCTGTAATTGCGTAGCGCAACGATGATGGTGAGTTTTTTGCTCTCCTAGGTTGTTGGTCGCACCACTTTGCGCGATCAAGGGCAGACGGAGCACAGCCCAGGCCACAGCAGCCAGACATTTTCTACAGGCCCTTTTGAGTTCACCATGACGGCCAGGACGTAGACGTACAGGAAGAGAGAAGCTGCCGCTGAGCCTCATACGTTCTTACCCCGCGCAAGGATTATTTGGACGCTTCTCTCCGATTCCAAAGAACGGGAACTCGGTGAAACCATGAGTTCTGAGACAATTCCCTCCAAGTCGGAGGTCATGGGTTGGAACGCACCCCGGCTGGCAGAGTACATGAGAAAGGTGAGTGAATACCGTCTTCGCTGCTCCCCTCTTTCCCTGCTTTCACCACTGGCTTCATGAACATCTCTGTGAATGCAGGACCTCCATGTCCACTGCCCACTGAGAGGTTCCTCTCAGAGGTTCCAGTGGGCAACACTGAAAGTTCCAGATAATCTGTGGAAACGTCGAAAAAGGGACGAGTAATTCCTGCACCATCTTAAACCATACAACAGCCATAGCAAATACGAAAATGCAGAGAGCACAGACCTGCTCTCAGTACCATGTATATGTTTTTCCGTCTCATTTTCGTACTGATATATTAAAGCAGTTTGCATAGGTGCAGAGTTTTAATTACAGCAATAATAGATTTTTCCCCATTCAGTGACAGGATGTGCAAGACGATTTCATACAACTGAATATAAAAATTCACATCGAATACAATCAAAATAATATCTAGTATATTTAGTATATTTAATAAGTGTAGTATATTTAAACAGCTGCGTTCTTAATGGAGAACTACTTGTCATGTTATTTGAGGCTGACAGCAATACGAGGTTGGCAGAGTTAGATATAGAAATGGCATTTGACTTGAATTATGGAGACATCCAGCTGGATAAGTGCATTTAATAATTAAAAGTTATCTTTTCCAGCCAGGAAGGGAATTAAAATTACAGGAATTACAAGAAGTAGCCTAATTAAAATGAATTAAATTAAAATTGAACAAATACACCGAAAAGCTTTTGGAAAAAGAAAAAAACGTGTCCGTGAAAATTCTCGGCAAAACAAAAATGTAGAATCATTTTTGAATCACATGCTGCTATTTACATAACACCGTTTATATTGTTTAACTTTTTCAAATTGAGCCCAGTGACCAGAGTCTCAGATAAGCAAAATGAATAAATGCAATATAAAAATTTTTAAAACGTTTAACGTACTTAAGTGTATTTTTCTCTGAGATGTACGTCGCTTTAGAGAAAAATCCCTGACCGCTTATTCTCATAAATAGAAGCAAATGTAAATGTAAACGCTGCATTTCATGGCTGCACCACAAAAACCCTGGAGCGCAACGTTAGCGTGTCACACCCTTTCAACTACATTTCCCTCCTTAAATGGTTCCTTTCTTTTTCGTGTCCTCAGCTGGACCTGGGAGGCTGCGACAAGGTCATCATGAAGCACAGCATGAATGGGCCGCGTTTCCTGGTGAGCGCACGTCTTGCTCCTCACCTGTATTGACCGTTCTCTTCTGTATATTTATGGTCCTACACTTGTCTCACACTGTTGCGTATTTGCGCTCTATGTAGTCTTGTGTACTGTTCTGTGTTGCACCATGGTCTCCGGAAAAACGACCTTTCGTTCCACTGTATACAAGCTATGTAGAGGAATGACAATAAAAACCCACTTGACTTGACTTGACTTGACTTGACTAAAGCCATGTGTTGCTTTGAGTTCCCACCACCACAAGCTGTTGCTTTATCAGTGCCCTGGTTGCCTGCAACGTAATTTACCATCATTCCCGCCGGCTGGATCACCTCCAATGCTTACGGTACACTGCCAGCGAGGGCAAGGCAGAGACAAAGACATCTAGCTCCACGTGGCATCAGGGAATTTTGGGAACTTCCAGTGCTGACACATTTTCCTCCTTCATCCTGTACTTCCTCTTCTTCTGACTGCCACCCACTCACCAGCACTGAGAAATTTCGTGTAGGGCGAGGATATGCCTGGCTGCCCTTCGTGCTTCCTGTCTAGCTGTTCGCCATTGGGGTTTTACAGCAGAGATACTTGTGGATGAACTGACAGACGTTATTTCTCCTTTCCTTTTCAGAACATGTCTGACAATGACCTGCAGAAGTTCCCCAAGATTCATGCACCGTAAGTAAACCGTGCGCCGCTGCATACGAGAAACTAGGAAGTCGCTGACCGAAGCACCGACGTCCTGGTGGAACCATCCATTTGGATATCAGTACAGACATCCCTCTGCTTACATAAATTCGACTTACGTGAATCCAGATTTGTGTAAAAAAAAATTACCAGCATACACATTATTTACGGATAGCGCTTTTATTTCACGTAAAATATCTGAATTATGTTAAGCGCAAGCCGGCGTAACCAGACAAGGCAGGAAGCTCCATCTTCCCAGTTCCCACCAGTTTTGAGCCGTGAACACATCTCCTCTAGTTAGTGTACTGCTTTTTTCCCATATTTTTTACCCTTTTCATTGTTCACAAAGCCTGGTGGTAAACGTGCACTTGAAAGAAAACGAGAAGCGTCTCGCAAGCGTACAGCAATCGATTTGGAGATGAATTTGAAAATAAGAAGGAAGCATGAAGGTGGACAAAGAGTATCGTCTATAACACGGGAACCAGGTTTAGCCGTATCGACTATAAATACGACGGCGAAGGATGCTGCGCGTATAAAGGACCACATGAAAGGAACAGCTAGCATGAAATCAACAATAATAACACTACAGACATCTAATATGTCCGACATTTACTAGAGAATTATATTGTGTAATTTCTTACACCCATGCTTGCAACAAATGCGAAAGAAATGAGAAGTCTTGGCTCTGTAACGGAGGGGGAGGAGGGAATCCGACATACGTAAATTTTGACTTACGTAAGGGGTCCAAGAACGGCCTATTTGCATAAGTTGAGGGCTGTCTGCATTTCTTCTGCATTCCCTCCGTCACTCTCTACCGTTTAGTGGATGAGGGAAAGATTTTCCTTTCAAAACCAGCTGCCATTCCCTCTGTGCATCAGACCAAGAACATATTAATATCATAATCTGGTATGAGTGACGTGTTTATTCCCTCACAATATCGTTTCACGTGTCATGATATGTGAATGATATATGCTAAGTGAATAAATGTAAACGTGAGTAATATCACCATACGAACACATTAGATAGAGGCGCCACTCATGGAGAAGCACCTGCGTGCCGACGACTAAAAATCCGAAGCGGTTATACTGTCCACTACTGAGTACCGGCCTAATTCATACCATGGCTTCATTAGTACTTATTACAACTTGTTAATACTTTTACTATATATCAGCATATTCTATGCTGATTTACATACTTTCTTGTCTTGTACCTGTAGTACTAAACCAAGTCATAATCTTGGTTCTAAAATATTTCCATGTACCAATCTGGCAGACAGGGAAAAGAAGATCAGGTGGAAGGACAGATTAAAGAGGACCTTTTTTTCGATGGATTCCTATTAAAGAAAATGGCTTTTTTAAATATGTGATTGAATGAACGGGATGAGAATTTCTGGGTTTTGTATCACCGTGGGGGGTGCGGTGGCACAGTGGGTTGGACCGGGTCCTGCTCTCTGGTGGGTCTAGGGTTCGAGTCCCACTTGGGGTGCCTTGCGACGGACTGGCGTCCCGTCCTGGGTGTGTCCCCTCCCCCTCTGGCCTTACGCCCTGTGTTGCCAGGTAGGCTCCGGTTCCCCGCGACCCCGTATGGGACAAGCGGTTCAGTAAGTGTGTGTGTGTGTGTGTGTGTGTGTGTGTGTGTGTGTGTGTGTATCACTGCGGTTTGGACTGGGAAACATAACGGAAAAACACCCTCCTTGTGCGCTTAATGGAAAAACAGCATCACGAGGAAGAGGCAGACTAGCCTAGGCGTACGTTTTCGCAAGGAAACAGAAAAAAGAGAGGAGGAATATTTTTCTGTTTCATTCGTATAGTTATAGAGGCTAATTTTAGAAATGAAGAGGCAGTAGTTGAATGCGAGCAAGCTACCTCGTACGCTCTTACCACATCCTGTCAGCGCTGAACCCTCTCACTTGCGACTATCCAAACTTCCAATCAAGACCCCTCGTAATGAACATGTGACCTGTTATGAACATCTGAGCTCTCGGAAGGAACCCATGGAAACAGCAGAAGGTCATCAGGAAACAGGCTATGAAAGTTTGCGCAGCCTACACCTGTCATACGAGGCTGTGGTGCGGTTGCCCTAGAACGCTTTTTTTTTCTTTTTAAATTTGTTTTACAGGTACATCGCCAAAATCTGCCAAGAAATAAAGAGAAAAGAAGAGAAGAAAACAGGATTTTTTATAAGAAAGTGAGTCTACGACATAAGCAAAACAGATTTCGATTGGCGAGTCTCCATTTTTGCTCTGTGTTGATACCAAGCTAGAAATTTCACCTCACTTCACCTGAATATGAATCCAAGATCATGCTGTCTGCACAAAACTTAATTCGATGTGCTCGTTCCACAGCAAACCACCACCGAAGAACTGGGAGCCAGGTACGGTCGACTGGACTTTTTACTCGTTGGCATTACGTTGCACCGCTACGGTATGACACTCTGAATATCGGTGGTGTGAGACAGAACATGGGTTCCTCATTCTCACAATTTTCCTTGTAGAGCCGGTGCAGCAGGATCATGGCTGGGATTCCGAGGAATTTGTAAGTCGATCCAAAAGCCCTCACTGCTACCGTGTTGTCTTCCTGATCCTCCGTTGGCGCTACGATTTTTGTCCCTTTGTGCTCCACACGTTCTTTGGGCCTCTTGTTGGAAACTACAGACCTTTTTCTCCTTCCCACAGGACCAGAGCGATGACAACTACGAGAGCCCCGATGCGGAAGATGACGATGCAGACGACGGCGATTACGAGTCCCCGACAGAAGGGGACCCTAACGGGGGAGGCTTTGAAAACGACAACGATTACGAGCCGCCACCTTCCGGCCCTGAGGAGATGGTGAAGCAGATCTGCCCTGCCAAGCCCATGGGCGAGAGTGACTACATAGGTAACATGGGCCTTGCTTTCTATCAATGCCCTTTGACCTTGACAACCTGGTCCTTCCTATCGAAGGATAAGAATCACACTACGTATGGTGAATCGCAAGACTGTTCTTCAGCTCTCAGGGTTCACGAGGTGAATCCCCCTGGTCCTATGACAGCTGGACAATCTTGCAGTTCACCCTAGATCATGAGGAGTTCTTTACCTGGAAAAACAGAGACCATCAGCATGGTATATGTTCATACCTGAAAGGAATACAATGGAAGGAATATGTCTGTTTTACGACCAGGTGCTGAGAGGGAATCTTCTGCTTTAGATGGAAGGTCGGACTACGTCCAGATTCTTATGGGACGTGACCTCCGACACGGACGAGTTAGATGCCAGGGCAAAAAGGAACATAGAATATACATGAATCGGCCTCATTCTAACAGCACATGAAGTCCGGAGCAACATCTGACCGAAACTGAGCACCATGTAGACTTATGTGTGACTTGTTAAAGTAAGCCTTCTATGTCACTTATTTATCGCTGAAAAATCCTTCACAATTTCAGCTTCATAACTTTAGCACTAGGCTTTGTTTTCTAAAATCCATCCATCCGTCCGTCCATCCATCCATCCATCCGCCCGTCATCAATAACCGTTTTTAGAAGGTTGCTGTCACCGCTCCATCACCTTTTTTACTAAAATTGTGCATTAAAAAAGATACATTGTCATTTTTTGCCCCAAGTTATTACTATATCTACTCATTGGATATTTTTGTTGTCCATTTGAGCGCTCATTATAGAGTACATAAGTACTCTGAAGCAATGTTATCGTAAGAGTGCCACATGAGAATTATCACAAACTTTGAGTTGAATGTATTGAATTAAATTGAACTGAATATATGCATAATTTAGAAAAGAAGCCATGCATTTTCATGCTTCAATGCCATATTATTAGCAGCTGTCAGAACAGGAACTTGTTATCTTCACTTTGTGCGGTTAAAGAGAAATAAAAAGGGTCTTGATGTTTCTAACTGCAAGCATGTCCATATCTGGCTGTGTCTGGGCAGACAATACCCGCAACCGTGTCGTTTCGCTGAAGACAGCTCAGAACATGCCCCCGACTCCACCGGAGCGCCCAGGATCTGGGCCACCTCCTCCTACCGCAGCCCGTGTAAGTGGTCTGTCACCCACACCTGTTCAGGTATTTGCCTGCCTTTTCCTGTCTGCCCCTGCTCACACACTCACGTACTGTTACTTCGGTGGCATCGCTTACCGTTTCCGCCACTTGGAGCCATGAGGTCATTTTGTTCGAGCTTGAAATGTTGCTCTTTTGCCCTCCTTTACCATCGTTGCAAACCCCCTCTATGTATCTGTGCCTCAAACAGCCAGGGCCTCCCTGTCCCGGTCCCCGGCGAGATCAGTCTCCGTCGAAACCCTTCAGGGCTCCAAACATGCGTAAGTCACACGATATCGCTGGACTTCAACCCTCTTTTGATGTTCAGCTTTTGATGCATGCGTTAGTGCCAGTTTAGTCATTTCCGTTATTTATCTCCCCCACCCTTCGCGGGTCCCGTAGCTCCAACAGTGGACCGAACCAAAAAGCCAGGCTCTGTGGAACGAATCTTGCCGGGTCATCCAGACAGAGATCTTCAGTTATCAGGTACATCTTGAAAATTTGCATTTGTCTGACTCGTTATTATTTACTCTGCCTTTAGACCTACGGGTCGCAGGTTCAAATCCCACCTTCAGCTGCAGTACCCTTGAGTAAGGTACTTACCCTGAATTGCTCCAGTAAAATTACCCAGCTGTATATATGGGTAAATAACTGTAGGCAGATTAACATTGTGAGTCACTTCGGAAGAAAGCGTCAGCTAAATGGGTCCCATCACTTCTGTATTTTTCCATGCGTTTGCAAATTGAAGGCACTGGTTCAATACATAGGCGTCATAAAGCGAATGCAACATTTTTTACAGAGATTAAGAAACACCGTGCACTTGCTAACAGAGCTATTTGAGTAATCAGAGTAAATAAAATACCGTAGATTCAGATGTTCAGTCAGACCGAGATTGCAGCAAAGTAACAAAATATTATTGCATTACACAAAGCCACCTTCCGAGAAAGTGATGCGTACAGTATGAATGTAGCCTAGAGGTTTGAGCCTTTGCCTGGTCAATAAAAGTCCCATGGAAAGACCTGGGTTTGACTCCCACCTCCTGCTGTTGCGCTCAATCTCAGCTGATAACTAAAAAAATAAATTTAACTATCATAGGATAGAATCCTGATGCTGAAAGTTGCTTTAACGCTAAATGCAAAACCTGTAACTTTCAGCGCTCTTCTGTTTTCACATTTACAGTTTTAATTCCTGAAAAAAATGCCCTGGAGCTTCTAGTTTGTCACCTGTGGCTCAGATTGGACACATCCAGGATAACATATATCATATATTCTCCATCTTGCTTAAAAAGGACGGAGGGAGACTTGTGAAGTGTTTGTGGGAAACTAACCAGCTACTATATGAACATGTGATGCGGAGGTGTCCGAACAGCTCTGAGGTTTGTGGCAGCTCCATTATGGTGTATGTGAGCTCCGCAGGGGTGCTGCTGCAAGCAAAGGCATGGGCCGAGATCACCGCTGCGGGTCGGCAGCATCCGCTGCTTGCTCAGTTCTTTCTTTTCTTTTTTTTTTGTCCGTTTCTCTTGTGTCTGTGCAGGACGGAAGCCCGGTGGTGTCACCGACAACGTAAGGGTTCCTCTTCATTTTCTTTTCTCAGTTCCTCTTCTCTTTCCCTTCATCTGTGCTTTCAATCTGTGTTACCAGAGGCTTTCTGTAAATATTGTGTTTTGAGCATAAAGTAAAACTTACTGGAGCCAAAGTGCAATTACTGTCCTTTTGGATGTGATCAAAAAAAATAGTCTGAGGGTAGAACGTTGAATTATTGAATATACTGAGACACGGGATAAATCACTGTTTGTCTTTGTACTGTACGATATATCAGTTCACATATTTCGCAGCTTCATGTTCGCCGAGTCATTTTGACTGGTTTCTGAAGGCTGCAGGTCTAATTTGTTGGCGAAATATAAGCATTTACTTATGTTAAATTTGATTAATTTAAGGTTAGAATAAATGGAAGGTTAGTGCAAGTTTTTTAGAATAAACTTCAGAAAGTAGTGTTTACAAATAAAATTGTTCATTTGCATTCGCCAGCTGAATAAATGTATTTTCCTGTGATTGTAACCTGTTGGGAAGGTCACCATACAGAAAAAAAAAAAAAAAAGAAAAAAAATGAACTGAATAGCACCTCTCCTGGAATTTAAAACTCAATTCCATGAAAAGATGAACTGTCTGCAATTTAAAAATTAGAATTTTTTTGATCAGCTTTTATGCAGAATAAACATTTTATTTTATATCAGTAGGACTGCCTGTTTCAAAACCTTTGTTGATTCACACCAGCGTTGTACACGTTTCACTGTTGTGGTCACACACCTCTGCCTTCTTTTTCATCCCACAGCCTGCTCCACCGAGAAGGTAAGGATGCCTTTGCACTGGAGATGTTGTGAATTTACCACTTATTTGCTGTACCAATACAGTAAAGCTCTGATTCTGTGCCTGGCTTACCGTGTGTGTGTGTGTGTGTGTGTCTCACAGCAGAGGTCTGTCAAACCTTCAGCCCAAATGATTTGTGCCTATTGGCTCACTGTCTGGGTGTTGCTGCCTACAGGCCCCTGCCTGGAGAGAAAACTGAAATGCCTCGACTGCCCAAACCACCGCTCCCTGGAATGGTCAACAGGTCCAGTTCTTCCGTTGGAAAGTTCCCGTCGTCACCCAGGTGCGTCTCCTGCTGGTCCAGACACACACGCAAAAAGACACTTGTCAACATATGTTCAAATCCCACCTCCAGCTGCAGTGCCCTTGAGCAAAGTACTTACCCTAAAATTGCTCCAGTAAAATTTCCCAGCTCTATAAATGGGTAAATAATTGTAAGTAGCTGAACATTGTAAGTCGCTTCAGAGAAAAACACTAGTTAAATGAATAGCTGTAATACAGACTAACCAGTGCAGTCTAAGACCATAAGTATCTTTTACAGGCCCAGTCTGCAAGAAAGCAGAAATGATGTAAGTATGTCTTCAGACGTGTTTTCACCAGCCCTCACCAATAATAAGAAACGTGTCTTGAAGTTTTTAGCGTGCTCTCGTTCATCATCTCTCTGCTAACGCACTTATTTGTTTGCTGTTCTGCATCAACAGCTGCAAGACGATGGTATGTAGTGATTCCTTCATTGTTTTCATTGCAAACGCTGCCTCTTGCCTGATGTTTCCAGAAGTTTCCACAACACCCTTATGGCCCTTTGCCTCTTTTCTTGCAAAGTAGGACACATGCCAAGGCCAGGAGGAGGGGCTGTGTCCAACTCCAACACCTTCCCCTTGCCCTCCCGTGGTCTGTCACCCCGACCAGGGCCCGCTGCGCATCCATACTCTTCAGAAAGGTGAACCCCTCCCTCGCCAGTCTACGAAGGAGAAGCAGATGCAAATAGTACAAAAAGAGTGCGTGTGCACGAGTTTCACACCCGTCTTACCAGCCCCTGTGCTTTGCCTCTCCAGCGTGCCCTCTAACATTATGGGAGGCGGATCCCTGCCATCCAGGCTGAGCGAAGGTAAGCTCTCATGCGGACCCCAAGCCAAAATTGATAGGACACTTGGCCCTCATTTTACAAAGATATTTCTGCTTCATTTATTCCTTTGTTTTTGTGTTTTCTTCATCAGTCTATTCCTTCTTGTCTGATGCGGATCGGTCATGACCCGCGTTCGCATGGTCGGTCATTAGTTGGTGGTAAAAGGCACCCAAAGAGAATACGAGTGTTGAACTGCCTTCATTCAGCTCACTTCCAGTGTTTATAGCTCTTATCTGGCGTTCCTGAGTGTTGATGAACAACAACATGAGGACTGTTACATAGATTTGTGGGATGAACCAGTCAACACATTTATTTTTTTAGCAGATGCTTTTGTCCAAAGCAACTTCCAATGAACTCTATGTAGTGTTATGAACCCACACACCTTATTCACCGCGGTGACTTACACTGCTACATACACTACTTACACTGGGTGACTCATCCATACATCAGTGGAACACACACACTCTCTCTCTCTCTGTCACCCACACACTGTGGTGGAACCTGAAGAGCATGTCTTTGGACTGTGGGAGGAAACCAGAGCACCCGGAGAAAACTCACACAGCCACAGGGAGAACATGCAAACGCTACACAGACTGAGCAGGGATCGAACCCACATCCTTTCACACCACCCAGGCGCTGTGAGACAGTAGCGCTACTCACTGTGGCACCATGCTGCCAGATATTGAACATTCCCCCCCCAACTGTTTTAAATTAGTTTCAGTGCAGCTTGAAATTATTAGAATAAAAAAATTTTATAAATTTTTTTTATCACAGATATAGTTGAGATTAATATAGAACTAAGCTCCTAATTAAATCAAGAGACTCAACCTTTTTTTTTTTTTTTTTTAACTAAGCTTTATTCATTATGTAGATGATAAGGTATCTCGAAGGTGGTCAGAAGATATTGAACGTTGACATACTTGTGCGGTGAATCGGTAGATTGAATGAGGTTGTAGAGATTCGGGATTTTTTCCGTAATTTTATTTTCAATTTTAAAGCTGTTTGGAAGGTGAGGAGCCAGTGTGTACCAGATATGTGTAGCTAGTGAATTATGCTGTTTTGTTCATCTCCAACGAAAGTGCTGAGCGGTCACCGGGCCCCACCACAAGGTCCCAACAGGCACACATTGCCACCACCTCAGCCCAGGCAACCGCCACCGATGCTGCCGGAGCCGGATCCAGACGACGATCAGGTTTGCAGCTGCCTGGCCGTTCGCTCTCTCCAACTGCTACTCTCTCACATTTGGGCACACGTCGCACGCCATTCACCCGAGAGCCTTCAAGTGGCCCTTTCTCTACGAACGTGACTCTGCCGTGCGCCGACAGCCCCTTCCTATTAAACAAGGAGACTTAATTCCTCTGTTTTGTCTGGAGAAATAATGATTTGTGCGTGCGCCTGTGCAGGATCTCGACCCGCTGTGGTACGTGGGTCAGGTGACCCGAGGACAGGCGGAAGGCTATTTAAGGGCCATCAACCAGGTGAGTCACTTTGCTTGTTCCTCTTGGGGATCATGCGCACCTGAGGTCCTTCAATCCCCACAGAAGCCATTTAATCGTTGTAAAATCGCAATACGGAGGGTAACATAGTGGTTAGAAGCATCGCCTTCTATTTGAAAGATTGTTTGAATCCTGCTCTTTCCGTGCTTAACCTAATTCGATATAGTATAAATTACCCAGCTCAGTAACAAAGTAAATACTTGTGAGGTAGCTTCGTATTGGAGGTAATGTTATACGGTAAATTACCTCACCCTACGTTGTTTCGTGTTGCGTCGATTTCGACTTTACGTCGGTTTTTTGTTAAATATATTTGGAAAAATACAATTCGTCTTCAGTCGGCTAACGTGATTTTACGTCGGCCAGCCGGAAATATTAAAAATTGTTAAAAACTCAAAAATCACTTAAAACAATAAAAAAGTGTAAAATCAAATAAAAAGTAATGTTAAAATATGTAAAATAATCTATTGTAATCTATAAAATCAATTAAAAGCTTAAAAATAAAAAAAATTGTCTTATTTACCTGCCATTCGGTGCCGATAATGTCAAGTTTTTTTTTTTTGTTTTTCTTTAGCTTAGCATTAATTAAAGTGTATACACTTAAGGGGGATGCTTATTAGGGGTTTATAGGGGGTCTAAATAATTTTTCTAGGGGTTTAGTTAGTTTTCCAGCACTTTTCGACTCAAGTCGCGCCCTTTGGAACCAATTAACGACGTAGGGCGAGGTATTACTGTACGCCGATTTGGACAAAGGGATCAAATACAGGCAGTCCCCAGATTACGAACGAGTTCCATTCCTAAGTCTATCTTGAAACTTGTCTTTAAGTGGAATTTGTACATAAGTCGGAACAGTTCGTGTCCAAAGTCATTTATTCAAATGTTTGTCTTAGTGTACTGTATATCGTGTACCTTTCTACGCACAAAAAAACATTAAAGAAACACTTCCAGATACAATAAAACAACTTTAAGAGAACAAAGTCTTTGTCCTACCTCGCCCTCACGCGCTGACGGACCGCTGTAGACGCACAACGTTTTGATGAGCGTCGCAGAGTAGCGCCGTTTGTTATTACAAATCACTGTATGTAACTCAAACTTTTAATATAATAGGCTTTACTGGGGTTGGTTCGTAACTACGGGTTGTATGTAAGTCGGACGTTCGTAACACGGGGACTGCCTCTAACTACAGATGTACCCAACTATCCACCCCTCCCACCCCCAGGGGATGAGCGTTTTCACTTTAGCACCTCTTGACAACCAACGTCTTTCTCTGCTATCTGCCCGAGATCGTTATAACACCTTTTTATCAAAGCGCCTCTGAGAAATTAGCTTGTGAGAACATGTTTACCAAACACTTCCAACAAACTTCCAACAAATGCTTCGAAACATTTTGCAGCGGCGGCGATGGGAGCAGTAGCTCTCCCATGATGCAACACTGCCGCTGTGGATATAAATAGTTGTTGGGCAACCATTGTGGGGAATGATAGGGGATTTATGACTTGTGTTGTTCTGCTGTTTGACACCTTAGCCAGAAATGCGTGCGTGTTCTTACACTGTTTCTGGGCAATTTAAACATTGTTTAGTTTACTGTTGTACTCCATTATGATTATTGTAATTTATCTTTGTTTGAAGTGTTTTATATCGCTTTTATTAAAATTATATCACATTTATTAAAATTAATTGGGGATTTTGGGATGGGCTGAGAACAGACTAATTTAATTTTCCCCGTAAGGAATAATTGGAAATGACCTCCCTCTGTCCACCTCTTCGCTATCCACCCCTTTTATTTAGGACTTGGATTAAGGGCGAACAACGGGGTACACCTCTAATGGTTATAATAATAATAATAAAAATAATAATAATGATGATGATGATATATTTAGAAACATACACATAGCACTAATTATTATGGAGGAAAATGTAAATTGTAAATAAAGACATTGCAAATAAATAAATGTAAGTGTGAAATGCTAAACTAAGGGGATGGACATGTGGACAGCAAGCAGCAGGATGTTTGTGACTCAGGGGATTGAGAGCGAAGAGCTGCGCTGCTACTGCTTTGAGAAAAACGCTTAATGAAAACATCAAGTCCTTTAAGTTATAATATTCATCCGGGATGAAGAAATGAAAACGATGGAAAAGCAGGTTGCGGGGTGGACACGGACGTCTAACCCGAAGGCTGCTGGCTCAGGAACACCGCTGTGCCATCCAACCCTTAGTATTACCTGCTCCGGCTAAATGTCCACGGTATCGATGGGTCGGCCTGACAGCGGCAGTAGCTTTGGAACAATAGTAATTCAAAAGTGAGAAGCGGTACGATTTATTTCCGCTTCATGCCACTATTTTGGGGTAAGGTAAATATTTGTGCGTTTCAGGACGGCACGTACCTTGTACGGGACAGTTCGAGGAGGTCATCGGTCCAGCCGTACACCCTCATGGTGCTCTACCAGGACAAAGTGTACAACATCCAGATCCGCTACAACAGCGAAAAAGACGTCTTCCTACTAGGCACCAACACGAAGAACCGCGAGGTATTGTACCGCGGTGTCGGCTCGTTTTCTGGAAAGAAGAAGTCAGCTCTCGGTGTATTGAAGGAGGCCAAGCGAGGGTCAAAAATAAAACGGTCAGAAATATCGTACGGTGATTTGCATAACTACAGTAAATTCAGGTGATGAAGAAAGGCCACCTGCTTTCCATGTACAAACATCTATACAGACCTGTAATTGCCCTTTGCAAGCAGACGCGCTCACACACACACACAAAAATGTGTCAATGACAGACCTGAGAAGGAATTTTGCTGTCATTAAAGAGGTTAAACTTGACCAATGCAAAGTATTATTATTATTATGAGATAGAATCAAATAAGATGGGATTATGTCCATCCCTGTAAAGATTTTTTTTGCTATATTGATGTACGTTTTAATATTTAAAGCACAGTAGCTCTGCTGTCTCAGAGCGCCTGGGTGGTGTGAGAAGACGTGGATTCGATTCCCACTCAGTCTGTGTGGAATTTGCATGTTCTCCCCGTGTCTGTGTGGGTTTCCTCCAGTTGCTCTGGTTTCCTCCCACAGTCCAAAGACATGCAGTTCAGGTTCGCCCATAGTGTGTGAGTGACAGAGAGAGAGTGTGTTCAACTGATGTATGGATGAGTGACCCAGTGCAAGTAGTGTATCTAGCAGTGTAAGTCACCGCAGTGAATAAGGTGTGTGTTGTGAGTGAGGAACACTGTAGGTAGCGTTCTGTAGTATATCTAGGATTATAATTTACTTTGAGTGGGAAGGTGTGGGCTGATATTAGTACATGTCATTGGAAGTCACTTTGGAGAAAAGCGTTGGCTAAATGAAGAAATGTTCATTTTCATGTGGTAAAAGCCCAACATTACACATGGAACTGCAGTACTGAAACAACACACACACACAAGGTGGAGCATTGACAGTTATTTATATTACACTTCTTCACTTAGCAGACACTTTTGTCCAAAGCAACTTCCAATAAGCTCTACGTAGTGTTATGAGTCCACACACCTTATTCACCACGGTGACTTACACTGCTAGATACACTACTTACACTGGGTCACTCATCCATACATCAGTGCAGCACACTCTCTCTCTCTCTGTCACTCACACACTATGGGTGAACCCAAACAGCATGTCTTTGGACTGTGGGAGGAAACCAGAGCACCCAGAGGAAACCCACACAGAGAACATGCAAACTCCACATAGACTGAGCGGGGGTGGAACCCACATCCTCTTGCGACAGCCGGACTACTCGCTGCGCCACCCCACTTACGTGACAGTTAATGCTTGACTTCAGCACTTGTATTGAAACTTCCAGTTTGAAAGCGCCTACAAGCAGTTCGCTGAGAATCAGTCCCCGTATCTGTGTATTCTGCTCTGCAGACCTTCATGAGGGTGAGGGACATCATTCAGTTCCACACCCAGGTGCCACTTCTTCTGATTGAAGCAAAGGACCGTGGGGCAGGACCACAGAAACAGTGCCCACTGATATACCCGGTACAGTACCGATGACCACCCTGCGCTCTGCTCCCCGACTTGCGCGCTTGATGAGAGAACCAGGATGAAGAAGTGAGGAACTGGGGCATCGTGAAGAATATCAGAGAAGTTCTGCGAGCTCCAGAATTGCCCTTCATTGCTGAAGAGACACACAGAATCCTCAACTCCTTTGCAAGTCCTTCGCAACTAAGCAGTTCTACTATCACAATGTATTACTATTTAAATATTTCTTTCCTTTTAAACCGTTGTTCTATGTTGTAAAGAGCTTATTGGATTTTTAGACAGATGCAACGATTGCTACTTCCTCGGTGTCTTTCACTGCGTTTCTTTAAGAACCACATTACGAATTTCACAAGACGGCGTCTGGATACCAGGCAGCTCGCAGGCGCGATGATGGAAATCCCAGTTTTAATGCAAATAGCCCTCATCTTTCATGGATTGACCCTGAAAGTTTTAGGAACTTTTTTTTTTTTTTTTTTTTTTTTTAAGTTACAGCCATTTCAAGGCAGATGGTTTTCTGAGATTTAGATTCGCAAGATTATTTTCTGCATTGCTCCATGTACGTGACACTTCTCTCTAAATTAACTTACAGTGTTGATCTACCCACAGTTGTTTACCCATTTATACAGCTGGGTAATTTTTAGTGGGAGCAATTAAGGGTAAGTAGCTTTCTCAAGGGTACAGCAGCTGGGGGCAGCATTCGAACCTGCGACCTTTGGGTCCAAAGGCAGCTGCCCCATTGCCTTTCTTAAAGGAGGTTAAATGCATCTGCGTAATATTATTATCTGATGTTAATCCATAAGAGCTACAGCTGCTGCTCCTTATGAGCTACTCATGTGTGCTGAGTAAAGGGAAGGGAAAAAAACCAAATGCGGGAACATTGAACGGTCAACAAGAGTTGCCGCAGCACCAAACTGTCTTTTCGAGCCAAACGAAATGTCTCAAAATGCAAACCGGCTGTCGCAAACGTGATGATCTTTATTCTTTTTTATTTTTTCAATAAAACTGTTGTCACCTGCCTTTCATGTCGAAATAAATTAAAATATGACAATCTGGCACCACCGTCACGGTTTCGGACCCGACAGCTCCAGATCTGCTCCAGGTGTAAAAGTAGGGCGTGAGTCTCAAACAAATTAGCTGCCTGTCTGACTGATCGGGCTGCCAGATTAAAATGTTGTGCCAAGCCCGCGAAAACAATGGCATGTTGCCATCACAAATAAACTGTATTATTTCACTGTCTGAGCATCTTTAAGGATGGAACATGCTGTGAAGACGTAATGGTGAAATGCAGTATAAAACCGCTACTGGATTTTTTTTATTTACCTCTATTCATTTAGATGATGTTTTTCTCCAAAGAAGCTTACAATGTTAATGTACCTACAATTATTTATCCATTTACAGGGCTGGGTAATTTTAGAATAAACACCTTGCTTAAGGGTACTAGAGCTGGAGGTGGGATTTGAACCTATAACCTTTGCTTAAACCCAAAGGTTACAGGTTCAAATCCCACCAATATCCCACCAGCTGTCCCAAAAGTCCTCATTTAGTGTTTTTAAAAGTTATTATACATTATGCATGCTCCAGCACATTTTTAGAAATATAGATCCACCTTGACCTTATAGTATACAGAGATATTACAGTCACTCACTTTATCCTCAACATTTTAAAGTGCCTTAGAGAAAACTGGTGAATAAATGAAAGAATGAATATGAATAAATGTAGCAGTAATCACAAAGCCTGGTGCACGTAAGAATACATATACACACACACACTTTCTGAACCACTTGTCCCATTCAGGGTCACAGGGAGCCAGAGCCTAACCCAGCAACACAGGGCATAAGGCTGGAGGGGGAGGGGACACACCCAGGACGGGATGCCAGTCCATCACAAGACACCCCAAGCAGGACTCAAACCCCAGACCCACCAGAGAGCAGGACCCGGTCCAACCCACTGCGCCACCATGCCCCTCTCACATAAGATCAACAAGAGGCAATTTTAGAATAAGCACCTTGCTTAAGGGTACGAGAGCTAAACTAACTGCCACCCTTGGCAGACTGATGTTAACGGACACATTTTCACCCATCTTTTTATGAAAGCAAACAGACAAAGCAGTTTAAGTTAAAAAAAAAGTCCTAAGAAGTCTGCCAATTTAAAAGTGACCTGACCATCAACCGACCTTCATGTGTTCATTTGCCAAGTTCCACATAAAAGTGTTCAATTTCAAGAACTGGAAAATTATACCTTTCATAAATGCACGGGGGCTGGATATTTTTTACGCTGTTGAAATGTTTTTAATATGGAGATAATTAACAAAAAAGTGAGGGTTAATACAAGTGCTTTTCTGATTTTTCTTTAAATGATAAGTGTCCAGAAGAAATGGTGTAAAACTTCAGATAATATACCTTTGAAATGGGCAAGTTAGTCAGAAAGATCCATTTAAAAAAATTTAATACATACATACATACATATTTTACCAAAAAAATTGTTTATATTGACACTAGAGTAACAGCAAATGCATTCAGTAGGTGTACGCTCAGTACAGTTTTTGAGAAAAATAAACTGATATAAGTTTACGCTATTTAAATGGTCACATTTTAAAATATTTAATTATCACTGTGTGAATAAATGTATCATTACAATGTAATGAAATCGTGAGATAGTGTAATGAAAAATATATTGAACAGTTATTGAACTGTACATTTGCTACAAATCCCACTATTCCTAAAAACTACAGCAGAATAATTTTACATTACAGTGTATATTTAAATGTATTTCTTTAGGAGACTTTTCTACAAAGTGACTTACAGCAAATTCTCTGCATTATTTAACTGACACCTTTTCATCCAAGGTGACGTGTCGTATAACCCACATTAAAAATATTAAGGTACCATTATATTTCATGTAGCTTGTCAAAGGAAAAAAAAAAAAACCTGTCTTTTATGCAATTTTACAATCATGTTATGTAGTTTATCCCTGGCTTTACTCAAATTAAATAATTCATTGCACAAATGGAAATTATTCCGGAAGACTTACATGTTTTCAGATTTTGAGAGGCACACCTGCATCCAACAGAAAAGGCAAGAGCAAAATTTCCATCATAGGTATTCATGCAAAATGGAATTTAGTAATATGCAAAATAATTTTTAACCATTTGTCTCATTCTACCCAGAATCATAATTCTGGTTTCTCTGAAGAGCGCAAAGCATGAGGTTTTAAGGGAAAAGAAAGACCCTGCAGTACGTCAACGGCGTAGCGGTAAAAACGCCGTGACGCTCGTCACGCACAGCGAACGACCCAATGAGAGCAGGGGAGGGCGTTGCCGTCATTGCATAAATGAACCAGATGAAGGCAGCGGCAGGTACCACACACCTGTCATTTCCACCTGAGCTTTCCCGGCGGAGCCGTCACAGACCAACCGAGACAAAGCAGAGAATCCTTTGCTGGAGAAAAGGAAGCAAGAAAGAAGAAAGAAATCAAAGAAGTTCTGACTGAGAATGACTTCAGCTGACCCACAGGGCCAGCCACCTCACCTTTACATCCCGCGGTTCTCCGGCCGAGGGCTCGAGAGCCCAGAATTCAGCCTGAGCGATGACCGCTTCCGCACCTCACCTCCTCTGCCTGGCCCCCAGCGGATCACCCCTTCTACTCACGACCTCGGGGACTACGCCTACAGCTTCACGAACCCATACCTGCAGTTCAGGGGCTCTGGACTGAACGCGGTTCAGCGCCTTAACGAAGCCCCCGCAGCAGGCAGCCTCTTCTTCTCCCACTACAATCTGCAGAAGCCCTATCTGGGCACCCTTGGGACCGAGGGCATGGAGGCAGAAGCAAGCTGGTTGTCTCTACCGCTGCAGGAAGATCTGGCGAAGCTGGTCAGACCTCCCTACTCCTTCTCCGCACTGATCGCCATGGCGATACACAGAGCGCCCAACCAACGGCTCACTCTCAGTCAGATCTACCAGTATGTGGCCGAAAATTTCCCCTTCTACGGCAAGAGCAAGGCGGGCTGGCAGAACTCCATCCGGCACAACCTCTCGCTGAACGAATGCTTCAAGAAGATACCGCGGGACAAGGACGAACCAGGTGACGCCCGTTCTTTGCCCGTGCTTTCATTTTCCACGAGGTTCATCCTGTCATACAACCTTTTTATTCTGTCGAGCAAAAAAGCCAAATGTATTTTAATCAGTCCAACTCAGCTCAAGTGGCTCTTAATGTGGACAGCTCTAGCACAGTGGTTAGTGCTGCAGCTGCTGCTGCTGCTATTGGACCCAAAGGTTGCAGGTTTGAATCTCCCCTCTGGCTTTAGTACCCATGAGCAAGGTACTTTAAATTGCTCCAGTCATAATTACCCCGCTATAAAAATGGGTAAATAATTGTAACTTTACCATTGTAAACTGCTTTGGAGAAAACCATCAGCTCAATGAATAAATGTAATATGTTTGTATTGTGTTCATACAGGTAGAATGTCATAAAAGTGACATTTCTGTATGAAATTAAATTTAGCAGAAATGTGTCCAAAATAGTCCTTTCTTGGCAAAAAAAAAAAAAAAAAAAATTTATATATATCTATCTATCCTGGGAAAAAAATGGCCTTAGGTCAGATGTTCTTAAGCAATTTCTTGACTTGTTCATGAATGCAGCCACTTCAATGAGGACACAGACTTAATGGTTATTCTGTAATTTTCCCCGAAGGAAAGGGTAACTACTGGATCCTTGATCCCAACTGCGAAAAAATGTTAGACAACGGCAATTTCCGGCGCAAGAGGAAGAGGAAGTCAGACCCTACAAGTAGGGACGGGGCACCAGGGCCCCTCAAGAGCGGCGAAGGGAGCCTCGAACCCATCGACGTTGCGTCCGGCAGCTCCACGGTACCCGAGAGGAGGAGAAGCCCCTCTCCCATTCCCTCGGGGGAATCTCCCTGTCTGAGCAGCTTTCTGTCAGAGATGTCGGAGTTGGCCGCAGGGCTGGCGGACATGGGCGGGGACCTTCTCAGCCCCTTGGTGGAGAGCTCGCAGACTGAGGTGTACGACTCCTACTCCGCAAATAGCGCGTGGTCACAGTGGTCGGGCCCCAGGCCTCAGCCTTCCGAGTTCCTTTCCTCGCCACCTCAGTCCATGCCAGTATACAGTGACTCATCTATCGACCGGTCGAGCAACCGGTTTGATCTGGAGGTGAGGGGCGCCGGGCTGCTCTGCCATCAAGAGGGCACACAAGTTTAGAGAGTCACAAAAGATCAGACGACACGTAGTCACCATGTGCTCATCCTGTTCCAGCTCGTAGAGAACTGACTCATGCGTTGAGGACAGAAGTGAATCAGACCTCAACTCCTGATTCCATTTGCATGGGTGAACACATTAACATTTATTAATTCATCTGACTCTTTTCCTCCAAGGCGATTTACAACGTTAAGCTATTTACAATCATTTACCTGTTTATACAGCTGGGTAATTTTTTTTTTACTGGAGCAATTTAGGGCAAGTACCTGGCTCAAGGGTACTACGGCTGGAGGTGGGACTCAAACCTGCGACCTTCGTGTCCAAAGGCAACAGCTTTAGCACCTGCAGAACCAGCTGTCCCTGCAGACCAAACTCTCCATTCCAGCCACTACTATTGCTAGATGTAAAATCCAAGTTAATGTACTTTTCATCATTTAACCTTTTTTTTTTTTTTTTGCTCTACTCAGGTAAATGATATTTTGGCCACTAGATGGTACATTATATGTTGCAAACAATTTATTTCATACAAAATTTCACGTGTCCCTCTGCAGGCCTTTGTCAAAAAAAAAAAAAAAGACAAATCTCTCCCCTAATTTAACTGACGCAGCACAGAGCATCTTAATAGCATGTAGTTCAACAGTTAGCAGAAAGAAAACACACACACACGCAGGCTGAGACCACTTGTCCGGAGCGGGGGTCGCTGTGAACCGGAGCCTAACCTGGCAACACAGGCTGGAGAGGGGAGGGGACACACCCAGGACGGGACACCAGTCCATCACAAGGCACCTTAAACGGGACTCGAACCCCAGACCTGCCAGAGAGCAGGACCCGGCCAAACACACCGCATCACCGCGCCCCCCGCAGAAAAAAAAGCAGCTTGTAAATTTAGACGAAAGAAATCTGTATTACCTTCCCAAGGGATGGTTACAATATTTTGTGCCTTTCGCGGTATTTGTAGGGCAGTTGTTTTCCCTTCTTTTTCAGTTAAATGGCATTGATGTGTGATGCAATGTAACCAACATATGTTCATCAAAATAAATATAAAAAAAAAGAACTATTCGAACGTCATTCTTACGTTTAACGTAAAAGGTAAAGCTTTGATGCATTAGGTTGTGGAATACTGCTTTCAGGAAGGCAGGAAAAAATGGGGAGAAAAAATGTACAGGTTCGACTTTGGCAAGTTATGGAGCAGAACAAGAAAAGTTGCGTGGAAGCAGATGTTCCAGCCGTTTCTCAATTCAATCAGCCTTAAAGTTATAGGGAATCTGCAGGTTTACTTCCCGGGTAGATATGGACAGGTTTAAATTACCTCTTCTTTCCTCACTTAACATTAGTTCCTTTGGAAGCCTACAGTCAAAGCATCTTCTACTATCACATGTGGGCAGGTGATTCTCAGATCTTCCTTGCATGTTCTTCTTGGAGGACATAAACAGATTCCTCTGTATGTGTCTCTCGCGCTCTCTCATCGTGGATTGATGTTCTTGTCAGTTAAAAACACCTTAATGTGTATGAGCTAATATTCCTCTAAAAAAAGAGGGAAAGGGAAGGGAAAAAAAAAAAAAAAAAAAGGTTAGTGGAGAAAGAGAAGCTCAGTACATGAGCCTCCTTTCACTTGTACATTATAATAAAGAAAAAAAAAAAATCTTGGCAAAACAAGTTGACCATCTTGCCAGTAAGTAAATCTACCCACATCAGGAGGTTATGCAAAACAAAAGGGGGGGGGGAGAAAAAAAAAAGGAAAAAAAAAAAAAACACACTTTCCTGACAAGACATTTAAAAAAATAAAAAATAAAAAACAATTTTAAAAAAAGAAGTCAATCTATCAGCATGTTTTGAAAGGTGGTGGCGTGGTGGCACAGCGAGTGGTGCTGGTGTCTCACAGCACCTGGGTGGTGCTAGAGGATATGGGTTCGTTCCCCACTCAGTCTGTGTGGGTTTCCTCGGGGTGCTCTGGTTTCCTCCCACAGTCAAAAGACATGCTGTTGTATTGCAAAAGACATATACCCAGTGTGAGTGACAGAGAGACTGTGTGTTCCATTGATGTATGGATGAGTGACCCACTGTAAGTAGTGTATCCAGCACCGTAAGTCACTGTGGTGAAAAATGTCAGAAATAAACAAATGTAAAGACAGCTAAAAATCCCTCTGGCCTCTCTACACAAATGAGTGTCCTCAACGTTCTCCAGCTGCTCTTATTACCATAAACATGGTCGTCCGCTAAACAAATAGACTGTAATGAAATCAGTCAATACAATCATGACCACCCTCACCTTTGGGTCTCAGGTTGTCGTCATTCCCAAGGCATTTAGCTAAATTTTGCATTCAACAACGTCCAATGGCAAGATGCGGTGAAGGAGAAGGGGGAGTGGAGGCAGCGAGGAAAAGGTCTAGTGTTGACAATAAACAGGGGAAAATCAAACTTCCAGAACATTCCGGGTTAGAGGACATGAAGGGAAATACACAGAAACTAAGACATGCACCAGTTCCTCGAGATCCACCTTTTCATGGGCTATACCATACTCCTGTTTCCATTTACTGTGCCCTTACTCTTTATATTCACAGATGATATTCTTAACCTATATGGCTTACAATAAGAAAAACTAATTAAAATAAATACACAAATTTGTGTAATAAATTTGTTGCTTAGGTGAATTTTTTATTCAATGTGACTAAGAGTACAGTGTTTGTATTATATATTCCATAACCCTATTCCTTAATCACTGTCATACATACACACACACACACACGAGTAAATATTTATATGTATATAATGAATATATCAAAAAATACTTTTACTATTAATAATTCATCTGAGCAACAAATTGCAAAAGGTCACACAGAAATCTGCAAATATATGGAAGGGATGGATTTACACTTGTTTCAAGGTAAAACTACAGTTCCCTTTTTGATATTAGAATCTGTGACCACCTGTGGTTGCCCCACACACACACACACACACACACACACACACACACACACACACACACACACACACACACACACACTTCTTTACCAGGACTCCTGCTGCTGTTTGTTTTCTGTCCCATTATGACAGAGAATAAGGAACAGAAAGAAACAGCTGAGCAAGTCGGAACTACGGGCAGGAAAGAGAAGGAAGAAAAGACTTGGATGGGGAGGAAGACAAAGACAAAGCTCCTGCACTAATTCACTCCTTACCGCATTGTGAGTTCAGTAACATCTACTAATTTCACAGACGCTTGCCCCCCAAAGCAGCTTATAGTGATTTACCTACTCAGATAGCTGGTTAATTTTTAACGGAGCGATTTTGGGCAGAGCAATACAACAGTGGATGGGACTCAAACCTATAACCTCAGGAACCTGAAAGATCTGCAAGTGGCACCTTTAAAACTCAGGCAGCTGTCACACGGGATCCAGAATTTCTTACAACTGTAGCCTCAACATTCGGTTTCATCGCTTCATGGAAAGGAGACAATGAGGGAAGGAAGAGGGCGGGAAAAGCCGAGTGGCGACAGTAGTTAAGGAACACGGGCGTCTCGACATTGTCATCGCGTTCACTTGCTGTCAGTCGGTTCTTTATAGTTTTACTTTCAGAAGCAGAACGACATTGAGGAAACACGAAAAAACTTCCGGAAGAAGAAAAATACAATAGCCAGGATTATTACTTTGCGGGGTAAGTACACATCACCTTCCGCCCACTTCAATATAACCCGCTTCCCCGAAGAGTCGACCGATTTTCCAAGAAAAGAATCACCGATGAGAAAAACAACGCACCCCACTGGAGTTTCTGTGCACCAGGAGGACAGGGTCATTGCATCCAGTGCCCTCACCATCCGACCCCCCGCATGTCTCACAGTTTCGGCCTGGTGTGACTGTACAGGGTGTAAACATCAACACATGCGGCCTTACACCCCTCTCAGAGAAGAGCAAACACGCAGCCTTGTCATCTTGCACTGTCATTATTCCTCTTCACCAAGTGAGCCAGAGCAACTGTCTACAACTCGGAGGTGTGCGATGCACACTAAACATTTCTTATTCGTAATCCTTCACACAAGTGCAACAAGTCCTACATTTATTTATAAGACACTTTTCTCCAAAGCAACTTCCAATAAACTATGTAGTGTTATCAGCCCACACACCTTATTCACCGCGGTGACTTACACTGCTAGATACACTACATACGCTGGGTCACTCATCCATACATCAGTGGAACTCACACACTGTGGGTGAACCAGAACAGCATGTCTTTGGACTGTGGGAGGAAACCAGAGCACCCAGAGGAAACCCACACAGACACAGTGAGAACATACAAACTCCTCACAGACTGAGCAGGGATTGAACCCGCATCCTCTTGCAGCACCCAGGCGCTGTGCCACCCCCGTGCAATTGGCTAATAGTTGCGTCTGGCTTCTCTCAGTACTAACGGAAAAAACTTTTAGAGACGCCTGCTATCTCAGCATGAACATGCAATATGTCTATCTGACCCTTTTCTCCAATGTGACTTAGTCTTATGCTACTTACAATTATTTACCCATTTATACAGCTGGTTAGTTTCATTGTAACAAGTTAGGGTTAAGTACCTTGGTCAAGGGAACTATAGCTGGAGGTGTGATTCAAACCTGCAACCTTTGGCTCCAAAGGCAGCAGCTCTTACAGCTGTGGTGCCAGTTGAGCGATAAGGAGCAAAGTGAGCCCCAGCATTAGAGGAATTCCAGAATATGCTGTATCCACATCATATGAACACGACTCAAGAAACGGGGTGTACGGTATTTGGAACACATTTGTGAGGAAATGCTGTCGCTGCCAGCTGGAGTCCCTGGCACAGCATTCCTACGAAAATAAACCAACCATGTTTCCTCAACAAACAGCAGAGTACACACTTGAACTGTTTACAGCCTACTTGCGCCTGCACGACGTCCACGGCGGACGCATGAAGTCAAGAGGTGAAACGGCACCCTCTGGATTTGACATTTTGAGGTGAGAGACTATTTGTGTGCTGAACTGGTGGCAGGATCTCACACACATTTTTGGTATAGTTTCAAACAGCATGACTGCATTAGTGTGTTTGAGTGCCCTGAGAGGCAGCCCTTCCAGGGTGTACCCTACTGAGCCCCCTGCCCTGCACTTCTGGGATAGGCTCCAGGCCACCATGACTCTGACTTGGACAGGTGGTTAAGGAAAGTAACTTCGTGAGAGCAGTTTTTGAAAATGAAGATCTTCTCTTGCAGGAACTGCTTGCTGAAGACAGGAGTCACGATGTGTAAACAGCACTGGAATGCTGCGTATCGGAGGTTGCTGCCTCCTTGTGGTCGGATCAGTCAAACAGAAGCTCGAAGTCCATCTTCTGCTGTCACAAGTTAATCTCGTCGAAAAGTGCTGAGCGGCTGTCAAGAAAGAGCAGCAACACTGGACGTCCCGCACTGAAGGAGTTCACTGCTCAGTGTTCTGTCCGCTCAATGAGAGGATACAAAGAATAACGCCAAAAGTTTCTTTTCAGAATATAACAAAACACAAAGTCCTGTCTCTGTGTCACTGCAAGGCTGTCAATTCAATACTGAACATTCAGAATAAGGGTTAAACACACCATGCCTGCAACCTTAGAGCACAAATTTGCAGCAAGGTGGATATAAACACCCAAGTTATAAAAAATAAAAAAGAAAATCCTAGAACCCAAAAGTAAATACCAGGAGGACACTTTAGTGATGTTACATGAATAGATATTAAACCTTTGACAGCTTACAGCAAAACCGTTCCTTCCTCATTAACACTCCAACATACTAAAATATTTCCTACATGTTTTATTAAATATAGAAAATTAACATTTAGAAAAAAGAAATTTACAGCACCAGAATCTGTTCTATTCACAACTATGTTTCAATCTCATCCTCTGATTTGTCATTCAGAGTTGCATCTCCTCCAAGGTACCGGTGTGTTCCTACTGCTTCCGTTTTCTGCAGAGCAGCTCGCACCTGGACAGGTAGAGCACGAACAGGGAGGACATCATCACCAAGAGCCACTTTCCTTTTCTGCTTTGCATTGTACTGCTCAAGGCTGCATGGTACACAAGCATTTTAACACGGTAACAATATGTACCTTTAATTCCTCCTACTCTGAAATATGGAAAGTTCTCAGTTACACACCCAGAAGGTGACAGCTTGGAAGGAGGGGTGTAAATCACGGTCCTTTTCCTGACCCCAGTTCTCTCACTGCATGCCACAAGAAAGCTACAAAAAACCATGTGTAAACGTGGGGAAAAATACTTTACTGAAACACAACAAGGAAGCTGCTGAGTGACTTTCTGCCACCAAATCACATTTCCAGCTCTTTTGTCAGTTTCACTTTTTAAACATGATCAGTCTCCTCCATGTCTGATTTTCCATGTTCTAAATTAATGCAAAATCATAAGAAGGGGAAGGAAAAAACTTCTACCAAGAAAAATAAACTAAAGCTTTAAAATATACATGTCCACACAAACTAGACTGGTGGCACAAACTTGGTAGGGTACTGAACTACCTTTTCAACCATCTGTGAGACCTTCAATGTATTTTAAACATTTCAGTGTAACACTATCATTTCAGTTATACTTTTGCAATCATAACAAAAATATTTACTAATATTAGTACTGGAATGATGTAACCATGCATAAACGATTTGAAAATTAATAGAAAATCTACTGTGCAAAACACACAATTGGTCATCCTGGGCTCACAAAACACATTCTCACAAAACCACCACGACACATTCCACAAATCCCCGTCACATCTGCATTACTGCACTTAACCTTCATCACGTGCTGAAACACCTGGGACTCACCATGACCCTCCGACTGCTAACTTACGAGCAGCATCCTTACCTGGAACACATGCCAACTACCACAGACAGCACCTCACAGTTACTAGGAAGTGGTCCTACAATGGAGAGTACGCTATATTAGCTGATATATCTGGTCATCTACACACACACTGCTGAAGGCATTTAAAGAGATCCTCTTGGACCCTTATGTGAACCTCATCAAATAAGGGCCGAAATTAACGACACCTTCATGTATTCAAGTAGTCTTGAAAAGTACCATACTACAGATGGCAAACACTAAGACTATAATGTATTTCAGCACTGAAGACATTGGAAAGACAAATAAATATTCCCAAAAAGTTACACACAACCCAATTTTCTTTTTTAAATACTGAGATGAAACAACGGGGGGGGGGGGGACCTAGAGTCCAGAGGCTGAACAGCCAAAGGTCCTGTGACTGATCAATGGTCCTGGCTTTCCAAGGCAATGCCCACGTGGGCGTGGCGGATTGTGCGCCCATGCAATTTGTATCCATGCTGCTTAACAATGGCTACGGTGCCGGGCTCTGCACCCTCAGCTACCAGGTGGCAGACAATCTCGTGGTCATAAGGGTCATATTTGCAGCCCACAGGATCCATCTTCTTCAGGCCGTGTTTGGCAAAAATACACTGTAGCCGGTTCCGTATCTCTGTGAGCTCTTCTGGTATCCCCTGTGCTCCCTCGCCCTCCGGACCACCTGCAGTCTTCTCCAGAAGGTCGGCCACCTCCACTAGGTCCCGACAGAAACTCTGGATCCCTTCGTGGTGGTTAAAGCAACAGAGCAAAGGATCAGGCTTACCTCAACTTAACAATCCTGACTGTCAAATTTTGAACATCTTCTTACCAAACAGCTTGGCATCCTCAACAAACTTTTGGGTCCTCCTACGAACGGTGTGTACGTCAGCCAAAGCTTTGTTGTACTTTTCCTAGAAATGCACACAAAAGATTGTCATTTTGCCACAGAAAGGGGAAATGAAACATTCATCTCCTTGAGTTTATTTACCTATCCGGCCCCTGTTCAGACAGACATACTGTACACAGACCAAAGAGACACTACGGTTCACAAGTGCCAAAACAGGCACATTCCCCATTACTCCATCTACCATAGCGCGGCGCTCTTACAGTGAGATTCCGGACCTGCTCCTCCAGCTTACTGGCTCGCACCTCCAGTGCTCTCACAGTCACCAAATGGCTCGGCTCATCCGTGCAGTCGTTGTCATGGCAGTACGTGTCCGAACTGCACTGCTGCGCAGCCCTGCTGTAGAGACCAACCAAAACCCTGCAAGACACAGAGTGCAGAGAGCGGCCAAATCACAGGGAAGTAAACAACTGTACATATTTTTATATGAAACTACTTAACTATAGGCGGGTCCCCCCACTTGCGATGGCGCTTTGCCACGACGGCACTGTTCTAAGTCCACTGTCGTTAGTTCAAAAGCCCCTTATGCTGCACCACATGAAGCGTAATTATATATAAACGCTTAAGAAGCATGAATGCTATGTCACAGAAAACTGATATATTTTGTACTAGATTCACTAATAATTCATGACAATAACACTAATACAGAACAGTACAGAAATTATAAAATGAACCAGAAGTCCTGCACTGCAGCAAGCAACCTGAACAGAATCAAACAAAGTTCTGTAAAGAAAACTCAGCCACCGTTAGAGACCAAAACAATAATTTAATATCAGCATGGCACTAATACCAGCAGACACAGCTGGTATTATAGCACGGTAGACAAAGCAGTCGATGTTAGGTGTGACGACCAAATGGGACTTGAAAATAGAGTAAAGTTCAAGAGGTGACCATTGTAAGTGCCAGTGGTTGTTAAGTCAAGGGCCACCTGTATAATTAAGCGGTTAAAACAATAAATCTTTAAGACTTCAGTATGTCCACTTGCTGACTATTAATAATCTCTTGTCCAATTACATGACAAAAAACATGATGTGAGCTGGGGTACATCTTAAATGGGACAAGTCTGTACAGAGCAATCTGTCTCTCTGCTCCAAGGGGGGGGGGGGGGGGTGCAGCTGCTCAAAGGACACACGCTGTCCCACAGTAGCTGCACAAAATTAGTTATTATAGTCGTAAGGTGTTGCACTTGGTGTGTGACCTTTGAATGAAACATGATTCTTGCATATGAGATAAATGTAGAATGTTCAGAGATTAAGCTGTTCTGTTTTGTTAAATGCTGGTTGAGTGTAATATGTAACATTTGTCTGGATTTAATGTCTTATTCAAGTTAATGGTGGATCATGTTATGGAAGTGATGAGGAGATTCCACTGATCTGATGTTTCGCAACCAGGAACAGTTGGTAGCGTACAGGGTTACAGCTGCTGCCTTCGGATGCAAAGGTCACAAGTTGAAATTCCACCTTAACATTGTAAGTTACTTTGGAGAAAAGTGTCAGGTACATGTAATTGTTTCATTCATATTACAATCTGCACAATTAAAACTACTAGTTATTAAAAACTCAAATATGAAACAATACCAACATTCCTCAGAATAAATTTATCTGACAATTTCATCCAAAGCAATTTATACTGTTCAGTTGCATACAGTTATTTACCCATTAATACAGCTGTGTAATTTTACTCATATACAGCTGGAGGTAGGATTCAACCCTGCAACCTTTGGGTCCAAAGGAAGCAGCTGTAACCACTACACAATACAATTAAAGAATAAAAGAAAAGCTGAGCAAATATATTAGTATTGCTCACAACTATTCAGAAGAATTTGAACTAGAACATCACCTCTTAAAAATAAGTCACACGAGATTTAAACTGCATTTTTCATAAAAAGCACCAAGCTGACACTTCAGACAAGGCAGTTCTGTGACAATCAGACGATACTGAAAATGTAGAAGTTTCCTTGATTCACTGCAATAATGGGAATAAAACATCACTTGAAATTATAATTTTACTGCATAATGAAAGAGCCTGACAAGGAAGGAAGGGGTAACACTAGTCTACAGAGCATATAAATTATCATAATGACTGAGATCCTCTGAAATATCAGTATTTGGGAATTTATATATTAACTTGACAGACAGGCCTGCTCAGGATTAAAACACCCAAATATACTACTACGTAGTGAGTGATTTTAGTAAAAAATAGCTCGTAGACTTACTCGCGACACAAACAAAATCGTGTGGACAACTAGACACACTGCAGAAACACCAAACACTGACCGCCTACTGACTGTTAGACACTTTTATGTCACCGAGTTACTTAATTACACTTAATTCTGAGTACATAAATAACGCGGAAAACGGCTGAGGCGAATTTTGCGCGTCGCCATGCATCACGACTCGAATTATTAATACGTATCATTCAATGATGCCTCCGCATCGTTTCCGTTTTCACAGACTACATTTTAACTAAAACAAACAATAAACAATCACTTACCTGCTATTTTCCGAAATCACCGGTATAAACCTGTGAACAGCGTTCCGATGTCTTCCGGCCAGCAAAACACACATAACCGCCATGTTAAAAGTGGAAAGTAAGCATCTGAGTGCGGAGGGCTGATACTACAGCTGTACCGCAGCGCGCTGATTGGGTCAAAACAAATTGGTTGACCGTTGATTGGTGGAGCAAAGAGTGGCGGTTTGGTGATTGGTGGACCGCTGAACGCCAGAGAACACAACAGCCGAACCCTCGGTATAGCGATGCCGCTCAGCGCTGAGCGCGAGGGTTAATAAAGCCGAGTCCCATGATGCTTTTCGAAAGACGCACATGGACAGTAAAGAGTTTTTGTGTCTTACATTCTGTGAACCGTTCAAGCACTTTTATCTAAACTTTAGTCTCTGATTGTTTTCCCCGGCTCCTTTTTTTAAAATTGTTCCTACTTTACACGGTTCTCTTTGTTGTTTTCTTTAGTATTAATGTACATTACATAATAATATAATATAATCTACATTAATGTAATATACTATATTACATAAATAAATGTAACACAGTATGTTATGTATTTATTTATCAATCAATCAATCAATCATTGTGAGTTGCACGGTCACAATGAGCCAGAATTTATCAAGTCACTTTTTATTGTTCTTTTCATTTCATTTTTATTTAATGCCATTAGACATTTCATCCCAGGCCTTCAGAGACTTTGCCTACAGCTTCCCAAAAAACATCAATAAAACGACGTGGGCCTTTTATGTGCGTCAACATGTTGACTGAAATCGCGATTTCCCAGTTTTACATTCCTACATTTTGTCAACATGTTTACAGCCTCAAACCTTAGATGTCTTCGGGCCTTGGTGGGTGTTATCTGTCACTTTTGTCAAAAAATAATGGTTCTTCATGTTGTACAAGGAAAACACCTGTTTCATGTTAGATTTTATTTTGTTTTTCTGAATTAATGCACTTTTACAAAAACAAGGGTAATTTTTGTTTGATGAAAGGGATCTGCACAGGGATGAGTGTACATTTCTTATTGTATTTTGCCTCGTTTATGTGTAAATAATTTGTGACAAAAACGATTAACCAGTATCTAAACAGATGGAATACCATTTAAACAGGTCCATAGTGTTATTTTTATTTATGGATCTGTTTCATCTTCTCCGCTTTGCCTTGTGATGACTCCTGACATGGAGAGGATGACTCACTGGAGGACTGATTGGAGCTCATGGGGATCAACCTATAACCTCAAAATGTGGAAAAACACGATGTTCACCAGAGTGCTTCATAACAACACCTACAGTTTGCTTTTGGTTTAAAAATTAAATGGTGATGATGGGACCCTTTGGTTAACCATTATCTGCAAGTTTTTCCGGATGAATAAAGGACTTGCCTGCTGCTTGTTATACAAAATGGGTAATAGAAAAAAAAGTCTTTTTTACTGCAAGTTTGTCTGAAACATCACATTTATGAAAGCTTACATGAAAAATACAAGGTAGAAAAAACAGATGGAGGATATTGCAGTAAATTACAAAATTAGTATGTCATATTTTTATTTACAGTTTACAGCAAGTGTTCTATTACCTCTGCCTATGATATTAAAGAAACTACGTAAAGTGCAAAATATAAATTAGGAACCACAAGTACTGTAACCGATGAGCCTGAATTTAGGAAGCTTCAGAGCACTTGTTTCATGCTGACTTTGAGTGGAGTTCCTGGTTAATAATGTACCCTCTCTCCATTCTGTAACTTTTGTTGCCCATCTAGTAACCCATTGGAGTGACTTTCTTACAGCCTTCTGTAAATGTTCACCTCCAAAACCAGTTTCCGCCCTCTTCTAGGGTTTGTCCATCATTTGCAGGAAAGGCCCTTCTTTCAAACACTGACCGGTACGAAACGTGTGCCAAAGTCCAGAACAGACCCTGGGGCTACAGAGGCCAGAGTTTCCAGAGAAAATGGTCCATGCAGCTGCACCTCCACTACTTTATCTGCCTGCACTGTAATTTCAGATGAAAACCAGCTGCCATAACTGCTGACTGGTCCTGATCTTAAACAGGGAAGGAAAAATGGGATCTGATTGTCTTCATCACCCTGAAGACCAAGGAACCAAGGCTGTGCAAAATCCAGATCCACAGACAGATGAACCTTCAGAGACACTTTCCATCTAGATCTCCTTCTTCGATTCCCATTCCTAAAAGAAAACATTCAAGCGGTGATTATGCTTAATGCAGTTTCTGATGAATTGATGATGAACTTTACGGGGTCTATATGCTACTGTTTGGCATTTATATGCAATTTCTTTACAGATATTTTGACAATGCAGCTATAGTACCAATATGATTAAATTAGTGTAGTATGGTTTGATTTATTAGTGAAATATGGTATGATATAGCATCTCTGAGCACATATTTGTAAAATATTGATCAGCGTGATGAGAGCACTACAAAGACAGACATAATTCATTAAATTGCTATAACAAATAAAGACAACTTTAGTAATTTTGATGCAACTTTAAAGGGTTAGTTTGTTATATATCAATAGATTTTTTTTTTGTCTCGTGTATTTAGTTGCACTTGAATCAACACAATGAAGACATACACTGTTTTGAAATAGCAATTCTGTGTCAGATTCTTGACTGAGCAGTTGTACCTTGGCTTTCTGCATCACATTCCCAGAACTGGGTGCGCACACGGAGACCGGGATCTTGCGAATTTCAGAACTGCAGTTAACCGGAAGGCTTGCCTCACTGTTGGGGCTGTTTTTCTTGCTGAGCTGAGCCTGGAGGCATCAGAAAGTTCATGCTTTCGCTGCCATGATGCTACCTACACGCCACCGCTTTTCTACGCCAATCACTGCTGCAGATAACCATACAGGCGGTCCCCGACTTACAATGGGGTTACGTTCCGCGAAACCGATCGTTAAGTGGAAAATATTGTAAGTTGAAAATGCATTTAATACACCTGATACACACCTCTGTGTGACAGACTGGGAGATGCGGATCGCTGCCGCTGCCCAGCATTGTGATAGAGTATTGCACCGCGTATCACTTGCCCGGGAAAATCATTAGTCGAACCATCGTAAATCAGGGACCACCTGTAAAACTGGAAATCTAGTGTAAAGTCTAAGGAGAACTTTATGATAACCTCATATGATTCTGATTTTGCTTTATAAAATACCTTTAAAAATGCATTACTCAAGTCATGGCCCAACGTTTCAAATGCGTGCTTCGAAGTCAGCACCTTTCTTGTCGGCTTGCTCTCCACAGGTGCGCCCAGCATCCCTCCCGCCAAAGATTTTTTCAGGTTCTCCTTTACTTCAGTGAGTCTCAGTTCCAGATCCACTCGCTCACCCTCCTTCTCCCTACAACTTTCTTCAAGGTGGGCTAAGCGCTGCTCCAAAGCCTTCACTTGCTCACCTGTGACAGTGACATGAACCCTTAACCACAAAGGCATCACAAAAACACTAGGATGTCATGAATATTGGCCATGACCTTTCTGCTTGACATTCAGGTGTCCTGTAGTGGGACAGTAGATAATGCAAGTGTGAAGGTACCTCTGCTTTTCCACGGTCTCATCTTTCCAAAGCCATCATGTCATTTTATATACATATTTCACCCACTTATTCAAAGCACTTTTCGTTGTATTTTTATACACCACGCAATTTCTAATCCCTATTAGTATGTGTATCTTAACATTTGCTTTACAACGGCACAATTACATTAGGTGATCTGCTGGAAATTAGCCTACAGCAGCAATTACGCTCTGATTAGACTTAAGAATATTGCACCTTTTTATCGGATGTATCACACACACACACACACACACACACACACACATTTTCAGAACCGCTTGTCCCATACGGGGTCACGGGGAACCGGAGCCCACCCGGCAACACAGGGCGTAAGGCCGGAGGGGGAGGGGACACACCCAGGACGGGACGCCAGTCCGTCGCAAGGCACCCCAAGGGGGACTCGAACCCCAGACCCACTGGAGAGCAGGACTGTGGTCCAACCCACTGCGCCACCGCACCCCCGCACTCTCGGATGTATCATTAGCATGTAATCCATGACAGCTACAGGAATTAATACATGTTAAAATATTTGCATGATATGTATTATGAACCAGGGGATTATCGACTGTACCCTATAATGGGGTGTATATGTGTTTGTTTGTGTGTGTCCTTACCTGTGGCACTCTTTAAACCCTCCCTAACCTCTCTCTTCTCCTTGCGTAATGACAGTAAGGCACTACGGATCCCCTCTCGCTTCTGCTCCAGCTCCTCCTTCTCACGTAGGTACCTACGAGCATCTTCCTCCGCCCTCGTCTTGCCGTACCTGCCATAGTGATTAGTATCTGACAGCAATGATCAGTCATCAATACTGCATGTCTAACCTGGCTTTTAATTTGTATCCAACACAGACACAACAACCCCAACTCTCACTGATTTGGTTTGGTAACACAGACAAAGGCAAGAGGCCAATATACCAAAATTCCAAGCAAAGACACAGGCATTGAAATCATAAGATGCTAAACCTATTACTGATCTTTACATGTAGAGCATCTCATTACATACAATGAAGTATAACGTGGCTGATCTGACACAGCACTTGTGGAAGCATAATGCATGTCCAGTAAATACGCCATACCCATTACACAAAACATTAAATATACACCAAAGGATACTTTTCATCGGTCCTCAGACTATTGAACGTGTATCGGCCAGGTTCATAGAGGTGACTCCTTACTGGACGACTGGCCCTTGCCAGGGGCCTGGAGGACGACTCTCTGCGTGACGCGTTTTCCACGAGAATCGGACTTCTGACTCTGCTCCCCACCGAGCTACAGGATGTCAGGATGCTGGTTACTGTGTTGTACTGAACATTATGACACTGAGCATCGTTCTTTTTCTACCACCTAATATTTCAATACGTGCCTAATCGTAGCCATAGCATTCACATCCAGAAAATTAATGTAGGATAGCTAGAAACGTCTGCTGCTAAAACACAAAATAGGGCAACCTTAGAATAAAGGTGCTGAATCCCTCTGCTTTTTATTTGCAAGCACTGAGAATACGTTCACATGCAAGTGACCAGCGTGACAGTAAAAAAGCAGTAAAAAGACAGACCTAATTGCAGACTCGTGGGTTGGAACGTGCGCTCAGCTTTGACAGTGTTATTTCTGATTCATGCTGAATTATTCCAGTGTCTGCAATATGGCTTACATAGCTTGCAGTGACAGACTTCACGCAGTAATGCAGTATCATCCCTACACACCTGTACTCCCTCGTAAGCAGCCTCGTCGTACTTCTTCGAATCCGTGGAAGCGCTGCTGGAAGATGTCGCCCACCTAAAGCATTGGAGGAAATCAAGAGGAAGCACCACGCTGATTTACTGCACCGACACTGCACAAAGCCACCGACACCAAAGCGAGGCAAAGACGGCTGACCGTTCGCGTGCCAGCAGTGCAAAGACAACCGGCTCTAGTGCATCAGTCCGGTGGTCAAAGAGCACCGTGGACTAACGCTGACGGCAAACCTGAGGCCGACACCCGCGCTGAACGTGCGCTCCCTCCCGGAGCTCAGACTCACAGGAAAGAGTGGCGGACGGCATCTCGGATGCTGGCGACGGTATCCACATCCACGTAATCATAGTGCAAAACATCGGGGTCACTTGCGTTGCCCGTCTCGGCCAGCAGCATCCCCAGCCAGCGTCCCATTTCCTCAGAGCAGCTGGCCTACAGACATATAGTAGACACAGGGTGCAAGGTTACAGAGGCACAAACCTTACTATTGAGAGAAATCACCCCTGCAGCACTTTTAATAACAGCCTCTTACAGATATGCTGGGCTGCGTACCGTACATTTTGGATCCAAATAAATAAAAGTTATCGATGTCAAGAAATGCTGCCTTTCACACTCATTCAGTGTGATTCTCTTTTCTGTAGGAGTGTTTTCAATGTATTACGTGTTTTCCGTCCGTCCGTCAACAACTGCTTGTTCTGATCGGGGTTGCGGCGAGTCAGAGCCTCACCCGGCAACACAGACAGCAAGGCCAAAAGCGGAGGGGACAAACCTAGGACAGGACGCCAGTCCATTGCAAGGCACCCCAAGCAGGGCTGGAACCCCAGACCCGCCACACAGCGAGCACTGGGCTAAAAGATCCACCTCTTTGAAAACCTCGATCATTCATCAGAGCAGTCAGCAGAGATCAAGAGATGAGAAGTACCTCCAGAGTGGCCACCTCTTTGCCCTCTCGCAGGATTCGGAAAGCGAAAGGATGCTTAGGGCTAAGTCCAGGAGCCACCTCGCAGTCTGAGAGGGGCACCATTCCGATGTGTGTGTGGGGACCCTCCCTGCTCCGGAGGAGAGACAACGAGCCTCCCCGTACGCAGCACCATCGCTCTTTCCATCCCTGGTCCGTCAGCACTCTTAGGTAGCCTGGAGGAGAACAGGGTGACAAGACCCTAAACATGGCTCAGTGCTTTGCACGGAGGGGGTATGATGCTTCGCAAAGATGGTGGTCGTAACGATGTATAGGAGAATGGATGAGCAGAAACAGATGGCAGAGATTGAATGACCGTTTGAGAAGTGAAGGGAAATAACCAAGAGTTTGAGCAGAGGTTCCTCTTTTGGGGGAAATCACCAAAGTTAGTGGATGGGGACTCACCACATCGAGGATCGCTGTCATTGGGAAGGGCTTTAAGAGGATCCCTGGGAAGCGGGAGCTTCTTCCTGGGGAAGCTGATGATTTGTGTGATTTTACGGCCAGCCGCCCAACCCATTGGCCCTGTCAGTTCCGACAGAGCGCCCCGCTTTGCTTTCCCTGTACAGGAACAGCAGACTCAGCCAAGGCTACCGTGGTTAGAAGACCAAAAACAAAGTACAGACACCCCTCCACTTACGTAAATTCGACTTAGGAAAATCCAGATTTACGTTAAAAAATTCCCGGCATACACAATATTTTATGCATGGGTTTCCTCTGGGTGCTCTGGTTTCCTCCCACAATGCAAAGACATGCTGTTCAGGTTCACCCAAAGTGTGTGAGTGACAGAGAGTGTCTTCCGCTGATGTACGGATGAGTGACTCATTGTAAGTAGTGTATCTAGCAGTGTAAATCACCACGGTGACAAAGGTGTGTGGGCTGATAACACTACATAAAGTTCATTGGAAGTCGCTTTGGAGAAAAGTGTCTGCTTAATAAATATAAATTTTGGCACAGAACCACGGTTTATACATCGAAATGAAGGGCACAGCATGTTAACTGGAGAAACCACAATTAACAGCACGTTAGCAACTGTACCAGTCTTTAAAATAATTACTGCATATGGACAGCGACACTGAAATCCTTGGAGTCCTCACATAGCAAGCCACAAACAGGGTTGACGGTGGACGGGGCGGCGACAGCCAGTGATAAAGACAACGGTCAACAAGGTGGGGAGGACAGCTGATACGGCGAGACTAACCGTGTTTGCGAGCGTCCCTCTTGCGGCTGGGGGACGTGCCGTCCCCTGTGGCCACGCTATCTGAGTCAGAGGGATGCTTGTCTGCACACAGCCTCTGTGGGATGGTGTGCTGCTGTCATACGCACAGAAAGGGTATACAAAGAAAACATTACAAAGCCACCTAGGTGGATTTCTCAGCAGGTTTGACAGTCGCGGGCAAAACACACGAGGTCACAACACGATGGAAACGCTGAAAACCTGTGATCTTCCCAGAAGGCATGTACAGTAGGACATTTCGCTCAGCACAGTAAACACTGTCTCTGTTGTTCAAACCAGTAACAGTTTTGTGCTTAATGCCAACACGTCACGGTCGCATGGTTAAATGAACCTCGTGAAGACCAGGATCACCTGGTCCAGCTCCATCTTTCGGAGAATCATGGGAGAGGTGGACCCATCCATTCCGTAATTCACGCTCCCTTGACTGCTCACCTCCCGGATAACCTGCGGAGATGCCAAGGTGAGCACCAGGTAAAGTGAGAAGGAGCAGAGTATGAAGAGAAGAGCTGGGGGCAGAGGGCGTTGCCATGCCGAGCGGTGCCGCGGTACCTTTAGCCAACCCTCGGCCTGCTCCTTGCTTTGCACCGCTAGCACCAGGGCCTCGCTGCCAGGCAGCGAGAAACGCAGTTCGTGCTTCTTCCGCCGCCCATCTTTGGGCACGTAGATGACATTGCACAGGTCCAGGGGCAGGTCAATGTATGGCATGTGGTCTTTGGCCTTCTTGTAACACTGAAACGATGGTTTCGCGTGTCTTCGCGTTAGAAAACCCACAGTTATTACATTCATCTGCCACTTTTCTCCAAAACCAACCTACAATGTTAAGGTACTTCCAGTTATTTACCCATTTATGCACTTGGGTAATTTGATTGGAAGAAGTTAGGGTAAGTACCTTGCTCCAGGGTACTACATCTGGGGGGATTCTGAAAATTTCAGTGATATGCTGACCTCTGCCTCAAATTCCAGAATGTGTCGGTCTCGTAAGGTCAACTGGACCGGTCTGATAACAGTCCTACACGAGTCTCCATTCAGCGGGTTCACCTGGAGCCTGTTGTCGCGGACGAGCGTCAGCTGTTTGGTCCACTGCCCAAACCGTTTCTTCCGCAGCAGAAAGGCACAGATACGGCAGTCCTTCGCAGGACCCACGGAGTCTTCCTCCAAAGGCCATTGACCAGTTAGACGTCGAGCTTTTGCCTCGTCCTCCTCTTCATCGTACGACTCATAGGAGCTGCTAAGGGCATCCGAATCATTATCTGCACAAATACAAACCTAGATGGTAAATTGCCACCTTGTCATTCTACCTTCTCTAAGTAAATTTTACCAAGGGTGATATATACAAATGAACTGAGTTGCAGATACTGCCATCCTTATGTAACTTGCAATGATTATTTTTTTCATTTATACCTTCATTTTACTGCAGCAATACAGGTAGAGCATGCAACCATGGATCCCTGTGGGACTTGATCCTTGCAGCCTCAGATATCCACCTCCTTCATCACCAAGCTACTCTCGTAGTGCAGCTTGGCTTTTTTGGGTGATGTAAGGTACTGCAGCGCAGGACATTCATGCTCACCAGAACTCTTGTGCGGCCCGTTTATTTGAGTGGAAGGATAGTTCTCATCCGCATCTTCATAGTAGCCATCTTCGATGGAGTTGGGGCGGCTGGAACAGTCTGCAAGAAACATATCCCTCAGTCCATATGCATAACAGTCAAGTAAGTCTATGATAATTGCTGGAGGTGCGGTGGAGGGCAGCATCGTGCGGTAGGTCCATTGGGGGTGGACGAGGACTTACTGGTGGCAGTGATGTACTGAGGCACTTTTCCTGGACTCAGGGGATCAGCTTCCTCATAATAATCCTCAGGGGGAGGTGTGGTGGGCAGGGGAGGTGCTGGTGGACCTTCGGGGTTCTGAAGATCAAGGAGGATCGGAGTTCATGGGCAATCTAAACGCAGGATGCTCATGCTGCAGCTTAACTAATGAAAGCTCGGGAGTGATTTGTTCATATCATCAGAAAAAAATGTGCAATATAAATCTAATCTGTCTTCATTTCCTTAGTCCACTTGGTTTTCTTACCAGCTCTGAAGGTGGAATTTCTGGTGTGCTGCTTTTATCCTGGCTTTCGGGTTCCTCTGCATTTTTTATCTCTTGTATTTCTAAATGGTTAGACAAAGTAAGAGCCCTATTAATATTTCCCTTTTATATTAAGTATAGAAATAGACAAGCATAGCAATAAATGATACTGTCCTACAGTAATACATGTGATGTGATTTTCAAGAATTATTAATACTTTAAGGTGAGAAGAAATTCATGCAAGAAAGCCAACACACCCCAGTGCACAGCAGAGCTGCAGACGGTTATGTGTCCTTTACATTTATTCATTGCATTTAAGCAATTTACAGTATTTGCTCAGTTGCACATGTAGGACATTTTTATCGAGTATACTAATGAGTATACTAATGGGTTTTAAATGTCGGCCCCTCAAGTCCAACGGCGGTAGGTCTGCCCACTACACGTACGGACATCAAGTTGATCACGGCGAACACTCCTGTCAATTTCACATTAAGGAAGCATACAGAAGCGGTTCGCCATCCCTGCTTCTGCATGCCGTTGGACTGCGAACACGGGGGAGATATGCAAGGTCCACAAACCCTGAGGTGGATTCTCACCATATCCCAAAAATGCACTGCCCAGGTACAGTGAGGCACCAGTGTTACCCGCAGCACCACCATGTCCCCGTGGATCTGAATAAAATGTACAGTCAAACCTTGACTTTCGCGTGTTGAACTTTTGCGGATTTGATTATTCGCGAGTTTGCCATCAATAGTTAAATGGGGAATTTTTTTTTTTGAGTTTTGTGGGCTACTGCATAAAATCGCAGACGACGTGCATAGACTAGAAAATGTAACTAAAAAAAGTTTAGTAAGTCATAAATGTATAAAATGGATTTTATCATTTACTACAATAAATATAGACAAATTTATTATAAAAAGTTTCAGTGTGCTAAAGAACTGCAGATTACGCTCTCTGTTTGGGGATGCCCAACATATAAAACTTACCGTTGCAGTACAGTGTGGTCAACAGTATTAAGTGTTAAGGGTTGGAGGCCCTAGAGATATTCATGGTTTTTCCACTTTTGTAAGGGTCCTATGCCACTAATCCCCACAAATGTGGAGAGCTGACTGTGAATGGGTGGCACAGTGAGTAGTGTTGGTGTTTTACAGCACCTGCGTAGTGCAAGAGGCTGTGGGTTTGATCCCTGCTCAGTCTGTGTGGAGTTTGCATGTTCTGTCTGCATGGGTTTCCTCTGGGTACTCTGGTTTCCTCCCACAGTCCTAAGACATGCTGTTCAGGTTCCCCCGTAGTGTGTGAGTGACAGAGAGAGTGTGTCCCACTGATGTATGGATGAGTGATCCAGTGGAAGTATTGTATCTAGCAGTGTAAGTCACCGTGGTGAATAAGGTGTGCGGGCTGATAACACTACACAGAGTTCATTGGAAGTTGCTTTGGAGAAAAGTGTCTGCTACATAAATAAATGTAAAGGCTTTTGCCCTTCGCATAGATGGTTACAATGGGTAGGTGCACGAGAATGCAGCGCTCCTGATAAGGTCACAGAATCCTGTTGACAAAAAAAGGCAGAAGACTCATTCCTGTTTTATCTTTCTTGATGCCGTTAGCAGCGCAGGGGTGGAATCACCTCGATGTGGCCCGTGAGATAGCACCATTTGCCCAGAATTTCAAAGCCCCTGCTGTGATCTCTGGAGCCCTGCTGAGACAGACTGTCTGTGGTTGTTTGACCAGGAAAGTAAAATGAGGACGAAGGGACAGCCTTTGTTCCTATGATGAGATGCTGCCTTTCATACTCCATTCAGTGTGATTCTCTTTTCTGTAGGAGTGTTTCCAATGTATTTTTTGTTGTCCATCCATCGTCAACAGCCGCTTGTCCTGAGCGGGGATGCGGCAAGCCGGAGTCTAACCCAGCAACACAGGGCAGAAGGTCAAAGGGGGAGGGGACACACCTAGAACAGGAAGCCAGTCCATCGCAAAGCACCCCAAGCAGGGCTCGAACCCCAGACCGACCACACAGCTGGCACCAGCCGAACCTGCTGCACCACCATGCCCCCCGTATTATGTGTTATGTCCTTATTATTTTACATAATGTATTATGTAACATAAATGTTTATATATACCACAAAAAAAAACATATTACTAGGAAGGTGATCAGGAATAGTTGATATTCTGGTAAAGTTTCATGCAGCTACTTGTGTGATGAACATTAGTTCATATGGTGGAAAGAAACAATCTAACTGCATTTAAGAATCACACATCTGCATCTAAGTGTCTCTTCCTGCTCATGTAATGAACACATTGTATTTTCTATGAGATGTACGTCGCTTCGGAGAAAAGTAAATGAATAAATGTAAATGTATTGCTTTATGCACTCTGCTCTCTAGTTACCCTGTATAGACAATGGAAAAATGAGTAGGCTGAAAACACGGTCCCTCAGCTCTTCTGTTCATCCAGCTGTGAGCAATGAATACCAATCCTGATGAACTGGCCAAACTATGAGGAACGATGGGAACTGAACTTTTTCTTTTCTCCTTTTGTCAGTTGGTTGAATGCTAGATGTCAATGTTGACTTCTGTTGAGTTATTTTAACTTGCAGCTTTCATGCAGTTCTCAGAAAAAAGACACACCAGGCAATAGCAACTTTCCCAATGTCTTGCAACAAGAGGCCTTTTCATTCCTGGAAATGATCTCCCTAAATGATCTGATCCACTTTGTATCTCAGTGGACTCTCCAAGCATCCAGCCCCACAAGACCGAAGAAAAATGAACATTTATTGAACAGCACTGGCACTGATTTATTTTCACTTACATTCATTTATTCAGCCGACGCCTTTCTCCAAAGCAACTTAAAATTACTTACCCATTCATACATCTGGGTAATTCTACTATAGCAATTTAGGGTAAGTACTTTGCTTAAAGGTATTACAGCTGGAGGTGGAGATTTAAACCTGCAATGTCTGTCCAAAGGCAGCAGCTCTAACCACTATACTACCAGGCACAGCTGTTTACCCCATTGGCCCCTGATTTACCTGTTTGGAAGAGTACTAAGGTGATACGCTACATTTTCTCCATTTACTATTAATAAGCTCACCTGGGCTGTCAAATTGTTCAGCCAGTTTTCTGTTCTGTTTTGAAGGACAGTTTTTTAGTTTTTGTTATAATACGAACAACAATATCTTCACCAGTCAGATAGGACTGAGCTTAAACAAAATATGTCCCTGCATGAGTTCGATGTAGTTTGTATTTGTCCCGTACACAAATTTCTCCTGTACCTTCACTGAAAATTCAATGGAACACTTACTTACCAAAGTCTTGAAACAGGGATTCCACAAAGCTGGTCCCATTTCCACAGAGTGTGGTGTTCACATATATGTAGTCTGTTCCATTCACTGGAAGACATACAAAGATAAATTATGGAAAAATACCCTCCTGCCAAAAAAAGGCCACTGATGTTGAGGTCACTCCTGATCGTGGTGTTGTAAGAGAAGTGGTGTTTTAAAAAATTTCATTCTCAAGACCGTGATTAGAAAACATCCGATCCTGTTATCCGCAGACAGCAGAATGTGACTGGGACAGTCGGGTCACACGGGCTGAAGTTTCACCCCCCACCTGGTGGCTTGAGCTCTTTTAATAGGTTTCCAACGGTTCTCTTCTTCTCTGTTGTAGCAGAGCTCAGGTTCTCTTGGTCCAGCATCTTTAGCAGGATATTCAACTCTGTCACAAGGTGCTCCATTGCTTCAGGTGCCAAAGGACAGAGAACTTGTCAATGAGTGAAACTGGCAATCATCATGAAGGCATGTCCCCAAGGTAACAATGCAGCAGAATTAAGGCTATTGCAATGTTAGACCTAGAAATGCCATCCAACTCACTAATGGCTGTATAATACATTTGTTATATTACCCATCCTAATTATGCTCTCTTTCTCACCATGGAAAACTGACGCCAGTATTTCACTCCAAATCTGAATGTACACTTCTGAAAATGCTTAGTTGTCTTAAAGGTTTAGACGCTCGTATGGTATTCGTATACAGTCAGAGTTTATCTCTCTTATCCACACTTTCTGAGGTCGAACAGAGTGCAGGGCGGTACACAAAACCTTCGACTCCGACTCCAGTAACCCAATCACTGCTTCTGACTCCGACTCCGACTTCACAGCACTGCCCAAAAGTGGCACATTATTTTTGGTGATCGACTTACCCGGCGAATATCGGCCTAAACCTATATTACACCTTTAATTTTTGGGGGTCGACTTATACACCAGCATATATGGTACATTTAGTTGGAGTCGGTACATTTTTATCGACTCCGACTCCAGGAACCCAATAATTGCTTCTGACTCTGATTCCACGACTCCGACTCCACAGCACTGCCCAGAATTTGCACATTATTTTGGGGGTTGACTTATCCGGTGAATATTGGCCCAAACCTGTATTACACCTCTAATTTCTGGGGGTCAATTTACGTGCCAGATCGACTTACACGGTACAGTTCGTCAGAGTCGGTACATTGTTACCAACTCCGACCCCAGGAACCCAATAACTGCTTCTGACTCCAACTCCGCAGCACTGACAGAATGTACACAAGAAACGTTTCCATGATATTCCGCTCTGTGTGTGATGGAGACAATTGGGGGGATCCTTGTATTTACATTTATTTAATTTAGCTGATGTTTTTCCCAAAGCACCTTACAATGTCAGACTACCTAATTTTTTACCCATTTACACAGCTCGGTAATTTCACTGGAGCAATTTAGGGTACATATCTTGGTCAAGAGTACTACGGCTAAAGGTGGGATTTGAAACTACAGCCTTTGGGGCCGAAAGCAGCAGCACTAACCATTAGGCTACCAGCAGCCATAGCTATTGTGCTTTCTATTGTATTTCAACAGTTTATAAAACTTCTGAGACCCTGCAAACTGCTGTGGGAGGAAGCCATATCCTCAGCTGTCAGAACATCCACTGGACATCTGGATCTCTTGGCCCCCCTGGCTCGAAGGGCTAGGCCACAGTTTCTACATGGAGGTTCGACAGGGCTATGCAACGAAGAGGCGTGACAGGGCACGGCCTGAATTGATTTCATATGCCAGCCCCCGACAAGAACCGCTCAACAGTGCACAAACAATGGCTGAACTGTTACTGCCGAATTCCTCCAGAAAGAGGAGGAAGCACCAAGGGAGTCTCCCTTTCGGACAGACTGTTAAGCACAAAATCTGCAAAAGACACAAAGAGACCATTATGAGGTTTTAAACGGCACTTCACAAATGCTGTCAGACGTCTATTCTCATTTAGTCTCTGAAAGAGAACTTCTTATCAGAACATGGACCGGAGGACACCAGTCACAGCGACTCCATATGAGTCACTCAGCACTATGAATTAAGGGTCGGGTCATGACAGTCCTGTGACAACCTCTTATCGAAAGTGTAGTGTATTGTTACTCTGTACATCATTCTCAATCCAAATGTTCCCTGTCTGTAAGACCAGACATTTTTTTGTGAACTCTACAGACAGGACAGGACAGGACAAATACTGTATTAATCCCTGAAGGGAAGTTCACGCATAACAGCTCAATGGAACTCATAACAACATGTACATGATGGCAGCCTGGTGGCACAGCGAGTAGCGCTGCTGTCTCACAGTGCCTGGGTGGTGCAGGAGGATGTGGGCTTGATCTCTGTTCAGTCTGTGTGGAGTTTGCATGTTCTCTCCACGTCTGCGTTCGTTTCCTAAAACCCCTTGTTATTTCTATTGCTCTTTAGTAGAACAATCAGGATCATGTACGGTAAGGTGCTACAAGGAGGAGTCTTTTTAGCACATGAACTGACAACCTTTGGGTTTCCAGTCTTTAACAAAACAGGAGGAAAAGAAGAGCTCTGCTACCGCACAACACCTGAGTGGTGCAAGAGGATATGGGTTCAATCCCTGTTCAATCTGTAATTTGCATATTTTCCCCGTGTCTGTGTGGGTTTTCACTGGGTGCTCTGGTTTCCTCCCACAGTCCAAAGATGTGCTGTTCAGGTTCCCCAAAGTGTGTGAGTGACCCAGCGTAAGTAGTGTATCTAGGAGTGTAAGTCACTGCGGTGAATAAGGTGTGTGGGCTGATAACACTACATAGTGTTGATTGGAAGTCGCTTCGGCAAAAAGTATCTGCTAAATAAATAAATGTAAATACATCAAAATATTGTACTATGAACTTCAGCATTGTGTTTGTCTTATTGTAATCATTTTAAAATTTTTTCATGTAAATTATATTCTAATTCTTAACCCTTTCTTACACATTTTAAGACTCAGAAAAGGACAATATACTGCATCCTGCAGGAATATATTGTACAAAGCCCCTAAGGAAAGAGCAAACACTGTGAACAAGGTTCCTATTCACATTGTACAACGTAAACATACCATAAAAGCAGAAGCAAAAAAAAATTCAAAGAGATGTTCTTATTTGCATATGAAAGCCAACAAGGGACCCAGAATGGTTTGGAATCTGACCTGGTCCTATCAGTGTATCACTTCACACAGAGGTGTGGAATTTGAGCAAGAAACACTCGGAATGTTACTTCAAAACTGCAGATCAAAGAGTCTCAGAACACCAAGTGCTTTTCTTATTTGGGTATGTTTTTTAATGATAATAATAAAGTAAAATGAAAGACACTGCATGTTTGCTTTTGTTTTCAGTACTATTATGTAATTCTTAGTGAAATAGTTCCAATAATCAGCAGTTTATCCTGCATACTAATGCTAGGGAAAAACTTATTGATTGATCACATAATCAGCTACATTTATTCATTTAGATGATTTCCTCCAAAGTGACTTATAATGTTAAGATATTTACTCTTTTATACAGCTGGGTAATTTTACTGGTGTGATTTAAGGTAAGTAAGGACACTACAACTGGGGACTTAAACCTGTTATTGTTAGATCCCAAGATAGCAGCGCTAACCACTAGGGTACCAGCTATCCCTAAAACCAAAACTAAAAACTTTAGCAACTTAGAACCTAATCAGTTGTTTAGCTCCCTGAAGGCCACAATATACAGCCCCAAAGACAATACAGAAGATACATGAAAAAATGTTCAGCGGCTGACAAACTGGTAAGATCTCAAGCTTATGCACATGAACAACATAGAGCCTTATACTGTAATACAGAATAATACAGCATAATACATCACTGAAGTCCCATACCAAACTGACACCAAGAAGAAGAGTAAAGTTAAAGAAGTGAGGAGCTTCATGGGAGAAAAGCAAGGAACCAGATTTGTACCTTCCAGAACCAGCAGCTGAAGGGGAAGAGATGCCTCTGATTCTCCAGAGAGGTAATAAGAGTTTTCAGTTACTTCACATTTTTTCCACATCAGCTATATTCATAACAACACTGTTGTTGGTTAGATATTTTGTTATAATTGATTTGGCACTCTCTCCCTCATTCACACTCCTTCCGCTCCTTTCGGTATCTGAAAGACTGTCCGTTGTGGTTCTCCACTGGGGAGCCCCTCTTTCAGCCATGATGAGTGGGTGTGGGGGCGACCCATGTATTTTAGGCTACCACCCACTCTTATCTGGCTGTGTCATGATTGGCTGAAGGCCCGAGACCCCACAGTGCCTAGGAAGAGCTATACATTTCCACCTATTTATTTAGCAGATGCTTTTGTCCAAAGCGACTTCCAATTAACTCTATGTAGTGTTGTTATGAGCCCACACACCTTTTTCACCGCAGTGACTTACACTGCTAGATTCACTACTTACACTGGCTCACTTATCCATACATCAGTGGAACACACTCTCTCTGTGTCACTCACACACTATGGGTGAACCTGAACAGCATGTCTTTGCACTGTGGGAGGAAACCAGAGCACCCGGAGGAAACCCATGCAGATACAGGGAGAACATGCAAACTCCACATAGACTGAGCGGGGATGGAACCCACATCCTCTCGCACCACGCAAGTGCTGTGAAACACCAGCACCTCCTCTAGAAGTTAGCCTCCCATGGATTCGTGTCCTCCTTGCACAAACAAGAACCGAGAAAGTCTTGATCTTCACCCTTTCTGGAAGTTTCTCACCACAGAGAGCCCTGTTACAGCTAAGACAGCACACAAATAGACACGGAACGCCAACACTGCAAATGTGGGCTCGCACAGTTCGGAAGGGCTGCTTTGAAGTGTGTTTTTGTAAATGCCACAGTGTTTGTGGCAGTGTCCAAAAAAACCGACATCAATGTTTTTATTCATTTTGGAAACACTGGGAAGCAGATATGCTAAAATAAATTTAACCTCAGGAAGTGGTTGGGAGAAACAGTAAAGCCGATCTCGCGAATGTATAACTACGCCAGAATTATCTGACATTTTTTTCTATTCTTATGCTACTCTCTGGATTCCAGACTCTTTGGACATTTTCCTTATTCCTGTGGAATAATTACCAAATGTATGGTAATTATCGTACGTTTCACAGGACAATGGTAACCATTCATTCTCATCTTGTTCTGAATGTGTAAAATTAATACAAATTATGACTTTAATACAAACTAAGTTAAATTTCAGAATGAATTTCAGAATGTAAGGAAAACAGGTCAGAAAGATGGGACATACATTATTTCATTTAGCTGATGCTTTACTCCAAAGTGACTTACACTCTTAAACTACTTAGAATCATTTACCCCTATACAGCTGGATGATGTTTTTTTTTTTTCACTTGAGCAAATTTTAGGGACAGTATCTTGCCCAAGGGTACTACAGCTGGAGGGGAGGCTTGAACCTACAACCTTTGGGTCCAAAAGCAGAAGCACTAACCACTGTCACCTGCTACCCACTGCTGCCTTAAGCTCTTTTACCACAAACCTTGATAGAAATGAATTTGACATAACATCATGTTGCAAAAATCTTAACATTCGAGTCAACATTGTATCTTTTCTATGCACTGTATGCAGCACAGACCGTGAAAAAGAATTTCCCTTTCAGTTTTCTTCCCTCCAATTTTTTTTTCTGTTTTTGCAGCTTCATGACGTTAAACTTGATCATAACTTTTTCAGTTCAACTAGTATATGAATGGAACTTGGGGGGACTCCAGAACTGTTTTTGTGTGATTTCTGCATTGGGGGAATAATGACATGTATGATCATAGGAGCAAAAAAGTAATTATACCGCTAACGTCAACATAATCCAATTCAGGACGACATTAGAGTCAGCTGATTTTGGCTAGACCTGTTGCATAACACCACTCCCAGGACACTTCTTAAGATCTTTGGAGAAAAGCTGTTGAATTCTATCAGTCTAAACACACACACACACACACACACACACACACACACTTTCTGAACCGCTTGTCCCATACAGGGTCATGGGGAACTGGAGCCTACCCACCAACACAGGGCGTAAGGCCAGAGGGGGGAGGGGACACACCCAGGACGGGACACCAGTCCATCACAAGGCACCTCAAGCGGGACTCAAACCCCAGACCCACTGGAAAGCAGGACCTGGTCCAACCCACTGTACCACTGCGCCACCGCACCCCCTACTCAATCTAAACAGTTTTTGTTTATTTAACACGACACACAGAAATGCTGAATTGCTGCATTAATATTTTGCCTTTGTGCTTTAGCTGCTCTCCCTCTCGTTCATTTTTATTCGCCTGAATACCATCTCAGATTTATATTCTTGGATGCCTGGCATGAAATAATAGTGTACAAGCACAGCGCAGGGTACAAAAACAGCTTGTGACTGGGAGTCTGATACAAGAATACACCCGTTTGGCTTCCAAAACCCTCCTGCTCCCACGCAAGTCTCCCCACCTCAATACTCTTCCACCGCCACGCAGCCCCCCAAAAGAGCTGTGTGCATGTAGTTCGAGTATGAGCGGGTGGTTAACAGTGTGCCTGGTTTACTCAGCAGGGTAAAGTTTACTTTACTTAAGTAATCCAGCCACACTGCTAACCACCCACTAATACTTTACATTTATTTATGTAGCAGATGCTTTTGTCCAAAGCAACTTCCAATAAATTCCAGTGTTATCAGCCCACACACCTTATTCACCATGGTGACTTACACTGCTAGGTACACTGGGTCACTCATCCATACATCAGTGAAACACACACACACTTTCTTTCTGTCACTCACACACTATGGGTGAACCTCAATAGCATGTAATTGGACTGTGGGAGGAAACCAGAGCACCCAGAGGAAACCCACACAGACACAGGGAGAACATGCAAACATCACACAGACTGAGCGGGAATCAAACCCATGTTCTTTCCCACCACCCAGACACTGTGAGACAGCAGCGCTACTTGTTGTGTCACCGCACCGCCCGATTTAACCCCCCGCACCCGTGTGTGATGCTAAATGCTAAACTGACTGAGCAGCCCAGGTTTAACCCATCCTCTGATGCTGAGAGTTCACACACCTCAAACACAAGCCCAAGTCAAACGCTGCACTTTGGAGGACGGGAGTACGTTTTTACAGGAGATCGACGCGTCCATCCGAGGCCTCGCTCGGGGCCCTTCCGCGCCACACAATACTGCATTGTTTCCCCCGAACAACAGACCTGCCAAAGACACCGCAGCCTAAGAAAACAAGACAATAAAGAGCGGCAGAGTGAGGAAAGCACAAACACAGAAGTAGAAAACAGCGGTATGGACACAGCTGGCTACTTCTGCTATGCAGTTCAACTGCATTCTGGGTAAAAGGATACAGTATGTCCTGCAGCTGTTTCCTGTCCGCACTGACAGTTGTATCACCCCGACCTTCTGCTTCCTACTCCTTTAAGCCTGTCCCCAAATTCCTTGGATTGTACCCCCCGCCAAATTGTTCATGATAAAGCCTAAACCGCGGTGATCCCTTTACTCTTTCGATTTTGCAATGTCCGCACTTTGCCGTCCGCGTTCCACAAGTTGCACAGATCCTCCTCAATTAATTTTCACGCGGAGCAGCTCACAGTTACAAACATATGAAAATACCCTGAGCCCGGGGAACGCAGGAAAGGTTTTAACGCCAACACCTTGCGTAACCGATGGCAGATGGAGGGGTCAAATAGGGGTCTCTGTGAATTCTTTTATTTTTTTTTTTTTGGAAAAACAAATATACTCGACTTCAGAGGAAGAACTGTGGGGTGGCATTTAGGAAAGCTGAGCGAATTTTTTTAATAGCATAACATCCCAAATGAGATCAGTCAGAAAGAGAGAGAGAGAGAGAGCAAAAAACAAAGTTATTGAAATTGAGAAACATTTTTTTGTTGCTGGTGACCCATTTTAAGGATAATTTTGGATATAGAAAGCAGCCTCAGTGCACTTGGAAACTAATAGAACCTTCTTTCCTGCCCTGATACACAACGTACAGACGCACACATCATCTGAAACTGCTTGCCCCAAATGGGATTGCAGCGAGCCACAGCCTAACCCAGCAACACAGGAGGTAAGGCTGAAGGAGGAGGGGAACACACCCAGGACAGGACGCCAGTTTGTTGCAAGGCAGCTCGAGCAGGACTCGAACCCCAGACCCACTGGAGAGCTGGACCCGGTCAAACCCACTGCAGCACCACACCCCCCTTCGATACACAAAGTTATTCTGCAATTTTGTCTCTGCATCACGGCTGCAAATAAAAACATCCCTTTTTGCCTTTTCTCGGGAAGATGCATTAGAAAACTAATAATACTCAAAAGTCGCCTCTTCCTTTTAATCTCGGCCTGCTTGTTTACCTTCCTCGTGCTCCTTCAGTATCTGAACGCTCTTGTATACAAGCGGAAGTGAATTTGTACGCATGGCAGCACCAGTTCGACGTGAGATAAACACACCTCTGTCCGCAATGAGGCTTCTTCTTCCTCGGAGCGCCGATTTTTTCTGCCCGGCACGGTGACTCAGCGCTGGCCGATTGTCTCAACCTTCCTGTTTTCTCTCTTGCGGAAAAATCCATTTGTCCTCCTATTTCCCAGCAATATTGTCTGCGGGGCGCCATTCATTCGTGGGTCAGTGTCAGTGATCCTGATTGTCAATATTGTGTAGAAATTATACAATAATAAAGTATTACACTCTCAGCGCAGTGGTTTGGCGACATCAGTCATAAGTGCTTTAGATGAAATATCCTTCTCGAAAAAAAATTAACAAGGGCTTTGCTTCGGTCGCTAAAGAAAATGCAAAAGAGAGACCTGAAAATAAGTTGCGTTCAGATTACGTTTTAGACGCTGGGCTTATTTTGATTTTTCCACCAACAATTGCTGGGAAAAGTTCTGAGGTCAAGAAAAATGTTGATTTATTCCACTGGAGGGATTTCAGAGAGGAAGAGACAGGAGTGTTGGTGGAAATTTAATCTTTTTTCCACATCAGTAATATTTATGTATGTATTTTTGAAAAAAAAAAAAAAAAACTAATTGTACACACATTGCACACACGCCCTCTCTCAACCTCTTCGGAGGATGGAGTCCCCGACCACCATAACCTAATACCCCAAGACCTTAATCAAAGTGCCTCTGACTGTATGTCTGGCAAATTGAGAAGCACATTTTGGAGGGAATAATGACAGTGTGACGGTCTGAGGAGGAAGAGTTTTGCAATGTTGACATTTAATTTCAAATGAACCAGTAAAACACTGAAGGAACTGCTCTTTATGTCATGTATGTTTTTGTACTGACATGTATTTATTCAGCAGACACTTTCTCCAAAGTGACTTCCAACGAACTCTATGTACATGTAGTACTATCAGCCCATACACCTTATTCACCGCGGTGACTTACACTGCTAGATCCACTACTTACACTGTGTCACTCATCCATACATTAGTGGAACACACACACACACACACACTCTCTCTGTCACTCACACACTATGGGTGAACCTGAACAGCATGTTTTTGGACTGTGAGAGGAAACCAGAGCACCCGGAGGAAACCCACACAGATAAACTCCACACAGACTGAGTGGGGATCGAACCCATGCCCTCTCGCACCGCCCAGGCACTGTGCCACCATGCCGCCCATATGTATGATTATACTGGCAGAAGAACAGGTATGGTCTGACGGTTATGAGGTCAAGAAGACGCTTGTAGGAGTCGCTGTAGATGAACGGCCAGGCGAAAGACTCAACATCAGGGCAAGTGTACAGGTCAGCGATCTGACCCTCACACCCCCCCGGGCAGTCACTTTTTCCAGCCCAAACTTGTATTCGCGGGAAAATCCGCACACGTTCAGACAAAGATCCACTTCAGCTCCCGCACATGGCCTGGGTCAAGAGCCTGTATGACTTCACTACACATCTATTTATTTCATACACATCGCTGCGCTTTCCCTTCTCTTCTGAACAGCTACACAGGGATCCTCTGTGCGGCACCAGCGAGTTGTGCGCTGGCAGAGCCTTGTGTGTCTGCTGCTGATAACTGTAAGCATCCTGCTACAGGACACACACTGCGCTACGAACTTTCAAGACGAGTTAAAGGAAAAAAAAGTTACTCCGTTTGCTTTATTTGCTTTCTAATACCCACAGCTGTTTGAATGTTTAAACAAAAGGATGAGACAAGCTTTCCTTTCCTGCAATTAAAGATGTAATAATAGCTCTGAACAGAAAACAATGTTGCCATGATTAGATTTAGTAATTGATTAGCAATGAGTGGAACAGAAATGCAGTAAAAAGCAATACAGCAATAGAGGAGGTATTTACAGGACTACTTCATGGGGCACTATAGTGCTGCAAGACAGTCGGTAATGTAGTGGTTAGAACTGCTATGTTCAGACCTGACAGTCACATGTTTAAATTCAGATATAATACTCTTGATCAAAGTACTTACTCTAAATTACTCCAGTGAAATTACCCAGCTGTATAAATGGGCAAACAATTGTAAGTAACTAAAAATTGCAAGATGCTTTAGAGAAAAGTGCCAACTAAATGTAAATGGCTTTATGACCATTCAATGGTAATAAAGTGTTTTGAACATGGTTCTATGACACTATGGGACAGCTGGTAGTGGAGTGGTTGGAGCTACTGTCTTTGGAGCCAAAGGTTGTAGGTTTGATTCCCTACTCTGGTTGTGGTACTTGCTGTAAATCACTCCATTGAAATTATCCAGCTGTATAAATGATTACACACACACACTTTCAGAACCGCTTGTCCCATACGGGGTTGCAGGGAACCGGAGCCAACCTGGTAACACAGGGCGTAAGGCCGGAGAGGGAGGGGACACACCCAGGACGGGACACCAGTCCGTCGCAAGGCACCCCAAAAAAGGACTCGAACCCCAGACAGCAGGCCTGTGGTCCAACCCACTGTGCCACCGCACCCCCTACTATAAATGAGTATATAATTGTAATCTTAACATTGTAAGGCTCTTTGGAGAAAAGTGTCTGCTGATAAGTTAAGAAATGTAACTATAATGGAGAGGTGCAGGAGGACTTACATTTCTGTGACAGTTGATAGTGTAGGGGTTAGAGCTGCTATCTTTGGATCCAAAGTTTGCAGGTTTGATCCCCACCTCTGACTACAGTACCCTTGAGCAAGGTACTTACCCTAAACTTCTCCAGTAGAATTATGCAGCTCTATAGGTGTCTAAAGAACTGTAAGCTTGTGGTAATTGTAGCCTTAACATTGTAAGTTGCTCTGGAGAGAAGTGTCAGCTAAATGAATAAACGTAGTGTTCAAGGGTCCAACATTTAACGCTTTGATCGTCACTGTCAAGGTTCATCTGAGTTGTCTTAATCTCTCAAAACAGGACAGCTCTGAGGTGGGCTGTGACAAACAACAATGTACGAAGAGGCAGCAACCTCTCCTTATTCTAACAGGAACCGTAGGAGACAAGTGGGACTAAAAATAACAGAGCAATACATACTGAAGGAAAAAGGCAGGAAGGCAAGCAGCGCAGACCAATATAGCCAATGTTATTTTCCCCTGGTGTTCGGAAAACCGAGCGAGGCGAGAAGATCCCCTACAAGTTTCCAGGATGAGGAAAGGGCACATCACACCATGCCAGCATTCACTGGCTGGGAAGGAGGTGGCTTTGCAATTTACCTGCTTCTGCAAAGGAGATGTTGGATGAAGGAGGCTAAGGTTGGGGTGAAGGTCTGGAATGAGCACTTAGTGGATGAGTACAGTCAGTCAGCGACATCAGCAAGACAGCCAGGACAGGCAGCAGTGTCCAACCAGACTCTAGCCATCATCAGTGATCACAGTGAAAACGGGAAAAAAAAGTAGTTGCCATATGTGCCATATTTTTGTTGAAACATTTCCATGTTCAGCTGGAGAAGCCAGTCAGAGGAGTGATGCGTCTGGAGCTGAAAAGACTGAAACCTAGGCAGAAATTTTTATTTTGTTTTCAAAAAGGATTCTTTGCCCAAGATCCATCAAGGTGCTGGTGGGTAGTGGGTTGAGACCCAGAAATTCCCTGACATTCTTCCACCTAGGTCATCTTGACAGGTGCATGCGTGGATGAGAAAGAGCAAAACCTGGCATTGTGATTGCTCACGAGTTCAAATTTGAAGCTTTTATGAAAGCTTAACAAGTGCAGGACGAATGTATATATACCTAAAGACGCCCGGCGAGAAACATGGTGGTCTTGCTAAAGTCTCAAAACTGAACAAATGTAAGGCTGATCCTTTCGGGAAAAAAAAAAAAAAAAAAAACACACACACATATATATATATATAAGTTATAGAACCCTTTGCTCCACAGCCAGAAATGACCAGATGGGCCATGTTCTCTTTCACACTGAGGAGGGATCACCTCACTGCCTGAAGCCGTAGGAGGAAAGGAAAATACATGCAGGACCCATGAGCCGTCTCCCCTGCCAGACATGAAATAAGGGATTCGTGGCAAAATATTATTCCTAAAACAAATCTGCCATCAGCATAGGAACTTCTGAAATAGCGGGAAACTTCTGTCTTAAGTTCACAAACCTCTCACCACAGGTCTCATTTGGACTTCGCTTCTAGGAAGCACAGGGAAGGTGAGATACTATCTGACCTTTGCATCCAAAAACATCCAAAATTTGCCACTATACTATATCCAGTATAAACTACAAATCCCAGAAGCAGGTGGCATTGTGGATAAGACTTGCCTTGCAGTCTGGAGAGCCCTGGTTCCAGTTCCCCTCCTACTGTAGCACGTTTGACCTAGGTGTTTACACTGAGCTGGGGAAGCCAGCAGTATAGACTGATTTGCACTTGAAGGACTTGGGTTTGAATCCCACTTCCTGCTGTAGCACAATAAATCCCTCCAGTAACAATAGCCTGGCTGTAAGAATAGGCAAATTTATGTAGTAGTGAGGAGTAAAATCACTGTATACAAATGTAGCATTGGAAGCTGCTTTGGCGAAAAGTGTCAATTAAATGACAGAAGAAATGTATCAGCTAAATTAGGGTTATCATTAATAGTTTGCGAAAAGGTATAACTACTCATCACGTGTCTTCCAGGCCATCATGTGTCCAGATTCGAAAGATGTACCAAAGGTGTTTTAAACTGGGCAACGGAGCAAGAACAAATTCAATAAAGCTGATACGCATCACTTCCACGGGGAGATACAATCCGAGTGCCTTCCATTGAAACAGCAGGACGCTCTTACAATACCACTTCAGGGTAAGTACAGTACCTTGATCAAGGGTACAACAGCAGGAATCTTCAAATCACACGAGAACAGCAGAAACAGTAATGCTGAGCGATACCCAACCTTGCTATTATAATGAGGGACTTCATTTGTTCTGACAATTTTCATTAAAGCAAATTACAGATTTAAGCCACCAACAATTATTTACCTATTTATACAGTCAGGGAGTACCACCAGAGCAAGCTTGAGTAAGTACCTTGCTCAAGGACACCAGAGCTGGAACTGGGATTCCAACCTGTGACCTTCGGGTCCAGGCAGTAGCTCTAACCACTACAGCACCAGTTGCCCCAGTCAGTCACAAAACAGTTCATTATTTTCATTAAGCATGATGTTTCTGTTACGGGACAAGGGGGTGCGGTGGCGCAGTGGGTTGGACCGCAGTTCTGCTGTCCCGTGGGTCTGGGGTTCGAGTCCCGCTAGGGGTGCCTTGCGGCGGACTGGCGTCCCGTCCTGGGTGTGTCCCCTCCCCGTCCGGCCTTACGCCCTGTGTTGCCGGGTAGGCTCCGGTTCCCCGCGACCCTGTATGGGATAAGCGGTTCTGAAAATGTGTGTGTGTGTGTGTGTGTGTGTGTGTGTGTGTGTGTGTGTGTGTGTGTGTGTTTCTGTTACGGGGGATGCGGTGGTGCAGTGGGTTGGACCGGGTCCTGCTTTCCGGTGGGTCTAGGGTTCGAATCCGGCTTGGACGGACTGGCGTGCCGTCCTGGGTGTATCCCCTCTCTCTCCAGCCTAGCTATGCCCTGAGTTGCTGGGTTAGGCTCCGGTTCCCCACGACCCTGTATGGGACAAGCGGTTCAGAAAGTGTGTGTGTGTGTGTGTGTGTGTGTGTGTGTGTGTGTGTGTGTGTGTGTGTGTGTGTGTGTGTGTGTGTGTGTGTGTGTGTGTCACCAAGACAAATTCCTTGTATGTATGTGTGAACATACTTCGCAAAAGCTCGTTCTGATTCTGATGCTGGCAGCAGCAGCAGCAGCAGCAGTAGTAGTTGAAGCTATTGCCTGGACCCAAAGGTTGTGGGCTTGATTCCCACCTCCAGCTGTACCACCCATGAGCAAGCAAGGTACTTACCTACTCCCGTAAAAATTACCCACCTGCGCAAATTTGAAATGGGTAATATATATAATTAATTAAATTCTAAAAGCGTCGGATACATGATGAATATGTAAATGTTCACCGCGGGCGCACAGACAGAGTATCAATGCGTCCGAAGTTCAAAGCAAACACAAGTACACTTTGTCTCCCACATGTTTCCTTCGTCATTCAGTGAAACTCATTGAAAGTAAACAGTCGCGACGAACAAGCCAGGGTGAAGGTCTAGTCATCTTCCAATCGGACTCTTCGATCACTGCAAAAACAGAGTAAAAAACGGGGGGGGGGAAGGAATCGTGCGCAGCCCCGCCGACGACGGTCCGCTGAAGCCTTTTCGTCTGGCACAACAAACAGCCTTCGAAGCCCCCCGGTCACTTACCGCAGTCGCTGCTCGTGTCCATGTGGGGGCGAGTGCGCGCGCCGCACTTTGACAGCTCCGCGCTCGCGCTGGAGTGGACATTCGGCCCCGCGTTCGGCTGCAGGATGTGACTCACTGGGTCCTAAAGCCAACAGACTGAGCCTCTGCTCCTCAGCAGCAGGGAGCAGGAGTGATCAGTTTTCATAAATTACTCGTTCTTTACTGACTGCTACCTTCCTCCCTTCACATCTCCAACCAAAGAGACTATATTTACATTTACAGCATGTCTTTGGAGTGTGGGAGGAAACCAGAGCACCCGGAGGAAACCCACGCAGACACAGGGAGAACATGCAAACTCCACACACACTGGGCAAGGATTGAACCCATGTCCTCTTGCACCACCCAGGCACTGTGAGACAGCAGCACTACTCGTTAAGACTAACACCCAGATCAGATAAGCTTTCAACTAGATCACCTAGATTAGCTTTACTCTGATTTACCCATGCAGCAAGGTATTCTTACTACGTCTGCGTGATCAAAGCGTGTCCCTGTGGGTTTTCTCTGGGTGCTCTGGTTTCCCCCCACACTCCAAAGACATGCTGTTCAGCTGTGTGTGAATGACAGAGAGAGAGTGTGTGTGTGTTCCACTGATGTATGGATGAGTGACCCAGTGTAAGTAGCGTATCTAGCAGTATAAGTCACCGCGGTGAATAAGGTGTGTGGACTCATAACACTACATAGAGTTCATCGGAAGTCGCTTTGGAGAAAAGCATCTAATAAACAAATGTGTTTCTAACTAATTTTGACCATTTGAAGATACGTTCAATAAACCTGTAACGGAAGAGCCGGTTCAGTCTAAACTTTGTTCTTTTTCTCTTGACTCCTTTCCACATTGATTCCCTCTTCGTTACCCATGCAATGTCCCAAATATCTTTGCTAATGGGGGAGAAAATACAAATAAAATAGGTGGCAGCATTTCTGAGTCTTGCAGAAAACATATCCGGCAGTGGAATGAGAAGGAAGTTTTTCTTGTACAAAACAGGACATTGCCCTGCATTAAAATGTGAGACATTTCAGCTGTCAGACTTGTGTCCCAGTTATATGTTTAGAGGCACAAGCAGCACTTTCGCAGCATTCTTTGTGCTTCGGCTTTTTGGTCCGAGGATGAAATGCGGAGGAAGCGCATTGTTTTACCCTCAGGAAGGCTGCACAAGAGTAAACAACCACTTTCCCAGAATCACAACGAAAGCAGACGACAGCATGCAGGGTGATCCGTGCCAAAATTACTCTGCAAAGTGACAAAACAACGTCGACGTCTGCAATGAACATAAGGGAAAGCGATCAGGAACACGCACAACCGTGCACAGGAAAACAGCATTTTATTTCAAATAATATATACAGTATGTAACCATTTTAGCAGTATCAGTGACAGCTTCACGCCAGGTTGCTGAATTCCAGTTACAAAAAATGTACATTTATTTAAAAAAAAATGAAACCCCCTGTATCTGATTAAACATTTTCCAAAGCAGTGCCTTTGAATTAATTTTTTCAGTACCTTTGCAGAATTATGAATCCAAGAACTCCCAGAAACAACAGACATTGTTAACTCTAAAGGCTTCATTATGTGAGGATTATGTGGGTGGCAGTTTTTATCCTGACATATTAATTAGAATGGCCAAGTGTATGGCCTGTCAACAAATACACTCACCGGAAAGTTAGCAGATTATTATTTTTTTTTACATTATCTTATTCTATAGCTGAACTAAAGAGGCAGTCATTTAATTCTCTGCAAAAAGTAAACTTTAGGAAGTTAGACTCGGTTGATATAATAAAATCGGTCAATAAAAAACATTCACGCAACCATTCGATATTGCTCGACTTCCTTTGACAATTATGTATTAACATCACTTGGATGTGGTAAAGGACCACAAACGAATAAAATCAAATGACATTAAACAGAAGTGAAAACATAAACGGCAGCAAAAATATAAATTATTTCATTCTGAAAACTAAAAATCGGATAGAGCAAATTATCGAAAAACAACTGGAGAAAAATCTAGCATCAGAAAATATAAAACATAATTTAAATAATGTGTGTTTCATAAACACTGGTACAATAAATTTGACTATTATTGCAATTCAGAGCATAGACAGGGCAGCCAGGATAACCAGATTCAACGATGGAAATCAACTGGTGAATGAAATTCTGTTTCTGAACTTCACACTGTAGGTGTAATTTTAACAGTTACCGTGGTGTGTGCTCATACTCCAGACAACTTAGATCAGTTACATCATTTTTACTACTTTATATTCTGCAGAAATTCCAAATGACCCCAAATTCACTGAAACCTGCAAATTTACCCTTCAGTTAACAGAGTGGGGAAACTTCAAATAAATGTTAAATGTCAAATATTTCAATGTAAAAAGAATGAAAAATATATTTGAAATTCAGGAAGTAAATAATGTAAAGACACTGATTTGTCCTCCATTGTAATAAAAGCAGAAATTTGCCTTCAAGAGTTCAGTGGAGAGTGTGAGGAACTTAAGCTAATTTTCTTGTTTTAAAGAAACCACATGTAAGAAGGGTGAACTTGCCCTTTAACACCCATTGGCCCGTTGACTATGTGTCCAAATGACCAAGTGCCTCTTCCATTCCTCACGCTGTCCAAAAACAAGTAAACAAAACAAATACGAAATGCAGGAAATGAATTCTTTAAATAACAACGCAAATGAAATACAAAAATGCATGGAAGTTGTGGTTAGTGGTTGTTAAGTTTTACAGATATGTTTTTAGTTTATCGTACATTCTGCAAATCTCTGAATTTGAATAAATGGTATTAGCAAAAGAAAACGTTAAAAAATAAGTTCAAACAATGTTGGCAAGACTATATATTAAGAAAAACTGTAAACATTAATGAGGTATAAAAATTTAGTACATATAATCTGTGCTAATCAAATGTTCAAATGTTCGAATATTAAAAAAATCAAACCTGCATACATTACCTAAGCACGTTACCAGTACAGAGTTTGTTATTCTGGTCAAATAATTCACCATCATCTATGCAAATGAAGTTATTGTTACTCAGCAAGAAAAAAAGTGAGGATGCATGAAAAATGAAAGGAAAAAAAGAGCGCAGCGATTTCTGTATGATAAATCCATTTGGCCACATTCTGAAACGGCTCATATAATATCAACATTCTGTTTATCCTGCCTGCTGGTGAATGCTGCTCTATGTTCAAGTAAGGCAAACCTAGTCTCTGTCTAAAGCAAGCGAGCTCTTGGTGCAACCAGCAGAGCGGAGGAGGCAGAGCAGAGCAGAACGGGTCCTCCGGAGGAGCGCAGATGTTCTGCAATGGAAATAAAACAAAAGTCCAACGGCAAAATAAAAGCGAGCGAGGAAAAAAAAACAAAAAAAACAACAAAAGTCATAACGTGTCCTGGAGTGCTTTCGGTGCAGATCTCCTGTCCGCAGATGCCTCCCCTGTGAGGGCTCCATTCTCCCAGTTCCTCTCCCTACAGGTGCGGACCAGCAAAGGAGCCAAGGTCACCTCTCCGCTGCTAAAAGAGCCTCGCTTGCTTCTTCAGCTCGTTCCTCTTCCACAGGGCCAGGTGATCAAACTCGAGCGGTGTCATGCCAAACACCTGGTAGAACTCCTCCGGGGACAAATGACGCTGCCGGTCACACAGAAATGATGGCTTGGACATAGAATTCATATGTTACCCCGTCATAAGAGTGGGCGCATAGAGCTTAACAGACTGGTTCAATGAATGGTAGAGTTTTCAAAGAAAAAAAAAAAAAACACTTCCCAGTGTAAGTATGCCTTTTGACAGCATTTTCTTCAGCTACCTACATTTACTTGCCCCTTTATACACCTGGGTAATTCTACCCTATATTTAGGGTAAATACCTTGCTCAATGGTACCACAACCAGGAGGGAGGACTTGAACCTGCAACCTTCAGATGCAGAAGCAGCAGTTTTAACCACTATTCTACAAGGTGCTACACTAGCTATGGTTCTTCAGTTACATATGTTTAGGCAATCAAGTGAAACACAATTAAAAAAAAAACCATGAAAAAAATCACAGCATGTGACCATCTCAATTCAACTCACTTCTGCAGTGTTTACAGCCCATGTATGGCGTTCCTAACCGATAAAAAGACAATGAAAGCTGAATGTTTATGAGATGAACTGGTCAATGATAGGCACTGTGAATATATTTTTTTATTTGCAGCCATTTCAAATGAGCTTTAATGTCGAACAAAGTTAATACAATATTAAAATAGTATCTTAGTATCATAACATGGGGATGGGCGGATTGTGGTGGACTCAGGTGCGGTGTTTATTTACTGTGCTGAAGAGCGAAACAGCAAAATAACGTAAAACCAGCCTTTTGTCTAGACAGACTCAGAATTAAAAGAGATGAAATTTGCATCTATTTGCTTGACAGGTGGAGTCAAGGTGAAATTCTGCAGCATCACCTCTCTTTCACTCTCTTTTTAAGGGCCCCCTCGATGGATAGTGAACCGCTGAATTTTATTGCTGCCAATAAAAATATTTTACAGAACCTAACCTGTAAAAAAATGGACGGATGTCTGTTTATTAAACTTTTATCACACACACACATTTTCGGAACCGCTTGTCCCATACGGGGTCGCGGGGAACCGGAGCCTAACCCGGCAACTCAGGGCGTAAGGGACACACCCAGGACGGGACGCCAGTCCGTTGCAAGGCACCCCAAGTGGGACTCGAACCCCAGACCCACTGGAGAGCAGGACCTGGTCCAACCCAGTGCGCCACCGTGCACCCCCCCCTACTTTTATTACGTGTAAAATAAATAAAATTAAAATTCAATTTTAAATCTATCAATTACATTTTACGGACAGACATCAGGCCCCAGTGGTGTTTGTTCGTGGAGGATCGGTGAACACATTACATGCGAGTTCACCAACATGAACTTACATGACCCAGTGTAATTGCCCCGATATATAATTTGTCAAAGCAATTTCGAGTGCAGCTCAAGAAAGGTTTGTCTTCAGGGATCAGTCTCGCAAGAGAAAAATAATGCGCGCCATTCAATAATGACTCACCTCTAACCTGGCTCTGTCTACATCACTGGGCAGCCTGTTTATTCCCCTGGCAGACACTATGAGCGCTTTGTATGGATAAATCTAGAGTCAAGGGAAAAGCCAAGAAAAAGTCAGCATTGGCAAAGTCCTTCAATTGCCGAAAAATCTATTTCAATTAATTACAAGCTGCACTCGCATTAAACCGCATTTCTACTTTTAAGCTCCCATACTACATAAACTGAACATTTTTCCCTTTCCTGTATTTTAACCCAGGGTGTTTCCTTCACAGTAAAACTCTGCCTTAAATCAGTGTAATTCAGTGCCATGTAAACAACCCCAAGAACACATTTCTTGTTGCACCTCTCCTTACTCAGGGTCCAGCTAGAGGATGTTCTCCTTGACCCTTTGACCGCACAATGGCACACACTTTTCAAGGGGCACATGGTAAAAATATCAAAAGACATTAGAGCCAACAATGACTCGGACGTCCTTAGGATTTCCATGCTTTTTACCGTACATTTTTTCCTTCTCTGCAGGCTTCAGACCAGCCTCCACACTGCAGACTGATGCTAAAGATGACACTTACCCTGTAATCTGTGGGAGACAAAAAGGAAGAGGAACTGGCATGATTAAAACTGGTATTTAAAATATAGAAAAATCTTTAACCAGAGTCTTTGGGAGATCCCAAAGGAGCTCCTTACCTCTTATCCCCCAGTTGGGATCACCGCTGACGTATTCAAAGTAATCTGCACTTTGCGGCTATGGGAGTGAAAACATGAGCAAGAAAACAATGAAACAGCCAAAAAATCTATTTCTATCTATTTGATAATCTCTATTTAATGTGGTAAATCATGGTGCCCTTTATTCAACAATTAATATAGCAATTATAAATGTGAACTCACAACCACTGGATTTATGCTCTCAAGCTTATAAGATCACGTGTTACTATGAAATTAAACACAGCCAGATGTGACAATATAACTGCTACAAACAGATTTAAAAAAAAAAAAAAGACACCCTTATGAGGCAGTAGGTATTCATAAAGTGGGGGCAACTGGCACCATAGTGGTTAGAGCTGCTGCTTTTGGGGCCCAAAGGTTGTGGGTTCAAATCCCACCTCCAGTTGTAGCACCATTGAGAAGGTTATGTACCCTAAACTGCTCCAGTAAAATTACCCAGCTGTATAAACGGGTAAATAATTAACAGCGTAAGTCACTTTGAAGAAAAGTGTCATATAAATGAAGGCGATCAGTGAATTAGCAAAGTAAGTGCATGTAAGTTCACTGCGTTCTGTTCCTCACCCTGTGGAGTCCGTTCCTGCCGTATCCGGGCAAGGAGGCTGATTTTGAGAGGAAGGAGTCTATAAATCAGGAAACACAAAAATATTAGATGTTTATTACACACTACTGAGTGTAGTGTGTCTACTGAGCACAGGTTGCTCCACGTAGGAAGGACTAAGACTACAGGCCGTCCCCGGGTTACGAACATCCGACTTACCAACAACCCGTAGTTACGAACCACCCCCGTAAAGCCTACTATATTAAAAATTCGAATTACATACAACGGTTCAAATAAGAAACGGCGCTACTTTGCAACACACATCAAACCATTGTGCGTCTACAGCGGTTCGTTGGATCGTGATTTCAGTTGAACCATGTTGCTGTTGACAGTGTCTTGTGTGTTACTGTATTTGGCTTTAATTTTTTTGTTTTTACCCTCCTAACTATGGTACCAAAGCGTAAATGTGATCCAAGTGATGTGATGCATCAAAGAAAAGGGAAATGATCAGAAATAAAACTGAAGTAGAAGTAATAAAGTGATCGGAAAAAGGTGAAACGCCAACAGACATTGGAAAAGCGAACATTAAAGTTTCTTTAATGTTTTTTATTCCTACACACACACACAGACACACACGTTCTCCCCCTCTCTATTACGAATACTAAGTAACATTTATTATTATCTCTTTCTATGTCTCTCTCTATTATAAATACTGTACGTAGTTACATTTATTATTGCTATTATTGTTATCATTATAGAGAGGGGTGCGGTGGCGCAGTGGGTTGGACCGCAGTCCTGCTCTCCGGTGGGTCTGGGGTTCAAGTCCCGCTTGGGGTGCCTTGCGGTGGACTGGCGTCCCGTCCTAGGTGTGTCCCCTTCCCCCTCTGGCCTTACGCCCTGTGTTGCCGGGTAGGCTCCGGTTCCCCGTGACCCCGTAAGGGACAAGCGGTTCTGGAATTGTGTGTGTGTTATCATTATTATCATTACATTGTATTATTATTATCATTATGACTGTATTGTTATATTAAAGATGTTTTAGTGTATCCGGAAGTGTTTCTTTAATGTTTTTTATGCATAGAAAGGTACACGGTATACTAAGACAAACATTTGGCTAATTGACGTTAGACACGAACCGTACCGAACCGTTCCGATTTACGAACAAATTCGACTTAAAGACAGACTTAGGAACGGAACTCGTTCGTAATCCAGGGACTGCCTGCATTCGTTCCAAGAAGTTCCGAAGTCGGGCAACCGTGACATGTGCAAGCAGCAGGGGGTGCTAGTAACAAAGCAAATAGGGCTGTGCTCCGCAGCACCTCGCAGTCTTCCCGGATACTCATGTCAGTCCCCGTGTGAACTCACCAGCCTCGCTCAGGACACCAAACGTGCCCTCTGCATTTAATTCGCATTACGCACCCCGACTCCCTTGCCGCTTCGCAGTGTTTGTGCTGTGAAAACGTTCCCTCGAGAGCTGTGAGCATGCCGCGGAGCAGGCCCGCCCGCTGGTTCCGCCGCTCTCGTTTGCTTGCGAACAGGCCCGCGATCGCATGCTTCGGGAAAGGTAACGAGCACGTCGGCTATTCCGGGACCCGAGCCGCATACATTCCGGCGCCACTTCACAACACAAGTGGAAACACAAGACTTGATAAGTGGATGCTTCTGCCTTCCTGGGTCGAACCCGCTGTGCCGGTCCTGGGGGCTGGGGGCTGGGGGTGGGGGGAGGTCACTTTCCCTGAATAAGGACGCCCGTGTATGTTGAGTCACTCACCGCTGTCTGTGCTGTAGCGCGACCGTGGAGCTGGAGGACACAAGAGAAGGGTCACCCCGTCAGATCCACGCATGTACCATCTGACCACAGGCCAGCCGCAGAAAATCACCTCCGTCTTGTCTGCGCTCCTCATTTACAAACCAGCGGTGCGTGCCAGTGCGATATTCACATTTACGTTTATTTCTCTCGGGAAGCTTTCCTTCAAAATGATTTACAGTCCCAAGGGTAAAAAAGTGCAGCCAGTACCAAAAAAGCTTCTAATAGTCCAGAAGATTACAGGATGTGTGGCTCTTACTGTACTGGTACACTATGGGCCTCCACATGGGCCCAAGATATTTCATATTTTACAACAATTCATGACATTTGAGTCCATGTCATACTACATTCACATATTTAGCAGCCGCTTTTCTCCAAAGCGACTGCCAATAAACTCAGTGTAGTGTTATAAGCCCACACACCTTATTCACCATGGTGACTTACACTGCTAGATACACTACTTACAATGGGTCACTCATCAATGGAACACACACTTTCTCTGTCACTCACACACTACAGGTGAACCTGAACAGCATGTCTTTGGGATGTGGGAGGAAACCAGAGCACCCAGAGGAAACCAACACAGACACAGGGAGAACATGCAAACTCCACACATACTGAACGGACGTCGAACCCATGTCCTCTTGTACCATTTAGGCACTATGAGACAGCAGCGCTACTTGCTGTGCCACCGTGCCACCCTACAAACAGATATAGTTACATTCCGTGATCACAGATGGGGTCGAATCCTTGACTGTGTTATAAGCGATTCCACTGTATGTTGTCACATTGCATCAGGGCCACTGTGTATTGACTAGCAATGCAATAGCTTCTAACGTGAATTACCGTAGTACATAGATCTGCACGATAAATTCTTGGAGCGAGGTGTGTCTGGAATACACGACGCAGTGCTTTCGGAACAGCCCTGGGACAAACCGCTCTGCTCTCGACTGACCTGCATGAAACCGCTCGAAAATTCCCTTCGTTTTCTAAACGAAAGCCGCTCTGCGCAACATATTAACTAGTGCAGGGCTCTGTTTCACAGGGGCGATTAAGGTAAAGTGGTCTCTTCCCCAGTGTGTAATTAACCAGGTGTCGAGGGACACGCCGAGCAGAAACACTCCTCGCAAACACGCACCGAGCCGTGCTCCCGCAGACGTACACCTGCTTGTCCTACATAATGTACGCAGAAAGAGATCACAAGGAGGCACGCAGACTTTGAATCGTAGCGACAGAGACCTCTACTCTAACCCATTTACTGCATTCATCCAAGGTAAAACTCAAGATGAAAAGCAAGGCCGATCAAGCCCGCAAAACCCAAAGCGTTACATACGATCGCAAGTCCAGCAAATCGGTAAAAGGTCGAAGGCGCGAATTCCGGAAATTTGCACGGTAATGCAGGCCGGGTACCGTCCGGTCACGTTTGGGGTCCCGGGCGTAAAGTTAGGCCATTTAAAAGAAAATGTTTTCCAAGGCTCAGCAGTGCAGGGAGGCGACATCTCCCCATTCCAACTGCTCTGGCAGTCTCACGATAGGCCAGCTTGCAGGATCAGGGTTCTGAGGAGAGCTGGCAGAGATGCTGAAATGGGTGGCCCGCTAATGCACCAATCTGTACATTCCACTTCATTTTTATTTACAGGGCTCTCCAACTACATCTACACACACACACACACCCACACACATATATATAGATAGATGGGACAGTGTAATTCCCTTCTTGTTTATTGAGATATATACATACACTTACATCCAAATCAACATACAATTATTTACCCATTTATACAACTGGGCAATTTCACTGAAGGAATTTAGGGTCATTACCGTGCTCACGGGTACTACAGCCAGAGGTGAGATTCAAACCGGCGACCTTAGGGTCAGAAGGCAGCAGTTCTAACCACTTCCGTAAATTATACGTGTAATATAATATAGCGTGTGTGTAAATGCACATAAAATATTTTGAAAAGATACTTTCAAAATATATTATATGCATTTACACACACGCTATGAACGGATCAGGAATGATACTGTCCCAACGACACTGTCCCAGGTCCAGACAAATCAGTGTGGCCTTTATCTCAGACTGCCACTTAAACGAGTCCTTTTTGCCCACAATAAGAATGTACATCATTTTATAAACGAACAGACCCGGAAAATAAACACCGAAGGACATGATTTCTAAAAGCATTAACTGTTTGTCGGAATTGCGCCCTCACAGCCGTTGACGGTGTTGTTGTTGTAGCCCACGTTGTGCAGCGTCTCCCGGCTGCTGCTCCGGGAATTGCGGGCGCTGGCCCAGGGGTCGTTGTCATAGCAACCAGATCTGGCTTTCATCTCCTCCTTCAGTATCATCCTGCCAATTCCGCTCTGAATCTGGAAGGGACGTGCCAAGTGAGTCAGCAGGAGGGAACGGGGCGTGGCAGGAAGAGTGTCAAATGGAACAAAGGAGAGCGGGAGCGAGACGGGGGACGGCAGGAAGCGGACACCACAGAGGGACAGAGAGTGACAGCCACAGAGTGTGTCTGCTGGGGAAGAAATTAACTACAGTCGCTGGGTACTAGAAATTTGAAACATTTCAAAAGACTGAGAAGCAGTGAAGAGAGACACTGAGGTGGTGTCGCTGCTCTTGCTCAAAAATTCAGGGTCATACAATGGTCAATTAAAAGTGTTGTGTATCTAAATAAATTATGTTGAACCGAGAGTAAAATAACGGTAATACAATGGTTGGAAAAAAAAAATCACTTCTATATTGGCAAAAAAATGACATGGTGTGATTGACGTAAAAAAAGAGACCACACTATAATGAAAAAATGGAGAACTTCTAGAACAGTCATGTATTTGAACGAAACCCAAAGTGCAGATTTTTGCTGATGACACTTAATTGTTTAGTGTGCTGTCTTCTGGGTACTAAAAAAAGACAGAAAAGTGTATATATATAATATATATATATGTATAAGTGCAGGAGGTAGCATAGTGGTTGGCGCTGCCACCTTACACTTGAAGGACTTGGGCTTGAATTCCACCTCTTACTGTAGTACCCTTACTTTGTACTGAATTGTTGTAGTAAAAACTATTCTGCTGTATAAATGGGTAATGGGAATAAAGTCATTTTGAAGAAAAACAGGAAAACATCAGCTGTATAAACAGAATATACATATATTATATATATCGGGCATATATATACATATATATATAAAATATCTATGTATATATATATATATATATATATATACACACACACATATATGTATGGTAGTGCAGCAGGTTTAGCCGGGTCCTGCTCTATGTTGGGTCTGGGGTTCGAGTCCCACTGGGGTGCCTTGCGATGGACTGGTGTCCCATCCTGGGTGTCTCCCCTCCCCCTCCAGCCTTGCACCCTGTGTTGTTGGGTTAGGCTCCGGTTCGCCTCGACCCCAGTGTGTATGTATATTCATAACACATAAAACTACAATTACAATGTAATAAGGCCATAATTACCATATGTTATACATTACATTTTTACTATGGAAATACATACAGTCTGATGGCCATACCCTGTTCAGACTGTGGTTCCAGCTGTCATCCTCCCCTCCTGATGAAAATCGCCGTGCACGTGGGCCTGCAGGGTGAATGCAGCGAAATGGAAAGGAGAACCGATAAGGCATCGTTACCTTGCTGCTTCGCTAACATGTAGCTGCCTGGAATATCACCAAATATAAGAGACTGGAAAAGAAATTCAAAGGGAGAGATGGGAAAATTATATCACTGCTCTTCTGAAAGTGGAAAAAAATTGATAAAGGACAACATTTTTGTCTTTTGCCTTCAGGATAAAACGAATATACAGCACAGCACTGGGTGGTGCAAAAGAATGTGGGTTCGATCACCACTCAGTCTGTGTGGCGTTTGCATGTTCTCCCCGTGTCTGCGTGGGTTTCCTTCGGGTGCTCTGGTTTCCTCCCACACTCCAAAGACATGGTGTTCAGGTTAACCCATAGTGTGTGAGTGACAGAGAGAGTGTGTGTGTTCCACTGATGTATGGATGAGTGACCCATCGTAAGTAGTGTATCTAGCAGTGTAAGTCACCATGGTGAATAAGGTGTGGGCTGATAACACTACACAGAGTTCATTGGAAGATGCTTTGGAGAAAAGTGGCTGCTAAATAAATAAATGTGAATATAATTTACTGGAGGGCTGTTCTGAGTATCACTAAACAAAAGTGAATTACAGCCTCATATTTGTGTTTCGTCAATAAAATCAGGGCAAATCCAACAGCAGAAATTGGTGGAAAATGACATCACAAATACTGTAAGCTGTAAATGAAGGGGATGGGAGTGACTGATTCTGCCTGAACATGGCGGCTCCTTATCAGCTGAAAACACTGCAATCCTTCGCAGCCGGGGTCGGTACACAGGACGACGTGCTCGCCGATCCCCCGGAAACACACACCGGTACAATTTAATCAAAGACGCTGATGGTGAGGATGGCTGGGGAATAACAATTAACGGCTGGGACTCAAACCCTACTTGTCTCCGAAGGACATGCCAGCGGAGATACATGAGAGCAACAGAGATAATCCCGAAGAAACGTAAGCGATTAAAAAGAGCGTAATGCATTCGGCGGTCAGTAATAAATCACAGTGAACCCTTTGACCTGCAGTTGGACAGGAAAAGAAAGAGCACCTTTAGGGGAGCTGGCATAGTGGTAGTATTCGGGCTCCCCATGCTGGTAGTGGTCAGAGTAGTAGGGCGCTGGGAACTGAGGTGACTGGAGGATGTCTTCACTTGCCTTGCCCTTGGTGGCTGAACGTTGGTGGTTACCTGCAGGGAACACAGAGCAGCGCTCAAGCACCACTTTAGAAAGCATGCATTGTAAACGGGACCAGACGATAGCATAGTGGCTACATTTACTTATTTCTGTTGCAGACACTTTTCTCCCAAACAACTTCCAGTGAACTCTATATAGTGTTATGAGCCCACACACCTTATTCACCGCAGTGACTTACACTGCTAGATACACTACTTACACTGGGTCACTCATCCATACATCAGTGGAACACACACACTCTCTCTGTCACTCACACACTATGGATGAACTTGAACAGGATGTCTTTGGAGTGTGGGAGGAAACCAGAGCACCCAGAGGAAACCCACCTAGAAACAGGGAGAACATGCAAACTCCACACTGACTGACTGGGGGTCAAACCTACGTGCTCTCACACCACCCAAACGGTGTGAGAGGGCAGCACTACTCGTTGTGCCACTGCGCTGTCCCATAGTGGCCGGGTGGTGCTTATTGGGCGGTGCTCGGTTACAGCTAGTGCTTTAAGACCCATAGGTTGCAAGTTTGAATCCCCTCTGTAACTGTAGTACCCTCAAGTTAGTACAATATAGTAGCCTTAAATACCCTTAGTATACTATAGTACCCTTAACTGCTCCTGTAAATTTACCCAGTTATACAAATGCGTGAATAATCATAAGTAGCTTAACACCGTAAGTCGTTTTGGAGAAAAGCATCAGCTAAATGAATGAATGTAAATGTACAAACAGAACTGATATGAATGGTGACTCCTGTAAAAGAGACTTTTAGTCAGTGTCACATTGAGAGGGAAAACATAAGAATTTACTCATTTAAGTGATTCATTTCTTCAAAGTTGACTGACAATGGTGGGTTTGCACACTGAGCTACTTGCAATTATTTACTCATTTCTCCAACTGGGTAGTTTCTTGCTGGAGTGTTTAAGGGTAAGAATCAGAATGAAAACGGACATCGGAACCTGGATACTTTAAGTTCAGGGGGCAGCAGGTAATGTAGTGGTCAGAGCTACCCCCTTTGGACTCAAAGGTTGCATGTTCAAATCCCAATCTCCTGCTGTTGTTCCCTTGATCAAGGTACTTGTTTGAAATGACTCCAGTAAAAGGAACTACCCAGCTGCACAAACAAGTAAGTAACTGTAGGTGGCTTAAAACAGCAAGTTACTTTGGAGAAAAGTGTTGGTTAAATAAATAAATGTAACCACTACTTGACCTGCTGCCCCAGGTACAAAAGATAAAGCAGAAGACTCTTTCCTACTGGACTACAGTACCTTATTGACTCTTTCTGAATGACCCCAAGAATTCTGCCTTATCTGTTATAACATAAATTACAAAAACCACAACAAAAAGAAATAAATGCTAAAAAAACAAATAGGGTATTCTTGAGGTGTCACACATTTTGTATATTCACATTATACATACAGTATTTATAGTCACATTATATACAGGTGGACCCCAACTTACGATGGGGTTATGTTCCACGAAACCCATCGTAAATCAAAAATATCGTTAAGTCAAAAATGCATTTAATACACCTAATACCCACCTCTGCGTGGCAGACCGGCAAATGCGGATCGCTGCTGCTGCCCAGCATTGTAAGAGAGTATTGTACCGCATATCGGTTGCCCGAGAAAAAAATCTAAATTCAAAATTCGAAGTACAGTTTCTACTGAATGTCTATCTCCAGCTCACCATTGTAAAGTCGGAAAAATCGGAAGTCGAACCATCATAAATCAGGGACCACCTGTATATATATACACATTATATACTGTATATACATGTACACACATACATGCATCTATATATAGTAATATATATATATACACATACATACACTGTCTGAAACCCCCTGTCCCAAGCGGGGTGGTGGTGAACCGGAGCCTAACCCGGCAGCACAGGGCATAAGGCTGAGGGAAAGGGGACACGCCCAGGAAGGGATACCAGTCCGTCGCAGGGCACCCCAACCGGGAGTCGAACCCCCGACCCACCGGAAAGCAAGACCTGGTCAAACCCGCCACGCCACCGAGCCCCCTCTATATATATATATTCACATTATATTCTTACATAGAAGGCAGTGCAATGGGAAGTCCACTGAAGGCCTGGACTCCTCTCAGACACATGAAAAGACACTATTTAGTACTCTGGGCGGCAGAGGCAGCACTGTGACAACAACAGTGCATTTCTCAGGTTAATTGAGTAATGTAGGGCGGAAGAGGGCTCAAGGCCACGAGTGACCGTCCTCTCGGCTCGCCGGACAATTTGCGCACGTGTCTTGCTTCTTTTACAGAATATAAAGCCTCACCGCCCCTATATACCTTCCAAAAGGGCACTTTTAGTCTTCATAGTTACTATAGTTTCAATGCAAGAGTTAAGAAACGGAGGGGAACGGGGTTTTTTTGCCTGCATTTAAAATAAGATGATAATGAATATCGTTCAATGGCCTTGTTTGCTGCAAAAGCAGAGCAAACGTCTGACTCAACGACAATCTATCACCCCTCCTCATTAATCATGATCGTGTCGTTTTGGAAAATCTCTCGGTCAAAAAGATTGCATTGCAGGACCAAAAAAAAAAACAAAAAAAAAAAGAGAGAAATCCTCACAGCACTTTGGAGAGCGGAGGACAGTCCAACTGCAGACACAGATAGAACAGATACTTACCAAGGGCATTGTGGACCGAGGAGAATACAGCAATGTGCAGAGGAAAAGAGAAAGAAACAAGAGAAATAAAAAGGAACAAGAGCATCAAAAGAAGAAGAAAAAAATCATTACAGGCTATCCATAGCAATGCACAGAACCAAAGCGCAAATTTGATTCTCATATGGAAGAAAAAGAAAAACAATACAAATATTCCATAGAAAAATACTGTGTACTAATGGACATTGTAAGACCATCAACCCTAATTTCGTTTCATTTTATTCATTTAGTTGATGCTCTTCTCCAAAGTGACTTACAATATTAAGCTACTTAGAATTATTTATCAATTTATACTGCTGGCTAATTTTTACTAGAGCAACTTTAGGGAGTGGGAGGGTGAGGTGGCGCAGTGGCGCAGTGGGTTGGACTGGGTCCTGCTCTCTACTGGGTCTAGGGTTCAAGCCCCACTTGGGGTGCCTTGCAACAGACTGGTGTCCTGTCCTGGGTGTGTCCCCTCCCCTGGGTGTGTCCCCTCCCCCTCTGGCCTTGCGCTCTGAGTTGCCGGGTTAGGCTCCGGTTCCCTGCAACCCCATATGGGACAAGCGGTTCAGACAGTGTGCGTGCGTGTGCGTGTGCGTGTGCGTGTGCGTGTGCAACTTTAGGGTAAGTACCATGCTCAAGGGTACTGGAGCTGGAGATGGGATTTGAACCTGTAATACTTGGCTCCTGAGGTAGCAGCTCAACTCGCTCTGCTTTAAGATGCGCCTAGTTTATCCAGCTAGTATAGACAGATGAGTTAATAAGCAGGTCATTATTTTACAGTGTAACATTATCACTCACAATGGAAAGTCAAAAAAGTACCCGCAGTATACTGTATTTTTTAAAAAGTTTACATATTTTTGTCGATACTTTTTGACTTATCCTCCTACAGTACATTTATTCCGTCGGCAGATGCTTTTCCCCCAAAGCAACGTACAACTCAGAATAACATTCCGTACCTCGACCGCATCAAAAGCCAGCAGTTTATCGTGAGTCAGATATGCGGCCATAAACCTGGATGCTTATGGACTTAGAATCTGTCAGTGATTCCATGTTCGGAGTTTAGCGAAACAAATAGATTTATAGCTTTTTACTATGAGGGTCAATGACAAAAATTTTACTATGCCAATTTTTTTTCCCATTTCCCGTTCATTTTTGTTAGATTCAGCATACCATTAGTGTTAGTTCATACTATATGTCACTTTTTAGAAAAATATTTCACATTCTTGATATTAGAACATTTTGGTGAATTTTGGCAATCGAGTTCCAAGCACCAAGTATTCCAGTACCTTGTAGGATCTGAACATTCTAGAATGTTTTGGTGGTTTTCTAGAGTGTTCTGGTGCCTTCTAGAACCTTCCAAATGGCTCAAGATTCAGCGGTTAAAACTGACACTCTAGAAGAACCAGTGGCATTTTTGTAATCGCGAAACCTTAATCATAATCTATACAAAAATTGACATAACTGAAAACGTAGAGAAATTTTGTTACATTGTGTTATTAATCATTTTTAGCTGAAACCTTTGTTTAAGGTGACTTTGCAATCCCAGATAAGCAACTTCACAAAGCGATTCTGAAAAACCTGTTTCTCTGTGACCCGTTACGGTTCGATCGATTAGTTTTAATGTTGCATAAAGCAGTGTGTCCCCCTTAGCGTTTCTCAGCGTGCGTTCAGGGTTTTCCCTATTTTGTAGGAAGATGACATGGCAAAAGGAAACTCTCGGATCACGTCACAGCGGATTGTGATGTCAGTGTAAGACTCACGAAGTGCCACTTTGCTGTTGATTTCCCACCTTGGTTTGTGTGTGTGTGTGTGTGTGTGTATACCTTTGGTGTATGATGCTTCATAGTGGATGAGATACAGATTGGCGCTCAGTCAGAGAATAAAGATTCTCCCCCATGAGTGCCCACTGCCACTGACAGTAATAATATGGATCAGACCTGCTATGGTACCTGATATTCGTTAATATCCTCCAGAAGTACACAAATACATATGACGAGTTACATAAAGACAAAACACTGACATGCTATCAAAAAAGTAAAGATGCACTCTCACAGTCTCCACCTTAACTGTTTATGTGATGAGAATGACCGAGAAAGCTATTTATACACCGGTGTGATTAAAATTTCCACACGGATATCAGATTATTAAATATTTCAGAAAGACTGCATCTTTACCAAGGGACAGTATCACACTGACGTAGTCACAAACTGGTCACCAGACAAAAAAAAAAAAAAAAAAAAAAAAAACTACATAGACTATACAGTAACATTGCAGAGAAAAATTTCCAAGTCTAAACCGTACTTTAAATACAAGCCTCGATTCCACAGAAAAGCAGAACATGCTGAAAACAGCACCGACCAACCAAAGTCGAATTTGACGAGAAACTCCTTCGTTTACACATTTATTCATTTAGCTGATGCTTTTCTCCAAAGTGACTTACAATGTTACGGTTACAATTATTAACCCCTTTATACAGGGGGGGTAATTTTTTACTGGAGTAATTTAGGGTAAGTACTTTGCTCAATGGTACTGCAGCTAGAGGTGGGGATCAAACCTCCCACTGCAATACACTTGAGGGGATTGAACCTGTAACCTTGGGTCCAAAGGCAGTAGCACTAAGCACAACGCTACCAGCTGTGCCCGTACGCTATGCATATGATGCATTATTGCTACAGGTAACCTCAGCCCTCGGATGACATTTAACTGCAAGATACATAAATCTTAAACGTCATATGAAAATGCGTTGAGCATATGGACGGCTGAGAGGCTGGTCATCGCAACGGAAATCATCCGGTGGGGCCGTGTGAGGATTCCAGGTTTCACAGCACTTCTGGGGCAACATAACACTGTGAAACAATCTACTCGAGGGGGGATTGGGGTGAAAACACAGAGCACACCAATGCACTTGAACACACGGCCTTTCCGAACATCTCCGAAAGAGAGAGGGCGACGACCCCGTCTTTTTCGGAGAGGAGCAGGACCGTGCCACACAACACTGTACCATGTCTCTTATAGATAGGAGGTTTCCTGTAGATGTTGGTCTCCCCAGTGTCTGAGGACAGAAAAAGAATGGAGGTGACACATTAAAACAGAGAGGAGGAGGAGGACGTGGGGAGGAAGGAAGAAAGGAAGGAAGGAAGGGGAGCTGAAATCTTGGTCAGGACAGGAGAGAGACAAAAGCTCAGGGGATAAAATTAATTCATTTTACTGCGCTACGACATATTTTAGGCACTGAAATAATTGCGTTAATAATTGACATGAACAAAATGAAGAGATACTTTGTCTTTGCTCCTCTTGAATTACACTTTCTACCTTAACGCTCTGAATGTGTAATTATCATACAGCATCACTAATCATATTAGCAACACAATACTTATTTCAGTTTCCTTTTCATATTTTACAGAGCTCTCCACAGGTATCACTGTTACTTAGCTTCACTCTGAATCATCTGGGTTCAGGAGGAATGGGAACTACAGGGTGAGGCTGAGGTCCACCTGCAGAAGATCTGGAGGTCTAATGACTGGGGGATGGAAAAGGAAAGGGCAAAAGAGGAGGAGGAGGAGGAGGAGGAGGAGGACTCAGCTTTCAAGTCCTCAGCACCTACTGTATCAAGGCGATAAGAGTGGAAGTGGCCAAGTGCCCTGAGGTTCTGGGAGGTCCCTGTTCGTTGGGATTAACCAGCCGCTCATGGACTGGGTATATCGAAGCCACCCGGGACGCGCGGCTGAGAGACCGGGTGCCCGGAGCCCGAGAGCGGACGTTCCCACGCGGGGCCTGCAGGTAGCCGACGCAGCAGAGGCCGATGCCGACGATCGCTTAGGGAAGAGCGGGGAGAACCGCACGCACCTCCACGGCGACTCCGCCGAACGATGCAGTCCAAAGCCCGCGGCGCGTAAATCGAGTCAAACCTCGTGCCCTCCTGCCATATTTACGTGAGCAGCTCCAGCTTCCCTAAACCCACGGCGTGCGTCTCCATGAAGGAAGCCTGTTTTGTATTCTCGGCGGCTCCCCGCTCCTAACTCACCGCCCCGCCAGCCGTGCACGTTAGCCGTAAGCGACCGCGGGTCCGTGCACGGCATCCTATTAGTGCGGCCGGGGCGATAAAGCGCACGTCAGCGGTGGAACAAACGACCTTGTAACGCGCGCCGTTTTTTCGCTTCGGTGATGAATACGGGGCCCTCGCGCCGAGACAGAGGGAAAAACGGGCAGTTTGCCGTTGAGAAGCGGTGGTAGGTTATATGATGGATCACATCTGAGAGGGCGAGGGGCTTGAGATGGTACTGGAAGGTAATGAGGAGAACATGTTTGACGGAAACAAGAGCGGGGAGGTGGACAGGTGGATTTCATGTCGAAATGAGCTGTTGTGTCATGTTGTCCCGAGGCACAGGCTTTAGGGATTGTTCCTTGTGGAGGAGCAGGAGGAGGAGCCATGTGAACATCATGAGATGTAAGGATCCAGGAGTGCCTGAGTAATAGGTTGCCTACCTGGCACGTGGAAGTGCTTGGGCGCCTGGTACGTGGTGGGGGTGCCGGCTCTGGCGTTGACAGCGCTATAGTAAGGGGAGCTCCTGCCGCTCTCGTTGCCTGTGGCCACCAACCAATGGTCAATGACAGCAAAAAAAAAAAAAAAAAACATTGTAAGAGAATTATTCTTCAACCACCAACATCTAGAGAGAAAAAAAGAAAAACTTCTGCAGGCAACGATCAAGCAAATGAAGCACAAGGAGCATTAAACACACACCACCAACGCATGCGGAAGAATCAACAAAACGTAAAACGTACATTTTCCCACCAGAAAAAACCAACACTGAAAGTTACAGTATCAATTAATATATGGTTATAGAACGGTTTTCAAAACGGGTGAAATAAGCTCTTGGAAGAACTGCAAAACACAGCAGTATAACGTTAAAAAGCTCAACTCCATAAGTTCGGTGTAGTGAACAGCGGGGCAGCGGCAAACAGCCGACTAACGGGATGAGAATGTTTTCATGCGTCGATGAACGCGGAGGTGAGGGTGGAGAAGTAATGAAGGTAGAGCAACTGCTGCCACTATCCCAGTGGTGGGGTGGACGCATTTACATTTACATTTATATTTATTCATTTAGCAGATGCTTTTCTCCAAAGCGACATCCATCTCATAGAAAATAAAACGTGTTCATTACATGAGCAGGAAGAGACACTCGGATGCAGACGTGTGATTCCTGAGTGCAATTAGTTTGTTTCTTTCCACCATATGAACCAATGTTCATCATACGAGTAGCTGCATAAAACTCAAAATATCGATGATTCCTGATCACCTTCCTAGCAATTTTTTTTTGAGATATTTGAACATTTACATTACATTACAGGAGTAGCTGCGTAAAGGTTTATCCGGCATCGTCTTAAAGTTACAGCGCATGAACATTTACACCTTACGTGAACTTAAGAGAACATGGGCGAAGTGGGTCTGATCAGCAGCGGGGGGGTTCTGGTTGTACAGGGCAACCGGCCGACCAGAATGTGCTCACAACGGTTAGTCTGTTTCTACAATTGATGCACGAACCCAAGTCGCCACCATCAGTGTCAGCAGCAAATTGCGGAACAGCCTGGAGATTGAATATGGCCTTGGAATGATATTTCCCCCGAGTCTACACGGGGTGTTTAATTCCTCAAAGTGCTATTTCCTGTCATGGACCACTAGGAATAGCTGTAAATAAAGATTTAAAACCCTCCTGTATGTCCTCTGTCACTTAAACAGAGATAATCTACAACAGTTCTGGGTGTTTTGGTTCCAGGTGGGTAGGTCACCACAACATTAAGTTTACCCTCTGGACTGAAGCCATTTAACTTCCTTTCTGAGTATCCGACACTCAGGTAGAGCTGGGAAGTCTGCTGGACTTGGTCTTATAGAAGCAACAGTCGTGATTGACAAGGCTGCCAAGGAAAATGTCTCGTAACATTTATTTATCAGACTCTTTTCTTCAAAGCGACTTCCAATGAACTCTATGTAGTGTTACCAGCCCACACACCTTATACACCGTGGTGACTTACACTGCTAGATACACTACTTACAGTGGGTCACTCATCCATACATCAGTGGAACACACACACTGTGGGGAAACCTGAAGAGCATGTCTTTGGACTGTGGGAGGAAACCAGAGCACCTGAAGGAAACCCACGCAGACACGGGGAGAACATGCAAACGCCACACAGACTGAGCAGGGATCGAACCCACATCCTCTCATACCACACAGGTGCTGTGAGACAGTGGCGCCGCTCACTGTGCCACCATGCCACCCCCTAGTGCACAGACCTTGTCTTTGACAATCGGCTGCGATGGATATGATTATGGATGCTGGGCGGGACGGTGACAAAGCGAGAACAGTTTGAAAGTGGGAAAATGTTGCGGGCGGGGTGGAGGGGAATTTCTGGGTCTCACCTGAGCGGTAGTAATGCAGGGGGGAGCGGGGTAAGGAGGGGGACATGCCCTGCCGGCTGTACGTGGGTGAGTCGATGTACCCGGGACTGGAAGAGCGGCGGCGTCTCAACTCCACACTGCTGTATATGTCCTGCCATTGGATACACAAACCACACCCAGGAAACGGTCGCATCCCCCACCGCCTCTCTCATCCGACCGGTGGTCAGCAGCTACACAGGAATGACCATGTAGAAGCAACAGGACATTCTACTCCCTTTGTTCAAGGAGCTGCCAAGGCAGCAAGCGATCAGTGCGATTTGGACCATCCCAGGATCTCAAGTGTTAGTTCTAACCACAAAGTCAATTCCTCTCTGTAAACCGAGTGCAGCGGATGATATTTTCCTGCACATGAGTGACAGTTTCGTCATTGTCGGCAGCAGGATTTCTGGCCAAGGCACAGGTGTTGTGAGCGTAGTCGCAAACTTTCATTTCTAGCCTCATCACTGGTTGGAGATGATCGAATAAGCGATTTCAGAATTTCTATGCCCCCTAAGGACTGACTGAATTCGTTCATTTAGCCGACGCTTTCCTCCAAAGCGACTTGCAGCATTAAGCTACTTACAATTATTTACTCATTTATACAGCTGGGTAACTTACCCAAGGGAGTGGGATTCAAACTTGCAACCTTTATGTCCAAAGTCAGCAGCTCTAACCACTCCACTGAAAGCTGTCTTCCTGACTACTATTCCATATTGTTGCAAAACTATTTTATTGCACGGTGCTGTTGAATAAAATAATTACACAGTTAAGGTTGGTAACTTTAACAAATTTTAAAATCGGGTTGGCTCCACTTTTGAAGCCAAATGAATTGATGAGGTGGTTGGCGAACGGGTCGGCGTGTTGGCGACATTGAGGTTTTGCGGCGCTGGGTGTTCTCTGTGACTTCATGGTGATGTTGGTTGGACCGGGTCCTTGAGCACAGCTGTTGTAATATATGCATGGGGTGCAACACCTTGTCCTGTGTATCTCGAATGTAAGCGTAAAGTAATTCCTTCTCGGTCACACAGCTCCCAGCAGTTATTTGTCTCCATCTCATGGTTTACCACGCAGCCCTGCGGTGAGGTGCAATTACCTGAGAATATGGAGAAAGGGTCCCGAAGGACTGCAAAAACAGAAGGACAGAGATGGTCAGAATCTGATGGAACATGACTACAGAGGAAATCATTTTTCATCATCACTCACAACCTGCCTTTGTAAAGTTCAGAGCTGGCGCCTGTGCTGCCTAGTAGGGGACGCAGTATAGATGCTCCTTGACTAACGATGGGGTTACGTTCCGATAAACCTATCGCAAGTGGGAAAATCGTAAGTGGAAAAAGAAAACGGTAGCGCACCTACCGAACATCACCGCCTGGCCTAGCCTACCTTAAAAGTGATCAGAACACTTACCGTAGCCTACAGCTGGGCAAATTGAAGCTGGAGAGACACCTGGGCGTTTAGTAGACATGATGGGATGCAAAAACACAAAATAAAAAACCGCTTTCAGCACAGTATGGGTTGTTTACAGTCATCGGCGTGATGGCTATGGAGCCTGCGAGCGTGGTTCGGTGGATGCTGCGGCTCTCTGCCATCGCCCAGCATCGGGAGAGAGTATCGCACCGCACATCGCGAGCGCGGGAACAGATCGACATTCAAAAGTCGAAATACGGATTCTACCGAAGGCGTAGCGCTATCGTACCGTCGTAACTTTGAAAAAACCTAAGTCGAACCATCGAAAGTAGAGGAGCATCTTTACTCAGAAAGCAGAGCACATCTAAGTATGAACCGAATCGGAGAGGAATACTCTAGTAAAATGACGCTAAACTCTACATGAGCACAAATTATGCCCCTTCTGTTACTACTATAGTAACCGTATAGTATACTGTACAAATCGCCCAGGTGTGCGTTGAGCTCAAAGAAAACACTCTGCGACCTCATGAACCTGAGCAATACGAGTTTATTAGAGGAACTCAGATACCACTCTATTATCTGAAATAAACCTTGGGAAGCAAGTTAGAACTGATAAGTTTTACCTACTGGTTTTATATTTTGAGATTAATAGCAGAAACATTATTGAATATTTTGTCAACATTCAGCTCGACAATGGGTACGCATGACGATGTTCAGGCTCAGGTGAAGGACAGCCATCAGATCACATAGCACAGGGAGGACAGGACGAAGGTGGGACGCAGAGGAGCCAGTGGGGGGACATACAAGGAGGGACAGGGACACGTCACATGCGTACAGAGGAGGACAGGCGTGCCGGTGCCTCAGTACCTCCCCGTAGCTGAAGCGCTCGAGCCCGTCATCGGAAGCATATCTCTGACCGAAGCCATGGGAACTGAGGCTGGCCCGGTGCGCGTCATAAACATTTCTACTCTTTGCCAGAGAAGAGTAATCTTTGTATTTAAAGATCTCATTTTCCAGTTTGGCCTACAGAAAGGACACAAGGAGGAAAAAGAAAAACAAAGAAGAGCAGGTTTGGAAACGCATGGAGTCAGAGGCCTCGGATCAGCTGCTTTCGGCCTCCGCGTGCTCGAGCGCTCCCGAAGCAGCCGGATCCGTCAGAACCGATACGAGACATGGAAGGGATCCGTGGGAGAAGCGCTCCGCCGCAAAGGAGATGAAGCCTAAACGCACGGAAAAGTGCATTAAAGGTGCATTGCCGCTTCGCTTCCCTGCGCTAGTTGTACCAAGACTGAATGCGATGCGGGGTCATCTCACCTCAACGCAACACGGAATCGTGGGCAACCCATCGAAGCGCATTCCACATTCGCACAATCCACGAATAAGGCACAGCTTTACGAATGCTCCGTGCACGTTGCGTTCATTCGTTTTTTGATTCGAAATTGAAAAAGAAAACGCGGATTCCGATGCCTGCGTTAGTTTTTGAAAAAAAAAAAAAAAAATTAAAAACAAATTATGAATTAAAAATGTTTAAAACAAATTTTTTGCTCAAAATGTAAAATATTTAAAATATGCCTCATTTATAGTTTCTCGCTGTCTTATTTTTTTATTTTGAGTTATTTCGTTTTGTGGTATTCTTGAACAACCCGGATGTAAACCGCGCAAAATCCATCAGTGGCTTCATCGAACACGCTGGCTTCACTTCGACTTATTGATCGTAAGTTAATATGGATCACTAGGTGCTTTTCAAAAGCAGCAAGAGACTGACAGTAAAGGAGGATGACATGGTTTTTCGTTGTGAGCAAAAACCGATTTTTAAACATAGTTAATTCACAATTCGTTTTTCAATTTCGAAACGAAAAACGGATGAACGCAACACGGACCCGTAACGTACACCGTATCTATCTGCACTCTTCCTCCATTCAGATTAGTGACGTTTCCATTCACTTTCACCAAAAATCTGGTTAAGGCACTCAATTCCTACCAGAATGTTATGAGTCTAAACCCCATGAGAGGAGCTGATGTTCTACCATGTAGCAAAGCAGTTAAAATGCACTGATGTTGTATTGCTTAGTTTACTGGAAGTCGTCCTGGTGTGCATTGAGCACTGGTGTGCAGGATATCCACTTTTAGAAAGACATAATTTACCCCCCCCCACCCTCATAATTTACCCCCCTCCCCACCTTCTTCAAAACAGATGAGCGCCCTGTGATTTGTGCTATTTCGGTTAAGCCACTAAATAATGTAGAACAGACGCAAAACTGCTTTCTCCAAGCGAGCGACTCTTAATTCGCGCCCCCTGCATAGCTCTGTTTCTCAACATGTGATATGCTGTACGTCTGAGGAGACCGGCTTTGGCCGGGCGGGAGGGAAGCGGGTCCCTGTGCTTGTCTTGTGGGTGATGGAGAGAGGAAAATAAAATAGAAAAACCCATCCTGTCTATTGCACTCACAGGCCGGCAGCCTCAACGGAGCCACTTTACTCACACAAATGACTCGGCTGGGGGAGCCAATGCTGGAGCCGGGCGGGGATATGGAGGCCTCCGAGGCGCGCCTGTGCTGCAGGGAAACAGGGGCAGGAACACAGCGGTGGAGGCGGTCGACGGAGCAGGGTGGACGTACAAGCTAACACCGTCCTCCCCTTTCCCGAATCACAGTCGCTAAATTCTTAGGGTTACAATTTTAAAAAGAGAAACTACTTTAAGGATGTTATCAGGAGGGTGTTACGGGCCCAGAACTCACCTTGAGCTTCTTCTCGGCTCGTGCTGCTTGTTTGCACAGTGGATGCCACACCTCTGAACCTAAAATAGAGCAGCATGACCTGGCATTTACATGTATTCATTTATCAGACGCTTTTCTCCAAAGCGACGTAAATCTCATAGAAAATAGAATGTGTTCATTACATTGGGAGAAAGATGCAGACTTAGATGCAGACGCTTGATTCTTAAGTGCAGTTAGTTTGTTTCCACCATATGAACCGATGTTCATCACACGAGTAGCTGCATAAAACTGTATCTGAATATCGACGATTCCTGATCACCTTCCTAATACAGATGCTCTTCGACTTACGATTTTTCGACTTTACGATGGTGAGCTGGTGATAGACATCCAGTAGAAACCATACTTCGAATTTTGATTTTTTTTCCCGAACAAGCGATATGCGGTGTGATACTCTCTCGTGATGCTGGGCAGCGCACCAAGACCGTAATGGCCATCGCATGTATGCTAGGCTATGGTGTTCAGAAGGTTAGGTGTGTTAAATGCATTTTCAATTTACGATATTTTCAAATTACGATGGATTTCGTGGAACGTAACCCCATCATAAGTTGGGGACCACCTGTACGTATATCACGCTTAGTGGTCCCGTGCACGAAAGGTAAAGACGGAGGTTTTTAGTTCTGGCTCCTTTGTGCTGGAACGACCTCCCTCTGCCACTCAGAACTGCTGAATCTCTGTCCACATTTAAAAGGGGTCTGAAAACTCACCTCTTCCAGGTTCACTTAGCCCATCATCTCTTAAATCATGTAAGGTATAAATGTTCATTGTGTGCCATGTTCGTTCCACCACAATGGAACCAGAACCGAGAACCTTATCGAACTTGCTTTTGGACCTTTGTGCGTGGTTAGGGCATGTAGGTTATACCGTGGTTCCTCCTCACAGAGCCACACTGAGCCGCTCATAACCACATACATGTACATTCATCTGTGTAAAAATAATTCCCAGACTTACTTGCAGGGCATGGATGCTGAGCCTTGAAGTATTGCTTAAGCAGTACGGGTCTTGTGCTTCTACGAAGTTTATGCAGGGATTAGTTCAGCAGAGTAATAAACTAGATCATATTCTCCTTCAGGCACATAGGGGTTTAAACACTCAGCAGTTAACCGTCCATCAGCAGGTCAACAAAAGAAAGCATGACTGACCAAAATGAACTCCCGACCCGATGGTTTATGTGCTGCTCACGGTTCCACAAGTAAAATAATTTTATTTTCATGGGGACGCTTACCCGATTCCTTGATTCCGAGCTGAGCCGTCATTTATTGAAAATACAGCACACATGGCATCACCGATGGTGCTGAACAAGAGTGAAATCATGTGTAATGTATTAAAGTGAAATGAAGCAAAGTGCAATGAATAAAAGTTTAATGTACTGTACAGAATGGCAGCTTGGTAACATAGACCGTAAAATATTAAACATAGCTGTGCGGCAGGGGCCTCAAATCCAATTTCTGGTGAGTCGTGTCTCTGCTGGTTAATGTTGCCTGTTCCTGTAGCTAGAAGATATTATCCAGACTGATTATATATACTTATATGAACGGTTTTTTTTAGGTGTTTCAAAAAAACATTAAAAAGATACAAAAATATTTAAAAAACACAAATAAGAAGTTAAATAAGAAAATAAGTAATTGGTAGAAAAAAAAGACGATTATGCGGTGCGAGCAAAATCTTGCATACCTGAGCCACCGGGAATCACTGTGACCCTGATTTAATAACTATTATTTATTTATAACAGAATAACATTTCAGACATGTGACAGAAGTTGGACCCCAATCAAAGGGAGTACTAATAAGGCCCATGTGTAAAAAAAAAAAACAATGCAATCATACTTCAGCAACCACAGCTAAATGATCTGTTTTTGGATGCTCTGAGGCAAAGACAGGAGTCTACCAGTCTACGAGCACCGCACTTCAAAACCTCCATGGACTCCATACATGGGCTCTGCGAGAAGATCCTGTAAAGAAGGGTCGGAGCCTGGAGTTATGGCCACCGGCTGCCGGGGCAGACTCATCACAGGGTGAGGGACTGGTGACTAAAACCATGAGTCCTGCTCTGTCTTACATGGACATGGTCACAAGCCCCAAGCATGGGCCAGCTGGTAGTGTAGTGATTACAGCTATGGCCTCGGGACCTGAAAGTTGCAGGTTTGATCTCTATCTCCAGCTATAGCACCTTTGAGCAACATACTTACCCTAACCTGCTCCAGTAAAATTACCCTCCTGTATAAATAACTATATGTGGATTAACACTGAAAGTCAATTTGGAGAAGAGTCAACTAACTGAATCAATTTGAGTGAAGAACCAAATACTTGTGTCCTGAGGAGATACTAATGCAGCATGAATATTGCTAATACTTTGATAAATTCCCATATTGCTCTTAAAATGTCTGTTTTTGTTGTATCTATACTCATACATGAGATCCAGCAAAAAAAGTCTCAAAGTCCTATATTAATAACTCTGGCATCTATTCAATTCAATTACACAACTTTGATCTGGCCATCCTTTCATTTTTATGGGCCTTATTTACAGCGATTATTAATCGCATAAATCTTGTGAGACTGTACCGACAGGAGCAATCTGTGTAGGCTCCCTAAATCAGCACGGCTCAAGGAAGGATTCATGCGCCACATCGCCCAATAAATCACCTCGGAGCTGAAATTCCCGATCAACTTCATAATGGCAGCAAACGTGGGCTTCTGGATCCATTAAAAAATCGAGACGGCTTTCCCGTAGTAACCCCATCTTACTGTGGACCGAGATACTGGGCTTGAACGGGCTGTAAGCCATCAGCGTGCACTATGTGACCTTACAGCATCAAAAACTTCTGGAAATGAAAGTAAAGGACCGGCTTCGCTTTCTCCAGCTGCAGCGTCGGAAATTAATCCAAGAAATTATACATAATAGATCCTTTCATGGGCTGTTTCTAAAATTTCTAAAAAGGCACAACCGTGAACGTGATGGACAAACACTAAAAATATGCAGTCACAGATACAGATGCTCCTCGACTTACGATGGTTCGACTTCCGATTTTTCGACTTTACGATGGTGAGCTGGCGATACACACTCAGTTGAAACTATACTTCGAATTTTGAATTTAGATTTTTTCCCGGGCAAGCGATATGTGGAGCGATACTCCCTCACAATGCTGTCACGCAGTCACTAAACAGACACCCCCCCGTATCTACGTTGTGTTTGGTACATCCATAATGTCACAGAAACGCCCATCAGTGCCTTCAGCTACTGGTGGGAAGAAGAAGAGGAAGGTAATTATTCTTGAGGAGAAACTCAAGATCTTTGATCAGCATGAAGGTGGCAAACCCCTAATGACCATCGCATGTATGCAAGGCTATGATGTTCGGTAGGTTAGGTGTGTTAAATGCATTTTCCACTTACGATATGTTTGACTTATGATGGGTTTCGCGAAATGTAACCCCTTCGTAAGTCGGGGGCCACCTGTTTTTAAGAACCTTAAATCAGAGTCCATGAGATCAAACGATACCACCATTAATAAACATCGCTTTACACCCTATTGCTGCTTATCAAGTCATTCACTTTACATTAATCTTTTTTTTTTTTTTTACTTAGTCACTCCATACGATCTGATGACATCATAGGCCTAACTTATAAATTTTGCCTGGCACAACGTCTAGACTCCGGGTTGCTCTTATTTCACATGCTGTTCACATACGACAGAAGTGGCCTCATCTGACTCCTTAATGGTTTCACTCTAGGAGACGTCCGTACTGCTACCGCGGTACTAATGACAACGCCTTCTGCCTTTAATGACTTGCCCTGGGAGAAAACCATACCAGCTGTACTTTGGCGGCTCGTGACTACGAGAGCCCATCAGCGGTCATTTTAGAAACACTCTTTGGAGTCGCACGCAATGCCACCTCGATCAATAGCGGCCTTAAACTAATGATCTAACAGTACTGCCTCAAAGTCAAGGAAGTAAAATGCTGACAAATTGAGTATTTCATTGTCTCTGGAGGGGAAACACCGCGTCGGTTTTCATCTTCGCATCAATAAAAATATGTGAGTGAAGATGGATTTTAACTGAGTTTTTGGCAATATAAAGCCTTGGAGATAAAGTTAGACTTTTTTCCCCCCATTTTACTATGTCTGAATTATATTACCATTTCAGCATGTCGTTTCCTACCACCGTTTAGGATGACCCACAGGGAGCACAAAGACTACAGAGCTACCTGGGTGTTTGGCTGCATTTCAGACTGGACCCACAAGCTGGAAAAATGTGGTTTTTTTTTCCCCATTGTCCATCGAGATTAAACCGAAAGTGACCTCTGTATCGGTGCTCCTCACCTGTCAGGTACATCTCCTCGCCTTCCGTGAACATCATGCGACATCGGGCACACCGGGCACAGGTAGGGTGGTAGTGCTTTCCTCCAGCCTAGCAACGAGGGAGAGAAAGTGGAAAATGGGACGACGGACAAGGGCGGCAAAGACTGGGACAGGAATGGCAACCGAAGGAGGAAGAACATGGTACGGTAGCTACAGAGTTTCCCCAGAATGTTATACAGTCGACCCTTGAACAACCTGGGGGTTAGGGGGGCCGACCTCCCGCGCAGTCGAAAATCCACGTATAACTTTTGACTCCCCAAAAACTTAACTACTAACAGCCTACTGTTGAGCGGAAGCCTCACCGATAAAATAAACAGTCGATTAACACATTTTTTTGTATGTTATATGTATTATATACTGTATTCTTACAATAAAGTAAGCTAGAGAAAAGAAAATGTTACTAAGAAAATCAGAAGGAAGAGGAAATACATTGACAGTACAGTACTATATTTATCGAAATTTATATGTAATCGATACGATTGCTTCACAAAATCTTTCCTTTTTACTTTTGCTTAAGAAATGTGTGTAATTCATGGTAGTAAACGATAAAACAGACCAATTATCACAGTAGTACAGTATGTACTACAGTAAATTTTATGAAGTTATGATTTAATACTGCATCTTTACATTTGTTTACATTTCCCTTGACTGCGAATGACGCCATGTACGGTGTGTAAATGTGTATGTGTGCATAAGTTTCGATAAATTTGAACTTTTTATAATAGATTTGTGTATTTTCTGGTAGTAAATGATAAAATAGACTACTATGTACATATATTTTATGCATTCATGACATGCCTAACTTTTTCTTAATTTTCTCGATATTTCCAGGCTACGCGGTTCGTCGGTGAGTTTTTCCGAATTGCCGCAAATCTCCCAAAAATTTTTGAACGTATTTATTGAAAAGAAAAATCCGCGTAAAAGCGGACCCACGCAATTCAAACTCATGTTGTTCAAGGGTCAACTGTGGTTTGAATTCGAAGGGAAGGTTTAGCTTTAAACCCTCAAAGGAAACAGCTTGAAAACCCAATTCCATAATGCATAGACTCCTACTGCATGAGTCTCTCTGAAGGAGTGTCTGCTAAGCAAAGTAAATTGAATTGAGCAAGAAAGCAGGATGTAAGAGTGCAGTGAGAAGAAGAGAGGATGTAAGGGTGTAAAGAGAGGTAAAGTGGGGCATTTCATTTTTCAATTCGCTGTGCAACGGGGGAATAAAACCCTTGAAGCACTCGAGAGCTGCGCAAATTGTAAAGATGCTGGGCAAAGGCAGCGAGAAGTGATTCCCACCACGAATCCGATTCCACGCCAAACCGTCCGATGTACCCATCCCTCCTACAGCTGGCCTTTTATTGCCTTCTGTTTTCTAATACCTTCTATTATGATTACCATCGCGGTGCCACCGGGTCAATCTGGTGTGTTGCACACGCTTATGAAGAACATGCTTTCATTTCAGAGAACGAGAGAGCGTCCCGAGCTCCTCTTCGGGGACACGTCGTGACCGAATAAAATAGCAGCGATGCAATTTCTGGTCCGAATCCGCTCTCTGCAGTCGAGATTGAACCTGTTCCTTTTTTTCTTTTTACCTCTGAAATCTCTACATCTCTTCATCCTTGAAAATTTTCTCATTCTCAGCCGCTTTTTTATGTTATATCAGGGACGTACATCTTGTATTCCTTTTTTTTCCCAAACCCTTAAAACGTACGCTTTTCAACGTCGTTGCGCTTTGTTCCGAGTTTTTGATGTTACCTTTTTTTTCCTCCCGGCTGAAATGTCAGTTTCATGGTTTTCCAGATGCTGTTCTGCCTCTTGCTACAGTGAGGAATGCGCGCGCACACACACACACACACACACACACACAGTGTCAGCGCACTCAGCAAAAAAAAAAAAAAAAACCCGCTCAGAGTCCAAGGTCGGCCTTGAGCCCTCCAGCCGACACCACCTACAGACACAATCAGTGCTCAATCAGTGCTTTAGAAGCTTTTGTAAAACCCAATGTCTCAAACCATATCGCCCCAAAAAAATCCCACAGGTACTCAAACTTGGAAAAAAGCCCAGCGATACCACAAGGCACAGGAAGTACTTTTTCTACACAGGTGTTGTGGACAGGATGAAAACCGTTAATTCCTAATTTCTAAGCTCCACTTAGAGTTAGGCATTATAATTGTGATCTCATGTTGTTTCATATTCTTGTTCCTCAATAAAGTGCATTTTGGGACAGCTGCGGACCCCACCTTTTCGGGAAGGGGCAGATAATGGTAGTTTCAAAGGTTACCCCTTCTCGCCACACAAATAATTATTTTACTCACGCGCACACAAATGGGTGTTTTCAGCGATAAACTCTCAGTCTCGCGAACAGAGTATATGTAGGCCAGTTCAGCTCTGATCCCTGAAGCCTAATTAATGTATTGTCTCCATGGGTGTTCACTTGAAGACAGAACAAGTACAGAGTGGCACTAGAGTGCTGACAGAGGGCTATAGTTAATAGGTGCTTTTGCTCTGAGCAGGAGCCAATTTAACCCATAGCCCAGGAGAATCTCCATGGCAACTGCAGGACGATAAGAAGCAGGGGGTTCTTCAGAGGAAAAACAAAACAAAATAAAACAAAGTAAAATAATAACACATTTTGAGCGGCGGGAGGCCGTCGCTGATGTAACATCCGGAAATCGAAGCCCAGGTATCTTTACGGAGCGGCTCGAAGGTTGGGTTTATCGTAGCTCCGATTGTCTTGATTAGGCAGGTGTCGGAGTATTAGGCAGAATAAACTCGGGGACGACTGGAACGATCTCCAGGTGGGACAGGGAGCGCCGAATGCGGATCACCTCCAGTACTCTCCCGCTGATGTATCTGTTGCAGGTGTTGCACTTAATCCCAAACTGAGCGTGGTAATCGCTTTCGCAGTATGGAACACCATCCCTGAACAAGGCCAAGAAAAAAAAACACAACAACAAACAAATAAGCAAAAAACAGGAATCGCTCCACTGATGGGTGCAGGATGTTTATTCTTGGTCGGTCCTGTGTTCGCGGCCACTTAATTAAAAAAAAATCACTGCATGGCTTTCATGATACTTCTTTGTTCCCAGATCACAATTACAGTATACCATAGTATACAGTAAATAATAAAGCATATTAAGTATTGCTTTGCCCTAAATTGGCCGACTTTAACTCTTCTAAAGAGTTACTAAGGTAGCAGGTAATATACTTAAGGTCCAAGACTTAAGCCCTGCTTCAGTACTGCTGGCTACCCGTGAGCAAGAGACGATTTCTCCTGGTAAAACATCCACTGGATAAAGTGAATTGGCTAAAAAAATCGAGATTATCCAACTGTGCCGATGGCTTTGTCAAAGGGTACCGTGGTAACAGCTGGGGAATGTCGATACAGCAGGAGCGGGCACGCGGTGATTTAGCAACCCTACGTACTTGCTGATGTACTCCCCGGTCAGCACAGTGCCGCAGGTCTGACACTTGAAGCAGCTGACGTGCCACTGCTTCTCCAGGGCCAGCAGCGACTGCCCCTGCTTGATCTCCTCCTGGCAGCCAGCGCAGTCTGGGGTTGGGAGAGAGGAGAGACTACTGGGCTGAGCCATAATGCGTAACCCCCACGGGGACCGAGCGGAGTCATCTGCTAGATGTGGGGCGGCGGAGGATGCACGGCTCTGGGCAAAGGGGGTCTTTGCATGCGCTAGGACATTCAGACAACCAGCAATCCAAGTCCAGCGCTGGGGTGTCACCTCAACTGTCAATCAATTCCTTCGGTACATAAGGAATTGATTTTAGAGCCCTAGCCCTGTGGTACGTTTACCCCTTACTGAAGAGTTATATCTGGGAAAGATCTGGAGCATCGTGACCTTGACTTGATAGTGATTTCAGGTCAAGACCTGCATTCGTTGGCAGGTTCCTGTAAAATAGAGGCTCTGGCCAGCCATGCTAAATGTTGAAAGTGGAATTACATTTCCACCACATAAACATTTCTATTACATTTACATTTCCATGACATTTACATTTATTCATTTAGCTGATGCTTTTCTCTAAAGCGACTTACAATGTTAAGCTACAGTTATTTACCCATTTATACAGACAAATAAATAAATAAATATATATAAGGCACAAAATTACTGTATTTCCCTCAACTAGCCTCTAAAAGTAATTTAATTTTATATGGATCAGACATGCACAATGATTACTTTTCATACACCTGGAAAAAATGTTCTAATGAAGATCCTCACCGCTAAGTCGCAACTGAAGTTTGTATGTCAGCTATGCTCCTAAAACGGACTAATGACTTGTTTCCTTGTGAAAAACAAAGTACAAACCATTCCCTGCAAATGAGCGCTGTGAGCTGAGAGCACATTTTAATGAACATCCCATGAAAAACCCGAACCTGGAAGCACAAATGAAACCGCAGAGGAAAAAGCGTCGGCCGACTGTCCGGTTTTAGCCCGTCTTTTGCCTAAAACTCACACGCGCAAACACACACATCCCCAATCTGGCAGCGTCATTCTCAATTATTACCCGACACGTCCAGAACAATAACATTCATCAAGCAGGAGATTTAATCATAAGGGGCACTATTTTTCTTTCCACTATTTTTCAGTTAATATGATGTCACCCATATTTTCCTCATCTCATCAAAACATCTTATTCTTCAGTCTTTCTGAATCACAGCGGCAATTATGCCTCTTCTTAATTAGGCCTCCGTGGAAAATTACACCTGCCTCTCACAAAGCTAATTTGGTAGTTACACTTAATGAATGGCAGAATCCCTGGAAATTGAATCTTTCGCTCCTAATTCTGATAAAAGTGAAATATTGACATCCTGGCAGACTCCAGAATGTTCCACTGTATGTTGCGCGTGCTTGAGATCACTCTTTAAGCAAAAGGGTGTCAAGACAGGGCAGCTGGTACCATAGTGGTTAGAGCTGCTGCCTTTGGGTCTAGAAGTTAAAGGTTTGAATCCTACTTCCAGCTCTAGCAAGAGTGAGCATAGTACTTACTTTAAGTCGGTATAGTAAAATTTAGTAACGTTTTATGCAGCTACTCGTGTGATGAACGTTGGTTCATATGGTGGAAAGAAACAAATTAACTGCACTTAAGAATCACACGTCTGCATCTGAGTGTCTCTTCCTGCTCATGTAAAGAACACATTGTATTTTCGATGAGATGTAAGTTACGTAGGAGAAAAGTGCCTGATAAATGAATACAAGAAAATGCAAATGTAAAATAATGCAGCTGTATAAATGGGTAAATACAGTTGACCCTTCAACAACATGGGTTTGAACTGCGCGGGTGCAGTTATATGAGGAATTTTTTCAATAAATATATTGGAAAATTTTTTGGACATTTGTGACAATTCCAAAAAACTCGCAGGCGAACCGAATAGCCTAAAAATATCGAAAAAATTAAGAAAAAGTTAGGTATGTCATGAATGCAGAAAATATATGTACGTACTAGTCTATTTTATCATTAACTACCATAAAATATACACGGAATACATATAACATCTACAATGTTTTGTATTATATAAGACAGTATTGATGTAGTTACAGACAGATAGATGATTCATCTTGTAAACAGATGATGTAAAATTACAGTATCGATAAATACAGTACAGTACTGTAAATGTATTGTCTCTTCCTTATGATTTTCTTAGTAACATTTTCTTTTCTCTAGCTTACTTTATTGTAAGAATACAGTATATAATACATATAAAATACAAAATATGTGTTAATTGACTGTTTATTTTAATCGGTGAGGCTTCCAATCAACAGTAGGCTGTTAGTAGTTAAGTTTTTGGGGAGTCAAAAGGTACAGGTGGATGTTCGACTGCACGGGGGGTCGGCCCCCCCAGCCCCCAAGTTGTTCAAGGGTCAGTTGTAATTGTAGATATCTTAAAACTGTGAGTCACTCTGCAAGGGGAAAAAAGCAGCTAAATGAGTAAATGTAAAAAATGAGGATAGAGCCAAAACCAGGCGTAAATACTGATTGATTCAAACCACTGGTGATGATTAGCAGTAGTTATTTTCCTAGCTTGATGATCACGAACTGCAGGTGTTCCGTGGACCGGTCACCTTAAATAATATTAATGACTTCATTGAACCCTCTGTTATGTAAATAGGGCAAGTGGAAAACTGCATGTAGTGCAGCTCACTTTGAAAAAAGCGCAGAAATTACAGTGTGATGATGCTGAGCTGCCTTTGGCCCTCGATGTGACACCGCATAGCGTAGCGCATCCGGAACCAAAACCACAACGTGTGTTCCGATGCTGATGGTCAGAGAGGTACTTACAGCTGGGACCGTGGATCTTGACGGGCTCACTGACCAGCGTGAGAGAGCACTGCTGACAGATGCACTGCTTTCCGCTGAATGTCACCCGATCTCCGATGGGGAAGGGTTTCCTGAAAGAGCACAGACACAAAGCACAAGGCTGAAGATCACTCCATCACACCGTCTGTCTTTGAACATCTCGTGCTGGTTCTAAACCTGAGAGTGCCAGTGCAGTGTTTACTCTGGTTAATCGCTGCAATGCAAATTCGTTCATTAAAATTCAAATGCGCAGTGATTTTCGACTGTTTTATCTTCCCTTGAAAGACAAGAAGCAGAAAACTGGGAGGAAAAAACATGCCTAATGCAGTGTTGTCATTAATTTAGTGGAGAAATCTCAGACCTTCTGAACAGCAGCATGTTTTTGGATTCCGGAGCAGGACAACAGTTATTTACACTTATTTGTTTAGCTGACTTACAATTATTTACCCTTTTATAGACCCAAGTAATTTTTACTGGAGCATTTTTAGAGACAGGGCAGCTGGTGGCATCGTGGCTGGAGCAGCTGCCTTTGGATCTGAAGGTTGCCGGTTTGATCGCCACCCCCTGCTGTAGTTCCTTTGAGCAAGGTGCTCATCCTGCTATTGCTCCAGTACCTTCACCCAGCTGTGCATCTGGGTACCTAGTTATGGCCCTTTGATGGACTGGTATCTGACCAGGGTGTGTGCCTCCCCTTCAGCCTTGTACCCAATGTCTCTGGGATAGGCTCTGGCTTGCTGCAGCCAGACTCAGGACAAGCAGTTCTTGAAACTGGTTGGTTGGCAATTTTATGGTAAGTACCTTGCTCAAGGGTACTACAGCTGGGGGGAGGGTTTGGTCCAAAGGCAGCAACTCTAACCACTATGCTACCAGCTGCCCAACATTATAACATGGTATTGAGTTGGGGCAGCTGGTAGCATAGTGTTTAGAGCTGCTGCCTTTGGACCTCATAATTGCAGGTTCAATACCTACCTACAGCTGTTGTGCCCTTAAGCAAGGTACTTACCCTAAATTGTGCCAGTAAAATGACCCCACTGTATAAATGGGTGAATAATTGTAAGCTGCTCTGGAGAAAAAGAACAGCTAAATGAACAAATGTGAATTAACATCAGACTTTGAAGACCTACACCATGATGGGAGGTATTAATAATCAGCATAAGGTGATAATGCTAAATCCAGCTTTGCTCATTATATCCAGGGGAGAATGGAAAAATAAAACTCCAAAGGCTAAAGTTCTGTTATAACAATGAAGTGCATTAAATAAGCAATAAGGAACATGTGGATGAGATGAATGCGGAAACCTGCCTTCGGATACAGAGGTTTCATGAAATAAACATCCAAAGGGACGGTATTTGTTCCGTTTCGCATTTTCCCTCGAGTTGAATTCCTCCTCGCAAACGAGGGCCTTCCAAACCTCAGACAGCAGCCGCCCTTTGCGGAACGCCCGATAAATACACAGGAGGTCTGCGGTGGGAGCGTGCTGACATCACACTTGGAAACGGGAGGATGACCATCAAAGAGAGGAAGGGGAGATTCCGGCGGAGCACTAATAAATAACGACGGCACGGAAATGAAGAGCACAGTTAAGGGTCATTGCAAAGACAGCCGTGTCGATGCCTCTATCTCGGAGTGTGTAGAGCGAGGTCGCGGTGACTTTTACACCCCTTTGTGCCCATCGGAGAGTTATAATGTACAGCCACTAACTGTTCTACTGCCTCATAACACAGCAGATCTTCTCGATGGATTGGACATACATACATACATACATATCTATTATATATATGCATATATACACACACATATAAATACATACATACATATACATATATATATACTGTATATTCGTGTGTGTGTGTAGCGGTTAGAGTTACCACCTTTGGATCCAAAGAGTGCCGATTCAATCCACTCCTCCGGGTGTAGTGCCAATGAGCAACGTACTTATCCTAAATTGCTCCAGTAAAAATTACCCAGCTCTATAAACGGGTAAATAATTCTAAGCTTGTGACTGTAATAACTGTAACCTCACCATCGTAAGTTGCTTGGGATAAAAGCAGCCGCTAAATGAATGAATGTATCTATAGCCAGACAAAAAAAAAATTACATGGAAAATGCAATATAACTTACTTTGAATGCCCTGGGAAAAAGCAGATTCACAAAAAAAATTATATTTCTATTTATTTTAAAATTACTGTTATGATAAAGAATTAGTGAATAATGTTTCTCTTTCCATACTTAATAATCCCCTGTCCAGTGCAGGATTGTGGTGGTCTGGAAGCACTGAGCATGAGACACTGTACACCCTAGATAGGATGCCAGTCCATCACACACACACACACACACACACACACACACACACACACACACACTGAAGCCGCTTGTCCAACCAGTGTCGCGGCGAGGCGGAGCCTAACCCGGCACCACAGGGTGTAGGGCGGGAGGGGACACACCCAGGACCGGAAGCCAATCCGTTGCAAGGAACCCCAATGAGGACTAGAACCCCAGACCCACCAGAGAGCAGGACCCAGTCAAACCCGCTGCACCATTGCGCCCCCAACATGTAAATACACTAAAGGCAATTCAGAGTCACTGATTCACTTGAAACATGTGTCTTTGTCTGTGGGAGGAAACCAGAGCCTACTGAGGGATCTCATGCAAACACAGGAAGAACAAACAAACACTACACGGACGGACTGGGATTCGAACACACGTCTGAATTCCACATCTGGACAGCTGGTAGCATAGTGGTTAGAGCGACTGCCTTTAGATGAGATGAGAGAACCGATAGAAACTATGACACACTGTGTGGATGATGGGTGGCATGTTGCCTTTGGACCGAAGGGTGCAGGTTCAGTCCCCAACTGTGGCTGACATACCTTTGCGAAGGTACTCACCCTGAATTGCTTCACTAAAATCACCCAGCTGTGTAAATGCATCAGTAGTTGTGACCTGAACATTGTAAGTGGCTTTGGAGAAAAGCATCAGATAAATGTAAATTTACTGACTGCTGGGAAAAGCAGTTCTACTTTTCATGTTTTATAACACACTCCACTACTATGCAAATGATTTGCAAATGTTAAATGTAGGAAACACTTAATGAGGAGGATTGATCTGAAAGTTCCAAAAATAAGCAATGTGATTATGTGCCCAGTTATTCATCCTTTCCAAGCGCTGGAGTACAGGAACCGCGGGTCCTCCGGAAGATTATCGGATTGCCATCGTTTTATAAAACGCCGGCTGCTCGCTGTGTAGCGGCTGCCAGAAACAGTGCGAGTCAGCGCTTGTTCCGGGGCCTGCTGGCGCGACAGCCAGCTGTCACAATGTGAATAAACAAGGCGCGCAAAATGCGGACGGGCCTGCAGATGTGAAGGGGAGACGAGCCGACAGGCTGCTTCGTCGTACCGCTTCGCTCGCACTGATTTGTCAATTAAGGGAAAAAACGGAAAAATTAACCACTCCTTTTATCGCATATAGTGGTATCTGCCAAGATTTTTTTCATTTCAATATTTTTATTTATGCTCAACGGCTGCCGTTGTTTTCATAAAATAGTTAAGTGTTACAATTACACTGCGCTGGATTAATGGTAGCATAAGCCCTTATTACTGGTTTGATTATTGCAAATAAACATTGAATAAGGTTCCTTATTTCAAAGATACGTTAGATAAGTCAAATTATTCTGCGTGAAAAGTAATGAAATCCACCTTAATACCAACTGAACTGAATAAAAGTTTTTTTGTTGACATATTAAACACCTTGTAATTTCTTTAGGTATTTCTGTTGCTCTTTAGTAGAACAATCAGGATCATGTACTGTAAGGTCCTACAAGGAGGAGTCTTTCTAGTACTTGAACTGACAACCTTCAGGCTTCCAGTCTTTAACAAAGCAGGGTGGGATAATGAGTAGCTCTTCTGCCGCACAACGCCTGCGTGGTGTGAGCGGACGTAGGTTCGATCCCCACTTGGTTTGTAATTTACACGTTCTCCCTGTGTCTGTGTGGGTTTTCACTGAGTGCTCTGGTTTCCACCCACAGTCCAAAGACATGCTGTTCAGGTTCCCTTGTAGTGTGTGAGTGACAGAGAGTGTGTGTGTTCCACTGATGTATGGATGAGTGACCCATTGTAAGTAGTGTATCTAGCAGTGTAAATCACTGCGGTGAATAAGGTGTGTGGGCTGATAACACTACATAGAGTTCATTGGATGTCGATGAAACTAAGTCTACAGCTTCCATTTTTGTTTTTTTTTTTTTGAAAGCAAACACGTTCAGGGTCAGAAGAAGCTCCTGCATTCATACGCTGACCGAAGACACCAACATGGCCACATACTCCATGGTGCTGACAGGTTAAAACATTGAGTTTTGGGGACCCTACGTGACCCTGTCATGGTTTATGCTCGACCCCAGGGAAGACTCGTTGAACTCACAGCTGATACCAGTCTCTGTGGAGCCTGACCCCACAAAATGTGTCCTTTAATCAACTCAGCAGCGACACATAGCTACAGCCCCGCCAGTTGCTTGGCACTAACGCTGTACAGGAAACAAATACAATAAAACAGACAGGACCATTTACAGTGCCTAATACTCCATTGTTATTTTCCTAATTATTATTACTAGATGCGTTTTTATATTGCATTCCCAGTACTCAATCCTGTAGTCCAGCTAAACTGACTTGTGCCATTTAGCTACCCATAACCAGCTAAACATTGTAATTTGGCACATTACAAACGCTGATTTTGTACTGTTCGGGTATGAGCATGGTGCAGCCAAAGGTCTCTTGGTTTATTTGCCTTCTAGAAAACAATGACAATAAAGGAGAAAAAATAAGAACATGATCATCTGCTACACCCCAACCAGATTGTTTCGCTCTTCCACATCTGCCCGCTTGGTGGTCCCACGTACGAAAGGCAAAGCACAAAGGTTCTCGGTTCTGGCTCTGTTATGGTGGGACGACCTCCCCCTCTCACTCAGAACTGCTGAATCTCTGTCCACATTTAAAAAGAGTCTTAAAACTCACCTCTTCCAGACCCACTTCGCCCATCATCTCGTAAGTTCACGTAAGGTGTAAATGTTCATGCAGTATAAATTTAAGATGATGCCCGGATAAACCTTTACGCAGCTACTCCTGTAATGTAACGTAAATGTTTGTATGTATCTCAAAAAAAAAAAAATTACTAGGAAGATGATCAGGTATCGTGGATATTCTGATCCAGTTTTATGCAGCTACTCGTGTGATGAACATCGGATCATACGGCGGAAAGAAACAAAGTAACTGCACTTGAGAATCACACGTTTGCATCTAAGTGTCTCTTTCTATGAGATGTACATCACTTTGGAGAAAAGCATTTGCCAAATGAATAAATGTAAATATAAGAACGGTAACGGGTGATTCGGTACACTAACCGGAAATACGTCCCACTCCCTCTGGTTGATGTCGACTCCAAGTGCAGCGTTCAGAGAGAACACTGGGGTTTTGGCACATAAAGTCACCGATTTGCAGCCCCCCCCCCCCCCCCCCCCACGCAGGTGTCTGATTTAATGGAAGATGAGCAGAGATGAGGGTTAGCCTGACCAGACCCTCCCCCAGTGGACTTTGTGAAGGAAACATACGAGGGTGATGCTCAGGTTCTAGAGCACCTCGGAAACAGCCAGAGCACGCACACCTCGGACAACCTTGGCACCACCTGCGGAATCCGCCCCCTCCCCCGGCCCCGCCGTTTTCGTAAACCGTTTATTCTTCCTCCATCTGCCCAACAAATCAAACTCATGCGGTTATTTTGCTGATGTCTCGAGATTTATCTCACGTTACGTCTCAGGCCGAAAGTTCAGGAGCGCAGCGAGCTCTCTCTGAAGGCACCAGATGGTAAAATAACACCGAGGCTTTCAAACACGCTGAACGCAACAAAAGCCACTGAGTGACACCACGCAGACGCGGGATGAGTCCAAAGAACGGCCCGGTGTGTTTATTGTCTGGATGCTGGAGGATGCGATCGGTTCACCGCAACAGTGACAGGCGGGAACTGTCTGCTGCGCCGTGATTTGTAACAAAACGCCGTCAAACTGTCCTGCACATCTCACAAAGTCGCTTTTCCCGCCATACTTTACTACGTGGCAGAGGATGGAGAGTCTGATATTGGAAAAGGGGAATATTTCGGTACATTCGGCGCTGCAAACCTTTGGATTCTCGGAGGCACCCCACGCATTCCGAGAAGTCCATCTTACACGGGTTAAACTGGGCCGGACACAATGACGCATCATTATCTAAGTCTTTGTATGTATGCACAGGAGCAGTCAGAAGTTTGAGTACACTTGCTAGGAACTCCATTTTTCCCCACGAGGCATTTGGTTAACAGTTTTCGGCAGGAAATCAACATTCACATCTTAGCAGCTCCCAGAGATGTAGGTCACTTAAGAGCTGCTTCACTTTCGCTCTTCCATCCACTTTGTCCCATACAAGCGTTGGCCAGGTTGACCAGGTGTACTCACACTTTTGACTGGTACTATACATTCACTTATTTCACTGACATTTTTCTCCAAAGCACCTGCCAATGAACTCTATGTAGTGTTATCAGCCCACACACCTTATTCACCATGGTGACTTACACTGCTAGATACACTACTTACACTTGGTCACTCATCCATACCTCAGTGGAACATACTCAGTCACTCTCTCTCTGTCAGTCACTCACACACTATGGGCAAACCAGAACAGCAAGGCTTTGGGCTGCAGTAGGAAACCAGAGCACTCAGAGAACATGTGAACTCCACACAGACTGAGGGGGATTGAACCCACATCCTCTCGCACCAGCCAGGTGCTAGGAGACGGCAGCGCTACTCGCTGTGCCACCACCCCACTAAATTCATCACTAAAGGTATTACCTCTTTCCTGGAGCACTGCGAAAATCAGAATTCTTTGTCTGGTTATAAGGTCAAGAAATTTGCCACAGTTTAAATCCAGGATATACGAATCAGGATGAAGGGCAATTATGAATTATCTTGGTCAGCATGCAATATTTCATTTGGCACCAAGTATTAACGATTTTGAATGTAGGAGGTCATTGTGGAGAGACAGTGGACGCTGATTGAGACAATGAAGGAGAACAAATGACCAACAACCTTAATGGACTGAGCAGTATTAATAGCACATCTACTCTTTCATCTTGATCCATTTATGGTGCTTCTTCCATTATTGATTCTTTAATGTCTTTTTTATGTTTTTTGGGAGGAATGCTTTGGCTCTGTAATAGAAATTATGGGTATGGGAAGCACGGTGGTACAATTGTCTCAGAGCACCTGGGCAGTTCGAGAGTACAAGGGTTCAACCCACAATCAGTGTGGGTGGAGTGTAAATGTTGTCCCTGTGTTCCTGTGGGTTTCCTTCAACAATTCAGAGACGTCTTTATATATTTACGTTTAGCTGACGTTTTTCTCCAAAGTGACTTATAATGTTAAATTGCGTACAATTATTTACCCATTTATACAGCTGGGAAATTTTCCTGGAGCAATTTTAGGGTAAGTACCTTGCTCACGGGTACGACTGTTGCACAGAGTAGACCGGAGGCCCAATTGTGGACCCAATTGCGGGATCGATACTTGGGACAAGGCAATACTCTGAGTCGGGGACAAATGTGGCTCAATCCGAGGTGCAAACGTGGTCTGAGAGGAGAAGCCGAAAACATGGTCAATGACGCAAAGTGAGGTTCGATGCCGTGAGAGACAGGAACAGGGAAAAGGAGATGGGAGAGGAAACAAGGAGCGAGGTATTCGGAGGAGGACGGGTAAGGCGCTGAGGAAGAGTCATGGGCGCAGGAAAGACGTTTGTCTCTAAGAGATTCTGTGACTGGGAAGGAGCTGGGGACAATTTTTATGGATGACTTCTCCAACTGCGGACAGTTGCCTAATCGGAGTCAGGTACTGAGGGTTGAGGTGTGTGCCTGGTCGTGACAGCTACAGCCGGAGGTGGGATCGAAACCTTTGACCTTTTTGGGTCCAAAAGTAGCAGCTGTAACTACTATACTACCCTCCATCTCCACGTGCGTTTCCCTAGAGGACACTGGACAAAGAACTGTCGGCAGCAAACAGTTGAAAGCCTCTATAAGCAGAGCACTTGATCCCTGAAAACGTCGTTGTACAGTACTGTGCAAAAGTTTTAGGCACTTGGGGAAAAAAGCTGTAAAGTGAGAATGATTCCAAAAATAATGCTCTTAATTAATAAACTTCCTACAAAACTCAGTAACCATCCGTCGTCAACGACCGCTTGTCCCGAGGACGACCACCTTGTGTCTTGTTGCTGTAAGCACTCTTGTTCTGGTGTAGGATCTGAGAGTTAAACTGCCATATCTGACAAAACCTCACATTTTCAGTACGGTTGTCCTTCGCCCACTTTTATTGCCTCTGTACAGCTCTTTCTGTTTCAGTTGATCCGTGAGCCATACAAAGACCTCAAGTTCTCTATTTGGAAAGTGGTTTATTACTATTTTACGTTCATTCTTTAATGACATACAAAACCTTTACTGTAATACTGTAACTTTTGCAAAATTGATGATTGGAAATCTAAGATATGCTCTTCCCCATTGACACTAATGCAGAAAACGTTAAATAACGGTCTAAAACGAATATTTTTTTGAAACATCTAAGTGCCTAACGCTTCTGCACAGTACCGCTGTATATAACAGCGTTCAAACATCTTTCTTGTTATCACCTGGTTGAAGGGTCTTAACCGAAGGAAGAAATCTGTGTGAGTTCAAGGCTAATTGACTACCCAACCCTCCAGGTCTTGCCAAGGAGATTCTCAATGTTTGGATTCTACTGCAAAAAGCCTACAGGAAGGGTTGCAGGTGCTTCTGGTGCCAGTTCCTAAAAAGTGCTGCAGTTGAGCACTTCTGAAGAGCGATGCTACAACGACGATTAACGTTTTTCTGACATTACGTCAAAATTGAGTCAAGAAATTCTCTGCTGAATTTTTCATTTACATTTATTTATTTAGCAGATGCTTTTTTCCGAATCAACTTCCAATGAACTCTATGTAGTGTTATCAGCCCACACACCTTATTCACTGTGGTGACTTACACTGCTCGATACACTATTTACACTGGGTCATTCATCCATACATCAGTGGAACACACACACACTCTCTCTGTCACTCACACACTATGGGGGAACCTGAACAGCATGTCTTTGGACTGCGGGAGGAAACCAGAGCACCCGGAGGAAACCCATGCAGACACAGGAAGAACATGCAAACTCCACACAGACTAAGTGAGGATCGAATCCATGCCCTCTCGCACCACCCAGGCGCAGTGAGACAAGCAAAAACAAGCAAAAAGAGCAGCAAGCAAAAACGAACGCTTCTGCACCCTCCCTTCTGCGATGTCGAAACTTTTAAAAACGAATTAACCACACCCGATGAGGGTTTTTCCATGCGATGCCGGCAATTATGCGTCTCGCTTCTTTCGCAACGTGCTGTCGGGAGGTGGAAGCGCCGTCATTCATCACAAGCACATAAGCGCGAGAGCAGGTCCGTGAGCACAGTTAATAAGAGGATCGCAAGAAGAGTAATATCCCCCTGGGGGCCCGCAGGCCATGCCACCGTCTGTTTAAACCCCTGGCTGTGAACGAGGGATTCACACGCGAGATGGGAAGAGCAGTTCGCTCATAAAGGGGCTGAACGGATGATTAAATAAGAATGAAATACTCGATGACTCCAGGGCTAATCCTGTAAACACCAGAGTGTATTAGTAACGTATCAGTAACGTGCTCCGCCTCTAATGTTCCCGTTTCTGCAGCCTGGCCAGAGGTGGTGTCTGCCAGCTCAAGAAAGTTCCAGTGCTTATTCACCCTTATTCACAACACTATTTACAGAGAGTGACCACAGGGCACCACACAGGACACTGGACACAAACTACTAACCAGGCATCTGCTGGCTCAAGTCCCAGAAGGAGCTTTAACATGGTAACTTGGTTCAATGTACTTATCCCGCTGTGCTCCGGGGAAGTTTTCTGGGAAAAGCTGACTCAGCAAAAATACACTGATTCATTCACAAAATCTGAGAACGAGAAATGATTTCCTGAGCCATCTCGCTTGGGTTATGTTTCTGAAATTGAATTCTAGCAGTCAGTATTATTATACTGACCAATATTGATCAATGTTATTACAATGATGTGTATGTTTTATGAGCACTTTGTGTCTTAGACCAAAATATGGAAAAAAAAACTGCACTGAATCAATATGATCACACCACTAGAGTCTTATCATGCAGACCCCACATTCTCATATAAAGAAGCAATTATCCTTATTTTCAGTGTCACTATTAGATTTAAAAGACATTTTTTTACATGTTCCTGAGGCCCAAAATTGACACCTATTTTTGCTAAATACCACCAAATCCGATTAAAATGGACAAAATCACTTTAATAGTTAACATTACTTACGATAAAATAAGATCACAAGACAGTTTTCCTTCATTAATTACTTTACAATATTTATAGCTGTCCACATGTGCTCTTTCCACTCTTTTGCAGCTATTAGATACTGGGCGTTTAACAGATTTCATTCTCGTAAATGTGCAGGAGTGTCTAAGAACCCAAAGAAGTGGTATTAATTTAAACTCCTTATAAAGTCCAATTGTTAAAACTCAAAGGGGTGTACCTCAGGGTGTGGATGTTATGTTTTTGCAATTTTTGGACATCACAGTAACTGTATCTAGGGGGGGGCATGGTGGTGTGGGAGGTTTGGCCGCTGTCCGCTCCAGGGTTGGAGTCCTGCTTGGGGTGCCTTGCAATACACTGACATCCTGTCCAGGGTGTTTCCCCTCCCATTTCAGCCTTGTACCCTCTGTTTCCAGGATAGGCTCTGGTTCACCATGACCCTCCTTGGGACAAGCAGTTGTTGACATTGACTGGTTGACTTCCACTGAACTCTATGTAGTGTTATCAGCCCACACACCTTATTCACCGCAGTGAATTGACTTGCACTGCTAGATACACACTGGGACATTCATCTATACATCAGTGGAACACACTCTCTGTCACTCACACACTATGGGGGAACCTGAACAGCATGTCTTTGGACTGTGGGAGGAAACCAGAGCACCCAGAGAAAACCCACACAGACATGGGGAGAACATGCAAACTCCACACAGACTGAGTGGGGATTGAACCCATGTCCTTTTGCACCACCCAGGTGCTGTGAGACACCAGTGCCATTCGCTGTTCCACCGTGGCACCGGAAACAAACGCAAAACAACAGTAACAGCAGGTACCTGCAGACGCTGCAGACGAAGCACTTGGGGTGGTAGGCGCGCCCAAGTGCCGAAACCACCTCTCCCGTGATGAAATCCCCGCAGCTGTCACATCTGGTGCCATAGAGGCGCTGGTAGTCAGTGGTGCAGATATACTCCTCGTTCTTCTGGAAAAATCCTGAGCGGGCCAGGTCGCAGCCGCACACTGCAGACACACACAAGAATCGTGGGGAAGAAATGCATCAGTGGTTTCTGTGGAAACATAACTGCAATAAATGGATGCTATAAAATCCACCCATCCACACACGTATCCCACAATCAATGCATTTTAATAACCGTTTTCGGTCTCACCCTACTATTCATAAACCGGAAATAAGAAAAACAGCTTTTTCAAACTTTCTTGCTTTCTAGTGTTATGATCCTCTACTGACTATGAGTTTACATTTATTTATTCATTTAGCTTAACACGAAACATCTTTCTTCGGGCATATACCAAGATTTCTATTGGCAAACTTCAAGAACAGAAAGGTCTCTTATTTTAGCTGATATCATTAACGCTTTCGGGAACGTCTACAAAGGAGAATCACATTAAAGACACAAAACATTTCCGCCAGCTTCAGTTCTACACTTTTGATGGCTCTCAGCCTTCTGCAACCTGAAGACTAACACACATTATCGCTCTTCCACCTCGACTGCTGCTAATAATATCCTGCAGGGTAACTTCAGCTGGACCCTCCAGGCTCCAAAGCTACATTCCAGCTACAGAAAGGAAAGGCCTTGGATATGGAGCACCATCATTATCAGTTCATCCACCTGCTTTCACATATATTTTAAATTTACATTTATTTATTTAACAGACACTTTTGTCCAAAGCAACTTCCGATGAACTCGGTGTAGTGTCATTAGCCCACACACCTTATTCACCGCGGTGACTTACACTGCTAGATACACTACTTACACTGGCTCACTCATCCATACATCAGTGGAACACACACACACACTCTCTCTCTCTCTCTCTCTGTCTGTCACTCACACACTATGGGGGAACCTGAACAGCATGTCTTTGGACTGTGGGAGGAAACCAGAGCACCCGGAAGAAACCCACACAGCCACAGGGAGAACATATAAACGCCACAAAGACTGGAATAAATGCTGGAATAATACTGAAAGATCTCTCTGTTAAGTACAGAATTAAGTACCTGGTAAATTTAAGGTACCAGCTACTTGCATTAGTTTTTTTTTTCTAGTTGCATTTAATTCCGATACATATACTGTGTACCATGTGGAACATTCCACTGTCAGCTAGACCAGCTGATTTTTGAGACGTTTAAATATTTCTGTCAAAATTTCTACTCCACTCCTCAGAGAAAAGAAAAAAAAACACCAAATTACTTCTGTTATACTGAAATCCAGTAACATAATAAATGTAAAAAATTTAATTTGTAAATCCCACTGAACCAGACAAGAAATCTTAAAGAACTTACCATCTATTACCAATCTACTTTTATTTATAGTAACTTCCTATATTTATCACCTCGAGAGGAGGAGTAAAAACAGGGTGACCTGTAATTATATCCACTTCTGGACAGTAATACCTTTAATAGGGATAGTGTTTCTTAATCCATGCCTCTTCAAAGATGTAACCAACCTCTAATGATCCAGGCATTTGGAGGAAATGATATCTGTGGTTACTTACAGTGTTTGTGCTCCAGAACCCAAACACACCAAACCGCGGATAAAAACACAAGTCACCTGATGACGGTAGAGCATCAGATATGAAATCTGCAACATGTGCAGTTACATATTTTTTATTTATCACTTTTCTCCAGAGCAGCTTCTAGTGAACTCTATGTAGTGTTATGAGCCCACACACCTTATTCAGCATGGTGACTTACACTGCTAGACACACTACTTACACTGGGTCACTCATCAGTGGAACACACACACTAGGGGGTAACCTGAACAATGTGTCATCTGACTGTGGGAGGAAACCAGAGCACCCACCGGAAACCCAGACAAACAGGGGGAGAACAATGCAAATTCCACACACATCAAGCTGGGATTGAACCCACATCCTCGTGCACCACCCAGATGCTGTGGGACAGCAAAGCTACACATTGTGCCACCATGCAGTAATTGAAACCAAGCATTTCTCAGGGCATGGAGAGATATGCGGCAATGAAGAAAAAAAAAATCATCCTTGTCTGACTAAGAAACTCTGCACCTTCAACGCGGAATGCAGAAGTGTCTCTAAAAATACGTCTCCATCCAGTCGAACCTGCAATATTAATAACATTGCGTTACATACGCCGCGCTAAATTTAGCCAGGGGAGAGCGGAGGACAAGCAGGAAGAACATTTCTTCAACCGAACTCTGGAGATGGGCGACGTGCAAAGACGGTTTTGTGGTTCTAAGGTTCCTGCTGGACAAGAGCAGGGAATTGTGGGAGCTTCTGTCAAAAGTGCTGTACTTACTAGAGGCGAGAGAATAAAAAGGCTTTTTTAGACCGTTAAGCGATTCTCTGGCCTGACTTGTAAACCACCCTCAGGTGAAAGCGGAGTGTGGAAAACACAAACGCGCTTCTTGAGCTGCTGGCGGCACACAGGTGGATTAAACTACGGTGAACATCTCGTTCCTTTTCCACTGTATTGGGACACTTTCAATGGGATGTGCACGACATATCACATTTACTTATTTAGCTAATTATTTTCTCCAAAGCCACTGACAATGTCAAGGTTACAATTACTAACCACTTTAATCAGCAGGGTAATTTTACTGGAGCAATTTGGCACAAGCACCTTGCTCAGGCATACAACAGCCAGAGGTGGGGATCGAACCTGTGGGTCCAAAGGCAGAAGCTCTAACCACTATGTTACCAGCTGTCCCGAAAAAACAGTGACATTTCCTTCTGTTATTAACCCAGGAGGATAGAGCTATTTATTCACTTCTCCAAAGCAGCTTACCATGGTAAGGTTGCAGTTGTTATAATCAGAAGCATCTATCTGTTCAAATAGCTGGGTACCTCTACTGGAGCAATTCAGGGTAAGGACCTTGCTCAAGGGTACTACATAGAAGTGGGGATCAAACCTGTGACATTTGGTTCTAAAGGGAGCAGCTCTAACCCACAGACCATAAGCTGTCTCTTCTCTGGACCTGAGCAGCAAGTCCCAGGAAGGGAGTAGATGGTGTACCTTTGAGGATGACTCATGAACTTCATGTGCTTCCATAGAACGGTGCGTTTTGTGGGCTATGCAGGTTTCTTTGAATAAAATGTTATGCCAAGCAAATAAGCACAAATATTTCACTAAATAAACCAACTGAGTGTCAGCTGAATTGTTCTCTGAATCGCCAAGTCCAGCAATAATCCGTTCGTCCAATATCGATAACTACATATGGGGTTGAGGGGGGTCTAAAAGTCATCCTGGAATTGAAAGTGCAGGGCATGAGGAGGCCCGGACAGGACACAAGTTCAAAGACAGCAACAACACACAGATACACAAAGAGCCAGTCAGAGTCTCCAGTCCCCCAGAAAAGCATCTATAAGGGTTGCACAACAGCACAGCGAGTATTGCTGTTGTCTCAAAGTGCCGCAGTAGTACGAGAGGATATGGGTTTGATCCCTGATCAGTCTGTGTGGTGTCTGCATGCGGCTCCCCTGGGTGCTCTGGTTTCTTCCCACACTCCAAAGACATGCTGTTCAGTCTCCCTATAGTATGTGAGTGACAGAGAGAGAGTGTGTTCCACTAATGTATAGATGAGTGACCCAGTGTAAGTAGTGTATCTAGGAGTGTAAGTCACTGCGGTGAATGAGGTGTGTGGGCTGATGACACTACATAGAGTTCGTTGGACAGAAGTTCCTGCTAAATAAATAGACGCCCATGTCTGCGTACTCCATGCAGACTAAATGTGATTTGATCTGCTGTCCACACCCTGCTGCCACACCCCCGTGCAGCAGTACTGAATATCCACCCATTAAGCAAACACTTTGCTGCAGCACAGCCCTCAACACCATATCAGACAACGTAACATCGCTTAGATGTTTCGGCGTGGATCGCAGCGCATCCTTTCCGCGACCCCAGATCCTCCGGGCTCGGCGGTGCAACAAGCTCCGTGAGATTGGGCTGCAGAAACACACGCCGCAATGAGGCACCACACTTTAGAAATATTGCACGTATTCAAAATTTATGCAAACTTCTGAACAGAACAGTGGAGAGGATCCATGTTAATAAATTACTGCAAAACTGAAAGAATATGTTTCTTTGCAAACAAATAAATTCCAAACTTCTGTCACTGGATACAACCTAAATTGCTTCTTTAGATATATATATTTCTTACCTTGATACTGTATTTTCCAGCAACGCAGTATCCTTACATAAGCTGTAACTAAACCGTGTAACTTCCAGCAGTTACATATTTAATGTGTGACACAACATCACCGAATAATATTTTGCTTGCTTCGGTTCGGAAAGGTGCTGTATATCTTTAGCAATGATACGGTTTACAATGGGATGAATCCAAGAACAAAATAAATTACCCTCAGCTGCGTTACTTAATAAGTTTGAAACGTGTCCACATGCTCAGTATGTTGTTTTTGTCCCGGGCGGGACGCAGCTGAAGGGCCGTGGAGTGACCAGAGAGGCCGCCTGCTCCGCAGTTGCCATAGGAAACCTGCACATTCCCCTGTTTCCGTAGAGACAGCGAGGTCATAGAGGCACCGCTGTATATGTGCGCTAATGTCTTTTTTCTTTATGAGCAACTGCTAAATATTTACTATAATAAATATAATGCTATAATAACTGCACCACCAACACAACGGGAGAAGAATTAAAAAGTGCATCGTAACCATAATGAGTGTATGAATATTAGTACAGGCCATACAAAATTATACTGTTGAGGACATTGTATGCATTATTTGTGTTTATTTTCCTCTTCACCCTGGAGTACAATGGGAATGTAGTGGATGGCACTGCGAGTAGCTCTGCTGTCTCACAGCACGTGGGTGATACGAGAGGATGTGGGTTTGAGCCCCGCTCAGTCCGTGTGGGTTTCTTCCGGGTGCTCCGGTTTCCTCCCACACTCCAAAGACATGCTGTTCAGTTTCCCCATAGTGTGTGAGTGACGGAGAGAGTGTGTGACACTGATGTATGGATGAGTGACCCAGTGTAAGTAGTGTATCTAGCAGTGTAAGTCTTTGGGTGCTCTGGTTTCCTCCCACAGTCCAAAGACATGGTGTTCAGGTTCCCCCATAATGTGTGAGTGACAGAGAGAGTGTGTGTTCCACTGACGTATGGACGAGTGACTCAGTGTAAGTAGTGTATCTAGCAGTGTAAGTCACCGCGGTGAATAAGGTGTGTGGGCTGATGACACCACATAGAGTTAATTGGGAGTCGCTTTGGAGAAAAGCATATGCTAAGTACACACACACACACACACACACACATTTTCAGAACCGCTTGTCCCATACGGGGTCACGGGGAACCGGAGCCTACCCGGTGACACAGGGCGTAAGGCCGGAGGGGGAGGGAACACACCCAGGACGGGACGCCAGTCCATCGCAAGGCACCCCAAGTGGGACTCGAACCCCAGACCCACTGGAAAGCAGGACTGTGGCCCAACCCACTGCGCCACTGCACCCCCCATATGCTAAGTAAATAAATTTAATAACTGCACCACCAACACAACGGGAGAAGAATTAAAAAGTGCATCGCAACCATAATGAGTAGGTGAATATCAGTACAGGCCATACAAAATTATATTGTTGAGGATATTATGTGTACTAATTGTGTTTATTTTCCCCTTCGCCCTTGAGTACAGTGGGAATAAAAAAACCGCCCGGAGCCGAATGTGCCGTGCAGTTTAGAGCCACGAAGGTGTGATAAAATTAGCGCACGGGAAGGAGAAGGCCGGAGCTACAGAACGCTGTCTTTCCTGTGCGACAGACAGCGGCTCCAGCATATGAAAATAATTACAGATAGTCGTATTTATCTCCCCGTGAATACAAGTGGAGCGGATGGCAGAGCGAGTCTTTCCTTTGAACTTCTCAAAGCGAGGTTGTCTTTGTGCTCAACTAGGAGAACGGGACGGGGAAACTGCAGCTCTTACACGGCGAAACGAATGACATTCGCCAGCGAGTCCTGCTACCGGATTCCACTGTAATTCACATGTCCGTAGAGTCAGTGGAAGGGAGTGAAAGAAAAGGATTTTTACACTGTTTTACACGGAGAGATTTAATAATGGAAAGGAAACAGAAAATGGAAAAAGAACGTATTTGTTAACGGAGGAACACCGCGTTGGACTTGGTCGCGAGACTAAAGAAGGCTTGGTTTACAGCAATAACGCGGTTCTGCTGAACAAACCGGGTTCGAATGTTGAAACGCAGCAGTATGAACCTGCGCAGCATTCCCTTCTTCTCACTCCTTCCAAATACTCTCCGTCAGTTGTTTCCTCCGATTTTGCCCGTGATGCCGCCTTCCGCAGATGTAGCGTTCTGTTCTTGGACCGTGCTCGTTCGCCAGGACCACGGCACGGTTCGGGTCCTTTCTGCCCTATTACTCCCCCATTCTGTTTATGTGAAGCTTTGTGAGGACAACAGTAAACACCATTTCTTCTGCTTCCAGCACATTCCTGTCCGGCCTTAAAAAAATACATTTTTTTTTAAATGAAGCAGAATGTTTTGTTTAAATGTTTAAAAGTTGCATAAGGCTATTGTTCTCAAGTTAGTTCCATATATAATTTTGGATTTAACCGGTTTCTGATTATGAATTAGTTACATGGCATGTTATTCTCTACCGTGACTATTCTCCTTTCCTTTTTTTCTTTTCAAAGCATCTGGTTAACACATGTCACAGTACAGTTTCCTTCCACAAAACAGCAGTCAGTGGAAAACAGCCAGATGAGTAAGTGAGCCAAGCAGAAACCACTCTCCGTCACTCATTACGCGATATATTCAGAATCCGCATGTAGTACCGACAGCCCTACACGCCCTATTAATCCTCACATAATTGTTTCGTCGTCACGGAAAACGGCCCGTTAAAATTTCTGCTGAAATTCTGCCTCCTCCCACTCTGCTCTTCTCCACTCCTGTTACCAGAAGGTCAGTAGATCGCAGCCAGTGACACCTTCGCCCTGTGACGCCTCCGATGAACGTTGTGCAATTGCTCAGCGCTGCATGTGAACACCAGTTTAGCATGAAGTATAAAAATACAACATATTGTAACGACCCGCGTTACTGGTTCAGTGTAAATAGTTGCATTATGGGAAATCTGTAAATAATGTCTGTAACCGCTGGGGGCGCTTCGGGGGGAAATGGTGGGTTGACTGTGTGTGCCAGTGTGTTGAGAGACAGTCTGGGGGCGCTAGGCAGGTGAGGAAGGCTGGTTGTAAGTGTAGGTCCTGGAGAAAAGGGGGTCCTTGAACCGAGAGCATCATTTCCCTTGTACTGGTGTTTGAATAAATCGTTCGTAATGAACGCTGCCTCCGCGTCCTTCTTCGCCCCATCCAAACCCACGATGCTGCGCGCCGCAATATACTGTATAACCTATATGTATGTATAACCACATCCACGCACACCCCTCTACTTACGTAAATCTGGATTTACGTAAAAAATTCCCGGCATACACATTATTTGCATTTTTATTTTACGCAAAACATCTGAAATATGTTAAGCGCAAGTCGGCGTAGCCAGACAAGGCAGGAAACTGCATCTTCCCAGTTCCCGCCAATTTTGAGCCTTGAACACATCTCCTCTCGTTAGTGTAGAGCTTTTTTCCCATACTTTTTACCCTTTTCAATATTCACAAAGCCTGGTGGTAAACTTGCAACCGAAGGAAAACGAGAACCGTCTCGCAAGCGAACAGCAATCGATTTGGAGATGAAATTGAAAATTATAAGGAAGTATGAAGGTGGACAAAGATTACGGTCTATAGACGGGAACCAGGTTTAGCTGCATCGACTATAAATATGATAGTGAAGGACGCTGAACGTATAAAGGAGCAGTGAAAGGAACAGCTAGCGTGAAAACAACAATAATAACGAAAAAACACTGAGGTGCAATAACTGAGATGGAAAAATGATTAATGTTGTTATGTTGATTGGTGGGGAAGGAGGGGGAATCGGACATACGTAACTTTTGACTTACGTAAGAGGCTGAAGAACGGTCTATTTGCATAAGTCAAGGTGTGTCCGTATTTACGTTTTAAAACTTTTTTAACAGTTTTTAAAGCATTCGCTTCTCTCAACCCATCGCACCACTTTTTCCAAAGCGACCACCTTTTGCTGCATATTCCCTCCGACATAAATTTAAGGGATATCAACACCTCTGTCCATTGTTTGGTTGGAATCCAGTTACGCCGGTAAAACTGGGGACTGCGGGGAGCTCCCATGAGCACCTGGTGGACCATCTGTGGGCTGGACACTATAAACCACCGGATGCCCTGCGAACCGCTGAGGTCAGGGTGCGAGTAGCAGAGCTGCAGAGCCAAACCTGTTAAGTAGTCCCACTTCGTATTGTGCTAACGCCACGTGGGCAAAAACTGGGCAGAAAACAACGGGGATGGAAATTCATTATCACCTTGATCGTTCCCTGCGAGGCAACAACACAAGATCCGGCTCGTGTCCCCCTGTGGACGGGCGAAGACGGGAACGGACAAAATGTGTGTTTTTCGTTCATCTCGTTGTCAATATATAGCAAACGAGATGACACGCATCGTTTCTGGGATTTGTCTAATTTGTACAAAAAGTGTGGTTTAAAAAAATAAAGATCACCAAAGGATATAAAAGCTTGACTGAAATTGGACTGCGGGGATTTGGTTTGTTCCAGTTCCCAACTAAACCACACTAGCGATTCGATATTTGTCTGTTCCGTCAACGTCGGTTCTCTCCAAGCCGACACCTTCAGCTGCCAACTGGGGATATAAGTGGTGTATCAGATTGGGATTCTTGGTTTATTCATTCCATGTTTGTGCATTTTTTTCATGTGTACTGTGCCGTGCCCAGTAGCTGACACTGGAGACGTAACAAAGATCCCGGAGCGCAGCGAATAGATATATCGAACACTGACCTGTGCATCCCCACCTTACCTGTGCCAGCAAAGATGTTGTTTTTAGATGCTGCCTGCACTGTAAACTGGATGCACAGCAGTTTTACTCCCAAAACCTGTTGATATGCTTCTTGAGTTTGTAAATTTTGCAATTTCTCAAATTTACACACACACTGTGTGAAACCGCTTTACCCGGCAAACCGGAGCCCAACCCGGCAACACAGGGTGCGGGGTCTGTGGGGTGGAGGGACACCAGTCCATTGCAAGGCACCCCAAGCAGGACTCGAACCCCAGACCCACCAGAGAGAAGGAGAGGCCAAACCCCCTGCACCCCCTCTCACAATACAATGGAATATACAACATACTCACACACACATTTTCAGAACCACTTGTCCCATAGAGGGTTGCGGGGAACCAGAGCCAACCCGGTAACAGAGGGCGTAAGGCCAGAGTGGGAGGGGATACACCCAGGACAGGATGCCAGTCCGTCGCAAGGCAGCCCAAGCGGGACTCGAACCCCAGATCCACCGGAGAGCAGGACTGTGGTCCAACTCACTGCACCACCTCACCCCCAACATACTCTAATCTATAAAAATATATTCCAATAGAAGAAAAGACAGAAGGCCAGCTAGTAGTATAATGGTAGAGCTATTGCTTTTAACCTGAAGGTTATAGGTTCAATCCCCACTTCTGGCTATCATACTGTTGAGGAATGTACTTACCCTCAATTGCTCTAGCAAAAGCTACCTACCTCTGTAACTAATTGTAAGTCATTTCTGAGAAATGTAAAGAGGATTAAAATTCCTTCATAGCACAAGTTGCTATTTTATATACTGTGCTCACATTTTGTGCTACTTATTAAGAAAAACCAATCAGAACACAATACACTTTTTGCCATTGTTGTTATGTGAGATATAGCTGAACAGGTAACTGTACAGTAATCGTTATGACAGTTTTGGCCGCTATGATTTTAAGAAATTAAATGTTGAGGGTTCCATTTCTTGTCAAGAATTTCTTATAAAGATTTACTCAGTGTAGAAGTGACCTCCTACCAGCAGAGTGATGATGAGCTCTGTCTCTACTACCTTCTAACTTATTCTATGTCTTTAAAATAATTTTTTTCAGATTTATCTGTCTGCCTGATTGCGCTTATTTATTTATCTCCATTGTGATCAGGACTGCGGAGACCACACTTTCCTCACTCTGTTTAGAGGTCTCACGATAAACAAGCTGAAAAGCTGAAAAATTCAGCGTTTCACTATTGACAGAAGTGCAAAAAACATTGCAGTGCAAAATATTCACCTTTAAGTGGATTTTAAAAGTGTGTCACATGCAAGCAGGATGCAGGGTCTCGCGATGCTCTTTGACTCCGGTTCCATTCTTAACTCCAGATACTTTCCAAAGAAATATTTAGGGAGAATTTAGCAGCTGTTCTCCTCTCGGGAAAAGGTGTCACGATAACAAACAGTGCGCATCCATCCAAATGCAGCTGTTCCTCAGAAAAAGAAACTGCTGATTCCAACAGAAAGAAAAGGAGAGAAGAAGCCAAGGGCCTGCAGTCTGCAGGAGGATCTTCTTGGAAAACACTCTGTTTTCACATTTGACAGGAACATGCGCGGTGTGGGAGAGCGCAGTTGTTCTGGAGCTATAAACCAGGGCTACGGAAACGCATTCTGTCAGCTCACAGTTCTCTGATGGGTCGGGGGAGCGGGATGCGCAGAAGGTTGTGGGAGGAATAACCTATACCCTACACGCTCCCGTGGGATCCCAGGAAAACACTGGCTACCGTCAGGCTCTCGGTATTTTTATCGTCAAGCGAACTACTGTTTTATTGCGCTCAAAATTCTCCAACAATACAGTCTAATGAATAAAGCGAGTAAAAATATGCAATGATGTAGGTTGATGCTCTTCACTGACAGCGTGGAAGGACATTATGTGAAGATATAACTGCTGTCAAGTTTGGAGCCCATGATAAAGGATGAATGTGAGCAAAAATGAGCTTTAGAGACTTATAAGTGCCTCTTGCAAATTAAAAACGCCAGGACACCTGATTGCGTACTGGTCACAGCTGCTGATTCTGGACCCAAAGGTCATTGGTTTGAATCCCACCTCCTACTGTAGCACCCTTGAGCAAAGTCCTTAGCCTAAAGTCCTCCAGTAGAATTAGCCAGCTGTGTATAAATGAGTAAAGAACTGTATGTAGCTTAACATTGTAAGTCACTTTAGAGAAAATTGTTGGCTAATGTGATAAGTATAAATATCCAGCTCCTCCTCTACTTAAATAGAAAGCCTGCGGTAAAAGAGTTTCCTGGAAAGCGTGACCCGGACCGTCAGCCCACTCGATCGACTCAAGTCAACGGCACGGCATCCGCTCTGAAACACCGCTGTCGTCGCCGTGTTGGAGAAGTTCCTCGTGCTTCCATTGAATTCAATGCAACTCCAGTCTTTAATATCAGCAAAACGGAACAAAACTACAACGGCGGTGCGAGACTTGCTTTCTATTCTGCTTGACTCACGTCTCAAATATCTGGCACTTGGAAGAACACAGGAAACCAAAATACCACAAAAACCTTTTTAATTACATCTGCCAACGCAGATCCAAGGCTGAGATACGACGGTTTTCTGGGACGCGAAACACAGGGCTTTCAAACCGTTTCATTGTTTCACATCTGTGGCACCACATCCGTGCAAGAGCTCTGCTGCAGTCCCTGTAACTGAGGTTCGATATGCCGTAACCGCTTTTTTTCTTTTTTTTTGCGACTGGTAAGTACCGTTTCCATGAGCTGCGATTACGTTTCAGTTTGCCTGACTTTGGACTGATGCTTTGACATAATGGCATTATATGGTAGATGTCAGAGTTGCATTAGAGAACTCACACACACACACACATTTTCTGAACCGCTCATCCCATACGGGGTCGCGGGGAGCCGGAGCCTAACCCGGCAACACAGGGCGTAAGGCCGGAGGGGGAGGGGACACACCCAGGACGGGACGCCAGTCCACAGCAAGGCACCCCAAGCGGGACTCGAACCCCAGACCCACCGGAGAGCAGGACCTGGTCCAACCCACTGCACCACCGCACCCCCTCATTTGCATTAGAGAACTCATTCCGTAAAAATATCAACGATTCGTTAAAGCAAAACATTAATTAAAGAAAGGAGGGGGTGCGGTGGCACAGCGGGTTTGTCTTGTGCCTGAGCCCTGCTTGGGGTATCTTGTGATGGACTGTCCATCACAAGGCACCCCAAGGAGGACTTGAACCCCAGTCCTGCTGGAGAGCAGGACCCGGTCAAACCCGCTATTCCACCACACCCCCCATTACTCACCTGTATAAGGGGGTAAATATTTGTAACCTTAACCGTGTAAGTTGCTTTGCAGAAAAGCATCAGCTAAATGAATAAATTAACTGTAAACGGCGGAATGGTTAAAGACTACACTGCGCTCCTTCGTCAACTCCCCTGGATCCTTGGGGTTTGTCTTGGGTCCTTCTATTAACCTTTCTTCAGAGATACCACTCAAAAGTTGGAATACACGGGCTAGAAAGTAGTCCACCCCCCCACCCCATGCATTTCCCATGTGTTGGAGGCAGCAGTTCCCGGAGTTTAGGACACGTGCGGCTCGCTTTGCTTTGACGTTTCCGTCCAGTGCGTCCCGCGCGGGCATTTCCGGGGCGTACTCAAACTTTTGACTGGTGTTGTATCTGCTCGGCTCCGCAGACATGTCAAATCAGTCAAGATCCATCACAGCGATACTGCTTGTACCTGCTATGCTTTTTTTTTAAATGAATTCTTGTAAAAATGTTCCGTCTAGGTTACTGGATTTTTTACTGCGCTGTCAAACACGGGGAGAAAATGTGCACCATTTATATACTTCTTACGTGCAAATCCAAACTAGAAGACTAGACTCCTAGACTCCCAATGCTCAGGGAAAGGCAAACACTATAAGACCTCAAACCGATACCGATGACGAAGCTCAAATTAGAAAATATGATTAAATAATGAAAAAAGACGCTATAAATTCCATTTTTAAACCTTGCGACTCCTTATGTGTTCGTGGCCAGAACTGGTCAACATCACATGAAGAAACGACGTGAAACCGCTTGCACACGTACGTGTAACAGTCAGCCACACATGTGACCGACGCTCCCAAAATCTCCAGGGCTGATTTTTAAATTTTTTTTCCCATTGCCGCACCATTCGGAACACAATAACGGGTGGGTCTCGGGAAGCGCATCCAGCGTCCCGGGCGGACAGCAAGGCCCGTTAACGATTCTCGGCGAGTAACGTCTCTGCCGAAAATAATTCGGCAGCTCCCTCGTGGAGAGAGAGAAAAAATAAAAGAAAATTTGTGGACTAACGTTTGATTTAGAACCGAACGAATACGCATCCGGGAGCTACGGATATAGCCGTGCTATCAAAGGCCGGCTGCAATCTCAAATTTATTTATCTTCCTTCCACGGCTGCAGAACAGATTACTTCCATCTTGCCTCTCGGCTCACTTTCCCGCCCCTCCGCCCCAGCAGACCCCTGTTCCAACTGGGTTCACTGGTTCTCCGGGGCCTCCGCAGGGACCACCCATTTTGTTAATATTTAACACGAGTGGGAAGAGAAAAAGCAAATTTATTACTGGAAACTGGCGCACGTGGACCGTGGGTGTGCGTACACGAGTTTCCCCCTTCTACCGTTTTTTTCCGAGATCTTCCTTCGCGTTTCGTGCACTTGGATGTTGTCCAAGGCCATTCGATAGCCTTTATAACTCGGTATCGATGGCAGGAATGTTTTCCTAAAACCACGCGAACGACAACAAAAGGCTGAACGATTTCGCAGATTTTTTTTTTTTTTCCCCTACTGCAAACTCCGCATTCAAATACAAAATTAAAAATCCACTTTCTTTAATATCTGGGAGAGATTTAAATGAAAGAGCGCTTCGGTTGCTAAATAACAATGAGTCATCACTTCCTAAAGCTTCGGCAAACAAACTCATTTAATAAAAATGGACTGAAATCGCATGTTGATGAAAACACTGAACAAAAAAAGTGATGAAAAATTACGGAAAAATAAAAGGAGACACATTTCCTAATCCTTGGGCCACCGGATTATTCCAGTCCCTTACAAACTGCTGAGAACAAGAAATTTAATGGAAATATTTGGACACAGCAGTTAAATGTGCCGCCTGAATCCAGATGCCCTTATATCGGCTTCACGTCCCTTCTTCTTTTTCCAAGTAGACTTGTGATTATTTTACTCACTTGGTGTATGAATAGCTCTCACCTGATACATGTGAAATATACTTTACTGTATGAATCCCAGTCTATGTACATTGATTCATTTTGCTGACACTTTTTTCCAAAGCAACTTACAGAGTTAAGTTACTTTCAATTATTAGCCCATTTACACAGCTGGGTAATTTTACTGGTGTAATTTAAGGTAAGGACCTTGCTCAAGGGTACTACAGCTGGACGTGGGATTCAAACCCGCAACCTTTGGGTCCAAAGGCAGTAGAGCTCAGTACCAGCTGCCCCTTATGCAAGATATTCAAGCACTGGCTGCTGTTTGGGGTTCAGACTTAATATTTGTTAAGTAACAAGTGTAATTAAAACACAATTAACACAATTATGACTATGTAACATTTGCTATGGGGGGTGTGATAGTGCAGGGGATTTGGCAGGGGCCCACTGTGTGGTGGGTTCGGGGGTCAAGCCTGGCTTGGGGTGCCCTGCTGTCCTGTCCAGGCCGTGCCACCCCACCAAGCCCCGCCCCGCCCCGCCCCGCCCCGCCCTGCCCCCCACACCACCGGGCTGCGCCCCGTCTTGCCGGGACCCCATTTGGGGCAAGCAGTTGTAGACATTGTGTGTGTGTGTGTGTGTGTGTGTGTGTGTGTGACACATGCTATAAGGGTAATTTTGTTTAGAAAAATAGAATATTGTCACTTTTTTCATAATCTTCCACAGTCTCATTTTCTTTGTTAGTCACGCACTTATGAAAGCGGCTGGAAAATGAAAAGCCGATTGAACTGAAAATGCAGTAATGTACTGGAATATGCCTGTATGCCATTATTAATAAACATCATTGATTACTAATAGCTACAAGGACATGTGTTATTTTAAACGGTTAAGTCTGAGGCCTTCCACTATTTATTCACAAATAATATAGTGAAGGAGTCAATAATGTCTCTAATGATGACAATTAATGTCATTAAGAGGAATATATAACAACCCCCCCCAACCCCCCTACTGTTACTGTCCACAGCACAGGGAAAATCTTAACTAAACAGCGGTTAGTGTAGTGGTTAGTGCTGCTGTCTTTAGACCCAAAGGTTGCAGGTTTGAATCCTGCCTTCTGCTGTAGTACTCTTGAGCAAGGTATTTACCCTAAACTGTTCCAGTAAAATTACTCAGCTGTACAAATGGGGAAATAACTGAACAGCTTAACAATGTAAGTCACTTTGGAGAAAAATATGATGTAAATATCCTTAAAAAACCAATATAACTAATTCAGCAGATGCTTCTCTCCAAAGTGACTTTCAATGAACTCTATGTAGTGTTATGAGTCCACACACCTTATTCACTGTGGTGACTTACACTGCTTACACTGGGTCACTCATCCATCAGTGGAACACACACACACACTCTCTCTCTCATTCACACACTTTGGGGGAACCTGAGCAGCATGTCTTTGGAGTGTGAGAGGAAACCAGAGCACCCAGAGGAAACCCACACAGACTGGGTGGGGATTGAACCCATCTCCTGTTGCACCACCACAGCGCTGTGAGACAGCAGCACCACCCACCGTGCTGCCTGTTTAATCTCTCAAATTTCAGTTAAACGATTAAAACTGCTGGCGGGTTACATTTCCAGGTACATGAGGACATTCATACTAAGCTATGACCCGCATTTGCATATATTTTTAAGCTTTTGGACAGCAGGCAGTAGACAGTCATCCTATAGGGCACAGATGCCAAATACAGGCTGTCTAGGATTCAATACAAAACCAGCCTGGAGAGGACTCTCCACACTTCTGTAGAGAACATGGCACAAGTGGTAAAGTGAGAAATGCTGTGAGGACAGGCGACAGACAGAGAGTGGAAGAACTTTCAGTCATTTAATGGCCCTGCAGAAGGTGGAGGAGGGAAAGGTGGGTAGGATGGAAAAAATAGGAGGACCGGGGCCATGAAGCAGAATGCCGGACTCGGGGTTGTCCTTGGATAGTCCAGGAGGTCCCAAGGAAGTTGTGATGTCACAGAAAAGACAGCGATGGCGTTGGCCCGTGTTGCCGGTATCCCCCAAAGGGGGCTCCGCGGCGCACAGGAAAGGCTCCAATTGGCTGCTGCTTGGCTGCGTGTTGCTGAGAATAGCCACCACCCAGAGAGGCTGCCCCCTTCACACCGTTACCACAGCAACCCCTCAGAAGAAGCGCCAAGACAGAGTGAGCACCGGCGTTTTGGAATACCGGCGACAAGGTGGGCGAAAAAGCCCACCAGGCGAAACAATCCACTCCACATTACTCACACAATGGGATCCCGCTGTGCTCCATTTGCTCTGTTACACGATATACGAGAAGCCAATTTATTCTGGGGTTGTCACTGAAAGTCGTACACTGGAAGAGTTGTAGTTGAACACAAAGACATGGAATGAGTTCAGAGTAAAAACACAGTGTGGACGAGAAACTGGGAGAAGTTGCCGCCCTACGCAAATCACTGGGAATCTAAAGACGAAGAGAACAGGCCGACATTCATTTTTATTGATTTATCAGACACTTTTCTCCAACGTGACTTCCAACGAACTATGTGGTGTTACAAGCCCACACACCTTATTGACCGTGGTGACTTACACTGCTAGATACACTGCTTACAATGGGTCACTCATCCATACGTCAGTGAAACACACACACTCTCTCTGTCACTCACACACTATGGGGGAACCTGAACAGCATGTCTTTGGAGTGTGGGAGGAAACCAGAGCACCCAGCAAAAACCCACAGAGAACATACAAACTCCACACAGCCTGAGCAGGGATCGAACCCACATCCTCTCGCACTACACACCCGTCGCTGTGCCACTATGCGGCCCGACAAAGAGTGTGCCACTGGGACAGCACATCATGTAAAGGTACAGTTGATTTGTTAGGTTTCTTAGAGTTCTTTCCGGAAAGATTTATATTCCCCCTTTCAGGTTCTAGCAGACAGGGGAAAAATTTCCCACGGAATTCCAGTCAGATCTGGTATCAGAAGAGACTTTTTCTCTGGCATATCTAATGAGAAAATGTAAATGTGATGGAAGTGCATACTCCGCAAAAAGCTTTTTGACCTGGGTGAGGACTGAACGTGGCTCGGTCTGTGCGGAGCTCAAACGTCTCTGCGTGGGTTTCCTCCTCGGCGCTCTGGTTTCCTCACACACACCAGTTCGAGTGGACTGGTAACACTAAACTGTGTGTGTGTGTGTGTGTGTGTGTGTGTGTGTGTGTGGTTAACCTTTGATAGACTGGCATCCTGCCCACAGTGTACACCCCCGCCAGACTTGCACCCAGTCATTCTGGGATAGGGTCCCAACCACTGAGAACCCAATCAGGACAGGCGGTTAATGAAAATGAACAGATGGATATTAGAAATGATAGCTTGCAGATTCATATTCTGTCATATTCTTCATACCAAAATAGTGAAGAAAGAATCATCTGTTTGTTGCGGGACAGTTGGTATCGTAGTGGTTAGAACTGCTGCTTTTGGACCCAAAAGTCACCTCCAGTTTTTTTACCCTTGAGCAAGGTACTTACCCTAAATTACTCCAGTAAAATGCCACAGCTGTATAAATGGGTAAAATAATTGTAAGTAGCTTAACATGCGTTGGTTGCCAGCAGGTCCTACCTTGGCAGGTGAAGCACTTGACATGGAAGTGAACGTTCTGCACGCGAACCACCTCCCCCCGGCAGACCTCCTGGCAGCGGAAGCAAAGGACGGTAGTGGAGCTCTGTCTGCTTCTCAAAGGGCTGTGCTGGTGGGGCACTGCTGGGGGTAAAGAGCGAGGGATCAATACAGATGCAACCATGTAGCAGCAGTCAGTGACTGCAAAGGACAGTCTTGTGATGAGATGGAGATGCTATCAGGTACATGACTGGATCGAAAAATGGGAGTAAGGTGTTCGGCTCTCGCGTTTCTAACAATATCAGTGATACGCCAGAGGTGAGGTCACACAAACAAGAGCTGACTACACAGACAGCTTTAACAATTACATTTATTTATTTAGCAGACACTTTTTTCCAACACAACTTCCAATGAACTCTCTGTAGTGTTACTACCAGCCCACACACCTTATTTACCGCAGTGACTTACACTGCTAGATACACTACTTGCACTGGGTCACTCATCCATACATCGGTGGAACACACACACACACACACACACACACACACACACACACACACACACACACACACACAAACACACACACACTCTCTGTCACTCACACACAGAGGGTGAACCTCAACAGCGTGTCTTTGGAGTGTGGGAGGAAACCAGAGCACCCAGAGAGAACATGCAAATTCCACACAGACTGAGCAGGGATTGAATCCACATCCTTTAGCACCACCCAGGTGCTCTGAGACAACAGTGCTACTTGCTGTGCCACCCACAAACTTTGCTTTCATTCCCACCATCGAACATTGACTTCATCTTGACTCGGCACGACTCGCTTACTAGAGAAAACAGGTGCAGCCTTAGACAGAAGCATTTCGCCGAACACAAGCGTGTTGCCAGGTTAACAAGTGCTAATTATGCTGTTTGGTGACTGATTTTGCATTTCTGCAGACACTCAGTCTAACTTCCACACGCCTGGTGCTGCTCTGCTTTTGCTCAGGTCTGGGAGACACACTGAGAGAGGGTTCTGTTATTTACATCACCAGGGAAGCTTCGAAGTCACGGCCCAGATGGAGAAATGTGGCTTTTTCAGCGTAAATGTTCATCGGTGGTGTTTAATGGGTGGGTGTAGAGTGTTTCCTACCCTGTTCCTACCATCATCCTGGGGGCTTGGATTTCTGAATTTGAGCCTGTGACACCAGCCAATGAAGTGCGAAGGGAAGGGCACAGGTCTGGGCACAGGGTGCTGGAGAACAGCAGGGTAAGACACTATCAGAATCACAGAGGAGCTCAGTCTATGGTATATCTGAGTAAAAAATGCTTGTGATTGAACCCAATTAAATCCTCAAAGCTTCAGAGGTTCTGCCAGCAACATTTGCACCATTTCACCCATATAATGGGACAGCTGGTCACATAGTAGTAAGAGTCACTGCCTGTAGACTCAAAGGTCCCAGGTTTGATGCTCACTTCTGGCTGTAGTGCCCTTAAGTACTGACCCACCCACACACTAACTGAAGCCACTTGTCCCAAGTGGGGGGTCACAGCAAACTGGAGCCTAACCCAGCAACCCAGCAACAGAGGGCGTAAGGCTGGAGGGGGAGGGGACACACCCAGGACTGGATGCCAGCCTGTCACAAGGCATCCCGAGTGGGACTCGAACCCCAGACCCACCAGAGAGCAGGACCCAGTTAAACCTGCTGTGCTACCACACCCGCTTAAGTACTAACCCTAACCCTTAAACAAGGTACTTACCCTAAACTGCTCCAGTAAAAATTACTCAGCTGCATAAATGGGTAAATAACTGTAAATACCTTATGTAAGTGTCAGTTAAATGAATAAATGCATTTTCTATTTTAGCATCACTGTTACATATTTATTGCACAACTTATTGTTTCCTCTCAATATCTCAGCATTTTTACAAAGCCATATTACTTCCCCCGCCTTAAGAACCTTTCCGCAGGAGTACTGCGACAACAACAGGGAAGGGGCTTGAACCAGCAACCTTCAAGTTATAAGATAATGGCTTTAACTGCTCTTCCACATGCCACCGCATCCTCTGAACAACCATGCAGGAGGAGCTGTGAGGGAGCGAGAAAAAAAGCACAGCACTAAATAAGAGGCTGGCGGAACCAAGCGGACACATGGTACTTAGGAAATGTGCCTGACTGCACCACTTGGGGAACGTGCTCGACTACAAAATGACACAAACGAAAGCAAGAAAATCCACGAAAAGACAGGGATTCGGGCCGTTTTCAGTCACGGCACGCTCGTCCGCAGAGCCGCGTGGGCTCGCGTTGGCCGCCCCCCAAAAAGGACACGATGCGAGCGAGTACGGCGACTGTTTCTGCTAAAACAACCGACAGGCGTGATCAGCAGGGGCCGACGGGAGCTGTCGGAGATCGCAGTTCGCTCCTCCTGCGGCGATACAACTAGCGAAGTCTGCCGTCCCCTCGCGAACGCCGAGGGGGCCGTTATCGCCAACGGCAACAGAGGCGTTAAACTGCGATCGTGGAACGATGAGAGCGGAAAAATGTGCAGGTCGGATGTGCTTCTCCGAAGCCAACGAGACTTGGAGGAACGTGTGCTCTCGACCCCTTTGCGGGCAACAAATATCACTTCCTTATAGACGATGTGAATTTGGCTCACTGTTTGGACAAGTAATATTCGGAATTAAGAGAAGAAAGCCGTGATTCGAGTCCACGACGACCCTGAAAATACATAAAAAAATCATTTTACCTTTAACCCCCATAACGTCCTCAGTAGGAATGATTAAATGTTTTAGTGAGACGCATGTTACTGCCCTCCCCACCACAAGTGACAAGGTTCTGGAGCACAAGCATGCAGCTTGGTTGCAGTCCAAAGAATCACAGCAGGGGTCTCACCTCTGGCCCCCAAGAATGCAGCACTTATTTATCTGACACTTTTCTCCAAAGTGACTTACAATGATTTATTTATTACTAGAGTCAGGTAATGTTACATGAGCAATTTAGGGTAAGTACCTTGTTCAAGGGCACTACAGCTAAAGGTGGGATTCAAACCTGCAACCTTTGGGTCTAAAGGCAGCAGCTCTAAGCAATACACTACCAGCTGTCCCGTAACACGAGCATAAATGTGCTCAAGGCGTGAATATGACTCACGCTCCCTAAAAGTGGCAGAGCGGGATACTTCAGCGCCATTTTTCCTGTAGCCGAGCTGCCGTCACTGTAAGCGACCCGACGCACCGCCGCCCGCCGCAACATCGAGCAGATCCTGGGAAAGCTGCGAAATGCTTTCCAGACAGCTGAGAATAAGAGCGGATCACAGACGCGCACGAAGATGGGCAAAAGAGCTCGGTCTTCATCAATGGTGCTCTGAGGATTCTTAAAATGGTCCTCTGTTCTCGCACCAAGAGGGATTTCGTGATGAATTCATTACAAAGAGGTCCTTTTATCATCCTCTGAAGCTACATTTGAAGGGTGTCCCAGTGTTAACCTCAGCCATCGTCCACCAGCGGAATTCTAAAGGGCAGCCGACTGGCAAATATTCATATATTCATATTAACGGTGACAAAATCCTACACGTGTAGCACCGTTTTCACTTTCCATTATGCATCTAACAGAAGCTCAGTACTGAGGAGGTGCTGAAAGTCACAGAAAGGGGAACAGAAAATGTCCAGGAGTACGATATTTTACCGTCGACACGTAAAATTCGCTCGCGTACTGCGGCGGTTCCAAGTATTCTCGCCAATAAATGCTGAAGAATACCCAGCTACTTGGATCTGCTGTTCTTTACGTAAAAGCGACTCAAAAAAGTGATTATCCAACCAACATCAACAAACATTTGTCCCGAGGGAGGTCGTGGCGAGCCGGAGCCTATCTGGCAGCACAGGGCGCAAGGCCGAAGGGAGACACACCCAGGATGGGATGCCGGTCCGTCACAAGGCACACCAAGCAGGGCTCGAATCCCACACCCACCACACAGTGGGCATCGGTCAAACCCATCGAACCACCAGCCCACACACCTTATTCACCGCGGTGACTTACACTGCTAGATACACTATTTACATTCGATCACTCATCCATGCATCAGTGGAACACACACACTCTCTCTGTCACTCACACACTATGGGTGAACCTGAACAGCATGTCTTTGGACTGTGGGAGGAAACCAGAGCATCCACAGGAAACCCACACAGACACAGAGAGAACATGCAAACTCCACACAGACTGAGTGGGGTTCGAACCACCCAGGTGCTGTGAGAGAGCATAAAATTACTAAATGGCATAAAAAGATAAAATGATTATCTTCTAGTGCTAATACAAACCGCAGACACTGAACCGATACGTGTTCGGTTCCTTCCCGGCACGAATCGATACCGTATACATTTCGCGTGATGAGTTTTCTGGGAAGCGGGTGTAGCGATGAGCTGAGAGCCATAAGAGTTCACCTGTTTCGGGCCCCTGATTCATTGTGGGTGATCTGGGGAGGGGGGTTTGGACGACAGCAGGACACCCTCTACTCACCCTGTAGATACCTGAAGGTCTTTGTTCTCCGGATTCATCAGATCCAGGAATCGCGGTATAAAAACCATGGTTGGCTGTCAGCTCCCTGACTGTCCACACCTCTCAGTAAAGGAACGAAGAATAACACAACGCTAAATATCTATTAATACGTTATTGTGAGTACTGTCAAAAGTGTGAAAAATAACTGTCTCGAAATCATATAACCGGGTGCAACTGTTTCATATTCACAATGCATTGTGGGAAATGTTTCCAAATTATTACAACACCCACACTTTAATTCAAGCTTTTTTTTTTTTTTTTTTTTAAACCAAACACATTGGCAACTGAGCTGCGAAACTGCTTTGTTAGAACCCATCCTGTGCCACAAAAAAAAAAAAAAAAAAAAAAAAAAATCGCTCAGATTCCTACGGAAGGTTTCCACCACATGCCGGCAATGAGAGTTAACCTGGCTGACCTTTGACCCGAGCGATGCCTGCCCCGCTGTGTCTGTCGTGAATCTGTTTTGGTTTAGTGTCACCTGAGACGTGACACACCGCCCCCCACGCAGGGGAGATCACACGGGACAGGGATTGGCACACACTCAATTCCGTGACTCAGTCACGGCCTGGCATGAGACGGGGCAGCATTCGAACCCACCCACTCGGTGCCTCGCGGACGCCCACGGAGACTTCCGCCGCCCCCCCCCCACCACCGATTGCTGCGTCCGCTGGGGGGGGGTGGGTGCCATCCACCAGCTGATGCATGGCGGCATCTCTCAGCCGCTTCATGTACTCACCAGCCCCTAACTGAACTCTAAGTGGTGGAAATGCTCATCATTTACATTTATTCATTTTGCTGACTCTTTTCTCCAAAGGTGCTTATAATTATTTACCCATTTATACAGATGGGTAATTTTACTACAGCGACTTAGGGTAAGCACGTTGCTCAAGGGTACTACAGCCGGAAGTGGGATTTACACGTGAAACCTCTGATTCCAAGGCAGCAGTGCAACAAGCACCCCCCCTCCCCCCACCCCTGGATCCACATCACATTTATTTTGCTAACCCTTTTTCTCCAAACCAACTTATGATGTTAAGCTACACAGTGATTTCGAAATTTAAACAGCTGGGAAATATTCGCCGGAGCTGGGATTCAAATCTCAGCTGGTGGGCTGCAATCAGACATTTTCGATGGGCAAGTTGACCAATTACGCCATGATCGTGACAATTTCGAATAATTAATCACATTTCTCAAATGGCACTCGGAAACATCTAAAATGTGAATCACTTGCTTCTTAACATAAATCCTCAGTTTCCTCTTGTGTCGAGTCCTAAACTAAGTTAAAGGAGACTGAAGCAGACCATCCCCGTCAGTCCTCATTAGTGTGAGTGTGTGTGTGTGCGTGGCACTGGCCTGAGGGTACTCATAAAAACTAGAGTGGTTTACAATAAATTCATAATAGTGCGCATAAGAGAAGGAAATCAGAGAACACGGCATTAATTTGAATTTAAAACTGCCTCATGGTTGAGACTTGGAGCAGCTTCCATCTGAGAATGTGATTTTAAACGTGTAGATGAAATCTTGGACCAGTCCCCCTCCCTCTTTCTACTTAAAAAAAAAAAAATTAAAAATTATATAAAATATATTTAAAGATAGAGAGGGGTGCGGTGGTGCAGTGGGTTGGACCACAGTCCTGCTTTCCAGTGGGTCTGGGGTTCAAGTCCTGCTTGGGGTGCCTTGTGATGGACTGATGTCCTGTCCTGGGTGTGTCTCCAGCCTTACGCCCTGTGTTACTGGGTAGGCTCTGGTTCCTTGTGACCCTGTATGGGACAAGTGGTTCTGAGAGTGTGTGTGTATTTAAATATATTTATATTTAATTGTGGGGGTGCAGGGGGTGCGGTGGCGCAGTGGATTGGACCACAGTCCTGCTTTCCAGTGGGTCTGGGGTTCAAGTCCTGCTCGGGGTGCCTTGCGATGGACTGGTGTCCTGTCCTGGGTGTGTTCCCTCCCCCTCTGGCCTTACGCCCTGTGTTGTCGGGTAGGCTCTGGTTCCCCGTGACCCTGTATGGGACAAGCGGTTCTGAAAATGTGTGTGTGTGTGTGTGTGTGTGTGTGTGTGTGTGTGTGTGTGTGTGTGTGTGTGTGTGTGTGTGTGTGTGTGTGTGTGTGTGTGTGTGTGTGTAATATATTTAAATATAGAGAGGGGTGTGGTGGTGCAGTGGGTTGGACCACAGTCCTGCTCTCCAGTCGGTCTGGGGTTCAAGTCCTGCTCGGGGTGCCTTGCAATGGACTGGCGTCCTGTCCTGGGTGTGTCCCCTCCAGCCTTACGCCCTGTGTTGCCGGGTAGGCTCCAGTTCCCTGTGACCCTGTATGGGATGAGCGGTTCTGAGAGTGTGTGTGTATTTAAATATATTTATATTTAATTGGGGGGGGTGCAGTGCCGCAGTGGGTTGGACCAGGTCCTGCTCTTCAGTGGGTCTGGGGTTTGAGTCCCACTTAGGATGCTTTGCAACGGACTGGCGTCCCGTCCTGGGTGTGTCCCCTCAAGGCCTGAGTTGCCGGGTTAGGCTCTGGCTCCCCGCAACCCCGTATGGGACAAGCAGTTCAGACAAGGTGTGTGTGTGTGTGTGTGTGTGTGTGTGTGTGTGTGTGTGTGTGCGCGCATATTTAATTGTATATTATTTAACAAAAAAGAAAAGTAAAAATATACATATATAAGGCAATCCCTAAAAATACACACAAAAAAAACATTTTACCTTTCGCCCCTATAATGTCCCCAGTAAGAATAATGAAATGTTTAAAGACTCTATATATACTGTATACTTATATATAAAGATATAAATACATAAAGTGAGAGAAAAAGAAGTAAATTGAATTTGTCAAGATTTTCGTAAGTCATGTGACGAAAATCTCGTCAAATCAAATCTGCCTCCATTTTCACTCTTGTCTCACAACGTTACCTTTTCAGTTAAGTTGCAGTAAAAGTGACACCCGGTAGTCTACTGGTGAGACCAGTTACTTTTGGAACCAAAAGGTTGCAGGTTCAAATCCTACCTCCAGCAATAGTGCCCTTGAGCATAGTACTTAGCCTAAATTCCTCCAGTAAAATTACCCAGGTGTATAAATGACTAAATAACTGTAAGGAACTGAACGCTGGAAGTTGCTTTGGAGAAAAGTGTCGGATAAGTTAATAAATTCAGCAGGACGTGATACTAGTGTGGCCCATACCTGAGAAACAAGCCTGATTTTTGAGATTCTCTAGGCATCTGGCACAGGTCTGTGGTGGTCTACCAGTCTAAACGCTCCAGCCTGCGATGTGACAAACGGTCCTTCTCCTGCACCTTTGAGAAAGGTATTTACCATTAATTGTTCTAATAAATTATGTCTGTACGATTGGGCAAAACCTCTGTGACAATGTGGTGTACCTTGCCTTGCCTAGCACTCTGTGCTTCAGGGATAGGCTCCGGGCCACGGAAACCCTGCCGGGGCTCAGTGCTTATGTGTGGTCTGAGTGACTGTAAGTTACTTCATCATATCACAGAATTTAAAAAACAAATAAAATACATTCACAGTAATAAATTCCTTATGTATAAGTCCGAGACCCTCATTGGAGCAACATTAATAGTGTGAAAAACAGGTAAGTCCAGGGCATGAGAGAAATCTGGGTGGCACAGAGAGTAGGGTTGCTGTCTTACAGCGCCATGAGTTTGATCCCCGCTCAGGCTGTGGGGAGTTCGCATGTTTTCCCTGTGTGGGTTTCCTCCGGCTGCTCTGGTTTCCTCCCACAGTCCAAAGAAATGCAGTTCAGGTTCACCCATGGTGTGTGAGTGACAGAGAGAGTGTGTGTGTGTTCCACTGATGTATGGATGAGTGAGCCAGGGTAAGTAGTGTATCTAGCAGTGTAAGTCACTACGGTGAATAAGGTGTGTGGGCTGATGACACTAGATGTTGCTTTGGAGAAAAGTGTCGGCTAAATAAATAGTGCTGATGTAAACTAAATAAGACAAAGTGAGTTGTGTATTTAAACTAGTTCAGTTAAGCTTAAAAACTTCAACAAACGAGGCCTCTTCCAGACAGCAGAGGAACGTGTACCAGAAAAATTATCCCATAGAGCTTCAGTCTCCAGAAGCTTTTAATTGCAGCTTCAAAAGACGCCGCAGATCCATTCTTGTGGCCATAACACAAATCGGGCCCTGATTTATTTCAGATCAATTGCAAGCTTACTGTATGTATGTTTTTGTTTCAAATCAGCTGCCAATTACTGAGCTGTTTGGGAGTGGATCTCCTCTGGGTGCTCTGGTTTCCTCCCACAGTCCAAAAACATGCCACTCATCCCGTTCACTCGCAGACACTTATGAAATGCATTGCAGAGGTTTTGTAACAGTTGTGGGTGTTATACCAACATGAGGATCAAGAACCAGTCCACCCATTGTGGCCAAGGTTCAAGATTAAATCCAGTTACCTATTTAACTTTACTCAATTAACTGACACGTTTCTCCAAAGAAACTTACAATGTTAATTTCCCTACCATTAGGTATTTACATAGCTGAGTAATTCCAGGATAAGAATCTTGATCAAGCATATTACAGCTGGAGGAGGGATTCAAACCTGCAACCTTTGGTCTGAAGGCAGCAGGTCTCCACTCTGCCGCCCATCACCCCTACAGGGCATGGCATAGTTTCTATAGGTTCTGTCATTCACCAAACCCGTTCTCTGCAAGTTCTTCCTTCTCCAAAGCAGGCAAACTTCATCCTAAACAGATGTATGAGAAAATTAAAAAAAAAAAAACCCATCTGGCTGTTGCAGCCAAAGAAAGCCAGATCTTCTAGAACGTTCCATCAGATGAGACAGAAATTTCAGTGTTTTGAGTCTACTGCACCGTTTTTATTTATTTTTTTTTTAGATAAACCGCACAAGATTAGACACTGTGCAAGCAACAATTATATTTTTTTTCCCCCCACCCTGCTTGTTCCTCAGGCAAAGTTGTTCATCAACACTGCAGACAGTACTGGGGCACAATAAGTTATCGGCGTACTGAGGAAAGTGCCCCAAATTGTTTTGCAGACCGAAATCGAGCAGGAGACACTGTTTTGCCGATGCGGAACCGCATAGGTCACATCCGGCCGTTGGTCTACTATCGCAGTACATTACATTTATCTGAAACTTTACTCTAAAGTGACTTACAGTGTTAAGGTCACAATTATTTACCCATTTATACACCTGGGTAATTTTACCGGAGCAATTTAGGGTAAATACCTTGCTCAAGGGTAGTAAAGCTGGAGGCAGGACTTGAACCTGTCACCTTTGGCTTCAAACTACTACACTGCCAGCACCCCACAACCTTTTTGAAGTTATATTTTTAATCAAAGTGGTGCCAAGTGCTTCCAACACGGTACAGTATTACTCTCTTGGATTCACATGCCGACGTCATCGGCCGTACGATAAGCACTCAGACGTCTAATCTCTCCTCCGCTCCGGTGCCAAACTGCAGTCTAGCGAGAAACCGGGAGGGAAAGGCAAAGAGGCGTGTTGGCGCATTACCCGTCTTCCTAGTAGCGGCACAGATGAATAGCGAAAGGGAAACAAAGGCAGGTTCACAAGTTCGGTCGCAACGGCGTTCGCAATGCAGCAGAATTCCTCTCATGAAAAGATTATTGAAAGTGCGTTCGGTTTGCTTCGGGTTTGTTTTACACACTATGAACACTGCAGGGCGTTCGGTGAGAGATATGGGTGCGGGGCGGCTCACGGGATCTGAGCCGTTCGGCCGCGGGTCTCCTCCGGGTGCTCTGGTTTCCTCCCATACTCCAAAGACGTGCAATTCGGGTGGACTGGGGACGCTACATTGTCCTTACAGTGTGACTGGGTGGATGAGGGAGTGTGTGTGCCTCGCAGTGGACCGCGTCCTATCCAGGGGGGACACCACCACCCCCCCCCACACCGCAACCATGCTCACCGGGCTGGACGGAGCGGTAAGGATGCAGCAAAGTGTGCGCGTTCATCCGGAGCGTGGTGAGCGGCTGGTGCTGAGCAGGTGGACTTTCTGACACGAGGCACAGGTGCCAGACCTGCAGGAACGGCATCTGGATCTCGCAGCAGGTCGGTGGGAAGGGGGGGGGGGACCGTGAAGTGCCCCCTCCTGCAAGCGTCAGGTTTCCTCAAGCGGAAAGTGGCGCGAAAAGTGGGGGCCGAGTGACCAGGCCTGACATCTGACATCCCCACTGTTCGCCACAGGGAGACAAGCTGCTGCTCTTGGACCCGTGGCGCCTTCATCGCAGCCTTCGGCACCCCCTGCCCCCTTACTGCGGGGGCATCGCAGCCAGTATTACCCCACAGATACACTGTAATACCACAGTGAATCTTTTACCCCACAGTTACACTCTCACATGACGGCTAATCTTTTACCCCACAAATACACTGCAACACAAGCAGACTTTTACTCCACAAATCGACTGTAACACCACAGTGGATCTTTTACCCCACAGATACCCCGTAAGACCGCGGTCACTATGAGAACAGTCTTCCGTTGCATGTCAGTCTTCTGACTTCATTTACACTGTTTTACTCTTCCACACCATGCCCTCATTTTTTTACACTACAGCTGGACTCTTTTCAGTTTCATTAACAATTTCAACGCTGTAAAAACACATATTTCGGAATATGTCACAGTTTACAGCATCGCATTACTAGTCCTCTGGGCTGTAACATTATTGGAAACACAACAGAACGAATAAAACAAATGAGCTCTGAGACGAGTGTGTGCTGATCATCCTCAGAACCTTCCAGAATGAACAAGTAGCCCTGTGAAATACCACGGTTCTTTATTGACCCTCCCCCAAGCCAATTAGCACCCGAGAAAGAACCAATATAAACATCCCCCCAAAGACACGCAGCGTCACGCTACACACAGCAGTGTTTCACAAATTAAGCAAAGAATATCGAGCACAGCGACACACTTGACACATTGCGTTCTGAGAGGAACAGTAGGGCTGCTGTGACCTGAGAGGTTCTCCTGCGTTGATCAGGTGTGAAACAAATGAAGGAGAAGCAGCTCTGCTCATACCTGTCACCTGATCTTATAGGGGCACAAACACTGCGAACACACACACGCACTAGCCGAACTCTCTCCCCATCACATCTCTCTGATACTTTTCACCAAAGAAACTTACTATTATTTACCCATTTATACACACACACACACACACACACACACACGCACACTTTCTGGACCGCTTGTCCCGTACGGGGTCGCGGGGAACCGGAGCCTACCCGGCAACACAGGGCGTAGGGGACACACCCAGGACAGGACGCCAGTCCATCGCAAAGCACCCCAAGCAGGATTCGAACCCCAGGCCCACTGGAGAGCAGGACCCGGTCCAACCCACTGCGCCACTGTGCCCCCGACCCCCATTTATACAGTTGAGTAATTTTACTGGAGCAGTTGCGCACAAGTACCCTGCTCAGGGGTAAAACGGCAAAAGGTGGGATTTGAACCTCCAACGGCTGGAGCCCAAGGCAACAGCTGTAACCACTATACCACCAGCATCACATCCAACAGCCCCTAAGGTCAAAGTTCACACTTTCATTTGGTGCCTCCCTCTCTCTTACTTGCTGCCAGCACACACACACAGAGCAAAGGGGAGAGAGAGAACGACTTGTAAGCTCTCCATCTACTGTTTAAGGAAACCATGCTGATCTAGGGGGTTCTGTGGCACAGGCCCACGGTCGGAGGGTGGGGCGCACGCACGCACGGCAGAGCCGGTGCAAAGGCCACGTTTATGCAATGGGGCTCCGAAGCGTACCAGAGGGGCCCGGCAGGAGGACAGGCGGTGGAGGAGCTGTTTCGCGAGGAGGGGCATCAGATGCCAGCTCCGCCACGCTGGCCCACGGTGCGCCCATATGGAGGGCGGCGATCCAGGCAGCCGTCCCAAAAGGGCAGCAGGGAACGCCACGAAAAGCGGATCTGCTCCGCCGTTTCGTTTCGGGATGAGCAAACTAATTGGAAGGGAAATGTAGGACAGCATGAACACACAGCCCTATAGCACATAACTGCTGGAAAAGACGAGTTTACAGCACGGAAAGGAGTCCGTCTACAGAAGGAGAAAGTAAATAAATAGTGATCAAATAGGAAATCGATTACATGACATCAACAGAGATTCAATGTGCGAGTAAAAAAAACATAACTATTCATGAATGAGCTAAAACAAGGAATAATATCCTCAGTACCTAATATAAAATTAATAAGAACTCGAGATTAATAAGAAAAAGCTTTTCGGTGAATCCATACAAAAAAAAAAAACTAGTATTGAATTTAACATGCTGCCAGTTTTATGTCGCTTATGAACACATCAAATAATGGTGAAACTAAATAGAAAAAAGATGAGAGCAGAGCCAAATGAGAACAGCCTCGGAGGCTTAACTGGGATGATTGCCGAAGCCGCGGGGATCTGAGAGCGAACCTGCCATAGCTGTCAGTCGTGTTAACGGCAGGTGATCTCTACCCCGGGGCTCTGCTATGACCTCCTGCTTGAGGGCCCGGGGCAGCAGGACAGAGATCCTGCCGAGGGTCAAGCTAAAGTGAATGTGAGGAGGAAAAAATATATATAATTTAAAAAAGAAAGTCAATGGCCTCCAAGGAGGACAAAAATAAATATGTTACGTATAATAATTAAGAAAAAACGATGGTCTACAGGGAGGAAAAAATGTATTTTATTATATATAATTAAAAAAAAACAATGGTCTACAAGGAGCATTGAAAGTAATTTATTTCTTTATTCTATATTATTTATTTGAGGCAATCATCAGGGCAAGTTCCTTGATCAAGGGCACTCCAGCAGGAGCGGGATTCAAACCCAACCCGCAAAACTACCTGCCGCCCCGTTTTAATATTCCAGAGCAGATGCGAAACCCGAGAGAAGGACTGCAGATACCGTGGAACCTCCAGTGACCCCGAGTGATTTACATGCACGTGCCAGGCAAGGTCCCGCTGAGCTACGACTGAGCGAGGAGCTCAGCGTGATCCGTTCAAGTCGGAAAGTGTCTCTGAACGTATCTGGGTAAAAAAAAGAAGAAAGGCGACGCCGCACAATTGTTGCGTCGAAGTCCTACAAAGTTCACGAAGCAGAGTAAAATGAGCTAAGTAAAGTATTCAGAAGAGCTCTGCTGAGGATGGAAATCCCAGGGCCACCTTTGCCTGACACTTTTCTTTAGAGCATCTTACAAGCTTACAATTATTTACCCATTTATACAGCTGGCTATTTTTACAAGAGCAATTGGGGGTAGACACCTTCATCAAGGGTACTAGAGCTGCAAGTTGGATTGAAACCTGTAACCTTTAGAGCCAAAGGCAGCAGCTCCTCCCACTATGCTACCAGCTGCCCCCTTTTATACATTTACCCAACTGGGTCACTTTACTGGAGCAATTCAAGGTACGTACATTGCTTAAGGGCTCTACAGCCAAAGGTGGGGATGGAACCTGTGGATCCAAAGCCAGCAACTCTAACCACTACATTACCAACTACCCCATGTTTAGTTACCTAACTGGGTCATTTTAGTAGAGCAGTTCAGGGTGGGTACCTTGCTCAAGGATACTACAGCTGGGGGTGGGATTTGAGCCTGCAGCCTATGGGTCCGAAGATCGCCGCTCTGACCGCTAGCGCTAACAGCCGCCGCCATTCCTTACACCGTCCTAGGAGCTGTGCTGGGAAAACGGTGCGAGAAGCAAGATTTACGAGCGATCGAGACACGTCTCTCCTCGCCTGCTGCCAGACCCGGAGTAACGAGGCCGTCGCTTTCCACGAGCGCGAGGTCACGATGTTGTGGCGTCACTCCTGTTTCGCCATCCCATCTGCGGCGCAAGGTGGCAATTCCCAAACCGCAACATTAACATCTTCTCCACAGGAAAAGCGCTCTCCCAGCCCAGCCTCTGAACTATGTGAACGGGGGGTTGGTATCACCGTCACCGGTTAAGCAGAAGAACGAAAGGCAGGCCGAGACCCGACACGGTCCATAATAGCTCCTCTAATATGAGATGACGACCACGTTCTGACAGATCAAAGCCTGGAGCAGGGAGCTGCACTGCTCAGCGCCTTTTTAATTCCCGTCTAAACTCTAATCAGATCTGCGTCTGTTTTCGGATTTCGCTGCCTACCTGATTAGAGGCTGCCAAGGACACGAATAAAATACGTGAGCAGGGCGATGAGAGTTTCTCGCTACGTATCCTGGACACAACGCGTGCTACGAATACAGCCCTTAGCATTTTGTGCACTAAGGATATGGAGACATTACAACAATCCAGCGTTTTAACCACTGACTCAACTCTGCGTCCCTCAACACGCCAAAGTCATAAGCTGGTCCTGTAGGAACGCCCTGTAGAACATGCAGAGGATCCACACTTATCTCACAACATACCCTGCGGAGCTCCTGCTCCGAACCATGGTGATATCTCACCTGGATTGCCGGATGGTTCTCCTGGACTTTTCCATCAAGCCTCGCCAGTTGATCAAAGTGCTACTGTTTGACCTGCCAGAGCACTCCCATGTATCCGCCCTCCTCATCTCTTTCCGTTAGATTCCTGTAGCTGCTCGTAGCGAGTTCAGTGCTGGTTACGGCCTACAAGACCGTCAATAGACCTGCTTCTCAACACCCGCAGGACCTGATCAACTGCTGTTCCCCAACCAAACAGCTATACTCCTTCACCTTTGGTCATTGTGTGGTCCCCTGCCCTAGATTTTCAATATCTAAAGCCGGAATATTGGTGGATCAGGTTCCAGTGAGGTGGAATGAGCTCCCTCTCTCACTCACAACTGCTGAATCCATTTGAACATCTTTTTCAAGCCCCACTTCTCTCCTGATTTCATCTCTCTGCCTCATGAACTTCCATTACATTAGGTGCACTTTTATTTAAGCTGAGCTTGAGGTCGTTTTGGAGAAAAGTGTTGGCTGAATATAAATAAATAAATAAATAAATGCAAAGGTGCATGTGTTTCCATCCCAGTTTCCTCAAGCCAACAAACAAAACTGTTGTGATTTTCACAGTGCGTGGCATAAGAGAGGAGAATTTATATATTTATATGTATTTATATGTAATAGCTCAGTGACTTGGTATCCACAATTCTGACAATTATAATGTAAAGAAATATGGGGGGGGGTGTAAAACTACGGCCCTGCACTTTCTCAATGGCTTTCCCAGCCGGTCCATATGCAATCCACACCAGCTGGTGATGATGATTGCTGATCAATACAATTGGAGCAATTTTCCGCAGTAAATGGGATAATAGCCTGAAGACCAGTCAACTGGGAGCATAAAGGCTGTTTTTGCAAATTTTCTGCCATTGCGTGAAGATGGTGAAGTAAACTGATTTTTCTCAGACACCCAGGAAAGATTTACTAGTAGACCAGACATGTGAGGCACAGGTCTGGTTCTCAGGTCAGCATCCTACTGCTTTATATTGAATTGGTAGCTATTTACCACATTAGTATTATTAAAGGCAGTCCCCGGATTACGAACGAGTTTCGTTCCTAAGTCTGTCTTTAAGTCGAATTTGTACGTAACTCAGAACAGTTCGATACGGTTTGTCTAACGTCAGTTAGTCAAATGTTTTTTTAGTATGTAGTATATTGTGTACCTTTCTATGCACAAAAAACATTAAAGAAACACTTCCAGATACACTAAAACGTCTTCAATACAACAATACAGTCATAATAATAACAATAATAATAATAATACAATGTAATGATGTAATGACAATAATGATAATAATAATAAATGTAACTACATACAGTATTTACAGTATAACAGAGAAAGAGAGAGAGGAGGAGAGAGAATGTGTGTGTGTCTGTGTGTAGGTATAAGAACATTAAAGAAACTTTAATGTTCACTTTCCAGTGTTTGTTGGTGTTTCACCTTTTCCAGATCGCCTTATTATTTCCACTTTAGTTTCAGTCGTGATCGTTTTTGTTTTCTTTGATGCATCACCATCACTTGCATCACATTTATGTTTTGGTGCCATCGTTAGGAGGGTAAAAGCAAGAAAATTAAAGCCAAATACAGTAACACAGGAGACACTGTTAACAGCAACATGGTCCGATCATGGGTCAACGAACCCCTGTAGATGCGCAACATCTTGATGAGCATCACAAAATAGCACCATTTGTTATTACGAACCATTGTATGTAACTCCATCCATCCATCCATCCATCTTCCTCCGCTTTTATCCGGGGCCGGGTCGCGGGGGCAGCAGTCCGAGCAGAGTACTCCAGACCTCCCTCTCCCCGCACACCTCCTCCAGTTCCTCTGGGGGAACCCCAAGGCGTTCCCAGGCCAGCCGGGAGACATAGTCTCTCCAACGTGTCCTGGGTCTGCCCCGAGGCCTCCTCCCAGTGGGACAAGCCCGGAACACCTCCCCAGGGAGGCGTCCAGGAGGCATCCGGAACAGATGCCCGAGCCACCTCAACTGGCTCCTCTCGATGCGGAGGAGCAGCGGCTCTACTCCGAGCTCCTCCCGGGTGACTGAGCTCCTCACCCTATCCCTAAGGGTGCGCCCAGCCACTCTGCGGAGGAAACTCATTTCTGCCGCTTGTATCCGCGATCTCATTCTTTCGGTCATGATCCAGAGTTCATGACCATAGGTGAGGGTAGGAACGTAGATCGACCGGTAAATTGAGAGCTTCGCCTTACGACTCAGCTCCCTCTTCACCACAACAGACCGGTACAATGACCGCATTACTGCGGACGCCGCACCGATCCGTCTGTCGACCTGCCGCTCCATTTTTCCCTCACTCGTGAACAAGACCCCGAGATACTTAAACTCCTCCACTTGAGGGAGCAACTCCCCCCTAACCCGGAGGGAGCAATCCACCTTTTTCCGACTGAGAACCATGGCCTCGGATTTGGAGGTGCTGATTCTCATCCCCGCCGCTTCGCACTCGGCTGCAAACCTCCCCAGTGCACGCTGCAAGTCTTGACTTGATGAAGCCAACAGGACCACATCGTCCGCAAAAAGCAGAGACGAGATCTCGCGGCCACCAAAGCAGACACCCTCCGTTCCCTGACTGCGCCTAGAAATTCTGTCCATAAAGATAATGAACAGAATCGGTGACAAAGGGCAGCCCTGGCGGAGTCCAACATGCACCGGGAAAAGGTCTGACTTACTGCCGGCAATGCGAACCAAGCTCCTGCTCCGGTCATACAGGGAACGAACAGCCCGTAGCAACGAGCCCCGAACCCCATAATCCCGAAGTACCCCCCACAGGATGCCACGAGGGACACGGTCGAATGCCTTCTCCAGGTCCACAAAACACATATGGACTGGTTGGGCAAACTCCCACGAACCCTCCAGCACCCTAGTGAGGGTATAGAGCTGGTCCAGTGTTCCACGGCCAGGGCGAAAACCGCATTGCTCCTCCTGGATCCGAGGTTCGACTATCGGTCGGATTCTCCTTTCCAGTACCCTGGCATAGACTTTCCCAGGGAGGCTAAGGAGTGTGATCCCCCTGTAGTTGGAACACAATCTCCGGTCCCCCTTCTTAAAAAGAGGGACCACCACCCCGGTCTGCCAGTCCAGAGGCACCGTTCCCGAACTCCACGCAATGCTGCAGAGGCGTGTCAGCCAAGACAGCCCCACAACATCCAGAGACTTGAGAAACTCGGGGCGGATCTCATCCACCCCCGGAGCCTTGCCACCGAGGAGTTTTTTGACTACCTCGGCAACTTCAGCCAGGGTAATGGACGAGTCCCCCTCCGAGTCCCCAGCCTCAGCTTCCTCTACGGAAGGCGTGTCGGAGGGGTTGAGGAGATCCTCAAAGTACTCCTTCCACCGCCCGAGAACATCCTCAGCTGAGGTCAGCAGCGCACCACTTCCACTGTAAACAGTGTTCGTGGAACACCGCTTCCCCCCTCTGAGTCGCCGGACGGTTTGCCAGAATCTCTTTGAGGCCGACCGAAAGTCTTCCTCCATGGCCTCACCGAACTCCTCCCAAGCCCGAGTTTTTGCCGCGGCGACTGCCAGAGCCGCGCTCCGTTTGGCCCGTCGGTACCTGTCAGCTGCTTCAGGAGTCCCATGAGCCAGCCAGGCCCGATAGAACTCCTTCTTCAGCTTGACGGCATCCCTTACTTCCGGTGTCCACCACCGTGTTCGGGGATTGCCGCCGCGACAGGCACCGGAGACCTTATGGCCGCAGCTCCGAACCGCCGCACCGACAATGGAGGAGCGGAACATAGTCCATTCGGACTCAATGTCCCCCACCTCCCTCGGGACCTGGTTGAAGCTCTGTCGGAGGTGGGAGTTGAAGACCTCTCTGACAGGGGCCTCCGCCAAACGTTCCCAACAGACCCTCACTATGCGTTTGGGCCTGCCAGGTCTATCCAGCTTTTTCCCCCGCCATCGAATCCAACTCACCACCAGGTGGTGATCAGTTGACAGCTCAGCCCCTCTCTTCACCCGAGTGTCCAAGACATATGGCCGAAGGTCAGAAGAAACGACTACAAAGTCGATCATCGACCTCCGACCTAGGGTGTCCTGGTGCCAAGTGCACTGGTGGACACCCTTATGCATGAACATGGTGTTCGTTATGGATAAACCGCGACTAGCACAGAAATCCAATAACAACTCACCACTCGGGTTCAGATCAGGGAGGCCGTTCCTCCCAATCACGCCCCTCCAGGTATCACTGTCGCTGCCCACGTGGGCGTTAAAGTCCCCCAGTAGAACGACAGAGTCCCCAGTGGGAGCGCTTTCCAGCACGCCCCCCAAGGACTCTAAAAAGGCCGGGTACTCTACACTGCCGCTAGGCGCATAAGCACAAACGACAGTGAGAGACCGTTCCCTGACCCGAAGGCGTAGGGAGATGACCCTCTCATTCACCGGGGTAGACTCCAACACATGGCGGCTGAACTGGGGGGCTATTAGTAAGCCCACACCAGCCCGCCGCCTCTCACCTTGGGCAACGCCAGAATAGTGGAGAGTCCACCCTCGATCGAGTAGAGTGGTTCCAGAACCCAAGCTGTGAGTGGAAGTGAGCCCGACTATATCTAGACGGTATCTCTCAACTTCCCGCACCAGCTCAGGCTCCTTCCCCGCCAGTGAGGTGACATTCCAAGTCCCAAAAACCAGAGTTGGCGCCCGAGGTTTGGGTCGGCCGGGCACTCGGCCCCGACCACCGCCCAACTCACAATGCACCGGCCCCTTACGGTTTCTCCGGCAGGTGGTGAGCCCACCGAAGAGCGGCTCCACGTTATGGCTTCGGGCTGAGCCCGGCCAGGCCCCGTGGGCATAGACCTGGCCACCAGGCGCTCGCATGCGAGCCCCCCCCCCAGGCCTGGCTCCAGGGTGGGGCCCCGGTGACCCCATACCGGGCGGGGTAAACGGACGCCTTGCTTTTTCCTTCATAAGGGGTTTTTGAACCGCGCTTTGTCTCGTCTGTCATCCAGGACCTGTCTGCCATGGGAGACCCTACCAGGGGCATGTAGCCCCAGACAACATAGCTCCTGGACTCATTCAGGCACTCAAACCCCTCCACCACGATAAGGTGGCGGTTCACGGAGGAGATTGTATGTAACTCGAATTTTTAATATAGTAGGGTTTACGGGGGGTGGTTCGTAACTACGGGTTGTATGTAAGTCGGAGGTTCATAACCCAAGGACTGCCTGTATCATTATTACATGCCTAGTGTTACGACATGAATCTTAATATGCACTGAAAACCTACTTTTTAATACCCTCAAGCCTTTTAAGCCCTGAGAAACTTTTTTCCCATGTATTCAATCAGTTGTAAGGTCTTAATGAAAACAGTATACATGATTTACAGAGTAAACTGCCATTTATCTTTCCAAATATGGGATTTCATAATCCAAGCAAAACTTGTTTATGGTAATTTGACCTTCTGGGACAACTGTAAAATATGATTTAAAGTCACATAGGCCAGTATTATTTATGCAATGTCAATATGCAGCATTGTGAAAACAAAATTTATATCCAGAAGTTTCTTCAATCTCATACATATGCCCTTATATAGACCCTTCACTCTTTATGTTGCTGAAATAAAATGATCCATGGCAAAGTGCAGGATTTAAAAATGTAAAACATGTATGAACCACTGCAAACTCAGTCTCCCAGGCACTATGACTAGATATCCCAGCAAGAATCCCCTGGTTCACCCTGTTCTTCCTTACAAATGAGTGTATTAACATAGTAACAGGAGCCAAAAGCTTGCGGTGTCTTGCTGTGTAGCTCCGAACTCCGTTCACGGTTAGGGCATCTGCAGCACCATACAAAGAACTGCTCTGGGCTGCCACCTTTTACTTTGAAGGTTACTGGTTCAAATCCCCCTCCGAATGTAATCCTTCTGAGCAGATTTTTTACACTAGATTGACAGATGGATAAATGACTGTATCGCTTGTACTAACCAAAGGCAGAGCCAGTTGCAGAGTGGTTAGAAGTGCTAGTGTTGGATCTAGAGGTTGCAGGTTTAAATCCCACTTATTGGACAGTGGTGGTATTCACCCTTCAAATTACACACACACATTTTCAGAACCACATGTCCCATATGGGGTCACAGGGAACCAGAGCCTAACCCAGTAACACAGGGCATAAGGCCAGAGGGGACACACCCAGGACAGGACACCAGTCCACCACAAGGCACCCCAAGTGGGACTTGAACCCCAGACCCACGGGAGAGGAGAACTGTGGTCCAACCCACTGCACCACCGCCCCTTCAAATTACAAAAGTGGGTAAATAACAAAGTTGCTTTAAAGAAAAGTGTTAACTAAGTGAAAAAATGCAACTAAATCACTCTCATGAAGGCTACTGACCAACAATGGCTTATCGGACAGGGTAAAGTGTACCACATAAAGTCCCCCGAAAACCGTCAAATAACATCGCAATATGGTTATTTTTTTCTGGTTCTGGAAACTGACAGATGCTGTGCGCGCCTTTTTGAGACGCGGAACTGCAGCGTCGCACCGCCCTCGCGGAAGCGAGCACGCGTGGCCGCGCGGTGCGGATTTGGGTTCTCACGAAGCCCACATAGCCGAGCTTCCCAGAGTTCGGCCGAACCTGCGGACGAGTCGGACCGACTGCCGGACTCAAGTCACTCCAGGCGAAGCGTGACACCTCACAGCCAATCAAAGCGCGACGTTACAGGGACACGGCCACGCCCCCTCAAGAAGCACCGCCCCCAACACGTGTGCACACAGTCGGGTGGGACGAGCGCAGCTGCGCTCGATCTACCATAATAATAATAATAATAATAATAATAATAATAATCTAAGATGAACATTGACTCGTTAACAACCAGAAACACGAGGCTGCACAGCTTGAGATCACAAAATTGGGCGATTATTTCCCACGTCGTAGTAGCAGAACAAATATAATTAATATCAATAAATCTACAGTGGGGAGTTGTTGAAATGAAAATCCCCACCGATTTCACACAAGAGTTGGTCTCAACTCTCAAACTTGATTTAAAGCCGAAAATTTTACTGTGTGTGGTCCCTAATTAATCTTGGGCAGGACGGTAATTTTCAGCGTCTCACCAACTGTGTTAACTGGTCAACGTGAATGTAGCGCAAAAACAACATATTATTTACATCTGTTTAATTCGGCTGTGATATTTCGCACTCAGCACGTACTCTGTCACTATATATAATATAAAATCCATAAACCCAAAGCCACGGCAGAATGCTTCAGCATCATTACCGAGGCAGAAATTAAAGTACATTTCAGAAATGATTTCTTGTGTTCTAGAGTATCACACGGCTTAACACAATTAACAATTCTTCAAACTATTAATGAATGAAAATAACGGAGACTCAAGGTCTTCTGATACTTTCTGTTTTCTTCCCCCTTCTTATTACATATGTAAATTTTTTTAAAAGATATCTAACGGGCTTGATCCACCAAGTCAGGTCAGCATTTGTTTGCTACAACAAAGATAAGAGTATTACGAACTTCTCGCATTTGTCTGATGGGGAAATAGCATATTAACAGAGAATAAGCCTTATTGGCAATATTATTATAACGATGATGAGATGGGGAGTGAGGAACAGAAACGAAAAGGAGCAGGAACCAGATTCTCACCGCTGCTGCTCATGGTTCCAGTTTAGGTGCAGCAGCAGATGAGATGGAGAAGCCAGAAGGTTCGGTCCAGTCTGAGGTCCCGGGAGGAGCGATGAGCGCAGGACAGACCCGAAGGAAGCGCAGACCGCTCACTGAGCACCGAGCGCTGCTTTCCTCCCCGGACAGGACAGGTGCGCTGGCTTGGGACGCCGAAGGAGCAGATCGCTGGAGGACTCCTCCAAATCCGGATTGAGATGAAGACGCGCGTTTCATCTGCAGCCTCCTCTCCGGCACGAGCTCGAGGCAGAAGAGAAGGCGCTGTCTTCGGTGGGTGGGAGGGGGGGGGGGAACGGGGGACTCCTCTGCTCACATGTAAGCACGTGAGTCCATTTCCTGTGAAGGCGCGTCAAAGGGCCGGGTTTGACACGCGAAGCCCAGGCGATTTCCCAGGGTTCAATGTCCTGCACATCGGCGAGCTCCGCTGTCCTGGACTCCCGTGCGATACAATAAACAGTGCGATGCGTTAACTGCTCTCCGCGGAAAGCGACTCATGCTACTGCCATCTGCTGGACGGCCGAGGGAACTGCATCTACATTTATATTTGACATTTGCATTGACATGTATTCATTTATCAGACACTTTTCTCCAGAGCGACGAACATCTCGTAGAAAATGCAATGTGTTCATTACATTAGCAGGAAGAGACACTTAGATGCAGACATGTGATTCTTAAGTGCAGTTACTTTATTTCCACCATGTTCATCACACGTGTAGCTGCATTAAACTTATCCGAATATTCCTGATCTCCTTCCTAATTTTTTATTATAAACATTTACGTTACATTACAGGAGTAGCTGCGTAAAGGTTTATTCGGGCATGATCTTAATGTTATAGTGCATGAACATTTACACCTGATGAGCACAGGCTGGAGCACAGGCTGGAGCACAGGCTGGCCCAGTACATAGCCTTCGTTCCCTACTGAACATCTGAATCTGTAACTCCCTCGTCTTCAAAGAAATTATTTACAGTTTTTCTTTTTTTTTTTTTGAATTCTCACTGGAACAGCAACTGTACGCCCTTTGCGCTTCCCTGTAAAATAATTTACATGTGATTGATTCACAAGTAACTGAGTTGCATGCGTTCCCCTTTCGGTGCTCCAGTTTCTTCCCACATTCCAAATACATGAGTTTTGGGTGGACTGAGTGATGAATCTAAATTGTCCTCAGTGACTCCTCTGCAATTGCCACACTGTACCCCTCTTTACCCCTTATGCTTCTCAGGACTGTTCCCAAGCCACTGTACCTTGTACTGTATAAGTGGTCTCTGCAAATGGTTTAATGTAAAAAATATATCTTGAAAAGGGGTTGCACTGCTATTTAAATTACCTATGTAAGCATATAAAATATTAAAAACAGTGCATCTACATTTGTATTAGTAAAATGGGAAGCATTCCTTGAAATAACCACATAGTCTGAAGCCACTTGTCCCACGGGGGTGCAGTGAGCCAGAGCCTATCCAACAACACAGGGTGCAAGGCTGGAGGGGGAGGAGGGGGCACCCCCAGGAAGGGATGCAAGGCCATCACCAGGCACCCCGAGCGGGACTCGAACCCCAGACTCACCAGAGAGCAAGCCCTGGTCAAACCTGCTGCACCACTGCATCCCCCTGAAATGTTCATATCTTTTGAAAATTGTGTCAGCTAGTGAGACTGTGCAGCCAACTTTCTTTGAAAGTAATATTTCCGGTGGTTTTAAAGCTATATTAGCTGTACTACACTGTATAAAATCCTTACCCTCATTTCAGAGTCTGTCCTATATATCCCTTTCCATAGTGCTTGGCTGTCGAACCCACTCCAAGTTCATTGGTGTCTATCTGCCAGCTACTCTCTATGTGATATTAAATAACCACCTGGACTTGAGTCAAAGGCTGAGCAGTTTTCTTTAGTTTTCGTTTAAAATTTCTAACAATCATGTCCTATAATTCCTCTGCATAATAATGATCCAGATGTTTGGTGATTAATTTTTGACAATAATTCAGCTGAAGTGGATCGTCTGCAGTGTTTGTCTGTTGCCCCAAATAAATACATCCAGAAATTTTATGGGGCAGCAGTATTGTAGTGGTTACAGCGATTGCCTTGCAATTCAAGGACTCAGGTTCTGCTGTGATACTTTTGATTTAAGGTACTTTCCTAGAATTGCTCTATTTAGAATAAAAAAAAACAGCTGTTTAAATGGGAAAATATCTGTGAGCATCTTATAATTAGCATTGTAAGAGATGTTGCACAAATGTGTCAGGTAAATGATTAATTATGTTAAATATATTTGGACGAGGGGGTGCGGTGGCGCAGTGGGTTGGACCGCAGTCCTGCTCTCCGGTGGGTCTGGGGTTCAAGTCCCGCTTGGGGCGCCTTGCAACGGACTGGCGTCCCGTCCTAGGTGTGTCCCCTCCCCCTCTGGCCTTACGCCCTGTGTTGCCGGGTAGGCTCCGGTTCCCCGTGACCCCGTAAGGGACAAGCGGTTCTGAAAGTGTGTGTGTGTGTGTATTTGGACGAGCTGTAAATAAACCACTCAGCCCTGCATGCATTTACAAACCCGACTAATTCTCCTGATGTTTTCCCTCATTGCCGACACTTTGGTCCAAGGAAATTTACACTTACACTTTTCTCCAGAGTGACTTACAGTGTCAGTCTGCTTACAATTATTTACCCATTTATACAGCTGGGTACTGTTACTGGAGCAATTGTAGGGTAAGTACATTTACATTCATTTATTTAGCAGATGCTTTCCTCCAAAGTGACTTCCAATGAACTCTATGTAGTGTTATCAGCCCACACATCTCATTCACTATGGTGACTTACACTGCTGGATACACTACTTACAATGGGTCACTCATCCATACATCAGTGGAACACACACATACTCTCTCTCTGTCACTCACACACTATGGGTGAAGCTGAACAGCATGTCTTTGGACTGTGGGAGGAAACCAGAGCACCCAGAGAAACCCACACAGACATGGGGAGAACATGCAAACTCCACACAGACTGAGTGGGGATCAAACCCACGTCCTCTCGCACCACCCAGGTGTTGTGAGATACCAGAGCTGCTCACTGTGCCACTGTGCTCTATTTAAAACATTGTATTGTGCTGCCTGTATGGACTTATGTCCCAGTAAGTGTGGTCAAAAGCTCATTTAGAAAGGAGAAGGTAAGTGGTGTTTGATGACATCCGCTGGATTGAGTGAGTATTACCCACTGATTCATATTCAGAAGGGCGCAAAGCAACCAGATCCGTTGCACCGGACATTTGTGCCATATGTGATTTTGAACGAGTCAAATAAGATTTTGAATGTGGATTTCTGTTGCGCTGTCTAGAGTTTCACTGCATCAAACCCCATTTTTGTACCCAGAGCCCTCAGCCAGGAGTCTCCTCATACACGTCCAACCTACAGAAGCAGTAGGGGATACGGTGCACTGACTACCAGTCGTCTTCTATTCTCTAAAGTGGGATTTGACCCAAATTACTGGAGGCTTAAACTTGAACTTGAATAACATAACTTGAGAAATGAAAGAGCGAGAAGCCGGGGAGACAGTATTGAGGAATTTTTACAGAAAGATGTGTGGTTATCATACTGCCTTTGGCAGGAGGGGTTGCAGACGTAAGAAATAATGAGGAAGAGAGGGTAATTAAGGTAATCTGATGTAATTAGGCAAAATGGACTGTGAGGTGAACTTTCGAAAAACAATACCCAAAACTTCTGCTTTGACACAGAATGGTCAGAACACATTGGCAGAACCACAGATGGCAGTGTTTCACTTCAGTTCCCAAATCATATTTGTGTTTTCACTCCTGCTTTTCAGTATTGTGTTCAAAAAATCAAATTCACAGTGAAACCCATCTTACGTTCCATGAGAAAAAAAAAGAAAAGCATTGTTACAGATGGTGAAACACTTCTTAATGTTATACTCTACTGGAACGTAACCAGACACTAATCAATAACATGGCTTGACCATCCTTTTTTCTGACAAGTAAGGCCAGGTATGAGGTTTATAAGGGACTTTTAAAGAAACTTTAAATTTCTCTCTATAAAAGATTCAAGTCTTCGGAATCTATTTTTTATTTGCTGCTATTTTTACTTGTTACAGGTTTTTTCCTCGTCAATGCTGTGAAGCATCTCTTGTGCCCACATAAAGAGGAGGTGTGTGGACCGGCAGCAGCAGTTCAATCCACCCATACTGCGTACCATTTACATTTATTTGTTTAGCAGATGCTTTTTCTCCAAAGCAACTTCAAATGAACTCTATATAGTGTTATCAGCCCACACACCTTATTCACCGTGGTGACTTACACCCCTAGATACACTACTTACAATGGGTCACTGATCCATGCATCAGTACAACACACACACTCTCTCTCGCTCTCACTCACACACTATGGGTGAACATGAACAGCATGTCTTTGGACTGTGGGAGGAAACCAGAGCACGCAGAGGAAACCCACACAGACACAGGGAGAACATGCAAACTCCACACAGACTGGGCAGGGATCAAAGCCATTTCCTCTTCCACCACCCAGGCGCTGTGAAACAGCAGCCCTACTCGCTATGCCATCTTGCTGCCCATATTCTACACCAGCAATGTTGTAATCTTTCAGGTTGAGGGACAGTGAGTAAAGAACGCCCCATACTTCAACATTTCCTGACAATGATATCTTAATCTCATTTGGACATAGAAGGATTTGGCAACCACTCAATTTCACTTTGAAAGACTGTAAGGTGGCACCTCCATACGGGAATCTACAAATCAAACAAGTGACTGTAAAAAGTAAGAGCGACCACAGTTTTACTGGTTTTCGCCTTCTCTTCAGTGGGTTGTTGCTGTTTTCTGGAATTCTTGTTGGGAATTCCAAGAGCTACGGGGGGGCTGTCGTTGAACCCTGGACACTCCCCAAGAATATGTTCTACGTTATTAGTTGGCAGCTCATTCGGTCACTGATGGACTGAGGTAGGACTGAAGAGCAGAGGAGGGAAACCTGATTACTGCTGAGGATATGAGCCTGTGGAGTCAATTAAATGTTCTTTTCCACCTTTGGGAAATGAAACTGCTTGTCTACAGTGTGGTGAACTTGCATTTGTTGAGCACAAGAGACAGCGATGTCAGTCGGTGAACGGGAGTCCTTTCATCAAGTTCGTGCTTCTTTTTCCACCTCAAAGCTATTATCCCTCGATAGATTTTCTATAGTTGTTTCACTGAAATACCAGCTTTGAATCCCTATTCCCTCTGCAGTAGGAAGAAAGGTTCTTACCCTGAACTCTTCCAGGTGAAGTCATATCTGTGTAAATGGGTAAAATAATAGTAGACTTAGTATTCAAGCATAATTCAGTCCTGAAGATCCGCTCTTAAAGTGTTATCATGAACAAACTCTTCATTACTACTAATTTAACAAATAAAAAAGGGAATTTGTTCCTTAGCCACAAAATGTTCACCCATTTTTTCACAAAACATGCCAAAACTCTGCATCATCTTTTAAGCACAGCAATCTAATTCAAAACCAAGTCCAGAATATTATTTCGCTTTTGGCACCTTTTAATCCAGGGTTAAGACCCATGTGTTCAAAATCGCTTATGCAAAATACATAGGTGTGCTCCCTTTCCTGTTCCTCTCATGTTCATGTGGGTTCCCTCCAGGTGCTCTGGTTTCATCCCACAGCTTAGTGACTTTTTCTGTTTTACTGGTTTACCTCATACAAAACCGCTGCATCCGCAAAGCCACCAGCATTGTGGATGACCCCTCTTACCCCTCTCATGGACTCTTCGCCCTTTTGCCAACTGGCAGAAGGTACAGGAGCATCCGTGCCACCACCAGCAGACTCCACAACAGTTTCTTCCATGAGGCAATGAGATTACTCAACCCCCTGCTGCCTCCCAACACTCACCTGGCAGTCAAACAGTGAACCCAGCATGACTTCATACACTACAAACTACCTACAGCTCGCAGCCCGTGTCCGCATGCACGTCCTGTCGATTCAATTGCTGTCTTGTACTCCTGATCTGTGTTGCACTATGGTCTCCAGAGAAACAACATTTCATTCCACTGTATACAAGCTGTACAGAGGAATGACAATCAAAACAACTTGAACTTGAACTTGAAGGCCATTCATAATTATATTGTTTTTCAGGAAAATTCTATGAGCCTCACAGTGATTTTTCTCAAAGTTTCCAACAATTTTCTTTCCGACTATCTCATTTCATAGAACGATGTTGGTAAAAAAAAAAAAAAAAAAAATTACTAACATCTATTTAAATGAGACAGATGTTTAAAAGAGGTGCTTTTCACTCCTCTACCATATCTATCCCCTCTTTAGAGCCGACACAATCCAGCAATCAGAGCGCATAGAATTTTTCCAAGATGGATATCAGCTCCTAAAATGAACAATGGTGCCATTTCTCTCACATTGCACAACCATTTATTCTCAACAATCTCAGATGATTTATGCAAGTTACAGTTTAACAACATGTGTAGGCACCTATTCATATAAGGCAGAGCTAATGAGTCCAGGTCTTTTCGGACTGCTGTAAAACTGATGGAAAATTTCTGCTGTTGAAGTGCTAACAACCACAGCAAGGAGAGAGAAATAAAACAAATAATTTAGGGTAATGATTGGTTTAGCCAAACGCTTAGCTATTCAGACAGAAAGAAAATGTGCCTGTACTGCAGCGTAGAGGAGGACATGTAAAATCCTCCTCATTAACAGGTCTTGTTTTATCCTTTGGTGGCACAGCGAGTCTTACTGCAATTTACTCAGCAAGCTGACTGTTGCGAGTCTTCATCCTGCGTATTCAAAACATTATTGTAAAAGTTGGAAATCCATGCATGCGTGTTGAAGAAAATTGCAGTTTCTCCTGTAATATTCATGTCTCTTTAAAAAAAAAATAATAGCAAGGTGATCAGAAATCATTGATACTCTGAAAGTTTTATGCAGCTACTCGTGGGATGTACATTGTTTCGTATGGTGGAAACAAACTAACTGCACTTAATCACATGTCTGCATCCAAGTGTCTCTTCCTGCTAATGTAATGAAAACATTGTATTTTCTATGAGATGTACGTTGCTTTGGAGAAAAGTGTCTCCTAAATGAATAAATGTAAATGTAAATTTAAAATTCGAACCCAAGTTCTGTTTGCACTTATTTCTTTAAAAGGCCTTGAGGTTTCGGTATTTTTAACAAAACTTTTATGCTCGATAAGGCAGGTTTAAGTAACTTCCATGTCAAAATCAAGGGCTGCTTTCAAAGGCTGTAAAAATTGCAGTGATTTCTGTTAGTTAAATGGCACATTTACCCATTGCACACACTTGGGTACACAATAAATATCTTTTCTTTAGCCTGCCTGATGCCCTGGCAAACAAGGTTAAAAGTGAACGAAAGGCTTTTTTCAGTAAAATATCGCATCCAGCAATTATTTACACATGGGGACATTTTATTTGTATTATCTCTCCTATTACAAGAGAAAAGCTGCCTTCCAGATGTTGTAAGACAGAAGCTGAGATAAAACTCGGTGGAAAGTATTGTGGCTGGAGGTTCTTATCAATGTTCAACCAGCTTTTATGTAGCTCTAGCGAGGCTACTAAAAGATTTCCGATAAAATTATTTTAGAAGCGTTTGATGGGAATTAAAAGAAGGACATTCAAAGCAGTATTTGAAGACACCTCCTGGGTTGTGTTCTCAGCGGCAGCCGAACCACAAAAGAAAACGAAGAACTTCAAAAATATGCCACTTACAGTCATTCTCCAAAGTTAACGACATTTTGATTTTCGTATTTCTTAATCCGACATATCCATTATTTTCCCATTACAAGTATTATTACTGTGTTTTATTCTATTTCTCTCTTAATGATGAAGATATGTGCTGATCTTCCTTTCCAAACACAGAACTTTGCAGATTTTGCAGACCAAGCCATTTTAGCATTCAGATAAATGTGCTCTGTATGGAAACAGTGCTTCACAATACCTTAAAAGAATGAGCGAGTTGACTTGACTTTAATTTATTCAGTTTCTCGCACAGCACAAAGCCAATCAATCACAGAATGGCAGTCACCCTAAATCTAAAGCCAACTGACCACTGTTCAAATGTTCAGTCCATATTAGCTTTTTTCTATGTACAGTAGATTTATTTCACACTGGGTGGAACTACCGTACATCACGGTGTGTTGCCTCAAAGCTCCTGGGTGCTGGGTTCAAATCTGTTCCCAGGCCCTGTCTATACATTGAGTGTGTTTGGGTTTTCATATCTTCATCAGCTTCACATCAAAGACATGGTGTTCAGGTGAACAGTTGACTCTTGTGGCAGTCATTCCTTATGGCTCCCAAGTCATTGTTGAAAATGTATGGATGGATAATTTTCCTAGAGCAGGGTATGTACCTTTCCTCAAGGGTACTACAGCTGGAGATGGGATTTGAACCTTTGGATTCAAAAGCAGCAGCGTTAGACACTATATTACCAGCTACCTTTGAGGCAAAGAGGAATTTAAGGTTCCTTCAATGTTACCAAGATATCCTAGTCCTTTGCCAGCAAAACATCCCAAACCATCACACTGTCACCACCATGCTTGACTACAGGTGGTCCCTGACTCACAATGGGGTTACGTTCCACAAAACCCATCTTAAGTCGAAGATATCGTAAGTCGAAACTGTCATGGTCGGGTCTTGAAGGAAGCGGCGGACCCAAGTGCGGAGCGGTAATCGTGGTGTCTTCGGGGAAATCCAAGAGAGGAGGTCAGAGGACGGGCAAAGGGTCTTCGAGGTGCGAACGTCGTAACAGGGAGAATCCAAAAGGCGAGGTCAGTACACAGGCAAGAGGTCGATGATCAGAAAGAGGCAGTAGATCGGGGGAACAAGGGACGGGTTCAGGGAAGGCGTTCGGGAACAGGAAATGGCTAGAGAAGGTCGCTAACGAGGAGGCGGCTCAAGGTTCCACATCAGCTGGTGGTCTGACGCAGCCTTTTATGCTGTAGTCTGCGTTGCGTCCCAGGTGTTCCGTGTTGGCCCGGAGGTGTGGGCGTGGCAGAAACTGCATTTAATAGACCAAACACACACCTTTGCGAGACAGACTGGGAGATGCAGATTGCTGCCGCTGCCCAGCATCATGGGAGAGTATTGCACCGCATATCGCTTGCCAAGGAAAAAAATCAAAATTCAAAATCTGAAGAACGGTTTCTGCTGAATGTCTATCATCAGCTCACCATCGTAAAGTTGAAAAAATCGTAAGTCGAACCATCGTTAATTGGGGACCACCTGTATAGGAAAAAGGTTCTTACTCTGAAAAGCCATAGTACGTTTTTGTTAGACATATCAAGGCCCACATCATCCAAAGTGTTCAACTTTTGATTAATTCATTCACGGAACATGCTTCCACACCAAAGAAACAAAATAAAGACAAGACTGGTATAATTTAGGGGGGGTGTGGGTTGGACCGGGTCCTGTTCTCCAGTGGGTCTGGTGTTCGAGTCCCACTTGGGGTGCCTTGTATTGGACTGGCGTCCCGTCCTGGGTGTGTCCCCTCCCTCTTCAGCCTTACGCCCTAAGTTGCTGGGTTAGGCTCTGGTTTCAAAAGCTCTGAAAATCAAGCGCTAAGCTTACACTTATAGGTATGAGAGGTCATGGTGCTTTACTGGAACCTAAAACCCAATGGAGACCGTGGCGAAGCTCAATCTGTACCTCTCAAAACGATGTCTTTCACAAGCAACGTCTAGCACATTGCGAGGCAGTGGAGATATATGCCAAAGTCTCATGTTTGTCCTCCCCGTTTCTCTGTGGTTTAGAATTGGGAGGACATCAATGGAGCAGAATCAGTGGCTTGTTCTCCCACATCTGTCTCCCATCAGCCACAATGTCTAGATACACCTAATTGAGTGCATTGGTGCTGCTTTTCTGTCCATCTACATTTCATTTCCTTTTATGGACAAAATGCTCTTTAGACCTACAAACCTGAACAAAGGCCTGTGTATAAATTATTGTTTTTTTTTTTTCTTTTTGGGAATTTAAATCCCATTTTGGTGTCGAGGAACAAATATGACAGTTTAAGTGTTCTTCCGCAACTTTCAACCCTCTAATTATATGCTTAATTTTAGGCTGCAGATCTGCTTATGGAAAGGATTGAGCTCTAACCCAAAATAAAATTTTAAGGCTTCTTCCTCGCTGTTGCTTTTTGCATCTGATTTGCATCCTTATAAAGAACATTATCCAATTCATAATTTGTTAAGTATTAGCAATAGATGCATCTGTTGGCTCAGTCGTGAAAATGCTGTAGAAAGAATATTTAAATCTTCCTTTTTTACTGTTGACATGATAATCATTTTATGAGTTTTTATTGATTTATTGTATTAACAATGTTTGTTTAAAATATGAAAATATTTGGAAAATAGCTACTCAGTTTTCCTTGTTGTCAGCCAATAAATGGAGTGTGGTAAGGAGAGCAAGGAAACTTGCTGAACAGTGAAATGAATATCCCTCATACTGTATAGATACACCTAACATCTGTTTTGTGGATTTATTGTTTTCACGGAGTGTTTGTTCTGATTGGCAAAAGATGACTTACAATGAGACCATTTTCAATGTTGAAATTTCAGAAATTGAAAAAAATTGCACGATTCATATTGTAAAACGCAATAATTATTGCAATGCAACTATAACTGCATTTACACACATTTTCTGAACCGCTTGTCCCATTCGGGGTCACGGGGAGCCGGAGCCTAACCTGGCAACACAGGGCGTAAGGCTGGAGTGGGGGGGGGGCACACCCAGGATAGGACGCCAGTCCGTCACAAGGCACACCAAGCGGGACCCAAGCCCCAGACCCACCAGAGAGCACCACTGTGCCCCCCCTGCATTTAATCATATGGAATTATAATTGATTAATTGTATATATAAGAATTCATAAATTATAATTGATTAATGTAATTATTCACTGGTAACATCTAGAAATTTCTGAAATTTGCAGACAAGTGTATGGCAAAAGGAGACTTGCACTGGGTCACTCATCCATACATCAGTGGAACACACACACTCTCTCTCTGTCACTCACACACTATAGGAGAACCTGAAGAGCAAGTCTTTGGAGTGTGGAAGGAAACCAGAGCACCTGGAGGCAACCCACACAGAGAGAACATGCAAACTCCACAGAGACTGAGCAGGGATTGAACCCACATCCTCTCACACCACTCAGGCACTGCGAGACAGCAGCACTTCTCACTGTGCCACCATTATCATCACAGACAAATTTAAGAGACATAATTTTGTTATTTATTTCAGGCTATTCAAGGCTGCAAAGCCTGTTCTTATTCTTGCCAAGGGCAGCTTATGGTAATTTTTCCATCCACTCCCAGCATTCCTGGCTGTCAGCAGAGAGGCCCAGGAAATGTGCACAGAATTAAATTAAACCCATGGCTCATTTAAAGTGACCCAATTGGATTAGAGCAGAATAAGGACATCTCCTTGTTCAAACTGTTGGTTTGACACCAGTCAAGCTCTTGGCCTTACTGGGAAGTTATCTAACCTTGTATAGCCAGACAATAATAAGTGCAAAAAAAGCAGCAGAAAACGGTGAAAAACCACATTGCTTAGTGCTGAGTGGTCAGTTGTGGGGCGAAAGCGGCGATATGGGTAGGACAGAGGTGCCGGACAGTGTTAGACGTGTTGAACCAACACAGAATGGCTTCGTTTGGCACTAAACCAAAAGAGGGATTGAGGTCCCTTCAAGAAGACCAGAAACAACAACTAAAATAGGCCCAAATTGGGCCAACAAAGCAGCCCACCCAACCTGGGCTCATCTCTGGGACAGGAGTCTTTCTTCTCCCAGGGGAGAACTCAAGAAATCGTCCTAAGGTCCAGAGAAAAGCTGCTCTGAATCCTGTGACTGAGAAAATCTCAGACTGAGACAAGCAAATGGAAATGAAGGAGGGAATCGAAACACGTTGTCGGGGTGGCATTGACTGGATTTCCATTGATGTCGGGTTGGTATTGACTGGATTTACAGCGATGCCTTTCAAGTAAGGTTAACAGGTTCCGGACCTCCAGTCGTCTTCCCAAACCTCTCATCCAAACGAGGTCACGGTGGCCAGGCCGGTTCTGGAAGGTAGAGGATACACTATGGACAGGATCACACTAGGTGACCCGTTCACCTCAGTGCCACATGAGGAAATGCACACAAACCTGGAGAGAAGATGCAAAAAGATGCAGCATAGCAAGGCTAACATTATACATGGTTTTGTTGCAGTTAACGCATGTAAGGAATATTTCTTGCATTCAATTAAAAATATAAAAATAATGAATTAAATTCACTGCGACCCAGCTTAGAACAAGTGGTTATTGAAATTGGATGGATGGATAAATTAAATCTGAAGATTCAGAAATTTCATTTTCTATTCAAGGAACATCAGACTGCCAGGCTGTGTTTTCATAGAAACCCTTTAGTATTAACAGGACACATAATAGAGTAGAGTGGGAGTGGGCTGGAATATAATTTTTAAAAAGTACACTATTAAAAAATGACAAAATGTAAAAAAATAATTAAGACCTTATCCGTCTGGGGAGTACACCCCTCAGCCTTGACCCCAGTGATTCTGGGATAGGTTTTGGACCTCCTAACCCTGATCAGGACAAGCAGTTAAAGAAAATGGATGGATGGATGGATGGATGGATGGATGGATGGATGGATGGAACATTATTACTAAATAAACACATCATTACTGTTTTTTTATTCAGACGAAGAATATGAATTATTTACACAAAATTTTTTGTGTGATCAATTGAAAAAAGGTGTACTGGCACCAGTCTAGTTCACATCCCCTGTGCTGCATACCAAATTCCTTTAAGAAAAATGATAGGTAGGAAATATAGAGCATAATGCAATTCATAAGTTCACCTTGTATCCCCATATACTAAATGAAGGCTCCTCCACTGCACATATATTAGACATGAATTGATATTTTTAATGTTTTATTCTACTTTTTGTGAATAATAACGTCTGATATTCTATGCTTGATGACCTGAAGACACAGATTATTTGACTCTATGCGGCTGCATAAGCAATCTAAGGGAGGTGAACTGAAGGCACATTCATCTTCTGCAGAAACAGTGACGTTTATTATATATTATTCCATTCACATCTTCTCCGCCAGCTATAAAACTGTGTTATTTCTTCAGCTGTGCTGGGTTCCAGTCCGTGGCAGTAAATGACACTGACTGATGGTTCTCTTTTATTTTGCACCAGGCAGGTCTGGCTGCTGGAGAGCCACAGTCCAGCAGTTATTTGTGGACTTTTTTCACCTTAAAAGACATGGAGGACATGTCCTCTCATATTTACTGAGCACTGACATTCACTGCGTTTTATGGACACCTGAAGCAGTCCATTTGCACAGCTACCTGCAGCTTCTTTATACAGTTATCTGACACTTTTCTCCAAAGCAACTTATAGTGCAAAGGTTACAATTAAAACAGCCACATAGACAGAAAGCCTGAAAGGTGGTCTGAAATCAGTGATGATTAATAGTATTAACTCTTATAGTGAGACATTTACATCAAAAAGTAGGAGGGATCGCACAACGCCTCTGACAAACAAAAAAACAACCTTTCCGCTCCACTTGTTGCAAGTAGTGTAATGGAGTGTAAGGCTGGAGCCGTCCGTTGCCTTGTGACTGAAGTTTAAATACCCACAGTGCACTTGATCAAGATGAACCCATACAGTAATAACACCTTGCTAATAATATACTAATAATAATAATAATAATAATAATAATACAGCAATAACGGGGGGTTGTGGTTGTACTGCGTGTTTGGCCGGGTCCTGCTCCCTGGTGGGTCTGGGGTTCGAGTCCCGCTTCGGGTGCCTTGCGATGGACTGACGTCCTGTCCTGGGTGTGTCCCCTGCGCCCTGTGTTGCTGGGTTAGGTTCCGGTTCGCTGTGACCCCAGTTGGGACAAGCGGTTTCAGAGAATGTGTGTAGTTGACCAGTGTTGTTGTCACTTTCCCAGCTAAGTAGACCATGAGTGTCAGGTTATATTATTGGCAGGTCGTATAAGTTTTTGCCCCGATCGAACACTCTGATCCACTAAGTCGCTCCAAATAGGTTTGGCTTCCAAATAAATATGTATATCCATTGCATTTATGTAAAATATAAAAAAATAATAAATTGAATTCACTGTCACCCTGCCTAGGATGAGCAGTTACTGAAACTGGATGGATGGACAAATTGAATTTGAAGATTTAGAAATTTTCATATAGCGGTGTATATTCTCAGCGAAGGGGGTGTGGTGGCGCAGTGGGTTGGACCGCAGTCCTGCTCTCCCGTGGGTCTGGGGTTCGAGTCCCGCTTGGGGTGCCTTGCGACGGACTGGCGTCCCGTCCTGGGTGTGTCCCCTGCCCCTCCGGCCTTACGCCCTGTGTTACCGGGTAGGCTCCGGTTCCCCCGTGACCCCGTATGGGATGAGCGGTTCTGAAACTGTGTGTGTGTGTATTCTCAGAGAAATGCTTTTGTATTAATAGGACACATAATACAGTAGAAATCAGATGAGTGGGAACGGGATGGAATAAATTTTAAAAAGTAGACTTTTAAAAAATGACTAAATGTAGTGAATTTTCATCTTTTATTACAAAGAAAGGTACTTGATGCATTTTTAAATGACATATTCATGAATTCAGTTCTGTGATTTGTTTTGTGAAACTGTACAAAAGGCAATAGGAGAAACAAAAAATGACTTCAACATGCACATTGAATCTAGAATTTATTACAGAAATACAGTTGTCCGGTGACATTTAACTTCATTAAACACAGTTTTAGCACACATTTCCAATAACACATTGACATGTTGACAATCGCTTGTGAGAAAACGGTTTGATGTCCACAGCAATCTTCTACATATTTCTACCAAGCCGTTATTTCTAAGCTGTTGCACGCAGCAAGTGCTCTACCTTCTCTCAGCCTGTATTCTTGGTCTGCTACAGTACAGCGATGGAGGTGCCGACCACAGGGTCATAATCTTTTTTACAAGACAGCTTCATAAATGTCACACCGCTACATCGGTAAAGCAGCCCAGGATCAGTAAATGGACATGGTTGAAAAATGTTATACTGGAGGTTCCTCGTCCTAACAGAGACACGGAGGCCAACTGTATATTTTTAGCGCTCGGAGAACCTGAAGTATGTTCTCTTCGGTGACACCGAGGTCACGATGCCTATGAGACATGACTTGCTCTCATAGATGCCTTAAACCTTTATGTAATCCTCACAAAAATAAATTTACCATTGAGTCAAAGTTCATTTTGGTTCCTGGCAGCTGTGAGTCTCGGGGCTTCGTGGTGGATGCGTACAGTAGATTCCGCACTGTGGGATAGTCGGTTAAAATAAACAAATAAATAAGAGGCTCACGCGTCACGGTGGGAGGACACATGCGAACGATTTCTGCCAATAGATTGAAGAGCTTGGATGTTGGAGACAGCTGGTAGTCTAATGGTTAAAGCTGTGCTCCTTGGACTCAACGGTCCCAGGTTTGGTTGTCCACCATAAGATGTAGTATATTTATTCATGTAGCTGACACTTCTCTCCAAAGTGACTTACAGTGTAAAGGTTACAAATATTTATCCAGCTGGGTAATTTTAGTGGAGTGGTTTTAGGGTTTGCTCAAGGGTACAACAGCTGGAAGCAAGAATCAAACCTGCAACCTTTGGATGCAAAGGCAGTAGCACTAGCCACTATAGTACAAGCTGTCTTTAAACAAGGTACTTACTGAGAACAGCTCCAGTAAAACTACCCAGCTCTAAAAAATTGTTAGTAGCTTAACACAGTAAGTATGGAGAAAAAACATCAGCTAAATGACCAAATGTAGACCCTTTGAAGTGTGATGCCAGTCTGCGAAATGGCACTCGGAGCATTTTTAAGGAATGCAAATTCGGCTGCGTTCGACTTGTTTTGAACACAATAATGAAGATAATAAAAGAAGTGCGGCTTAATAGATGCTTAAAAGACAAATTCATAAATTTGTATTTGCGGCTTTGGAGAGTGTTCATTGGCCAGGACGAATCAGATGCAGTTCCACGTGCCACCAGGGGAGGGCGGTGTGTACAAATGCTTTGTGAGGTTTCCCGCCAAAGTTCATCATAAGGCAGATGTACCGGACCACAGTATACCACATTGTTCACGGGTCACGCAGCATATACATTAATATTCGAAACACCGATGCACCACAGATATCTGCTTATATTTCCGAAAGATTTCTGTGCTCCGCAACAACATTGATTTTAATACTAATAGTCACAAATTTAGACCAAGAAAATCTCTTCTTTGTTTCATTTGCACATTTATCTGAAGATGTCTTTTTTTTTTTTTTGTAAAGTATTAAATGTTGGCACCGCACTTGAACATTTTTTTTAAAAAAGTAGTGAAGTGTATGTTTGTTTCTACAGCCTTCATGTCTCTTGGCGGACACGCAGAAGGAAAAACCTGACTTGACGCAAAAGCCACGCAAAAAAAGGAGATGTTTGGAAGTTGCAATGTTCACATCCTTTCACACAGATGCCAGTCTGTGCTTCAGGTGAACACCGCTTGTCCAGATCGGGGTGTTGGTTCGATGATGAATGGCTGAAGTTTAAGAAAGTCCCATCCAGTCAGTGCTTTTCTGGCACTGAACCCGAACCCAGTGTCCTTCCGAAAAATCAGGTGAACGTCTAACTCTCCACAGCAAAAAGACACACTCCACACATACCCTAATCCCATGAACAGGGAGCACATGTCAATAAAAGAACAAGATTCACTCTTTATACAGAATAACAGTACAAACATTTACATTGATTTATTTATCAGACACTTTTTTACAAAGTAACTTCCAATGAACTCTATGTAGTGTCATCAGCCCACACACCTTCTTCACCATGGTGACTTACACTGCTAGATACACTACTTACACTGGGTCACTCATCCATACATCAGTGGAACACACACACACACTCTCTGACACTCACACACTATGGGTGAACCTGAACAGCATGCCTTTGGAGTGTGGGAGGAAACCAGAGCACCCGGAAGAAACCCACACAGTTGCAGGGAGAACATGCTAACTCCACACAGACTGAGCAGGGATCAAACCCACATCCTCTCACACCACCCAACAGCGCTACTCGCTGTGCCACCCAAACAGGTCAGCAATAAAAAAACTACATGTGCACCATATTCTGTACATACGAAACTCATGAAATCATACACTTTACATAAAACTTTCCAGTTTCCGCTAAAACAATAAATAATAGTTGCGCGGTGTGGACATTGAGAGAAACATTTCTTGTTTTTCCCCCTTCTGCAGCTTGAGGTTTTGTGCTTACGCACACCTCACACGTGACTCTAGTGTCCAGCAACGCGGAACCGGTTTTAACCTCACAGCTCCCCGCTAACCAGGCACTGAGGGGGAGGGTGTGTTGGGGCAGGGTTATACAACCTTTATTGGCCAAGGGCCACAATTATTACCGTCAACTGGTCTGAGGGCCACTTGCGTAAAGATCATAGTAAAGGACATACCGAATCTTACATGTTTGAACTGAAAAAAATACTCTGTTATTATTATCATTATTATTTATAGGTGTAGTGTGTGTTCAAATGTGTTTGTCTAATTTTAACTGTACTGTCATATTGTTTCCTATAATTTATACCATTTATGAAGTACATATGGATGTATATATTAATAATTTCACAAATGTTCTTGCATGCCGCACTAAGCATAATATCGGACCACCAGCAGCCCTCGGGCCGCACGTTGGACGCCCCTGCGCGGGGGGGGGGGACGGGACGGGACTCGTTTCCAAGTGTTGCTTAACTGTTTTTGATGCACGGCCGGGACAAGTGCAAGTAAGACGCCCGCACCTGTTCCCGCTCATCTGGGTGTTGGGTTACGGCCCCTCTGCCAAGCTGCGCCGTGAGAACCGCACAGTCATATCGGAGGAAACCCAGATGCATATGGAATGTGTAGGAAGTGCTCTCTGAGAACGGGGGGGGGGCGACCACAGCGCTGAATTCCCTCATTTACCCCCGCTGCTCTAGTACTACATTTCAAGGGACTGCAAGGTTTTCTTTATGGCAATAACTATTTTAAAAGACGACTGAGTGAATGGGTTAAAAACCGAGGTGTGTAGACACACTGAACATTGATAGTAAATACACAAAGACATTTAAATATTAAACTTACCCTGCTCTTCTTAAATGAGAAGAATAAAGACATCTCACATCACAAAGTGAGGTAGGTAGAAATAAAATATGAAATGAACATCATTGCAAACCGGCTCTGAAACGGACACCGCTTTCATGTGTGGTGCATCGAGAACACGCAGCATGGAAACATCACTCCAGCCAACCCACACACACACACACACACACACACACACACACACACACACACACACACACTCACAGAAGCACATTTAAAGTGACCCTGCTTAAGTAAAAGTGAATGTGAGACCTCTCCGTTTCCAGGACACGCACAGAACATAAAGTCAAGCGACTGTTGTCTCTACACTTATTCCCGACCAGATATTATCATGCGCTTGGTCTTTTTCCCCCAGTAAAATATTGCGGCGCTATAACAGCGCTCACGAAATTAAGACTTCATGCGGGCGAGAGCCGTCAGAGCTTCGTCACCGTTTCTGTGAGGGTACAAACTGTTTGGGGAAACATGCTCTCACCCTTTTCCACGGTCCCCTCATCCGAGCTCCTGCCCTCCCAGCTGCACTGTTTCCTGGCCAGCAGTTCCCTCTGCCAGCTGTTCCCAGCACGTATGTTTCCGTTGGCACCTTTAGTCCTCTGTTTGTAGAAGGGCGTCCTCCTGAGGCGGAGGATCTCCTGAAAGGCGCACCTGAAGTCAGGGCTTCTGCAGTAGATGAGCGGGTTGAAGGCCGAGTTGGCGTAACCTATCCAGTTGAGTATCCTGTAGGTCAGCTTGATGTTGTCCACCTTCCAGATGGCCACCACCACGTTGAGCACAAAGAAGGGCAGCCAGCACAGGGTGAAGACACCCATGATCATGCCCAGGGTCTTGAGAGCCTTGTGATCCTTCAGGCAGAACTTGGCTCGTTTGCCGCCGTTCCTGGCCTCGCCGCCGTCCTGCGCGAAGCTGCCGCTCTGGGCGCGGAAGCGGCCCTCGCACCTCTCGATCTTCCTCAGCTGCCTCTTGGCCTCCTGGAAGACGCGACCGTAGACGAAGACCATGATCACCAGCGGGATGTAGAAGGAGATGATGGAGGAGGTGATGGCGTAGGCGGCGTTGGTGTTGAACTCGCAGCAGTAGGTGTTGTTCGTGCAGCGCAGCGACTCGGGCTCGTCCGAGATCCACCACTTCATGTGGATGGGCAGGAAGGAGATGAGCCCCGCCACCGCCCACACCAGCAGCACCACCAGGCGAGCCTTGCACTTGGTCAGCTGGCGGCCGAACGGCGACGTGATGGCCAGGTAGCGGTCCAGCGCGATCACGCACAGCGTCTCGATGCTGGCCGTCACGCAAAGCACGTCCACGGCCGTCCAGAACTCGCACCAGAAACTCCCGAAGTGCCAGGTGTTGAGGATGATGTAGCACGCCCCGAAGGGCACCACGACGAGGCCCATGACCAGGTCGGCGCAAGCCAGGGAGGTGATGAAGTAGTTCGTGACCGTCTGCAGCCGCTGGAACTTGGCGATGGCCGTGATCACCAGCACGTTCCCGAACACGATGCCCAGCACGAGGAGCGACATTAAAATGCCGAGCAACACGCTTTCGGCTTTACTGTATCCAGGGGCGACCGAATCTGAGGAGGAGACGTTCAGCTCACCGGAAGCGTTCAGTGTGACCGCGGCGGTGGTACTTCCCATGGTCTGAGATGAAGAGACACGCAACAGACAAGCGTGAAGTGCAGAAATAGTGAACGGCGGTGCAGAGGAATAAAAAAATCTCAGTTTTATTACTAGGTATTTAACAAATAAAAAATGAACAAGAGGAAGAAATAACAAAATACTATTAGTAACCTGTATCCAGGAGGCAAAACTTATCAAATTCACAAATATTAGAGATACAGGGTGAAAGACAGACTCAGTGTGATGTTTGAGTTCCATTTCTATCGAAAGCTCTCGCTTTACATTTTACTGCGAATGAGTAAAATAAGGAAAAGGAGAAAACGTACAATTGTTTGTGAGAAGCATAAGAAGAAGTGTAGTCACACTTGCATATTTTTTATGTAAATGTGAACAAGTTTGAAACTGGCACTACATTTCAGACAATGATTCCGGAGAACACTGTCAACAAAGAGAGTTAAGGAAAATGAATCAAAAAGTGTTATAATATATATATATATATAAAGTATAAAATATAATAACAAACCTCTAAAGTGCTCCTTTCTTCTGGTTAAGTGTATTCCTTCAGGGCTGGAGTGATTTTCTGTAAGTATTCAGCATTTCTCTTCATTTTGCACCCTGGATCCTACACAGACACACACACACACACACACACACACACACACACACACACACACACACACACACACACACACACACACACAGAGAAACGCACACACTCTCTCTCTGGCATTGTATGTCATTCGCTGGCTATTTCTCAGAGCATTTATAGAGCTCACTGCTGACGTCGGACACCACCTGCAGCCAATGAGGAAGCAGGTCCCGGCAAAGAAGTTTCCCCATACCAATTTCAAACTGGAAAATTAATAAAATAATAAAAAAAAAAAAAATAAAACATTTCTGATGAAAGGCGAGGAACTTCTCCCGGACATCTGTTATAACAGGGTGTTCACAGTTTGTGGTTAAGGCATCATTAAAACCGTGAGTGTTATTTTTCTGTGTTGAGTTCAAGTGGGTAAATAATAAATAATGATTAATAATAATTAATTAACCTCTAAGAATAATAAATAAAAATGATTTGCTGATAAAAAACTGAATATGGTAACAGATTAGCGGATTAGGAGATGCTACTGTAATTTTCTTCCGACAAGTACAAATGTGCAACATCTGCATGATCTGCAGTTCGAGGGTTTATATTTATCTTATATTTTACGTCACGGGGATCCCCTTTAATTTATGCTGACAATTTAATTTTGGAATCTGCTGTTCATATTTTATAGAAGATTTTTTTGGAAAACTTTTTGCAGGGATTTCTGAAGGCATTTCAGTGACTGAAACTTTGCATCACGTTGTCAGAAACTACACATTTCTTGTGTTTTTATTGGAGTGTAAACATAAAAAATAATACTAATGCAGAATGTCACGATCAACAATTTTCAAGCCTTCAGTGCCAACTGTTCAGGGATAGCAAAAACGCAGCGGTCTTTTGCACAGCACAATAAAATGACTGTCAAAGGGAAAGTTTTCGCTGTTTCAAAAGGGAACATCTCATATTTATTGCTTCACTGATCATAATATTGAAACTAATGATGTCCTGCAGCATCATGTATGGTATGAGAACTCTGTTGTGTAGCTGTACATTGTAGCTTGTCCAGGTTCATTGTCTCAACATCAGTGATATTTACATTTATTTATTTACCAGACGCTTTTCTCCAAAGTAACTCCCAATGAACTCTATGTAGTGTTATCAACCCACACACCTTATTCACCAAGGTGATTTACATTGCTAGATACACTACTTACACTGGGTCACTCTTCCATACCTCAGTGGAACGCACTCTCTCTCTCTGTCACTCACACACTACGGGGGAACCTGAACAGCATGTCTTTGGACTGTGGGAGGAAACCAGAGCACCCAGAGGAAACCCACGCAGGCACGGGGAGAACATGCAGATTCCACAGAGACCGAGTGCTGATCGAAGCCACATCCTCTCACACCACCCAGGTGCTGTGAGACAGCAGTGCTGTGAAACCTGGACGGCTTGCAGGACCGTCCCCTGCAGACAGCTCCTCAGCTGCTGTCCCTATAGCTGTGTGCAGAATCCCACTGCTTTCCTCACACAGACAATGTGATGTTCTGGTGGCACACAAAGCCTCAGAATGGTTACAAGGCAGATGCCCACAGTCTACCGTGAAATCTTCAATCCCACCCCACCCATCGGCCCTGAACCACAGGAAAAATGTACAGTTCTGGGAAAGACCCGAGACTTTAATTCGGCTCTCAGAGCAGGGGCCGGGGGGGAGTGAGGGGTGTGTTGTCTGTGGAGGGGGTGTGTTGGCACAGCAGGTTGGGTCTGGGGTTTGAGTCCTGCTTGGGGTGCCCTGGGGTGGACTGGCATCCTGTCCGGGGCGTGTCCCTTCCCCCTCCAGCCCCACGCCCTGTGCCACTGGGCTAGGCCCTGGCTCACCGTGACCTTGTTGTAGACATTGTGTGTGTGTGTGTGTGTGTGTGTGTGTGTGTGTGTGTGTGTGTGTGTGTGTGTGTGTGTGTGAGCAGGGGCAGGTCCCCCGCAGGGCCGCAACATGCCGCTCGCCAGCATTTCTCCTCTCCGAGGGGGAGAAGCAGTTGAATCACAAAAGCACTTTTCTCAGAGGAGCCGCGGTCAGAATGAGTTGCTCTCACTCACTCTGCCGAAGGGAGTCTCACTGGGTCTTTTACTTGCCCTGCATATGTTGCATGTGCCATACCTGCTCTGTGTTTCCTCTGAAACCACATAAACATGGTCTACAGCTATATTTATGCTTCAGAACAATCGCCTGTTACTCCGTTTCGTTGGTAGAGTGATGGTTGGAGCCGCCGCTGCCTTTTAACCTAAAGGTTCTCGGTTCAAATCCCAGCTGTAGAACCGTTCAGAAACGCACTCGCCCTAAATAGCCCCAGTAAAACTTACCCAGCTGAATAAAAGGGTGAATTATTATAAATAGTGTAGCATTGTAAGTTTATTTAGAGAAAGTGCAAGATAAATGAATAAATGTTTTCATGTGAACTACTCATGACAATAAGCCATGGGTTGGTGGGGGGAGGAGCCGACCTAACAGTTAAAACAGTTTGCTTTGTTTTTGTTTCCTGATATATCTTTTGACCAGCAAAGGCTATTTTTTTTTTTGTTGTGCAAATAAAATAACTTGCCTTTCCTTAATAGAGAGTGGGGTGTGGTGGCACAGCAGGCTTGGCCAGGTCCTGCTCTTTGGTGGGTCTGGGGTTCGAGTCCAGCTTGGGGTGCCTTGTGATGGACTGGTGTCCCGTCCTGAGTGTGCCCCCCCCCCCCTCCTCCTACGCCCTGTGTTGCTGGCTTAGGCTCCGGCTCATCGCGACCCCCCTTGGGCAAAGTGGCTTCAGCAAGTGTGTGTAGGTATGCTGTAATAGAAAGCTATGCAGCCACTTAAAAAACATAACTAATATACTGTTTTTTTTTTGGAAAACAAATTTAAAACCATCAGTAGATGGTCTTACTGTACCTGCTCCTTCAGTAGTGGCTACTGCTCATTGGTTGCAGCGCCTGGGCAGTAACAGAGAAAAACACTGAAATTCTGAAAAAAGGCAGAATTCACACACACACACACACACACACACACACACACACACACACACACACACACACACACACACACACACACACACACACACACACACAGAGCGAGTCGCATTAACGTCGTTGCTTGTGCTCCAGTTCAAAAACCTAGACACTCCACCTTTTTTTCCCCCCCGTATCCTGCCAGGATATCACACATTTGGGAGGTTGCTAAGAGATGTCGCCATCAAACCATTTGCGGCGACTGTGCAAACACGGTTCGGTCAGCCTCCGAGATGGTCGTACCCTGCGCACGTGCTGCAGGAAAACTCATTTCCCGGGAAAGCCGTTTGCCGCAGGCGCGGTGGGAACGTGACGGCTGCGACATGACAAAAGGCCCTTCCAGTGGGGTACTGGGACGCGGGGGGTGGGTGGGCCCCTCCCACCCGCACTGGCACAGCCGTTCCTGCCGCACTTTGGGGTCACGCTGCCGAGCGTTCTGTGTTTTCTTAGGCGGAGAGGATGCCACCGCTTGTGCTGACTTTGCGGTTTCCTTATTTACACAGGCACCTCTCGCAGGCCTGGGTTCTCTTTGATATCCCCTGAAATATTATGGAAATATACCCGATGACAACATTTTAGACAGCCGTTCCGGAACGCTGACATTCTGACCGTTAAGAATTCCGTGATGATACGAACGCACGCAATTTTAACACGAAACTTCATTCGTCGCGGTCTGGTACGTTAACGCAGCCGTCGGCGGCGGTAAAGCGGACGGTTGGAGCGCAAAGCAACGCGTCAGCCTGCGTCCGGCATTTATTCATTTAGCCGACACTTTTCTCCAAAGTGACCCACAATGTTAACCTGTTAGGGCTCACCTATCAAGGTCACCCGACTGTATACATAAACACGCTGTTCACGCAACCCCCCTTCCCCAAGCTGATGATGGCATCTCGACTGATGCCGAAACCTCTCTAAATAAACCACTCAGCCCTGCAGGCGCTTACGAATTTAACTAATTCTCCCCATCTCCTTCCTTTATCGCCAGCACTTTGGTCCAAGGCAATTTACATTTACACTTTTCTCCATAGTGACTTACAATTATTTATCCATTGACACAGCTGGGTAGTTCTAGTGGAGCAATTTTAGGAAAAGTACATATACATTTGTGGAGGGCATGGTGGCACAGTGGGCTTGGCTGGGTCTTGCTCCCTGGTGGGTCTGAAGTTTGAGCCCTGCTGAGGGTGCCTTGCAATGGACTGGCATCCCCTAAGGTGTGTGTCCCCTGACCCCTCCTCCCTCCCCCCCTCCAGCCTTATGCCCTGTGTTAGGTTCCAGTTTGCTGCAACTCAGCTTGGGATGAGCAGTTTTGGCCAGTGGGGGTGTATATACATATACATTCACATTTATTTAGCAGGCACTTTTCTCCAAAGAGACTTCCAACAAACTCTATGTAGTGTTATCAGCCCACACACCTTATTCACCGCAGTAACTTACACTGCTAGATACACTACTTACATTGGGTCACTCATCCATACATCAGTGGAACACACACTCTCTCTCTCTCTCTGTCTGTCACTCACACACTACAGGTGAACCTAAACAGCATGCCTTTGGACTGTGGGAGGAAACCAGAGCACCCAGAGGAAACCCACGCAGACACAAGGAGAACATGCAAACTCCACACAGACTGAGCAGGGATTGAACCCATGCTCTCTCGCACCACCGAGGCACTGTGAGACAGTAGCGCTACTCACTGTACTACCGTGCCGCCCACAGTGGCACAGCAAGTACTTTGCTCACAGGTACTACAGAGAGAGGCGAGAGTCAAACCTGCAACCTTTCGGTCCAATGGCAGCAGCTCTAACCACTACACTACCACTTGTCCCTCAGGTCGTTTCTTGCTTTCATTTCCTTTGTTTTGTTAGACATAGTTTAATTCCCTCGTACTCCTGTTTAGTGAAGGTTGTGGGGGGGCGTGGTGGTGCAGCAAGTATGGCCAGGGCCCGGTTTGTGGTAGGCCTGGGGTTCGAGTCCCACCTGGGGTGCTCTGCAGCAGACTGGCATCCTGCCTGGGGTGTCCCTCCCCCCATGCCCTGCACCCTGCGTTGCCAAGGTCTGCTCTGGTTTGCCTCAACCCCATTCCAGACAAACAGTCTGGATTACTTCTGGATTAAACCGAGTCGTGTGGGACGTTGGTTCCAACGTTTCGCTTCTCTTGCTGGAAGCATCGTCAGGGAGTTGCGACGTCTCGTAAAGGTTGGATGTGTGTTACAAAATGTCGCAGCTCCCTGACGATGCTTCCAGCAAGAGAAGCGAAACGTTGGAACCAACGTCCCACACGACGCGGTTTAACCCAGAAGTACAAAACTCCCAGTCAGTTGACACCAACCGCGGAAGCCTACGAGTTTTAACAGTGTGTCTCCGTGTTTACTTTTGTACAGAAAATCTGTCACAAAACTGCAGACCATGTTGGGTGTAACATCTACAGTCCCATTCTTTCTGTAGACTCTGGTATTAACTGTATTTGCATTTTTACCAACTGACTGGGGTTGATTTGTAAACACACACACACACACACACTGGCTGAAGCCACTTGTCCCTAGCGGGGTCACGCCGAACCTTAGCCTAACCTGGCAACACAGGGTGTGAGGCTGGAGGGGGAGGGGACACACCTAGGATGGGACACCGGTCCATCACAAGGCACCCCAAGGGGGACTCGAACCCCAGACCCTCCGAAGAGCAGGACCCGGCCAAACCCGCTGCCCCACCGCACCCCCCCATTCATAAATACGATACAAATATTGACGTTCGCCATACGGTCACGATGTCTTCGATCCGGTCGACCCCTGACCGTAAGGAGTGAACCGTGCGCTTAAAACGTCTCTCTGGCGTCGGCCTGTTTGTCACAAGCCTGTGAACGTAGAACATGATCCCTGCCGTTTCGTTTAACCGAATTAATCGTCTTTTAAATTGACCGTAAAGAGTCCGGCCACGCATTTACGTGTTTGCTTATTCCAGCTGCTCGGTAGGAGTGATAAATGACAGTCGTTGGGAAGCAGCGTTTGTCGAAGCCTAATTCAATTCTCATTTGGTAGCCAAAGACAATACATTATACATGTCAATGAAGGTAATAGAAAGAGTTCGGGGAGAACTTCAGCCGCTTATAAATCTTTCCGAGGTTTATTCTCGAGATGGAATCTGATTAAAAATTAAATGAGTGTCTGACTCACAGATAAAAATATGTAGCTTTGAAAACACTTAGAGGTTTTTAAATATGTGGTTCATTTGTGCAGCTATTCAGAAATTTCGTTGACAATTAAGCTTATGATATTGCACTTTCTTTACATGGTATTTTTAGGGGTTTTAAAAAGCAAAGGTTTATAACGATCCATTTACAGCTATTTACGTTACTGGTTTTCATTTACCTGTGTCAAATTAACTTTAAGGTGTCATTTAAAGTCAAGGTTTCTTATTAATTTGCATACTTTTGTTCAGAAGGCCACGTTCTGAATATATATTTTTCTTTCTGTATCTTCTTTAATCAGCTGCAGTGTTCATGAGGCTTGATCTCCAAACCTTTTCATAAACTGTCTATTCAAGAAAACAGTGCTTTTTTGTTATATTTTTAAAAAGCACAATGCATAAAAAAACATTTTTCATACATTTAAGAAAAAAATCCTTTTGAATTTAAGATGAGTATTATTTTACCTCTCCTTTCAATATTTCCAAATTAAATTAAATAAATGATAGTTTCTTTTTTCTGACAGCATGTGGAGCCCAAGGCTGGATGGGGAGGAGACACACCCAGGACGGGACGCCAGTCCATCACAAGGCACCTCAAGCAGGACTCGAGCACTAGACCCACCAGGGAGCAGGACCTGGCCAAACACACTGCACCGCCCCACCCCCACCTGTGCAATACACCAAAATTATATTTTCGAAATCTAGAAGTATCGCAGGGGGGTGCGGTGGTGCAGCGGGTTTGGCCGGGTCCTGCTCTTAGGTGGGTCTGGGATTCAAGCCCTGCTTTGGGTGCCTTGCAGCGGACTGGCGGCTTGTCCGGGGTGTGTGTCCCCTCCCAGCCCTGCACCGTGCGTTGCTGGTCTAGGCTCCAGGTCTCCGCAACCCCACTTTAGATAAGTGTTTGCAGACATTGTGTGTATTGTAATTATCGATTCAGGGTCACGGGGAAACAGAGCCTACCCAGCAGCTCAGGGCATAGGGCTGGACGGGGAGGGGACACACCCAGGACGGGATGCCAGTCCGCTGCAAGGCACCCCAAGCGGGACTCGAACCACAGACCCACCAGAGAGGAGGACCCAGTCCAACCCACCGCACCACCGACCGCGCCCCTCCACATGCAGTATATTTCTCTAATATTCTACACAGTTGCATTGTTTACATTTTGCTGCACCACATCAAACATCATGCACTTGGACCAGATGTGGAAGACTGGATACATGAAAATCAAGACCAGTTAACAGACAGTGGTACAGCCGGACAAGATATGTGAAAAACCAGATATCAGGATACCAAATAATGGGGGTATAAGCGTATTCACGTTTATTCATGTGTACAGCTTAACGTTGAATATCCAGAGCCACAAAAATAATAATTAACAACATGGGAGATAATGTGATGGGGGTGAGCAGGAGTTTAATTTATTCAACTTTACAATATTACTCATCATCCTGTATTTTGCTTTAAAAAAACTGATTTTTCTGTAAGGTTAATAACTGTGGCAGTCCAGCACATCACACCGAGTGGCTCTGGTTTGACATCTGAGATGGTAGACTTGCTCGAATATACACCAAACAAGATGAGCCAAAAAACTTCACTCTCCAGAAAGACACCACAACCTTCCAAACCTAAATTTCAATTTTCTTGATGCCGTTTTCGTTGCAAAACAAAGCAGAAATCACCTAAAAAACATACCTTCGGGTTTTACCGCACGTGAACTACATTATTAACTTTTGTCTGCAATGTACATACAATAGTGTTTCACTGGAATCATATGACATCCATCTTACTTTCTCCAATAAATGAAATATAACTGAACCCTTGCAATAGATCAGCGTAAATGTGCACAAAATGTCAAACTGCTCATGAAATTATATAATCTAATATTACGATGAGCCCGGAGACTTGTGCTGTGTCTGTTCCAGCAATCAGCCCTCCCCAGGGATGCAGTGTGGGAACATTCTCCTTGGAAATACACTCATCTCCTTTCTAAGCCTTAAGGGACACAAACTTGACATAATTTGTGATTCCAGGGGGTATTTGCGCCATCAGAACATTTTACATGGATTGATGCCTTAAAGAGGTATTCCTCTGGTTGATAGCACTTTTTTTTATACAATACAAATATACACTCTGACAATCTTAATCGCATTTTAGTTCTGAGTCATATGAAAATTTCTTTTAATCTAATGGATTTCAGCACGTAGTGAGATATTTCTGATTCGTTTGATAGGAGCGTTAGTGAACATTCACAACATTTTGAAGGATTTCCATTGAAAAAGAAGTCTGTCGTGTATCACAGGGTGACTTAGACAAGGTAAATCTTGATCTCTTAAGCTCATGGAAGGTGTAAATGATCATGCGCCATAGCTTTATGATCATGCACAGATAAGCCTTTACACAGCCGCTACTCCTGTATTTTACGTAAATGTTTGTCTATCTCCAAAAAAAATTGTAGGAAGGTAATCAAGAATCATCAATATTCTGAGTTTTATGCTGTGACTCGTGTGATGAACATTGGTTCATATGGTGGAAAGAAACAAACTAACTGCACTTAAGAATCACACGTCTACATCCAAGTGTCTCTTCCTGCTAATGTAATGAACACATTGTATTTTCTATGAGATATTCATCGCTTCGGAGAAAAGCGTCTGATAAATGAAGACATATAAATGTAAATGTGTCACATCTTGTCACATTAAGGCCATTGCAATTACTTCATTTTCAAGGGAGTGACTTTCCATGATGTAACGATAGGTGTCTTTACACCTGTGTTTTTTCTGAACTAGTTGATGCTCTGTGAACATCTTTCCATGGAGTTTATTTACTATATGAACCTGACATACCAACACAGATAAGTTTACATTTACATGTATTCATTTACCAGACTCTTTTTTCCAGAGCGATGTACATCTCATAGAAAATACAAGCGAGCAAATGTGGAAGACCATAGCAGTCTGGTTGGTATGTAGGGAATGATCAAGTCTTGCAGATATGTGGGAACAGCTCTGTTGATGCGTTTGGAGGCCATAACCAGGGTCTTAAGTTTGATCCGGATAGCTATAGGAAGCAAATGCAGAGAAACGACAGATATATGAAGTAGGGTGAACTCAGGTGTATTTAGATGTGCGCTGTGTAGTTGGTGGTGAATGTAGACATGGTGCTCTGGTGATGTGGTGACGTGTGAGCGGGGAGGGATGTTGACTTGGCAAAATGGGAATGGAAGATCTCGGAGGATGCAGGTGCACAAAGACTTAGTGATCTGATGACTGCAGAACTTGGGTGATGTGGGACCATGGTGGTTTGGTGAAGAGACTGGAGAACTTTGATGATGATCCAAAGAAAGACACTGGGAACAGGGACTTGAAACAAGTGGTACTTACACAAAGTCAGAAGACACATGATAAAGCTGCTCTCAAGTGTGCAGAGTGATAGCAACTGGCTAAGAATTTACCATGTTGAATCAGTGCTTTGCTTCTTTCATTGGGTTGGTAATCAAGTGGTTGACTTACAAACCAATATGTTGGTTCAGATGCGTGAGCCTGAACCCCACTATGCCCGGGTAACAGGGTGGATTACTTCCAGGGTTAGTGATGGACCAACTCTAGAGATTGAGGTTCGACAAGTAACATTTTGTTTTACTGAAAGCAGAAGTGAATGATTTGATCATTATAGCCAATCGTTCCTAAATTACTGGGAGACAAAACTTAATAATAGGCTGCAGATTCAAATCAAGTTACAAGAAAAAAAAACCTACTTAAATTAAAGCTTTGCGTTGATTTATTAGGCGCTTGTTGAACAACACATCTAATGCATTCTCAAAGAATAAAAGACACACAAGAAGGTTAATGAATAGATAAGTGTCGCCTATGTTACTGAGCTGCTGGTGACACGTCAATTTGTTACCCTCAAGAGCCATCAGCTACGTGATTGCTGAAAACATTGTTGTCAAAAATCTCGTAATTATGTTCTTTACATCCACCTACCTTCTGCTTGTTTCTTATTTATTTGTATAAATTTGTGTTCAAAGTTTTTATTCTCCATCGACAGAATGACCTACTTGTCTGAAAAATATTCCCATATTGATACTACACATGTTCTCACGGAGAGAATTTTAAATGCAGCTACCTCTCAGTAGACTGGACGCTGAATGAGAGAACCAAGGTAAATACAGCTGTAAATAGGTGAAGGTGTGGTGAATGCTATTTTTGCTTTTTAAGAATATAGTTTGAACAGTAGAAGATAACCAAGGCAACAAATCCGTGACATTTCCCCTAGAGTTAGTTTGTAAGAGCAGTTGTTGTGAGAGGTCGCAATGAGTCAAAATCGACTTCATGGCATGTCCATCCATAAAATTTTTAAGCAGCTGAGAAAAGAACTGTGCAGGACTCAATAGTTGATGTGCAGCAGTTACCAGTTACTTGGATCACTGTGAAATCTCATCTCAGGAGGTCAGTGAAATATATTAATAAATGAATAAATAATAAACTATTATTGGTGCCTTGCAATGGACTGGCATCCCGTCCTGGGTGTGTCTCCTCCTTCTCCAGCCTTGAACCTTGTGTTGCGGGGTTAGGCTCCAGTCCTTCTAATAATAATAATAATAATAATAATAATAATAATAATAATAAGAAATGTAACTAGATACAGTATTTTCAGTATAATAGAGCAAGAGAGAGAGAAGAGGAGGAGAGAGAATGTGTGTGTGTAGGTATAAGAAGATTAAAGAAACTTTAATGTTCACTTTTCCAATAATAATAATAATAATAATAAAGACATTACTATGGGAACAGCTGGTAGTGTAGCAGTTAGAGCTACTGCTTTTGGATTGAAAGATCCCAGGTTCAATCCCAGCCTCTGGTTGTTGTACCCTTGAGCAGGGTATTTACCCTGAACTGCTCCAGTAAAACTACCCAGCTGTATAAATGGGTAAATAATGTTAACATTAGCACTGTAAGTTGCTTTGGCAAAAAACATCAGGTAAATGAACAAATATAAGTATCAAAAAACTGCGTTTGGATCTGATGGGACACAGTGCCTCTTAGACAGCTGATGATAGTACTTTTCAATCACCTTTCCCAAAAGCCTCAGTGAGGGTATGTCACAGTGACATGGAGGAAACGAGACGGTGGTCCAGGTGCAGACTCACCTTGATTTTCCATCTCATTCATTGTTTTGTAAACGTAAATATATTTCCTGTGTCGTTCTTCGGAACAAATGTGTGCGCCGAGGGATTGAGTCCCATTGTGTCGACTGACAGGGATGTTTAATATGATCAACTGAGCAAGTTTAACTGGGCAAAAGAAAAAAAACAGAATCTATCTCGGTATTACTTCAGCAGATCCCAAATTCGGGAGTGTGGCTTTATGAGATGATTCATCATAACAATATTATTATAGCTACTCATTCACTATCTATAGCCACTTGGAAACAATTATACACCCATAACACATACACATACAAGTGCTTCTTATAGTAATATTAATTACTTTTTCAAATGCCCTATTGCCTTTGAAGGTTATATTTATGGTGTTGATGTCCGACCTTTATCAATGTATAGAGGCCTCCCGATCATAGCTAGTGCTCCTGACACTGAATCTCAAAGACGCAAACCTAACGACAGGTAAATTCCAGTTTATTCTAAGCAGTTTTAAAAAATATGATATTGATTATTGTTATAATTTTTCTCATTCGGTGTCACGTGGGAAGAGTGATAAATGAATATCGTAAAACAACAAGCACAGTTGCAATTGATCTTTCCAATAGATTTAACGAAAAAACCGTAAATTCACTTTTCGAGAATTAATTCTTAAGCTGAGCTGCTTTATAGGTAGCGACTTAGTCTATTGATAATTCATTCATGTAAATCTGATGCGGTTTATGAAAAGCTTTGTATGCTGAATGACCTCTGCTCTGCTATCGACTATCTATTATCAGTCCGAAAGCTTAGCCCATACTGCCTGTTACCCCTGTTACAAATGTAAAAATATTTCTTAGCAGCTTTGTCCTTAAAGTACTTACCTTAAATCGCTCTAGTAGAAATTACCTAGCTATAAAAATGTGTAAATAATTGGAAATTGCTTTGGAGAAAAGTGTCAACTAAATTAAGAAATGTTCAGATGTCAATGGTACAGAATTAAATGGGGAGATCTATTGCTAGAGAAAATATTCAGCACTGTGAGTCAACATTTATTACCACAACTCTTATGTCTCCTTTTGTCCCAGTCTCAAACTATTTTCTGAGTTTGTGGCTTACTTTATATAATAAACACACACACACACACACACACACATTTTCAGAACCGCTTGTCCCATACGGGGTCACGGGGAACCGGAGCCTACCCGGGAACACAGGGGCGTAAGGCCAGAGGGGGAGGGAACACACCCAGGACGGGACGCCAGTCTGTCGCAAGGCACCCCAAGCGGGACTTGAACCCCAGACCCACCGGACAGCAGGACAGTGGTCCAACCCACTGCGCCACCGCACCCCCTTATTATATAATAAACAGTCAGTATGATATATTGAAAGAAAACGGTTTTAAGTCCATTTTCTGCGCCACGTAGTCTAAACAGATTTCTATGTGAAAGAAAAAAAAATAGATTTCATGAAGAATGGATTATGCAGTCAAAAAAAAAAAAAAAAAAAAAACCTTTAAAAGGGAATTTGCTGAATTTATCTCTGAAGACTGACTTAATTAAGAAGACAAAATAGACACACAGAGTGGCTGAAGCCACTTGTCCCCAGTGGGGTCGTGGTGAGCCGGAGCCAAACCCAGCAACACAGGGCAAAAAAGCTGGAGGGGGACACACCCAGGACGGGACGCCAGTCCATCACAAGGCACCCGAAGTGGGACTTGAACCCGAGACCTGCCAGAGAGCAGGACCCAGCCAAGCCCCCCGCACCCCCCAGAAGCCAACACAGGGATTGTGAAAATATAATAAAATCATTTGTCGAAAAGAGTTATTCTCAGTCAATTAAAGTTAGCTGGAGTATCTGTTGTTTGCTTGATTACTTATCCGATTATTCAACGTTAATAGACCACGAGAGGATCTGCTAGGCTGGAGGAGGCGGCAGCCTATTGATACCCAAGTTAACGCCATTATAGACTAATATGAACCTTCTATTGACTCGTTACATTTATTTATTTAGCAGATTCTTTTCTCCAAAGCAACTTCCAGTGAACTCTATGTAGTGTTATCAGCCCACACACCTTATTCACCGCGGTGACTTACACTGCTAGATATACTACTTACACTGGGTCACTCATCCATACATCAGTGGAACACACACTCTCTCTCTCTCTGTCACTCACACACTACAGGTGAACCTGAACAGCATGTCTTTGGACTGTGGGAGGAAACCAGAGCACCCAGAGGAAACCCACGCAGACACGGGGAGAACATGCAAACTCCACACAGACTGAGGGAGGATCAATCCCATGTCCTCTCACACCATCCAGGCTCTGTGAGAGAACAACGCTACTCACTGTATCACCCACTTTTTATCAAAGCTCCTCCCGAACAGATTCTATGCCATTACATGATATCTTCTACGGCACATTGTCATGGACCAAAATGTGAAAATATGTTATGAGGTTTATGCGTTTTGTAAATAAAGTGTGAAAAATTGCAGTGCTGTGTGTTCGTGTTATTAGAAAAGATTAGAAATGTCCATAACAAGAGCATGTTTTGACGCTTAAGTAGTAACTGATTGTAAGCTCTGGTCTTTGGCTATTACTATGAACAATGACTTGTTTTTGCTCTGCTGCTCTTGTTGCTGGGGATGCCTGCAGAGAGTTCATATGATTTGGCAGTGCAGTTGCAGTCCAGTTGCCTAAAGACTGCAGGCAATTGTGGGTTCAAAAGAGTCCAAAAACAAAATTATAGCAGCGCTGTTCCTTTATAGTGGAATAAACAGTGGACTGGATTCCTTCTACAGAAGTTGTTCTTTTTAGTTTTGAAGACCACCATATCACACTCACTAGGTACATTTAAACACACTCATTGTATACTGTTTATCCCATCATTTACATGCATTATTATTATTATTATTACTTTGTAAAATGTATTCCTCGAAATGTTCTGTTGACCTTTCAAAGACTTCCTTTCCCTCTGTTTTAGCTCCATTTATTTTACCCTCATATTGTCACTGTCATGTAAAATAATCACTCAAAGTGCAGTGCTCCAGGTGATGTGTTTTGTAACTATTTATTCTGGGAGCCTTAATAAAAAACTATCACAACCTATCTCATATTTTTTGAAAAGCCCTGCATCACTGAGTTCTGGTGGTTCAAGCACTGGTAAAGTATTTAGAGAAAAAAATTACCACATTATATTAATGAGTAAACCATTGCAACTAGAGGGGTGTGGTGGCACAGTGGCACAGTGGGTTGGACGGGGTCTTGCTCTTTGGTAGGTCTGGGGTTCGAGCCCTCCCTGGGGTGCCTTGTGACAGACTGGCACCCTGTCCTGGGTGTGTCTCCCTCTAGCCTTAGGCCCTGTGTTGCTGGGTTAGGCTTCGGCTCCCTGCAACCCTGTAGAGGACAAGCGGTTCAAGCAGTGTGTGTGTGACCATTGTAGTTTCTTGTGGAGAAATGCATCAAAATTAAAATCCCCAAAATAAATGTGATGATGAAATGACATTTCAGAGTCAGCTGTCACCCTTTGTGAGTCTTGGCATCAGTGTTGTTAATGACATAGTGTGTTTCTTGTATGTGAGTGGCACTCTCTACTCCAGCAGGATCATAACCAACAAGGGTAGCTGGTAGTGTAGTGGTTAGTGCTGCTGCCTGTAGATCTGAAGATTATGGGTTTAAATCCCACCTCCAGTTGTAGTGTTCTTGAGTGAAGTACTTGCCCTAAATTGCTATAGTAAAATTACCCAGCTGCAAAAACATTTATGCATTCATTTATCAGACGCTTTTCTCCAAAGTGACGTACATCTCATCGAAAATATAATGTGTTCATTACGTTCGCAGGAAGAGACACTTAGATGCAGACGTGTGATTCTTAAGTGCACTTAGTTTGTTTCTTTCCACCATTTGAACTAACGTTCATCACACGAGTAGCTGCATTAAACTTTATCCAAATATCGACGATTCCTCATCACCTTCCTAGTAATTTTTTTTTTTTTTTTTGAGATACATATAAACATTTACATTACATTACAGGAGTAGCTGTGTAAAGGTTTATCTAGGCATCATCTTAAATTCATAGTGCATGAACATTAACACCTTACATGAACTTAAGAGATGATGGGCAAAGTGAGTCTGGAAGAGATGAGTTTTCAGACCCTTTTTAAATGCGGACAGAGATTTAAAAATGGATAAATAATTGTAAGTATTATAACATTATAAGGTGCTTGGGAGCACAGTGTCAGCTAAATAAATAAATACATATACTGCAGGTTCGTAGCCTGTGATCTCAGAGGCAGCATGTAGTTCTGAGATGTGAATCGTACTAACAAATATGAGCGTGACCAGTTGCACACATGCCATCACACACCCAAGTGAAAAAGGGATGTTGCACGAAGATGGTTATGCCTGCTGTGTGCTCTCACATCATCTCCTGCCTGACTTCTAAGAGAATGTAGTCAGCCTAAGTTAGTCTCCCTGGTTATCATATTTAATACATTTACCTCTGATACACAATTTAATACTCGAAAGACAAGAACATCAGTTTATGGAAAAAACAGGGATAAAAACATTTTTGGGCATAAAGATTTACTGCTGTCTAAAATACATATAAAAAAAAACATCATTCCCAAATGGATGTACTTATTGAGATTGGGACTTAAGTAATATAGAGATCCTACATAATTTATGTATAATAATATATGTTTTTCATGAGAAAACCCATTAAACGTGGATGGATGGCTAAATGTCGAAGTCTGCAGAGAAATTAGGTTTTTAGGTTTCAAATCCATACTGCAGTTGCAACGACACTGTCCCAAAAGCTCTAGCTCTTGAGTATTCGCAGAAAAATCAAGTAAAATAAGATTATTGCTTTCACAACAAATTCCTTCTCTGTCTCTAGCACTTCAAACGACAAGCCAGTATGACAGTCACAGCAAGAATGATGTTTTTGTTTAATTGTAACAGCTTTTCCTTTAATAAACAATTATGAAGTATGTTACAAATAGTATGCATGACACATTAAAAAACAGTCGAGGCTTTTTGGCAGATTTCTCACTACCAAGACATTGGAATTTCATAATTATAAGCATCCATTGGACTGATAAACTGTTTTTCAGCTGCACCAAAACGTTTACATATTTAGCAGACATTTTTCTCCAAAGCAACTCCCAATGAACTCTACGTAGTGTTATCAGCCCACACACCTTATTCACCGCGGTGACTTACACTGCTACATACACTACTTACACTGGGTCACTCGTCCATACATCAGTGGAACACACTCTCTCTCTCTGTCACTCACACACTATGGGGGAACCTGAACGGCATGTCTTTGGAGTGTGGGAGGAAACCAGAGCACCCGGAGGAAACCCACACAGACGTGGGGAGAACATGCGAACTCCACACACACTGAGCAAGAATCAAATCCATGTCTTCTCACATGACTGAGGTGCCATGAGAGAGCAGTGCTTCTCATTGTGCCACCATGCCGCCCACTCTCAGCATGAACTACCTACTCCGCTCAATAAGAGGACTCATAGTGTCATTGACTCACAGTTCCAGAAACTCCCAATCAGCTGGGAAAAGTAGAGAGGTAAAACAGGGAGGATCTGCTTAGATATCAGTTTGTTCATGTGTTGGTTTACACTGCTGAGTCAGCTGGACCAGGATGAGATATTTATTTATGAAAATTCATTAACCGCCAAAGAAGAACTGACCCCCCCAAGAATGACTTCACTTGTTTTCTTTTAGTTTGTGTACAGGCCAGTCTCAGGGCAAACCAAAAGCAAGACTGACACTGTTATTATCTGACCGGACCTCAAAATGAATTATAATTTTTCATGGTAGATTGTATGTAACCAGTAAGTAATTAAACCTGAATTCAGCAACTGTCAATTAGATGAAGGACCAGTTTATTTGACTGCTGTAAATAAATTTGCCAGTTCAATTCCAGAAATCATGAAATAATGTTCCAGGTAACTGTGGTGTGGTACACTGGCTTAAAAACACAAGCTGCCATACGCTGATGTTACACTGGTCATTGGTGACAAAAGATTTTATTATGGACCCAGTCAGTTTAAAGTGGCTTAGAAAAAAGCTTCTCTGTCTAGTTTGCTTTGGCAGCACACAATGACTGAATAAAGCACACAAAATAAGATCCCCATTAATGTTTGCTTAAATATTTGTTTTATGCAAATTATGCATAATACAGAATGCATTTGTGCATTTCAATACAGATGGTGATTTTACTGGCCAAGTACCCCACTTAAGGGTACAACAGCAGCAGCAAGAAGGTGGGTTTGAACCAGCAACCTAAAAGTTCTAAGATCTTGTGCTTAACTGCTGCTCTTATCATATGTCCTGGTCACTGTATTCCAGTTCCTGAAAAAAAGGTAAGCTCTCTCCACAACGTTGAAAAGACTGTCGAGATGCATTTATACTTTTTCACAGTCCATGTAAATTATCTCATAGCCGAGAGCTTGCAAGATGATTTAAAAAATCCTTCCTACTGTGTCCAGTATTTGAATGACACAGAGAGAGTGTGTTCCACTGATGTATGGATGAGTGACCCAGTGTAAGTAGTGTATCTAGCAGTGTAGGTCTTTGGGTGCTCTGGTTTCCTCCCACACTCCAAAGACAGGCTGTTCAGGTTCACCCATAGTGTGTGAGTGACAGTGAGCGTGTGTGTGTTCCACTGATGGATGGATGAGTGACCCAGTGTAAGTAGTGTATCTAGCAGGGTAAGTCACCGCAGCAAATAAGGTGTGTGGGCTCATGACACTACATAGAGTTCATTGGAAGTCGCTTTGGAGAAAAGCATCTGCTAAATAAATAAATGAAAATGTAAAAAAAAAGTTCTTTGTCCCATTTTTTCAAAGATCACAAACATTTTCTCCTGTTGCATGGTTATCCCTCTGTTTACTCAATGTTCACATGGCAGTTTCCAAGCCTGTGCCCTCGGGTTCCACACATTTTTATTCTCACGAGGGCTATAAAGATGTCAGTTAAGCAGTAAAAATATTAAAAGCGGGAAATTAAGGGTATCAAGAGGTGTCACTGGATTTCACTGTCTGAATATGCACTTTAAATGTACACAGAATACTACATGACATCGCTGTTACCTGCCTGCTCATCAGCGTCGTCCCATCCTGGATGTTCAAATCCCTGTGGAGGGAAAAAGAAAATAAAGAAAAACCTCTCCTCTACAATGAAGACCATTAATACCAAACAGTATTTTCTTGTTGCTTCTGTTCGTTATTTTGTTAATATACCCGATGTAATGCTGTTCATATGACTGTGGCTCTAGGACATGGCCAGCCATTCTGAATATCCAGTCACCTGATATCTTATCTTGAGCGGAGTCATACAGAACATTCCTCCACAGGCAAGAAGGGAGGTGAGATGTGCGTTGCTGAAACGTAATAGTGGTTTACAGTAGCAGTTGCTCATCACAGTGCGGCTGAACCTGGGAACATACCCAGGAGGGTATTTTTAATCCCTATCATGTTTACAATCATCGCCATGTGAAGGGTGACACACAATAATTGCGATTATTTCAATAAAAACATTTGAACAGATTGTATTTTTATGTTCATGTGATCTGCACAAAGCATTTCTTTCATGAGACTGAGAGAGGACAGTCAAACCTAAGCCCTCACTGTATTCATGTGGTCCGGATTCTTTTTTATTGATTTCATTCATTTTCAGTCCTGGATGTGGGATTTTTAAATATTTCTTTAGAGATTTCCTAATTTAAATGGAAATGTTAAAAATAATTTTTAATTATTAATAACTTATTTTTTTAAAAATTAATTTCTTAATTAAAAAGAATGTAGCAGTTTCTTACCTCAAGCCATCAGGCTCCTCAACACCCAGCAACTGGACTGACACACACACACACACACACACACACACACACACACACACACACACACACACCCAAACTCAACTGAACACCATTCCACTCCCTTTGCAATTTATTGCACTGTTCTCTTTTTTTTTTCTTGCTGCAAATTGGTATGTTTATATTCATAGCATTTATTTTTATATTGTAACATCTTCTGTTTTTACTGAGTTTATTGCTTTGCTTAGTAATTACTCTACTGTCTTGTGCTTTGTGTTGTTTTATGTAGCACCATGGTCCTGGAGGAGCGTTGTTTCGTTTCACTGTACCGGCTGTATATGGTTGAAATGACAATAAATCCACTTTGGCTTGACTTAATTTGACTTAATGTTTATTCTCATGGTTTGGTCTCTTGTGAGATTGTGAAAAAAAGATTTCATATGAATGGCATTAGAGCTACAGCACAAATAAGAGCAAAATATAATATTTTATATTAGGAGATATACATGTATGAATGAAATCCAGTACATGTTACATTTTAATTACAACATCACTAGAGGGAGGGGACATGGTGGGACAGCGGCACAGCGGGTTGGACTGGGTCCTCCTCTCTGGTGAGTTAGGGTTCAAGTCCCACTTGGGGTGCCTTGTGATGGACTGGCGTCCCATCCTGGGTGTGTCCCCTCCCCCCAAGCCTTACGCCCTGTGCTGCTGGGTTATGCTCCCCGCAACCCCCCACAGCGGGCAAGCGGTTTTGGACCGTGTGAGTGACATCACTGTAGTGTAGGTTTATTAGATTGATTATAATCCTGAGAAATGATGTCTTTGCGTCTTATAAAACACGTCCTTCTGACTGCAGAGCCCATGTGCTTCAGATGGCTGTGAAATTTCAGCTTTGCACTCAAAAATATAAATTAGGCCCAAACCTCTCAGAAATATTGGCTTTTCAGGTGCCCCATACGCTTCCGTTACTATGGGCAATGGATTCCACATGTAAAACGGTGTGGTGATGAAAATGAACAGAGCAAGGAGAGAAAGAAGGAGACTGCGAAGTGATTACCAGCGACCCGTTTGGCTCGCGCTGAATAGTTAAGGCTCTCCTACATCAGCCCCTTGGGTGACCATGCACCTTTACAAGAGAATTGACACACCTCTTTACCCTTGGCATGAACTGTCCAAATCCAGTTACGCTGGGAATACACACATTGATTAGGTCTGGGTCTTAATACTCCAATGAGATTAAAAAGGAGGTTTTTGGGAGTTTTTCCAATAGGCTCAGCCGGGTTGGTGCTGTTGCTTCGGGCAAGAATAATTATGTAGCCCATGATTAAAAGGTCTCCTGTACTCTGCAAAAGGGTGTTCATGTTTTAAAACGTTCAGCAACGAAAGAAATTATAAATCATTATATGGATTAGTGCATTCATTCAACTGATGCTTTCCTTCAAAGTGACTTTGGAATATTGAGGTTACAATTACCTACCTAATTATACAGCTGGATAGTTAAACTGCAGCAGCTTTGGGCAAGTACATTGCTCAAGCGTATTACAGCCAAAGGTGGGAATCAAACCTGCAACCTTCGGGTCCAAAGGAAGCAGCTCTAACCACGATGCTATTAACTGTCCCCTAGTGCATACTAGCAATAAATCATAAAAATCACACACATGCAACCTGAAACCGCTTGTCCCATACAGAGTCACGGGGAGCCAGAGCCTAACCCAGCAACACAGGGCGAAAGGCTGAGGGGACACACCCAGGACAGGACACCAATCCATCGCAAGGCACCCCAAGCAGGACTTGAACCCCAGACCCACCGGAGAGTAGGACCCAGTCCAACCCACTATGCCACTGCACCCCCCTCATAAAAATCACACTTTCAGAACCGCATGTCCCATACAGGGTCGCGGGGAACCGGAGCTTACCCGGCAACACAGGACGTAAAGCCAGAGGGGGAGGGGACACACCCAGGATGGGACGCCAGTCCGTCGCAAGGCACCTCAAGCGGGACTCGAACCCCAGGCCCCCCGGACAGCAGGACTGCGGTCCAATCCACTGCGTCACTGCACCCCCCTCATAAAAATCAATTATAAATAAATATAAATGATAAATAACATCATGAATGACGAATCAATATCTATCAAATTATTTATCTGAATACACAAAGAATGAAATAATGACGAAAGGAAGACCTCAGAAATGTCTTGTATCAGAGTAGGTCACTGTGAACAGGACAGAACATTTGAATACTTGGTCATACATGTTTACTTCATGAAGACCAGCTGCCTCTGACTGGGCAGTTTGAACTAATAGATATGAAGCAGATGAACGGAGATTGCAAGCGGAAACAGAGTATTTTCGTTTGAGTTTTGCGGTTCTTTTTCAGCGCTACTTCAATTTATGCTTGCATTTTTTTTGTCTCCTTCAAAAGAGGCTATTTCCACATTTTATGTGTGATCTTCAATTTAACAAGAGGCTGTTCTCTGTGCCTTCATGTTGGTTGGACTGGGTCTTTGTGTACAGCCGTTGATAAATATGCATGAAGTATAAGATCTTGTCCTGTGTATCTTGAATGTTTATTAAAACCCATGCTATGCCTCCTTCCTGAAGCTTGGAGCTGTATCTACTCCTCAACTAGAGGCAGTTGTTCATTTTTAAATTTTAAATAACACCATTTTTCTCTGAGACACTGATTTCGATTCCAAACAAACACTGCAGGGTGTCATTTGACACATTCTAGAGTGGACAAGAATTAAGAACCTCAACGACAAAACGTGTTTAGAATGAGTTGTTAAGGTGTAATTTTCAACTGTAAAGCACGAAGGTTCTGGGTTCTGGCTCCATTGTTTTGGAACGACCTTCCCTTCTCACTCAGAACTGCTGAATCTCTGTCCACATTTACAAAGGGTCTTAAAACTCATCTCTTCCAGACTCACTTCTCCCATCATCTCTTAAGATCATGTAAGGTGTAAATGTTCATGCTCTATAACTTTAAGACGATGCCAGATAAACCTTTACACAGCTACTCCTGTAATGTAACATAAATGTTCATATATATCTTAAAAAAAAAAAAAATACATTTACATTTATTCATTTAGCACATTCTTTTGTCCAAAGCGACGTACATCTCAGCAAAAATACAATTTGTGCATTACATTAAGAGAAAGAGACATGGCTGCAGACATGTGACTCTTAAGTAAACCTAGTTTGTTACCTTCCACTTGATGCACTGATGTTCATCGCTTGAGTAGGTGCATAAAATGTAGGATAGAAGAATCCTGATAACCTCCTACCAATTTTTTTTTTTTTTTAATAATATAAAATACACAAACAATCACATACAATGCCGGAATAGCGGCTGTATAAAGGCTAATCTAATTATTACTAGGAAGGTAGTCAGGAATCGTCGATATTCAGAAGAAGTTTTATACAGCTACTTGCGTGATGAACGTTGGTTCGTATGGTGGAAAGAAACAATCTAAGTGCACTTAAGAATCACACATCTGCATTTAAGTGTCTCTTCCTGCTAATGTAATGAAGACATTTTATTTTCTATGAGATGTATGTCGCTCTGGAGAAAAGCAGCTGCTAAATGAATACATGTAAAAAGTACACAATCCAAAAAATTAGTCCAGACATCCCAGAATTTGTCTGCACTATCTTGGGGTGCCTTGCGACGGACTGGCGTCCCGTCCTGGGTGTGTCCCCTTCCCCCTCCGGCCTTACGCCCTGTGTTGCCGGGTAGGCTCCGGTTTCCCGTGACCCCGTATGGGACAAGCGGTTCTGAAAATGTGTGTGTGTGTGTGTAAATTTAACCTGTAATTGCAGTGAACATTATTGTTATTTCAAAGACCTAGCACCTGATATCTCTGGACTAACATGAGGTGGAACAAGACCAGTCTTTTTCATACCATTCTTATACTGAGACGTGTTCACTGGTACGTAAAGGGAACTTACTGTGAGGAGGGAAAATAAAGCCCACCAGAGGTGACTGTCCTTATGAGGCTCGTCATGTCTTTACTCAGCCTAAGGAATACATTGATGCCCGATTCATTTTTTTAGTGCTGTCAGACATGAGGGGCAGATCTGAGGCCACTTACCGAAGCCATTTCATTTACTGCTTTGGACTGAAGAGCTTCTGTATTCTATAATGGTGACACTGTGATTTCTTAGGACAGAGCACTTACTCTTGCAAGTAATTCAGCAATCTTACATTGCAAAATGCCAAGACCCATTAGCTATACCAGACTTCAGGATGTATGAAAAACTGAATGAAATAAAGAAAAAGAAAGGTAATCATAGAGGACAACAATATTTCAATGACAGAGTCAGTTTTTTTTCAGCTTCATCATTCTAAACATATTTTTACCTTCCCTTGGTCATAAGCACCTGCGTGATTGTAGGATAACAAGGTAATTGGAGAGTGTTCTCTTTGTCCTAAGAGGTAAAGAAGCGTTATTCTCCAGGGGAAATACACTGATGAGAAAGAAAGCACTGGAACATTTCACATTCGCATAAAAAGTTCAGCTCAGAATATAAATGAAAACAGAAAAAGAAAATGTGCGAAGTGGATTTCCATTCAGTCGATCTGAAAAGGATGCACTTTGGCAGGAAAAGTTCTGCTGAATGAAGCTGAATTTCTAGTTAATGGCTAATTATTCTTTTGTCGTTGCTGCTTTGATACGGCAGAGGCTTTAAAAAGACATTTGTGTGGAACAAAAAGAGAAAATGTGGCAAATGAAAGACGGCAGTTCCTGTACTTGAGAAAGCACGCATTCTCAAATTTGCGTATCAAAGTTTAAAACTGATCGTAATTCAATTTTTATAAATTCCTCCAAAATACAGCAGTAGCCCCCCCATGTAGGATCTGTAGCATTCTGGTCAAAATTGAGTCCGTTAACCTCAATGACAGATGACCTCTTTGTTTGGAACTTATTCATATCTCATAAATAATACACAATGACTCCGACAACTGGATTGGGAAGTACCATCTTATACTAACACACGTTTATGCTTTTACACCTGTGCGTCTTCAAAGGTCAGTTCTTTTAGAATGAAAACATGCACAAGGAAATGCGATATAGACTGTTTTTTTACAGTTGCATTCATTCATTTAGCTGATGCTTTTCCCTAAAGCCCCTCACAACATTAAGGTTACAGTTATCTACCCATTTATACAGGCTGGTAATTTTACTGGAGTAATTCAGGATAGATATCTTGCTCAGGGGTACTACAGCCAGAGGTGGAGATTGAACCAGCAACCTTTGGGGCCCAACACAGTAGCACCACTCTGCTACCAGCTGCCCCCTATTTATTAATAACAAAAAATCATACAAATAAATTATAAGTAAATATGAATTATAAATAAAATTGATGATGACTGATTAATATCTAATTATCAAATTATTTGTCTGAATACATAAAGAATTAAATATTGACTAAAGGAAAAGAGAGTAAAGCAGCAGCTCTAACCACTACGCTACCAGCTGTCCCCCCAGTTACAGTACAGCTGTTACCTGGAATGGAACTGCTGTGCCATGACTCAGCTCTCTTAGCCCTGGGACTCGTGCAACTGCTTGGAAGTCTCAGCATGGACTCCTAGGATACATCTCCACTTCTACGTTTCAAGAGAGCAGGAACCTTGCCTGATGATGCAAACGCAGAATGAGTTCTACGCTGTCACTGTCTGATGATTTCTGACCATCCTTATTGCGGCATGTGGCCCGAGCAAACATACCTTAAGCAGTGGGATGTGAAGATCGCTGTTGCAGTGCATAATAAACGTTAAATAAATGAAAGAAATCTGCAGACGGAACTCTTAAAGGAAAGCACTGGAAACTGCGCTACGGCAGCTAGATTGACTGTAAGTGAAGTGCATCAATCAAAATCAGACCAGTGCATGATTCCATTAGGAGCTATTGAGTGACTGCAAGGCCCTCTTAATCTTTTCTCTTCAGCCTTTTGTGGCAACCTGGACTCTTGCGGTGTCCACTTCTTGTCCAGACTGACAGGCGCACCTGGAAATTGCGGCAATTGGCCAGTCGGAGCAATCAGGAGACTCTTTGTAAAGAAGGAGAACAAGAGAGATCTGGAGATTTTTGGGGGGGGAGAATTTGTACCTGGTTTTTCCTTTGTTGGAATTAATTTTTTTTTTCTTCAGTTCGGGGTTCTTTGGGGTGTTCTGCAACAAAGCACATAAAGCTTAAAAAGCTGGTTTATTACAGATGGCACCAGATATTATCCATCACTCATCAAAACTGCTTTGTCTCCTTGTACCAGACACAGAGATCATCCAAGATCTCCTCCACCCAATCCACATTAAAGTGGAATTTTATCAGTAGCAGAGGTACTGTCTTCTGGAAACTTCTACAGCAGGGCATTTCACATGCATTATTGATTCCAAGAGGCTAAAGTTGTCAACAGCTTCTATGCGTTTCCCACCAACACTAAAGTTCTGTAGTATCTAGAATATACAGTATACAAAGACTATTTATAATTATAACCTGTGTAATTTGAATAATTTCTTAGCCCATTTTGTGCTTAGATTTATGCTCAAAGTGTTTCATTAGATCACTAATGAGACACTAAAAATACAAAATTAAAGGATTAAACTTGACTGGATAGTAAGAATGTCATTTCAAGGATAATTAAGTGTTAATTAGTTTTTTTTAATTAAACTTTTTTATGATAATTTTGTTTTTGCATTTTACTTTAAATTCAGAAATAGATTTAGTGAGTGAGGAACCATAAACTCTGAATATGGCCTAGAATAGATACAATATGGAGTAGATTAAAAAACGTTGACAAAATGAATAGATGGGGTTTATAGAGCTATTGGCTGTCATTGGAAAGCCTTATTTTAGTTATCATTACAAAGTAATTTCAAAAGAAAGCTGCCGCTCAGACGAAATAGGTAAGAGCATTACAATTAAAGTGCTTGGTTGTTAAATGTGCAGATTAAATTTTCCATATTTGTCTTCTAAATTATCATGAACTTATCAAGGTAAAAAAGGCTGAAATGAGTTTCTTAAAGAGAAATGGAGTTTTGATCTTTTTGCCACCAGAGGCCATTCCTGAGATGATGTATGTTTTATTAAAAAGTCAGAGGTTTTAGACAGCAAACTTCAGAATCACAGCAGTATAAAGGAAATGCGTGTAAACCAGTATAAAAAGTCATTTGTCATTGATTATTGGTCACTGATTCCCATCAGTTTCATGAGTCTAAATATATTTTTCTGCATAGTTAACACTTTTATCCAGAGCAACAAAGTTTTTATTCATGCATATGGCTGTATGGTGCGCTGAAGTACTTTAGGCTTGGCACTCTTCTCAAGGGTAAAACAGCAGATACCCTTGTAGTACCTGGACCAGCAACCTTGGGGTTTGAAGACCATGGTAGAATGCAATAGGGCGGTGCAAAATGCCTGCAACAAGTACAAACACATTTTCGGAACCGCTTGTCCCTTACGGGGTCGCAGGGGAACCGGAGCCTACCCGGCAACACAGGGCGCAAGGCCGGAGGGGGAGGGGACACACCCAGGACGGGACGCCAGTCCGTCACAAGGCACCCCAAGTGGGACTTGAACCCCAGACCCACCAGAGAGCAGGACTGTGGTCCAACCCACTGCGCCACCGTGCCCCCCTACCCCCTGCAACAAGTACACACACACACACACACACATTTTCTGAACCGCTTGTCCCTTACGGGGTCACGGGGAACCGGAGCCTACCCGGCAACACAGGGCGTAAAGCTGGAGGGGGAGGGGACACACCCAGGACGGGACGCCAGTCCATCGCAAGGCACCCCAAGCGGGACTCGAACCCCAGACCCACCGGAGAGCAGGACTGTGGTTCAACCCACTGCGCCACCGCACCCCCATCTGCAACAAGTACTTATTCATAAATCGGTTTTGGAGTGGAATGAACAATGTAACCCGGTTATCGTCCCAGGCCAACTGGCTCATCCCTGGCCAAGAAAAGAGTAAAAAGAAGTAATTCAATGAACTAGTGTTAATTAAATCACACCAGTGGATCTGAGAATAGATCAGGACCCACTGGGGGATTTTCTTTTCTTTCCACCTCAACCCCACTGCCATAACTGAAAGCGTTTTAAATGTGATTGTGAAAAGCCTGGCTGATGATACACCTGCATTAAGCATTTTTGTTAACAATGACCAAAAACGTCTAGATTGGTTTTACGTGCACGCGAGGCCTCCTGAGCTGTAAGTGGAAGGAAAGGCTTTGAATGAACGAGCAGGGGCTCTTAATTAGTATCGGTGTCAGCAGTGTGTGTGTTATACAGATTCAGCCAGCGGCACTGGGTTTTTACGGAATTGTTCTAATGCATCCATGCCCAGTTACAGAGGTATCCATGCGGTTCACCTTCAGCTTCCACGATCTAATGAAAAGTGCAAATAATTTTTCGATAATGTTAAACGTCTACACGCTCGGTTTAAAAGGGCATTAAAATCTTGACGTCATTTATTATATGATACTAAGAAGCAGGACGGTGATTTCCAGAGAGAGCTTTCTAGCAAAGTGTCACAATTCATACACTCAAAGGTGTAAAAAAAAAAGGTTAAGTGTTTGTGGTTAATTTTTTCCTTTGAATAATCCTCAAAATTTTGAGGATACAAATATCCGTCTCACTGTTCATCAAACACAGCGGGGGAAGTTAATCTTGAGAGAAGATGCCTATCTTGTTTCGAAAGTAAGTAAATACTTCTGCCACTGTACACAGGCAAATAAGTACAGCGCATTCTGGGCCAAACCGATGACTTTCTGGGCAATTTCCACAGAATGTACTCTGAAGGCAAGGATAAACACAGAAAGCCTGCCGCAGATAAGAGGACATTTTCGGTGAGAACACTTTGTTGAGAAGCTCGGTGGGAGTAACGTATAAATCCACGGTAAGATGAGTTAAACACTTACTCAGTATTGCCTGGAACAGGGTGTCTGTCTAAGGACAAGCTAGAGAAGCATAAATATTCATAACTGTTCGCGAGTACGTTTACAGACGGTCCCTGAATTACGATGGGGTTACGTTTCGATAAACCCATCGTAAGTCGAAAAAGTCGTAAGTCGAAAATGCATTTAATACACCTAATCTACTGAACATCATCGCTTCTTATCCTTTAAGATGGTTGAGATAGTCGATTGCAAAAGTACAAGTTCATGTGCCATGGCCATTACGGGTTTTCTGTCTTCATGCTGGTCAATTGTCTTGAGTTTCTCCCCAAAAGTAATTGCCCTTCTTTTCTTCTTCCCACCAGTAGCAGGAGACACAGAAGGGCATTTTGTAGACATGATGGATGCACAAAAACACAACGTAGATATGGGGGGATACAAAAAAACCTGGCAACACAGAACACTGTAGGGTATCGGTTGTATACGCTAGCGACCACGTGGCAGTCTGGGAGATGCGAATGCAATGAAAGTATCGTATCGTATATCCCTCGCCCGGGAAAAAAATCAAAATTCAAAATTTGAAGTACGATGGAAAAGTGTGCAAACCAATATGTTGAATATATCATCAGGAGAATTAAACAATCTATGAATCCAAACCACTTGGTTTCACATAGAGTGTCAGCACTTATTCACTGCTGCATATCTAGAATTTACAACGATATCTCTTCAGCTTGTAAGTACAGGAGAATCATGACTATAATTTTATATGGTGCAAAAATATGAATTTAATGCACAAGGAAGCTCTTTGTTAAGACAGAAATGACATCAGAAACGATATCAATGATGGCAGATGGTGGTCAGAAATAATGGAGGGAAGTCTGCTATATTGAACAAAAAAGGAATTGCTGATGACACATTGGCACATGCAGTCGGGTGAAACTGGCACCAGTGGTTCTCTGCTTTGGTTTTAGAACTTTACGAGTAGTAAATCCCTTTTGTGCACTTCCTTAATGCAAGTCAAGTGCAGTAATGTCTCCTGGCTCTTGGTCACATTAACCATATGCTGTCCTTTTTACGAGTGTTCATCCGAGATTTGCTATAAGAGTGCTCATGGTGCGTCTCATTCCTGTGTCATTTTGGATAAATCATTCTTGAGCTTAAAGAGGCAGCTGTGAATTATTACATAGTAAATTGTACTATTTTTTTTAAAACTGCAAAAAAAAAAAAAAGTTTTGTGCCCCTCCTGTAAATGTATATGTTTTTTCGAGCCTGATTTAAGTCCAGCAAAGGTGGGTAGTCAGAAACAATGTAGTAACAGCACTGCTACTGTACTTTAAAGATATGCTTAAGTAAAAGTTGTCCTCTAAAAACCTACTCTAGTAAAAGTAAAAAAAAACGTATCAGCTCTAAAAACAACCCAAGTATCAATTTACTCAAATCAAAATTGTGCTTTTAATGAAGGGATACTAAATTGTAACAGTTTTCTCCTTAAAAAAATTCACCTTTTCAATAAATTAAATGTGACTTCCAATAAAAATATAAATACCATAGAAATGATTAAATAAATGTAAAAAACCATTCTGACCATTGTTATACTGCATCTTACATAAAACATCTTGTGTTTATAAACTGGTTCTGAGACCCAACTAGGTGCAACTTGGAAAAAACATAACCTTCTGCATCTCATAATAAAGAAATGCATTTTGAATATCGCATCTAAAATACAGCCCTCCTCTGACCATCTTTACATCTTTTGAAACATTTTTCAAGCCATGTAAGAAATTACTGTGTATTTGTGTGTACAAGACAGAGATAATATTGTAATGACCCTTCGTTACTGTTTTAGGAGGGAAACTCCTAAATGTAAATAGTTGCATTATGGGGAATAATGTTGAAGGTGGGTGTGTAACCACTGGGGCACTTAGGGGGAAATGATGGGGTGACTGTGCCTACGAGTGTGTTAGGAATAGAGAGCCTGGGGGTGCTAAGCAGGCTGGGAAGGCTGGCTGTCGGCACAGGTCCTGGAGGAAACGGGGTCCTCGGACCGAGAGCATCATTTCCCCGGTGCTGGTGTTCAAATAAATCGTTCGTAACGAACGTTACCTCCGCGTCCTTCTTCGCCCCATCCAAACCCACGGCGCCGTGCGCCACAATATGTATTGGAAAGAGAACGTGAGAATGTGTGTGTATGTGTGTGTGTGTGTGTAGCTGGAGAAGTGTGTGTGCTCCTGCACGTGATTATCTTCACACACTTTTGCAACTACTAAGTAAACCTGCTGTTAATTTTCAACAGTAGCTAGTTCTCAAGATTCATGCACAGCCAGTAAGGGATCTACACAGTCGGAAAGTCGCTCGCAAGTTGTGGAGCCCGGAAAAGCCGTGATGAAGTTTGAGGGATCAGCTTCTTGATTGTTGGAAAGGAGTGCAACAGATCCACACCTTCAGTGAGCGAACAAGCGAAGTACCGGTGTGTAACTCTCGTTTGTTGCTCTCCTGGTGTCCGGGATGCTAGGAAATGTTCTTTATCAGACGTGGTTGAATGCGACAAAGCAAGTTTAGCAAAGCTGTACACCCCGTGTAGGAAAACAAGTGGACCTGTTGAGTTTTTTTAGGTTTACGCTGCATTGCGCACAACAATGGAGTAATTGTGATAAAATGCTTTGCTTAGGAAGGTGATGGAAGGGTCTGGTCCTCATGCCAGGGGTTCGAAACTTTCCTGTTCCCAACAAACAGGAGACAAATTAGTGGTTTGTAAGACTGGGGTCATAGTTAGGGTTATGGTTAACCCCAACCCTAACCCTAATCCAAACAAAGCACTTCCTATCAAATAATGGGTACCTGTTCACATGGCTGGAAGATCAAGGGATGATATGAGAATCATCAGACCTGAGAACCTTAACTGTGCCTTTTATTTTTAAGCCATGGTTTTATATGGTTCAACTTGCTTGTTGCTCATGCTCCTATGCGGCACGGTCCTGGGACATTCTCTCTTGGGATTACATACGGAAACTAGAGTAAACATCTTTTGAAGCAGAGGAAGGGAAATACAGATAATGAAAGTATGTTCAAACTAAGGAGCAGCAAAGTTTTGGTTTACATATATGTCACACCCACGCCCTCGTGCCAGATGACCGCACCTGCAGTCCATCAGGGGAACGGGCTATATAAGGATCGTTCTAACACACTGGTTTGCAGAACATTGTTAGAGCCTCCTTGCCTCCCCCATATGGCCCATGGTAAGCTCTTCTGGACCCAGACCTTCTACATCGTTTCTTGGACCACATCTTCTGGCTCTCCTCCGCAACAACGTATGCACCTCGGCGACCACCTGCTTGTTTTGGACCTCGAATCTGCCTGCCCCTGCATCACCATCACCGTACGAGGCTCTTGCACTTGGGTCTGACGTCTCGGTTCCTTGCGGCCTGCATGACAGTATGTCTCAATGTTACAGAAAATGTAATTGTTTTCAATTTATATTTTACGTTCAACAGAGATAAACTGAATTACATTTTTTTAGGGTTAGTGCAGAGACCAATATGAGAGTCGGAAACCTGAGTCACACCCCCATTTCTTTGACCGAGGATCGCACCTTCGATAACAACCATCACGATAAAATTAGGCCTCACTGAGACTCTAAGAAAGGAGTGTGTGGGGCAAACAGTGAATGTATTGTTTGTGAGAGTTTTGAGTTTGCAGCCATCTGGAAGGGCTTTTATTTCTCTTTTGCTTGAGGTGCCAAAATATTTTTTTGGCATTTAGTTCTTGTGCTGTTTGTGTTTGTTAGAATGGGGGCAATAAAGCCAGTAAGTCCAGCCAATGCGTCCCCTTACCAGGTTGCTCACTAAACCTGGCCCACACCTCACAATAAATTAAAACAAATCCCTGGTGTTGCTTCCGACTCTTAATTCTTCTCATGTCTGTTTTTCTTAACTGCATCGATATAATCCTGCCTCGTAAAATACTATGGTGAAACTGACCTACCTGCAGTGCCCAAGGGTTACGGCGCTCTGTGGGCTCCAGTTTCCAGTCTGGGGTGCAAGGAGCCCTTTCACTGATTTCCTCCAGCATCTGATTCCAGTTAAATAAATTACAGCATGCTGGCACTTCAGCCACTTTTATTACAAATCAATTATAACCAAAACTTAAAACTATAATGTGTACACTGATACTGCTGAAAAGTGATATGCTGGAAGCGATCAACGAAAAAGGGATCTGTGATGTTGCGAACAGTGTCCCGTACAGATAACAGAACTGTCCTTTCGCTCTGGTTGGACAATTACCCAAACATTAGGTGTCTTATTGCAAAGGAACAATATGCAATGATAATGTAGCATCCACCCTTTGGAAGCCCAATTTTATTAGAATAAACTTTATTATCTGTTCAAGGTAAACTTTTTTGGGTATTTCTCTCAAAGTCATCGTGAGCATTCCAATGTACAGGCAGTCCCCGGGTTACGAACGTTCGACTTACATACAACCTGTAGTTACGAACCACCCGCCGTAAAGCCTACTATATTAAAAATTCGATTTACATACAATGGTTCGTAATAACAAATGGCACTGCTTTGCAACACGCATCAAAACATTGTGCGTCTACAGCGGTTCGTTGCATCGTGATCCCGAGCTAGGACGAAGACTTCCTTCTTTTCAGCCGGACCACGTTGCTGTTTACAGTGTCTTGTGTGTTACTGTATTTGGCTTTAATTTTTTTGTTTTCACCCTCCTAACCATGGCACCAAAGTGTAAATGTGATGCAGGTGATGGTGATGCATCAAAAAAAAGGAATAATAAAAATATATAAAACATTGAAGCAATGTAATATAACAATATATAAATAATAAAGCGATTGGAAAAAAGTGAAATACCAACAAACATTGGAAAAGCGAATATTAAAGTTTCTTTAATGTTTTTCATACCTAGACACACACACAAGCACACACATACATGCACATTCACTCCTCTTCCTCTCTCTCTATTATAAATATTGTAGTAACATTTATTATCTCTCTATTATAAATACTGTACGTAGTTACATTTATTATTGTTATCATTATTATATTTACATAGTATTATTATTATTATTATTATTAGTATGACTGTATTGTTATATTAAAGATGTTTTAGTGTATCCGGAAGTGTTTAATTAATGTTTTTTATGCATAGAAAGGTACATGATATACAATATACTAAGACAAACATTTTACTAACTGACATTAAACATGAACCATACCGACTTGTTTCGACTTACGTACAACTTCAACATAAAGACAGACTTAGGAGCGGAACTTGTTCGTAATCCGGAGACTGCCTGTACTGGTATTTAGTTAAAATCAACATTCATTCCTGTATTTCCCCTAACAGAAATATAGTATACACTGTAAGAAACAGCTCACTGAAATCGAGCCATAGATTAAAGTCTCTGGATACCCACTGTTGTCTCCTTGAGCAAAGCTCTGAACCTGAATCCTTGATCTAAACCTCAAAAGAAACTTTTTTATCTTTGGTCTAAAAAGATCCAATAAGCTGGAAGTATGTGAGAGTTCAGAAAGTGCCCTTTCACCTCATGTGCCTCCACCAAGCAATCCTTTCCCCAACATCCGAGAGATGCGCCGCAATAATGAACCTTGGATGAACTTTTACACAGTAGGAACCATTCTGAAAATTCAGGATATGAACCAACGGTGGATACAAATTGATTTTGTTTTACTTTTAGCTTCTTTTTTTTTTTAATGAATTCTCCAGCAATGTTTTACGCAGTTTTTAGTTTAAATCCTTTAATGAGGACACTGAGTGGGGATAACTGGTAGCGTAGTGGTTACAGTTGTTGCCTTTTGACCCAGAGGTCACAGGTTTAAATCTCCCTCCAGCTGTAGTGCCCTTGAGTGAGGTACTTGCCCTGAATTGCTCCAGTAAAATTACACAGCTGTATAAATGGGTAAATAATTCTAAGCTTGTGATAATTGTAACCTTAACATTAACAGTGGGTTCAGCTGGTGCCTGCTGTGTGGTGAGTCTAGGGTTCAAGCCCTGTTTGTGGTGCCTTGCAATGGACTGGCGTCCCGTCCTGGGCGTGTCACCTCCCACCTCGTTCCTGTGCCCTCGGGACAAGCGGTTCTTGATGTTGGATGGACATTGCAAGTCACTTTGGAGAAAAGCAACAGCTAGATGTTAATAATTACAAGAACACACTTGCAAAAGAGGATCTATTTGCATCAGTATGAATAATAAAATCCCATATTGAGGGGAATCATTTAAAAACACTCCTGCATTTCAGGAAAATCTCTTGTTCCTGTATCTCACTACAGAAAGTATCTGTGCCGATAAACCATCTCTGAGTGCTACACGGAGGATCCAGTTGAGGTGGTTATAACTTGGTGACTTTGTGCATGATTTCTGTCAGTCCCTTGACATGTTTCTTCTTTGCTACAAATTAATATTTCAATTATAATGCATGAGCATGTCATTAAATTGGAGCTTTGAAGATTAAAGTGTTTTGCAATAGCATTAGGAAATACTAAATTCAGCTTTTGGATCTCGGGGTTGCGTTCTATCACCTTCTCCGCGTACACAGCATACAAATGAGCACCGAGCAGAGGAACCGGAGCAGCGGCTCATTCACTATGCGGAGGTGATCTCAGATCCCCGGTGGACCCAACCCAGCCATTTTCACATTTTAACAAACCTGCCATTGAAATTTTTACAAATGAGTGTGAAGTCGATAAGAAGACGTGGGTTTTCATTTCACTGTGGTAAATATAACCGTGATAAAAGAGTAAAAGAACGCTTGCAGTATCAAAGATGCAGTGGCTGAAGTGATGGCAGAATAATAATAATTTGAAATTCTAATAATCTCATGAAAGCTACTTATCCAGATTAGCTAGTGGGTCTCCACTGAGCTCAACAGCACTTCTCTTCTGAGACTGAACCTGCAACCTTCTGGTCAAATGTACAGGTGAGTGAGCACTTTGCTACCAATAATCCTTTTTAATTTACTACAAGAAAAATCATCTGGTTTATTCCAGCTGATTGCACATTTTTTACTGAGAATGTTCAGAATTAAACAGTATATAACTATTCACTCAAGGCAGATTTATTGTAACTTAAAGCCCGTGGGGCTGGGAAACTGTCTTACATTCAGCCGACGCTTTTCTCCGAGGTAACTTACAATGTTAAGCTACCTGCAATTTACCTGTCCCTATAGGTGGATAACTTTACTGGAGCAATTCAGGGTGAGTACTTTGCTCAGGGGTACTATAGCCAGAGGTGGGAATCAAACCTGCAACCTTTATCCAAAAAGCAGAAGCAGCTCTAACCACTACACTACCAGCTGCCCCTTTTCTCCTGATGACCATTGGCTTGCAGTGCAGAAAAAAAAGAGTGAGACCAGATATTCAAACAAGGAAACATTTACATTTATTTATTTATCAGATGCTTTTCTCCAAAGCGACTTCCAACGAACTCTATGTACATGTAGTATTATCAGCCCACATACCTTATTCACCGCAGTGACTTACACTGCTAGATATAATACTTACAATGGGTCACTCATCCATACATCAGTGGAGCACACGCTCTCTGTCACTTACACACAATGGGTGAACCTGAACAGCATGTCTTTGGACTGTGGGAGGAAACCAGAGCACCCGGAGGGAACCCACACAGACATAGGAAGAACATGCAAACTCCACAGAGACGCCACTCCACAAATTTGTATACCAGTACATGGGAAAATAGGGAGGCGTGGTGGCACAGTGGGTTGGACCGGGTCCTGCTCTTCTGTGGGTCTGCGGTTCGAGTCCCGCTTGGGGTGCCTTGCGACGGACTGGCGTCCCGTCCTGGGTGTGTCCCCTCTCCCTCTGGCCTTACGCCCTGTGTTACCGGGTAGGCTCTGGTTCCCCGTGACCCCGTATGGGATAAGCGGTTCTGAAAATGTGTGTGTGTGTGTACATGGGAAATAATACACCGCAGCAGACTTGAACCCTGTGCATTTTTTTATTTTTTCCACACACATCCTCAACGCACAGCTCCACTAAATCTCTTATTCACACACTCCTTATGAGCAGAATAGAAAGAGATGCATTTACATATTCACTTTATTTTTTGTTTTATTTTATTTCATTTTTAATGTGAAACTAACCCAACCACAATGAAAGTTAAAATCCCCAAACAAGTCAACCGCCATGTTCCAACCTTCAGCATATCAGAAGGATTAGCTGTGCCGAATTGCTGATTCCCTGCAGGGAAAGTTGAGAATTGTGCTGGAGGAATGATCTCTTTTCCTCTCATATTCAAGAGGGATTCGCCGCAGTTGGACAGTCCTAAACACCTGTTAAGTTGATCCTGGCGAGTACTTGGCTCTGTGCGGATTTGTGAAAAAATACAAGACTGAGAGTAGCCAACATAAACAGATGGCCTGGATCCGATTCTTGGACAATATCGTTGGAGATCCCATGGAGAGGAAAAGTGCTCGACATCTCCAAGTCTGAATAATTTTTGTGCCAATTCTCATTCCATAACTAACAATTTAACCTAACCACAGCATATTAAACATATACTACAGGCAAATATTTAGTGGTTTCTAGAAGAATTAAACTACTAACAAAACCCAGTGTTTAAGGATATAAAGTAAAACTGAACAAAATTTTAAACATGAGAAATTATTGGAAACACACAAAATATAACAGGTAGTTTGGGTACAATCAACAACTTTATATTTACTCTTTTAGCCAACATTTTACTCTAAAGTGATTTATAAATATCTACATTTACATGTATTCCTTTATCAGACACTTTTCTCCAAAGTGACGAACATCTCATTGAAAATACAACGTGAGTAGCTGCATAAAACTTTACCCGAATATCCGTGACACCTGATCATCTTCCTAGTAGTTTTTTTTTTAAGATACAGATAAACATTTATGTTACTTTACAGGAGTAGCTGCGTAAAGGTTTATCCAGCATCATCTTAAAGTTATGGTGCACGAACATAGAAGATGATGGGCAAAGTGAGTCGGGAAACCCTTTTTAAACGTGGGCAGAGATTCAGCAGTTCTGAGTGAGAGGGGAGGTCCTTCTACCACAACCTTCCTGCTTTACACTTACTCATTAACACATCCAGGCAACATTTACTGGAGAATTTAGCACAAGGACCTTGCTCAAGAGTACAGCAGCTGGAAGTGGGATTCAAACCTGCAACCACTGGATACAAAGGCAGGCGCGCTAACCACTACGCTACCTGCTGCTCCATTAAGCAATATTATGTTACGGACTTTGGAGGTCAGCAGCCCCATCTCATTCCACTTGAACAGGTAATGTGAGCTCCATTGGTTCTGTTTGAGTCAGGGTGGGGGTGGGGGGGGTCTTCCTTTCACTTTCAAACTTAATTATAATGGACACTGACTTTGTTCTGCTGTCCAAATCACATGCTCTCCCACTCTTTCATAGGTTAAATGGCACAAAAGCCAAATCAAACCAGGGCAATTTTTTATTGATTAAAAAAAAAAAACATTTAATTGAATCACCTCAAATTCAGCAAAAGCTTTTTGTGACACAATTTGTCATGTATGCTGCAAATGGATCTTTTGCTGAACGCATAAAGAGGTTATTACTTTGTACGCCATCTCAATTATGTTCTTTGTTCATCAACTTTAAGCAACCTGGGCCAGTCAGCAACGTTTTTGTAAACATTTTTTGATAAATAATAAATATTAGCCAAAGCATTATTATTTAACAACAATAATTTTGCTGGGGAAACAACTCAGAGGAGGGTGTTACAGTAAAAATACAGCAATATTGCCACCTCTTGGAAATTTTCTGTATCGACTTCCTACTTGATGTGGCGGATTCTTTGGCAGTTTCCTTCATTTCAAGTGATTCATATTAATTAGGAAAAACACTCATCTCTGTTATTAACTGAAAAGAATTGAGCTTTTATCAAAAATAATACTCTCTACCTTGATTTTTAAATCTGTCTCACAGTGCCTGGGTGGTGCAAGAGGACGTGGGTTTGATCCCTGCTCAGTCGCTGTGAAGTTTTCATGTTCTCCCTGTGTCTGCATGGGTTTCTTCTTGATGCTCTGGTTTCCACCCACAGCCCAAAGACGTACTGTTCCGGTTCAGCCATAGTGTGTGAGACAGAGTGTGTGCTCCACTGATGTATGGATGAGTGACCCATTGTAAGTACTGTATCTAGCAGTTTAAGTCACTGCGCTGAATAAGGTGTGAGGGCTGATAACACTACATAGATTTAATTGGAAGTCGCTGTAATGCAAATCATCATTTCCAAGAAACAGCCTGAACGGGAAAGGAAAGGAGGTGCAAACACTGCATCGCACACAAGTGGATGCATTTTGAAATTCTTTTCAACACCTACAACATGCCTTGAGTGAGGAGACGCTACTGGATGTCACCTTGCTTAAGGGAAAGGCTTGTTTACTGGAGCAGAAGGTGGCCAGCTGTGTCATGTCTGTGAAGAAGAAGTGAAAAGCAGGAAGAGTACAGTGACACAGTATCAGGCTTGGAGTTGCACAGGTTTACATAGACAAGTTTTTTTTTTTTTTTTTTTTGACAGCACAGATCCCCCTAAAGCAGTTTGACAGTGCAGCTAAGATGTTTTTATTTATTTATTTTTTTTTTAAATGCAGTTGCTGTTCTTTCTGCATCACCACAGCTGTCCACTATTGGTGACAATCATTGGTTACAAATGATTAGATTTATTGGAGAATGCTGGAAAGTATGAAGATTCCTTCTATTTCTAGATTCTCTTCAAGATTTCTGGGGAAATGGTACTTTTCAGAGCAATTTTTGGAATTAATTCTTTGAGTGCATTTGTATAGAAAAAAAAAATCACTTTTACTCTATTACATTTCTGTTCTCTTCTTTTACCTCTCAATTTTTATGATTTGCTGTTTTAACTTTATCCCTTCAAAACTAATCAAGTTGCTTTTACTGCAAACCATTTGTGTGACATCCTTACTGCTAACTGATCATCTTTCATTGTCAGCTGTCAGTCATAGTCGCTTTCACAAAGGATCATCAGCTGCACCCCCTCGCTGTCAGCTGTGCTCTGTAGATTTCACTGCCCATTGTCTGTTGGTGTTGCCAAGCAGCTCAGTTTGGGTTGAGAATGGTCTCAAATTTTGACTTTTTAACAAGAACAAATACAAAAAAAAAAAAAAAACTGCTTCTTGTGGAGTAAAAATTACCCAGATGTATGGGTAAATTACATGTAACTTAGCATACTGACCTGACATTGTATTTCACCTTTGACAAAGGCATCAGTTAAGCCATAGTTACTAAAAATACTACAGATTGTGGAATTAATTTGTTTTGTATTTATCTGATTGACAGTCATTTTACTGGCACTGTAGATTTAATTCATTGCAAAATGATATAGCTACTGTCTAGCTATTGTCAGAATTAAAACAGTATATTGAAGGTATTAACGCTGCAAGCAGTTCAGAACGTTATAAAGCCTATTTGAATTAAACTGACTTGTAACTGAAATGGTTTTTTGAAATTATCCCTTGAGTAAATACAATTTTTTACAGTGTAACTTGAGTAAAATTTAAAGTGACAGACTTCGAGGATATTGTTTTAGAGCACTTTACCAACCTTTGGTTAACAATGTGTGAGAAAAGTAGAGGAAAAAGAACAAGTACTGCTTTGGATGTCTGACTATGGTCAAGTTGATGGGCATGGGGTAGTGATGGACTTCAAGAATTCTCAGATCACTAAAATGTAGTATTAATAATTATTATTATTTATAATTTATCCTTATTCATTTATTGTTAGTAACTTCTTGGGGTCACAGTGGTCCCAAGTGGAATGACCATTTTCATAACTCTGAGATGCTTGTGTGGACCAAGAACACCAAGCTTAAGAATAACAGGAACTATTCAGGGACATTCTTGACCTAAAGGGTACCTGAAATGTACCTTGAAATGCTGTTAAAGGAGTCTTGACTTGTGTCTAGCGGGATATTAGACCATTGTTCAGGAAGAAAACCCTCCAGGTCTTGTGAGAAAGAAGGAAGCAGAAATGTACTGTGAACTCTGCTCTCCAAACACTGCCAAAATTCTCAGTGTATTTAGAACAGGGATCGGAAATTCTAGGGATTCTACGAAATTCCAAAGGAGTCGCATCTCACTTTTCACTGACCTTGCGAAAAACAAGTTCATTATTAAGTTTGGCTTTAGCTGCATTTATTTAATGTTAATACTGCTTATTTACAAAAGCAGTTTTTGCAAAAATGTATATCCTATAAGGAATAAAACACCAAGTGATTTTTTTTTTTAAAAAAAAAAGCCTCAAACAAAACCCTTAGCACTTGGACGCTTAATTTAACTAGAGAAAGTAATTAATGTATACAAAGTAACAGAGTATAAGAACGGGCCAAGTGGCATCTGTTGTTTTTTTTTCTTTCAAGAACATTAGTCTATTTCTTCTATTTAAAATAAAATAAAAAGAAAAGACACCAGCTGGAAGCGAGTTTTCGCGCGTTGCCACGGGGAGCCGCGTCCGTCTTTTTCGCGGGGGGAACGAGCGGCGCGCGCAGGTGTTCCCCACGTGTCCCCCCTCGGTCCCCCCTCGAAAGGCCTTTAACGCGGTCACCTTGTGATGATGTGTACAACAGCCCGCCTCTCCCCAGCTGATGCTCCAGCGCTGTCAATGTCTGTTCGCGGAGGAGCGCTGGAGGAGCAGGGGGGACTGGGAATCCGGAGAGGTTCCGCGGGGCAGCGCGGTGAGCACACCCATGGGTGGCTGCGTGGGCAGTCACCATGATTCCTCGGGCAGTTTGAACGAGATCTCGGACGGAACCGGAGGTAGGGCTGCGAGCGGCCGCGCGCCGCGGCTCACAGTTGGCATGTCGGGGTTTGTTTGATCGGCGCTGCCGTCGTATGCTCTTCCAACCCCCCCCCCGCCCCCTCGCATTTCATCTCCGCCGCTCGCCACGCCGGCGCTTTGCGGGGCCTCGTGCTCGAGCGTGACCTCGCGCTTCTGGCGCGGACGCGATCTCTTTTGCAGTGCGGACGAGCTGCCGCTGCCGCTGCTGCTGCGTGCTTTCGCGCGCGCGCGCCACGTTCCGGGAGCCGCTTCCCGAGTTGCGGTTAGCAGGCTAGCATGTTAGCTTCATTGAATGTGGGTCACAGTGCTGGGCTGCGCGGCTCGAGACGCGCTGCCTGCGTGTTTCGATGAGCGCGCGCTGCGCGGACTGCGACACCGAATTGCTGGAAACAAACTTTACATAAACAAACAGCGTGTTTCTCGGTGGCGGCGCGCTCGTCTTTCTGCCGGGGGGGGGGGAATATCATCGAGGGGAGGGGGTGACCGCAGCAGCAGAGTCGTCGGCTGCCCTCGGTAGAAGTCTCGTCGTGTTACTACTTCGCCGGTACACAAAATTCAATACCAGACGGTGCGCGCGACAACGAATGATTCCGTTTTCTGTGGTATAAATAACAACGCCTTCTTTAAACTAATACATGGTTAAATGCGCGTAAGCTCGTTAGAAACTGTCGTTTAGTGAAGACAATGACGAGCGAGAGTCGAGTATGAGTGTTAATAAAAGTTGTCTCCTGTCGACGGAAGTGTTCGCCGTCTTTGTTTGTTTGTCTCGCGCGTTCCTTCGTGGTTTGTTTGTTCGTTCGTTTTGGGGAGGTGGTCCTGTTAAATGTGTTCTTATATGTGAATAATATGTGGGCTCTCAAAGCCTTCCCAGACCTCAGTTTGTTCGTTTATGGCGGATCCGAGGATTTTGTCGGTTTCTCTCTCAGTAAACAGCCGCGAATGTTCTGCGCGTTGGTTTTATCGCATTAATTTTGTCTTCAGAAAATCAAGTTTTGTGTGTTCCGGACAACTGTTTTACCACAATTTTGTGCTACATGTTTGTTCTCGATGTTTCCGAGCTGCCAGGCTTTTCGACCTTAACTTTTTTTTTTTGTCCTGATTTTTTCTAAACATGATTTCCCGCCCTTTTTGCCTGCCTCTCAAACATCATTTCTTAATCTTGTGTTGTCTTTGCTAAATGTCACTTCTTTGCAGGTTTTTTTTTTTTTTTTTTTGTACCCAAATTGACATTGTTTATGCCATACTTTCCTCAAAGCAACTTACAAAGTTAATCTACTTACAGTAGTTTAGTCATTTATACATCAGAGTAATTTTGCTGAAGTAATTTAAGGTAAGTACCTTGCTTAAGGGTACTACAGCTGGAGGTGGGAGTTGAACCTGTAAGCTTTTGGGTCCAAGTACAGCTGCTCTAACCACTACACCAACAGCTGCCCCAATGTTTCCCCTGAAGAGTCCAAATGCAGCAAAATACATTGTACAGTTGGTCGGAAGAGGAGTGTCATCTTCAGAAAGTCGTGTTCAGTTTAAACATAAAATGAACAATACGGGAGTGAGACGTTCCGTCACTTCTGCTGATGTGTGGAAATTGTGCACCTGGGGATTGAAATGACAATCGTTTATGGAGTAGCGCTGCTGTCTCGCACCATCTGGGTGTTGAGAGAGGATGTGGGTTCAATCCCCACTCAGTGTGTGGAGTTTACATGTTCTCCTTGTGTCTTTGAGGGTTTCTTCTGGGTTGCTCTGGTTTCCTCCCACAGTCCAAAGACATGCTGTTCAGGTTCCCCCATAGTGTGAGTGACAGACAAACGCACACACACACAGAGAGAGAGAGTGTGTGTGTGTGTGTGTGTGTGTGTTCCACTGATGTATGGATGAGTGACCCAGTGGAAGCAGTGTATCTAGTACTGTAAGTTACCATGGTGAATAAGGTGTGTGGGCTGATAACACTACATTGATGGAAGTCGCTTTGGAGAAAAGCATCTGCTAAATAAATAAATGTAAACACGAACAATACAGGAGTGAGATGCTCTGTCACTTCTGCTGATGTGTGGAAATTGCACAGCATCTCAGGACTGAAATACCAACCAGTTAAAGAAACCTGTTTACACCTTTTGAGCATAGCAAACTGGATCATTAATGTTCATCACCTGCCCCATTACTTTTGTGTTTCGATGGAAACGGATAGGGAAACATCGCTCTTGGAAGACTAGACACTCCATACAAGGGGAAAAAAAAATGGGGATGGGACGTCAAAAAATAATGTTGTGCATGAAGCAAGAAGGGGTATACAGTATTTAGTATTTAGCAACATTTGTATGCCTCTGTACACTTTAATGGCTGTTAAGTATTTAATAAAAATGAGTTTGCTGCCAAATTATCCAATCCTATCTCTATTCTAGTTTACATTACGTTTACTTACTTAGCAGATGCTTTTCTCCAAAGCAACTTACAATGCTAATGTATCTACAATTATTTACCCATGTTTTACAGCTGGGTAATTTTACTGGAGCAATTTAGACAATTTAGTACCTGGCACAGGGGTACTGCATCCGGAGTTGGGATTCAAACATAACCTTTCGGGTCCAAAGGCACCAGCTATAACCTGTAAACTACCAGCTGTCCCTTTTTCAGATAACTTCCATTTTGAAGCAGCTGCTGTTCCAGAATTACCTTAATTTAGGTGTGTTCTGCTAACTCTCTGTACGTAACTTCCACCGAGCACAAACAGATTACCTGCGCTGCTGTTTCTCCAGATCTCCATGGCCTTACAACAGGTGGCAGGTGATGAGAATCTGCTTTTGACTGGAAAGAGAGTTAGACCTGAGGAGAGGCTGAGTTTCTGGCTCCGAAGTACACACACGTTGTCTGAAACCGCTAAACCTTTCAATTCTTTGAGACCTTTCGTGGCAGTATCCCATTACAACATTCCAGGAATAACTTGGCAAGAGTTATTCTGATGAATGACAGCCCACATCTTTTGTCCTCTCCTTTTTTTTCCCCCCTCCCTCTTTGGGGGGAAAAAAATCATTAAGATTATCATGCGCCTGCAGAGCTTAACATCCTTTGCATTGCAACTTCATGTCCGTGCCAGTTTTCTTCTTCCCTTAGTTGCAATTATTTATTTGAATAGCTGCATCCCTTACAGTACTGCTCTTTCTCTTGTGCATTTTTGTTTTTTTTTGTTTAAATTTGTTTATTCTGACACAAAATGCTTAACCTGCTGCAGAAAAGCTGCAACCAAATGAATAATTCAGTGTCTTTCAAAATCGGAAATTCACTTTCAAGGAGTCCAAGTCAGCAGTTCTTGATTTATTCCGGCAACTTGGCTGTATCATGTTTAAGAGGTTCTTTTCCCGGCTGTACATCTCCCCGTTTTGCAACAGGAGCACCGTGGCCACACGTAGGTGGCACATGGCTGCATGTCACATCCTTGCATATCTGCTGTAAACTTTAAATTATGTATAAAGACACAAAACTTGACTCTGCTTCCAGTGAATCATAAAGGCTAACATTTTAGTTTAAAATAGTTGCTGTGTTTTAGACCTTTAATTGGGTGTTATTTTCTGTATGATTTATTTTCCGGCCCTTGATGCTTCGTTTTCTCCGCGCAGGTTTCCTCGCTGCGAACTCTTACGAGTGGGAGATGTCATTTGCGGTCTTAGAAAATACAGTGGCAGCTGGACCGTGGTAGTTTCGTTGTTATTTCACTCCAGCTAGACTTGTTACATCAGACGACCGGGTCTTGTGGAGACAGGCATGGGGAGCCGGTGTCATCGCACGCGGCACCCTGAGGACGATGGCTGTCAGCGGAGAGTCAATGTATCCCGCTGGTGACGATTATCAGAAGATGAGGGGTCACAGGCAGTTGGAATTGGAGCTCTGCGTGTGCGAGCCGGACCTCCAGCGAACCGGTACCTGAACCAATTGGCTTTCTCATCCGAAAAGCCCTGGGAGCGTGACTGAACGCCCGTGCGAGATGAGCTCTGAACTGCCATAAACCCAGTTAATCATGAAAGACGGCGGGAGGCCGTGCTCAAGGTGGTTCTTAAGCGCTGAAGTTTGACAAAACAAGCCGGGGCCCAATTTGATGGCATGTAAATCATGTCGCTCGCTGTGCCAGAGCGTTTTGAGCTGCCATTTGTTTCCCCTCTTTGCCAAAGTGGCTGCCTTCTATTGTCACCAGCTGTCATCCTGCCATCACACAAATGGCCCTGACAGCGTTGGCAGCGAACGAGTTTGATGGACAGCAAGTGCACAATGGGTTTTTTTTTTTTTTTTTTTTTTTTTGTCCGTCCTGATCAGTTTGGCATTTACGCTGATTTGTTTGCGAACTTTGCTCGCAAAGTTAACAGAGGGGAAGGAAAGGATGGGCGTAATCCCGTTGAAAATCCAGCAATTGTTACATGTTCAAGGATTGTAAGTCCATCCATTTTTAAAGCACAGTTTCTACCCCAAATTGTCATTTTAAGTGTATTCACGAGTTTAGGGAAAACACTCTCACGAGTAAATATCCAGGTTTTTTTTTTTTTTTTTTTTTTTTTTTTTTTTTTTTTTTGCTGACAGATGAGGGGAGCCTTTAAGACTCCTACCCAGATGGTGCTCATTTTGGATCCATGTGAATAATTTGCATGTTTTAGGCTTGCAGAAACCTGTCAGAACGTGAATCTCGGTACAGTGTGTACTGTAATGTACAGTTACTAGTTCCCAATTTCTGGATTTCCTTAGCATAAAGTACAGTTGCAGCTGCAGACCCTTCAAATCCAACAAAATGTAGAAAAGGTCACGTAAGGGTGTCATCTTCAGAATCACAGGTGACATTGAAAGAGGTAAAATAAAATGCAGGGGATTTGCACATTCTTAATGATTCAAGATTCAAGAGTTTATTATCATGTGTACAGTAAACTGTTTGTTACACCATACAATGAAATTCTTACTCTGTGCATCCTCTCAGCAGCCTATGAAAAAATTGTAAGGACATGAGGGGAAAAAAAAAACACAAGGCGTGAATCACAAATTACAAGAATTACTATTAGTGCAAGAATCCAAGGAACAAAGTTATGTGCATGTATAAAGTGTGCAGTGCGCAATGTAAACATGGAAGTCGTACGTGTGCAAAGTCCTGCAGAGGTAGATTGGGTCTATTCGCAGTTGAAAGGGGGGTGTGTATTTGTGTAATGATGTATATTGGCATAAAGTAAAGCTAATGCCAGGACCTGATTGAGGGAAATGATGCCTAGTATAAAGTAGAAAGGTGTCATTTACAGTAATGTGCCCCTATTAGTGTGTCTAAAAAAAAGTGCGTGCATTAATTTATTACATATGATTTATAAATTTGCTCATTTACTTGATGCTTTTTTCTAAAGCATCTTACAGTATTGCATGACAGTTATTTACCCATTTGTACAGATGGTTATACCATTTACATTTATTTAGCAGGTGCTTTCCTCCAAAGTGACTTACATCTGAGAAATACAATTTGTGCAGTAAATGCACAAAAAATACCCTGGTGCATAAATGCACAAGTTGTAAGTTCCATCCTCGAGTGTTCTACAGTGGGAGGTGGGATTTGAACCTCCGAGTTCAAAATTAAGTTCTAACTACTATGTCACCTACTGCTTGACTTCATCCCCTTTAATGTTGATACAAACACAGGCAGGCACACCCAACCCTCAGCAGCCAAATCAAAAGAAAACTACCCAGCATTAGAAGGAAGTCATGCAGGTGGCAAAGTGGTGCAGCAGGTAGTGCTTACTTTTCAGTGCAGTTGGCTATAGGTTCGATCCCCGTTCAGTTTGTCTGGCTTTTTATCCTCCCCATGTTCACTCGGGCTTCCTCCAGCAATCCGAAGGTGTGTGTGTGTGTGTGTGTGTGTGTGTGTTTTACCCTGCTCTCCTGTATAAATGAGTGAGTGACTAGGGAGTTCAGTGTATCTATCATTCTAAGTTGCCTTGGATAAAGGTACTAGTTAAATGCCAGTTAATCACTGTACTACTTTGGATCAAAGCCCCTATACAGTGAATAAACGTAAACTTGCATGTGTATCAGTCCCTGATTTAGAGAGGCGTTTTGGAGGGTGTATGTATTTTTCTAGAGGTGCCTGGAGAATTGGCTCAGAGATTCCACAAGGCTGTACTTTGATACCAAATATGCCACTAATTCAGTGCAGCTCCCTTTAAGATCAGAGATTGAGAAAAGCAAAATCAATTTTCCCGGTGTATAGTATCCACGTGTGTGTGTGTGTGTGTGTGTGTGTGTGTGTGTGAGAGAGAGTACACTGCTTGTTTGTCATGGGGCTGTGGTTCCGTACTGAGCTATTGTACATGTCAGCGGTTTTGCCCTAGATGCATGGTAATATACAGCTGAATTCCTAAAAGCATCTTAATGTGAAGGGCAATAAAACAATGTCGGTGAAATATTTGTAAGTGCAGGCAGCCGTCACCTTACAATGAAGGGTTCTGTTTGCTTCATCGCAGTACTTGCGATAAACTAATATAGTAATTACTGCATACTAATAACTAATATAGTAAGTACTGTATAGTATACAGTACTGTATAAATGGGTAAATCATAATGGTAAAATAATACTAACGGTGTAAACTAAATATATAATCACTATGTGCCTGCATTTAGTCACCATCGTGTTACACATAATGTTACTGAAAGAGGTGGTCTTGGTATGATCCAGGGGTAGTTTCTGTTGCCTATGACTTCTGAACCTTCCTCAAGCGTGGTAAACGGGGTGTTTTGTTCTTCATAGATGCTTCTTATTACTCTGTAACTGTATTCTGGTGTCGGCTGCATCATCTGAGCAAGTCTATCGATTCCTGAGGAGGGCAATATGTGTCCTTGAGCCCAGGTCGCTTTTTCTGAGCCCGGCTGATGGAAGCAGGGTGGCTCTTTGCGTCTCCAGGACTGCACGGACCTGCCATCGAACATAAGCGCCGGTTTGGCGAGCGAGGCTTTTCTCGGGAATATTGATTTTTGTCCTGCGGTGGGTAGTTTTCTTTCGGTTTGGCCGTCGAAGGCTGGGCGTTTCGCCTTAAGTGCTCGTTGACTTCTTCGCTAGTGATTCGTGGTGCAATCTGAGATTAAGTTGTCTGGATCTCGTTGAAGTTAAGGGATGTTGGTCTTTTTGAAGATGCGGAAAATCCACGTTTAAAACCCCATGCTGTCTTCTGTAATTAAGTGTTGTTCTGTGGGAATTTCCTGTGTCATTAATAAACGAAACAATGTTTTCAGTGAGGAATTGTGATTTCGGGTGGTTTTTCATGATCTTATGAAATACTTTTGTGATTTTAATTTTAATGCATTCTTCTTTAGCAATGAAGTGAGTTTTAGGGTTCATAGAGATGGCAGTTAATGGTCTCAAAATGCACTTGATGTGTCAGTATCGCTGGAAATACAGCAGTGATGTGGAATTTAACATCCTAGGGATCCTACAGGTTGTGTATTAATTGAAACATGCATCTCGTAGGAGCAAATTGCATTTGGAATTGTAATTATGGGTTTTTATATTTGTCTGTATGTAACCTATAATGAAATTTTAGTCATGTGTTGAGAGTGTGTGTGGTTAAAAATATGTATACTTGCCCCCCCTATGTGTCACAGTAGCCTTTGGAACAGGAAACTGAAGGATTTTGATTCGATTGGAGGGAATGGAGTCTTGACTGCCGTTGTTGGTGCACAGAAGAGCTGTGTGGAGCTGCGCCGCTGTGCAACTTCTTATCGTTTCCCAGTCTGTGCATCATTCCCAGAATGAGTCCAGTTTGTTTCTGGGTCACTGGCAGAAGATGCATGGATGTGTTCCAGCAGAAGAATTTAATTGTGGGCGTGGCCGTGGGCGTGGCTCCATCCAATCACTCTGAAGGTCCTTTCCACCAAGCAGAAGGTTGTGAACGAAAACATGCTGACCAGGTTCACGTTTGCATTTTTGTCATTACCTTCTCAGTAGTGTGCGTGTTTAAGGATGTAATCTGAGCCTGGAAGCTGATCCCTTGCCTCCAGTCTTAAGTCCCCGTTCACTCTCCTGTGCTTCTCGTTGCGACTATAAAGCTCTCATGGCTATTGTGAGGAATTAAGATTTCTCCAGAAAGTCTCATCCGACATGTGGCAGGGCCTGGGAGTCAGGGGTAGGGCGCTGGGGGCTGGGGGGGGTTTGCAGGAACCTGATATTGGTACAGCATGTCCCAGATAACAGGGTTCTCTCTAATGGCAGCCAGATGTTTCCTTCAATAAACGTTTCTTCTCGGAATCCTGCAGGGCCGGAAGCGGTCAGGCAGTCAGTGGCACGGCTTGGAGGCGGCGGCTGCTAAATCCGACTGGACTCATTTACTGTTGGGACTCCGCTCTTGCGTTCTCGCATCGATATATCGATCCCCAGGAAAGTTCATCTGCCGTCTTCCCTCCGCGTGGCAGAGCGGCGGCCTGTATGGCAAACCTGTGCTCCTTTAACAGGCCGGACAAAGGAAGCGTGCAGCACGGTGGCACGGCAGGGGGTGCGAGAGGACGTGGCTTCGGTCTCTGTTCAGTCTGTGGAGCTGTTTCCTTGTGGGTGCTCTGGTTTCCTCCCACAGTGCAAAGACATGCAGTTCAGATGGACTGGTTTCTCTAAACTCGCATAAGTGTCTGAGTGTCTGTGAGAGAGAAAAAGTGTTTCACCAGCGTTTGAGTGACCCATTATAAGTGGTACAGTATATGTAGAATTGTAAGTCACCTCAGGTAAATAAGGTACTCACTGATTTCAAATTTTGTGTGTACAGAAAAATAGATGGGGGGGGAATATTTTTTTTCCATTTATTTTTTTTTTTTTTAATGGACCAGAGCTGCCCACCTTGGTACCGTTTAGTCAAAAGTACAATTACACTGATGCCCTAACTGTGTGTGTGTCCTGTTGGAGTGCCTCTTGGTATCAAATGTTTTTTGTGTCCTTGACTGTGTTCTGTTGGACTCTGTTTTCTTAAAGCTGAAACTGTTGTTATAGTTTAATTGATGCTGTGATCTGCAGTAGGGGGGGAGATTTGGTGATGAAACATTTGGCAATAGAGGACTCTCAGGTACTCAGGTGGTTAATCCTGTATGTTTCACACCTGGGGGTGGGGGGGGCGAATGTCGGATGGACCCAGCTTCGCCCAAATGCACCAGGCCTGATCTGCTGCTCTCTCTCCGTTTTTTTTTGTTCTCAGTGGCTCTGGGCCGCAACCAGCCCCTGAAGAGGGAGAAGCCCAAATGGAAGAGCGACTACCCGATGACAGACGGGCAGCTGCGGAGCAAACGCGACGAGTTCTGGGACACGGCACCCGCGTTCGAGGGCCGCAAAGAGATCTGGGATGCGCTGAGGGCCGCTGCGCACGCCTTCGAGAGCAACGACCATGAGCTGGCGCAGGCCATCGTCGATGGGGCCAGCATAACTCTGCCACATGGTATGGGAGGGTTGGGGTGTCCCTTTTCAGGGCCCCCAGTGCTGTCTTCTGTTGCTTTTTTTGTTTGATTGTATCTTTCTGTGTCATCTCCTCTTTACATTTTCTTTATTCAGGAGAAACTTTTGTCCAAAGTGACTTCCAATGAACTCTATGTAGTGTTGTTAGCGCACACACACCTTATTCACCATGGTGACTTACACTGCTAGATACACTACTTACACTGGGTCAATCCTCCATACATCAGTGGAACACACACACTCTCTTTGTCACTCACACACTGTGGGGGGGGAACGTGAACAGCATGTCTTTGGAGTGTGGGCGGAAACCAGAGCACCCGGAGGAAACCCACACAGACACGGGGTGAACATGTAAACTCCACACAGACTGAGCAGGGATTGAACCCACATTATCTCACACCACCCAGGCGCTGAGAGACAACAGCGCTACTCGCTGTGCCGCTGTGCCACCGTGCCGCTGCTTCTCCTAAGCGTTTACATTTATATGGCACTTTCCTCCAAGGCAACTTAGTGTTAAGCTGCTTACAGTTATTTACTCACTTTATAAGCTGGGTAATTTTACTGGAGCAATTAGGGTTGGACCCTCCTGCAATTGCAAAATATAGCCATCCTACATTGAACTCATAGAGTCTGAAGAAGACCAGAATTTATTGATCCACTATTTGTATTTTTTTAATGTAAACTTGATTTCATTATTTTGTCCAGGAGTGTGTGCGCTGAAAACCTTGGGGATTTCATTAATTCAACTTTAATTGAATTTTTCATCCAGTTTTTACCATTAGTACCTCCTCGCACTTATTCGGCTGAGCAGCTGGAAAATGAACAAAACTCAGGCAAATTAATTTTAATTTAAAACAGACAACACTTTTGATTTCACTTAACGCTCATCCTTTGCTTTAAAAAATAATGTCCTTAGTGGTATTGCTGGTGGTAGCAATGCAGCGTGTTGCCATTTTTTTTTTGATGATGCAATATGCTCATTATTAATGTACAGACCGTCTACAGACGGCAACACCTGTACTGTTCCACCTGCTGTTTATATTTCTAGTGTTTCCTTGTTAGTTTTTGATTTAAATTTTTTTTTCTTTCCCATACCAGTTTTTTATCAGAAATATCTGACGTTTGATTTGCCCCCAATGGTGGCAATTAATTCTGAGGGTTTCACTGATTTAGAAAAATCACAAAATCACTGTGTATTTAAACTACTTTCAGTCATGTTATTTCCTACCTCCGTGGCCTATTTGTATGACTGACAGCATTTCTGTCCCAATTCTACTTGTATAGTACGGCACTCGATGGCAAAAATATTTTATTGCGATGATGCACAAGAATATTTGTCAAACTACAGCAAACTCAATTTTGTCACCTTGTTTCAAATTATTTGCGGACACTGATTTGGCAGCGGGTGGAATGTAAACATTTATCAGAATTATTTGCTCAAATCAATGTCAAAAATGAATGAATGACGAGCTTGGATACGAGAATCCCAAAAATAGGAAGGGAGCTCAAAAAAAGATGGGGGATCAGATAATTTAATTCATATGGTACGCATGCATTTCGGCAAGGTGTCTTCCTTGGTTTACATTTCATAAGGAGTGATAAAATACATAAACCGTGTGAGAGGTCATAACAATCAACCGACGAGTGTAGTACAGTAACTGAACACAAAGGTAGTCTGAATAAGGTAAATGCCATTAGTGATGGAATTTATCTTTATATTAGTATATATTATATTTATCTTATTCATTGGTGCCATAAAGATAATGCCCAATACTAGTGTAAACAAGTTGGGAACAATGATTGAAAAGTGACATCATAAAAATATTGATTAAAAAGTTGCAAGTGCAATTAAATCCATTGATGGAAAGCTGGATTTAGAAGTGATTTACAAAAAAACCTTACCAGAAACAGTGTAGTAAGCGTCCTTACCGAACCCATTGGGTGTTTAAAGAGCGAATATCCCACGCTTCCCTTCGTAACGGATGTCTACTCTCATCACCCCCCTCGTCTCGCTTTCAACCGTCCTTTGCTGTCGCGCAATAATTTAAACTCCGCTGGGTGGAAACATGTAAGAAGTGACATGTCGATCGTTGAGGGTTCCCTCCGAAACAGGGTAATGGTGTTCCTTCGGTTATTCTTACCTTTTGGTTGTGTTTCGGGTTTTTTTCGCTTTGAGAGTGTAATACCCAAGTGGCAGAACTCTTCCACAAAAATTTCACTCGAGGCAGTCGTTAGTTTCTCTTAACATCTGATCCATTTCTTCAGCAGAGTAGAAAATGTTCTGCTCATTAACAAGCTGTTAAAATGTGAAGCTAATATCCTTCAGGAACAAATATGACATCATTGTTTATAATGTCTTAAATTACACAGCTGAATCATTTTGTTTTCCACAATTTTAGTACATGTGCCATGACTTTTTTTTTTTTTTTTTTTTTTTTTTTTTTTTTTTTTCCTCCCCCCCCCCCTCTTTTTTCTTAGTACTTTAACTTGGTAGACTATTAGGAAAAACACCCATAACATAGTCTTTTTGGGCATCATATAATTTACACATAAATTTACAAGCATTAAACTATGATTTAGTATGTTAAGTCTAACTTTATAGAGTGCTTTAACACAGGCATAAGGCAGTAAAAACAAATACATAATGTCACCAGATTGTTTTCTTCAAGAAATACTAGGTAAATATTACACCTTTTATGGCCTCAAATTGCACTCGGGATTTAAAGTCTGGGACCTGCACCAGTGTAGGAGAACTGGGTCTAATAAATTCTTTGCTTCTTTGGCTCAAATACTTTATTTTGTATTGTAGTTAGACATTTGTAGAGAATTTTTTAAATGTTATGCCACTGGTTATTGACCTGTTTCCTCACTTATTCACCTGCTTGTTTGAAACATATAGCTCTAATATCACCAGAGGGCATTGACCTCTGATTTCTTTGGTTGGCACTCATTTAAATTTATTTATTTACTTGACGATTTTCTCCAAAGCAACTTACAATGTTAAGCTACTTAGAATTATTTCCCCATTTAAACAACTGGGTAATTTTACTGGACTAATTTAGGGTAAGTGCCTTGGTTAAGGGTACAACAGCTGGAGGTGGGATTTGAACCTGAAACCCTTTTGGTCCAAAGGCAACAGCTTTAATCATAGCAATTCATAAATCTCCAGTATTTCTGTAACTATGCGTGCAGACAAGTGTTTTCTGAATTAATCGATGGCTGCCGGACCCGGATATGGCCAGGCTACGCCGTTCCTTTCAACATCTTTAATGCTCGTTAAGAATTTTTATGTTTCATGAGTGTGGGCTTGTACAACTGGAGCATAAATGTGCAGCAACTTAAAATAAAATTTAAAGAGGATGGCAGCATCACCAACAGGAAGAATTCAGTAGAAGAGAAACGGACAATAATAAGATGCTTTTTGAGACACTTGTATTTTGGAAGGGATTCAGCAGCTCTGAGGGTGAGAGGGAGTTATTGCATCACGTCGAGGTCAAGATTGAGAACCTTTTGGCCTTCACATGAGTGGGGCCATGAAGCATCCAGAGATGGAGGAGAGCAGCACTGTTGCTGGGGTCTAGGGAGTAATCAGGTGCTGAAGGTGCCAGAGTGCTGCTCCTTTAGCCATTTTGTAGGCCATAACCAGAGTCTTGAGCTTGAGATGGGCAGCCAAAGGAAGTCAATAACGTGACACAAGCAGGGAAGACGCATTGAACTAAAGTGGCAGGATTTGAAAGGTTTGACTGGCAAGATTTTTGACACATTTGTGGGGATATTTTAGCTCTCTTGGTGCAGCGCTGCCCAATCAGTTGGAGTTTTTGAAAGTTGAAGGTGTTGATTTATAGTAAACCACCAAGGGTTTCATGTCCACACCTCGCTGCCTGGAGCACTTCCCTCATCTGAGGGTCCGGCCACTGCAGCTTGAACACTTTGAACGCAAAGCGAGAGCGACATTCTGGCCTGGCAGCGTCCCGCGGCTTCTTGGTTTTCATCGGCTCCTTTTCCGCAGTCCCGGGAGTGCGATGAAAGGCCATGGCACGTGGTTGGGGGGGGGGGGGTTATAAATAGTGGCACAGCACGCTTAAGAGATGCTACAGCTGAAAGGTCAAATCTGACCACCGTGCACCCCCCCACCAAAGCTCATAGTCAGTTCTGCCGCTCGGGTCTCCTTACCCTCATGTGGTCGGACTGGCTGGACTTTTAGGGCCTTTTTCACTGAACTGGTACGAGAGCACACCCCCCCCCCCCCCCCCAACCCCGACCCCCTGCTCTGTTTAAGAAACCTAAAAAGCTCAAGCTTCTCAGTGACCGAGTTACGTCGTCGCAAAAGTCTGTTTTACTGACAGTCTCACCCGATTTTTTTTTTTTTAATGTAACCAGAGGTTGTAGCTGGTTGTAGTTTTATTGATTGACGTGAAAAGACTCCAGAGTGAGATCCTTATAACCGGACCACGCAGAACGTTTTCTTGCAGGAAAATTTGATATTTGCAGATGTTGGGGGGGGGGGGGGGTGTATACAGGTGGTTCTCGACTTACGATCGGTTGCGTGGAACGTACCCCCATTGTAAGTGGAAAATGCATTTAATACGCCTAACCTTCCGAACATCATAGCCCATCATCCCTGCGATGGCCGTTATGGGTTTACTAAGCAATAATGTTGAGTTTCTCCTCAAGAGTACTTACCCTCCTCTTCTTCTCCTCACCAGTAGCAGGAGAGACAGAAGGGCGTTTCTCTGACATGACGGATGTACAAAATGCAACGTAGGTACAGGGGTTATCTGTACAGTGACCGCGTGGCAGCCTGGGAGATGAGGATCGCTGCCGCTGCCCAGCATCGTGAGACGGTATCATACCACGTATCGCTTGCCCGGGAAAAAAATCAAACCTCAAGATTCGAAGAACGGTTTCTATCGAACGTCTGTCGCCAGCTCGCTATCGTAAAGTCGAAAAAGTGCAAGCGGAGCCATCGTAACTCGAGCATCTATATATACGTAATATACAGGCGCGGAAATAGGTTGATCATGGAATGTATACTCAATTGAAAAATGAATATGAATTGAATATTTTTATTTATTCATTTAGCTGACACTTTTCTCCAAAGCAACTTACAATGTTCATCTGCCTGCAATTATTCGCCCATTTTTACACCTGGGTAATTGTACTGGAGCGATTCAAGGTAAGTATGTTGCTCAAGGGTACTACGGCTGGAGGTAGGATTCAAACCCGTGACCCTTTGGGTCCAAAGACAGCAGCGCTAACTGCCATGCTGAAAGCTGCCGCCGAATGTCCTTAATTACGGTAGAGTTTTGCGGTGTCAACTGATGGTATTTGGTATTTTCTCCCTAGTGAACACTGTCTGTGTAGAGTTCATATACATTTACAGTATTAATTTACCAGATAATTTTCTCTAAAGCACCAAAAGGTTGTATTCACTGGTAAAACGGGTAATGGGCTCGTTCGGATTCCCCAGACTACATAATTATAATTCTCAGCAGTAACCTGGAGATGGACTTTCGCATCAAGGTGGAAATATGCAAGAAACATGCATAAATGCAATATTCCTACTGAGGCACAAATCTAGAATGACAGATATTTTGGGAGTCTAGTATTTTTAATGGTATTTGCATGTGCTTTCCCACGTTAAATTGTGGGGAAATCTGTGTTTGATAAAAGGAGGGACAAAAGACGGCAACGTCCTGTACTGTCACCAAGGTCTAAACGGTGCGTCACTCCCTGCCCGTGCGGTTTCTCGCTCGCGCCGTCGTCCCCGGGCTGAGTGACGCAAGTGCGTCACGGGGGCGAAGTGTTGAACCGGGAAGAACATCGCCCCTTTCCAGCCTTCTGGCACTTTCTCACCCGTTCTCTGATCGGGCGGCCTTCTGGTCCCGAGACGTGGACAATAGGAGTTTGAACTGGCTGTGTGGTGGAAGAGTAGGGCAGGGAACTGAGATTGCGCTGGACTCCTCTTTGGAGGATTCTCTTTACGGCTTAGAGGGGAGCTGGCGGTGGTGTGGTTAGAGCTGCTGTCTTTGGACCCAAAGGTTGCAGGTTTGAATCCCCCCCTCTAGTACTCTTGAGCAAGGTACTTATCCTAAAATTACTACTGTAGAAATTACCCAGCGGTATAACTGGGTAGATGATAAGTAGTCCAACATTGTCAGTTGCTTTGGAGACAAGCATCAGCTAAATGAAAAATGTAAATATATAGAATATGATGGGGTGGTCTCTTTTGCTTTCTGTAGTAGGTGAAGAATATGATTCCGTGGCACATATTGCAGATGGAAAGAAAAATTGTGATGTAACGGATGGACGGTTCAAGTTTGTGAGCATCACCAATCGACACGTCGCCAGGCGCTGGCGCCATATTCATCGAATTTCGAAGTTCGGAATAGATGTCGGAATGTGAAATGGGCCGCTAGACTTGGAAAGGAAGGACTAGTCGATCCGTAGATGTGTTGTAGCAGAGGGGGGGCGTGTCCCGTGCTGGCAGGCTTGCGGTTTGTCCCCAAGTGCCGGAGATGCCCGCGGTCCAGGAGTTCCGGATGGGGAAAAGTCCCACATTTATGTCAGTGCTCAGGCCTGGCAGATGGCATGATGCTTTTCCCAAAGCGGTAATTTTGTTTTAAATTTTTTTACACTATTTACGATTTACCCATTTACAGCTGGGCAGTTTTTAGGGTAACTACCTCACTCAAGGGTGCAGTAGGAGGAAGTAGAATTCGAACCCGAGTCTTTTTGGTCCAAAATTAGGGGCTCAAACCAGTATGACACCCGCTGCCTTCACAGCAAATACAGTATATTTTTCAGTATTTCATTACTTTTTGAAATAAAGTTGGGGGACTGACCCAGGGCCTTGGAGCTCTGGGCAGGAATTTCCTCGTCGTAGGTCTTCGGTCCTGGTCCCGCAGGAGCACGAGTTCTTCAGCCCTCTTTAAAGAACCAACCCCATTACAGTTACGTGAATAAATGTAGATGTTTAGCCTCTTAACTTTCACTTTTCTCTTAAGCGACTTAAAATTATTGACCCATTTATACAGCTGGCTAATTTTACTGGAGCAATTAAAGTAAGTACCTTGCTCAGGGGTCCTGCAGCTGAGATTTGAACCTATGACCCTTGGTTATAAAGGGAGCAGCTTTAACCACTAGGCTACTATAGTACTTTTGTGGTGCTTGGCGATGTGAGAAATACCCCTGAAATCCCATTCTCTGATGGGAGATGGAATTTTCTTACAGAAATTTGGTTCACGTGCTTGTATCCATGTATTTCTTTGATTTTATTTATTTAGCTAGCCGAAAGATTTATTTATCCGTGTTGCAGCGTTAGGATTTCGGTGCTCGGGACGGAACGGGGTCACGCTCGCGTGATTCTAAGATGAAGTACAGTACTGTAACACAACACCAACATATTACACTTTCAGTTACACACAGGCGGGGGGGGGGGAGGGGGACTAGCTATTTCTATATGCACGTTCGCTTATTTTAATTTGACTTCTTTTATAGGAGCCTCCTTTACGATGATGCCTTAAGACTGTGGGTGCTGCGTGCACCTGTTCACGATAACCTTCTCCTCCTCCTCCACGTGCTCTGTATCAGGTGCCCTGACGGAGTGCTACGACGAGCTGGGTAACCGATACCAGCTGCCCGTCTATTGCCTGGCACCGCCGGTCAACATGATCGAGGAGAGGAGCGACGCGGAGTCGTCGGACGCGCCGGAGCCGCCGCCCGGCGCGGGCCAGGAGTGCCAGCTGCGGCTGCGTCTCTCCACGGGCAAGGACCTGCGCCTGGCCGTTCGCACCACCGACTCGGTGCAGCACATGAAGCGCCGCCTGCAGGCCGAGGAGGGCGTGGCACCTTCCAGCCAGCGCTGGTTCTTCTCGGGCCGCCCGCTCACGGACAAAATGAGGCTGGAGGAGCTCAAGATCTCCAGGGACTACGTGGTGCAGGTGATCGTGAGCCAGCCTCCCCCTCAGAACCCCACGCCCGTGGAGAACTAGAGCTCACTGGGGTTTAAAAAAAAAAAAAAAAAGGCTGTGAACCTTACTGTTTGTGGGGGAATTTTTCGGGAGTTTTTTTTTTTTTTTTTTTTTTTTTTTTTTCCCCCCCCTGCCTGTTTTTATATCTCTCATTCCTCTTTTATGGAAGTGTACTGTATATATTCACTATATATGCACCACATTGTGCAGTTGTTGCCTGGAACAGGCAGGCAGGCAGGCAGGCTTCCCAGCGGGAGGAGATGCTGGCTACCCATCGCCATGGAAACGAGGGGGCGGGGCTTGATGGCAAAGCTACCTGGTTCTAGCTTTTGTTGCTGGAAAACGTGAATGGAAATACACATCAAGGTGGAGGAGAAACAGCTGAACATATCAAATGTCGGTTTGCTGTGAAAGGACTTTGTGTGTCATTTGTTGGTTTTAAAAAAAAAAAAAAAAAAAGTCAGGGTTCCTGTTAATGACTATATTTGTACCAGAAGTTGTCATCAAAAAGGATTTTTTTTTTTTTTTTTTGTTGTTGTTTTTATGAGAAAACAAAAGAAAGGGAAGGTGAAATTAAAACCCACTTGTCGAATTCTAACCAAATACGAAAAAAAATGAGAAGCAAATGATTTGTGGAATACATAGTCAGCTCACCACTGCACCAGTGTCCTTCCTGTGTGTGTGTGTGTGTGTGTGTGTGTGTGTGTGTGTGTGTGTGTGTGTGTGTGTGTCGCTCTCTCTCCCCTGAACTCAGTCAAGCTGAAGGTCCTGTAACTTCAGAACTTTGATCACATCAGGCATTGAATTACGTTGTACGTAAGGTGTTGTGTGTGGTTTTTTTTTTTTTTTTTTTTTTTTTGTAAACTGAGCAATTCCACTCTGTATTCTGTGATGGAGTTCTGCAAGGGGATATTCGACATGCTGCGCGAGGGGGAAGGGCAGATACCCACGATGTCACCGAGCCTACACACCACATGCGTACACATACATCTCAGTGAGATTGCCTCTTTCGGCTGGGGGGGGGGGGGGGTGACCTGAACCGTGCTTTGAGCGGTCGGGTCCGGTCCACAGAGGTACTGGACCCTGTGGGCAGAGCGACGCACGTTTCCTCATTGCGAATATAATCCGTTCTGAGACATTCTTCGTGAAACATCTCTGCTCTTTATTGCCTTGTTAGGATTCTGATTTTTTTTTTTTTTTTTTTTTTTTTTTTTTTTTTTTTTTTTAATAAAAAAAAAACTAAATTTACCCTCTTGAAGGTGTCCTGGGCCTGATAGTGAAAGGAGATGAGCGGCAGATGAATGAAGTCCTGTAACTGTGTTGTTGTTGTTGTTGTTGTTGTTGTTGTTGTTGTTTTGTTCCTGATACCTGGGTTTACCTGTGCTGGGTCATCAAGCTATATATTTTTTTTTTTTTTTTTTTTTTTTTTTTTTTTAATTATTTACCCATTTATACAGCTGGGTGATTTTACTGGAGCAATTTGGGGTAAGTACCTTGCTTAAGGGTACTACAGCTGGAGGGGGTTTGAAACCTGTGACCTTTGGGTGCAAAGGCAGTAGTTCTAACCACTTACACTGCTAGCTTACAGTGGTAACGTACCGAAATGATATGTAATACCCTTGATCAAGGCAAGGCAGTTATTGAGTTGACACTGTAAGAATACCGTGTTTACCGTTCTCAGAGGTACACTCTTCTGCAAAGTGATGTACAACTCAACGTGGGGAAAAAAAAACGCACACGTTTCACAACGGACAACGAGCTCTACATACAAACATTGTCAAAGTGCAGTTCGTCCAATACCACGGTATTCACAGTGCACGTTACACATGGAGCCGCCCGTAGGACTGAGTCACGTGGGACGTGCGAAGATGATTGGGACGGGTGCCGTTCTGAGATCAGGAGAGAAGTGGGTCCGAAATAGATGCGCTTCGAGACCCCTCTGCTAATTCTGGAAGAGATTCAGCAGTTCCGAGGGAGCGGAATAATAGACATAAATGGGTCAAGGGTATGAATGTGTGAGTCACTGTAACGTTCTTAGTATTCAAACCTTACCTCTGCCATGATTAATCTAGTTAAATACCATAGTAACAGCTGGTAGCGTAGTGGTTAGAGCTTCTGCCTTTAATCCCACCGGTTGTAGGTTTGAATCTCATCTCTGGCTCTAGTACCCTTGAGCAAGGTACTTACCCTAAAGTGTTCTGGTAAATTTTCCCTGCTGTATAAATGGGTAAGTAATGGTGAGTTGTTTTGGAGGAAAGTGTCAGGTAACCAATGTTATAAATTGCCCTTGAAAAATGTCAATAGTCAGATTTAAATCTCTGTATCATTTGTTCCACCAACTGATGTCAGTGACAGGTTGATATCAGTCCCCTTAATGGGCAACTGTGTGTTTTATTATAATCATTGGGATTAGTATCTTAATTTAAATTTGGGGGGGAGGGACTGTGGTTCAACTCAAATTGATCACTTTTTGTAAGGGTTTTTTTTTTTTTTTTTTATATTCTTGTCCCATGACTGAACCAGAGTGGCTCCTAACTCTCTTGACACTGTAAAACAGTGTAAACTTATTTTTCATAAACACTTTTTCCAGCTATTTTGGGGTAGAAATTCCAGCTAATGAGTGAACAGTTCATCGTAAAAATAGGTCAGATACGTGGCAGCAAAGTGAGGGCATCGAACGCTTCATATAATAAAGAGGTTGTGGTTTGTGACTCTGAACACTGCTGTTGGTGGTTGGGTTGCAAGAAAATCTTTTCAGTGAAAAACCCCTGTGGCTGAAATAGGGGGGGGTTGGGGGGTGCTTTGCAAAAGTTTTGTCTTACTTGTTTAGGCTCTGCTCTTCATTGCAGTAATTACACACACACACACACACACACACACACACACACACACACACCCCCTCCCTCCCTCGCTCTGTCATGGGCTCCGACTGACGTTTTCCACCAAACGGACAAAAGTTCCTATATTTCGTTTATAAAGTGCTCCACAAGTGTTACCGTTTGCATCTTTCCCCATCACACCCAGCCTCACTGGTGCTGAGGCTGAGAGCAGAGCATCGCCTTTTCCCGCTCCGTCCTGCTGCTCTTTCCTCTCCCTCGTATGTGAGTAAGGGCAGCGCGAGTGTGACGAATCGGTGTAAATTCGCGCCAATTTTTCAGTGCAGCCCGTGGAAGATGAAAATCGGGAAGGAAATTGCTCCGCTCACCTGCGTGGAAGGAGGGAAGGAGCCGAACCGCTGTTTATGACCTATGACCTTGTTGAAAGGCGAGTCGCCACTAACCACTTACCTCAAATATTGTGTTGATGGGAAGAGCAGTTGTGTGAAGGAAATGGTAAAATTACTCATGCTGCATTTTCAGACGTGACTTTGACCGTGGTTTCCTCGAACCCGTCCGCTTTTCCTTGATTTGTGACTTTAGGGATTTTTCTCAGATCGACCTCAATACTATATAAACTTTTGAAAATATCAGATATTACAAACAAGACCTAAGAGAGGACCAGGGGTTGACTAACTTCTTCCACTCAAGGTGAGATCAGTTGACTTTTTATCTAAAATAATGAAAACTGTTCTTTGTGAATGCAAATAATTTTACTGACATTTGAAGGATTTATTTATAGAGCATTCATAGCTTTTTAGTCATCAGTGCAGATTTGGAAATTGCATGTCCATTTATTAATTACATGCAATTTTACATCTACATTCTATTTATTCGTTTAACAGATGCTTTTCTCAAAAGTGACATACGACTATGAGGGGGAAAAAAAAAGTGTATTTCACTGTCAGACAGAGGTGCAGACACGATTAACAAAAAAATACTTTGCCACCATTTAAACCATCATACATTAACACAGGTAGCTGTATATACAACTGGTCTAGAGTTCCAACGTTTTTAAATCGATTATCGGTAATTGATGGGATGTACACCTGCGATTGTGACTGAGAACATGATGTGGATGTGTGGAGTACGCAGGAGGTCAGGGGAAGTGAGTCTGAAGGAGATTTCTTCCGAGATCCTACTTGAGCATTGAGAGGGATTCAGCAGTTCTGAGTGAGAGAGACGGAGAGAGCGAGAGAATCGTTCCATCGCATTGGAGCCAGAACTGAGAACCTCCAGATCTTTCCATTCATTTTTACTCACATTTTTATTGTAAGTAAACTTTTACACTACTACTTTAACTCAGGGACAGCTGGAGTTGCTGCCTTTGTACCCAAAGGTTGTAGGTTTTAATCCCCCCTGCAGCTGTAGTACCTTGAGCAAGGAACTCAATCTAAATTATTGAAGTAAATTTTTTTTGCATTGCTTTTTGCTGACAGTAATATGCATAAATATCTAACAAATATCTATAAGCACATAAATTCATGCTCAAGTCTGAGCCACTCTGTTTTTTGGCTTCTTTTACTTATTTGGTTTATTTAAATTAACCAAATTGGGCAGCATGATGGCACAGCGAGTAGCATTGCTGTCTAACAGCATCTGGGTGGTGCAAGAGGATGTGGGTTTGATCCCCGCTCAGGCTGTGCGGCATTTGCATGTTTCCCCGTGTCTGTGTGACTTCCCTCTGGATGCTCTGGTTTCCTCCCACACTCCAAAGACATGCTGTTCAGGTTCCCCCACAGTGTGTGAGTGACAAAGAGAGTGTGTGTGTTCCACTGATGGATGGATGGGTGAGTGACCCAGTGTAAGTAGTGCATCTAGCAGTGTAAGTCACCGCGGTGAATAAGGTGTGTGGGCTCATAACACTACATAGAGTTCATTTGAAGTCGCTATGGAGAAAAGCATCTGAAAATATAAATACATGTAAATATTCAGTACGGTACACTGATTGATCATAAGAGCAATAGTGTTATTTCTTGTCGTATTCAAATGAACTGTGAGACATTGTTGATCTGATCTTATCAGTCTTTGAAATTACTAGTAAATGTCAGCAGCCCATATCCAGTGATATTTGATGCTGTTTTTCTAACCGTGACAAAATTTGGAAATGGTCAGTTTTGGTCACCGCTCAAAGTATGTAATGCTGCCGCTCTTTTGTGGGCTGTTGGGTGACCTCCCCCGAAAGAACAGGGTTAGGGTTAACATGTGTCTGCATGGGTGGAGTAGGGAGCTGCTGCAGAGGGGCTGAGGTTGGGACGTTGTCACCTTGGGCTGTGAGATGAGCGCACCGAGTAAAGGAATCCGGGAAACCGTGGGACTGTACCTCGGCTACACTGTCAAACCGAATGTGAAACATCAGCCGGTCTTGGCACTTGTTTCTCCTCTCTCTCTGCATTAGATGATACTTGGTTTACAGACTCTTCTGCTTTTCCTGCTGCAAACTCCTGGAGGTAGTAGCCAGCATTCCGAAGCCGGTTACTGGTTTCTCCAGCCCAACGGTAATTTTGCTTTCACATTGATGTACAGGTGGTCCCCAACTTACGACGGGGTTATGTTCCTTGAAACCCATCGTAAGTCAAAAATATCGTAAATCGAAAATGCATTTAATACACCTAATACAGACCTGGAGATGCGGATCGCTGCCGCTGCCCAGCATCGTGAGAAAGTATCGCTTGCCCAGGAAAAGAATCGAAATTAAAAATTCGAAGTACGGTTTCTACTGAATGTCCATCGCTAGCACACCATCGTAAAATCGACAAAATTAAATCAAACCGCTGTAAGTCAGGGACCACTTCTACCTACATACGATGCTTGAGAGTGTGTGTTTGAATGTGTGACAATGTGTTGTATGGTAGCTCTTGTAGATCCTACATCAAATCCCAAATTAAGGCACAAATCAGAAAATTTCATGGAGCTCCTTTCCTAAACTGAGTCCGAGCATCTCCAGAGTGCATCTTGTTGTTTTCCAGTACTGGTTGTGAACACAGACCTGAACATCCACACACAGATGCAAATCCCCTTAAGTTGTGGGGAGGCTTATGAGGGTCAGGAGGTCTTCTGGAGGAATGAGGGCCAGGAGATTGACCAACAGGGCAACCACATCCAGGTCACTGTGGAAGAGTTGACTGGAGGGAACTACTCCTGCCATGACAGCAACGGGAGTTTTCTCAACCATACCCTGGTGCTGGTGCAACTGTTGAATGGCAAGAGCCAGGCAAGGAAAATCCTGGACAAGGTGGAGAACACAGGTATGGTGGCAAGCGTGTGTCATTTTCACATCAGTAACCTGGTTCTTCTGAATGTCACACTGGATTACATTCCAGAAAGATCTCCAGGTTGATCTTTGAGGTTCTTAGCCTTTTTATAAACCTTCAACGTATGTTTTCTGTCTGGAAACCATGTCTGTCGTCTTTGTCTTGGTTTGTTTGTAACTTCACAGTATGTAGAAGGTCCTCTGTAGAAGAAAGTTCTGGGTTTTTCTGGGTGAAATAAATGATGAGCAAAGAAGCAAACAGCATGGAGCCCAAATGACTGACACGTGAAACCACAGAGTTGGAGACAAAGTTTATTAATGTGGAAAAATCCATGAAAATATGTCTGGAAAACAGTTAGGCAGAACATCACAGCTTCACTGAACCATGCAGTCAAAGTGTCGTCTTCCTAGGGTTCGACATTGTGGAGGGATCACCTAAAATAAAATCACGTACACTCGGTAACCATGCACGATCCTCAATGGATATCCAGGTGGTTCGCGTCTATAACGCGAAGATATGCAGCTGTACCCTTTAGCGTGGCAATGGAAATGCTCCAAAATGCAGTATTTAAATAAAATGGTTCTGAATAGAGTTTGGAAACGGGACGTTCCTGCATTTCTTCAGGGATCTCAGGCTGAAAGATGCACAAAGGCGGCACAATCAGAAGTGCTTACAGCAGTGTTGTTTCAATTCCGTACAGATTATATCCAGTGCACATCAAGGAACTATAGCGGGATTTTCCACTGTTCTTGGAAGTGGAGCGAGGGCCGTAGGGGAGACTTGTTCTTCGCCGCCGTTACGCGGTAAGATCGCTCATTTTACAGCACGTGTCGTCTTATGGTCCGCGAACATCTCAGAATGATGGATGCATTTTTCTTTTTATGTCGATAGTATTTAATAGTGCAGCAAATTGTATAATAAGCTTGTAACCTGAATTTTTTTGGTTTAATTACCTGGAGGAGACCTTCTGTATTACGTTCAAATAACGAGACAGCTGGTAGCGTAGCGGTTGGAGCTGCTGCCTTTCAACCTAAAGGTCACAAGGTCGAATCCCACTTCCAGCTGTAGTACCCTTGAGCAAGGTACTTACTGTAAAATTACTCAGCTGTAGAAATTAGTAAATAAGTGCAAGGTGCTTTTGAGAAAAGTGGCAAATAAATATAATGTAATCTTGCCAACCGGAATTGGTCAAGTTCAGCATACGGCTGTTTGATGGCAAAACGGAAAGCCGATTTGAAAAAGGTGTCGGCTAAGGATCGACGTCTCAACGTAGAACAAAATCGGTTCCAAACTTTGACGGCGGGTGAGATATTCTGTTGTTTCAGCTGATGCCTCGGTTTCCTGTCCGCAGCTCTTCGGGACAGAGCAATATCTCCTGCGCTGCGGATGCCGATCGGTCCGGAATGATCTGCCTGGACCGGACACACTGCCCGTATACAGAGGAGCTGCATCCCATCGATCTGACTATTTACGTGAAATACTGGTACCGTGTGGAGAAGTACACCAAGCAGTTCTACATTGCTGGCATAGGTGAGGGGTTCGCTACCTTTCCCTTGGTTGGCAGACAGTAAGGAGCAGCTGGTGGCGTAGGGGTTAGTGCTGCTGCCTTTGGACTCTCGGGTTTCAATCCCACCTACAGCTGTAGTAAGCTTGAGCAACATACTTACCCTCCACCAGAATTACCCAGCTGTATTAATGGGTAGATTGAAAATAATATCGTAGGTTCCTTTTGAGGAAAGTGTCAGATAAGTAAATGCAGATCACGTTAGAGGTTGGTAACGTCAGTCTTTGGGACCATCAATGAGCTGTTGACCTTACAAAGGAAGAAGTGTTTTGAAATCCAACTGATGGCTTCGTTAAAGAGGCGGCAAATAAAATGCCGCACAGGTGCCCTCCCGGGGGTCTGCAGGTGGCCAACAGTTGCGTGCAACTGGGCATTTTAAAACATTTTTTATTACTAAAATTTTTAGTTACTGACTTTACGTGCCCCCTTTGTAACAAGTTATTTCCATTAAAACAACGTTAAATGTAAAACGCTGTCCAGGTTATAAATCCTGGTAATGAGTGTTTCTGCTAAGTTTTCAGGGATGAGACCAAATTAAATAAGGATTTGATCACTGATCATTTCAGGTTCATCCGATGGTCCTGCCCAGAACTGCCCACTGTGAATTCAAATAAATTTTAAAGTCACAATAACACCCACGTCTATATCAATGATTATACACCGTGCTCTTCATTTGCATCTGTATTTGATTGTCAGTATAGTGTGAAGTGTGTATGTTTCCTGTTAATAAATGCTGCCCTCTTTGGGTGCTGGGGAAGCCTGGGGAATCTTGTAGCAGAGCATGTCACAAGATTACTGAGGAGAAGGGCTGGCGGTCCTCATTGTCCTTCTCCTGGACCCTCTAGTGAAACCAGACCGGGTCCGACTCAGAAAAGCCCATGGAAACACCTTCGAGTGGGAGTACCCTAGTACCTGGAACATCCCAGACTCCTTCTTCCCCCTCCACTTTGAGGTCAAAGTGGCCCCGCTCAACAAGGATTGCGATGCTGAAGGAGAGCAGAGCCGAGTGCAGGTAACGGCCTCGGTGGACGAGGGCGTTCGTTCATTCCCCATCTCCACGTCCAGCGTGGGATGTGTCCCGTGACTGAGACTGACTGTTACTGAATAAAAGTAAGGCTGTGGTGCGATTAAAGACGTGAGGATTTTAGTTCTGGATGTTAACTGGAACATTCTCTGCTCAGGTGATCTTCACAGAGAAACGGACGTTCTCCGTCAGCAGAAGGAAGAATTTCCTTTTCTGTGTGCGATCCCAGGATACGTTAACGAAGTCCGGCTGGAGCGAATGGGAGCAGCGGAAGTGAATGTTTTAATTGATAATGCTTAATATTTGCATAAATTACCTTGATTGCTGGTAGAATAAAAATCAAAAGTTTAACAGCGTTTTTTTTTTCCCCCAACTACACTTCTTTAGTAAATGTATCAACACAAAAACATACCGATTAATATTTTAAATGAACAGGATCAAGAATAAAAAGGAACAGAGTGATAAGCACTTTGTCTCCATCTATGTGTATTTTACTATACGGACACAGACTGAACACAATGGTTGTTAATTCTTCTCCAGCAACAGATAACAAAGAGGACATGAAAACTAAGAAAATCTTTCCAGAGGACAGTTCAATGTGCACCAAGTCTTTTAGCAAATTTAGCATCCATTATAAATTATTTTTAATTGGACAAAAAAAAAAATGTTGCACTTGTTAAATCCCAGACATAATATACAGTAGGGCTTCAAAGTATGTGAACCCTACAGGGATGGTCATTCTTGTATAATGAATAAATTGATTTATTCACCTAATTCTACTTACCTACTTGGGGTTCGCTTATTTTTGCACCCGCATTACTTGCATGTTTCTACTACACAGATTTCCTCTATTGCAGTATATGGAATTATTACACACCTATAATGTCAGATGAGTGATTCTCATTAAATAACCATTCTGTGATAGAAGTACACAAGGGCTTTGCATACTTTCAAGCAACTATTTATTTATGTATGTAGTCTACTCAAAAATGGAAGTTAGTACCCATAATATAGCTTTACAGGTACCTTTAGCAGCCTTTTACGTTTTACGGCAGCATGTGGAATAGTGGTTAGGGTTGCTGGCTCTGGACCTGGAGGTTTCAGGGTCAAATCCCACCTTCCGTGGTACTTCCTCTGTTCAAGGTACTTAATGTAGACTGATGCAGTAAAAATGATCCAGCTTTACACATGGATAAATTATAAAATATTAGCTTAACAGTATAAGCTGATTTACAGAAAAGCTTCAGCTAAGTGAATAAATGTAAAACCCCACTCGTGTAGTACTCCTCAACTTACCAAGTTGATACAGTAAGAACACCCTACTGCATAAATAGGTAAATCACTGTAAAGCCACACCGTAAAGTCTACCAGCATATATCACCTTGGTGTCACAAGTGTTAATAAAAAAAGCAGAGTGCAGTCTCCTAAAAGGTGTTCAGACACCTATTAACCTTCACTTTAGTCATTAATTCACCTCAACGCTGTGTCTTTGGAATATGAAACATAAGTTGTTCATACTAAGAGCTTCAAATGTCCACAGACACCAGAGGTGGATTCTAGCACACAGCACTGGGACTGATCAGCAACCGCACTCCCTGCTTGGCATCCGTACCTCCCTGCAGTTAGCCGTTTCGTTTTTAACTGAATACCGGCATCAATCTACTGTTTAATTCTTTTCATGGTCAAGCTAAATTTTGTACAATTAAAATTTCAGTATCTTTTCTAGAATATTCCCCTTTCTCCTTTCATTAAATGTTTTCCTTCCTCTTGAATCCCATTAATACGATCTTGAGATCATTCTGCAATTGTAAATAAAACCAAAAAGCAGGAAAGGTGCACAAATACATATAAAATAAAGCTAACAGATTTAGGTATAAATTTTAACAAACCTGAGAGCAAAAAAAAAAAAAAAAAAAAGGGGGGGCACGAAAAAAAAGTTGGAGGAAAGGATGATCTCAGTTTTACATCTCAGCCACATGACTTGTTTTGATTTGACTCGACTTTGTAGACATTGAGTTCTGGTCAGTACTGATTTGTGTGTTCTTACTACTCCTGTGAACATAAATAGTAAAATCAACTGATAACAGAACATTGATGGTTCAAGACCTTGAGAAGAACTTGACCTGAATCACTCCATCGCAAATGAGTAAAAGGTACTTGAGATAAAAGCAGGAGTTAAGTAACAAAACAATAGCTCTAATGTGGCAAACTACTTTTTACAATGAAACAAGAACTAAGTGCAGTAAACGTAAAAATACAAGCAGGTTTTATAAAACAATTCATGTATTTATTTACATTTAAGATATGTTCTCAGTGTGCAGCGCTGAGGCAATAATGTTTGTACGAAACTGACAGGTAACAGATGAACATTCTGGAAAGAACTAGATGAAGCAGCTGGATATTTCTGCGTTGGTCTCGTCTGATGTCAGTGTTAGTCAAACTTTGCCGGAGCTGCTTTAGAATAGCAGACCAACCAAACAGCATCTTAACAAACCGTCTTCTCTGTCAAATAAAATGACATACAGTATGGAATATGGGCAAATGTTCCTAAGAGAAACAATAACAGTATGTTTAAATTTGAATTTGTCCAATTTAACAAACACATTGAAAGGAGAATCACATCTTTAAGGGTAACGCTGCAAAATATGAGCAGGAAAAAAGTTGCTGTTGCCATTTCTTTAATACTGAACCTTTTTGCTGGGAAATAATGTATTATTTATAAACACTTCCTAACTTATTTATACACACCTTATGCTGCAGTCTAGCCTTACGGTAGTCAATACTAGTAGTACCTTTTCAATGTAGGTTACAATCTAAATTCCTTAATTGCTGAAGCATAAAACTTCAACACAAGAGCACATCCTACATTCCACACAACTTCATCACCCCAAACAATTCTTCCCAGAAAGGTTTACAAAAAGAGGCGGTTAAGGAATCTGTCAGTATGTGAGAACACTCTATAAAAATAAATTAAATTGAATACTCCTTGCAAATTCAACCCCCAGACAGAAGAGGTCTGCAAGTAAATCAACCAACAAAGGAAGAAAAACATCTAAAGACACTGCTGACCTTAAAAGAGGGGTCTCCAGTCTTAACCTATAAGGTGCCAGGACCAACGCTAGGGCAACTCTGGTCCTGGAGGGCTGATGGGCAGGCTGTCCATCTCCCCCTATACCACTCAAAACAGGAAATCCACAGGTAGATAAATTACAGGCAATAAGGATTAAGGGCCTTCAATTCTGGGCTAGAACAACAGGCTCCTGGAGTTGGTCCTTATCTGAAGTGGAATAAACCCGGTTTATGACTTTTTGCCGTTTACCACAACTCTGCTGATTTTATTAAATAAATCATTTGATATAGTTAAGAGTCAGCTCCTTTTTCAGGTGTGGCCCATTCGCTAATCAGGATCCCTTTCCCGGCAGCAGCCCATTTCTACCTGGAAGACCTCATTATGTCATTTTCTGTCCAAACAATGAATTTAATTAAGCAACTCAGCAACAAACTAAGTTGTGCAGATGCTGCAGCCCTCACTGGACACCGTGAGCTAAAATATCTAAGCAACGCTCAGCAAATGATTGGAACGTAAATGAATTTAATTACGCAATGCAAAGCCAGTGCATTTCAACTGTCACACACACTCGGATGATCGTCCAATGTAAAAACCCATGATAAAACCTACAACCTGAAACTTGATGCTATACTCTTTGATAAGACTGATTCATTTTTCCTCCTCAGCTGCTGCTGAGTGTTGAATTTTTTTGATGACTCAGACTCAATCCCAGTGCCAAGTGGGAATACAGTGCTTCAGCAGACAATGCATTGTTTGTTCTACATGATGGGGAGACACACACACACAATCTTTGATACATAAAAAGGAATGGTTTTAATTCACCTCCGCCCCCAGTCAGAGCACCGACATGGAGGACTGTTCCACTGCAGCTGATCAATTCTGGCATCTGCTCTTCTACACCATCTTACTGAATGTTAGTGTTAAATAGTACTTTACCGACTTCTTTGATGTGAATATATGTTTAGAAACTAAAAAAGTGCAGTCTAGTCCACATGCGCCAAAATGTGAATGTTAAGGCTACACCTTCTAAGACTGATGTTCGAAACAGAAATGTCTTGTCTTGTGAATAATTTCTGCCTTGTCAAGCTGTAACCCTTTCTCTTTCAACAAGTGATCATATTTTCTCTGTTTCTGACCTTTGCAGTTAAAATAAAAACAATTGACAGTTAAGTGATGTCTTTTCTATACTTATGTAAACCGCTTGATGAGCTTGCACAATATATACACATACATACATTTAATACATACATTTTAGAAATAGCCTGGCTGGCAAAAGAATGAGCAACATTGCCAGAATGCTGCATTACAACTTCAAACAAACTTTCAGAAGGGGAAACTTGGCAAGCAAAAGCTACATTAATTGTTTGAATGTTCAATATTTCTAAAGAAATGTTCACTTAAAACACTTATTTGGATTTGTTGGAACACATAGTCCTGATTAAAATCAATTAAAAAAAGAGATCACTCTAGTTATTTCTTTACAAAATATTTTTGCAGTGTAGAGAAAAATCAAATCTAAATACAAATAATTAAGGTTTTTCACCTGCACTCTGAGTAAAGCTAATACTTTGAGTTCCAAATCATACAATTTAGAACATTTCTGTATCTCATCAGTCTTATGAATCCTGAAAGATATAACAAGACATAACATTAGTCTGCAGTACTTAATCAGAGATTTAGACTTTCAGCTTTTAGTGCTTATGAAGAATTATTTGCAGTGACACTATAATGTCACCAGGGATGCTGATGTGTTGGCCTCCACTCCATCAGTCCCCTACTATGGATTACAACAGCTAACCCTAACCCTCATCCAAGTAGTAACACCCCGATACTACTAACTAGCTAAGCACTCAAAGTAGTTACTTATCTGATGCTTTCATCCAAAGCAATTTAAAGATTTTTGCCCATTGAAACAGATTGATATTTTCACTCAAGTAATTCAGAATAAGCAACTTCTAGTTTTACTACTGTACAAACTAATTCAAAAAAATCTAATCTGAGGTCCAACCTATATTTCATATTACATGTTGTGGCTTGCCTTTAAGCTGCACAGTAAATTTTGCTTAATTATTTGTATGTCAAATAATTTAATATATTCCCAATCCTATATTTCAAAATTTGAAATATTTTCTTTAAAATATTGCATAACTCAACAGTAAAGGTTGGTACTAAAGACTTCTCACTTATGCTAATGAATGGAAAAGAGTAGTTTGGTGTAACAAAAACATAACTGCATACGTAAGTCTCTCACCAAACAAATAGCTCACCAGTGGGCAGAGAAGCCACCATATTTAATGAGATCTAAAGAACAATAAACAGCACTTCTTGTATTCACTTCTGGTCCTAAGCACTATGAATTACAATAAATCATTTTCAGGTGACAAAATCTCATGGCCCAAACTGAGAAATTCAAAAATGTATTTGGTTTTCAGAGCCAGTGTTTACATCCCATGAAACTGCCCGTGAGAGATCTCTCTCTCGAAGCATTCACAGAATATGTACTCGACAAATCTCGAAGCAAGTGAACAAAGCAGGGATATCGCAGACACCCTGCGGAGAGCACATTACTCCACCGGCTATAAAGCAGTTTTCAAATCCACTGTAAACCACAAAATACCAAATGCAATGCTGTGCACCTCTGGCACAAACACCAAAAAGCTTCACCAGCTTGATCTATCTGAGGAACTAAATCCAAAGAGCAACACAAAAAACCATGACACAAAAAAGACTACAAATAAGAAGTCTTTACATTCTTGACTGTGCGCAGCATGCCACACTAAACAGCGATGAACACTAAGATGCTGAGGTGGTCGCGTAATTTCCTTCAAGACACAATCCTCGCTCCCTCGGTGCAGAGATGAAAAGAAGGCCAGATGGTGGCCAGAGCTTACTAGTGTGTGTATGTGTGTGAGGTAAGCAGACAGGGAGTGGGCACATATTTGTGCAGATATTTGAGAGAGGCCTGCAAGGAGAGGTAGGACAGAGAGTGAGAGAAAAAAAAGCAGGCAGGAAAGGAAGGAACCCAGTGTTAACCAGCAGCATTCATTTGGCGTGGGCTCCTGTGTCCACCACTGTTGTGTGTCATCACCCAACGACCCCGTCCTACTGGTTCTGCTTCTTTGAGAGGTACCTGCAGGCAAACGCACAATGAGAAAATATTGCAAAGAACAAACCGTGAAATATCCAAAAAAAAAGGGGCCACAATTCGCTATGCTCCTTCGTTTTTCTAACTACGCATAGGAGCCAATATGTTAGATCCCATCATGCCCACTTAAAGACTAATTTCAAGCGAAAGATGCAAAACAGGCGGTCCGCTCAAGGTTAAGACATACCAGCTATGCATGCACTGCTACAGAACCTTTAACATATGACTAACCGTTCCCAGTGTTTGTGGTTGAGGCCAGAGAAATCCTCTAGTTTTGCTATTTCCTTAAGGTACTGGGACAGTTTAAAAAGCTCCTTGTCTTTCTCACGGTTCAAGTGTGCTTTCATGAAAGGTCGTATCTGCAGTGGAAAAAGAGGAAGGATAATTTAAAAGTCTGATTTACCTTTATTCAACGTGTTTATGAAGAAATGTTAATCACTAAATTACAGTACTGGTACCAATACAGCAAAAAATTTGTAAAGAAGTAAACAAACAAACAAAATATCTTATTCACTGAAATGTTATTTAAATCCCTAACCTTAAATGACTTGTACTATGAGAATTCAGGAACTCAAGGCTGTGCCTTAGTCAAAGCTCGTACCTTTAACCCATTCTGTGGGTTCATGAGAAAGTTCCGACCAATGTCATCAAACATGATGGTGTTTTTCTTGTTGTAAAATGCACTATATTTTCCCCATATAACCCCAAGAGGTTTCACCTAAGAAAAAAGTAGTAATATTATAACCAACATGATGATTTTAGAGACCATACTGGCAATGGGAATCCAAACAGAGGCTGTGTCCACACTAACCTCCACAACCCCTCTCTTTGGGGTGTGCACAGTGATCATGGCTGCACTGTCCAGCATGAAGGTGATTTTATAGTTGGGGTTGTCGGTCACACCGAGCTCCTGTAAGCCAATGGAGGAGGAAAAGCAGATATCACATGCAGCACTGTGAACTTGGTGATTAACTGCTATGCACCACCTACACTGAGGACCTTTTATTAGTGGTAATTAGGGGTTATTTATGTTTTGTAGAGAAAGATAGAGAAAAAAAATTTAAGTGTGAATTGGGAATGTGTATTTTTACACATTGCTGCCCCCTGGTGGAAAAGCAAAGCTAAAGCTGGAACAGTTGCCTCTGTGAGTTATTCCATATGTAACATTTTTCTTCATTTCAGACCATGTCCTACTATAAGGCACTTTCTAAATCGACCTAGAGAGATGCGTTTTAACTTAAAAACAAAGGCTGCAAAATATAAAAACATTATTTTTAAGTGTTTGAGATTATAAAAGGCATTTTTTTGTGTCTTTCCTTATGTCCTTACAATTTATGTCATAGGCTGCTAGGAGGAGTCACAGATTAAGAATTTCACTGTATGATGTAACAGACTGTTTACTGTACATATGACAAACTCTTGAATCTTTCAGTCTTTTTGTTGAAAAGATCGTACACAAATTAGCAGATGTTAATTTCGACCCACTAACTCGGAATGAGCATGCAACTTGCTTAATATAACAGTGGAACCTTAGTACCAAATAATACCATAATTTAAAAAAACCTAAAGAAATACAGCATTCACTTCACAAAAACCAGGAAACTTGGTAAGGAACAAATCTTTCACAGTACAAATTTATAACTGGTTTCTACAAGAGAGAAAACTCTGTTGTAGAAACCCTAGTACTACTGCGTTTCATTCACTGTACTACCACAATGTACAAAGGGTATTGTAAAAAAAATTACCCAAAGACAATAACATTTACGACATGAGTAAAACAACTAGGCAGCAAAGTATATTACTAAAACAATGACTAGATTAAAATAAAAAAAAAAAAAAAAAGTACAGTAAACATGAAATATAGTTTAAGCATTTGCATGTCCCACAATGTCCACAGCCACAGACCATCAATTCGTTCATTAATCTTTGTGTTGGATATGTGTGCCATTAATGCGTTTTTGCGCTTCATGCGTTTTTGCACAAAGAGTAAATTCATACAGTGCATCCAAACTTTATTATATATTGTTTATTCACTGCAAGGATGTTTAAAAATTGAAAAATTGAGAAAAAAAATCTTCAGTCACCCTCAGTAGTCCATTGGTGAACAGCTACATACAGGCTTAAGACACATATTTGAATATATTTTTAACTGGAAATGATAATTATATCATTAATAACACAATAATGATAAACAGCCTTACTTTCATTTTTGCGTCAATCCACTTCATACTTGTAGCAGCTGTTTCAAAAAAATAAACAAATAACTGAATGCAAGTACACACACACACACACACACACACACACACACACACACACACACACTTTCAGAACCGCCTGTCCCATACGGGGTCGCGGGGAACCGGAGCCTAACCCGGCAACTTAAGGCGTAAGGCTGGAGGGGGAGGGGACACACCCAGGACGGGACGCCAGTCCGTCGCAAGGCACCCCAAGCGGGACTCGAACCCCAGACCCACCGGAGAGCAGGACTGTGGTCCAACCCACTGCGCCACCGCACCCCCCAAAGCAAGTATATATTCTAGGTAAAATGAGACAAAATTGTAAGCGAATGAATCAAAGTGAGACACTAAAACAGATTTATGAGAACTATAAATTTCCCCTTCATCTTATTTACCTCATTCATTCAGGAAATTATTTTTCTAACAGTTCTAAAATTTTCAGGCTCAATTTTAGAAGAACCTTAAAAACGGTAACGGCCTGTCGTGGCCCACAGACTTACACCAGATGACGATGTCGTAGTCCTCATATGCAGAGGTGAGGAACTCATGCAGGAAGGGCCTCATGAGCTCCTGTCCTGTCTCTGCACATGATTTATGGTCTGCAGGACATTTCCACACAACACACAAGTGCAACAGTGTCTGAGTGGTAAGTCTTAAGGGCAAAATTTCACTGAAAACAGGTCACTTTTTCCACATGGATGTGTGACATTCTACTCTTGGTATGTCTGAAAATCTAAGTACCAGTGTATTTCAATCCGTCAACGTATGTTAACCATATGTAAAACACCAGGAGTCTGAACCTGGAATGATCCCAGATCTCACCAAACAATGTGTAGTCCACATCCAGCACCAGAAGCCTCTTCCCCTCTCTGGGAGGGTTTAATTCTTCCACCTTGTACTCCTTGACTCGCCTGGCGATCTTTGCCAAGTTTTCTTCTCTGTATATGAGAACAGCTTTAGTTACATAGGCAAACTACCAGTGCAGAGGCTAGCACATCTTTGCCTAGTTATTCAACTTACATCTCGAAACTGAACTGACCTGTTTTCTACTTCTATGACTTCTTCCTCAATGTCAAAATCATTGATGACATCATCATTTTCAGGAGGAGGAGACAAGACATCTTCCTTCACCAGGCAAAAGTATAGAGACCAGGAATGATAAAACAAAAAAAAAAAAAAATTAGTGATGCAGTATGACGTTGCCCAGGAACAAGCAAAGGGAACCCATGAAAGGGTATTATCTTAATATGTGTCTCCGTTTTGGTGGTCTAAGCATGAATGAACTGGATAAGTGACAACATTGGTATGAAACCACAGTTGATCTGAAAAACATAAAAAGTGTTACACATTTTTTTTTTCTTTTTTACAAAAACCACCTAAGAAGGAGGACTAAAAGTTTGTATACTTTCACTGTATTATGAAAACACAATACTGTGAAACAAAAAGGACATTAAATAATGATTTAATTAAATAGTATGATGCTTTGTAATGTAACTTCCAAGGCTAGAAGATGCATACCAGGCTCTCCTCCTTGCTGCCCATCATCATAATCTTAGTGTTGGGCTTTAGCTTCAGGGTACCAAGCTTGATGTCATCCTCTGCTGGTTTACCTAAAAAAAAAAAAAAAAAAAAAAAAAAAAAAAAAAAACCAAAACAAAAAAAAAAAAAAAAAAACACCATCTTCATTACATCATTAGAAACTCAATCCATATATAGAGAGACAGCCTGGTTTTCGTTTGACTCGTTACTCCCAAGAAGTAACAGAAGCCTAGGCTGAACCAGACACTTTCAATGCAGCTAGAAGTAATACTTATCTAAACTGATCAGTCAGGTAGATACAGGAACAGCTGGCTCTTGCTTAATAGGATTAATTTGTTTTGCAAAATTGCTCCGTAAGGCAAATTTCCATTGTGAAGGCATACCATTAACATTATTTCTTATGCAAAAAGTAATTGCTTCCTGGACACAACATGTGTCTCCTAAAATTAATGTGCAGACAAAAAAAAAAAAAAAAAATTCTACATGTATATACAGTATATGGTATTTTTATGAGATGAAAATTATGACACCAACATATTTTATCACATTTGTAATGAAAAGTTTTATGTATACCTTGTCTTTTAATGTGATACTTCCTTTCATTCGTTAATCATCAATAACTGCAGAGAGCAATGAGGGATCACGTTGCTCTGGACTCGTAACTTGCAAAAACAGGGTATGAGCCATGGGACATTAGGCAAAGACATCTTGACAATTCAGCTCATAGATGTTTACGACGTGAAGAAATACAGTTTCCAAAAACACTTGCTACATCATTCTGCAAAGCATGTGTAACGCTATGCTGTTAGAAGCACTAGAAAAAATTAACACTGCATGATCTTCATTTCATCCCACAATTATTTTAAGTTTTATTTATGTAGTATGTTATGTATTATCTACTGTAATGACATTCATGTCATTAAAGATGTTTATGATTGTGGTGCACATGCATGTGACCAATGGGGCTAGGAGGAGGTAAGTCCGTTATTTATCCCTCACCAGTCATTGTTTCTGTAACACAAAGGAACAAGGTGACCTTGGGTGGGTCCTCCCCCTGAAAGAACCTGGTGTTTCACAATGACTGAAGTAAAACTTACAGGCTTATATACAGTATACATATATATCAATAATAATAATAATAATAAATAATAATAATAATTAAAACCAGGCCCTTTGAGTCTTATAGAAGTAATATATATTTCTATAAGACTCAAAGGGTCCGGTTTGAAATCCCACCTACTGCTGTAGAAACTCTGATCAAGGTACTCGCACTGATTTGCTCCACTAAAAATTACAGAACTGTAAAAATAAACACATTATTTTTAGCATTAATAATAATAAATCTGCTGGTTCAGTTGTGGATATTAGATATCGATAACTGAAACTGAGACTCGATATAACAGGAAATTATTCTCCTGTTGTCTTTAAGTATAGCTATTCATGTTTGCAAACACTCGATTTCTCTGTATTCTGCCACTGTCAGAAAAAGCAACACACTTAGAAAATTGCATTTAATGTATCCTCTGCATCACTTATAATTAGCCCTTATTTGATGCCTTTTCTCACAACTGCTTATGCTTAGTAAGCCATGCAATGATTTACCCCTTTATACAGGAACGTACACTTCCCCCACCAATTAAAAGTAAGTGTCGCGATCAAGGGTACTACAGCAGGAGTAGGATTTCCACCAGCAGCCTTCAGACTAGAAGATCACCACTTGAAACACTACATTTCCTATCCAAGACACACTGGAGACTATTTCATTTTCTTCCCCCTGCAGCCACAACCTTACGTCCATTACATCTATGGGTTCAGGTGTATGAAGCAGAACACAACAGATAAAAAGGGACCGACGGCCATCGTTTTATTTCAACGTAACAAAGCGGAGACGATGCTACGGGAACCCCGCCGAAAACTGTCGAAAATCGGTTACGGTTCACGGATCGCTTTCGGCACAGCGACGGGTCCTCCCGCCCAGGCCCGATCCCGCCCCCGCGATGGGACAAATGTACCTTTGACTTTGAGTCCCAGGAGCTTCTGGCGCTCGGGCAGGACCCCCGTCAGGGTCTTGATGGACTGCTTGAGGTCCAGAACAGTGTCCTCCTCAGACAAGGTGCTGATGGAGTACTCCTGTCCGCCCCACTTTATTATCACCGACACAGACATCCTGGCACGGAGCACTGGGGAGGAGGAAGGTAAACAGTAAACAAGGGATCAATCTAAACACAAAAAGAACTGGTCACACAGTGTGTGTGTGTGTGTATACACACACACACACACACGTATAAAACAGGTTATTTTAATCAGCTAAGTGTAGATAAAGCCATACCTTCCTTTTTCAGGTGTTAGGGCATGCTATGTGATATGGGACAAAAAAAGCACTTATTCTATAGCAATGTTGTAGGAAGGGGCAAAGTATTTGGTTTGTAACAGTTTACAAAAACTATTTAGCATTCCAAAACAAACATCCTGACACAGCCGGACACTCAACTGCGGGTTTCAACGATTCGTTGTTTACGCAATACGAGGTGTCGTGGTGGAGCACACGTCGGAGTGAAAATTAATACAGCATTGACTGTGCAAAACTTGCATATTTGAAGATTTTGTGTTGGGTTCGTTCGAAGTGTGTGGCGCAAAACGGACAGCTAAACGACAGGGGCCACACTGACTGCTAGCTCGATGAGGCGATCATGGATGGAAAAAAAAATCAAGAGCTCGTTATTCACTGTGGCTTTTTACACTGGAACCGCTTTAAGGAGCGCACGAACTACCTGCGTTTGATAAACGACATTTCTCGCCCTTCACTACGTGTCCACGACGGCAAAAAAACATGCAGCACAATCATTCTCCCGCCATTCAGCCGCACCGCGTCCCACTGAGCGCGCGAGCTATAGCCTCCCGCGCAGGCACACGGCTCGAGACTTCAACATCCCAACTCCTTTTACTATTTTATATAAAACTGAAGGACTTTCAAGTTATTTTGTGTGGATGGTCCCAGTGTGTTTTCCTGTCTCTGGCTGTGGCTCTCTAACGGCCGGTGAAGCAGCCAGGGCCCGTTGCGTCTCTGGCACTGCTCTCTCTGTGCCGCGCGGCTACGTCCCATCGCGAGGCGCTACCTACGGATTCATACCGAACGGCTGCGATTGGCGCCCGGTCTTTGAGAGAAAATAAACGAGCGGCGCTGGCAAAATCGACACGCTATTAGTTATTTCGCCAATTCGAGTCCATTCAGGGCGGATTACTTTTTGCTTCCTGTGTCTCAGTGATGCGCCGGTTTGGTGCCAAGCGCCGCGTGGCTCCGCCTTCCTCTCTCAGACACCGTACGCCGCGCCCGTCACAGGAAGTCCGGGAAATAGATCCAAAACGCTATCGAACGTTTTTGACTCAAGCGTTATAAATACCGTCGGCGCTCGGTATTCTCCTAAAATAGTTCTGTTGTAAATAGCAACGTGAATACAGTACACCAGAATACATATGACTTTATCTCCAGTTTTGAACGAAGTACATTTACATTACATATATTAGTTTAGCAGACGCTTCTCACCAAGCGACTCCCAATGAACTCTAGACTAATGTAGTGTTACCAGCCCACACACCTTATTCAAGGTGACTTACAATGCTAGATACACTACTTTCACTGGGTCACTCATCCATACATCAGTGGAACACACACTCTCTCTGTTACACACTATGGGTGAACCTCAACAGCATGTCTTTGGACTGTGGGAGGAAACCAGAGCGCTCAGAGGAAACCCACGCAGACACCCATGTCCTCTCACACCACCCGGACGCTGTGAGACAACATATAATCATACATATACACACACACACACACACACACACACACACACACACACCATGTAACCGCTTGTCCCATACGGGGTCGCGGGGAACCAGAGCCTAACCCCGCAACACAGGGCGAAGGGCTGGAGGGGGAGGGGACACACCCAGGGCAGGACGCCAGTCCGTCGCAAGGCACCCCAAGCGACACTTGAACCCCAGACCCACCGGAGAGCAGGACCCGGTCCAACCCACTGCGCCCCCCCATATAATAATAATAATAATAATAATAATAATAATAATATAAACGTGGTGTGTTTATAGGACTTTATAGGACTTTCTTATAAGACTTAATATTATTATTATTATTAAGTCCGATAAAGTCCTTTTAATTATTATTATTATTTCTTTATTTTTTTTTAACAGCTCCAGTATTTAAATACATCTTGAACCACATTGATCCTCCAATTAGGGTTCAAATTATTAACATTACCGTTACCTGCATTATTCATATCCATTTTTTAGTGTACTACCATGGCATTGATTGTTTTGTCACTCCGGTGCGAAGCGCTCTATAAGTCTTAGTATAAAAAAAGATTGTAATGAACTGACCATTATAGGTTCAGTGAGAGTATCAACCACGCATTCCTCGGTGTTGTCATTTTCTCATTTTTTTCTGTCTTAAATAAAAATGAGAAAGTTCATCAGTGACGGATAACGGGACGAAAACCTGCCATTTCGCATCTTGCGGAAATTATGGTCGTATTCTTATTATAGACCGCAGCTATCTGTAGATTGTCTGCTCAGCGAACCTGCTGACAACTAACAGCTGCAGGAAATATTTCATTCCTCGTGTCAATTGAGTAATGATGTCTATACAGGAGGATGGAAAGTCCTATGAACACACCAAGTCTTATGAAACCTGAGCGTTTAATATTCGGGCGGCATAGTGGCACAGCGAGTAATGCTGCTATCTCATAACGCCGACGTAGGTGGTGTGAGAGGGGGTGGGTTCGGTCCCCGCTCAATCTGTATGGAGTTCGCATGTTCCTCCAGGTGCTCTGGTTTCCTCCCACAGTCAAAAAGACATGCTGTTGAGGTTAACCCATAGCGTGTGAGTGACAAAGACAGTGTGTTCCACTGATGTATGTATGTATGTATGTATGTATGTATGTATGTATGGATGAGTGACCTATTGTAAGTAGTGTATCTAGCAGTGTAAGTCACCGCGGTGAATAAGGTGTGTGAGCTGATAACGCTACAGAGTTCCTCATTGGAAGTCGCTGGAGAAAAGCGTCTGCTAATATAAAAATCACAAGGCCGATTAACTGAAACCCTGTGTGAAGGAGAAATGAAGACTTCCAGAAATGGTTTCATAATTAAATGTGGTTTAATGAGCGCAAATGCTTAATCAGGTCTAACAATAATCGTTTTGCCTTGTGCAAGGGTTGAAGCTTCCGGGATTTTTTTCTGCAGAAAAATGCTTGTGCGGTTTGGGTCCGTTTTTCGTCTTTTTTTCGGTGTTGAAAATATTCGGCATTAAACGCGGAGGCTGCCTGTACACTTTACACTGTTAATCTCTCACTCACACACTCTCTCTCGCGCGCTCGCTCTCTCTCTCGCTCTCACAGTCGCGCGGATCGCGCCGAAGCGGCGCACATGCTCAGTGCGACACTCACTTCAGTTTAGTCTAATGGCCGCCGGATGAGGCGGGCGTCGCGCGCGCTCTTCTGTGTGTGGGTTCAAAGCCCAACAGTGATTACAGCGCGCTGAAAATGGATTGTTTCCCCCCCGAGAGACAACAACGTGAAGCGGAGCCTATCGGAGTGAAGTAAGTCTCGCCCCGGGGTTTCGTTGTGTGGTGCCGATGGTGCGAGGCCCAGCCAGCGCAGCGCGGTGCATCGCATCCATCATCGCATTGTTTGCTCCCCCTTCCACTGTGATATAGCCGAAACTAGGGGCTCAAGTTGTCGCCCTCCACTTGTCAGCATTTTATCCATTTACATGAGAAGCGTTAAATGCACGCTGTCCTCGTACACATGACACGAGCCTTATGTATACAGTATGTATATCAACATCGAAGTTGTCAAGCGCTGCCGCACCAGTGTCACTGTGAGTGTGACACTATTCCGAAGGTGGTCGGTAAGTAATGTCAATAAACACAGACAGAGGGCGGTTTCCCCCCCGGATCTGCGCGTGTAGGCGGTGGAGTTTGGGTCGAGTTGTACGGTGTACCGGCTTTTTGTATTGTCTCCGTGACAAATCATGTCATGCTGCTGCTGCTGTGTGTGTGTGTGTGTGTGTGTGTGTGTGGGGGAAGTGCAGAGCCAGCACGTACGTTACCGTGTGGTTACCAACACAGGCGAGGGGTTAAGTTCATCGCCAGACGTTACTACTCTTCACTGCCGAACTCCGTTATTCAAAGCAATAATCTAGCGAGACGGAGGATTTGTGACCACATCTAGATTCTAAAGCGCAAAAATAGGTGTTTCCGTGAGCTCAAAGTCAAACCCAGGAGATTTAATTAATATTCCCGTCGGAGAGCAGTGTCAAATTGATTCAATCATGTGTGTTGCGAGGAGGCAACTTACTGTGCAGCTCGTTTAGTTATATAATAGTAGCTTCTTTATCATGAGCACGAGGCCCGGATTTCGTATCGGTTCGGTAGTTTTTCTTTTTTTTAAAAAAAAAAAAAAAATCCCGACAAATTCCTAAGCAAAACTTAACGCTGGGTTGTGGTGGAACGGGCGACAGGAACAGACGTCGTGCAGGATACGTTTCGTTTGCCCCCCTCAGCACGTGACCGAGCGGTGCGTCTCGCGGACGTGCTGTCCGCGAGCCGCGAAGGCTCACGTGACCGCGGTGTTACGCCGACGCGCTGGGCCACGTGACTGGGGAGGCACTCCAACCTGTCGCAAGAGATTGGTTACATTTCTTCCTGCTCCCCACCGGGGGGGATTATTTTACCTCATTTACTTGCAGCATAAGCGCACATTGAAAATATTGAAAGCAGCCTCTTGTCAAGACACCATTGGTCCCGGAATTACCCTTATCGCAGGGTTGAGAGAGAGTATTTGAAGGGTAGCTTGTTAATACCTGCCTTCTGAAGGGTCATTTTTGGAACATATTCCATTGTTAGCTGACACTTTTCTCCATAGCAATTTGCAGTTATTTACCCTTTTATACTGCTGGGTAATTTTAATGGAGCAATTATTTAGGGTAAGTACCTTGCTCAAGGGTACTACCGCTGGTGGGATTTGAACCTGCAACCTTCAGGGCCAAAGACAGCAGCCCTGACCACTACATTACCGCAGCCTCGTCATATATTCGTGCTGAGCTATAAATAAAATTTCCAAATATATACCAACAAGAATGTGCATTGTGTTGTCACATAGATGTTAAGAAATCGGTTACACCAAAACCAAGTGTAGCAGCTGAACCAGCAACCAGCATTTAATGGGCTCTCTTTGACATCCCTGTCCTAACATTTGGTTTTTAAAGCATTACATTGGTATTTTTTATTCTTTATTATCCTTCTCTCCCTATTTAAAATGCATGGAAAGGATGCAGTGGTGTAGAGCTTATCCTGGAAGCATACGGTGTGGGTCAGAGTACACGCTGGATGGGATGTCACTCCATCACATGGCACCAAAAATATCAATTTCTCCTTTCCATTACTTCTTGGAGATCTTACTGCAGAACACTGGTCGCTCTGATGGGATGCAACCCAAGCATAGTGCAATTCACCACACAGACACACATTGGCCCAGTAACGGCTATTCAGAGTGACTGCTTCACCTGAAAAGTGTTTTTGAGCCATGGTGTGAAACCACCACGAAGGGGAGAACATGCCAAGTCCACACCATGTGTCCAAATGCACAGTCCAGGAGGTGCGAAGCATCGGTGCCGTGCAACGGATTGGTTTGTTTTTGTGTTATAAAATTACATAAAACCTGATTAAAAGGCTGTTGACCAACTGTTGACCGAGAGTTACATGACTTGTCTGAGGTTTATTTGTCAGATTAAATACAAAATCAAATTAAAAATCAGTCTCAAATATGTCCCGTGTACTGTTTGCTATGGGGAGCTCTAGCACACCTGCTGGATGTTACCATTTATACATAAGCCCATTATTATTATTACAATAATAAATTTTTAAAAAGAATTATTATTATATAAATATTATTTATTAATAATAGATTGAAACGACACTCTTTATGTCCTGTAACTGGCCTTCCTGGTGTTACTTCAGAGGACACTCAATGTGATTAAGTACACATCAAAGTTTAGGAACTTCTTAAAAGTTTTAGTCGAAATTACTTCGTTTTTGTACTTTTGCAGGGTAATCTACACAAAGTGCGTAAAACAAACTAATCGCTTTATTCAGTCAGTTTGTTGGGATTACAGACCATAATCGAATTCCAGAGGGTAACATGCAGTAAGTGACTTGTTTTGTCAAATCCTGCCGACAGCAGCAGAACGCAGAAGGTTGTTGGTTTTACAGCACGTTTATGATGTGCTCAGTCAGTCACGGTATCTGAAAAAGAGGGTAAATATTTGTTTTTACTTACTATTTGCTGGGACTGTTGTCATGGTCAAAAATCAACTCGGCGGTTCACAGTACACCCCCATCCCTCTACTTTTTCTTTTTTCTTTTTTTTTTTTTTTTTTAACGAATGCTCTTTCTTGTTATCTGCGGGATTTTGGAACTATTGTCAAGCGCAAGTCTGGTCACGTAAACCTCTGGTTCTTTCTGTGTGTCCCTGCCCTCCAGTTAGTTTTGAGCGCTGTGACGTGGGGCCGTGACGCACGACCATGGCGCTGAAGGAGAAGCTGGAGGCCGTGCTGAACGTGGGCCTGCGGGTGCCCAGCATCATGCTGCTGGAAGTGCTCTACCGCTGGGATGTGAGCTCCTTCTTCCAGAAGATCCAGAGGAGCAGCCTCAACAACAACCCGCTCTTCCAGTACAAGTACCTGGCACTATACCTGCACTATGTGGGTGAGTCCCCACCGTACCCCGTACCATGGCTTCTCTAGCAGTTATGTTTGTAGTTGCTTGAACTCATTTACCATGTTACACATCACTGAGCTAAACCAGTTTGCTGATGAAAACATTGTATCTGAGTGACTCTGTCTTCTCAGATTTTTTGCAAGGATACATAATTTACATTTTTGTTCACCTCCAAAGTGACTTGCAGTGTTAAGCTACTTACAATTATTTACTCATTTATACAGCTGGGTAATTTTACTGGGGAAATTTAGGATAAGTACCTTGCTCAAGGGTATTATAGCTGGAGATGAGATTGAAACCTGCGACCTTTGGTTCCAAAGGCAGCAGCTCTAACCACTACACTACCAGCTGTCCCTAATGATGCATTTGAAACTTGAAACTGGTGTCCAGTTACTTTAACCATCAACACTGAATTGGAGAAATTGGTTTGAATGTTTTGATGCTGAAGTTGACTTTTTTTAACCTGATCTACCAGTTAATTTAGATTATTTCGAGATTATATATATACACACACACATAGACACAGATACATATGCAGACACGCAGCATTGCAGAGTTGTTGTGGTCTGATGCAGTGTTTTAATACCCTAATTCATGACATTTTAAGCTTCTGTTTGTGTCTCAAAGGCCAGCTTTTGTGTGCATGTCCTGCACCTTTGTCTGTATTCGTCTCCCATCCCCCATCACCACTCAAAACCCGGAACTTGTGTAATTCATAATGCTTATTTGCGCATCGTTACTTGTATCGACTGTAAATAAATACATATTTACGAACTGATCCACTTATTACACTGTTCTTATTTATATGCCTAACCCTATATATATTTTTATACCTATACCACCTCAATCTCGTTTTTCACCAGCTGATGTCCAATCAGCTGTCCACCCCCTTGGCATTCTGTGTTATTTTGTGATGTTATGCTGTCTGTCAAGTGTATTGTTACACTATGGCCCAGGAGGAACTGTGTGTGTTCTCTCTTGTACGTGTGTATAAGTGTGGGATGACAAACGTGAACCTTGACCCTTCCTTACCGAACTTGTAATGCGTGTCATTATGGGTATTCAGCATTATTATTATTATTATTCTTTTTATTACTTAAAAAAAAAGTAGCTGTGCCTGAATGTTTTCAGAGCCACTGGGTTTCTATTTATTGTTTTATGAGTGATATTGTACCTGAACAATGAATCTGGGCTTTTGCTCTTGTGACAAAGCTAAGCATGGAGTTAAATTCTTTAGTTCCCTTTCACCAAGACAATCCAGGTTTTCTCTTCCGCATGTGCAGCGCCGCAGCTCTCCACTTCCACTGTTAGACAGCCTCTGGCGGTCACAAGGAGGTGTTTTGATCTGAAAGTACAATAAATCCACTGTGGAAGCATTTCATCTGTACGACGCATCCCACCCTCGACCCTGAAAGACCTCTTTCTTTCTCTTGCTCGCCACTTGAGGAAGTGAAGGTAGAGCGCATCTCTGCTTCTCTGTTTGAGATGCTCAGCTGTTTGTTCTCTATGTCTGTTCTCATCAACAGCGTGTGCTATACAGAATCATGGTAATTTGCCTCCAGTTACCAGACGCACAGGGCGTGAGACGGGGTTCACCCTGGGTGGGATGCCACTCCATCACAGGGCATGAAGAACATTGATTTTTTTTCCTTATTTTATTACTTTTTATTTGAGACCTTATTGCACGACACATCCGTCACAATTTAAGAGTGAGTCCGATTGCTACCTTTTTTCCTGCTTATTGTTGTTTGTTTTTATTTATTTTTTGATGGCAAAGCAATCGAGAGAGTATAGCGTCAAAGTTCTTAGCTAGCTATTGTGAATGGGACGGCCGTATCAGGTTATCGACTAATTTACTGCCGGTTTCGCCGGTCATTCATGCACAGCTTGCATCCCTGTCGGTGTCAGTGCCGGAACGGTCCATGCTGGCAGCCTGCCGGCGCCGTGTCTGAACGGAGAGCTGCGGGGGATGGAGGGGGAAATACTGCGACATGTGTAGGAGGATGATCTTCCAGGGCTGGATGCTGCAGGCTAAATCCGCGGGTGCTTATCTGCCGTGCCGGTACTCGGGTTCGTCGCTCTCGTTCCCCCGCAGGGTAGTGACTAATAGTTAGCCCTGTTAATCCATGCCTGATTGCTCATAACGTAGTTATATTTGCTGCTACAAGTGTAAATATTCAAAATACTGGGTAACTGCTACCATGTGCTCATACGTGTCTTCTAGAACAAGAGTAAATCCGGTGCTCAGATTTCTGTTAACCTTTCTGTAACACTATTTTCTCTTTTTGCATTTTTCGCTCAGTTTTCTTGGATTAATCATACTTTTGGCGTTAGCTCGTATTATGTGTCGGTTTCCAGAAAAATATCCCATATTCTTTAAATTAGCCAATTTGGGTGAATTTTGGAACTGGGTTCCAAGCACCGAATATCTCAGTGCTTTTTAGGATCTGATGCTTTCTTCTATGTTTTGGTACCTTCTGGAATGTTCTGTTTTCTCCAGGCAGTTATGGTTGGATGAGTCGTCATCTTTTGAGGCTTTTCATCTGAAGGCCGCGGAGATCACGGGTAATAATCGTTGTTACTCATTTGTCGTGGGACTTTGAAGCATTTTTGGCACAGTGTTTGTCGGGATGTTTGAGTCATTCAACTGAGGTTTTTCTCTGTTTTGCTCTGTTTGAGAAGCACCGCGTTGAGATGGAGGAGGTTCAAGTGGAGGTGAGGGAACAGGGTTCTAAAAGTGAACCGTCAGCACGTCATGAGGTGATGAGCAACCAGGATTTTCTTAAGTGCTGTGCAAATAGATTATTGTGTGTGTGTGTGTGTGTGTGTGTGTGTGAGGAGTTGGTACGTGAGGACCGTTCGGCTAGAGTCAAAGGGTCAAGGTAGTTCTAGCTGCATAGCAAACGTTTGGATTCGAACCTGTTGACCTCCCTTTGGGTACATCTTAGAAGATAGAGGAGAGCTGGAAGTCCTGGTGGATTGTGGTTCATATGTGGTGATGAGAATCGAAATTAAAAGGGGGGAGAGAACAACGTCAAGATATGATCAAAATACAATGCAACCTCATACCATGATTCACCTCACTTTGCCCAAACAAATCACGGTTTTTACCCCATGTTTTTCTTCAGAAACCTTTTTCAGGGATGGCCTCACTTCTAAGATACGACTTGATCACAGTCTCGGCTCCAGCCGCACTCATCGGTGCAACGCATTGTGTCTCAGACGAGCTCCGTGGGGGTGTATTAGGGTTGTGTCACACACTCGTGATGTCACGGAACAGCGGCCTGAGGACGGAGGAGAGGTTACCAGGGCTTTTTCCTGGATTGTGCAGTGAGATTATTGAACGACCCGCTCCAAGAATCTGAGCGGGAAGTGCTGCTCCGTTGAGAAGAGCTTCAGAATGTTTTTATTCTTTAACTTGGCTTAGCTTTAGTGTCCTTCGTAGAACTGCCCCTCCGATTGGTTGAAAAGTAGGCGCTCTCGACACGTCGTTATTGCGGCGTCTGCGGGATTGACCGGCCTCTGCAGGATAAGCCCTGTGACGGGGGTTTCCATTCAGGGCGCTCGATGTTAAATATAGGAGCAGGATTACGTCGAACGGAACTGCGGCGGCGTGTGGCTTTCCATGGGGCGACTGGGGCCTCCGCCACAGTGTCGCTCTTTCGCATCTCCCATCGGTGCTGTGGGTCCCGGAGCCATATGGCAACCGGTTTGCAGGTGGAGAGAGAATGACTGGGTTTGAGGAGGAGGAGAAGGAGGAGGAGGAGGCAGGACAAAAGGTGAATGTGCAGGTGGTAGCCAGCAGCTCTCAGTTCACTTTTGTTTTTGAAAAAACCTTTTTCACAATTTAAGCCATTCATGCAAACAGCATATAAACACTGAACTGGGTAAAGATTAAGTTTATTTATGTATTATAATTAATATTATTAATAATAATTAAAATTAATAATCAACTAATTTTTAAATTAATAATTATAATAATAACGCCTTTTAATGAAAATGTATTAGTAATAATAATGATGATGACAAGAATTAATTTAACAATAATTTACTGAAGTTTAGCTCAACATCAGCTCACCTTCTTTCCCTTTAGGTCTTCATAACACATACGAACTGAATATTTTGCAAACAAGCTAATTTATTTCCCCTCCAGTAAATCTCTTTTGATTTTTCTTTAATTTTATAAATTTAGTTTTTTTTTTTTTTAGTTACTATAATTATAAATTTGTTCAATTTTGTAAACATAAACCATTTCATGACCAAATGAGCTGTCTTCAGTTTTTGGTTTTCCCCCCATTTAAGTCCTAACTGCATTTTTTTTCTGATTGCTTATAAATATACAAATTAATATAATAAAGATCACACACCTTTATACAGTTTGTATACTGTATACTGTTTATACAGTTGTGAGAAAAAGTAAGATAAAAACCCATTGGAATTACCAGGATTTCTTCTTGAATGGCTCCTTAAAATGTGGTATAAATGCCATCAAAGTTATAATAATAGTCTTATTTAATAAACACACATTTTATAGTTCTGTATCCTTATTAAACAAATGTTCAACTGTATGTATTTATTTATTTATTTATTTATTTGGGTGTGTGCCCTGGGGACAGCTTGTAGTGTAGTGGTTAGCTTTGGGACCCAAAGGTCGCAGGTTCAAGTCTCACCTCCAGTTGTAGTACCCTTGAGCAACATACTAACCCTAAATTGCTCCAGTAAAATTACCCAGCTGTATAAATAAGTAAATAATTGTAAGTAGATTTAACGTTGTAAGTTGCTTTGGGAAAAAAAGTGTCAGCTTAGTTAATAAATATAAATGTGTGCGTGTCAGTTGAAAAAATGTATGTATGTAATTTATGTTTTAAATAATATATTAATCTAATGCCGTGTTTCCAGGATACATCTTGAGCTTGGTTCTTCTGACGCTGCCACGACAGCACCTGGTCCGTCTTTACCTGTACGTCCTCACGGCCCTGCTGCTCTTTGCTGGACATCAAGTCTCCAGGTAACAGCCGTCTCCTAAAGTGAGCTGCGCTAACGATAGTACAGGTGTTCATCTTTTGTCCTCCCGCATACCGTGGTACAGGGGTGTGCTGACTGTCAAAGTACTGCACTATTACAGCGGATTGGGGGTGTGCCTTCTGCAACTGGTGGTTCATCAACAGTCCTGTAGGAACACAGTTTAAAAAAAAAAAAAAAAGGACTTTTCACCTCTCCTGTCTGAAGGTTGTTTCTCAGACTTCACATTTTAGTCTAAACCAGTGAAGAGTTAAACCCTTTGGTTTGGACTGAATTTATTCAAAGTTCTGTATTAATGAAGCTGCACATTCAGAGGTTTTCTTTTTTTTTTTTTCTTTTTTTTTTTTTAAAAAGAAAACTCCATGCTGCTCACATTATGGTTTCTACAAGGTTTTGTGCAGCTGATCAAAATTTTAAAGCAACTACTATGTGCCCTGCACGCAGTGGGTTGGACCACAGTCCTGCTCTCTGGTGGGTCTGGGGTTCGAGTCCCGTTTGGGGTGCCTTGCGACGGACTGGCGTCCCGTCCTGGGTGTGTCCCTCCCCCTCTGGCCTTACGCCCTGTGTTGCCAGGTAGGCTCCGGTTCCCCGCGACCCCGTATGGGACAAGCAGTTCTGAAAGTGTGTGTGTGTGTGTGTGTGTGTGTGTATGTGCCCTGAAAAATTAAAAAAAAAAAAAAAAAGTGATATAAGTGATACCAATATTACCAGTTTATTAATTGAAATTGGTAATTTATTACCCATTTAAAACCAATACAGAGACAGCTGGTAGCGTAGTGGTTAGGGCTGCTGCCTTTGGACCCAAAGGTTGCATGTTTGAATCCCATCTCTGGCTGTAGTGCCTTTGAGCAAGGTACTTACCCTGAATTGCTCCAGTAAAATTACTCAGCTGTATGAATTGATGAATAATTGTAACCCTAACATTTTAAGTTGCTTTGGAGAAAAGCGTCAACAAGATGAATACATGTAAATATCATATTATTGTGTATTCTGCAGGTGAAGCTGTGTTAATTTGTTAAATGATGTAGATGTTAAACGTAGCCATTTTCAGCTAGAATTTTTTGCTGTTTAAAGTGTCATATTTGTCATTTTAGCACATTTCTTGTGTCTTTAAAAATATTTCTTTATAGGGGAGGGAGGAATAATGAACGTATCAGTGCAGTTGTTCAACTTTCTTTTCTTTCTGCAGTTTCTGTTGACTGGTGTAAAGTTTGTGTTTGACCTTTAGACGGAGGGAGGCTGGGGAACGCAGGACACCGACTGTGTGGTTTGCCATTTCAGGGATTATGTTCGCGGTGAACTGGATTCTGGGTATGAGGGACCACTGTACCTTGACCCGCTCTCTATGAACCGCTTCACCACGGCTCTCATTGGTAAGCAAGGACTTGCTGACCACAACACACACACACACACACGCACACAGCTGGATCTGTGCTTTATGGTGAACTGTGAGGTCAGCTGCTTCACGTAGTTCAACACTGTCCAAAAGCCAACAGGTACAGTTAATTAACTATGTCAGTTATGATAAGTTAACAGTTTGTTTTAACATGGTGCTGTTTGCTAACTTGAGTACTGGAGAAATAGTGACAAATAACTTTATTTTTCATAGTTTGTCATCTTTATTTTTTCCCCATGAGTCATAAGTAGTGATCTTCAAAATGAGATGAAAACTGTCAAAATGTGACTTGAATTCAGGTGAATATGTTACAGTAATGTAATTTATATGTTTTTAGTATTACTTTTCTGGATATACATTGGGTGGCACAGTGGCGCAGAGGGTAGCGTTTCTGCCTCACGGGGCCTGGGTTGTTTGGGCATGGATTCGAATCCTGCTCAGTCTGCGTGGAGTTTGCATGTCCTTCCCATGCTTGTGTGGGTTCCCTCCGTGTGCTCTGGTTTCCGCCCACAGTCTGAAGACATCCATTTCAGGTGGATTGGTGGCTCTAAATTGCCCTTTGTGTGTGTGAGGCTACCCTGCAAGACACAACTAGCCTTGGCCTCCTTACTGAGAGTCATCGTTGAGTCCTTCATTACTGACTCATTCACTATGGGGAGGTGCACTTTGGCACAAACTCTCCCCATTCAGGGGCTCGAAATAGAACGCTGTTCTACACGCTGCCTGAAAAATACAGTGAAAAGCACTTCTTCTGAAATATGTATAGGTTCTACACAATAAACAAATAAAAACAATTTTCATTGACTGTGTGAAACACACATGACAAACTGTCTATTCTCTGCTTCAGGCTACATGTGGGGCTTTATTTCCTCCATCAGAAGTGACGTTGCTGATATGAAAATGGTGCATTCATTTTAATGGGGGGTATAGATATGGGTGCTTGGATGTAAGTGAATATGTGTGTCACTAGGATGTTTATTTATTCTGAAATATTTGAATATATATATATATATATATATATATATGAAATATTTATTAATGTTAAATTGGTGGTAAAACGCTCAGTTTGTACGCCAAATATATTCTGTCTGACCTCTTCATCTCGTATCTTATCTTTCACTTTTTCATTTAACCCAAGTTTCCGAAATTCCCCAGGCGTCTTGGTAGGGTTGGAAGAACCTGTATTCCTTATTTATGTATTTATTTAGCTGATGCTTTTCTCTAAATCAGCTTGGAATGTGAAGCTCTTTACAGTGATTTACATATTTATACAGCAGGGTAGTTTTTACTGGGTGATTCGGGTTAGGTATTTTACTGAAGGGAAGTACAGTACAGGAGGTGGGATATGGGAATGCTCTTTTGTCATTGCTCCTTCCTCCAATGTGCTGCTGCAGGCCAGCTGGTGGTTTGCACCCTGTGCTCCTGCGTCATGCAAACCAAGCAGATCTGGCTGTTCTCCGCTCACCTGCTTCCCCTGGTGGCCCGACTGTGCCTGGTGCCCCTGGAGACAATAGTCTTCATCAACCGCTTCGCCATGGTCTTCACCGGCCTGGAGGTGCTCTACTTCCTGGCCTCCAACCTGCTGGTGCCCTACAATCTGGCCAAGACGGCGTACCGTGAGCTGGTACAGGTGTGTGTGTGTGTGTGTTTGCTGGGATTTTGGTGATGCAGCAGGAAAGATTTCCACGTTTCATGTGCGTATACAGCTGGATGTTTTCTTGTTTTGCACACCTTTTTTAATCCAAAGTGATTTGCAGTATTTGGGGACATATGTATACAGCTGGGTACTTTTTCCCGTATCTTGTACCTTGCTAAAGCGTGTTACAGCACAAGTGGGAAGTAGGTCCTCACCTGTCCTTGATCGCCACAAGGCGTGCTGCTCCCAACCTTTCGGGCCCGTTTTCGCTGTAATTATTCTTGGAGCAGAGGCTCCTTCGGGTTCTACTTCGGTTGTGCTGGTATCTTTCCGTTTGACACTAACCTTGAGGCCGTTGCTAGACGTTCGCATGTGTGACGGATTGCTTTCTCCCCTTTGCTTCGGTAGCTGGTTGAGGTGTACGGACTCCTGGCGCTGGCCATGTCCCTCTGGAACCAGCTGGTCCTGCCCGTCCTCTTCATGTGCTTCTGGCTGGTGCTTTTCGCTCTTCAGATCTACACATACTTCAGCACGCGAGACCAGCCCACCTCCCGCGAGAGGCTTCTCTTCCTCTTCCTCACCAGGTGACTCTCCTGGGAAAATGACTCGTTTGTCCTTTGTCGACAGGACACTACACACCCGAGTTTCACCTAACCGATCCCTTCACTTTATTACCTTAGTAGGCACAGATTTGTCTCGATTGACCTGTTCGGTTAATGAGCTGCACAGTTCACACACCATTAAACTGAATGTGTTGGCTGGGGATTTTCAGTTGTTTCAAAGGCATTGAGTGTTACATCTATTCATTTAGCAGACGCTTTCTCTTCTTGGAGAACAATACAGTGAGTGCATTACTTCAACACAATAAGAGATCTGGATCCAGACACGTGATTCTAGAGTATAGTCAATCTGTCACATACCATGATATAAACCAGTGAACATCACGCGAGTAGGTGTATATAGGATTTTCCATCATTAAACAAATTATTTAAACTTGTTAAACACACATTTATCGAGCATCGGAGTAAAAGTGAGTCCGAAAGAAGTGAGTTTTTATTAAATGTAAAGCAGTTCCGAGTGGGAAGGGAGGGGGGCGTTGTTCCACCACATCGGAGATGGAACCTGAACCAAAAACCTTTGTGCTTTTGATTTTGGACCTTTTATGCATGGGACCACCTAGAGAGTAGAGGTGGAGGAGCATAGCAGCCTTGTTCGGGTGACATTTATTCATTGAGCTGATGCTTTTCTCCAAAGCAAGTTGCAGTGTTAAGCTACCTATAACTGTTCATCCATTTATACAGCTGGGTAATTTCACTGGAGCAATTTTAAGGTAAGCACCTTGCTTTAGGGTACTACAGCTGGAGGTAGGATTCAAACCTGCAACCTTTGAATCCAAAGGTAGCAGCTCTAACCACTACACTACCAGCTGATTTGTACTGTGTCATTACTTCAATGAAAGCAATGTACTCAGGGTTGATTTAATGGCACAAAATCAGTGAGTGAACAAGTGGCTCAAGTACTGAAGGTACGAGCACATGTCTACACACCCCACCGATTTACCGGAAAACAAACAAATTCTTTGCACCCGAGAAATAAGTCACCCGACCCCGTTTTTGTATACAGTCGGGTCCAAATCTTGAGAAAAGCCTCTCAGATTGAGCTCAGGTTCAGACACTCTGCCTCATTTGGAAAGAGGGGAAAATCCCAATGATTCCCTTCAAGTTCACTTCAGCTGACATGACAGTTTTAGTAGTAAAACCATAGTAAACTGTGATCTACTCCCTTTGGATGCAAAGGTTGCAGGTTTGAATTACACCTCCAGCTGTAGTACCTTTGAGCAAGGTACTTACCCTAAATTACACCAGTAGAATTACCCAACTGTATAAATGGGTAAATAATATTGTAAGTAGATGAACACTGTCAGCTTGGAGAAAAGTACAGGAGAAATATAATTTTTCACCTGTTTTAATGTTCCTAGTGGTCATTTTTGCAAAGCCTTTTTCCTCCCTTCAAATGGGACTACATTGAAATTACCCTGTGACTGTCGTTTTTGAAACGTGGAGCAAATGTGAAATTATTACATCCTGTTACTAAAATCCTTACATTGATAGATATTACTGTTTAAAAAGTTTGAGTTCATACTTGATGTTATATTGTGCTATGATTTATAGTGCTGATGCTGCTATGGATTTTGACTTTTGTCCCCCCTTCCTCCCCCACCCAGCATTGCAGAGTGTTGCAGCACCCCCTACTCCCTGCTGGGCCTCGTCTTTACCGTGTCCTTCGTGGCGCTGGGTGTCCTCACCCTTTGCAAGTTCTACCTGCAGGGCTACCGTGCGTTCATGAACGACAACACGATGCATCGGTGAGACACTCTTCGTACTGGGCTTGTCAGGAAACTGAGTGTGTGTGTGTGCGCGCGCGCGATTGCATTTCAGTTAACCGCTCAACGTGGCTGGAGATGGTGTTACTTTTATCCTCTTTCCTCTATCCTCTTTTTTTTTGGAGTCTGTTGCCCATTGGCATTGAATTTATTCCTCTGCATAGGGGCAGCTGGTAGTATAGTGGTTAGAGCTGCTGCCTTCAGCCCTAAAGGTCACAGGTTTGAATCCTAGCTGCAGCTATATTACCCTTAAGCAAAGTACTTACCCTAAAATTGCTCCAGTAACAGTACCCAGCTGTATAAATGGGTAAATAAGTAAGTAGACTAACACTGTAAGTCACAAAGTGTAAATGTAAATTGCCTTGGACCAAAGTGTTGATGGGGAATAGATGGGGAGAATTAGTTGGATTCGTAAGCGCCTGCAGGGCTGAGAGGTTTATTTACCGAGGTTTTGGCATCAGTCGAGATGCCATCATCAGCTTGGGAGGGGGTGTCAAGAGTGTTTATATATGCAGTCGGGTGACCCCAATAGGTGGGCGCTCATGATTGGCTGATGGCGGCGTCTCTGCTCACATGAACCACTTGGCTCTTTGTGCACCCAAGAATCAAACTTGAACAATTAGACTAAAGAATAATAACAGTATCTGATGTTAAGTGGTGCAGTGGCTTTAACCGTAATTTTCCCCACAGGGGGATGACAGAAGGTGTTACGCTGCTCATCCTGGCAGTGCAAACGGGTCTCATCGAGCTTCAGGTCATCCACCGGGCCTTCCTTCTCAGCATCATTCTCTTCATCGTGGTGGCGTCCATCCTGCAGTCCATGCTGGAAATCGCCGACCCCATAGTGCTGGCACTGGGGGCCTCCAGGGACAAGTAAGAACCCGCTTCCCAGCATGGAGATGTTCTGGGCACTGCTGATGTGGACGCTGTACACAAAACAACAATGCTCTGCTCCGAGTCTTTTAAACTAGTGCACGCAGTTAAAGTGTAAAGTTATATGATTACAATTTTTTTTTAACAAATAATATATATATATGTGTGTGTGTGTGTGTGTGTGTGTGTGTATTCTGCCAGTTTTCCAGATTGTGTTAAAATCGTACAGAATAACAGGATTGCAGCTCTCTGAGTAAAGGGATCCGAAACCTTCACTTAATCACTTGAGATGTAACACCATCATTATAATACCAGTTTTTGTAATGTGATGTTTTCTCTTGAAGTTGTACAGTGGGGATGATACATTAGTGTAATTTCCTTACAGCTGCTATCAATAGCCAACGGAGTCATTGCTCATCACCACGTTTCCCAGCTGGTTGCACAAAAAAAAAAAAAGGTTAAGAAATATGTTCACGTCCAGTTTTGATCCAAGACAACAATAAAAAGCTCTTTGACATAATCTGAGAGTCATATAATAACAGCCTTTAAAAGACAAGCTGGAAAATAGCTGCCGAGATGTTTCAAGTACCAAGTATGCAGTCGTCAGCAGTACTGCTGTTTAACGTTGTACTCTGTTTTACCATGTTTTTGTATGTCAGTTCACATCAGAGTGTGGTGATCATCTGGAGACTGTGGCGTTATAATTATATAGGGGTCAATCATGCAATGAAAATTGCCCTAAAATGTTTAGATTTTTTTTTTTTTTTTTTTTTTTTTTAAAAAAAAAAGAGTGCTGCTGAACTGTACATGTGGCAGAAACTGTTTCACCGTGACTGTGTGCCTCTATAATGGCCTGAAAAGAATCAGTGATGGCCCTCCAACCCTGAGAACGTGAGCCCACATCTGATTTGAAAGCGCAACCAGCGTGGCACTACTAGCTGTGACCGGACCACGAGCGATACCTCAACGCTTTGTGCTTGTCCTGCAGGAGCCTGTGGAAACATTTCCGAGCTGTGAGCCTCTGCCTCTTCCTGCTGATCTTCCCAGCCTACATGTCCTACATGATCTGCCAGTTCTTCCACATGGACTTCTGGCTTCTGATTATCATCTCATCCAGCATCCTCACCTCACTGCAGGTTTGTGGGGGTGGCAGATATGGTCAGGCACAACTCTTACACACATACCTCCATCATGTTGGATTTCTAGGTATAACACAGAAGATTAAAGTGGGTTTCTTTGCAAAATATAAAAAATTATGTCAACAAGGAATGTATGTTGACTTGGCTCTGCCCTTTTCATGGTCTCCTGCTTTAATGTACTTGCAGTGTGCATGGTTGTGTCTATGATGTAGCACATTGGCGGTTACATAGGCTAAAGGTCATTGAATGCATTTTTTTTTAATGAAATCATAAAAATTTTGTATCTTTTTAATGGGTTTCAAAATAAAAAGGGACAGCAACCTGGTGTGTAAATTTAATTACAATAATCACGATGTACAGACACATTCTGCCTGAATGCCTTCAGTGTGTGCACATGCTTATATCAGGAAACATGTTTTTTGGAATCTGTGATGTATTAATAGTTGGACACACATAACACAAAGGACATCAGTAATATAAATTTAAAAAAAAACTAGGACAGTGCATTGGTTATAATCATTATGTAAGGAACAACTATGTTTATATATTACATTTCATTTATCTGACTCTTTTCTCCAAAGCGGCTTACAGTGTTAAGCTTCTTGCAATTATTTAGCCATTTATACAGCTGGGTAATTTTATTAGAGTAATTTGGGGTAGGTATGTTGCACAAGGGTACTATGGCTGGAGGTGGGATTTGAACCTGCAACCTTTGGAGGTCTAACCCCTATGCTACCAGTTGTCCCAAATAATAACAGTAACTAATACTGTTACACGGGGTCTTTGGATGCATTTTCTAAATTTAAATATTGTACCTTTTCAATTGGCGCAGTTCGGTTTATTATTTATTATTTTAAAATAATTTTTCCCAATTAAATTAAAAACAGAGGTGTTGTAAGTTGTGAGAACAAGCGGGACATAATGTGCATCTCCTTTAGGTTCTGGGAACCCTGCTGATCTACGTGCTGTTCATGGTGGAGGAGTTTCGCAAGGAGCCCGTGGAGAACATGGATGACGTCATCTACTACGTGAACGGGACATACCGATTGCTGGAGTTCCTGGTGGCCCTATGCGTCGTGGCCTATGGCGTGTCGGAGACGGTCTTCGGCGAGTGGACCGTCATGGGCTCCACCATCATCTTCGTGCACTCCTACTACAACGTGTGGCTACGCGCCCAGCTGGGTTGGCAGAGTTTCCTGCTGCGCCGGGATGCCGTCAACAAGATCAAGAGCATGCCCACAGCCACGAGCCAGCAGCTGGAGCAGCACAACGACGTCTGTGCCATCTGTTACCAGGTGGGTAGGTGGGTCGGGGGGGAGGTTGCTCATATCTGTCACAGGACAAAAATACCTACTTTAAAGGAATATGTTTTGCCCCATTTTGCTTTTTTGAAGTTATTTTCATGTTTTATTTAAATGGTACCGAAAGCAGACTACTTTGCATTTGTGCTCAGTGCTTAAAATCGAAGTACAAGAATACTAAAATAAAGGAATATACGGTTCTAATAAACCACAGACTATAATACTTTATGTGCATTAGATCATTTTGTAATATGAGATTTGATATTATGTGTTACCTGGACAGCTGGTAGTGTAGTGGTTAGGGCTGTTACCTTTGGATACAAATGTTATAGGTTTGAATCCCACTTGCAGCTGTAGTAGAGATGAATGTGGTGCTTACTCTAAATTGCTCCAGGAAAAAAAAGAAAGTTTACCCAGCTAATAATCGTAATTAGCTTAACATTGTATGTTTCTTTGGAGACAAGTGTCAATTAATGAATAAGTGTAAATGTGTTTGTTGTGCGATGTGAAAATATCCAGAAGCTGGAATTGTTTGGTGCTTCCCGTGGTCCTCTTCGCAGTGACGTGGTGGGTTTGGGGTTCAAGTCCTGCTTGGGGGTGCCTTACAACGGACTGCCGTGCCGTCCTGGGTGTGTCCCCTCCCCCTCCGACCTTGTGCCCTGTGTTGCTGGGTTAGGCTCCGGTTCGCCGTAGACAAGCGGTTTCAGACTGTGTGTGTGTGTTCGTTCCCCTCCTTTAAAGTAATTTGCTAATTAACGGGGTGTGTGTATCTCTGTGTCTGTGTGCCTTAGGACATGAGATCTGCAGTCATCACACCCTGCAGCCACATCTTCCACGCTGGGTGCCTGAAGAAGTGGCTCTATGTACAGGAGACCTGTCCTCTCTGCCACAGCCAGCTGAAGAGCCATCCACCGCCTGCCGCTAATGCCGTAGCGCCGGAAGGTGCTCCGCAGGCACCGCAGGAACCAGCCAATCAGAATCAAACACCGATCAATCAGATTCAAGAAGCGGCTAGTCATATTCATGAGGCAGCCAATCAGAATCGAGAGGTGACAGCTCAGGCAGACCTGATAGCTGGCACGGCTAAAGAATGTGTGGATGCTGCAGGAGAAGTTGACGCTGACTCACAATCACATTTGAGTGCTGTAGCCATTAAACAAGAGGCCCAGCTGGAGGATAGAGCCTCACAGAGCCAATGCCTTGAACACGCGTTTAATGACCCCCAAATGGGCCAAGGTGTCTGGGAAGGGCATCAGGCAGCCACCACCTGCCCTGAACAGTAGTGAACACTGTTACCTGTCAAGTCGCTGCAGATGAGCTGACAAATCAGTGCTTAACCCACAGACCTAGAAAAACATGGAGCGGTAGGTTCAGTTCCAGCTGGATTGTAAGGTACTTGATTACAAATAATAGTCTTTCATACCACAGATGTTATTTGATATTGGCCCAGTTGCTTTCAAACTGCAACCCAGCGACAGTAGCCCTGGCACTAGGACTGACATCTGTTCCAGAATCATCGAGTACTCTCAGTTGCAGGACTCATAATTGATGCAAATTGGAGCAAGGTTACAGTTCAACGTTGAAGCCATTTCCTCGAGTCAAAATGGGCCCGAGGTTGTTGTTCACCTCAGCTTGTGTTGTTCTTCTGCCTGCATTGGACAGGTAGCTCAGAACACCCCACCTTCCCTCACTTGCTCTTCCGTGCCATTTTTCTGCCCCCATTCTTTCCTCTCCCTCATGGGTCCGCGCGTCCATTTCCTATTTTGTACATTTCGCCTGTCTGTGCAACTTCCCTACACGATTCCTTCAACTGAACAAAAGTGTTCGCGGCGACCGTTAAAGTGAAAGGTCAAGTTAAAACGTGATATACTAGCATTACCCTTCACAGGAGACGGGAGTTGATGTCCACGCTTTAAGCACCGCTAGGCTAGCACATGATCACCGTACAGTAGTAATTACAGATTTTCTTTATTTCGATATATAACCTGTGTTCTAGTATTACGCCACTGCATTTGCAATAAGGTCATTTATAGCAATGCTCCAAAGTTGTCTTGTCAGAAACCAAATATTTTTGGTGTATGTGAGACAAACTGTGTGTGTGTGTGTGTGTGTGTGTGTGTGTGTGTGTGTGTGGGCGCGCGTGTGTACATGCATCTATGAAACAGTTTCGATACACAGTACTTTAATGCTGCATCAGCTAATGTGAAGTGGACTTTAGCTTTTATGAGCACTTTAGTGACCTGTAAAGGTGAAAGAGTGGGAGGAGCTTAAAGCCATGGATTGAGACCTGATGCAAAATAGTATTCAGTACTGAATTTTCTTGAGCAGTATTACTTTGGCATTTTGCACGAGTCATAATGAATACATTAGATGTATGAGCAAACTCAGCAGATGCCTTTTTTATTATTTTGTAGAAAATTGGTAGCTTTTGCACATGTTTTCTTAAAGGAAAATGAAAAAGTAGCTATGTTAGGAAAATTTTACATCCATGACAATTTTTGTAATGTGAAACCCCCCTCCTTTTCTCAAATGACAGTGAGATGAAATGAGATTAAATATGTTCTGTGAATGCTGAATTTATCACATTTCAGTTGTGGTCAGTGAAATGATCCTGACGTTTTTATTTTATGAAACTGAATGTACAAAAAAAATAAACGGTGAAAGAATTTTAACATCGTCCTTTTGAATGTCAGTATGCAGCTTGCTGGGAATTATTCAGATGAGGACCATATGATGAGAAAAATGTACATATTAGTAGGTATTTCTTTTTTGTGTGTAGTTCAGCACCATTGAATTGATCGTACACTTTTTCGTACCTAGCAAAAATACAAAAAACATTCACATGTAGAGAGATGCCCGTGTTAGTACTGAATAATAGTGAAATTGGAAAAAACATCACAGACAAGGCTAGAGCAGGCTTTTGCTAAATATGTATTTTGCATTTATCTGACACTTTTCTCCAAAGCAACATACAGTGTTAAGGTTACAATTATTTACCCATTTATACAGCTGAGTAATTTTTTTTACTGGAGGAATTTAGGGTAAGTACCTTGCTCATGAGCACTAGAGCCAGAGGTGAGATTCAAACCTACAGCCTTTGGGTCCAATAGCAACAGCTCTAAATACTATGCTACAGCTGTCCACACATTTTGCTGGAAGTATTGAGTAGTGGACCAAGGGTTTGTGAATGTAAAGATCAAACAGGTTGGGGGCAGGTATGTAATAAGTTGTGAGGTACTGGGGACACAAAAAATGTGTATATCAATAGTACTCTGGAATTAAACACCGGGAGGGCCATCGAAGGTCGACTTAAACGTGCTACGCGCGTGGCCAACGTGAAGCGTCAGTGCCTCCAACACCATGTACCACATGACAAAGCTGGGTAATTTTTAGTGGACCGATTCGGGGTAAATTCCTCGCTCAAGGGTATTTCAGCAGGAGGCAGGCGAGTTCGAACCTGCAACTTCTTGAGTCCAAGAGTTGGACAACAGCAGCTCTGTCTTGAGGGGTTTTGTTTTTATGTCTTCTTCAGCAGTGCACAGGCTACAAATATCTCAGCCCAATTGTTATACATGCAGCTAGTGAGAAATAAATGTATAGCAGCACGTAAATTTATCCGCAAGCGGTTAAACACGAGCCTCAAACTGAGTCTTGAGTTCCCGCCATTTTTCCGGTGAAGTTTTTTGTTCCACCGCAAGGAGCCGCTGTTGCCTCGCCAACAAGAGCCGTTCCCGCGTGTGAAGGTGATGCGCTTCCAGGGTTCGCGTGTTCGAAAAATTCGACCCTTTTTTAAAGTTTTCTCTTCAAATCTGTGGGCGACTTTTTAAAATTTGACTTATTCTCCTGGATAATTAATTTTAACCTGTCGCGTTTCAGTCTAAAACATTTTTTTCCATGTAGTAAATTCATACTTCGACTTGTTGCGTGTTGCCTCTCGGTCTCGCGTTTTGTCCGTAAAACAGGGCGATTTTGTTCCCAAACTTCATGAAACTGACTAAAAAAATTAACCACAAACCATTATTCTCTCTAAAAAAATAATTAAAAACTAATTAATCATTCAGAAATCGCAGATGAACTGATTAACGGTACCACATGTATAACTTTTACGTAGCTCACTCATTAATATTCACAATTATTAAAGCATCTGTGAAATGCAATGGTGTGATTTTGCATTTTTAATCATTTAACGATTTCAAATTAAACCGTGAGAGATATGTGGTTAAATATAAGACTAACAACAGGACTAACAGTTGAAATACGAGAATGCTTGAGGAAAGCAGTTTTTTAAAAAAAATTTTTGTTGTTGTTTTTTACGCTCGGTCGGTAGATTTTATGAAAAGTCCTTGTTACTGTGAGAACTGCAGAGAGCTTCAATTGTGTCCTTAAAGACCAGTACAAGTTAATGTCCTTATTGGTTTAAAATTCACTTGAATTGAAATGTAAGGAGATACACTGTTAATTCACTGAACAAAAAAAAAAAAAATCAGATATCTAAAACATTCACTCTGAATTATAATTATATGACAATAGCAGATGTGGCAATGTTTGGTGTCTATAAACCTCAAAATACCACTGAGCTGTACCACTGTACCCTGGGCAGCTATGTTGTGTAAGGTCTGTTTCCTTAGAATAATGTAGTAATTCAGGGTAAACACACTGGTGAAGGGCATTACTGGAGCTTGGAATTTTAACCATGAACCTTCAAATGACAGGCTGACATCCCTAACCAGGACATTCGTGGCCGCATGATCAGCTGTAAATAAAAATAATAAAACAACTGTCCTATGCCTTACTATGTCAATGTACCGAGCCCTCATGGAGGCCTCATGTTTAATGCACGTCTTTAAATGTATGTGCTCTTCCTTCATGCAGCATCCCCTTTAACTGTTTTCGGGATCACAGAGGACTGAAGATGCATGTTTCCTGCACGCAGTCCCACAACACCGTGCATCGTCATTACAGCCCCGGGCCATCGGGTTCCACTCGTGTGCGAGTAGCTCTGTCACCCAGCTCTGTGGTTCCGTTTACGGCAGCATCATCTCCCATTCTCCAGGGGTGTAAGCTAGCGGTCAGGCTTTGTGAGATTTCCTCTCATACCTGGTTTTGGAGGAGTAAGGTAAAGTTCAGTTACTATGTTGATGGGAGCATGGGCTTCTGTGTGCCCAAGCCAGCAGTAAGAATACCCTGCTGTACCTACTGGTAAATCACTATCAAGCTGATTATATAACATTGCACATCCAGTAGGGCAAAGGGGTCATCCAGAAATTAGTAATAATAATAATAAAAAATAAAAATAATAGTAGCAGTAATAAAGTGCACAGATTTAGTTGTAGCTATTTATAGGTCCTTATAAATTAATTGCAGAATCCAAATTATGTACAAATGCTGCTTTCTTATATAAAGCACATATTATATATATAGCACCTCATATACAGCATCAGAAATTTATATAACTTTATATTTTGCTAAAGCAATTTCAGGTTTAGTACAAGCACCAAAGGTACAATAATAATGTTTTACCCTAGAGTTTCAGTTTTACTGCATTACTGGAGAAAGCAGTGACACGATGTCTCTAGAGACATGGTGACATTCAGAGAGCATGTGTGTAGAAGGTGTTTACTCTGTTGTTACCGTTACTCTGGTCCGCCTTGCTTGCTGGGGTCCATGATGAGACCTCAACATTTTCATGTCTAGTTCTGCTGCTTCTCGTTCTTCACCATCTGTTAAACGTTTTTTTTTTTTTTTTGGAATTGGCATGTGCCAAAAATATCCCCCCTAGTGTGGGATATTTTAAGCAGGGGCTTCTTTCGCAAAATATACATTCGCGCAAATTAAGTTCGTTTCGTGTAACTTCAGCACCGAAAGATGCCGAACTATCGAAACAGCATCAGTTTGTATACCTACATTTGACAGACGAAAAATGTTTATGTTTCAAATCAGCTGTAATTAAATGTTATTTAATTCCCTTTTCCACAGTCATCTCAGCTCAATATGTGCGGGCGTAATAATAATAATAATAATAATAATAATGATGATGATAATAATAATTCCATTAGGTTAAAATTCTTCGCCATTATGATATCTTTTACATCTTTTATTTACAAGAAACACTGAAGCGCACTGAGTTCCACTTAGAATTTGCAAATACTAACAACAATGCCGGCGCTTAGAGATACTGACGAAATATAATTTAAAGACTACCTTGTGTAACTATTTGCACGTGCTCATCATCTATTGTAACACGTGCAGTCAGTGAATGTGACCTCTTCAGCTCGACAGAGAAAAAAAGTAAAGAAAAAAGTATTCGCTTGAGGAATATTATAAATAACGTATATTCTAGATCCTTGAAACGAGCAAGGCTAAGAAATGATGGAACTGACGCGAGTTTCGGATCGGGTTTAAATGCAGGTCTGCTTTCTCCTCGAAAATATTAAACCAACTTTTTACACCAACTTTACACTTGCAGAACACTGTCACCGTGATGTAGCGGAACAACGTTCCTGCCTCTTGTTGCGCTCGGGAAATAAATCGATTTAATTAGCCGACCTGAAATCAGCTCGCGCCCACCCCTCATAAATAATCATGTAGTACTGGTGAGACTTAGGAATTATTTATTAAATAATAATTTGGTTAGAAACTGACTTCTTTCGTTAATTTTTTTTTTTTTTTTTTTTGAAGACAAAGGACGATATGTGAGAGACGCGCAAGAGACTCATTTAGAAAAGTGAGTAGTAGCCTTACTTTACCTACGCGATCGGCACGCACCGGTTGTCCCGCGTGCGCGCCTCACGTTATTTCTTACATCTGGGGGCTTTACCGCCTCCTTTCTCCGCTCTCGGACTTCCGCGATGACGCCGCATGTTAAACGAAAGAGGGGCGGGAGATAATATTTAATGAGGCGCCGCGGGCTCTGATTGGTGGAAGGCGGGCCGCTCTCTGGAGCCGGCTCCACTTTCGAGGGGCGGGCCAAGGTGCGCGACCACGCCTCCCTCCCTCTGGGGCTCGTGTGCGTGTGTTGTAGGTTCGCGAGCAGTGGAGTTGGACTCCTGAGGGAAAGGACACGCATCACTCCAGCTTTAACGATCACTCCAGTTTTTACATCAAGGGCGACAGCGCGGGATACGCCGCCGCAGGGGTCCACCTTTTCTTCATTTCCAGTTTTTGAATCCATTGGCTTTTTTTTTTCTTTCTCTACCGGTGGAAGTATTTGATGCGAAAAGGAAGAAGAAAGAGAAGAACTTGCGTGGGGAAGGTGACACTCGCGCTCGCTCCGCGTGAGGGATCAGATTGATATTCTTCCCCGATTGTGTTGTTCCTTATAGCGACAAAAGGGGTTCGTTACCAACCAAGTCGCTCATCTGCAAACCCCAAGTCATGCGGTCCTGATGCGCGCGACTCCGCGTCACGTTTTCTTTCCCTTTCAGGCGTTTCGAAATCTGGATTCGGAAATCTCTGCTTTTTTTAAACCATTATTCTTTCCTTTAGTTTATTTTTCCATCCAGAAATATAAACTGTAAAAACAAGCAGACACACTTGGACTTGCGTCTTTGCGTAGACGTCACAGCCTCGCGTGCGCGCGGTACAGACGGAGCTGGAGAACATATACTACTATCTGTAGTATCATACGCATATTGCAATTATAATAATTATTATAATAACAACAATAATAAAGGAGAAGGTGCACGGAAGACTGCTTACATGTTTGGGATTCAGGAGAGCATCCAGAGGAGCGCAAGTGGTATGAAAGAGGAGCCCGTGGTGTCCGGGATGAGCGCCGTTCGGACGTGGATGCAGGGCGCGGGGGTCCTGGACGCCAACACGGCCGCGCAGAGGTGAGATGAGCGCGTGCGGACCGCGCGCGCCACGCCGCACTCGAAAAATCACGGCAGCCTTCGTGGGAATCCGATGAGGCACGCATGGGATTTTAAAAAAAAAAAAAAAAAAAAATAGAAAGAAATGAGCAGCCCTAGTCATCCAAGTACGAATAACAATAATAATGGCAATTAGTCATAGGGTAACAGTACCACTAATAGAGTATCATCCGGAAATATTTCAACTTAAAATCTAAGCGATGCCTGTGTTCAAAAAGGAGCAATGAACCACTTTTTAAGTGTTAAATTACCAAGAGAAATTATTTACACGCGAGTTAAACTTTTAAGGCTACTTTTGACTTTTTTTGGGTGGGGGTTACATTTAAAGTGTAGTCTGTTTCCTTAGCCTTGAATGGATATGATGTACATAAGACTGAAAGAATGAATTTTCATGTTATTCATTTTTCACCTTTATTTATAAGATATCTTTGTCCATAGTGGCTTACGCTGTTACCTAATAAACTTTACAATGATTTACCCAGTCATGATAGTGGGATTCAAACCAGGAACCCGTAGATTACAAGACTACAGCCCTACGATAATCTAACATTTAATGTGTACAACACTGCCATGTAGTATCTTCTCGACCAAAAAAATAGAGACCTCATGTTTAGATGTACAGAAGAAAAGTGATTATTATAAATGTGGGATATTTCGGGGCATCACGCAAAACAGTGCAGAGTTTAGGACTTTCTAATAAAGTTATGCTATATTATATGAAGATCACCGACTCGAACCCGACTCCTGCTGCAGTTCCCTTGATCAAGGCACTTAACTTAACTAAGTGTTAGGCTCAAGTGAGACAGTCAGTATGGACATCCCCGATCCTGCGGCATAAATGGGTAAATCATAGTAAAGGTGCTTAACCGACTTTGGGACACAGGTGTCGGCCACGTAAAAGTGACCAAAAAATAACAATAAAATAAAGATGATGCTCCGAAAGTGCACGTTTTTTGCGTGAAGCCGAGCGAAGCGAAGGCAGTGTCGCGCGGAGTGTGACGGGGGGCTCTGCCGCTGTGTGTGTCCCAGCGGGGTGGCGCTGGCCCGCGCGCACTTCGAGAAGCAGCCGCCGTCCAACCTGCGCAAGTCCAACTTCTTCCACTTCGTGCTGGCGCTGTACGACAGGCAGGGGCAGCCCGTGGAGATCGAGCGCACCTCCTTCGTGGGCTTCGTGGAGAAGGAGAAGGTGAGCTTCGCCGCGGCTCCCGCGCACCTTTTCCAGCGGAGCTCTCGCGCGCTTCCGGTGCGGCGACTCCGCTTCGCACGTGCTGCCCGAGCGCGGCACTTTGAATTGCTCTCGCCACACTAGTATCAAAAAAAATCACCGTTAATAAAAAACGGGGAGGGCTTATTTAGCTTATTTATTATAATATACATTTTAACAGTTATCAAAGAGCTTTTCTCACACACACACACACACACACCTGTTTCTATTCTAGTATTGAAAAATACCCGCGTCCTACCGGGTTGTGTAATCACAGCCTTATAAATGTCTTTTTCTCGTTTACATTTATTTGTTGACAATATTTCAACAAATTCTCTTAAATTCCGCCAATGCCCTTCCATATAAACATTGCTCAGGCCAATACTGTTATACGATTAGGGGTTGTTATGAAAAATAGTATCTGAAACAATAAGCACATACGTAATGATTTTGCTTTTAGTGTCATGGTATAGAAAGAAATTTGTGAATTTGGCTGAAACAAGTTCACTGATGTTTGACTGTTTCGCAAAGAATCTGTAGTTGGTTTTCTTCCATCTTAGTCGAAAATTGTGCACATATAAATGTAAACTTGAGATCTAAATTTTGTCCTTTGCTGGCGTCCAGATGGTATGAATTATGTTACTAATTTGTTTGGTGTATTATTGTCTCTCGTGATGTGTTTTGCCCCCAAATCTTTGCCCACTCGTCTGCAGTCTTTGAACATCCTGCTTTGTTTTAGTGAAAGTGTAATTAAAGACTGAATTTAAAAAAAAAAAAAAAAACTTGTTTCAAGAATTTTTAAAAAAATTTTAATTGGACAAAAAAAATTGAGTATTGATTGATTACACAAAGAGATTGCCGATTCATCGCACGTGGTCTCAGCAGGGACCTGTTTGCCTGTGTCGCGCACGTGCTTTCCAGGAACGAGCCGATTTGGGGAAATTGATTGACAGCTGTCATTTGATCAAAGCAGTGAGGGAGATGAACCACCCACCCCCCCCACCCCCTTCTCGTCTCCCTGCCCCCTGAAAGTAATTGAGCATTTAGGATTTGCTTATCAACATTTAGGATATGCTTATTGTTTAATCATTTCCAATTTTGAATATTATATTATTAGATTTTTATTTCCTCTGTTAATTTCCCTGGGATGAAATTGATTTATGTATTTCCTCTGCGCTCTGTCGTGGCTGCAGGGTCTTTTCTGACTCTTGTGGAAGTTGCAGCATCAGAGGAGCTCCGTTCACAATCATCCCCTTAGAGTTTGACTCTGTCTTTGTGCAGGAAACCACAGGAGAGAAGACAAATAATGGCATACATTACAGACTGCAACTTCTGTACAGCAATGGTGAGTCCAACTTGAGCTGTCTTCATAAAAGTTACATCACAAAGACATGGTAAATGAGCAAACGTAAATTATTTATGATTTAAAAAAAATCTTTATTCAGTTCACAGTGCTATGACAATTATTGTTATATTACGAACATATGTGGTATGTCTAAATGCATACTGTGACTGATATTGTTGGGCTTATGTTATTTTCAAATGTTTAACGATTAGTAAATAAATAATAATCGAATTCAAAAGCAAAGCTGTTGATCATTAGATTGCTCTCTCCAAATTATTATTGTGCTTTTTTGCAATTTCTTAATTTTAAGAAATATTCTTTTCCTTAAAGCATTATTATCTCTATGTATATTAAGCATATTATTCCTATGTTACGCAGAAATATCCAAATCCGTGCAATGAGTGACTGTACTAAAAACAAAAAGAATACCAAAAAATATAATAAAATATTATTTATTTATTAGAAGTATTTATTTACACTTCATACATAAATAACTCATAATGTGAGATGAACCAGTATGTAATGCTGTCGTAAAAATGTCAGTGTTTCTGTTTATAATACAGTTATTACTAATCACGTTTCCATATTTTTGCAGTATTGGTATTATTGATGCAGTATATTTGTTAATTTGATTTTTGTGGTTTGTTTTGTACTTGCTAAGTGACATTAAACTCGAGAGCTATTTTCATACATCAGTTTGCTGAAAGTGTGTATTCGTCATAAGAAGTGACGACATCTGAAAGAATAATACTTGTAAATTTTTGTATCTGTATGGTTTTGTGTTGCAAACAATTTATCCTTTCATAGAGAATTAATGCAATTCATTAACTGATTAAGTTGACTGCATTTGATGCAAAACACAATGGGAGTGACAATCCCATTTTCTGTATGTAATTTCTAAAATTAGACAATAGCGCTGAAATATTGTGTATATGTCACATATAAATATGACTTTAGTGTTATGTATCATGCAGTAATGTACTTTGTGGAGGTTAAATGGATTGTTAACAACAGTGGGCCACGACCTGCTTAATCAAAAACGCAGATTGGAGCACTGTGATTTATATCTCAAAGTGGAGAATATGTTTCATCTGAATAATAAAAAGACTGTTCAGGAAAAGTGACACAGCCATTAATATCTCAAGAGAGGAGCAATTTTTCGTATGAACTTTGATGTAGTTCAGTTTTGGCAAGTGGTGCTTTGCTGGTGAGTGGGAGAATTGTGGGTCGGAGCGTGTGTGCCTGTGTTCAGCGAGCGCCCGGACTTGCACCCACTTCTCTTCGCTTTCTCTGACAGGTATAAGGACAGAGCAGGACTTCTATGTGCGACTGATCGACTCCATGACCAAGCAGGTGAGCCTTGGAAGAAAGTGCGAGTCGAAAAACAAACAAAAGGGATTACGTTTGTGAGCGTGTCCGCAAGTATAGGTGTGTTGGATACCCCAGGGATGGTGCTACGCGTCCTCTCTCTGGGGCACCGCCGAGGTCCGTTTCGGTTCTTCCCCCTTGGCTCGTGAAAGATGACAGTCGGATGTACATGTACTTCCTGGAGTTTTTTTTTCTTTTTTTCAGTACAGGAAGTGATATAGCATCACATTTCGCTGCTTCAGCATTGCCGTGCAGCACGCCAATCACAGATCATGCTAAATTCCCTTAAAGAATTACAGAACCTACAGTAGGATCTGTGTTGTAAAGGGGAGTTTTAAAATACCAAATCTTTAAAATACATCTAATACATCCCTTCACCAGCTCTTATGTTTCCTATATATAATTCCCCTTTGGAATGAAGTGGAAAATTTTTTAAAAATTTTTGATTATCTGTTTGCTGGAGAAGTCCTGACTGGTCAATTGTGTGTGTCTTTCTGGAACAGTCTCCCGCGAGCAGCTTTAATTAACGCGTCAATTAACGGGTGCTGTGTAATGCTGGGATCTTCTGAACATGGCAGAGCGCAGATAGGGTGCCGAGCGCATCGTGTGTTTTCCACGTGCCGCCGTGCTCTGGTTGCCGCGCCTCGCCCTGGCACTGCCAGGTAAATCAAAGCGTTTCCTCTAGATTTAAATCCAACAACAGGCAGCCAGACGTGTCAGTGCGATTCACTACCTTTGCAATGCATTCGTTCCTTCTCCCTTAACAGTCTTTCCGGCTTTCCGTGGAATTATTTGCATGGATATCCAAATTAAAGCGTCGAAAGAGTATTATCTGAATATTTTTCTTTTTTCCCATGTGAAATTTTTTAACCCACTGCCAGCGTCACATGTGGCTTTGATAGTGGTGACTCCAGGAAAAAAAAAATTCGTGCATGTGAGTAAAGCTTGATTTTTAGCTGTTTAGTCACTTTATATTTGGGTGTTGGATGTATGCCTTGAAAAGACAGCATGGAGTATGCCATAATTTTGTTCCAGTCAGATAAATATGGAGATCCAGATGTACGTTTGTGTCAGTATTGGTGGTCTCAGTCAGTCAGGGTGCTTTTTTGACCCGTTGTTGGTGTGGGAGAAATTCAGACTTCAGAACATGATTTCTTGGTTTAGTGGGTGTTTTGGCAGATCTCCAGACATCAGAGCCCCGGAGTACCTCCTGGTGACGGGGGGGGTGGTCGGTTGGGGTTGAGCGGGACTGAGAAGAAGGGAGGCCAGGGATTCACGGAGGTGTAACGGACAAGTGTCTTGGTACACTCACGAAGGGGAGGCCCCCTCTCTGTGCCTTGTAGCTGCGGTACACACATATGTGGTTTTTCTTTACAGATTAAATCATCCCAGCTGGAAAGCTGGGCGCTGTCCAAGTTCCGTGCTTCTCGTTCGATTTTGCTATCGTCACTGTTATTCGTACATGGCAAGGAGTGAAGTTTTTCCTCCTCCCTGCATTTTTGACCCCGTGTCCCTTGGGTAACGTCCTTTGATTTTACTCCTTTCTCATGGCTTTTCTCTTTTTATTGGTGCACTGGGGTGAGAGGCAAAGGCGGGGATGAATGTTTCTCGATCGCTTGCTAGAGTAAGTGCGAGGGACCGGTTCCTGAAGATGGTCCCCTTTACTGAAATACCCACCCACACACACACACACACAGAGACTTCTATACATGCCAGCAGCTGCTAATGTGCACTATTCCCTGTGCAGCAGAGAGCGACGCCGTCACCGACAATTCCCACCGTTCTCGAATTAATTAAAAAACATAAATATACAAAACAATTGAAATATTGTAATAATGATAAAAGCTGTCACTGTGTCGCCAAAAAAAATTGACGGGGCTGCGCAGAGACGGTGCGGAGCAGACAAAATACCGGTGCACCTATCGGGGGCCCCGGGTGTCGGCTGACAGCCTCATCTGGGATAGGTGACATTGGCACTGACAGATCAGATGAAGACAGCGTGTACATGTGGAGACAGCCTCCCCATCCCCTTTCCTGGATTCAGCAGACGAGCACTGGAGACAGAGTGCGGCGGGGGGGTGGAGGGTGGAGGTGGGGCAGAGAAAAGCACACGGCAGCCGTGACACCGCCTCGTAAATGTCGCGGCGCAGCCGAGAACAAAAGCAATCACGCGGGCCGTGACATGCGCAGAGATGACGGTAACAAAAAGGGAAGTGTGTTTTCCGTGTATTTATAGCAACATGTTTACACACCTCGGGTTTAGCAGTCACATTAAAGCAGCTGAAAAGAGATCGCGGACGGAAGATGAAAAGTTACCCCTGCAAAATAAATATGTATTAAAAGACACATCGGTGCAATTGGCTCGTTAACGTTCGCTCTTCTTGCTTCTCCTGCTGGGGCGGGGGGGTGGCGTTAGGGTTTTGTCCCTGTCCCGCAGTCCAAGTATCTTTCCCGGGACACATTTCGTCCCTCCCTTCTTCTGTGGACTCGAGAGCCCGACTCATGGTGGTTTAGAACACTGAGGCTCATTAAATTTACATTTATTTATTTCGGCAGATGCTTTTCTCCAAAGTGACATCCAATGAACTCTGTGTAGTGTTATCAGCCCACTCACCTTATTCACCGCGGTGACTTACACTGCTAGATACACTACTTACACTGGGTCACTCATCCATATATCAGTGGAACACACACACACTCTCTCTCTGTCACTCACACACTATGGGTGAACCTCAACAGCATGTCTTTGGAGTGTGGGAGGAAACCAGAGCACCCGGAGGAAAACTACACAGACATGGGGAGAACATGCAAACTCCACTGAGCTGGAATCGAACCCACGTCCTCTCGCACCACCCAAGTGCTGTGAGACAGCAGCGCTACTCGCTGTGCCTCTGTGCCGCCCAGAACAATTAATGGATCACATGAGAAAAAATGTTTTTAAATATACTCTCAGAAATAAACACTGGCCCTTCCTAAGTTACGCTCTTCTTCCTGTGCAGGCAGTTGTGTGGTCGATTTTCCATTAGCTGTTAGGCCCCTCTAGCTGAGAGCGTGTTTGCATAACATTTATACACCAACTCGGAAGCCCTTGGCTATTGTAAACAAAATGCTCAGAATGGCATAAATCTCTTATATTGGACATTTCCTGTAGCCGAAGCCTCTTAATAGAACTGTGATGTAAGATATGAAATGAATGCGGTTCTCTGTTCTCTCAGATGTCAAGATTGAGTTGAGGTTGTTTAGACTGCTGTCTCAAACGAATTGCCCAGCGCTCTCGCTTAGAAAGGAAACACCCCGATGTTCTCTTTCAACTCGAACCGCTGATATACGTACATCTGATTACATACCACTGTAATAACTGGCCTGTTATGTTATAAAATTCCGTTACAGTTACTGGCCCTTTGTAATCCTCCGTCCTCTCACTGCTCCTGCACTCAGGAGTTGTTGTAGTTGGATGTTTAGTAGGCTTTCGAGACGGCATCAATCACGAGGAGGTCAAAGGATTTTGTGATACTAGGTGTGTTCGAATGTAACGCCTTCCTCTTTATGGCTTTTGCAGTTTTATAGGTTAAGAGCTTGTCTTCTGACACCCACTTGCGGGAGGGACGTTGTACAAACCAGGGTCCTGGACCACCATCATAGCAACTTCTTTCGCACAGCTGGTAATGTAGTGGAGCCAAAGGTCATGTTTGAATCTCACCTCTGGCTCTAGTACCTTTGAGCAAGGTACTTATTTACTTAACAGATGCTTTTTGCCAAAGTGACTTCTAATGAACTCCATGTAGTGTTATCAGCCCACACACCTTATTTGCCGTGGTGACTTCCACTGGGTCACCCATCCATACATCAGTGGAACGAACACACACACTCTGTCTGTCACTCATACACTATGGGTGAACAGCATGTCTTTGGAGTGTGGGAGGAAACCAGAGCACCCGGAGGAAACCCACGCAGACACGGGAAGAACATGCAAACTCCACACAGACTGAGCGGGATCAAACCCGTGTCCTCTCACGCCACCCAGGCATTGTGAAACAGCAGCACTACTTGCTGTGCCACCATGTCACCCTGTCTTGATACACTATCCCTAAATTGCTCCAGTAAAAATTACCCGGCTGTACAAATGGATAAGTAAGATTACCACGTAAGTTGCTTTGGAGAAAAGCATCAGATTAATGTAAATTTTGCTTGTGGGAATTGAGTTGGAAATACTGGACATTAGTCTGAATAGAGACTCTTAGATCAAGACTGCAAATGATAACTTGATTAACAATATTTAGGAGCCACTGAGATATTTGGGTACAGAGTTTATTATCAGTGCCTCGAGAAGGAGGTGGACGCTGGTCGAGTGGTGGTGAGTTGTTGGTTTGCAAGCTAAAGGTCTTGGGTTGGAATTGCTGCTCTTCCTGTGATTCCCTTAAGCAAGGTAAATACATTACCCTAGTAAAAATTACCCCGCTGTATGAGCTGGTATCTAACTGTGAGGAGCTTAATGTTCTCTACCTGAAAATGCAGGTTTTCAAATTCAGGCTTTTGGTTTCATAAAGTAACAAAGTTCTGATGGAGCGAAACCACGATGTGATCGGCGAACGCAGAACAACGCAATCATTGTTCGGGCCCCATTCCGAGATGCTGAGGTCAGAGAGGTGGCCGATGGGAGGGCCCTGTATGTTTGGGGAATATGATCGCCGCACGGCACCGGTGAATATGTTGCTGGGGACGGGAAGGCAGAAACAAAGCTGAGGTTTTTTGGAGCGAGTGGAGGCTTTGGCCAGATGGCTCGCCATGATGCATGTGTGGCTTCCCAACTGCTCGACCCCCCGCAGCCCCCCCCCCCGTTTTGCCTCGCCAGCACGAACTCGCAGCGATGCCTATCGACCGTCCGCCAGACTACGCGAAGCCTTCATGCTCCCAGTGTGCCGCTGCTACAGCAAGAAAGGCTGAAAAACAAAATCCAGAGCTTTCTAGTTTGTCAGCGGCACTCGCTGTGCCATGAGTCATGAATATTTAAGCAATGACAGAAATGCTGGAAGGACCGCAACAGTACATCTCGAAGGAGGGGATAACCGTGTTCCCTTCGCAGCTGTACTGTAACCCAGAGAATATTTCATTATACTATCAGTGCCTGCTGTACTCTGAACTGCACACATTTATTTAGCGGACACTTTTCTCCAAAGCAACTTCCAATCAACACTATGTAGTGTTATCAGCCCACACACCTTTCACTAGGGTGACTTACACTGCTAGATACACTACTTGCACTGGGTCACTCATCCATACATCAGTGGAACACACTTTCTCTGTCACTCACACACTATGGGTGAACCTGAACAGCATGTCTTTAGAGTGTGGGAGGAAACCAGAGCACCCAGAGGAAGCCCACACAGACACAGGGAGAACATGCAAACTCCACACAGACTGAGCGGGGATCGAACCCACATCGCCTCGCACCACCAAGGCACTGTGAGACAGCAGCACTAGTTGCTGTACCACCGTTAGAGGTTTGCTGAGCAAAGCATGCATAAAAGCCATTCTAATAACTTATTTTCTCTTTACAGCCAATCATATACGAAGGTCAAGACAAGAATCCAGAGATGTGCCGAGTGTTGCTGACGCATGAGATCATGTGCAGGTAAAACGCAAGACAGCAAACACTTTGCTTTCCTATATGACAGCACAACACAAGCCTGCACAGTGTTCTGTGTCCGACGGCGTCGGGATGCTTTCCCTACGGTGTCTTCTGTACTTGTACCGAAAGCATAGCCGTTTCCCTCCTGAATTTCCCGGCAATGACCAGAGCAAAACACTGAGGGTAGATAATGTACAAATGAAGCAACCAATGCTGGTTTTGGGTTTTAAGAGACCCACAGTTGTGCCATCTTTCTTGTGTAAGTCATGCCATGTCTCTTGGATTTGCTGCCTCCTCAATGAGCTTTGCCTTGATGAAGAGTCCAACTTTCGTTGAGATGTTCCGCCAGGGGGATTTTTGGCTTCTTGAATCACATTTTACGTTTAATTATTTATCAGACGCTTTTCTCCAAGCAACTTCCAGTCAACTCTATGTAGTGTTACCAGCCCACACGCCTTATTCACCGCGGTGACTTACACTGCTAGATACACTACTTACATTGGGTCACTCAACCATACATCAGTAGAACACACACACTCTCTCTGTCACTCACACATTATGGGGGAACCTGAAAAGCATGTCTCTGGAGTGTGGGAGGAAACCAGAGCACCCAGAAGAAACCCACGCAGACACGGGGAGAACATGCAAACTCCACACAGACTGAGTGGGGATCAAACCCACATCCTCTCGCACCACCCAGGTGCTGTGAGACAGCAGCGCTATTGGCGAAGGAATACATTTTTCCTCCCTACAACTTCTTTTCACCGCATTCCGTTGGCTGCCCTTGCCTTCACATTGAGGACATTGGCGATGCAGTGACCGTGACTATGCCGCCCCCGCCCCTCTCACTACTGTTAACCAGGTCACCTCCAGCATCTCTGAGTGGAACAGGGACGACAGAAAATACAAAAAAGAAAAAAAAAATTGTCAAGGAAGATGAAACTGTGCACTTTTAATTAGAACCTCAAGATAGATTTATTTTGCTCAAAACTAGGTTGCAAGGATAGGTGCCGGTCTATTTTTAGGAATACTTGGGAGCATTTTCACATTTTTTCAGCTAAAAATACCACGTTTGAGCTCGGTTAATTAGGCTGAGCAGAAACTCATTACTCAGTCTGAAATGTTGTGTTATTTCAGTAACAAATGCATGTTGCCTCGCATAATGACAATGAAATATATGCAGAAAATATCAGATGTATACAAAAATACTCAAAAATACTTGTATACCCACCAAGATAAACATATGCGTCCATGTTCTGGCATACTGCATGCATAAATACTTTTGCATACATATATTCTGAAACTGAAGTTTGCATCCCTTGACTTTCCATCCAGAAAGTTTAGACTATATTTGGGACAACTGGTAGCGCAGTGATTGGCGCTCCTGATTTTGGATCCAAGGGTCGCAGGTTCGATCCCTGCATCTGGCTGTAATACCCTTGAGTAAGGTACTTAGCCTGAATTGCTCCTGCAAAAAAAAAAAAAAAAAAATACCCTGCGATATACATGGGTGAATAACTGTAACCTTAACGCTGTAAGCTGCTTTGGAGAAAAGTGTCAGATAAATGTAATGTATTTGTTAAAAGAACGCAAACGGGATCCCACCATAAGGAAGAGAAAGTGCCGGAAGCAAAGAATGTGATATCATGGGGGGACCTCCTTTCTCAACCAGAGGTAGGACCTCCCAGGATTCCCCATATGCTCGCTCTCGTCTCCCATGGTTCCTCGTGCTTTTATTCTCTTTGTGAATGAGTTACACAGAGGAACGAGAGAGAGAGGCAGAACTGAAAGCTGGGCAATTTGTAGAGACAGAAGACCCCTGGCACCCCTGGCCCTGCCTCATGTAGTACAGTGAGAGATGTGCTGATCTCACAGTGTGGGGTACAGACACAATCTGAATTATAAGCATAAAATAAGTGTGTTCTCCATTAATCAGATCTGCTAATTGCTGCGTGCTTCCATTAGCCATATGGCGCCAAGCCGGCTCACAGCCAATGAACAAAAGTGTTTATCTCTTGTTTTCAAACAAGGGGCAAGTGAGAAATGGAGTTTCACACAATCTGACAAGGAGGCTCTTTTTTTGACGGCCAGGCTGCAGTGGCTCGCAATAAGACTTGCGATGTGCCAAATGCCAGCATCTGGATTGTCGCGTTGCATCTGGTCTTGTTTTATAGCGTGTGAGTGACAGAGAGCGTGTGTGTATGTGGGTTCCACTGATGTATGGATGAGTGACCCAGTGTAAGTAGTGTATCTAGCAGTGTAAGTCTTCGGGTGCTCTGGTTTCCTCCCACACTTCAAAAACATGCCGTTCAGTTTCAGCCCTAGTGTGAGTGACAGAGAGTGTGTGTGTTCCACTGATGTATGGATGAGTGACCCAGTGTAAGTAGTGTATCTAGCAGTGTAAGTCACCGCGGTGAAGAAGGTGTGTGGGCTGATTACACTACATGGAGTTCATCGGAAGTCGCTTTGGAGAAAAGCATCCGCTAAATATATAAATGTCAATGTAAATGTATTACTTTTTCACAAAGCCAAAAAATACATTTTGGCTGTCGGGTGGAAACAATTAACTCGCCATACTGTGGTGTCTATATAAGGCTTAGGTTACAGGTTACGACAGCAGCTGTGCCCTGATGGTAACCGAAATCACCGACATCCTGCTAATTACACGCGGCAATTTAGATTGAGTTTCTTCAGAAGCTTTCGCAGGAAGAAAACACGGAGATTGAAGATATGACTGCCTTGCATGTCCCGTGGGAGGAAATCGAAATTAACAGGAAAAGAAAGATTCCCTCTAACAAATTTGTAATATGCAGGTACTGATTAGCATAATATTCGTCGCATGGTGGAGAAGGGGGGATGATCCTGGCTCCCTTGGGTGACGCGTTGTGATTGGATTTTTTGAAAGCACCGAATCAAAGGAATTTACATCAAGCTCTGTTAACCCGCTCCCTTTTCCCTTCGGCTCCTCTGGGTTCTTGTCCGGCGGGACTCCGCGGTGACCCACTTGCGAAACATCTATCCGGCATGGCTGAAGTATTACTCTACGAGCCTAAGGGTTGGGAAACTGGGGGCTGGTGTGGGATGGACTAGAGATGTTGAGAAAGACAGGGTGGCCTGTTTTGAAACTGGCAAAGGAGGTCCGTTCAGATGTGGAAAACGCTGGACGTCTCCTCTCGCGGGAACTGTCTGAGGACATTAGCGGTGATTTGGCCGAGGTTTGATTTTCGAAGCTTCGCGCTCCTCGGAGCTATTGGCGTCTTTGGTGTGCTTCAAACATACACGCTTAGTTATTGGCGGTCACCGTCGACAAACACATGACCTCTTCCTTTCACACACAGCCACATGCTGGAGGGATCCCCGCTGAAGTGAATTTACATTCACAGGGGGTCCCTGATTTACGGTGGCGTTACGTTCCGCGAAACCCATCATGAGTCAAAAATATCCTAAGTCGAAGATGTATTTAATACGCCTAATACACACCTCTGTGTGGCAGACTGGGAGATGCGGATCGCTGCCGCTGCCCAGCATCGCGACAGAGTATCGCTCCGCATATCGCTTGCCCGGGAAAACAATCAAAATTCAAAATTTCAAGTACGGTTTCTACTGAATGCGTTTCGCTATCGCACCGTCGTAAAGAGTAAAAATCGTAAGTCGAACCATCGTAAATCGGGGACCACCTGTATTTATTTAGCAGATGCTTTTCTCCAATGCGACTTCCAGTGAACTCCCTGTAGTGTTATGAGCCCACACGCCTCATTCACCGCGGTGACTTACACTGCTAGATACACTGCTTACACTGGGTCACTCATCCATACATCAGCGGAACACACACACTCTCTCTTTACTTTTCAAGTGTGAGTTTCGCTGAGTGAGGACTTGGTGGAGGATGGGAGGGAAAATAAAAGGTTGGCCAGCCTAGAGGCGGCTGCATTTTTTGTTTTTTGTGACGGCAGATGGTTTTACGTGACAGTTTCCTCACCGACCTCATTCGTGCCCAGCTGCCATCTGTGCAGAAGAAATGTGAGCTGGGGACCCTTCCCATTGCACAGCCCACCCATCCCCACCAATCCCCACCCCCACCCAATGCTCTCCTCCCTATCTAGTACCTTTTTCTTTGTTAGAATTGGAAAGGAGTGTGAGACAAATACTACCTGGTAACATGAAGGCAAGAACACGTGACACTGGGCACACCTCACACTCATCCCTCACACATCTGTCATCTTCTGCATCATCTGCTTGGGATGGATTACCTACATGATGCTGTTATGAGATTCCGTATGTACAAAAGCCAATGGGGGACCACAGAATCCAGCAAGACCACCTTCTCTCCATTTTTTTCAGCTTTAAGCTGATGTCTGGCTCTTCACAAACCATGTGGAGAATAAAAAAGAAGCGCGATAAGCGGTCCGGCACCGCCTTGTTCCCTCAAATGACGGTGACCGGGGCAAAGCCTGACACCCATTAAACGGCACAGGCTAAATGGTTTCTCTTCCCTTCTCCCCTCTTCTCTCCACTCCCACCCCCCGTTCCCCGCAACACCTTTTCAGCCGTTGCTGTGACAAGAAAAGCTGTGGGAACCGCAACGAGACTCCCTCCGACCCGGTCATCATTGACAGGTAGGAAATACTCAGTCTTGTGATCGGTGAAAGGGAAGCTCGCACATGCTGATGGTCTCCCTCTACGGCTCTGCTGTGCTGTGATTTCCCTTTTGAAGGAGTTCCAGGGAACAAGCGAGTGGCACCGTGTCACGGTAGACAAACTTCTTCTCCAAGGTTGCCGTCTTTACTTTTCAGATCTTACACTTTGCAGCGGCATAAATGATTTTGGCATTGTTCCTTGTGGATCGGTAACCGGAGATTTAAAGGGAGCTGTTTTTCGGTGCTATTTTTATCACATCTCTGTTGCTCTCTTGGGAACGCGAGGGGTAAGGAAATGGGGAAGTGGCAGCATGAAGTCAGAACGACTCCCTAGCAGCAAAACAGTGCCACCGTATCTGCTGACACTTGGAGAGTCTCGTCTGGGGATGAAAGGAGGAGAGAGGTAGCTGAGTGCTGCTGCCCTGTCTTTGGAGGTCCGGACTTGTGCGTGTGTGTGTGTGTGTGTGTGATCCTGTGTATCTGAGTGTGTGTGAGGAAAATGGCTTGCTCTAATTAAACCCCTGTGGAGAATGGACTATGAAACCGTAGATGTCAGTGTGCCACTTTTTCTCCCTCCCTCTTGCCCCCTGGGGCCGTAACACACATACGGATCATTGACCCTCGTACAAAGTATGGGGCTGCTGTTAATGCTGTGGGAATTTTTTGCATCATAATAATAATAATAATAATAATAATAATAATAATAACTGCGTGAGGTGTGTTTAATGCCTAAGAGCTCCTTGAGTGGCACTTTGTCACAACACATTCAGTTGTGGAGGATCTCACTAGGGTTGGTTCAGGACAGTGATAGGTGGGCTTACCTAGCGTACGTCGGTGCTACCCTGTACCCCACTATCTCCTGGGCTGTTTGTGACTGCCATGTACCAATCGTGTATCCACACTGCTCTGCAGTTTGGTCATTTAAAATTAGATTGTTTTAACTCAGGAGTTATGGCATTGGAAGAGACTCGTCAAGATTTACAGCTTTTCTAAAAGTGTGTCTAAGCTCAGCAGAGAGAACCTAGGGGAAGAGAGTGATGTGCTCAGCACTTACAGTACACTTTCCTGCTAGTAATTTATTTACATTTACATTTATTCATTTAGAAGACCATTTTTTCCAAAGCTACTTCCATCTCAGAGAACAATGAGAAGAGTGCATTAGCTCGGCAAAAGAGAGATTTGGATGTAGACGTGATTCTTGAGTATCTTCAGTTAATTTGTCACATTCCACCATATGAACCAGAATACATTACACAAGTAGCTGCATATAGGTTGTTTCATTATTAAACAAATTGTTGAAAGGAAGGCAGAATTGAGTCAATCATTACTCCCAGGCTCTTCGTCGATGAGGTAGCTAAAATGAGCAAGTTTTCGAGTTTAATCGAGAGTTCTCGACGGGAGAACGGACCAGCTGGGAGGTGAAGGATCTCTGTTTTTGAGAGGATGAGTTGTTGGTTGTGATCGAACATTCAGACAGAGATATCGGAGAGGCAGGCGGCGATGCTCGAGGAAATGTCTATAGCTCCAGGGGGAAAGGAGAGCAAAAGCTGGGTATCGTCGGCCTGCGGGAAGAGGTGTGCGTTCAGAAGATTAAGGGGCCCAGTACAGAGCTCTGTGGAACACCAGTTGGGAGAGGCTGAGGCGATGATCGGGAGCCCTGCCAGGCCACTTGGTTGGATCTACCCGATAGGCAGGACTCAAACCATTTCAGTGCAGTTCCATCGATGCCATGTTGTCCAACAGAGTGGAGTAGAATCCAGTAGTTAACAGTATCGAATGCTGCAGACAGGTCGAGGAGAAGGAGGATGAAGATCAAGGAGAGGGAGGCTGCTCTAGCCAACTGGAGACCATCTGACACTACCAGGAGAGCTGTCTTGGAGAAATGTCCAACTTTGAATCCAGACCGATACCCTTCGAGAAGGTCATTCCGGATGAGGAATGTAGACAGCTGATCACAGGTTGCCCGTTCCAGAGTTTTTGAGTACAAAGGGAGGAGGGAGACGGTGAAGATGGATGGGAATCAACCAGAAAAGAGCGAGGACTTGATGATCTTGGAAATAGAAGAGGTAAGTTGTGGGGAAATGTCCAGTAGGAGAGGCAAAGGGATTGGATCAAGGGAGCAGATGGCGGCTTTGTGTGATAGCAGGAGATCAGATATTTCAGTTTCTGACGGTGTTTGAAATGTGGAGATTGAGACTTTCGAGGTAGATCCAGCTTGATTTGGGCAGGTGGATGCTGAGAACTTGTCCGTGATAGAGTTGACTTTGTCTCTAAAGAACAAGGCAAGGTGAGAGAGGAGGGAGGAGGATGGCAGAGTCTGGATGAGAAGGTGGAGAAGAGTCTTGTTTGGATTATTAATTGCAGACTGTAGTTTTTAGAGTACAGTGTGTAAAATAATCCAGAGCTACCCTTTTAAAATGTTGCTAGCAATCAGGAATTTGGTCAAGAAGAAGCAACTGAGAAATTTTGTTTGGGTCCTGGGAGGGGGTGCGGTGGCATGGTGGGATTGACTGGGTCCTGCTCTCCAGGGGGTCTGGGGTTTGTGTCCCGCTTGGGGTGCCTTGTGACAGACTGGCGTCCTGTCCTGGGTGTGTCCCCTCCTCCTCCAGCCTTGCGCCCTGTGTTGCTGAGTTAGGCTCTGGTTTGCTGGGACAAGCAGTTTCACACGGTGTGTGTGTGTGTGTGTGTGTGTGTGTGTGTGTGTGTGTGTGTGTTTGTGTTTTGGTCCTGATACCTCTGGAAGTCTCATTCTTCGATCGTTAGTGAACAAATAACTCACCGATACCAACTCAATTTACTATTATTATTTCCCATAAATACATCAAAAAGTATAATTTTGAACTTTTAACTTCACTTGAAGTTCATTAGTTAAGTAAATAATATCTCATTAGGATGCTTTTATTTCAGCGATTATTAGGTTTTATGTCGGTAATTAGCCAGGGGAGTGCTAATTCTTCTCCGTGTGTAATGAGAGTGGTCTCCTAATTATTTTATGTTTCATGTGGCTCTATAGTACACCAGCTGAACAAAGCTTAGGGTTTGTCAGAAATGGTTAAGTAATTTGTTGCATTATTAAAAAAATACATTTTTGTCTTATTTTTTAGTAGTGTGTATTGTGGATGCCTTGCCCTAATAACATAAATGCACAGCCAAGCAAATAAAACTTGCAGGACCAGCACTGGGACACAGGACAAAGAGATGGCAAATGCCCAGCAAGTGCTCAGAGTCTTTACCCTACAATCAGAAGGTTTTGAAATCCAGTCCCACTGCTGTTGCAGTACTCTTCATAAGGGCAACCTGCCATGTTAATGGACAGCACAGTGCCTGGGTGGTGCAAGAGGACATGGGTTCGTTCCCCGCTCAGTCTGTATGGAGTTTATATGTTCCCCCTGTGTCTGTGTGGGTTTCCTCCGGGTGCTCTGGTTTCTTCCCACAGTCCAAAGACATGCTGTTCAGGGTCCCCCCCCCATAGTGTGTGAGTGACAGAGAGAGTGTGTGTGTTCCACTGATGCATGGATGAGTGACCCAGTGTAAGTAGTGTATCTAGCAGGATCCAGTCCAACCCACTGCGCCACTGTGCCCCCCGCTTCCAATAAATACCCTGAGTAATAATAACAGCTACATCTTTGCAAGTGGGATGAGATATTCATCTTTAAGCATGTATTTGTAGGGTTTCTTGTTTAAAGCGAGAACATCCAATTTCTTCTTAGCTCTTTAAGGAGAGGTATCACTCTCTCTCAGAAGCCCGATACCCTCATGTATCTCTCACCGCCGAAATAAGGCATCAGAAAGGAGAATTTGCACAGTAGTCCACTGATACTGTTTCTGTTAGACATCTCCTTAGTCTTCTATTTTCCTCTCAGTTGATCACTGTAGCCCCACCCCTCTGGTCCTCCAAATTTCCACCCTCAGCTCCTGAACCCTGTAAAGAAGGGCCCATTGTTCAACGGTGTTTTCTTTCCTTTTCATGTTTGGAAACAATAAGGAGTGTGCAAACATTGCTCTACTTGTGTGAGATTTGGAATAACATCTTCCAGCAGTGTGGGTTTTTGTGTGCACATGTGCATGTCTGTACAAATACTGCTCAGCTTCATGGGGCTGGATGGTGATGAAGGGTAAACCTCGTTCCTTACGTGTGGCTTACGTTAAGCGTCTTGGTATACCGGAAAGATGTTTTCTCTGGTCTCGAAGATCTGGTCAAGGAGAAAGTTTTCCACTTAATTTCAACCCTGCCGTTTGTTTAGTCATCGTTTGAATAAATGGAACAGGACGCAAAAAAAAAGGCTTCTCGAAGAGCTTCTGAATATCTGAAGAAGTCTTGCCCTATAATCCGTACAGTTGACCAGAGTGTAAGAATCAGTGAAAGGATCAGTGTCATGGTCATGGTGCCTCGTTCCTCCAATGTGATGGCAGACCTTGGGAACTGCAATAAACCTCACCGATTCAGATATCGGTAGCGCAAGACATGAGTTCCTGGGGTTGGTCGACAGTACCAAGAGCAGCATAGGCAGACCTGCATAAGGGTCGATCTAAATTTTTATTTAGGTTTTCTCCAAAGCGGCTTGCGATTATTTACCCCTTTATACAGCTGGGTAACTTTTACTGGAGCTTTTCAGGGTAAGAACCGTGCTCAAGAGTAGTGTAGCAAGAGGCTGGATTTAAGCCTGGGTCCTTCAAGTGGAAGGATGTGACTGCAACCTCTATGTTACCGGCTGCCCCCAGTATCACTACTACCCTAATGCTTGTTTTCAAGATTAAATAACGTGTAAGAATCTCTTCTGTACCTGTGCTGTGTGGTAAGGATAGAATGAATGCGAAAAGCGTTGATGTCTAAATTTCCTGGGTGGGATCGAGGGTTAATGAGGGTTCAAGAGGGGTTGCTGCATGGGAAAACATTTTTGACAGCGTGCATGAGTGTGTGAGAGGGGATCGTCCAGTTGCGCAATCCACGGTGAATCATTGGATTATCAGGATCCATTCAAAGCCATATGGCTATGCTGTGTTACTGAAGAAGCTATTGTTGGAACGAGCCCTCTCGGACCGTGGGGTCTATTGTAGAGCAATTAGAAGCGAATGCCGCTGAGAGAGGGAGACAGAAAGGAGGACTTTGGCAAAGTTGCAGCGTGTCTGAATGACTGTCGCAACGGCTGAAAGGCGACACACGGCCACTGAGCAGCAAACCCGTGTGCGGGAGAACGTGTGTGGCCTGCTTAAGCCTGAACCGAGAGGGGGGTTATAAAGGACCCTACAGTCTGCAGCTCTCTGGGTTAATATGAGGTTAATGATATGTAGCTCCCTATCAGCAATCCCATCATCTGCCTGGTTGACTCGAAAAGAGATGTATCCGTGCGTCCGTGTGCTTTCCCCGTCACTCTCTCGCCGAGTGCCCCGACCACCCCCCTCTCGCTTTACCTTGTCCCTCCCGCTTCTTTTGCCCTCCACTTTCCCTCAGCTTAATTCAATTCTCCTCTCTTTCTTGCAGTTTCCCTCCCTTTCAGCGGTAGATTCTGTTTCAGCCTGCCCATCTCCTTGCGTATGACCCTCTTTCGTCGGCTGCTGCTCTTCCCTACCCCCCAGCCCACCATGTGAGAAAACAGATGTATGCCCTGGAAGCACTGGTGGGTTGCAGGTGTACGTAGTAGGTGAAACCGCCTGGACACAGGTGATGCTTTGGGTTCCCTCAGGCTGAGCCTGGGAGGCAGGAGAGCAGCTGCGATAAGGGTGAATTGAAATTCGTGACTAAGACAGAGAGAAAGGAAAAGATAAAGACTGGGAGAACTATTTGTAAACTTCCTGACTAGGAGACTGGGACTTGTAGACCGCATTCCTAGGAGTCTGCCATGGTATGAAGCCTCCTTGCTCGCTGGGACAGCGAGTAGCGCTGCTATTTCACAGCACCTGGGTGGTGCGAGAGGATGTGGGTTCGATCCCTACTCAGTCTGTGTGGAGTTTGCATGTTCTCCCCGTGTCTATGTGGGTTTCCCCTGGGTGCTCTGGTTTCCTCCCACACTCCAAAGACATGCTGTTCAGGTTCCCCATAGTGTGTGAGTGACAGAGAGCATCTGTTCCACTGATGTATGGATGAGTGACCCAGTGTAAGTAGTGTATCTAGCAGTGTAAGTCACTGCGGTGAATAAGGTGTGTGGGCTCATAACACTACACAGAGTTCATTGCAAGTTGCTTTGGTGAAAAATGTCTGCTAAATAAATAAATGTCATGACTGGAAGGTGATTATCTACTAGCAGGGACTGATTTGTGTTTAAACCATGAGTGAAGTGTTTACCTGGATGTGATTAGTAAAATACCTACTGGCTGTACCAGTAATGAAATAAATGACCAAATTAATGCCAGGAAAGTATTCAAAGACACTTTCTCCTTTCCAGGATTTCTCTGCAGTAGAATAGACTTCATTTACCCTTTGAGTTCATCAAAGCCTCCCTCCAGTGTAGAAAAGGTATAGATGTTTTGTGATGACAGGTGAGGATTTGCCTGGGTATCTGGGGTGCCTGGGGGGGATGTTTCCTCAAAGCAGGAGTTCTTCCCCGGACGTCAGCATGGACCCCCTTACCCCTGTACACCCCGCAGTGAGGGCAGCCCAGAGGGGCGGGGCCTGTAGCAGTGAGGGGGTTAGGTGTGTGGACAGTAGAGCGGTACACATGGTGAGATGCCTTTGTTAGCCACAGGTGCTCTCACCTGTCAGATCTGAACGATCTCACCTGTTTAAAATTCATATACTGTGCATTCAGCGTCTGCTAAGGCTGTCAAGAGTGAATTAAACTCTTTTTTTTTTGTGCAGAGCTTGTAAGTGTTGAAATATTATTGAAGGCTACATGAAAAGGACCCAATACATTTCATACCTTCAGATCCAAAGGTCGCAGGTTCAATCCTCACGTCTGGTTGTAGCGCCCTTGAGCAAGGTACTTACCCTAAAGTACTCCAGTAAAATTACCCAGCTGTATAAATGGGTAAATAACTATAACCTTAACACTGCAAGTCGCTTTGGAGAAAAGCATCAGGCTAATAAGTAGTGTTTATTTGCATTTAATCCTTTCACTTTCATTAACTGCATGACTTGATTTGTAGAATGTGCATGATTACATATTTTATTTTTATACTCAAGATGAAAGACTGAACCGGTGCTGTAACACACACACAAACACACATTGAATAAAACTGCTTGTCCCAAGTGGGATCGCGGTGAACCGTAGCCTAACCCGGCAACACAGGGCGTAAGGTTGGAGGGGGAGTGCCACACCCAGGATGGGACGCCAGTCTGTCGCAAGGCACCCCATGCGGGACTCGAACTCCACCCCCACTGGCAAGCGGGACCTGGCCAAACCCACTGTGCCACCACACCTCCTTGCTGTAATATAGCACATGTTTTTCTGCATCTTTTCTCACAGAAAGCTGCTTTACACTTTCTACTCCTTTACACTTTCTTCTTAGCAGATATTTTGGTAAACAGGACCGCATTCCTAGGAGCGCGGTGGTGTTCATTATTTCCGCCAAGGCACGACGCCCCCTGCTCGTTAGGCGGTTTAACGGCGGTGCGATGGTAGCGCTGTCACACTTCGGGCATCTGTGGCTGCGACACTGTAGAGGCAGGGTTAGGGTGCTGTTTGTATGGGGAGAATTTGAGTGGGGTGGGGTGGGGTCCTGTTAACACCAGCTGGGAGTAGAAAAACACACTGAACCTCCAGCTAGTTTAAAGATGCAGGTAGAGCGATGATGAACTGCACCAAGAAAAAAAGAACACAAGGAAGTGGAAGTGAAACAGGGGTTTAGGAGTCACAGCTCACTTAGCAGGATTTGCATCGCAGTTATTTTTTTTAAGGCCAACACCATATTTTTTATTTTATATGTGTAATACAGTACTGTATTTTTCCCATTTTCATCCTTTCTTTTTCATTTAATATGAATATTTGAAGGCTAACTGTTCAGTTGAAGCATCTCTTCTCTGAAGATTATGGGTTTAAATCCTAAAAGCAGCTGACTAAAGAGACTAAAAACTTTAATTAAAATGTATTACCTGAACTGCTTCAGCGAAAGCGTAGAAGGAAGTTAATTTTCCATGTTCATTTAAAACTATATAATTACATATAGGTATAATACAGTACACACCAGAACATTATGTGATGCTATTTTCTGTATGTGGTGTTCTTCTACTGGTGTTTCAAGAGCAGGCTTGACTTATCCTTTGGCTTCACTGTGTCTATGGTCATATGTCCTTAACGGCACGGAGTCTAAAACGCAGCACTTGCGGAACCGGAGCAATTTCTGCTTTATAGGTTGCGTGGGTGTTTGTACGGATTAGTGCGACATTACTTGTATTCGACGAGCGGAGCGGCGATGCAGCGGTGCGGCGGGTTGGACCACAGTCCTGCTCTCCGGTGGGTCTGGGGTTCGAGTCCCGCTCGGGGTTCCTTGCGATGGACTGGCGTCCCGTCCTGGGTGTGTCCCCTCCAGCCTCGTTCCCTGTGTTGCTGGGTTAGGTTCTGGCTTGCTGCAACCCTGCACTTGGGGCATGCGTGTGTGTATACTTTTGCTCTTTTTGGGACGGTTTGTTTCAAACGCAACCGACGTTATTAAAGTTGGGATTAAAATATAAGGATAATAAAAAAAGATCCATAATTCATAAAAACGAAATGAACATACATTTATACCTATTCCAACAGCAATAACAGCTCGTGATACGTTTGCTCCAAGTGGTGAAGGTCAGTGTGGATCTCGCTCACCAGCATGGTCTCCTGCGGGTCCTCAATTCCCTGCCCTGCTTTCCCCCCCCCACACCCATCCCCAGCTGGCCGACTAAACACCTGGGGCTCCCTAATCTCATTAACTCTCTTCCTCAGCCCAGAATGCACAGTCCTAACATAACCACCGTATCCATACGGCTACATTAATTGGATGAATTACGCGACATCGACAAAGAAGTCCTATGGGCGCTCCTTCATCGGCGTGTTTGTTCGCTTTATTTATTATTTCCACCGCGCACAGACGTGTATATATGCCACGGTACGTAGGGAACGGTTAGATTTAACGCACCGTGAAACGTGAAAGACGAGAAGCGAGCTTGGGAGCGCGTAAAAATGACTACGCGCGGATTTATTTGATCGGGACGTCGGTGTTAGTTGCGCGTTTACCTAATTCGCCGCACCGCCGTACCGTGGGAGTCCCTGCCTGCCCGGCGGCCTATTGTTGTGTTTTGATTCCGCTTCCTGTTGGGAAAGGTCGGGGCTGCGCGGCCCTGGCTCGGCAAAGGGGAGCGCCGTGAATTATTCATGCCATTGACTTTGTGTCAGCTCTCCCAGTTGTGCCCAAGGATGTTTTATTCATTCGTCTCATTTAGGGTCCCCGTCTGCACCTGTTCTGCCATTAAGCAGCCAGCCATTTGCATCCGATGCTAATTTGGGTGCGCCAACACCCCCCGCTCCCCCCCCCCCCCGGCAGGCTGCTCCCTGCTTGCTTCGCCCTCGCATGCAAAGGTTTTGAAAGTACAAGATTTGCGTGTCCGTGTCCGAGATGTTTAACTGGACGTACTTGGTATCTACATCCATTGGTGGCGGGGGGGGGGGGTGTTACTGGTGCTTTTGATAATAATGCATCCCTCAGATATCCGAGGTTCGTTTCATGGTTAAAGACCGACTCTAGATCCGCGTGCTCAGCGATGTGGCCGTTCTTGCCTTTTGCGCAAATTACTAGGAACACCTGAAACGCCTGAATCTGGACCAGCTGCTTCTGAACAACGATCACGGTGATAAATAAAGAGTCAAACTGGCGTCAATCTGCAGCCGAACTAGAAGCGCTGGCAGTGTTCGAGGGAACAGAAACGCTTTGATTCATGCAAATAATAATAATAATAATAATAATGATGATGATGATGTTGTTTCACGAGTTTGCAGCAGTCTTACTTGATCGCCATCTTGGTGCAGTCAGAGAATAATTTGGTTTTTCTGGTTTTTCGGGTTTTTTTAATTCCTTCCGCAAAAAAGTGCAAACCGTACTCAACTGTATTCATTTAGCCGATGCTTTTCTGCAAAGCAGCTTACAAAGTTAAAAGTTATTACGACCTTATAATTATTTCCCCATTTATACAGCTGGGCAACTTTACAAGAGCAATTTGAGAATACTTTGCTCAAGGGTGGGGATTAAACCTGCAACCTTTGGATCGAGAAGCAGTAGCGCAAACCACTATGCTACGAGCTGTCCCCTACTGATGGGTAATAATAATAATGAATGATATTGTTGCTAATTTATTATAACGCTGCACTGTATGATATTAATTTTGTTAGACTGATAGACTGTGTGTGAGTGACCGAGAGAGAGTGTGTATGTATATTCCATTGATGAGTGACCCAGTGTAAGTAGTGTATCTAGCAGTATAAGTCTTTGGGTGCTCTGGTTTCCTTCCACACTCCAAAGACATGCTGTTCAGGTTCCCCCATAATGTGTGAGTGACAGAGAGAGTGTGTGTCCCACTGACGTATGGATGAGTGACCCAGTGTAAGTAGCGTATCTAGCAGTGTAAGTCACTGCGATGAATAAGGTGTGTGGGCTCATAGCACTACATAGAGTTCATTGGAAGTCGCTTTGGAGAAAAGCATCTGATAAATAAATGTAAAGTGTGGACTGATTGCGATCCCAGCAGCTCCTTAATCTCTTCAGAACACAAGCACATGGATGGTTTTGATGAGTGTTGGTGCCGTTGCAGCAGCGCAGGCTCTCATGTTGTTGGCTGATCTTATGGTCCAAGCTATGCCAACCCTGCATGGACTCATCTGTCTGGGTGCTGGCACTGCATGGGACTGACACCAGCACCACCTGGAGGACTGGACTGAGTACAAGTGCTAATAGTGGCTGTGTCCACCTGTTGCTCTCTCTATAAGAGGATGCAGTAGCAGTCCCTGGAACACACATACGCGCACTGGCTGAAACCGCTTGTCCCGAGCAGTGTCGCGGCAAGCCGGAGCCTAGCCCAGCAACACAGGGCGCAAGGCTGGAGGGGGAGGGGACACACCCGGGATGGAACATCAGTCCGTCACGAGTGGGACTCGAACCCCAGACCCGCTAGAGAGCAGGACCCAGCCAAACCCCCTGCACCACCATGCACAATATAAGTACTGGGAATAAAACAGTTTATAAAGAGAAAGCAGTTGCTTTTTAGCAGATTTCTATCATCCTTACATGTTAGAGTTAAGAGGTTATGAACAAAATCATACATCACGAGGGTATGGCTTGTTTGCTTTAGTGGTAAATGCAAGAGTAAATTTCAGTGTATTATATGTCTAGCTGATACTTTTCTCCAGAGTGACTTAGAATATTAGTTCACCCACACTTATTAACCCATTTATACAGCTGGATAATTTTACGGGAGCAATTTTAGGGGAAGTTTTTTACTCAGGGGTACTACAGCTGAAAGTAGAATTCAAACCTGCAACCTTCTGTTGCAAAGGCAGCCACACTAACTGCTACACTACCAGCTCAAACTGGTACTCAGTTATACAGAGTTTCAGTAAATGTGTAAAGAAATTGAGCATTGTCTATATGTGCTGAGTTCTGCTCTAATAATCAGGTCGGAGAAGATAAAACATAAATATTTTCAGAACACAAATTTCTGTAGAAAAGTGAACTTGTGTAAATAGAGAAGTGTGTTCTGTGCACGTAGCTTTTCATGACAGGATATACAGCATCTGAAAGGAACCACAAGACGGTGGTAGTGCATGCAAATTATCTTTCCTTGCTCATAACCAGTTTTAAAACAAAAAATGAGCCCAAAACCTGAGCTGATATCCTACTTAGAGATTAGAATGATCAGTTTTTATTGGCATTTTCAGCCCTTTTCTTATTGTCTTTTGTAGCCTTATCAGCCCACACACCTTATTCATCGCGGTGACTTACACTGCTAGATACACTACTTACACTGGGTGACTCATCCATACATCAGTGGAAAACACACACTCTCTCTGTCACTCACACACTATGGGGGAACCTGAACAGCATGTCTTTGGAGTGTGGGAGGAAACCAGAGCACCTGGAGGAAACCCACACAGACACAGGGAGAATATGCAAACTCCACACTGACTGAGCAGGGGGCCAAACCCACATCCTCTTGCACTACGCAGGTCCTGTAAGACAGCAGCGCTACTCACTGTGCCACTGTGCCCCCTTACTTCTAGTAACAAATATCACCTTAATTACCAGAAGCAGCACTTGAGGTGGCTTCTGGATTATGGGTTATTGTGATCGGCTGCGGTGCTTAAATCTCAAAATGAATCGGTTGACCTATTTGCTGGAATTCTAGGTTACAGCTGAATATAGTCACAGGAACAATAGAAAGTCATTTGTAATAACCAAAATAACAAAAGCCAACTGTCAGCATTGTTTCTGAGTCTTTATTGTCAGTGTTCCTGGTTTATCACTGAGCTCTGCCTGCAGAGTTACACAATCGCAGCATCTCGTGGACACGGTGGTGGAAGTCATGGCGTGCTCTAGGGATTCGTCTGAAGGGCTCCTGTATGTGGTCATGCGTGTTGTACCGTAGTACCAATAAAGATGAATTAAGCACTTGGTCTTTTCGCTTAACCTCGGAAAACAGTACAAGACCCGAAAAACAGCGTTAGTCCTGTAGAAGGGCAGCATGGCACAGCAAGTAGGGCTGCTGTCTCACAGCATGTGGGTGGTGCAAGAAGACATGGGTTTGATCTCCACTCAGTGTGTGTAGAGTTTGCATGTTCTCCCTGGGTGCTCTGGTTTCCTCCCACAGTCCAAAGACATGCTTTCAGGTTTCCCCCATAGTGTGTGAGTGATACACAGAGAGAGTGTCTTCCACTGATGTATAAACAAGTTACCCAGTGTAAGTAGTGTATCTAGCAGTGTAAGTCACCACGGTGAATAAGGTGTGTGGGCTGATAACACTACATAGAGTTCGTTGGAAGTTGCTTTGGACAAAAGTGTCTGATAAGTAAATAAATATAAAAACCAGGGAGCATCACTGTCTAACAGAGGAGCTCTGAGCCTGGAGTTAACATGCTTCTGAGCCATGGCTGACATTCAGATTGACCACCACAGAGACAAATTTCTGTGCATAGAATCGAAAAGATTCGCGTAACTGTGTCGCACTTTGCGTGACAAGATTCCCACGTGCATGCTCTAATTCTTTAAAAAAATATATATTTAAAAAGCCCTAAATCATGCTTATAATAAATACTCTGCACAGAAACATATGGCAAGTTTCCTGCATCAGTCTGAATATGGAACAATTTGTGCATGTAAACCACCTCCCAGCACTCTCTTTATGCGAGAAAATCCACATGGGAGAAGGCAAACCTACGGTAAGCCTGGCCTCCACGTGGCCTCGGGAGGGCGTCACTCGTGGGTGCGGTCAGCGAAGCGCAGCAGCCATACATCACTTCTTTATTAATAGCGGCGTCTAAATAAAAACGCAAAGCTTGTCACATTTAATGGATGGCCGCGGGCACGGCACCGCGCATTTGCACCAGCAGAGCTGCAGCGGCTGGCTTTCGTTTCCCCGACAGCAGACACGGGACATGAAGAACCGTGAGGTGCTCTGCAACCTGACCCCACATGCCAACGCAGAACACAATGCAGGCTTTGGCTAACCCTGTCATGTATTTGTGTGCGTTTATTTATTTTTTTTTTTTTTCCCCTTTTTTCCCCCATGTTTTCACAAATGGCAGCATGAAAAAGTGGAGCACTGAACTGAAAATGCCAAAAGAGACGTGCTGAAGAACGATTACATTAGTTTATACCACATACACCAGCATGACCCTAATTGCATAATTGGTCATTTGAAAACTTCTACATTTATTCACACCTTTCTGCAGTACCGTTCCTCCCTGCAATTACGTTTTAAGTTTTCTCCTTTCTGAAAAAGCAGGATATTTCTTCCATACCCTTCCTATAAGGGAAGAAGCTGCGTTAATGGAGTGCCCTGATTAGATGTGTGTGTGTGTAGGTATACAAAACATTAAAGAAGCTTTTATGTTTGCTTTTCCAATGTTTGTTGGCGTTTCACCTTTATTCGATCCCTTTATTATTTCCACTTCAGTTTCGATCGTGACCGTTTTCCTTTTCTTTGATGCCTCACCATCACTTGCATCGCATTTACGCTTTGGTGCCGTGGTTAGGAGGGTTGAAACAAAAAAAACTGAAGCCAAATACAGTGACACACACAAGACACTGTTAACAGCAACATGGTTCGACTAAAAAGAACAAAGTCTTAGTCCAACTTCGGGTCCACGTGCCCGTGAGCCGACGAACCGCTGTAGATGCACAATGTTTTGATGCACGTCGCAAAGTAGCACCACTTGTTATTACGAATCATTGTATGTAACTCATATTTTTAATATAAATGGCTTTATGGTGCAGGGGGTGTGGTGGCGCAGTGGGTTGGACCGCAGTCCTGCTCTTCGGTGGGTCTGGGGTTCAAGTCCTGCTTGGGGTGCCTTGCGGCGGACTGGCGTCCCGTCCTGGGTGTGTCCCCTTCCCCCTCCGGCCTTACGCCCTGTGTTGCCGGGTAGGCTCCGGTTCCCCGTGACCCCGTATGGGACAAGCGGTTCTGAAAATGTGTGTGTGTGTGTGTGGCTTTATGGTGGGTGGTTCGTATCTACGGGTTGTATGTAAGTCGGACGTTCGTAACTCGGGGACTGCATGTACCTAGGAAATAGGTGCTAGTGCTGTGCGAGGAGATTCCGGAGCTGCTGGCAACTCTTCCAGAAACCCCTGGTCTGGGAACACCGAGTCCTCTTTGGACCATAGGGTGAGCTCATGGCTACGACATGCTAAAATTTGAGCTGCCAAAGGCCCCTCCTTCGCAAATCCCAAAGCACACTTTTTCATTTCTGTCCCGCTCCCTCTGCAAACACATCATCCTCTGAGCTGCTATCTGTCACTCGTGAAAAATGATGATGATGATGATGATGATGGTGACAAGATGTGCATTACTCTTTAAGTCATGGTGAAAACAGCTGGGGCATCTGAACGATCTTCAGTGTTTCCTGTGTGTTTCCTACATGTTTCCTGCATATTTCCCGTTCTCCACCCCCACCCCCAACCCCGCCGTAACAAAATCAGTCTTGTGGCCACTGCGTCCATATGTTTTAAATTAAAGATGGTTTGGAGCGTGTCTCTCTCAAGCTTTACTCTGGGGATTCATGTACACAGTGTCAGGACAGGTCGCAACCCCCCCCCCTCCCCCCATCCCACCACCAATGCTTAAAAGCAAAGCAGCAAGCTGCTGGGTGGACTCCCATCCTGCAGGGTGGAGGATGTTTTCAAAAACACACTTTCAGGGAGTACTCATGGAGATATGTCATAAATCCACATAGGGGCTTATGCAAACACATACTAAAGATTGAAGATCACATGAGATAAACCTTAAAACCAGGGTTTAGACCATATTTTCTTTGGCTAATCTATTGTTCTTATTTTTTGAGTGCAGCACAGCTAATGATGCTGTCGTGGAGCAGCAGCCTGTATCGTCATGGGGATTGTGTTCTGTTGTCTCAGCTGTGGCTTCAGGAGCATTTTACATTCGGTCATGAAGCAGATCATACGGCACAAAAACAATATATCCGTTCCCTATTTGTCTGTGGCTGTGATACTCACTGTAAAAAAGGATTTAAAAAAAGATTGCCTATTTATCACTGAGATGAGTGGCATGCAGAGGAACTTTGCACTTCAAGTAGTGTCACCAACAAATGAAGTTGTCACCTGCTTTTATTTATTTATCAGACACTTTTCTGCAACGCGACTTCCACTGAACTCTATGTAGTGTTATCAGCCCACACACCTTATTCACCGCGGTGACTTACACTGCTAGATACACTACTTAGGTCACTCATCCATACATCAGCGGAACACAAACACACACACACACTATGGATGAACCTGAACAGCATGTCTTTGGAGTGTGGGAGGAAACCAGAGCACCCGGAGGAAACCCACACAGACACAGGGAGAACATGCAAACTCCACATAGACTGAGCAGCGATGAAACCCATGTCCTTTCACACCACCCAGGTGCTGTGAGACAGCAGCGATACTCACTGTGCCGCCCATATCTCCGGTTTCCCCAACGTCTCATGCTTATGAAAAGCATCCAAGGGTTGGTTCTGCCTTAAGTGGTCTCTAAGCAGGCGGAGAAGGGCGATGCAATTTTATAATTTAGTGAAATAAAGCTCTCCCCCCTCGTCAGCTGTCAGAGGGGAAGCTTAGCGGGGGTCAGAGGTCATGGCGCAGCTCTCAGGGGAGTTCTAATCGATTAGCCGTCAAGCCGGCGCTCCACCGCTCCCGTGGGACTTGCAGTGGAGGGCCACCTGGGCCCCATTCCAGTAATTGCCCGCCAACCAGAGTTTGCCTCATTTTTAGACCAGAATAAAGGAGGGACAAAAAAAATCATAATGAAAATAAGAGATAAATTATGAATATATAGTACCGAAGTGATCGCGTGTGGTTCCAAACCGTATTGATTGAGCGGCAGTGGCTCGGTGCGAAGTTATTGCACGATGGCCTGAGGTTAAGTGGAATCGTTCGGCTTCTTATCGCTGTATGCAGCAGGCTTATTTATTCTTAATAATGGAGGGCGGCAGTGGCAAAGGCTCCAGAGTGAGCGGAAGCCCCCGATCCCTTTGGAGGACTTCGCTCATATCTCGGTATCGCCGAGTTGCTGAGAGGAACAATATTCCCAGCGGGGGAAGTGCCAGCTTTCTTTAGCCACGCTTTCTGGTGCCTCCATGGGATGCGTCGTGTACATTGATTCAGGTGATCGAGGTGAGCTTTACTTCACACGTGCTCCCCTGGGGAGTTGGTAGGGTAGTGGTTAGTGCTGTTGCCTTTGGATACACAGGTTATAGGTTTGATCCCCACCTCTGGCTGTTGTACCCTTGAGCAAGGTGCTTATCCTGAATTGCTCCAGTAAAAATTCTCCAGTTCTATAAATGGGTAAATTATTGTATGTTGCTTTGGCGAAAAGCAGCAGCTAAATATACTGTTGTGTAAATGTTTTCTACCCAACTAATACTCACCTTTGTTGCAGTGTGTTGAGTTGAGAATATGAGTAACCTGGATCACACATAAACATCACACTGGATGGGTTGCAGTTGACAGGATGTACGGCAGTACAGGTGGTCCCCGACCACGATGGGGTTACGTTCCACGAAACCCATCGAGACTCGAAAATATCGTACGTCAAAAATGCTATTAATACACCTAATACAGAGTATTAGAGTATCGCACCGCATATTGCTTGTCTGGGGGAAAAAAAATGGAAATTCGAAGTATGGTTTATACTGAGTGTCTATCGCCAGCTCACCGACGTAAAGTCGAAAAATCGCAAGTCGAGGGGCATCTGTATACCCTGCGGAGGATGACGAAGACACCCTTCTCACAAGAGTATGCAGTTTATGCCACTAATTTTGAGCCGTTGTGGTGTTAATTGGTTTCTGCCCTGTGACTGTGTGAGGTTGTCTCCGTCAGCTGACTTCGTTGCCTTTGGGGTGGATGTTGGGGCGTGGGGCGGGGGACAGACTTATTGAAAGCACGTTAATGCTGAGCTCGAGCTGGTCTGTTTGTGGTTTGTCTTCTCTGTAGTCAGGAAGAAGGGTCAGGGGTCGCTCTGAGCCGGGCCCTGTGGCCTCTGCTATGGAAAGGGGAGAGGGGTGGGACACGGAACACAAGCATTTCCTCCTCGAACCGAGTCCAGAATTCCTTAGGAAGGACCGATCCCTTTCCCCACATAGGGAAAGTCAGTGAAACGGTTCTAAAAGAGCATGACAGATTTACACATCATAGCACAAACTTTGAAATGAGTCAAAAACATGCACAAAAATAACCTGACAAATACACTCTGGTGGTTGCATGTTTATCTTACTTGCCATTAAAAAAAACCTTATATTGTGCAGGAGTTCACAATATAACCTTTAACTATGAATAATTGCTACTGATTGTTTTCAGATGATGGTAAAATCAGTGTCAGTCTGGTGAATTCCTCGAAAGGTGGTGATGCATTGGCAGGATGTCACAGAAACGAAACACTTATCAGGTGTTGGTCTCTCGAACTATGTTGTGCTATTGGCTGCTAGGAAGTTAATTACATTTATTTATTTAGCTGATGCTTTTCTCCAAAGCATCTTCCAATGAACTCTATGCAGTGTTATCAGCCCAGATACCTTATTCACCGCAGTGACTTACACTGCTAGATACACTCTCTACACTGGGTCAGTCATCCATACATCAGTGGAACACCCACACTATGGATGAACCTGAACAGCATGTCTTTGGAGTGTGGGAGGAAACCAGAGCATCCAGAGGAAACCCACACAGACACAGGGAGAACATGCAAACTCCATATAAACAGAGCAGGGATCGAACCCACATCCTCCCCCACCACACAGGTGCTGTGAGACAGCATCACTGCTCGCTGTGCCACCAAGTTCTACTTAAATCCATGTATGCGTTAATGGTTTGGGGCAGGAGCAGGATCTGGATGTAGGGGCAAGTGAGTACGCAATCATATGACCACCACATCCTCCTCTGTCCGTTGTTACTGTTGATGGGGGGGGGACGGTTTCTAAGAAGCTGCCATCGATCTCGCCCCAGCTTTGCCTTTCTCCCTGAGCCAGCGTGTGCTGTAACTTTATATCTGCCGGGCGAAAGGGAGATGGTGATTGCACGCGGAGGCCAACAGGGTGAGGTCAGGTGGGGGCGAAGGGGAGGATGCGGAGGATGATGATTTATGGGCGGGGAGCTCATGCAGGAAAATCCCCCCAAGCACTTCACACACTGCACTTCTGATCCGCTGCTATTGGAGCCGTATCACACATACGGTAACATGCACTATAAAAGGAATTCACCTAATACAATCTGCATGAAATCTGAAATGATGTGATGACGTGAGCTTTGCGATGGACAGATCTCCAGGCCAGGGTCCACTGTCCAGCATGGACAAGCACTTTTTAACAATGGGTGAACCGATGGATGGATGGATCCATGGATGGGATTACTGCGGCCAGTCAATATCCGTCATTTACAGAAATTTAGGTTGACCTGCTTTGCGCAACAAATACAGAAGGTCCCACACCACAGCCAGCGCCTCCCTTCCTCTAATTTAAATAAGGGCGTTTTCGTCACGTTGAAACCAGCTTCTAAATCATCGATCCCACCGAAGCCATGTTGTTTGAGGTCCTGTCCCCTGCATTACAGCATCATCAAATTACAGATTCCATTAGCATTAAATGGTAACATCCTCCTGTCTCTGTTTTGCGCGGCCGTCGCGTCCCTCAGCCTCCCTCCGATCGCTTTGTTGTACCACAATGGGAGCGTGGCAGTGTCTGATTTATGACACCCCCAGCAACCGTGTTTTTGTGGTAGTGTAGATCGCATCTCTTTGTCTCCTTGGTTCCCATTTTCAATGAAAATCAAGTAAGGAGGAGGAAAAATTCATTAGTGCAGACATTCAAGCAGTACATTGAAATGAGCCTGGGCAGCTGATGCATCCCATTGCTCAAAGACCATGGTATCAAGTGCAGTATGGAGGAGCACAGAAGCACTAGCCTTTTATATTTGAAAACCCTGGCACAGATGCGCAGATATTAATGCCAATACACTGTGAAAACAAGAACAAAAATTGCATTAATTCAAATGAGTTGCTTCAACTTCAAAATGGTTTTAAATTGGGTTCTCGTATGCAACTCTTGATTCAGGTCTAACAAGCATCTGGGGACAGAGAGTAGGGTAGTGGTTTGAGCCCCTACCTGAGGATCCCAAGGTTAAAGGTTTGAATCTTCCCTCTAGCTGTTGTACCTTTAGTACCTTAAAAGTTGCCCAGCTCTCTACGTGGGTAAGCAGTTACAGGTAGTTTGCTTTGGAGAAAAGCATCAGCTAAATGAATAGATGATTTTGAAATAGTTTTGCATTGAAGGTTCTTCCCCCCTGTGTATGGTCAGAGGAAGGTTCTGTCCGCTCAATGACTAATGACACATGAATACATGTGAGTGGGGGGGTGCGGTGGTGCAGTGGGTTGGACCGCAGTCCTGCTCTCCGGTGGGTCTGGGGTTCGAGTCCCGCTTGGGGTGCCTTGCGACGGACTGGCGTCCTGTCCTGGGTGTGTCCCCTCCCCCTCCGGCCTTATGCCCTGTGTTACCGGGTAGGCTCCTGTTCCCTGTGACCCTGTATGGGACCAGCGGTTCTGAAAATGTGTGTGTTTGTGTGTACGTGTGAGTGCTGGAGCTGTAGCTGGGGTACTGGTGGCCACATGGAAAGGACTAAAGGTGCAAAACAAAAAAAAAAAAAAAGTTAAACAACTGTTTTCAAAAATTAAAAAGCCCAAAGAAACCAAATGAGAAACCAGTTACATGGCCCTTCCAGTGAACATATCTACCCCCCCAAAAATTTTTTTTTTTTTTTTTTTTTTTTGCAAACACCCCCTAAGCAGTTCTATCTCAAGCTTCAGACCAGCTGCTTTTAAATCCTTCAGAATTCCTCTCAGCTGGGTGCAGCTGGCCATAATTATTCTATTAGATCAGGGGAGGGTCCTTGACAGCTGTCCACCATGCAGCTCCCACCTCTTGCCCTGGGCTGTGCCACCCACCTGCTCACATTACGCACACAAACACACACGTGTTAGAGGAAGAGTACAATCTGTGTATGGGGGCAGTGCTGGGGGTGTTCAGCTAAGCCACAAACCTGGTATAGTGGATTGCCCTTGTGCTAAAGCGTATGTTTCCGTTAGCAGCGCAAGGTGTAACGCAGTTGGACGGGAAATCACGCACATAAACGTACAGTTTTTGACTCATTCTTTGCGGCTCTTCTCTTTTTTGATGCGAAGCACTGCAGACTGCTGTACCCAAAAGCTCCAGTTCTGTGCTCTTCTTTAGTTTGCACCGAAGTCAGATGGTGTTTGTTAATTTCTTTTGTGGCATTATGATTGTATACAATTGCATAGATCCTTGTTATTGTGACAGTATACATTTCTGTATGATTGGCATTCTTATTAGTTTTGCACTTGACAGCAATAAATTCATAGGTATTTTACATTTACTTATTTTTCAGACACTTTTGTCCAAAGCGACTTCCAATGAACTCTATGTAGTGTTAGCAGCCAACACACCTTATTCACCGCGGTGACTTACACTGCTGGATACACTACTTACAATGGGTCACTCTTCCATACCTCAGTGGAACACACACTCTGGGTGAACCGTAACAGCATGTCTTTGGACTGTGGGTGGAAACCAGAGCATCAAGAAGAAACCCACGGGAGGAACATGCAAACTCAACACACACTGAGTGGGGATCAAACCCACATCCTCTCGCACCCCGCAGGTGCTGTGGGATAGCAGCACTACTCACTGTGCCACCCAACTATATGTGTATTTACTTTTATTTGTGTAGCTGACACTTTTCTTCAAAGCAACTTCCAATTTTGAAGTATTTACAATTATTAATCAATTTACACAGCTGGGTAATTTTACTGGAATGGTTTAGGGTAAGTATGTTGCTCAAGAATGCTACAGCAACAAGTGGGAATTAAACCTGCAACCTTAGGGTCTAAAACAGTAACTCTAATCACTGCACTACCAGCTGTCCCAGTTTATATTTGCATTCAAAATTTGTTTTTCGGTTTTTTTCAGGCCTGTCTTTTGCAGTATCTTAACTGTTGTTCAGCAGGAAGTCAATAACGTTATGATCAATGTAGCATGAACATGTTTTTGAGGAAACAAACCTCTTGTTGACACCAGGCTCTTGTTGAAATCTGGTGACATCGTGTTCAGAGTATATTGAATTCCGAGTTCCTGATTCTTCAGGGGAAAAAGTGTTTCAATTTTTTTTGCTAAAGTTGTAATTCCTCTGAAATCAATGTAAATTCTTGATTAATCCAAAACATTATACCCATATACTTACATTTTTTTAAAAAAAGTTATTAGAATGGATTGTTTAAGTAGGTGTTTTAGTATTTTCCTACTCACTGTGGTTTTTACATGATTTTTCACGTTTACATAACTGTATGTTTAACTGGAAGAATTCAAGCTGAGAATCTTCTCACTTGCACAAGATCGGGGTCATTTGGGGTTTGAGGCAGCAACATGGACTTTGTGTGGAGTTTGCATGTTCTTCCCGTGTCTGCATGGGTTTCCCCTGGGTGCTCTGGTTTCCTCCCACACTCCAAAGACATGCTGTTCAGCTGTGTGTGTGAGTGACAGAGAGAGAGTGTGTGTGTTCCACTGATGGATGGATGGATGAGTGACCCAGTGTAAGTAGTGTATCTAGCAGTGTAAGTCACCGCGGTGAATAAGGTGTGTGGGCTCATAACAACACTACATAGAGTTCACGGGAAGTCGCTTTGGAGAAAAGCATCTGCTATAAATGTAAACGTAAATAAATGTAAACATTAACCACCGTATTGCCTACTGCCCACTTGCAGCCATCTACACAGATGCACTTAGTCAAAGTGAAATCTTGATAACCTGGATTTTCTGAACACACATAATAAATTCATGGCATGTAATGAGGCTGCCTCACAGCGATGATGCAACCATCTTCTCCCCTCTTTTGTATTGCGGGGTGGAGTGAAGGAGGACTGATCTTCAACTGAAATCAAGGGAAGCCGTGCTTCAGGATAGCCCAGTGTTTAAATTTACCCCAGGAACTTGCTCACTTTGGTCTTGAAATGAGCCGGAGAAAGAGCTCTTTTGGTGCGGCAGTCAACGCGACAGCTTGTTTCCTCGCATCTCTGATTTGTTTGGACGTTCTCCTTGCGAATATTGCTTCCTAAGTGCTCCGCTGGAAATGATGTAGTCAAACCATTGCCACCGCAGAACAGACACATTCCCCCCGGTTGCGCACCCGGCCTATAATTTAACAGTCTGACAGTCCGGGGCAAGTGAGAATCCCTGCATTTTCAACAGCCTCGCAGACAAGTTGGGTTTGAAAGCGAAGGACAGTTAGCAATTACAGGGTCGCTTCTTTGTGTACAAGGTTAAAAATAAAGCAGAGGTCTCCACTGCTGGTGTTTGTGTTTGTGGTGTGAAGAAGGCCTTGCTGACTGCATACTTGATGCACAGAGCCCTATAAATAAAACTGCGGCAAAACGATAATGAGCGGTAATGAAACCACAGGGAGCAAAAATGGGGTCTCCAACAAAGTCCTCACGCGCCAGAGCCGGGTGACAGAGGGAGTGGAGCGAACGCAGATCCTGGACCAGAAAGCCGTGTTCTTAGCTCAAGAAGCAAACTGTCGAGGGGAGGCAAAGGTTCGGTTCATGTGGAGGAGTTGGAGGCGTCAAGAGCGCGAGGAAATGGTCAACGGAACAACGATAAAGAGGACAATCAAAGAAATGAAGGTGTTGCATGGGATGGGTCACCTGTCCTAAGCAGGAGAGAATGCATCTCAAGCAGCTGTGAATGGGAGCGTGGGGGTGTGGTGGGTTTGGCCAGCGACTGCTGTGTGGCGGGTCTGGGGTTTGAGCCCCGCTTGGGGTACCTTGCGATGGACTGGCGTCCCGTCCTGGGTGTGTCCCCTCTTCCTTCGGCCTTCCGCCCCGCGTTGCCGGGTTAGGCTCCGGCTCCCCGCGACTCCACTCGGGACAAGAGGTTGTTGACGTTGGGTCGGTATACGGCAGCAGTGTGATGGAGTGCGGTTGAGGAACGTTCCTCAGAGTCTCCGAATGGATAAATCCTGGAGATCAGTGGCCCCAGGTGAGCGATGACTGACACAAATTCCCACAGGAAGTAGCCCCCTGTGGGGTAAGGGAGAGGAATGAGAGTTTCAAGGTGGTGGCTGAGGAGGGTGCCCTTAGATGCATATAAAATGCAGCTTTGTGGTTTGTTTTACTTGTTCTTTTAAGAACCTCTCAAAGACTCAAATAAAGAAGCTAATCCAAGACAGCTTTCGGGAGCTGTGTTCTATGAAAATGTGTACTCTTTGATTTCTAAACATTTGAATGAGGATCAAACAGGCACGAGAAGCTCTCGTTGAGCTCCTTCGTTTCCCGATCCGTTAAAACTGATGTAGATGCTTATTTCTCCGCACTTTCAACGACACATTGATTTCTGTGATACAGTACAAGTTCAAACTACACGTAGCTCCATCACCAGGTAGAGGGGTTCGGCTTCTACGTCGATGTGAATAACAGCAAATGATTAAAAGTTGAAACTCTAGCGTTAAGCGTGTTACTGGAGTCCGTGATTGCGTATAGAAGTTGAAGACAACTGGACGCTTCTTTCCAAAGAGGAAGACCCTTCACCCTCCAGAGGAGCCCATCCATTGTTTCAGCCATCAATGCTGCGGTGTTATGAAGTCCTAACTGGGTCTTCACTGCTCATGGCTGGCATCCAACCAAGCCCCCCAGCAGCTCGCGGCTTCCTGCTTTCTGCAGTTAGATGGCGGAGGCGGGGGAGGCCGGGAAACCAGAGGCGAGGTGCAACGTGGTTGTTTAGACTTGCGCCGCGGGACGTAGCAGAGATGCATGGGAACGTCTGGAAGCCGCTGTGGCTCGGGCCACTTCACCTCTGACCTGAGAAGTCTCTCTCCCTCTTTCTCTCTCTTTGAATATCTTACATCAGCTCGAGCGGACGCTTTTATGGGCGGAGCGCCTGGCTCAAAGCAAAGAGCTGGCCGAGGAGCGGTAAAGAACGGCGATGCGTCCGGGTGTTTCATTTTCCCGACTGCGGTTAACACTTTGCGCAAAAGACTCCGTGAGAGAAATACGCAGGGCAGTGGTCCAGCAAAGATGGGGCTGTAGACGAAAGCAATAGACAAGAGTGTAAAAAGTGCAGAATCGGCTTTTGGAGGGAGAGTTAGCCATTGCAAAGTGACAGAGAGAGCAGCACTTTTCCAAAGTTTTCTTTTATCGTGGGACAGCTGGTAACGTAGTTGTGAGAGCTACTCCCTTTGGTGCCGAAGGTTGCGGCTCCGATCTCCACCTCTGGCTGTAGCGCCCTTGAGCAACATACTTACCCTGAATTGCTCCAGTAAAATTACCCAGCTGTGTAAATGAGTAGATAATTTAGTGACTTTAAGTCACTTTGGAGGAAAGTGTCAGCTAAATGGATGTAGATACCAACACCGATTGTCCCTGATCTCCTAACTCAGGCATTTGTGGCTCCAAAAGCAGGTTCTTTAAAGTGCAGGTCTGTGTGCCCAGCTGCCTAGGGCAGGGCGTGTAGGTTTCTTTTGTTTCTTTTTATAATTTTTCCCGGAAAAGGCGACAATTGGCCGGCTGTAATGAAGGGTGTTATCCATCGCGGGGATGACAATGGTAGGAAAGCATGTGTTGTGTGCTCAGAGGGAGTGGCGGAGGTCCCCCCCCAAAGCAGGCCTTCGCTCTGCATTCCCCTGGCATGGAGAGTGAGGAGAGAGGAGCAGGGAAGGACATGGAGAAGGAGGCGAAAACAGCGAGGGAGGGAAAAGATGTGGACGGGGAGCAGTGTAAATTGGTGCGTAGCGCAGGGACCGTGAAGAGATTTACAGAGGCTGCGGCGTCAAGTCGAACTTGTTGCGTCGTGGGACGTGAGAGCGTGTGTCCTTTCCCTCAGGAGCTGGCGAGCGAACCGGCAGGAAGCAGGGATCGACGGGAGGTGTTTTCGGGTCGTGGCAACGACCTCGCCTGATCCAATAATTGCACCGGCTTTGAGGCTGTTGCTCCGCGCCGATCGGCCCGACGGACGGTTTCGCCGAACGCCCGGATCGTCCGTTTGGATCTCCGCGCTTGAGATGATTTCATTCTCTCCAAGGGTCGCTCCCTTCCTCTTGGCGTTTCCATCCTTCGCTCTAGAAAAGGCTCTAAACCGAAAGCTTTAGAGGTACCAAATAATGATTTCAGGAATGTATGGAAAGAACTTCACCATAAAGTCCTCATAACAGCTCCAAACTAACATGGTATTTTCACAGGCTTTGTCTAAACAGAGAAAGCTTTGGAGAGAATATTTGGGTGGTTGGCAGAGGACGTTAGATGTGATAATCTATAAAAAAATTCAAGAAAAAACACTGCTTGTGGGCTGTCCCAGTAATAGTCCATCGCTTTTATTTGAGTAAAGCCAAATCAAACATCCAAATCTCATTTTGCGAGAAACTTGGGCCCAGTGGGAACCCAGAGTATTGAGTTCTTCCAGCTAGCAGTAAAATAACAGTAAAACGACAGTAGAATTATTTAAAATTAATTTGGAACTTGCCAAATTAAATTAAAGGTCTAGAAACAGTCCAGAACACACACACATTTTCTGAACCGCTTGTCCCATACGGGGTCACGGAGCCCACCCGGCAACACAGGGCGTAAGGGACACACCCAGGATGGGGCACCAGTCTGTCGCAAGGCACCCCAAGCGGGACTCGAACCCCAGACCCAGCGGAGAGCAGGACCCAGTCCAACCCACTGTGCCACCGCACACCCCAGTCTGGAACATTCGTTAAAAAATGTCAGTGTTATACTTTTATTCAGTGTTAAAATGTATGCTGTATTCTTTGTAGATACTGTTAATAATAAAACAAATGTACCGGTTTCTAGAAATCAATATCAGATTCTTAAGTCCATGGGAATCAAAATAAAATGTAAAGATACAATCATCGCAGAGACATTTTGCCTTTTTCTCTATGTTTGAGTTGGAGTCCTGCTTGACATTCCCCTTTCTGTGGATGTGTGTGTGTGTGTGTGTGTGTGAGGATTATGGCATTATGCATGTTCTCCAATAAGAGAAACTTCCCAACGTAGCCTTGCCAGCGAGCCCTTGCTCCGTCTTCTCCCCACAGAGGGTTCCATCGAAATTTTCACTGCCTTCTGGGTCCAACTCTCCCAGGCTCTGCAGTTAATAACACATTATTTTATGCTTTTCAAAAGAGGGGGGGAAAAATGTTACCACATGCTGACTTTTATGGCTAACTTTATTTCGAAAATCAGAAAAACATTTCCCAGCGGAATGCTGATCCAAGAATTTTTGCATACTTGTTCAACAACTTCAATGACAACTTGACGGCCTGCTAACCCGGCCGTTAGCGTTTCGCAGAAACGGGGGGGTCGTGAGCAAAACGGGACTTCGATACGCATGCAGAAAAATTGCAAGCAAAACAAGGCATGATCCCAAACAGCAGTGGATATGGGGCAATTCTCACCTTTACTCCTACCCCTAGGGGAACTGCCTTTTTATTGCCAACTTGCAGTGAGAAACATCGTACCGTTTTACAGCCCGTTAACGTTTTACTGTTAGGGTAGTACTGTATTTCACTGGGTTCACTCGGTGAAGCTCCTTCCTTTCGTGACGCAGGCAGATGGAACGAAGGCACCAGGTGGCACAGCGAGTAGCGCTGCTGTCTCACAGCACTTGGGTGGTGCGAGAGGATGTGGGTTTGATCCCTGCTCAATCTGTGTGGACTTTGTATGTTCTGTCTGTGTGGGTTTCCTCTAGGTGCTCTGGTTTCCTCCCACACTCCAAAGATGTGCTGTTCAGGTTCCCCCATGGTATGTGAGTGACAGAGAGAGAGAGAGTGTGTGTGTGTTCCACTGATATATGGATGAGTGACCCAGTGTAAGTAGTGTATCTAGCAGTGTAAGTCACTGTGGTGAATAAGGTGTGGGGGCTGATGACACTACATAGAGTTCATGGGAGGTCCCTTTGGAGAAAAGTGTCTGTTAATTAAATAAATGTAAGGAAGAGAGAAACAGCGATCAGCTGAGTTTCCTTTGCTTTCTGCTCATACCAAAGCGCAAATGGACTCGGTTGTATTTTCAGATAAAAAGGAGTTGAAACCCCAGCAGCTTGGTTGTGTTCTTTGAGCACACATGTAGATTGGTTAAAGACAAAACAACGATGCTTTTATTTACCGGGTTGCTTCATGCTGACTGGTATGAAGAACCACTCTCCCTGTGCGCTCTCCCATGCCCCCCAGACCCCCCCCAGACCCCCCCAGACCCCCCACCCTCCCCAGCCCGGCCCGTACAAATGGCACACAGTTAAATTGGAGATCTGAATTGTTTGTTTTCTTGGCTTCGCAGAAATAGTTTTCAGATGACACGCATGTCAAGCGTTAGCCAGCTGTGTTCTTCCCTTTGGCCCGATTCTTTTATTTAAAAAAGCATCGACTTTCCCAGCAACAAAGGTTTTTTTTTTTTTTTTCTTTTTTTTGAAAGTTTGTTTTTTATTTACTCTGCGCTCTTTGTTGTAAATCAAACTTATTTGTTTTCCATAATCACAATTTTGATGTTAAAATATTTAACATGGAAGAGCAAGCTTAGTTTCGTCACCGCGCTTCTTTCCTAACTGCCGTTCCCGGCTACGCTGCATTACTTTGTTCGTATACCGAGCTGACACTTTTATCCAAAGAAAGTTACACGAGGCAGATCGGACAAGTTTTTTGTGTCGCGTTCTTAAAAGTCACACAAAGTGGTTTACGGAATCACATCCCAGAGGTAGAGACACGTGAAAGTGAATCCCTTGAGACTCGGAAACATAAATGCAGTTTCCAGTTTTCCGAGTGACTTGCTAAAGCAAGGGAGGTTACCTGTATTCCCAAGGGCTCGACGGCAATCCTCTTTTAGGTTTTGAACGTGCAACCTTTCGACAAGTCCAAGCACAGATTTGTACTAATAGTCACGTAAACCCAGGTGTCAAACGGAGCAGAGGACACCGGGGAAGTCGGGCCCCGAGTGCAGGATCGTTTACTCGGAAACGAAGGATTAGACGCGTTCTCGTTGTCGGGGGTGAGAGCGAAGATCCGTGGACGAAGTCGGGAAACGAGGCGAATGGTCAAGAGACAGGGAACGAAGAACGGGAGTCGGTGACAGCGGAGACCAGGACATGGCCCGTGGTGAGTGCTCGATGAGATTCCACAATCGGGAAGGGCTTAGAAGGTGTTTTAAATAGCCGAAGGCTCCGATTGATGCCGGGTGCTTAATCGGAGCCAGATGCTGCCGGCTGAGGTGCGGGCGTGGTCGTGACACCAGGAGCAACTAGGTAAAGAAAGCACTGCACACTGGAAAAGCGGCGTTGCAAGAAAATGAGTTCACGAGCTCTTGTGTCACGGTCAGTTTAACACGATCGGCACCGGTCCTGCCCACTGTTATTAATGTTGATCAGCGCCTTGTACACCAGAGTTATCAATTTGGCTCCGTTTCCCACCTACTTCCATTCCTCAGCTCGACACAGCATCCTCAAGGAGAGCTCGTATCGACATTCGCAGCATAAAAGCTTAAAAGCCTTGAGGATGAGACACTTCAAAAAGCTATTAGTAAGAACTGGCGAACAATTCATAGTGTTTAGTCAAGCAGAGACAAGGAAGACACATGGCGATATGATTGTTTGGGAGTAGGCACAACTTTTGCCTCGTTGTTATTAAGATGTCATTTTATACCAAGCTTGTAATAGAGTATGTGATACTGCATTTTAATGGACGATTATGTTTTTTTTTTGAGCATGCTTGAAAATTGTTGTTCCTGCTTTCCTTCAGCTTATTACGCTTTAGTGAAAGGGCGGGACTGCATGGGCAGAGATGGATCTCACACAACCTATAGCTTCCTTAAAAGTCTACACATTCCTCAGTAGCGTTTAGTCAAGCGGAGACAAGGAAGAAACATGATATGATTTCTATAAGCTATATGGTTTCAGTACCAGACATGGGAATACCGACAGTCCCCGACTTACGATAGGGTCATGTTCCACGAAACCCATCGTAAGTCGAAAATATCGTTAAGTCGAAAATGCATTTAATACACTTAACCTACCAAACATCATCGCTTCTTATCCTTTAAGGTGGTCGAGATCTTCGACTGCAAAAGTCCAAGTTCGCGTGCGATGGCCATTACGGGTTTACCACCTTCATGCTGGTCAGTTATCTTGAGTTCCTCCTTAAGAGTAATTGCCTTCCTCTTCTTCTTCCCACCAGTAGCAGGAGACACAGAAGGGCATTTCGTAGACATGACGGATGCACAAAACACAACGTAGATATGGGGTGGGGGGTATCCAAAAAAACGCTGGCAACACACAACACTGTAGAGTATCGGTTGTATACACTAGTGACCGCGTGGCAGGCTGGGGGATGCGGATTACTGCCCAGAATCGAAAGAGTACCATACTGCATATTGCTTGCCCGGGGAAAAAATCTAAATTCAAAATTCGAAGCACAGTTTCTAGTGAATGCATATCGCTATCGCACCGTCGAAAAATGGGACGTTGGACCATCATAACACGGGGACCATCTGTATATGCAGTTTACAGGCAATGGGCACAATAACAAAAACGCCTACCAGTATATTTATATCAAGGACCTAATAAGGAGTAAGACCACCCTTTGCCTTCAGAACAACTTAAATCTGTGTGTAGTGGGATGTCGAACCAGTCTTCAAGAAGAATAGCTGTCAGCTCTATGAAGGATGAACAAAGTGGAAATCTACTTCACACTCTAGGCTCCAGAACTTCCCGTACAGGTTCAATGACATTTATATCTAGAGACTGGGGAAGAAAGTATCTGACTTCATCCAGGTGTTCATGAACCCAGTATGGAATTTTTTTTTTTTATATTGCCAATGAGAGCATTATTATCTTGGAATATAGTAGCATGATATGGGGACAGTGTTTGTACCATAGGGTGCACCTGTCTCATATTCCCTTCCCTTTTGTTTGACCATGCAGAGCAATCACTGGACCTCATGACTCCTGCGAGATGGCAACCCATACCATTAAGGATCACATTTAACAGCTGCCAGCAGACATTATAAGTTGAAGGCATCCTTTGGCTTTCTTCAGACATTAAATTCATCCGGCTATAGGAAATAGAGTGAAGGATGACTCATCAAACCATATTACTTTTTACCGTTGCTCAAGTGTCCGAATTTTCTGCTCCTTCACCAACCAGAATGTGTGTCTTTTGCATTGGCCTTGGATACAATGGGTTTCCGAACGGCAATCCTGCCATAAATTTCAGCTTTGTAAGCTCACAACATATCGTTTCATTTGTTGAGATTTGATCACAGAGGTGCTGTTTCTGTACTAATGTTTGTGGAATCCATATTGTATGAATAATATATTCTTACGAATACACCGTACGCAATTAATCATCTGTCTGTTCGTCTGTCCATCCATCCATTGAATATTAATAACCACTGGACAAAGGCTGGGTTCCTGTGGTCAGGAGCCTAACCCAAAAGCAGTGGGTTTGAGGCAGGGTTCACCCCGGATGAGATGCCGGTTCATTCCAGGATGTACACAATTGCTTTGATTTTACTTTCACCATGATTGCGTGGAGTAAGTAGAGTATTAGCCTCATCAGTTCCTTTGTTGACCAGCTCATATCAATCTATTTAAGAAGAAAGACATGATGTAAGGAATGACTTAAACACATCCTCTACAGGCTCAGCTGCATGGATCCCAGTACCATTTGGCCAGTCCGAAACTCTCTGTCTCCATCTCTCTTCGCCAACTTGGATTCTGAGGACCGTAGTGCGTTCTTTGTTATTTGCATTGTTTTGCCCATGCGGTAATTGAATGTCCTCTCGAGTATCAAACATAACATTCTTCCTGCTCGAGGCTTAATTAGTTTATCTTCGTTTCTGGCTGCGGGTGCTCTTTTTCCAATCGATAGCACTCAGTTTCGTTCAAGTCGAAAGTGGATACAGTGGCTCATCGATGCACTTTCTGCAGTACCGCGGCCGATCGATACGAGAAGAAAAAGAATCATAATTAATTATCATTATTAGTCATTCATTATTAATTAAATAGATATTACCATAGATATGTGATATTTTGGTTGCCTAGCAAGAGGTCTTGATCTTAGAGTACTTTTACAGCAGCGTAGATTTTGTAGCAGCCCAGCAGTAGCGTTTAAACCCCAAGGAAGACCGTCGTTGCCCTCAGCATAAATTAAACATGTTTTTATTGTGTTTTCAGTTTAAGATGCAAAAGAGCAAACAAAGTGCAACCAAAGGGCACTTGCTGTTACATAACCATGAGCTTTGTTTACTGCTAAGAACATTCAGTGTCAGATGTGATCTGATTCACTGTTCGTTGCTTCCTTGTTGTACTCCCCTGATTTTCCAAGATAAAGGCCTTTGGTTACAGTGGAATAGTAATGGCATTCGGTGTTTGGTTGCACAGTGTATCATGTAATGCCTACAGAAAATTTCATTGCCCAGAAACTCAAAATAAAGACGTATTAAACCCGGATTTATTTTACATATAGACCGTTTACCTTATTTTGCCCGTGTTTAAATGGTGTCACAACCAAGCATCGAGTGAGAAGCAAATTATGTGTTGTGAAAATTAATTTAAAAAAGAACAAAGAATGCAATTATTGTGACTTGATGTACAGCTGTTAGTGTGTTGGATGAGTTTCTTTGCAAAGGGTGTGTTCACTGCAGGCACTCTAAATAACACAATGTGTGAAAATGATAATAATTAGTCCATGCTGGTGTTTTTTTGGCCCCGTGGGCGTGTTGCGTATGCGGTTTGCTGCCATGCAACGCATTGCTTGTTATGAACACATTCTTTCGCTTTTCATCCTCTTTTCGTCAGCTCTTGGGATTGCGGGCTGTTCAGGCTCTTGGGCCAAGGCTATTGATCCTCCCCATTAAGACATCATAAACAGGGAGGAGAGGAGAAGATGGGGTGGAGGAGGGATGCTCTGAACATCTGACATGGAACCAGAAAGATTTGTCAGCTGTTTATGCTTTCAGAATAATACAGCTCCTCAAGATTTGATTAGTTGCTCAGATCTTGTCTAAAGCCTCTGTCCTGAAGCTTCCTTTAAGGTTTCAATAAGGAAAAGACAAATTCTCCACGATGAAGCTTTTGCAGATGCTGCTTCTTTGGAAAATATTTGCATTGCAGATTGTTAATGAGCTCCAAGGTTACGGCGCTTGCCTTAAACGAACAAACGCTGATCACTTGTTTTCTGGAAATCGTGTGAACATCACACAAGCACGTACTGTAGCCAATACAATACATTCCAAATGTTGCTCACATTTTGGAAAAAAACAAGCTTGTTTATTTGTTTGAATGCGCTATTAGATGTCATGAAATTCTTCAGATACTTGCTCCGTTTTTAAAGGATGTCTCGCCTGGTCTTGTTCAAACTATAAACCCCTCTGTGTGTGATTTTCTGCCCTTGTTCTCTGTGCCTAAATGCTTATTTTCTTTGGATTTCCCAGATAGTTTAAGCATTGCACTTGGTCAGCTGTTGTTCCTTTAAACCCTTTATAAAATGAAGAGGCCATGTAAGTGCCGCTCCCAATGAAACAATGATGAAAACATTCTCTTTTTTTTAAAGATGAAGCTGTTTTATTAATGGTTATCCCCTTCAAAAAAACAAAAAATTTGCCAAATTGAAAGATTGTGTTTTCATTCAATGGATTACCAGTATCTTAATGAATTTTTCCTCTTCATAATTAAAACCAAATTAAAGCTTAAAGTTTCAGAGTTGTAAGTTTCACTTGCATTTAAGACTATATTGAATGAAATGTAACCTAAAAACATAAGAAGCGCTGCTGTCTCACAGCGCCTGGGTGGTACGAGAGAACGTGGGTTCGATCCCCGCTCGGTCTGTGTGGAGTTTGCATGTTCTCCCCATGTCTGCGTGGGTTTCCTCTGGGTGCTCTGGTTTCCTCCCACACTCCAGAGACATGCTGTTCAGGTTCTCCTATAGTGTGTGAGTGACAGAGAGAGTGTGTCTGTGTGTGTGTGTGTGTGTGTGTGTTCCACTGATGTATGGATGGGTGACCCAGTGTAAGTAGTGTATCTAGCAGTGTAATTCACTGCGGTGAATAAGGTGTGTGGGCTAGAAACACTACACAGAGTTCATTGGGAGTCGTGTTGGAGAAAAGTGTCTGATGAATAAATGTTAATGTAAGAACAAATAAAAAATGGACTGTTTTGATTTGACCAAAGGGAACATGCTGGGAGAAGAACTGGCAGCCAGTTTGTTACAGTGCGGTTTTGGTTTTGCTTGGTAAAGTATTTGCATGAAGACGTAGTAAAGAAGGCAGTAATCCTGAGCTCCCCAAACTGAAATCTCACTGGTGAGGAATGCCGGCTGACTGTGTATGGCAGCGGAGAATACACATACACACAGAGTAAAACTGCCAATATTACATCAGCTCTGATTCAGGGACCTTGTAAACTCTCCCAGTGTTGATTTAGCACTGCTGATTTTACTGTGCAGGGATTGTGGGAATCATGCTGGACTGAGTGTGATGACAAAGTGTCACATATGAGAGCTGCGGGTAGCGTAATGTGACGTATGGGCAGCGGGTCACGGAGAGAGGATCGCGCGTACAACCAGCAGCGGGTTGTGTGTGGAGCCGATGTCCCCCCCCCCCCTCAGTTCTCCCTGTGCCAAGCCTGTGGTTATCTGTATTATTTTTATGGTTGGTAAACAGTTCACTGGTCTCATGATTTCTAACAAGGCAGCAAAAGAACACACTGTACAGTACTGGAGTGAGAAAAAAAAAACGAAAACGAAAACAAAGGCCAAGTTTTTGAAACATGCTGCAGTTTTTTTTTAGCACCCCCCCTCTTCAACATGTGAAATCATTGAAAGCAGTAATTGAGCCCTTCCAGCCCCATTGTGCTATTGACAACACCGCCCCCCACTCCGCCGTCTAACAGGAAATGTCTGCCGTGTCAGAATGGAAAAGGGTGTTAAAATAACTGCAAGCTTCTAATGAAGAGCGGTGAACGTGCACAGGCAACAAACTGACTCCCATCCAGGCTGCAGAGGAAGGGAGTTATTGGGAAAAGTAGAAGGTTGCGCCAATAATTGTCCAGAGGAGACCATCCAAGCGTCTCCAACCGAGCGCCGGCTTTGTAGCAGTAGGCCATGCTAAGGAACTGGGCAGGTTGTGCAGGCCAAATCAGAGCCCTGAAGATTGAGAACGACTGCACAGCAACTAAACCAACTTTGGCTTCCGTGAGAAAACGCACCCCTTTCGTGAGCTAGTAGAAGATCTTTGGCTCTCTCAAACATTCTCCACCCCTCGTGGGGCGTAGGCCGCCAACGAGGGCTCTCCAGGCGTCCCTAAGAGCTGAGATGCCATGAAGTTTCCTTGTTGGCGGGGAAGGTTTTTACGGCGTGGGGTAGCTCGTCCCATGCCCAACCCTCCTCCATGGCGGAGTTCTCTGAAGCATTAGTCCAAAGTAAATGGACCAAAGCCCAGAGTTCTGCTCCTTTCAAAAAGAAAAATTTAATCAAGTGGGTTAGAAATGGTAAAGGATCAGCTACCAAGCCTTCAAGCCATGAAAGTAACTCTGGGCCAGGGCTTCCTTATTTGCTCGGATATTGTCTTTGAAGCAGGGCTCATAGGAAGAGCAGCGAGGAGGGAACCAGTAGAGGAGGAGCTCCCCTAGAGAACGCTGTCTCTCAGAAGTGCCCTCTGCACATGAGACCGCCGACCATCAGCATCACCACCCTCCTTCCTCCCTGCAGCGTTTGTGTATGTGGGCAGAGCGGACACCTCCACAATGCCCCGGGCTGAGGTGTACTAATGGGGTTTCCCCCATCTATATTTGATTTCAGGGGTCAGACTTAACTTGTAAAGTGCACCCTGACAGTGTCATCTCAGAACGGGCTGCTAGCTGCTGGCCCAAAGGGGAAAAATCAATAGTGATTTATAATTTACAGCTGCAGAAACATATCGCTTTTATGACACTCCATCCAGAATAGTTAATATTGCATTAAGATGGACACCCTTGGGACTGGAGACCAGGGGCCATGGATATGGGTGGGGTAACCAGGCGGAGGGGGAGGGTGGATGATCAGTTGGCACTGAACCGGATTTCTGGACAGGACGGGACTGGACACTAAGGACAGGGCTCTAAGTAATGCCCATCACACCCTCCGAGGTCACCACCGGACAGTGTTCACCCTCCGCACCTGCAGGCAATCCATAAAGAAGAATAAATGAAGCCGAGTCACCTGACCAAGGTGCGGAATCTGTTTGGGACATCGCACCTTCCGTTGCGCACTTGACTGTTCTTGGCAGTCTTCTCACCTTGACTCGAACCCCTCTTCAACCTTCAACGCTGATCTTGGACTTCCATGACTTTGTTCCTTATCACGACTTCAAGCCTCAACCCGAACCCTGGACCACGATTCAGCTCTTCAGCTCTGATTCCCATGGCTTTGTTGCTGACCATTGCTTCGACCTTCGACCTTCGACCTGAATCCCGCACGATGATTCAGCTCTTTGACTCCCACAGCTTTGGTGCCAACCCCACGACGACCCTCAACACCCCTTCACCGAACAACCCCTCCCACCTAGTCCTTATCCCCTCACTTCCCTTTTTGCCAAAGTTCCCTAAGAAACTCCCGTTTGGCTACAGCCCCAATTCATCTCCATGTCATCATATTATAATAAGCTTGTGATGTGAAGAGCAAGGGGTTCTGTAATATTTTAAATTGACCAAAAGGGTCTGCCAACTACTATTCTTCCTTGTCTTAATAATTTATTATTATTATTATTATTATTATTATTATTATTATTATTATCTCAATTTTAATTGGGCCATCTCTGCTAAAGTAGGCCTTTTCCATCCAGATTCTAAATATCTAACAGGGATTAGCATAACCACATATTTATAGTTATTTCCATGGAATGAAGGAACAAGTAAAGACATTCTCTCCTATTTTCTTTTTTCATAATTCATAATTTAATTTGTTGTGGATATTTGAGCATTTTGAACATCTTCAGCCTGCCCGATATTAGTTTTTGTTTTTGTAATTTTAATGGCTAATTATTTCTGTGTGAGTTTTTTCATTATTTTTTCATTGCCTGGAGCACGAAGGGTGGCTGGCCCAGCACCCAGCCCCTCGGTGATGCAGCCCAGAAGGAATCGCTGGGCCTAATTAACCAGCAGATGAAAATATTAGCTTTTGTCGTCGTGAGCTGCGTGGCAGCGCAAAGTCATGTCAACACTGTGGTCTGTAGCTCGACTGCACCTTGGGCGCGCATGGAGAGAGCTGTCGAGTGGGCTTTTCGTGGGAATTCGCTAAATCGCTCCTTCGTTCATTCATCCAAGAGACCGGGCCGTCCGCTCTTTTGGACTGATGGAGGAAACCAGCCTATGTTTCGTGAATGAAGGAGGCGGGACGTGGATTTTCTGTGTCCCTTGCGCAGCTGGTACCGGGCGTCAGCAGATCTCCGAGGACCCGTAAAACATATGCAGAGCAAACAAGCAAGGTCATGGAGGAACGTTGGGGATATTATCAGGTATATCTCTGCGTTAGTGCTGTGCTGCGTGTGTGTGTGTGTTTCTGCACGCCCGTGTGTGTGTGTGTCCAGAGTAGCCACTGGTGTCAACAGCCCATGTCAGGTTGCTAGTTGACAGGTCCCTATTGATCTTTGCGTGCCCCCCGGCCTCATCAGTCACTGGCCTCCAGCCACCTCCCCACCCCCAGTCACACATCAACATCAGGACAAGGCAGTGCCCTTCCGGGCCACTCGCGCTGTCCAAACGTGAAGGACCGCTGAGAGGAAATCGATCACATCATAAATGTGAAGCATAGGACAGCTTCTTCCCCCTCGGCCTTTCTGTCTTCACCTCGTCCTTTACACCTTCATACACTTTTCCTTCAGCGACAGCCCAGCTGAGCTGTCGAGGGCCGGTGTGTATGTAGGCCAGTACGTCCTCGCAATTAAATCCTAGATTTGCATAATCCATATATCTATGTTTAAACAAGATCATTAAAATTTCCAGCTCTCTGTATATATTTTATCCCAATGAAAAAATTCGCCCTGTTGATATAGGGCCTCCATAACACTGTCAGACAATTCATACCATGTAATGTAAGTTAATAAATCAAATAATAGTGTACCCCTCCTCAGCCTTGCACCCATTGTTTCTGGGATAGGCTCTGGACCACTACCACCCTGATGAGGGCAAGTGGTTAATGAAGATGGATGAATGGATGGATGGATGGATGGATGGATGGATCAAAAATATTTTTTCCATCATGCCTGTACAACAAGACACAATAAATACTTTGAAAACACAAATGACAAAAACAAAGATCAAGGTCATATACTAATTTTCAGCATGTCTCAAGTTATTTCAGTGGCTCAGTTAAGATCTGCATTGATTTTGGCAACATGACGGCCGTAGAATGGAGTCTTCCGGATCCTGCTTTTTCCGAGTCGAGGCTACACCACCCCCGTACCTTGTGTCCATGCCCCTTGAATGCTCCATAATTCCTCTTGCCTTGGGTGACGAGAGTTATCTTTGCAGCTTCCGGCCGCAAAGGAGGAAAAGTCAGTTAGCTGCAAAGCTGTTGATTGGTTTGTGTGTGTATTTAACACAGGTAATGCTAATTAGCTCCCTAGAAACCGGCTTTGGAAGGAGAGCGTAATCGCGTGGAACAGAGTGAAAGTGAGGGTGGGAGCGATGGAAAAAGAAACACTTGGGTTGCTCTACGCAATCACTTTACTGCTCGTGAAATCTGACAGTTTTAATATGCATTTTGGGCCTCTTGTGATTAATACATTCGCAAACGAGAAAAATAATAGATTTCGGCCGATGGGAACGAAGGGCGGCGAAGCAGCGGCTCCTTGCACTGTGGAGGCTTGCAAAATGCTGGTCGGGATTTTCTCAGACTTGCAGCTCGGTTTGTGAGAAATGAACTGAAGAAAGAAAGGAGTGTTATCCATTATTTCTGAAAGAAGAACATACGGTTAATAATGAGGCGGCGGGTAGCGGAGTGGCTAAAAATAAAGGCTTAGTGTCGGTTCAAGTCCCTGGAGGGGCCCTGCTGTTGGACCCCTGACGAAGGTGTACTTTCCCCAAATTGCTCCCAGCTCTGACAGTGGGTATATTTGTAAGACACTTGGGATAAAAGTGTTGACAAAGCAATAAAATTATGGACCGGAGTGTATTTTAGGCACAAAACACAAGGCAGCTGAGTCATCGCTTTTTTCTTCGGAGCGATGTGCTCCTCTGAGCCCCCAGCCGGTTCGCACTCCGACAGCGGGCCAAGACGATCCGTCTCCTTCTCCTCGGCTCCTTCCCTCTCTTTCATCCCCCTCGCCACCATGCGGTCCACCGCCGGCGGGTGCAACCTTTGTGACGGCGTCTTTGCGCAGTGATTTGGCACGCTTTCTCCTGTCACATCCATTACTGCCCGTCTGAACCCGGCCTCTTTGTTTCTGACACCCTACCCCCCCCCACCGCCGGCCGCCGTTCTGCACGGGAAGGCCGCCCCGGACGCCCATCATTTGTATTTACGACCGTCCGCTTTGCGAGTTCGGAGCCCCCGTTGGCCGCCGGCGACAGGCATTAAGCAGGCAAAGTAAAACAGGATAGCATAAAGCTGTCCGAGGCAGCGGCGGCCGTGAAGGATGCACGGCCTTCCTGTCGCGCCACTCGCAAAAAAAAAAAAAAAAAAAAGAAAAAGGCACATTAACTGTCCTCAGAAAAAGGTGTGTGACTCAGGAAGAGGGCGTCTTTCGCTCGTACTGCTCATTAGCACAGCAGGCAAAATTAACGACAATTTTTTTTGATAACTAATGAAATGATCGATTGACCTACAGAAGCTGAAGAGGCAAAGTATTAATTTATGTACGTGTTTGTTGTTTTGTCCAAAGTAGCATATAGTGTTAAGTTTTTATGTGCAGCTCCTTACAGTTACTCACCTATTTATACAGCTGAGTCATCGTTACTGGAGTAACTAAGGATACGGTGGAGCAGCGAGTAGCGCTGCTGTCTAACGGCACCTGGGTTTGATCCCCGCTCAGTCTGTGTGGAGTTTGCATGTTCTCCCTGTGCCTTTGTGGGTTCCCTCCGGGTGCTCTGGTTTCCTCCCACAATCCAAAGACATCCTGTTCAGGTTCACCCATAATGTGTGTGTTCCACTAATGTATGGATGAGTGACCCAGTGTAAGTAGTGTATCTAGCAGTGTAAGTCACTGCGGTGAATAAGGTGTTTGGAGAAAAGTGTCTGATAAATAAATAAATGTAAGGGTAAGTATCTTGTACAGTGTAGAAGTGGGAATTCATACCTGGGTCCAACTGCAATGCTGCATCTCTGTTAGTCTATCTGGTGCCCCTAAAATGTGAAGCTGTGCATGTAAAGTATTTTCGCCTGTTCAAAGTCAAAGTAAACTTTATTGTCATTCTACCGACAGGAAAAAATTTGCGTCTCTTTGGACCTCTGAGCCACGTAGGACATATAGTGCAGGACAGTGCAGTTCACAGGCCAGAGTTTGACAAGAATGTACACAATACACAGACACACACACACACACATTGACTGAAACCGCTTGCCCCATACGGGGTCGCGGGGAGCCGAAGCCTAACCCGGCAACTCAGGGCGTAACGCTGGAGGGGGAGGGGACACACCCAGGACGGGACGCCAGTCCATCGCAAGGCACCCCAAGCGGGACTCGAACCCTAGACCCACCAGAGAGTAGAACCCAGCCAAACCCACTGCACCACCACGCCCCCCTTACTGTACACAATATACAATATAAATAATTTCAGAAAGATTTCTATATAATATACAGTAGAAAGAAAACTATACAGGACATATAATTTACACTGTGTGTATGAGTTACACAGTTAGTCACTGTGTTGTGCAATAGCCAGGTCTGTGAAGTATCCGACGTCCATTTCTGCTGCTTTGCCTTTGCATGAGGAACTGTGCACCTCTCCGCAGCAAAGTTACAAGCAATTAGCACGTCTGAGTTTCTCAATCAGCGCTTCCCAATAGACGCCCCTTCCTCTGTCCTCTTCCTCACATGCTCCGTCATCCGGTCGTCATACGTGGGAGATCAGCGTCAGACGGGGCATCTGGCCTGCGGCTGGAGTGAGAAATGCAGATGACATAAGTCTGATTTAAAGCCATTAGAGAAATCATCACTCGGGTGCCGGCTGGCCTGGTGAACATCTTCCCTTATAATAATTCATAAGTGTGACGCTGCCGACTGTTTGCCAGCGTCGCACGCTCCTGCGAAATGTTTTTCAATGTGTTTACATTAGGTGGAGCTGCTGTTCTCGCGTATCTCTCCGCACGTAATACGCAGCAAGGGGCTGAATAAGCATTCGGGTGACTCCTTCATTGTAATGAAGATAGCGGTGAGGCCGGTGGCAGGAATAGAACAGGGTTATTGCGGGTTTTGGAGGGGGAGTGTGGGGGGGTGTGGTAATGATCCCACCGGCGGAACGAGCGACCGAAGCCCTGCAGGGAAACTTCCCTGTCAACATCAGCTCATCCGTTAAAAATACCTCCTCCCAGGTGTTCGCAGAGGAAACTAATCAGACGTCAGGCGGGATGCATAATCACGGTAGCCCATAGGGGAAGAGGCGGCTCACTCGATCGAGGGCTAATTCTCTCCCTCCAAAGTCAGTCAATGTAGACTTTTATCATTTCTGTCTCTCAGGATCCACCTGTCTAACCAGGATGCCAAGCCCAGGCCTTGAAGGTTTTGGCTCTGTCTCAATTCGCTGCAGCAATTACATTTACATTTATTTATTTAGCAGACACTTTTCTCCAAAGCAACTGCCAACGAGCTCTATGTAGTGTTATGAGCCCCCACACCTTATTCACCGCAGTGACTTACACTGCTAGATACACTACTTACACTGGGTCACTCATCCATACCTCAGTAGAGCACACACACACTCTCTTTGTCACTCACACACAGGGGGTGAACCTGAACAGCATGTCTTTGGAGTATGGGAGGAAACCAGAGCACCCAGACACAGGGAGAACATGCAAACTCCACACAGACTGAGCAGGGATCAAACCCACATCTTCACATACCACACAGGCACTGTGCCATCCCATTTTACTGGAGCAATTTAGGGGAAGTACTTTGCTCAAGGGTACAACAGCCAGAGGTGGGGATCAAACCCGTGACCTTTGGATCTAAAGGCAGCAGCACTAACCATTACACTACCAGCTGTCCCCACCCATTATTACATGGATGATGACTCGCATCGCATGGGGTTTCAGAGCCATACTCTCAGCGCATTGTCTGAAGTACGCAGGGCTCCGGCCCTTGAGGAAAACGGCAAAGCGTCGCTGCGCTACAGGAACAAAAGTGTCGAGGGGGTCGTTTTACCGAACACGCTTTTTTTAAGCGTCATCCTGGAGCATGGAACACCTCCACACTTATTCAAGATGCCAACCACCCCAGTTAAACAAGCCTAAGTGAACCAGATGCACACATCGCCTTGGTGCTCCATCTTTCCTTAACTGGTTTATTTATTTATGAGTCTGTGTGCAGGAGAGACTAAAGGCGGCTGGGGGGGGGGGGGGGGGGGCTTCTGCTTTTCATGGCAAGTGTCATATTCCCTGCGCAATGCCATCTTCACAGCCCCCACCCCAGTTCGTGTGGGGAAAGGGAACCGCCGCTCCCCTCTCCTGCTCAGACATGGATAGCTGTCAAACTGCACCCCCACCGCAGCCCAAACCCAGTGACAGAAACAAAGCGTTTCCCGCTTCCCTTAAAGATGCTGTCTGCAGTCAGCTTCATCACGGTGCCAACCGATCCACCTGTCACTTGCCATCCCCCAGACAAGACAAAAAAAAAAATAATAAAAAAAGAGGGAACGAGTCCTGTTCACGCAGCGCAAGGCTGCGCCCGGGTACTTTGTTTACTCCGATCTTCCACGGCGACAGCGGTCATGGGGACCAAACCACTGCGGTTCACTGTGCAAAAGAGGAGAGCCTGGAAGCTGCTTGGTGGGCCGTGTCTCAGATGAGTGGGTGACCTGATGGATTCACGTGGTTTTTCAACACCGACCACCCTGGGGGTCTCATCCCGTGGTCCTCTGTAGGCGGAGGCGCTTCGCAGCATCTTCGCCACGCTGACAGTTCTGCCTCGCCTTCTCCTTAATCGGCTGCCGGGGCCATTTGGTCGACGGGCATTTTTTTCCTTGTTACCGAGGACTTCCCAGAAGCAGATCTCAATTAGCGGCCCTCGCCAGTCGTCCTTCCTGCGTCTTCTGACGGAAATGACTTTATTACAGCGTGGTCTGTGCAGTCGCTCTCGTACTTGTCCGCAAATAATGTGGAGTTGCCCAGCAAGCTGTTGCACGCAACAGTAATAATTAGATCTTCCCTAACAAAGCAACACAAGCAGCGGCTGGGGAGTGTAGCCCAGCAGTGCGGTAATGAAGGCAATTGGCCTGTAATTTACTTATTTACTGGAGCATGAGATGCGCGTACGCAGCCAGGCCCCTGATTATGATCTGCGCAGTGAAGGGGGTTGAAAAATGAGTGAGGTGGTCCAGGCGGTCTCACCGCCCCCTGCGAGCGTTCCTAGTTCTACCGCGTAGGGTGAGGCGGGGATTTGAAGCAAGCTAGAGAGACGGGCAAGTTCACTGGCGATGTTTCTTGCTGTGCAGCACAGGCCTTCAGGACTGCAGACAGCGGGACATATGTTAATGGTGTGGGGTTTTGGGAAACAACGTGTTAACGCTGGAAAACACAGCAAATGTGGTCTGGTTCACGGTCTTTGGAGCTGTGGTCTGGATCAGCCCTTCCTCCTTGGGAGAGAATTTAAATAACAAATCAGAGATGAAGTGACAGCGCGTAGGTGTCCTTCCGTTGTCTTCCCCCCCGTTGCACTTCCACCCCTCCCACAAAACACAAAAACAAAGATTTAGCTTCTGGTGATGGGCTGCCAGCCCACCCAGGGCGTACCTGGCCCTACCTGGTGAGGTGTCATTGGAAATGATGGGTCGTTTGAAGATCCAGACTACATATAAAACCATCCATCCATCCATCCATCCATCTTCAATTACCTCTATTCCAGTGCAGAGCTGTGATTGTCTGGAGTCTGTCCAAGGGGAATAGGGCGTAAGGCAAGGGACAGCCTGGCTGGAGAGCGTCTACTGCAGATCAGTCATGCGCAGTACTGAGAATTCAGTCACCCATTCAAGTATAAGGCCTGTCTTTGGACTGTGGGAGGAAACCTATACAAACACAGGCACGTTTCAATGCGAGATACACTGCGCTAAACTCGCTGTAATCGTTCGCTCATTACAGGAACTGTGGGCAATTTAGATTCTCCAGTTCACCTGAAATGTGTTCGGACTGCAGGAGGAGAACGAAGCAGCCAGAGGAAGCCCTTGTGAACGTGGGGAGAACTTGCGAAGCTCACACAGAGTGAGTCGGATTCAAACGGAGGTGGACTGTGGGTGGCCCGGTGGCAGAGCGTGTAGCGCTGCTGTCTCATAGCGCCTGGGTGGTGTAAAAGGATGTGGGTTTGATACCCCCCTCAGTCTGTGTGGAGTTTACCTGTTGTCTGCATGGGTTCCCTCTGGGTGCTCTGGTTTCCTCCCACACTCCAAAGACATGCTGCTCAGGTTCCCCCATAGTGTGTGAGTGACAGAGAGAGAGTGTGTGTTCCACTGATGTATGGATGAGTGACCCAGCGTAAGTAGTGTATCTGGCAGTATAAGTCACTGTGGTAAATAAGGTGTGTGGGCTGATAATACTGCAGAGAGTTCAATGGAAGTTGCTTTGGAGAAAAGCATCTGCTAAATAAATAAATGTAAACCCATGTCCGAATGTGCAGCGCAACTGCTGTGAGGCAGCAACACTGACCTCTGCCCCCTCCCATCTCAGTTTCATTTTTTATGTGTGTATTTTACATTTACATTTTCTTCTGCGCTTCAATATGCAGAGCATTTAATTTCAGATTCCCTATAGTACAGTGATGCGTATAAGTATAAAGTGCTGAAGTCCTTACAAATATGAAAGATTGGGTTAATGCTAATATTGTTTAAACTGAGCAAACTGGGTAAAGTACCAGTGTGTTATTTATCTTCTGTAGGATGATCGTACACACTCGAACGGGGAAATAACTGAGTTTTAAAAATTAAGTATTGAGGTACTGGGTTTTGTATTCACAAGAGAAATTAAAATGCATACACTTCATGGCTGCTTTATTTATTGTTAATTATTCATTAACAACACGTTAATTACGTGTGCACTTCTGAATATTTATCACAAGACAAAAGCAAGCGAAGAGAACGAGCCAAGTGCCAACATTATGAATATTCAGAAGGTAAAAGTGAAAAGTATTCTACAGGGACTCTTCCTATACAATATGGAAGGAGATTGATTTGTGCAGCCTGTAGAGCCCGTTCCCGTTAACACAATACCAGCGTTGATGTGTGATGCAGAAGGCGGGCGACCAAAGGGCTTTTGTCCCCTATGAGCACCATAATGCTCACAAGATCAAGCAAAATATGCTTTTAAATACAGATGCTCCTCGACTTACGATTTTACGACTTTACGATGGCGAGCTGGCGATAGACATTGAGTAGAAACCGTACTTTGAATTTCGATTTTTTCCCAGCCGAGCGATATGCGATACTCTCTCGCGATGCTAGGCAGCGGCAGCGATCCACATCTCCCAGTCTGCCATGCGGTCACTATACAGATACCCTCCGTATCTACGATGTGTTTTGTGCATCCATAATGTCACAGAAACGCCCTTCTGTGTCTCCTGCTACTGGTGGAAAGAAGAAGAGGAGAGTAATTACTCTTGAGGAGAAACGCAAGATAATTTCCCAGCATGAAGGCAGCAAACCCATAATGAGCATCGCACGTATGATAGGCTATGATGTTCGATAGGTTAGGTGTATAAAATGCATTTTTGACTCTTTCGATATTTTCGACTTACGATGGGTTCCCTGGAGCGTAACTCCGTTGTAAGACGGGGTCCACCTGTACTCCAAAAAATAACTGCAGAATTCCCAGATCAAAGCGTAATAGGAATGGGAATTCTTCGTAGAGTCCCGGTCTACTTGGTTGAAATGGCAGTTATTATAGAAGGAATTTATCCATGTCCGTGTAGCGATTAGCATCACAGCGTATTTCGGTTTTCTCAAGAGTCCTCTTACTTTCCTGTAGTCCAATGAATCATTTTAGTTGCTCCATCTGCCTGCAGCGATTCCTTGGATGTGGTATTGAACTCGGCCTGGAGAACACACGTGTTTTGGCTGAAAAGATACCTGCAGCAGTATAGAGGCGAATGTGCTCAAGATTGAGATGGAGGGTTGGGTGGGGAAGTTGCCATTTGCCTGCTGGTATAGCCATTGTACGGCTTGTTCCTCAGCCGTGAAAGCGGGAATGCCAGCCGTCAGCTTTACTGTTCTTCCAAGCGTTCCCATGGAAGATCAAGACCCCGACAGTTTCCTCCCCCCCAGCTTAGTTAAGCCTCAAACTTTCGAATGATCATCTATATTGCTGCCTTGGTTTTAGGTATCGTGGGACAGGTATTTCTGAACATGGGGTAACAGGACAGGACAGCAATGATGCCACGTGCACTGTGCACTTCATGCCAAGCAGCTCATGATCCATCTGCAGTCTTACCATTCGCATCAATGTACTGTCATCAAGCAGTGATCATCTCTGTCCTAAATACAGTTTATCGAGTGTCATAAGAACAGCTCTGCTGATTGGTAATTAGGAAACATGGTGACTCTAGTTCATTTCCCCTTGATCCCGCCATTGATTTTGTCCCTCATTACCTCCCTGTAGAGAGAGTTGACACTCAGCTTGCATGTGTTTGCTTCCGCTGTGTTGACATGGATGGGATTTCCTTTCGGCAGCACCGCAGGCAGTCGGATGGAGGCGGCTTCATCTTACACCGCAGACAGCCTTCTATCTGCCCTGCCTGGAGGTTGTCCCTCAAAGGGCTCTCGGGGAGGGTGAAGGTCAACCTCAGGTCCGGATGAGAACAGGGGGTCCACAATGGCTCATAAAGTGTCCATCTCACGCAACTAACAAAGCCAAAGGTCCATTATTGGCTGCAAAGAGTCAACGGTCTTGGATACTCAAGAGTGGAGGGGTCAACATCCACAGAACAAATAGAAAGGCAAAACCAGGGGCGAAGGGACACTTGTGTTGATAAGGAAATTGTACAATGGAGAAAATATTATCTATTTTTTCCAACCCAAGTCATGCTAAAACTGTTTACAATTAGTCTTTTTCTTGGAGGGCATGATTTTCCACTTTGTGCAATAAGGACTAAAGCTGTTACAATAACATCTAACACAGCAATTATATGTATTTAACAGAGATTTGTTTTGGAGTGTGAGACACAGAATGCAGAATGTTAGCTTTGTGTTGGGCATCTTTGGCAAGCCACAGGGATCCGGTTAGGGCAAAACAAGGGGTTAGTGGACTTGCCCTCCACAAATATTTGTTTATTCATTTAGCTGACACTTTTCTCCAAAGCACCTTACAACATTGAGGTTACAGTTATTACAAACTCATAATTATTTATGCATTTATAGAGCTGGGTAATTTTTTTACCGGAGCAATTTAGGTTGAGTACCTAGCTCAAGGGTACTACAGCCAGAGGTCAAGATCAAACCTGCGACCTTTGAATCTAGAGGCAGTAGGTCTAACCACTATTCAACCAGCTGTCTTTTGTTGGCCTCATGGAGCATTTTTGGAAGCCCCATTGCCCCAGAATGATTTCCGGGTTTTGGCGCTCTATAATGTCTTTACCTTGACCCCCCTTGGTCCTCTGAAGTCCACGAGATGCTGGAAACCGCACCATCAATAAACCCATGTCCAGGGATCCTGCCCCCTGTCCACACTCCATAGCCATCAAGGCCCGGGCTGCAGCTGCAGCACGTTGGGATTGAAGGAGGCTTGTTGGCTCAGAGGACTTTCATTTTCCTGTGTTTCTCTGGCCGTGTAGCGCACTTGGGCGGGCTCGTTCTGCGGAGGTGCGGACAGCCGAAAACAAGGTCTGTCGCATTGAGAGGACACCGGTGGAATCCATTCTCCTCGCATCCTGTTTTACCTGGAGTTCATGATTTCCTTAGAATTGACCCAATTACATGTTAGCCATTCGAGTGTTTTTTGTTTTTGTTCGGTTTTTTTTTTTTTCTATTTCCTGCACTGAACTGCAGGAACGACTTGCAAGTCCATGTTTGCTACCAACAAAGGCCCCAGTCCCAGGACCTGGACATTTAAAAAATGAAATCTGCACAGCAGTAAATGTTGCTGTACAATAGCAATTGTTTTTTGGACTGAAATTTTTGTAATATATATATATATATATAATCTTTAAAATGTAAATGCAAAATAAATACATTAGATACGTATCTATATATTATATATGAATGCATATCACACATATATACCCATTCTATTTATTTTGCATTTAATGTTTTGAAGATTTTTTTTTTTTTTTTAAACCAAAGACTGGTAAACTGAGGTGCCGGTTTATTTCGACGGACCACATTACAGTGTATATTATTCTTGGCTTACCTTAGCTTTACTGCTCATGCTGGAATGCTGTCCGTTGTAGAGTCCTGTGTAGACAGTTTACTTATCGTGCAGTCCTGCGCACCACTAGAAAAGTACACTAGCGCTATCAGTAAGGGTCAAGATTACGTATTATAGCAGAAATGACATGGAATTCAGCCGCTGAGGGTATATTTTATAGGTCTGTAAGGGGAATAGCAGACAGTCGTGAATAAGGGAACAATTCATGCAGGGATGGCGCTCCAGAATAAACACATTTACTGTAACAGGGATGTGTTGTGGTATCACTTTCTACAACCTCATTAGTGTCACTAATTAAAAATCTACCTCTTGACTTTGATGCTGGCGGATACAGAAAAAAAGGGGGCATATTTATTCACTTGGACGCACACACAGACGCTCACAGTGTGAGAAGGAGAGCGTGTCGCGGGGGAGAGAGAGGGAAGGGGAGAGAAACGGTTGCCGACGGATTAGAGCGCTCACCAACGCTTAAATTATACCTGTTTCCCTGCAACGTTGATAAAACGTTAGGACGCGTGCAGCCAGTTAACGTTACGGAAATTAATAAGCTACTCCGTTTGTTCGTCTCCAGTACTTATGACAGTTTTTCGAAAATGCATCCATGCGTTCTTAAGGAGATGGTTCTTGCTTAAGTCGAATGCATGAAGGCGGGGTGGGAGATTCAGAAGCAATAGGGCAGCAAGAGGGAACAAGCACTGGGCAGCCATGAAATGCGTGCTCCGATTCTTTAGTAATTAAAGCAGCAACTTCCGAAACGCCATAATAGCTGTTAATTAGGGGTCTGCTTTTTTCAACGTAATTTGCTAATTAGACGGTGCATCGGTGCGGCGTATCCAGCTAATTACTGGAGGGCTGCAGCGATAGACACTTGTGACTTGAGTGTAAATGACACCATTACGAGGTCCAGTGGCACCGGAGACCCACCAGGGACAGTTAATTACTCCCGGCCTGATCTTGAACGGGGGAACCCTTTGTGTCCCTGCCGCCCCTCCCTGAAACAGGAAATCTAGCTTCAGCAGAGGCTTTTTCAATGTCCATACCTGCACAGAATGAGTAACAACGTACAGCTGGCTGCATAGTGGTTAGAGCTGCTGCATTTAGACCCAAAGGTTGCAGGTTTGAGTCCCGCGTTGGTGGCACAGCGAGTAGCGCTGCTGTCTCACAGCATGTTGGTGGTGAGAAAAACACATGGGTTCCATCCCCACTCAGTCTGTGTGGAGTTTGCATGTCCTCCCTGTGTCTGTGTGAGTTTCCTCCGGGTGCTCTGGTTTCCTCCAAAGACATGCTGTTCAGGTTCACCCATAGTGTGTGAGTGACAGAGAGAGAGGGTGTGTTCCACTGATGTATGGATGAGTGACCCATTGTAAGTTGTGTATCTAGCAGTGTAAGTCACCGTGGTAAATAAGGTGTGTGGGCTGGTAGTAACACTACAGAGAGTTCATTGGCGGTCCCTCTGGAGAAAAGTGTCTGCTAAATAAATAAACCTAAATGTACCTCCACCTGGGGTTGGACCAGGTCCTGCTCTCCAATGGGTCTGGGGTTCGAGTCCCGCTTGGGGTGCCTTGCGACGGACTGGCGTCCCGTCCTGGGTGTGTCCCTTATACCCTGAGTTGCCGGGTAGGCTCCGGTTCCCCGCGACCCCGTATGGGACAAGCGGTTCTGAAAATGTGTGTGTGTGTGTACCTCCACCTGTAGTGCTCTTGAGCAACTGCTTACCATAAACTGCACCAGTAAAGTTACCCAGCTGTCTTAATGGACAAATAATTATAAGTATCTTAAAAATGTAAGTCGCTCTGGAGAAAAGCTTCAGTTGAACGGGTTAATGTAATGCATCCATGCCATGAGGCATTGTTTATGATACCTCAACAGCAGCACTGTTTTCTGATAGCTCTGCTGCACTGTGCAAATTGCACTGCCCTAAACCGCCCGTTTGACTCGGCAACGCTCTGGCCTCAACAAAGAAATTATGGGCCTGCTCTTGAACATCTGCTGCCCTTCTCTGGCATAACGGAGCATTTTTGGACGCTCGGCCGCCCCAGAATGATTTCCGGGTTTTGAAGCTGTATAATGCCTTAACCTTGGCCCCCCTTGGCCCTCTGAAGGATTGCGTAACCCTCTTCCTGTTCTCCGGGAATAAGCAAGCGAGTGGGAGTGGAAGTCTGTTGCTTCGATAGAGCCTGGCTGCATAATTTCCTTGAATTGCCTAAACCTTACTGGTCAATCTCTGCTTTCTTGATGGCGCGCTTTCCAACATCTCGTGGACCGATGTTTCGGCAGACGTAGGCGAATGTGCGACGGAATTATTTGAAGCTTAAAGCGTACTCACTCCGCCGTTGTGTTAAAGGACTCATGAAACCGTACGGTCACAAGGATTGCGGAACGGAACGAGAAGACCCGCATAACGGACGGGATGCATTCGGAGCGTTTTGATTTGTATAAAAACGATCTCCCTGTGTACTGGCTTCCGCATAACCGTAAATAAAACTTTCTCTGAGTTGTATTGCTTCCAAGTATTTCAGAGGAAGGTTCCAAGAAGCTTGAACCTAAAATATGTCAGTGACTCAGCTGTGCTTTGGAAGCAACAGAAGTAGAGAAAAAAGTCAATCTCCCGCCTCCCTGACGTAGGACCAGGGTGTCATTCTGGGGCTGTCAGGTCTTGTCTTGGATTTCACTGCCACTGTTGTAGAGCGTCAGGCCGATCTATATCCCAGGGCAAAGAAGACGCCAATGTAAAGGAGCATGCTGGCACAGCGAGTAGCGCTGGAGTCTCAAAGCACCTGGGTTGTGCGAAAGGACATGGGTTTGATCCCCGCTCGGTCTGTGTGGAGTTTGCATGTTCTCCTCATGTCCGTGCGGGTTTCCTCCCGGTGCTCTGGTTTCCTCCCACAGTCCGAAGATGTGCTGTTCAGGTTCACCCTTAGTGTGTGTGTGTGACAGGGAGAGTGTGTGTGTTCCATTGATGTATGGATGAGTGACCCAGTGTAAGTAGTGTATCTAGCAGTGTAAGTCACCGCGGTGAATAAGGTGTGTGAGCTGATAACAGTAAGTAGAGCTTGTTGGAAGTTGCAAGCCTATGTTAAATAAATAAATAAATGTAAACACACACACACACACACACACACGACAACTTAAATCTGACTAAAACGTGCAATAGATGTTACGATGTTGCCCCTGTTGCTATTTGACTGTGAATCTTGGTGTACAATCCACGCATCAGAAAACATTTAATTGTACAACAGCTCCTAATCACCAGCATGTCCGAGCTTCCCTTTTTTGCACTGTGTCCCTATCCATGTGCTGCAGTGAGAAAAGTTGTAATTTGAAGCTGTCTTGCATTATTGTGTGCATTGAGTACAGAGAATATACCAAGTATATAAGTATATTTAATGTCTCTCTTTCTCTCTTTCTTCTTGTCTCTTTCCCCTCATGCACCGATTCCCTCTGGATGCTTCGGGAAGCAGGTAGGAAAAATTTTGTTTATTATTGACAGCTTTGGTTAGAGGACCGTGGTTTATAATAGGATTGTTCTTTTACCATATTCCATTCGGCATGGTGTCCAAAGTTGTGGTTCTGGCTTTCGGGAAGGGCAGTTACACATAGAATGCAGGTGGGCAGAGTCTGATTGTAGATGTCATTGAGGAAGCCGGTGAGTGGAGTCTTCATGTACATGTTGGACGTGTTACGCAGAATGCAGGTGGGTGGAGGCTGATTTTATGTCATGCGTGTCATAAGTGGAGCCTGCTGTTATTCCTGTTTTGATTTAGGTCCACATGCTTGCCGAAGGAGACAAAGGATGTTCTCAGGGATATTGCTAGTGTTGGTCATGTGTATTATTTTATATATCACACGTTTCTGAGCTACGATCAAGGCGTTCTTCTCCATTTCTTGATGCAGCTGAGACAAAGCTGATCAATTAACAGCTTTTTTTTTACCCAGCTGTTGTTGGCTCTTTTACTGCCTAGTTACCGTCACTCAGCCGAGGGAGTTGGGGAAAAAAAAAAAAAAAACATTTCTATGGCTTTTAGTTTTGATTTGAAGTCTGGAACTTCAGGGAATTAAGCAAAAGCAGACAAACCGGACAGAAAACATTGAGAAGTACAGTACCGCACAGGGCGCAGCAGGCTTAGCTGGGTCCCGCTGTGCGGCGGGTCTTAGGTTCGAGTCCCGCTTGGGGTGCCTTGCAGCGGACTGGTGTCCTGTCCTGGGTGTGTCCCCTCCTCCTCCACCCTTGCGCCCTGTGTTGCCGGGTTATGCTCTGGTTTGCTGCGACCCCACTCAGGACAAGCAGTTTCAGACTGTGTGTGTGTGCGAGTACCTCACAGTAATGGCTTTATTGCATTATATCAGCCTTTACAGGAGTAATGTAGTCATTAGCTGTTTTACCCGAAACACCTAAACTGTGATGGTAGTGCAGAAGTTCTTAAATTAGCTTGAAGTTTTGTTGCAAAGTGTTCAGCAAGTTTCAGCCCGGGTGTGTTTGATATGGTGGCACAGCAAGTAGCACTGCTGTCTCACAGCACTTGGGTGGTGCGAAAGGATGCGGGTTTGATCCCCGTTCGCTATCTGTGGAGTTTGCATGTTCTCCCCATGGCTGCGTGGGTTTCCTCCCAGTGCTCTGGTTTCCTCCCACACTCCAAAGATACCCTGTTCACATTCACCCCTAGCGTGTGAGTAACAGAGAGTGTGTTCCACTGATGTATGGATGAGTGACCCACTGTAAATAGTGTATCTAGCAGTGTAACTCACCGTGGTGAATAAGGTGTGTAGGCTGATAACACTACATAGTGTTCACTGGAAGTTGCTTTGGACAAAAGCATCTTCTGAATCAGTAAATGTAAATATAGCGTAACACCCTTCCAACGAGCAGCAGTAAGTACGTACTGCTTCTGTACCCCAGTAAAACACTATACATAGACACCTCAATGCAGCCATAGCCAGATACTGTGTACAGAGCTGTAACTGCGGTCTGAGCCAGCCTGAGATATACTATACATCCTCAGCGCAGGAACAGCTTCATTCAGACCCTGGAACGTGGCAATTCACTTAACATCAGATGCTCTTTTTTATGTGTCCATTAACATGTTTTAAGTAATCCTTGCAAATTTCCAAAGAGACATGATTTTAAGGATCCACTATATTACAGATTAATCTGAACGCACCATAAAGTCTTATCTCTTAAATAAGGCAGACGTGCTCACTCAGTGCCGCCCCCCCAATTTCATTAGCTGCTGTCATCAATTTAAGCCTTTTCCGTGTTGATCAGGGCACAAGGATGACCCGTTCCCTGTCCGGCTTCTTCTCAGCGCTAACGGTCCTATGAAGTTGATAAGTGTCGCACCATCCCGTTAATCAAATTACTTATGAACCAAAATTGACAGTTTTCATTAATTATAAAGGATTATTCTAATTGCAATTCAAATTTATTCATTTAGAACAGACGGCATTCAGTAATATTTCAAGAAATTTGCATATTAAATGCAGAGGGCCGGCCATTAAATATGGTAATATATGCAAGTTTCCTTATTTTTAACTTCTGGGCCATATGCAGCACCAGGGCTTCAGCAGGTGAAGGATCTAGAATGTGCTTTGCCAGTTTGAGGATAACAAACGTAGAGGAGGCTGCTTTGCATCCTTCGGCTTTCCGCCGCATGCCTCGCTCTCCGTCCTTCAACTCCGTGGAAAGAACCATCCTTACATGTGTCGTGGCTCGAAAAAAAAATTTAAAAAAAAAATTCTGGCACCTCCCAGGATGGCAGGCCAACAAGGCAGCTGTGCATGCTTCTTCTTGTCATTTTTTCCGCGCTAAAATAAAGGCGTTGCTACATTTTAAAGCAACGTGGGGTAAGCTGTTGAGGGCTGTTTTCACTTGTTTTGTAAAAGCTGTGATCGAGCCATTAGATGACAGAACTGTGAAATTGGCTCTTTGAAATTCCCGAAACTGCCTGGTGCTCTTTAGAGATCCTCAAGGTCGTGTCTTTTACATGGGGGGGGGGGGCGGCGATGCTCACAAGTCCCGTTAATTGTTACGGATTCCGCTCCCTTGGTGCCACGGTGTCTCCCTCCAGCACAGTGCCCCCTTTGGGCTGCGTTCCTATATTGCGGCTCACTGCTATCATATTTCCATTATTCCTTTCATATTTCCTATTGCTCACTGTACCATGATTTTTCTTTTTTTTTTGTGTGGTACATGAATGTGATTTCTGCGTCATTTCCTTCCTTTCCTTTAGTGTGACATAACCAAAATCATTGAGTGTTTTTTTTTTTTTTTTTTTTTTAGAAATTATTTCGTTTTATGGACCATTCTTAACTTCCAGAAGTTTACCTGGAGAACATGTTAATCCCTGTGGTAGACCTTCCATTCACCGTTTGGCACTGGCGTCACCTGCGGGTTTGTAGTCAAATTTGTAACCCCGAAAGCCTGCTAGAGCCGGTCTTTTGCGCAATTAAGGACCGCCCTGACCAAGGACGTTTTTTGTGTTCCCTTCTAATGATGGCTAAACACGGGCCAGGTCCCTGCGTGAATAATGGCGCCGCCACTTCCTCGTAGCCTTTGCATCGGCTATGGACAGGCCCATTTTTCATCTCTTCTGGAGGAGGTCTAGCCTGGGGCTCACCCTGCTGTTTTGTGTGGGGGGCCCTCCAGCTCCACGGTGGACTCGGTGGTACCAACATGCCCCCAGCCACCCCCACCCCAGGGCTCTCGTTGGTACCTCGCCTGCATTAATGAGGTGGAATTCCATGCCCCTCCTTGCCGACCACCTTTAACGATGCACTTCGCAACTGGGACGACTGTTCTGCACTTGCCCAGCGACACTCTTTGCTGCTGAAGTAGGCAGTGTGTGGGATTTCAGTGATGAAGTGAAGTGAAAAGATGAAAATGACCAGGAGTGCTCAGTCTTGGCCAGGTACAAGAATAAAAGACATGAGACCCTCAGGTGTCTCAGTTCAGGGAGCAGCTGGTAGTGTGGTGACTAGAGCTGCTGCCTTGGTTCCCTTAGGCTGCAGGTTCAAATCTCCCCTCTGGATGTAGTACCCTTGAGCAAAGTACTTACCCTGAATTGCTTCAGTCAAGTTAACCAGCTGTAGAAATGGGTAAACAATGATAAATAGATTAATATGGTAAGTTGCTTTGGAGAAAAGCCTCCGCTAAATGAATAAGTGTAAATGCGCGCTGTGGGACCTGAGGATCATGCTCAATGTTGAAGGAATCCATGCTTCACTGAACCACTGGTGACATTTTTGGGAAAACCTCACTTTTGAGTCATGTCACTTGTGACACGTGGGGAATGTCAGTATGTCTGCGTTATCACATGACTTAAATTCCAAGAAAAGCATGGGGACAAAGAAATTAAAAACCAGAACACCAGTAAAAGTGGTAGGACCCATGATTAACTTACTACAAAGGGGAGTGATCGTGCTACCTACACATACGTGAGGAAAAGTTTGATGGGGGTATGGTGGTCTGGTAGGTTTACCCAGAGCTCGTGGTGGGTCTGGGGTTCGAACCCTGCTTGGGGTTCCTTGCAATGGACTGGTGTCCCCTCCCCTCTTAGCCTTGCTCCCTGTGTCTCCGGGATAGGCTCTGGCTCACCACGACCCAGCTCCAGACAAGCCATTGTGGGTGTTGGCTGGAAAACTTTGATGGGATGTCGACTGCTTTCCGGAGCTCTTAGACATACACAATTAACCATGCTGTCTCATCCCTCCTCTATTTTTCATTTCCTCAACTGTAAAATTTGAGCCGGTCTTCCCGTGAGCTTCACTCCCTGAAGGAAATACCATATCTAGACTAAAGGTTAAAACACACAAGAGAAACTAAATCTCCTTAGAATTTTGAATGATTCGGGGTCCCCATTTGATGGAATGGAGCATGGTAATGAGTAAAGTGCCCCGGTCAGCTCCCTGTCATCCAGGCCGGTGTAGAAGAGGTGGCAAGATCGGGTGGGATGAAGAGCCTCTTTATCTGAGCAAGACCACTACGCTTTAAGTGTCAAAGGAGCATTTGGAAAGGGGGTGAGGAGAGAGAGGTGGGTGAGGCTGCAGAATTCCATTTGTTGTGAGAAATATTTAAAGAAGCCTGGAACGTTGAGGACACAGCTAAGATTAGGTGGAGAGCACACACGGATTAATATTTCATGGCGATGAGATGTTGCGACTAAATAAAATATAGGATTTTAAGTAGGCGTGAGCTGATATTGAGGTGTCCTGGTCTTTCCTCAGCCGCAAGTTGGAGAGACAGCCAAGCTGACAGAAGGACACGGTATTTCATGTGAGCATCGTGTCTGTGGGCTTCATAATGAGGACTGCAGTCACGCACTCGTGCCCTCCGCACTGTCGGCTCTCTCCATTAACCGCTGTCGTCATTATTGTCAGACACCTTGTGTTCTTGAGGTCAAGCCATTCATTTTCGTCTACTCTAGAGGACACGTATTTATAACAGTGCATGCGACAATGCTGGATCCTGATTCACATTATTGAGAATATGCTTTTACGTGATTTTCTGTGGGAGGAGCATCGAGATGTTTCTATAATCCTGGAAAAACTTCCAGACCTTTTTGTTGTTGGTCTTGGGGGTAAATGATTTCCAGTTTGAAAAAGTTATCAGTGGCACATTGAGTTTTGCTTTCCAGTGCTGCTGGAAACATTTTGATCTTTTTTTTAATACAGATGCTCCTTGACTTACGATTTTTCGACTTCACGATGGTGGGCTGGCGATAGACATTCAGCAGAAACTGTACGTCAAATTTTGAATTTTGATTTGGGCGAGCGATATGTGGAGCGATACTCCCTCGCGATGCTGGGCAACGGCAGCGATCCGCATCTCCCAGTCTGTCACGCGGTTGCTATACAGATACCCCCCTGTATCTACGTTGTGTTTGGTACATCCATAATGTCACAGAAATGCTCATCTGTGTCTTCAGCTACTGGTGGGAAGAAGAAGAGGAGGGTAATTACTCTTGAGGAGAAACTCAAGATCTTTGATCAGCATGAAGGTGGCAAACCCCTAATGACCATCCCATGTATGCAAGGCTATGATGTTCGGTAGGTTAGGTGTGTTAAATGCATTTTCCACTTACGATATTATGGGGTTACATTCCACAAAACCCATCGTAAGTCGGGGACCACCTGTAGTTTAATAGTTTTCATAGCTTCATGAACCGCATTGGATCACATCAACCTGCAGGTAGACGGTACACCGGGAAGTTTCAAATGTGTCTACGTACATGAGGCAAGGGCTCAAGGTCAAGAGGTTACAATATATCACAGATATGATCTTGTAGCACTTTCTAATAATTCTGTCCAGACTTTGAATTGTCATCCAAGCCAAATTTTTCGAGTGAGTGAAATTTAAACTCTTCAGTCATTAACCTTTAGATGTTTGTTGTGCCTGGCGGACATCCTCCTGCAAAACCACATCAACAGCTCAACATCATCTCCATCTCATAGCTAAACGCAGCAGTTTCAGCACAGTCCAGGAGATATCACATGATATTGATACTGATATTTCGGGCGGCATGGTGGTGCAGCAAGTAGCGTTGCTGTCTCACAGTGCCTTGGTGATGCGAGAGGACATGGGTTCGATCCCCACTCAGTCTGTGTGGAATTTGCATGTTCTTCCTGTGTCTGTGTGGGTCTCCTCTGGGTGCTCTGGTTTCCTCCCACACTCCAAATACATGCTGTTCATGTTCACCCATAGTGTGTGTGTTCCACTGATGTATGGATAAATGACCCATTGTGAGTAGTGTATCTAGCAGTGTAAGTCACTGTGGTGAATAAGGTGTGTGGGCTGATAACACTACATGGAGTTCATTGGAAGATGCTTTGGAGAAAAACATCTGCTAAATAAATAAATGTAAATTTAGTCTCAACTCTGATATCACAACAGTGTTTTCTGCATTTCCAAGGAGGGTTTGTGTGGGGGAATCTCTGCATATTATCAGTTTGCTAGTTATATTGTTGGCTTTCTGTGTAGCTGAGATTCATTCTTTGTCAGGAGATTGCAAATAACACTAGGGATAACACTGCTAGATTCCTAGCAGCAAGTAAACTTTTCAGATTTTTTTTTTTTTTTTTTTTTTGCTGATGCCCTACCCCCCCAGGGATATCATCCATAGTTCTTGGCACACGGCACAAACTTATAAATCTCCTTAAAGAGTACGCCAAGAACAGGAAGCAGGTCATCAGAGACACAAGGCAGGAGCAAGAGCAGAAGAGATACAGGGTTTTGAGGGACCTGAGAGAGACAAAGCGAAACTTACTGAAGAAAAGGGACTGAGGCTGGAGAGCGAGGCATTGAAAACAGTGTACAGATTTCATTTCTCATTAGCAAACACAAGAGAAGGCCGTAGCTGATCTGCAGGCATTTGCCATGATTTATCTGATCAATGCTTTAAGCTCTGCTATGGGGATCAAAATCCCCAACCTGTTGTTACAGCTCTTTCGGTTCTTAATGGCTTGGATCGAAGCTCAATCCCTCCAGCTTCTCAGGGGCCGAGGGGTGCGGCACGCAGCCACCCTTTCTGGCACCGTGCAGTGTAAACAAGACAACGAGGTCTGTGCTGGGTGCGTGCAAAGTCTGGGAGAGCCAGCAAAAATGCTGGTGCTTCGCACTCTTCAAGCTGCCCAGAAGGAGCTGTGCTCTGTTTCTTTTTTCTCTTACTTTTTCTCCCACACATACATTTTATCATGTTGGCTCATGACGAGCAGTTCCCACACCCTCTGCTCCTTCCCCTCTCACCCCATGACCTCAACTTGTAGCATGTTTGGCTTTTGCATGGAATCATGTGGTGGCCTCCAAATGATTGTGACTAGTCTCTGGTTTACATTTCATATATTTATTTATCAGACACTTTTCTCCAAATTGACTTCCAATGAACTCAATGTAGTGTTACCAGCCCACACACCTTATTCACCACAGTGACTTACACTGCTAGATACACTACTTACAATGGGTCACTCATCTATGCATCAGTGGAACACACTCTTTCTGTCAATCACACAGTACAGGTGAACTTGAACAGCATGTCTTTGGGCTGTGGGAGGAAACCAGAGCACCCAGGGGAAACCCACAGAGACACGGGGAGAACATACAAACTCCACACAGACTGAGCAGGGATCAAACCTATGTCCTCTCGCACCATGGTGCTACACCATATCGCCTTTGGTGATGGTTGGTTGCAACAATGTTGGTTAGAACAACGTTCTGCTCTTGCCTCTTATCAGTAGGGGGGTAGAGTATGATGTTAAGCTCCCTTTCAGTGCTAGGTGTAAGGAGGACACACAGATGCACTTGCTGATCTCTCCATGTGGGCACAGTAGGAAACCAAGTTCCTCAGTACAGTTACTGTTACTAGTGGGGAGGGTAAAACTTGTGTTTGTCCAACAAGAGGGACAGGAATTGCCTGGCTGACTGGAGACGGCCAAATTATTCATTTTATGATCCAAATTAGTACCACAATGCTTTGGCTTTGTCCGCAAGATTATGTTTGCTGGCGAGCTCATTTTTCAGCAAGATAAATATGACACAAGCTGAGACTTCCCCCGAAATAAATGTTGTAAATAATACAAGGATCTGATGAATGACTTTATTCTTGCCCATTTATACACTGTGTCAAAACGGAAGGAGGAAAGAAAATAGGAGAAATTGGGTGTCTGGGAGTGAGTCTGTGTAAAAGCTCTTTAATATGTTGTGTTTAATAGAAAGACTAATAATGTCAAGTTTCAGTAAAGGGACTTTGAAACGTGGGCTGAATGTAACAAAGTCTTCGCTCCTTTTCTATATAGATATAGACATTATTGAAATGTAGCACGATGTATATAAGGCAGCTGATAGTGTAGTAATAAGAGGTGTTGCCATTGGATCCCAAGGTTGCAGGTTTGAATCTTACCCCCAGCTATAGTACCTTTGAGCAAGGTACTTACCCAGTAAAATTACCCAGCTCTATAAATAGGTAAATAATTGCAGATATCTCACCACTCTAAGTTGCTTTAGAGAAAAGTGTCAGCTGACTTGATGTATATAATTTACGTCTTACAGAATGAGCTTATACTATGAATGTTTGTTATTTCTAACATAATTTTCCCATTTTTACCTTGATGTTATTGTGCTGATGCCTTGATTCTGTTACATTTTGGCTCATACCATTGCAATTAAGATCCTTTTCAATATATGAATGACAGAACTGTAGTTCACGGCATCTTTTCCGCACCTTCATGAATAAGAACTGCTTTCCACTTTGAAAATAGGCACGGATGACGAGTAAGGATGCAGCAGCACGGCGCTGCCCATGCACTTGCAGTCATCCCAAGAGAGATTTGTGGTTGTTAAGAAAATGCTGCTACAACAGAGTGCAGAAAATCCACACTGGCTGTTTTTCATACCTGTCCTTCGGGATTCCTTAGTTAGTGGCTGCGCTACGTGGAGAGGTTCACGGTTCGAGGTTGGGAGGGCTGTTATCATCACAGACTCTCCTACAGATGGGAATGAGATCAAAAGTCCCTTTCGCACTTCCTAAATATGTGCTGGAGGGCGCCGCTCAAAATGCCCTTGAGCCGTTGTCTGAACAGTCGACCGCGTGAGCGGCATTTTGGAGGTTCGGCGGAGACCGTGGTTGATCACCAAGGTCGGTGCTGCAGAAGACGATACGCATCCCCCCTAGAGTTCCTCAGAAGCGCTCCTTAATTGCAGGTCCCCCGTCTCGTCTCCCAGAGACGGCGCCCTATACATGTTTCGGTGAATTTCATTGGATGCCTACCACTTCTTCTCTTGGTGCTCACAACTGCATTGCTCTCTAAAGCTGGTTTCACAGCATGTTGCTCTTCTGTTTGACATTAATTGGTCTTCAGCTGCTCTCCGTTGTAGTTTCATGTCAGTACAGCTAATATGAGGAGCAAGAGATTCTCCGTGGAGAATATGATCTTGTTCATTTTGCCACTTTTTTTATTTATGATTATTTCTGAACCATGTGTGATGGTGAAAAAATGTGTTGTTTCATCGACCTGAAGTGGAAGATACAGTAGTATGTGTTCTTCATTCTAGGCAATAACACTGCAAGTACTTGTCTGTCTATTTGAGATATTTCTGTTATTTATACTCGTATCCTCAATATTTAGAAGCATTTTTTTCTTCATGTGAAAAATGTTTTAACTCCATAGAAACATGATATTAGTAATGCAATACTAATACCCTCAAACTACACTGTCGTCCAATAATTGCGGTTCCAAACCACTCCGAACCAGTAATTAGCCAAGGCACTAATGAAAAGGTGTTGGCAACACCAGAATAATGGCTTTTCTGTAATCCCGTTGAATAATCACCATCTTTCCCTGCCTGTTACTCACTAAGCTCTGGGTGCTAATTAAGCATCAGACCCCGGAAGGTGGAGAAATCCAGCTGAATGCCTGGCAGATGAATACTGCACCCTGCAGCAGAATACCGAAGCTGTACAGCTGTGTGGCCAAATGCAGAAGGAAGCAGAATGGAACAGAACTGTGAAACATCTCAGAGGGTGGCTTACGCTGACTCAATTAATAAATTATAAACACCTGCCCAAAATTTAGGCACATGTTCCCAACGTTATGCTTGACAGGATAAGGCAATAGAAACATTTCGCCTTAAACTGAAGGATTCAGCCTTTTTCTTCATTACCGCTCACACCTATTTTAAGATGACTTACATTTATTTAGCAGATACTTTTCTCCCAAGCAACTTCCAATGAACTCTATGTAGTGTCATCAGCCCACACACCTTATTCGCTGCAGTGACTTACACTGCTAGATACACTAGGTCACTCACCCATACATCAGTGGAACACACACACACTCTCTCTGTCACTCACACACTATGGGTGAAACTGAACAGCATGTCTTTGGACTGTGGGAGGAAACCAGAGCACCCAGTGGAGCAACATGCAGAACATGCAAACACCACACAGACTGAGTGGGGATCAAACCCCTGTCCTCTTGCACTACCCAGGCTCTGTGAGACAGTAGCACTGCTTGCTGTGCCACCACACGACCCAATACTTTACACTGTAGGCACTAGTGTAGGTGTATAGGTACGTACAGTAAAAAAAGGTCAGACTGAAGCAGAACACCTCCAGGGACCAAAAGCATGTATTTTGAATTAGGGTTTACCAGTCTAACATCACTGCGGGCAGCAGGGGCATTGGCTAAAGCTGCTGCTTTTGTATTCAGAGGGTGCACATTCAAATCCCGCCTTTTACTGTAGTATTCCTGGGCAATGTACACACTCACTCCAGTAAACGTTACCCAGCTGTATCACCGGACGAATCATTATGTTTTTTTGGAGAGAAGCAGCAGGTAAATGAATTAATGTCAGAATGATCATAAAAGCAAGACTTCTAGGATACAGAGTAAAGTCCTCTGCTTTAGTGTAATTCCTGTAATTAAGTGTCATGATGAGACATATCCAGTGTGATATTCTTTGAGCATCTTTCACCGTAAAAACAGACTACATATTCATAAGATATGCCAGATATCATTACCGTGATTGATAAGTGCTCCGTTGTGTCATAGGTGTGGATGTTTACATTTCCTCATAATGTAGTATCTTCCCCTACTGACTAGTGTGGTGTAGGTGGTATAGGGGTAGAGCTACAGTTTTACATTCTAAGGACCCAGGTTTGAATCCCTCCTCCTAATGTAGTACCCTTGAGCAAGGTACTTACTCTGAATTGCTTCTGTAAAAATGATCCTGATATAGAAATGGGTGAGTCATTTACTTTGGAGAAAACAACCTGTGGGGCAGCAGGTAGTGTAGGGATTATAGCGGCTTCCCTTGAGCTCAACGGCCTCGGGTTCACGTCCCACCTCCTTCTGCAGCAGAATTGGGTAAACCCTTGTACGCCTTTCAAGTGAAGTTTTATACAGCTACTCGTGTGATGAACATTGGTTCATATGGAGGAAAGTGCCCAACTAATTGTACTTAAGAATCGCACGTCTGCATCTAAGTGTCTCTTCCTGCTCATGTAATGAACACATTGTATTTTCTACGAGATGTTCGTCGCTTTGGAGAAAGGCATCGACCGAGTCGTTTCCGTGTCCACATATACGTCTCCATCTCAGTTTTCGTACATGTGCAGCCTGAATGGGTGTCAAGACCTCGCAAGCACTGGCGCTTGAACTTGAAGTGTCCATCCTGGAATCAGTGCGTGTCAAAATGTGTTTCAGCAGTGCATGTCCCACTCTCTGAGTGTGCACCATCGCCTGTTTCAGCCTCAGCGTGTGTCTGCAGTTTCCATCCTACAGTATCAGTATATGTGTCTGTTTGCTGACTATCCAGTTCAGATCTTGTCTGCTGACAGCTCTGTAGATTGGCAGTAACGGAACCTCGCTGCCATACCCCGCCAGACACCCCCACCATTACAGAGTGAACTCTAAAGTGCAATCCAAACCTCTTTTGCTCTCTCTTCAGCGCAAGGCCAGCTTTACTCTTTAACCTGACAACCGATCCCATTCAATTATCCTGCTCGCACCTCCTTCTGTCAGAGCACCCCCCTCCCAGCCCAGCACCATCCCCCTCAGCCTACCCTCCTCTCAGAAGGCAGGAAGAAAAAAAAAAGACAGAGTAGGAACCTGAGGGAACGAGGGGAGAAATAAAAAGGAGTAAATCTGCATCTGCTCGCCCATTATCAAGCCCTGTGCCTTCCAGCGAATTAATCAGCTCGGCTCTTCACCCAGCCGAAGACGAGGGGCTGAGGCAGAGGCCATGAAGCATTCACACAACAACACTTAGGGCTAATGATTTCCCTGTCTGCCAGGGCAGCCATCGCGATCCGACCCTATGAGGCAAAAAAGAAGAAGGGAAAAAAAAAAAAAAAAATCAATCTCTCATTCATGAATTATTGAGATGTTTGCCTTCAGCTGCTAAAATATACAAGAGGGGGAGTCAAGCCCCTTCATCTCTCTCCTCTCTCTTTATCTCTTTCTTGGCCTTCTTTTGTCCCCCCCACCCACCCAGTTCTCTGGAGAAGTGCCCTCCCAAGAACCATTACTAACACTTCTTTAGGAAAAACAAAACAGTTGGGAAAGCATACGGCACTTACACGTAATAACTGTTGTGAAAATGTGTAATTTAATGGTTGGATACTGGATACTACTGGATTGTGACACACTGTGGAGTTGGTTGTGTGGGCCAGGAAGAGATCGGGCGTGGGGCGTTCATGGATGGATTTTTGGCCTTTATTTTCTTACATTCACAGTGAAGTGTGAGAAAGCAGAGACTCGCAAAGGACCATCCAGGAAAGCAACCAAGTTTTCCAAGAAGCTGAAAAAAAAAAAGAGAGAAAAAAAGAAAAAAAAAACAGAAGCATTTAACATAGAACTCACACTTTCAGGCAAGTAAGTCAGAATTAGGCTTTGCAGGATCTGGATTCAGATTCCACTTACAATCCCTATTTGCCACGAACAAGGTCCTTACCTTCAACTGTGACATTAAACTATATGAATAGGTAAATAACTCCAAGTAGCTTATAATGCAAACTCCCTTTTATGACAATGACTGACAACCATTCCACAAGTCACAACTCAAAAAACTTCACTCTTTGCTGCTCTCTTTATTGCCGATCAACCAACGTCAATAACCGCTTTTCGCGAGCAGGGTCAAAGCAAGCCGGAGCCTAACACAGGGCACAAGGGCAAAGGGGGAGGGGACACGCCCAGGACGGGACCCCACTCCGTTGCAAAGCACCCCAAGGAGGACTCAAACCCCAGACCCGCTACACAGCGCAATAAGGCTTATCCTGTGTTGGGTATCGGAGGCAGTCAGAAGAGGGAGTCTACAGAAAGGGCATCTAGATGGCGGTGGAGCCACGGATTCAGGGTAGCGCTTGCTTGACAGAGGCTGGAGTCTGATCAAACCTGGTTGGGTTGCCTGGGTGAGGATGTCTTTTGAAAATCTCCAAACACCCACTCACCCCAGGTTCCGTGACTGGTGATATGTCCAGGTCCACTGCAGGGTGTGTGATATAAAACCTATCTATTGCAGATGCTCCTCGACCTACGATGGTTCAGCTTACGATTTTTTGACTTTACGATGGTGAGCTGGCAGTAGAAATTCCGTAGAAACCAGTCTGTCACAGAGGGGTGTGTATCACATGCATTTTCAACTGATGATATTTTCGACTTTGATGGGTTTCGCGGAACGTAACCCCATCTTAAGTCGGGGACCACCCGTACTACATTAAAGTTCAGTTCAATTTTCATGTGCTTGTCCTGCTGAAGGTTTCAGAGGAAGCAAGATGTCCCGAAACTTCTTATTCCCAGCAACAGTCTTCATCTCCTTGTGGAGGGGGTCAGCAGGCATTTCCAGGCCGGCTGAGAGATAGAGCAAGCATGAGTGGCATGGACCTAGACGGGCTGGACCCTGGCAGTAGAACCTGAACTAAATTAATATTATCTATGAAACTGACCTTTCCAGGTTTTCTCCTTTCTTGACTCCCTCTTGTTTCCCTGCACTCTGTTAGACGTGACGCCAATTTGCATGTTTTGTTTGCCTGTCTGTCTTACGGTGTGTCGGCACACCATTGGTGGAGCTCATGAGCCAATGTGAGCGAGACAAGGGGAAAATGAGAATCCAGTCTATGCTGCATCAAGCACAGTGTTAACATCAGCTGGGGAAATGGGTGGTCCTCAGACGGACCGTATGGGTGAACACACTTCTGGAAGGGACTATCCTCTATAAAGTTGCATGCTAATTCTGAAATACATCAACACCAGGAAATTCAGCCGGCATGAGCATATTGACCAGTTGAGGAGCTGTGATGTCGCAGTATGACCACCACAGAATGTCAAACTTTATCTACGGACCAGGAGTGACAAGGCTGTAAGCAAGATGGACACGTCCAGGATTGATAGAAGACTGTGCAGACTAATGAGGACCCTAAGTCCTTAACAAGGTCTTCTTTGGCAAGACAGTCTTTTGCCTTACAAAAACCTCTGGTTGTCAGTAGCGCGATAGTTATGACGTTTCCAGCAAAAACCACCTGTCACTATAGAAGTGGCACTTATGAGGAAGTGCCACAGTTAGAGGAGAGAGTTAAGAAAGGAGGCGTAGGGAGCAGGACTTCATCTTTCTGATCAATGAGCTGTCATTTAGGAGGCTGGAGGAGATGGCTTTGCTAGTCAGGGCTGTGCATTGGGTGAGGACTGCGTAGAGCACCGAAGAGTTTAACTTATTCTATTTCTATCCTCTTTCCATCACATTTGAATATTTTTTTTTTTTGATTTGTGCAGTCAAAAAGGTGAGGTCTTGGCCTGAATGTTCTTCAAAACCGTCTGTCAGGTTCATATTCCTGCTGTGTGTGTTTTATATTTACTGCTTCAGTTCACTGTGGTCAACATCAACTACCCTGACCTAGATTTAAAGCCACACCTGGTTTGAAGGGCTTGTCCTCCCGTGCCCAGCGCTCAACCCATCCCTCCCCCCAACCCCTCTCTGTCCCAAGAGACCTCTGTTCTTTAACGTCCTTTCTGCACGCTGCAGGCCCTGGCATCAGTGGCAAAGGAAGTGCTCACCAGAGCAGGACCTAAATATTCAACAAAAGGTGTTCTGCGTTTAAGTAAATGCACTTCATATTCATGCAAAGTATGCTTCATGCTTGAGCAAACAAGTATGAAAAATCACATCACCGAAGCATGCTAAAAAATGTACAGTACTTTGTTTTCGTCGAGGCTCTGGAGCTGTCTGTGTTAGTGAATTCTCTGGAGTGTTGAGTTTCCAGTGTACAATACTATAGGAAAAAAAAAAAAAGAGATGAAATATGAGATGAGATACAAGGGGAGAGAGAGAGAGAGTGAGTTGGAGAGGGGAAGGAAGGGAAGGATGAGAGAGGGAAAACATCAAGTGCAAACAGGAGAAAAGGGATGGAACGACAGGGAGAGGGTGGGAAAAAAAAGTATGGATCAGCAAGAAAGCTTGAAAACTTGTGTGAAAGAGAAGGGAGAATATATGAAATAAGAATAGAGGGATAGCGGACCAGCAACTCAACCACTGCCTACTCCCCCCCCACCCCTTTCTATCTCTCTGATTCATTCTGAGGTCTGCGTTAGCCTTCATAAAATATTAATGCTGGTTGTGCTCACTGCCATAATTGCCATCTCAGTCTCTGAATAATTTATGACCCACACTGTTCACTTGGTCTCATTTACTGATAGCGCAGGTAACACCATACATGCTAGATGGCGAACGCAGTAATGGTGTGCTTTGCATTAAGCAGCAGAATTGGATTACCGAAGGAAGCCGGCCCTCCTGCACTCCCGGCCCCGTGTTCGTCGACACCATCCCATCCCCTCATTAGGAAATGCTAATTTGCATGACAACAATAAACCCATCTACTGCAAAGAGAGGTAAAAACAAACCTGCAATCTCCGAGTGGAGCGGCACCGGTCCAGAATGTTGGAGAGGTCCGCTCCTGGGAGCAAACCTACTCTTATGATCTCCAGATGCAGGTTTGTTGGGTTTGAGCCCAGCTTAACCTCCGACAGTGGCTAAAGAAGACCTGCTATAGGAGAAACACCAGTGGGAATCTGGAGGTGACCTTCACTCCATTTGAAGTCTTGTGACTTTAGGGTAATTGCGCAGACTTGTTACCGTTGAAAGGATGCAGGTTCGATTCCGCACTTGAAGGCTGCCGAAAGCCAGGTCTGCTGCATGTAAATTATTCTTAACGGAAGGTCGTCTCTACCGGTAACGGGGGACTATGATGACTTTGTAAACAGCTGAATTTTGGTGGTATGATTTTTCTAGGAATTTCAATTGACTGATTTTGCCAATTTGCTTATTCTGGGAGTCAATGGTCAGGTTAGTTCATGTGAGTTCGCTTTAAACTGAGCAGTTTTCTCCAATGTACACTTTTCACAAAGTACTTCTTCACGGTATTTTTAACTGACTTTTATTGACATTGACATTTATTTATGTAGCAGACACTTTTCTCCAAAGCGACTTCCAATGAACTTTATGTAGTGTTATCAGCCCACACACCTTATTCACCGCGGTGACTTACACTGCTAGATACACTACTTACACTGGGTCACTCATCCATAAATCAGTGGAAAACACTCTCTCTTTCACTCACACACTATGGGTGAACCTGAACAGCATGTCTTTGGACTGTGGGAGGAAACCAGAGCACCTGGGGGAAACCCACGCAGGTAAACTCCACACAGACTGAACGGAGATTGAACCCAGGTCCTCTTGTACCACCCAAGTGCTGTGAGACAACAACTTTATAACTACCTGTCTCCTTTAACTCTTCTTAAAAAGTAAATGTTACCACATCCAGTAAAATCAGAAAGTGTAATATTCCATACAACACTGCAAAATCACTGTTTTGTACATTGATACATTGCAGTTAATCTATACACTCTATGAGTCTGAGAGTTTTTTACTGTTGTAAAGGAGCTTGTCAGGCTCTAAGGGTCAGATGAGTGGCACAGCTTCCCACCTGACTCCGCAGTACCATGAATCTCCAGATATGAAGTTATGTCACTTTTCATCCCAGAGTGTCATGTGTGCTCGCTCTCTCACCGAGTGTTCAGTGTTGCATGGCATGTGATTGTGCAGAGACGTTCGCGCACACTTGCATTCGCACCGACAGTCATTGGCCGGATTGGCTGCGCATCTGTCGAAGGAAATGGCAGTTCACGTGGAGGACTTAATGAGGCTGAATATGATGCTAAGGTGTAATGCATTGCGTTAAGCCAAGAATACAAAGATGCTTCACACTCCGTTGCCGCCACTGAGACAGCTGGGCGTGGGGGTGCTTGGTTGGGTGGATGAGTGGCAGGGGGAGAGGAGAGCAGGAGGTTAGACATCATGGATGTAAAGAGGCGATTAACAGTGTTCAATTGATGTTGTCGCTGAGCCCCCAGTCCTGTCTGCACGTGGTGTCGGGAGCGACCAGCGGCTCAGTATTAAAGAGCTGCATGCCAGACTTCTCACAGCGCTGGGACTGTGACTAAGAGGCTGACCTTGTGATTAACTCTTGAAATCAAAGTCCTTCACAAGCACCTCATTTAGACTTGGTTTCCTTAAGGCCTCAGAACGGTAAGTCATACCTCAAAGTCACCGTCTCAGTTTCGCAAACGGTGACTTCATCGAGTCATATAGGTTTGGAAGAACACCTCTGCAGTCTGAGCACAGAGGATGTTCTGCTGAGATGCTTGTCAAACTCAGCCTCGGCAGCTCCATCAGCACGTCTTGTTAGCACAAGGTAGAGTACAAGACCCATCCTGAACACAGAGTGGGAAGTTTTGCGGAGTGCAATGTCTTGTCATATGAAATCGCTGTTGGACCAGCCAAATTCGCACTCATTCGTTTATTTTTGAGTAGCGCTCTTTTGAGCATGATTGCCGCTGAGTGCTTAATGTGGGAGGCACAGTGAGTAGGGCTGCTGTCTCACATTGCCTGGGTGGTGCGAGAGGACATGGGTTTGATCCTGACTTCGTCTGTGTGGAGTTCACCTGTTGTCTGCGTGGGTTTCCTCCAGGTGCTCTGGTTTCCTCCCACAGTCTAAAGACATGCTGTTCAGGTTCTCCAGTAGTGTGTGAGTGACCCAGAGAGTGTGTTCCACTGATGTATGGATGTGTGACCCATTGTAAGGTGTGCATCTAGCAGTGTAAGTCACCATGGTGAATAAGGTGTGTGGGCTGATAACGCTACATAGAGTTCAGTAGAAGCTGTTTTAGAGAAAAGCGTCTGCTCAATAAATGTAATGTATGATGCTGCAAAAACATACATGAAACAGAAGATCTACCTGCCTTTTTGTTCTCCATTGACCGCTATCCAAGAGACAAGGGTTTAAGTTGTGTAGAGCCCATAGGGATTCTGTCTGGCCTGTTGTCTATAGCAAGTCATGGAGAACAAAAGGCCCAAAGCTGGGGTGATGGGACATACCGCCGTGTTGCGCTACAGTGGCACGTGGACATCGCGGGGGTCACAAGGAGACCATGATGCCTCTTTTGGAAAGCGATTAAAGAGTTTGCTCCACTGAACACCGGCAATTTACATGAAGGAAAGTGCTGTTAATTAAGTGGGGATTTCCTCGGTCTCTGGTGGACAAGGGTAACGAGTCTCGCGACGTGGTGCACCGCGGCCGAACGGCAGCACGCTGCTGTGGTAACAGGCGGCAAAGGCCTATAAGGGGGTGGTAGGGAGGAGGTGGTGAAGCTGCGAGGACAATCCTCTGCCCTCTTTTCACTGGAGCAACCAAGAGAGGAGATGAAAGTAATCAAGAGAGACTCAGTCAGGATAATTAATAGCCAGAAATCAGAATGAACAAACCATAACATTGCGATTCTTTTTGGAGTATAAAATGGAAAGACTAATTTTTTTTCAAGAGCAAACTATTTGCACTTCACAGCTCTGACTTTCTTTTCTATTAGACATTGTAAGACTCTTTTACACACAATGTCTACAACAGCTTGTCCCGGTGAACCGGAGCCTGAACCGGCAACGCAGGGCGCAAGGCTGAGGGGGTAGGGGACACACCCAGGACGGGCCGCCAGTCCACTGCAAGGCACCCCAAGCAGGACTCGAACCCCAGACCCACCACAGAGCAGGCCCTAGCTATACCTGCTATGCCACCGCCCCCCGAGACTCTTCTAGCATTCTTAAATTTTATTAATTTATATGAAAATACTCCAAAGAACACACATTTTCAGAACCGCTTGTCCCATACGGGGTCACGGGGAACCGGAGCCTACCCAGCAACACAGGGCGGAAGGCCAGAGGGGGAGGGGACACACCCAGGACGGGCCGCCAGTCCACTGCAAGGCACCCCAAGCAGGACTCGAACCCCAGACCCACCACAGAGCAGGCCCTAGCTATACCTGCTATGCCACCGCCCCCCGAGACTCTTCTAGCATTCTTAAATTTTATTAATTTATATGAAAATACTCCAAAGAACACACATTTTCAGAACCGCTTGTCCCATACGGGGTCACGGGGAACCGGAGCCTACCCGGCAACACAGGGCGGAAGGCCAGAGGGGGAGGGGACACACCCAGGACGGGACGCCAGTCCACTGCAAGGCACCCCAAGCAGGACTCGAACCCCAGACCCACCACAGAGCAGGCCCTAGCTATACCTGCTATGCCACCGCCCCCCGAGACTCTTCTAGCATTCTTAAATTTTATTAATTTATATGAAAATACTCCAAAGAACACACATTTTCAGAACCGCTTGTCCCATACGGGGTCACGGGGAACCGGAGCCTACCCGGCAACACAGGGCGGAAGGCCAGAGGGGGAGGGGACACACCCAGGACGGGACGCCAGTCCACTGCAAGGCACCCCAAGCGGGACTCGAACCCCAGACCCACCACAGAGCAGGCCCTAGCTGTACCTGCTATGCCACCGCACCCCCCGAGACTCTTCTAGCATTCTTAAATTTTATTAATTTATATGAAAATACTCCAAAGAACTTGGGTGTAAAGGAAAACCTCCCTCGGTTGTCTCTTTTCAGAGACGGGACTTGATATAGGAGTATGATACATCATGCATCATTCTGTAAAAAGTTGCGGCACGTCACTTTATACTTGGTGTCATCTTACTCTGATTAGATAGATCCTATCAGTGTGCCCGCACACAGACACACACACACACTCACACACACACACACACACACACACACACACACACACACACACACACACACACACACACACACACACACACGTGGAGTGCATTGGCAGTCAGAGGCCATTAGCATTAAGAGGAGTAGAAGGGAGTCCTGGATAGAACAGGCAGTGTCCATACCTGTGTTCCTCTAGTTGGGATCAGATCCACTTGGGCTCTGACACAGCCCCACTGTACAGCCATGGCAGGATTTTATCACATACTTTGGAACCCCACCCCCACCAGCAACCCCCAGGGTAGCACTGGCTGTGTAAACTCTGGCTGCAGGGCAGGAACACCAATACCACTAACTGCAAGACTCTGCCAGCACAATAATGCAGTATTTGAGGATGATTGATAGGGAGTACAGACCTGTCCTTGTTCTGATCATATTTAAATCAGCAAAAATGGCCTTTTGAGCGCCAGAAAATTTTCCAGCAGAAATCTGTGTTTTACTGGGATCAGAGCCTCTTAGAAGGTGCTGGACACAGGAGGCACTTTTTAACATTTCTTCAAAAGTTAAATCTAGTTCAGTCATTTTCCTTCTCTTAAAGAAATAAATCAGGAGATTATTTGAGACTTTTCTCCAAAGCAGTTTATGATGTTAAGATACTTATTTACAGCTGGGTAATTTTACTAGAGCAATTTACATTAAGCACTTTTCTCAAGGGTACTACAGCCAGAGGTGGGACTCAAACCTTCAATCTTTGGATCCAAACACAGCAGCTCTAACTATTATGCCACTGGCCATCGCAATGTGATGGTGATATTGATATGATGTCTCGATATCATATCAACTGTGATCTGTTTGAGTGCTAAATTCACTTAAAATTTGCTCCATTCTTCAGCAGGGATACATGGCTTGTCTGAGCTTTGTGTCTTCATTAGGCCTGTGGAATTTGGAAGAAGACGGTGTGAATATGATGAAGGAAGGTGCCCACTTGACAACCTCAATGATGTACCCATATTGGTACCCTGTGGTTGTGTTGGATATGGATGGAAGTTAAGCTTCTTGGTCTCGAGTCATGGAGATATAGTTGTTGGCGATGCTGAAGGTTGTTCTCTGCGGCTTCATGGTGATGTTGGTTGGGATGGATCCTTGTGTACAGGCGTCGTAATATACGCTTGGCGTGTAACATCTTGTCCTGGGTATCTTGAATGAATGAATTTGTTTGACGGGATTGTGATGCCCATCTCCCTCTGACACAGGGACTATTCTGGGAAGGTTAGCCTGTGTCTCTTGCTCCCACTTTGCCAGACTTTTGTCCATGTTACCTGCTGCAGTTTCTGCAATCCTACTCGTGCTCCACTTCAGTGGGTCTCCAATCCAGCAAATAACGCAGAGCAGGGACAATTGTGGCTTTACATCTTTGCGTGACCGAAATGTGTGTATATGTGGACACTGATGGCCCTAAGTGATAAGTCTTGTTAAAATATTGCAGGCTTTCAGAGCAAATCACTTTTGGGTGAATGAGTGCCCCGTCATGCCCTTCGTCAACTTGAAACTGATGATCTTGCTCTTCGTTTTCACCAGAGAACCTGTTTCTGTGTGAGAGGGTGACTGTTTTTTTTGAAAATGTTGTTTACAGTTTGGATTTAATTGTAGTAATACTCAGGAGTAGTTGAGGGACCAGCCTTACCAAGAGCACTATGTATTTTGATTGTAGATTTTACCTTAGGCCAAGGAAATTCCTAGTTCTGCCCCTGATGCACAGGTTACATTTGACCAAGCTACTTCTGCACTGAATCCCATTTTCCCTTAACCTTTCCAGGTTCTTCCTGAAGTTCTTCTTGAAGTGTAACCAGAACTGCCTGAAGAATGCGGGGAATCCACGAGACATGCGTCGCTTCCAGGTGAGGAACCCTTCTCCCGTCTCCTTTCTCAACATGAGGAGAGCTCGGTTAAGTCCTCCACATCTTATGGTCAGACTTAGTAAGATGTAAAGTATTACACCCACAATTAGTCTTTACTCCTCCACAAAGATTGCGTTCAGCTGAACTGATGGACTAAGTTAGGATAGAAGTACATTCCCAATAATACTGAACTGTAAGGGCAATAAAGCCTTGTATCCCTACTGTCCTCCCCCATTTCTTCTTCTCTTTACTGAGTCCACAGTGCTCCACTTTTTCCTGCATCTGTCTTTTCCATTTCTCCACTCACACACACATTCTCTGAACTGCTTGTCCCATACGGAGTCGCGAGGAGCCAAAGCCTAACCCAGCAACACAGGGCATAAGGCTGGAGGGGGAGGGGACACACCCAGGATGGGACGCCAGCCCATCACAAGGCATCACAAGGCACCCCAAGCAGGATTCGAACCCCAGACCCACCAGAGAGCAGGACAAGGTCCAACCCACTGTGCCACCATGCCCCCCTTTTTGGCATCTTATATTTGTTATTTGTCCATAGTTTAGTACAGGTGGTCCCCGATTTACAATGGTTCCACTTACGATTTTTTCAGCTTTCCGATGGTGAGCTGGCGATAGACATTCAATAGAAACTGTACTTCGAATTTTGAATTTTGATTTTTTTTCCTGGCAAGCGATATGCAGAGCGATACTCTCTCGCGATTCTGGGCAGCGGCAGCGATCCGCATCTCCCAGTCTGTCAGGCAGAGGTGTGTATTCAGTGTATTAAATGCATTTTCGACTAACGATATTTTCGACTTATGATGGGTTTCGCAGAACGTAACCCCATCGTAAATTGGGACCACCTGTAATCCATGCATATTCCTACACGTTTTATTCACGACATCAGTCATGTGGTGGTCAAGGCCCTTCTTTGCCTCTTCCCATTCAACACTGCTCTCTAAGGTCTATACACGTCACTTGCTAGAAAGGGGACTAGACGTGGCACATAGATTTGGGGGAACTGGCACTTTTTTGCTGGAGTCCAGACACATCTGGACAGCCAGCTTGCACTACTGTGGTCTCCTCTATTTTTCTTCACTCCTCCTTTTGATCATTGGCACTCAGTGTTGCATTACTCTTCCATCCTACCCAAGAGAACCTTTCCTTTTTGCACTGTTACAGTGCGTGTAGTGAAGCAGCCATATCCTGTGGGATATAAGCATAAGTCCAAATGTTGGACCAAGTAGTCCTTCCTGTCAGTCCAAGCAGCAGGAAGGAATTATGCAAAAACAGTTGTCTTCTTTTTCATATTACCATTTAAAATAGTGAGTGAGAGAGCGAGAAAAAGAGAACAAGCAAAGCGGAAGCGAGGAGAAGAAGCGATCCTGTCCCTTGGAGATGGGGACGTGTTGTTTGCCAAATCTCCTTCAAGTACCTCTTCTCTTGAGAGGCTGTAGACTCTTGGAACTATGGCGCAATTTGATGAAGAGGCTCTCTAGACACCGGGGGGGAGTATTATAGCACTAGTCTGAACACCCTCTCTAATCTTGCTCACGCCTGAATAAAAGAACATCTTTTAACTACTCTACGAATGCATGAAAGCTACATTTTTTAGTACTGAACATTTTTTCAAAATTTTTAAGGTTCCGAAAGAACAAATAATTGCAATTTCTAATAACCGAGTTCAGAGAAAACAGTTATTAAGCATTCCGTATACAGGTGGTCCCCGGTTCACGATAGTTCGACTTACGATTTTTTCGACTTTACGATGGTGAGCTGGCGATAGACATTCAGTAGAAACCATACTTCGAATTTTTATTTTTTCCTGGGCAAGCAATATGCGGAGCGATACTCTCTCGATGCTGTGCAGCGGCATCGATCCACATCTCCCAGTCTGTCATGCTGAGGTGTGTATTAGGTGTATTAAATGCATTTTTGACTTACGATATTTTCGACTTACGATGGGTTTCGCGGAACATAATTCCATTGTAAATCGGGGACCATCTGTGTACTAATTAATGAAAGAGTCTAGAATGTGTGGCATTATTTTCAGTTACTTTCAATAGCACCAGGTGATGGTTCGAATGACCGCATAACGTTGAAAATGTATTAAAGGAGAATGCCTACCAAAAAAAGTTTTTTTAAATGTGTTTTCTTTTTTTCTGGCCACAGTTTACAACCATGCTGCTTCTGTTGTCTTTTATCTGTGTAGATGTACATGCTGTTTATCCTGATGAAGTTTTATAGCCAAAAGCACTCCTGCCTCTCACCGGCTCTCTGATGTCCCCTTGTTCTTCAGGTGGTTGTCTCCACGACAGTGAGTGTGGATGGTCATGTTCTCGCCGTGTCAGACAACATGTTTGTGCACAACAACTCCAAACATGGCCGGAGGGCCCGCAGGCTCGACCCCTCTGAAGGCACACCATCTTTTCTAGAGCATGGTAGTCATTCTTCTTCCTAATTTACCCGAGTATCTATCTGCTTGTTTGTCTGTCTGTCTTTCTGTCTGCATTGAATGAATCAAATTGTCTAGAAGGTGACTTTTGACAGCTGTGTTTCTTCTGGTAGAGCAGAGGCCCGAGCCTTGCTCCACGTACACTTGTGTTGAACAAGTTACGCAAGAGAAAGATGACTAAGTCTCTATCTGGAAGGCTCTCAAAGAGGATGCCACTTTGAATAGCTTGGTGTGTAAGAAAATGCTGCAAGGCAAAAGGTGCCTCAATTTGTCTCCATCTCACTTTCTATAGCATTGAGAGGTGGTTATTGCTAAAGTGATAGAGTTGTGAAGTCATCATCTTGCTCATAGCAGCTTGTGTCTGTCTAATGGTTTAATATGCCTGTATACTGGTGTCCTGTCCAAAGTGTCCCCTGGCTTACCTAGAGTCCTGTATTTCCAGGTTTGGCTTCAGATAACCTCAACCTTGACTTGCACAATTGTTGACTGGTATCTAGAACACATATTGGTAGAGTTGCAAAGCTACTGTGTTTCTCATTCCAGTAGTTCCATGAGTATGTATTGATTAGTCTCTGATTGGATATTGAGTAGACATTGAAGAAGCTTTGGCTTGGTGTTTTCAATGTGCTGATTAGTTGTTTCTCAGACACTGATTTGACAATGACAACATCTTAAGTGGGTGTTGAGTGGGCAGTTAAAAAAAAAAGTGACTAGTTTTTGAAGGGCGCTGATGAGGTATTGACTACATTTGGACTTGATGCAGACTGGGTGTTGACAAGGTGTTCACCAATTTATTACCAGGCTCTGAGTGGATCTTGACTATGTGTTGAATGAACACTAAACAGGAGTTGGGAGGCTATCGACTGGTGTCTGACTGCGGCGGGGTCTTTATAGTGAATGATTCAGAGAGGAGGGACAGCAAGGAACTTAACCTAATTAATTGGATAAACTGTCTTTCCCTCCAAGTCAGGAAGTAAGGCAGTGGTGCTGTCTCTGTGAATTAGAGGTTTTTATTTAATGTCCGAAAGAGTGAGGGTTCTAGGATTTTGTAGTGCCAGGATTTAACTTGGATCATCGCAAAGATGCTGAGCTTCCTGCTTTGGTTCTTTCTTGCATTAAATATTCTATTTAAGAGCAAAAGTTATTTACTGGCTGGAATGATTACCATGCATGTTAAAGTAATGTACATTGGCATTCAAGCCTCTTGTAAGGAATACATTTGGGTTGGTTGATGGTTTGTGATTCTACTTGACCGAGGCTCCTGAATACACGGTAACTAAAGGCGTTTTGTTGTTCCATCATTAAAAATGCTAGAATTGTTTTGTCTCATAGCACTTTATTGGTTTTTAACAATTTTAGGTTGTCTTTTATGATATGTTTTGACATAATGAAGATGGGCATGTAAATGTTGTCCAAATGTAACCTGGTAAAGTATGACTGTTTTTCAGAAGCCTTGTTCACAGCTGTAGTCCATGGATTGTGTTGCCCTCAGTAATAGGTTCTTGAGCAAATGAACTTTCTTCTCCTCGTGCAGCAATGAGATTTTTTGGCTCTTAAAGGATAAAAGCCATGTATTTCCCCTGTGGCTTGTTGACTTTGAATCTACGTATGCTTCAGGAAGGCAGAGCGGCTTAATCTAGTATACATATTTCCTTAGAGGAAAGGTTTTATGACCCACCCTGATATCCAAATTGACCAAAGATGTTCCCAGGTTAGTGCTTTGTTGCAAGTTTTTAATACTTTTTAAAGACATGCGCAGGTCATTTGAAAACTGATTTCTGCAGTTAGACGAATCCAATCAGTTTCTCATTTTGTTTTCTGGGTCTTAAAGGATTGTATAGTATTGCTTTCATCTCTGCTGTTTTACTCAGCTTGTCTCTTGGGGTGATGAGGCACTGTTTTGCCTGGTTGTATTTTGGGAAGAGATCTGAAAAGGAACAAAGACTGCAATCCAAAGCAGAGGAAAAAACCTATAGTCCTTCTGCATGACAAAGCATGGAAAAGGTGTTTTTTTTTTTTTTTGTATCTTGTGCTCCATACACTGTCTCCCTCTGAGAAGTATGTTCAGATCCAGAGAAAAAGAGATCCAAAGAGAGAGTAGAGTTTCTCATTCAGCGAACCTTCTACCTTCAGTGTGTGCTGGTTTGAAGCTCCTGGAGATGTGCACAGTGCCCCCGCCTCTCCCAAGGAGATACTTGAGGGAGCAATACTGAGGACCCAGATCTCCAGAGTACAGGGGCTGGCGTTGGGCAGAAGTCATTCAGGTTGGCGGGGGGAGGTGACCTAAGGCCGCCAAGTCTTCCGCACATCTGCGCCGGCAAAGGGGGCAGAGCGCCAGGGCACATGCGTCAGCCTGGGGAACAGATGGTGCAGAGAGAGGCACCAAAGCTTAATCCCATCAGATGGACTCGCGGCACACCATCTGGTTAATCCACGAGCAATTTCAACGCCTGCAAAAGAAAAAAGTCAACTTAGGGCAAGATTGATGTCACAGATTGCTGTAATGCTTTTGTTCATCTTTTCTTGCTTCCCATGCTGGCCAATTGCATCACAGTTTATCCTCACAGTCACTAAAGACCCAGATGAACAAATGAGCAGTGTAGGATGGGAAAAGGAATTTTAATTCATGTTCGGGTAAACTGGATTGTTTATATTTGATAAATTGAAGCATGTCTGACACAAATACAGATGTAAAAGAAAGAAGATTACATTTGTAATTTGGCAGTTGTTCTTTCAGAAATCTTGTCTATCAAAAGTCTCTATGCTTAAGGGATATTAAGCTTCATTTAGAAGGTAAAATTAAAAATACAAAAGCAAAGCGCTTTCTATTCATCCAGTTGTATGAGAATGAATTCTCCGTGACATTTACATGAACCTTTAAATCTGTGCTGTAAATTTGAATTATACAGATTAAATGTTGTTTAATTTCATCCTAAACCAACTTTTGATAAGAAGCGCAGGAAATTAACACAATTTCAACATGTAACTCAATCAGTCGTTGGGTTCTGAGTAAAACTGATGAATGGAAATAAATCTGAGGTGCTGTTGAGATGTTTGTCAGACTCGAAACATCAGGTTGCAGCTCAGCTTTTAAAAGCCGGAATGCGGACAGTCGTTTTGTTTTACACATCCTCTTTCGACTGGGAGAACTTTCATCTTTCAACAGCACCTTTGCATTGATATAACAATGTTAAAATGCATAAATGAATCAGCTGTATAAATTTACGTGTATTTATTCAGCAGATGCTTTTCTCCAAAGCGACTTCCAACGAACTCTATGTAGTGTTATCAGTCCACACACCTTATTCACCGCGGTGACTTACACTGCTTGATACACTACTTACACTAGATCACTCATCCATACATCAGTGGAACACACTGTCTTTGTCACTCACACACTATAGGCGAACCTGAATTGCTGGGATTGCAGATGCAAAGGAAGTGGTTTTCAACAAGAAGTGCACTTCTAGAAATATGCCATGTGTCAATGTTTGAGGAGCCCTCTGTACTCCTGCATGTGCTGCACCCCCCAACGCTTGTGTGTACCAGTGACCTCTGAACCCCTCCTGCCTTAGCCACACTTCTGACGACATCTGTGTGTCCCGTTGTCTATGCTGAAAGTGCCGAGGCCCTTGATGCCACTTCTCCCCCAGGAACAAGAACCAACCAAATAACTGTTTCAGTCCATCTATTGCTCATAGAGGTTTCACGAATAATTTTTTTCCTTACCTTTAATCAAAACTTGAAGCTAATTGGAACTCCAGTAATTAGCCTGCAGAATGCCTTTGGAAAGACGCCATCAGAATCGAGGGCTAAAGTTCAACACCCAAAACGAAATTTAAACCAATTAACGGGCTGGATTTATAGCGTCTCGGCGTATCTCGGCTATTCCCCCAGGCGCGTGGCCTTTGATCGCCTCCTGTGCGGATTCGGGATGGTCCGCCCTCAGAGAGGGAGACATGGCTGACATTTACACGCCTCTCGTAAAACAATCATCCGTGTGTGACCCTCCTACAGACAGGACAGGGTCATGTTTAATGAAGGTGTCCGTGTGCGCCTGCCTGTGTGGGTGTGTGTGTTTAATCAGTCCAATTAGAATTCCCATCCAGCCACTGCCACAAGGACACTGGGTTTTTACAGTGAAATGATCTTTGCCATAACATGAGAGGAGTGTTGTGATTTTTCAGTGTCGCCATCATTCTTCAATGTCCCCGACAAAATTGAAAGCCAGCGATAACTATGTATTTTGTACTGAAACATCCAAAACGACTATGACTACGTGTCCCTACAGACGGAAGACTAAAGCATTTTTGTACGAGAAAAATACAACAAATTTTGGCTAAGTGCAGAAAATATACGTAAAGTCTGGAATGCTGAAATATTGTCTTTCGGATTATGTGCAGAAACTTGATGAGTTGGAGACACATTTGCATAATATACAAACTGCGTGACATCTGGGGATTACAGAAGTAATTTATAAAATCCTGCTTTTTCATGGACCTCCGGATGAACGTGTTTGATGGGTAGAACAGCCCCTTTGTCATCCTGCCACACCTTTGACTGTCCGCTCCGAGCCACATGTTGATGCAGACAAGCAGGACTAACCGCACGGCTCTTTCTCCATCCCTCTTCTATGTCTGGAAGCAGCTGCACCCTGCATCAAAGCCATCAGCCCCAGCGAGGGCTGGACCACAGGGGGTGCCACTGTCATCATCATTGGGGACAACTTCTTCGATGGGCTCCAGGTCATCTTTGGCACCATGCTGGTCTGGAGCGAGGTCAGTGCTCCCCGGCGTCTCTTTAACTGAGCATGCCCGGATTTACTGCTGTAAAAGTTTAGTTAACCATTTATGTAATAAATAATCGATTTGTGCATTTTTTTAGCCAGCCCTCATCTATATATGTGTGTATGAAGGACTTTCACAAAAGGACATATTCATGAATTTCACATAAGTCCAAATGTTGCTTGTGAATATGAGTGCATTTCAGGAATTTTCTCCAGACGGGGATGGTTTTTCATTGGTGAATGAACAGTAATGCAAACTTTGTCAATTTTAAACCGCTTACACTGTCAACTAATCGTACTGCTGAGATTTCATCCATTGTCCAGAGCACAGCTAGATTACAGGTGGTCCCCGATTTACGATGGGGTTACGTTCTGCGAAACCCATCATAAGTCGAAAATATCGTAAGTCGAAAATGCATTTAATACACCGAATACACACCTCTGCGTGACAGAGTGGGAGATGCGGATCGCTGCCGCTGCCCAGCGTTGGGAGAGTATCGCACTGCATATCGCTTGGCCGGGAAAAAAAATCTAAATTCAAAATTCAAAGTACAGTTTCTACCGAATGTCTATCGCCAGCTCACCATCGTAAAAGTCGAAAAAACCGTAAGTCAGGGACCGTCTGTGTGTCCGATTCATGTGTTCAACATTCTCCTGTAATCCAGTATGAAAACCCCACTTCGTCTCGCACAACCCAGTAGAGTGTTTCTTGAGAGGTAGAAGGAGAGGACGGTAGGATATAGAAGGACAACTAAGTGTTCAACAAGTGAGGGATTAAAGGCACTTGGAGTGCTCCTCTCCTGGTTCCCTTCAGCAGACTAGACCACAGGTAGAAGGTTCCCGCCAGCCTTGGGTTCGAGAGCACGGAAGCTTGCTTGAAGGAAAGCCAAAAAAGCCCTGGAACAGATCGAACGGGTCAACCGCACCATCAGCGTATCTAATGAAAGCAGCCTATTTAATATACTTTAATATAATATGTTCGGTTCTATTCATGAGCCTTCGTTGGTCAGACAAACACTTCGCATTACCAAAGAACTTCATCAGAATATTGTATATATTGAAAATGTCACATTGACACAGAAACATTAATTACTTGTAAAGAATGAAACCTTTGTAGAGCCCCATTGCTTTTTGAACAGGATCAGAAGAATTTATTAAAAATAGAGCTGTGTTGGTGGAAATTTTTAATTGTGCACTCTGTGCAGTTTCGTTGCATCATTACAGAAGCTGGAGGAGCCTCTAACTTTGTCACGCTGTTTCATTTAACGGTTTAAAACGCACCGAGCTCCCAGTCCTGACCCATCAGGACCTCGTCTGGTTTTGGAACCAGAGCCGTGGTTCGGCTGCAGACCTACACGTTCGCACGCATTCGTTCTTTGTGAGCCGCTGACATGGTGCCATGCAGTCTGCCATGAGCTCTGGACAGTCTGCACTGTGGAAACCGGCACGGTTTAGGGGGTCTTCTGCGAGCGTCCTGCCCACCCCGTCATAGTCGTCCGCCGTGTTTATTTTTGTTGGCACAGGATGAGCGTTATATGCATGGGACTCACTTCCGATTTTGCCGTCCTGCCTGCACGCGCGTCTTGGACTGTACGTGAAATACAAATAATAACGTTTAATTCCGAAGCGCTGGGAAAATCGTGTCACCGAAGCACCGCATCTGAAAGCGATTTACTCTTACTCTGCCCTCAAGGCTGTTCCTGTGGGCAGTTTGACCTTTGACATCACCCCCACTGCCAATCCCTCTGTCTTTCCAGAGGTCTGATTGCAAGATCAATATTTCTAGCGGCAGGCAAGAGCAAGACGGGCGCAGCCGTGCAACCCTCCAGCCGCTGGCCCTATCAGCTAGAGGCATTCGTCTGGTGGGGGGAGCGGGGGCAGACCCCCCCCCCCCGTCATTTTTCTTTTCACACAACATTAGGTGAAAACAATTCACAAGGGGGGTGAACCCTAAAGGGGGGCAAAGTTTATTTCCTCTTTCCTCGCCAGTCAAGCTTCAGGCTAATGAGCTGATCCAACTGTAATCAGCCTTTACTTTGCGAACGAGATCCAGTACTTTGAAATAATCATCGCCGTGTGTTTATTTTCCTTGTAAATTAGATATCAAACCGCTGCGGTACGATGGCCAGACGTAGCGTGGTCGTGCACAAGGCCGACATTGTGTTTTTCCTTCATTTACGCAATTATTTGTTTAACTTTATTTGTACGGTGATTAGGGATGTATTTAACATTAATTAGAGGTATATTTATTATGTCGTACCGGTTTCGGAAAAACCGTTTTAGATCCGTGGGATTACTATGCGTAAGGGCTCAAAAGGACTCAGAAGTGTTCTAATTGCCCCTCGTGGGGAAAATGCGTTCAAGGGTTTCTCGTGTGCAGCTTTCGGTTCCTTAGCGCAGAAGTTTATTCAAGAAAGGGTCCGCGGCCGCCGAGGCCGGAGATTTTGAGTGACACTCCAATGCAGTGAGCGGAGAGCGATTAGAAGCCTGATCCACCCACAAGCTTCCCCGAGAGGAAGTCTCCAGGTCCCAGAGCCTGTTTATAATTATCCATCAGCCCCTAGCCTTCACAGTGGGGCCACAAGGGTCGAGTCCATGAGCCCTGTGTTTTCTCCACCACGTTGTCTCTTATTCTTTCTCCTATCGTTTTCTTTTACACTGCAGTTTTATTTTTTTTCCTTTCAGTCCAGGACACATTCACCAGCTAATGGCAGAAACGTCTCTTCCAGTCATGACCTGTTTTGTATTTACTTCTCACCCTTCGTCCTGATACGAGATTGTTAGGTGCAGTGATTCAACCTTCAGCTGCTACTCAATGGTGTTGAATTGTCCACAGCACCGTTTTTCTTTCAGAGGAGCAGAGTGAAAACTCCAGGTCGTTCACAAGTAGGCCGATAAGCAATTAGATCTATAAACAAGATGGTTTAAGGTGTGTGAAATCAGTGTGTTGACCCAGCGAGCTGAACCCCTGGTTGGTATTGATGCCAAGTGTTTGTTTACACTGGTGGAGAGTGGCTCTTAGGGAGAACCAGGGGAAGAGGGGCTTTCTGACTGATGGATCAACACACAAGCAGTGTCTATTCGGAGAACTTCGCTGGAAGAGCCGCTGCCACCACCTCTGCCGGCTTCTGCCTCAACACTTTTAGCGTGAAACAGCATAGTTAGTGTTCCCCACTTAAATCGGGTTTAGGATTTTGGCCGCTCCTGTTACCGCTTGCCTTCCCTTCCGCTGGTGCTTGGAGCTAAAGTTCCGATTTGTGTCCCCTCCTCCCCACCCAGCTCATCACACCCCATGCCATCAGGGTGCAGACCCCGCCCCGACACATCCCGGGTGTGGTGGAGGTCACCCTCTCCTACAAGTCCAAGCAGTTCTGTAAAGGCACGCCTGGCAGGTTCATCTACACAGGTGAGACCACACTGATTCCTCTGTTTGTTCCACTTTTCCATGTTTCCTTCTGCAGTGTTTTCGCCAACTGTGGTCTTAACTGCTCAATGGAAGTAATTTTTTGGGAAATCAGTTCTTAACATTTGGGGTATAAATCCAGCACAAAGTAAAACATGTCTTGTGAAACCCACTCGATTGAGAATCTCTTGAACCGCTCGCCACCAGCTGTCGTGGACGAGACTGGGAGACAGAGGGATCGGTGGACCCAGTCGCGGGGACTCTTAATTAAGAACGCCAAAAGGGCAAACCGGAATCGTAGACGTGGGGCAGGCGAGGGGCAGGCGAGGGTCGATCGTTGTTCCGGTGACAAAAGAGGAGCCAAGGTTGATTTAGCGAAGCCGAGGTCTGGAACCGAACGTGTGCAGCCGGGGGATCGGGAACGAAGGGGCGAAGAGGATCGAGAGGGACGGTGAAGGTATCCGTACGCTGTGTGGGCGCGTAGTCGAAGCGGTGGTTCCGAAGAGGTCCCGCAACCCGGTGAGTCGACGTGGTGCTTGTACGCCCTGCTGCTTTGATTCGGTGAAGGTGTCGTCACTTGAGCTGATGGCGCGGGCGTGACGCCGGCTGCGGTGTAAGGTACATAATATCGCTTAACACCGAAAAGGACGGTCTTGATGTCAGTGCAAAAATGTAGACCAGTTTCTTAAAGGCCCTGTGGAATACAGATAGATTCCTATCGTGGAATTCGGCTTCTTTCCTCCGAGCAGAGGTTAACCTCAATTGCTGCACTTCTGCCAGCTGCAACATCCTGTATGAAACGCAGATAACGGTAATATATTGTTTACGTCTGCCGAAGCAACATTTCATCCGATACACCCCCGTGAGGTGGGTAGCCTTCCGGAAGCCCGAACGGAGCGCCTGCAATGGTGCGAGTGCACGGTGTGTGACATGAACGCGAGCCAACTGCCATCTTCATCGATGGTGCCCTGCGATAACACAGAACGTGCATTTGGAGTAAATACTGGTTCATGATGAGGCCGGCATTTACTTAATTACGGTAGATGGAGGGTTGTTACGACTAATGCCCGTAAAATGGTTACAATTAAATAGGGAAAGCATTCTGTATTTACTGGCCTCCGTCTTGAAACCATTTAAAAACCATGTGCACCCTTCGAAACGCAAGCGAATTTGCTTGCAGACCAACGCACGTGTTGGGACGCGCGAACACCGCGCGCAAACACACGAAGCCTCGTAGTAACGCGCTAACTGAAGCCCGGTAACTGCATCCCAGAGAGCAGCGAAACGCATCCCGTGAGCCAGTCGAACAGCGGCGGGGGGTCTCATCCTCCTTCGTTTCGCACGCTCGTTTCACCTAATTGAAAATGATACGAGCAGCGCTGGAAGAGAAATTTGTTTGCAATATGTTCACTTCAACATAATGACCATTGGCGGAGGCCCCTCGCCAGGCGAGAGAAATCCCGCACCAATTTGAGAAGCACAGTAATGAGGTTTGCTTTTTTCCGACTAATTCTACTGTAATTTTTTTTTCTAAGGGAATGAAAGACGGGGAATGGAAGTGGGGCCAAAATCGTTTCCTTGTTCCCAGTTGCCGTATCTTTTCTAAAACAGTTGATATCATTTTCTATTTCACGTGAGGGCGGAATCTCATGGCCACAGCGAATAGTATGTGGTGACCTCAGAAAATATGTATTAGTGTTAGTTGTGTATCTGAAATAGTAATCTCTTCATCCCAGTTTCAGATAGAACTGGTTTGGGTTCTGTGTTCTGCTAAACTTGTGCCTTTATTTGGACTGTTCCAAGAAAAGGTTTGTAGTGCTTATGTTTTGTATATATACATTTAAATAATGTTTTAATGTAGTTATTAATTTATAAATGCATTTTTATGCTTTACATTTATATATCATTTTGTTGTAACGTTTTTTTGTTACACATATTATTATTTATTCATTTCCATGATGGCTTTCTCAAATGGAACTTACAGTGTGAGGCTTATATGTCATTTTATTTGTAGTTATTTATCCATTTATATAGCATTTTCACGTATTCATTTAGCAGACGCTTTTATCCGAAGCGACGTACATCTCATAGAAAATACAATGTGTTCATTACATGAGCAGAAAGAGACACTTAGATGCAGACGTGTGATTCTTAAGTGCAGTTTGTTTGTTTCTTTCCACCATATGAATGGATGTTCATCACACGAGTAGCTGCATTAAACTGTATCTGAATATTGACGATTCCTGATCACCTTCCAAATAATTATTATAGCCACACACACTGTCTGAAGCCGCTTGTTCCAAGTGGGGTCGCAGTGAACCGGAGCCTAACCCGGCAACACAGGCTGCAAGGCCGGAGGGGGAGGGGACACACCCAGGACGGGACGCCAGTCCATCGCAAGGCACCCCAAGCGGAACTCGAACCCCAGACCCACCAGGAAGCAGGACCCGGCCAAACCCATTATTATTATTATTATTATTATTATTATTATTATAGCAAGGTGTTATTACTGTATGGGTTCATCTTGATCAAGTGCACTGTGGGTATTTAAACTTCAGTCACAAGGCAACGGACGGCTCCAGCCTTACACTCCATTACACTACTTGCAACAAGTGGAGCGGAAAGGTTGTTTTTTTGTTTGTCAGAGGCGTTGTGCGATCCCTCCTACTTTTTAATGTAAATGTCTCACTATAAGAGTTAATACTATTAATCATCACTGATTTCAGACCACCTTTCAGGCTTTCTGTCTGTGTGGCTGTCTTACTGCTAAGTGCTTTTCGACGTAAGACACGATCTTTGACCTTTGTATTTGCCAGATTTTTTTCCCCCACCGTCTGAATTCGGAAACCAAATTTAGCTATGGGTTTCCTCGACGTTTTCAAGGTTTTGTTCTCTCTGGAGTTCAGTCAGCTCTGGTTTGTTCTGTGCTATGATCCCGAAAGTAAAGGTGTTAGAAACACAGAAAACACATTTATACTTGAAAGATGGCAGAATTCAGAGGGATGAAAACAAATATGTATTTCACAATTAACTTTTACTGTTGAACTTTTACATGTTACTTTTTACATTCTGCACTGCAGAATTAGAAACCCAACTTTGTGGAAAAAAAAAAAACAGGTGAGACGATGCCACTGTGCATAGCTGCATGGTGATGGCATGTACTGATTTACAATTTATCATCTGCGTGTCTGCTGCATTTTGGGTTTTTATATGGCCGCAATGGCCGAGTGACCCTTCCCGGTGCTGACTAGACCAGCCGGGTGGCATTCCTGCCTTCCGTTTATCGAGCAGAACTCTGTGGTCTGCTGACCAGGCCAAACCCTTTTTCCCAAGCAAGCTCTTGTCAATGTGCTGAGATTTAAAGCCTAGAGATATTGTTTGAATGGTGCACCGAAGCTCAGAGATGTTGTTCGAGTGGTTACCCCGTCACCCTTGAATCGCAGTGTTCCTCTCTCCAGTTGCTAGTGCCTTTCCGCACTCCAGTTGCGGAGTCTGACTCCGTCCGCAGTCAACACTTGTTAGCATCCCTCAGGGTCCGGGCGCTAATCGTCGTCGAATGGCAGGAGTCTGTGGCGGCCGGCCATGGTGCTACACGCAAGGCATCTGGCTGCACTAATCAACTCCTGCTGGGGCTGCAAACCATTGAAATGAAAACCTAATTAAATCAATGGCATCGCTAACGCTGTTTTGGATCATGGGACAGCCATGCAGGAATCAACATCTACCTGAAAGTCGATAAGTCTCCAGCTAATCCAACAAGTGGAGTTGTGTTATGCTTTTTCTGTTTTCTTGTCGGCAGTGAAAACGCAAGCAGGGCAATTATAGGCCATGATATACGCCATCTCCGTTCCCTCTTTAAGGGAGATGCTGGCTTCGTAACAGAGTCTTTCGTCAACACATGGAGCTGGCACAGCCTGGGGGCTGGGGGTCCGGGCAGCAGGTGTAGCAATGATGAACGCAGCACAGAGTGTTCCATACCACGGAGGTTCTCGGTTCTGGCTCCGTTGTGGTGGAATGACCTCCCCCTGTCGCTCAGAACCGCTGAATCTCTGTCCACATTTAAAAAGGGTCTGAAAACTCACCTCTTCCGGACTCACTTTGCCCATGATCTCTTAAGTTCACGTAAGGTATAAAATGTTCATGATCATGCTCCTCGGGTCAGTCCTTTTCACAGGTACTCCTACAATGTAACGTAAATGTTTAAATGTATCTCAAAAAAAAAAGAAAGTACTAGCAAGGTGATCAGGAATTGTCGATATTCCGGTAAAGTTTTATGCAGCTACTCGTGTGATGAACATCCGTTCATATGGTGGAAAGAAACAAACTAAGTGCACTTAGGAATCACACGTCTGCATCTAAGTGTCTCTTCCTGCTAATGTAATGAACACATTGTATTTTCTATGAGATGTACGTCGCCTCGGAGAAAAGTGTCTGATAAATGAATACAAGTAAATGTAAATGAACTCATCGATAAACGGAGGGTCACCTTTCCCGATGGGGTCACGAAAGCTTGGCAAGCTGCAGTGTGGAGGAGGACGCATGGAGCGTCAAAGTCTCAGTTGTCATGTTGGCACTTAACGTGAGGACCCGAGTGGCAATCAATTAAAAGAAGGGGACAGTGAAGGCGCGCTGATTGTTTTACGTGTTGTGACGTGCCCCATGTCTTTCTAGACACCCAACTCCTCCGCCCTTCCAACCCCATACCATTCGACAGTCTAAAATGCAGTGCAATTACACTTACTATCAGAAGCAATTAAACAAGACAGATTTGGATAGGAGCACATTCACCTTTTGACCTGCTGCCGACTACAGGTCAACCCTGGGTGATAGAACTGCTTGCACGTTATTCCCTTCATTATTGCCCACCAGAAGCACAGTGTATTTTCTGTCATTTGTTACCTCTCTTCTGTATGGCCGCACTGTTATCATTAGTCACAGCATCTCGCCCGCCCTCTCCTTACCAGTGGAACGCGATCTTCAGAGGAGCACTCATTCTACAGACTGGCCCCTTTGATGAATGGGCCTCCGTGCTCGGCAGTCAATTTGTACCCATTCAGGAGATTCGGGATGCTGCTCTCTCTCTGCTCAGCCATGTAGATATTAAAAGACTGCACTTGACTGAATGAAAGATATCCCTTCTTATGACCACCATTTGATTTTGTATGATCCTTAATATCTCAGAGATATTAGGCAGGCATGCTGAGGAGTGTCTCTGCATGAGAAACAATAAAGGACGTCAAGGAAAGAATAAAGAGAAAGCCCGGGATAAAAGTCCAAGGGTTTGATTTTTTTTTTCTTTTTTTTTTTTAGTTCCTGCTTTTTTCACTATTTATGTGAAAATCGTTTGATGTGCATCTAATGGATTCCATATAATGTAGTCACATAGCGGTTAATCTACTCACTTGGCTTGAAGACCTCGCGGGAACTTCGAGCACAAATCACTGCCGAAAGAAATCAGTTTCGGAATCCAAAAATTGTTCAAATTTAACGATCCAAAATTGGTCAAATCTATGAGAATATGTTGTATTTTTAGATGGGTGTCTGAACAGTCTGTCCACTGGCTTTTCGCTGACATCTCACCTGCTTTACATCTGTCTTTATCTGGGGGCTGTGGATCTGTTGGTGCCTTTTCTAAATTGGTCATAGTCATTTTCCTGAATGAAATTTGTACAGAGCCCCACGCTATGTACATACTGTAAATTTTTATATACACAATCTAAAAAACAAGTGATCAATTGTACATGGATTTCCAGGATAGATTTTTGTGTTCCCCCTGCGGCCATGCTTTATTGAGCTTGTCAGATTGCTTCTCGGCCTGTTGGCTAAGATTAAGTGTAGTAGCTTGTCAGATTTCCCCAAATAAATGCCACCGATGGATTTATGGAAAAATTGATAAAAATAATATTGTGCGCTATTGATCCTTGGTGGTGGTGCAGGTTGGAAAAAATAACTCATCCGTAATAAGCATGGAGAATAAGCAATAATTCAGAGTTATTGAATGGAATGCAGACTGCTTATCGATTCGGCAGCATATGAGATCCCACACTGGAAGAAAAGGGTTCGGGAGAAAAAAGAAGAGCAAATGGGAAATGAGGATGGAAGAGAGAATGCAAAGTGCTGTTTTCCTGCTGATCGGTTACGTATTGGCATTTATAGTCTGCAGAGATTTTCTCAATCTGGGATGCTTCGGATCAGTTATACTCTTTATATTATATAATTATATACCAATTATGCCCTGCTCAGCTTCGTGTCTCGCTAGTGTAACATGGGTCTCTTGGCCTGGTAAACGCCACCACAGTGTTACAAACATACATGCACATGGTACCCTGTACCACTGTGACATTCGTCTATATTACACACATTTCCCATGTGAACGTTGGCAAGCCATTTGGTGTAATAGCCATTTAGCATTTTGTGCTGGTCTGCGAGATGTTTACTAATGCTGAATTTGGGTCTGGAAACCCCCCCCCAATTCTGTACTCCATTCTCTCCTCTAGGGTCATTATTGTGAAATATGAAGAGGCCTAGATGTGGCTTCATGAAATTTCAATGAGCATTGATCCGTGCGATTGCGAGGAATCCTTCAACGAGCGACTGGCTCTTGCCGTAAAGATCTCGCTCGTTTACGCGCGTAAATGGCTCTTAGGACTTTTTAATAATTTTCGTTTTTTCACTAATAATGTTGTCATGCACCAACTGCACGTTAAAGATCTCTTCGTCGCACTTTTTATTGTTAGCTCACTAGGCGATGGATGAGTCCTCTCCAAATATTTCCTTCTGGATAACTAAAAATCTGTCTCATTTTCTTATTTAAGCCTTTAGTTCTACGAGCTGCTGGTTTGCAATAAACAGCACTTTCATAAAGGTTACCATAAGCAGGTTTATCTTTTGTCAGTGAAAAGCTCAGATTTCATTTAACAGTGCTTTTCAGTAAATATCTATCTAGAAATAAATTGACAAATTGAATTTTTCTGTCAGTTAATATTTCCATTACTTCTTAAGCTGACTGTAAAATCACACTGTAGGAACAAAAATATGCCTGCAAAAGCACAACGAACAAAAGCCCTACATCTAATATTATTGCGCCGCATGCATTTTTACACAAATCCGGCACCGTGGTCACTGTAGGGCTCCTCCTCTGATTATTATAGGCCAGAGTGAAGCAAAAGTTACATTTCTCATCCCCCATTTCTTTTTCATGCAAGTTTATAATGATCGCGAGGGGGACGATACAGCAGTTGAAACACGTACACGACCTGCTATGTTTGGCGTTTGATCAGCTCCCTAACTTCTCTTATATTTGTCTCTCTGCAACATCAGTTTCCCACAGCTGGTGTTCCAGACAGACAAACATAAGTTATTTCACTTCCCCTTTATTTCAGTCCCTTTTATCTTTGTGTTCGTGTTTTGTATAGTACTCACAGTCATGTATTTCTTGACTTGAAAATTTCAATTTTCTGTAAATTGAGTAAAAGAAAGCGCACGTGTGCTGCCTCTATGCGCAAAAAAATAAATAAAATAATTAAAGAAATAAATAAAAACTTGATGCATTTTTTTTGTTCATTAAATGGATATACAACTGTCGCTAATTTCATTACTTCTTCAATGCTTTTGCTAATATGTGTGTCATAGTGAGTCATTATTCGAAGCAGCAATTTATGTGAAAAATGATGCTCAGTCAGCTTTGATTGGTAAAAGCTGTAGCTGATTTCCATCCATTATAGCCATTAATAAACCCTTCACAGGAGAGCTCTGAAAGAGAAATTGTACCCGCATGATGCATGAAGGCACCATCCTCATACACAGCGGCAGTGAAAGAGTACAGTGTAACGCCGCGGTCACCGGTGCATTCGGATGCCGACGTGTTATTAATAATCCTCGCGTCATTTTTATATTTCTTTGGGCTTTTGTTCATAAGCTGATTCAGAACATCAGAACAGTGATTTACTCCCTCTGTCAGTACCAAAAGCACAAATAAAATGATTAACTTTTATTTCTTGGTTTCCTTACAGAGGTGATATCAGCAGTGTATTTGTGTTGCATTTAGGATAAAAAAATAATAAAAACTCACTTTCTCCATCACTATTTTTAGTGATTTTCCTATAAATGTAACTGTCCATGTGCTCTAGTTATTCACAGACAATGTCTCAGCAGTGGAATCTGGAGTAGTAATTAAATGTTAGGTGAAGCCACCCCCCGAAACATATATTTTAAAAGCAGAAACCTAAAAATATTTCGCAGCAACAGTGTAATTATATGTATAGTGATGAGTGTGATTTAATAGCACGTAAACGGATCCTCTATTTTCTAATTCTCATTTTCGAATCGACACATTTTCTTACGCTCGCTTCCCAGCTTCCGCCGCCTCTTTCGCTGCACTTTCTCACGTTGTCTCAGTTTTGTGTTTTCTTGTATTGAGGTCAGTTCGTGCCGCACGGAGGAAAAAAACACCCGCCCACCCGGAGCACCTCCCAAGTATATTTTATGCGCTCGGCTGTTGAGAAGATTGTACAGAATGTGAACATCGATAACAATGAAGGAATAAACACTTCCTGACATCTACAACTGCGGTGTGCTGTTTACACGGAGAGTGCGCTCATCCATCTCCATATCAGAACGTTAATGGGCTTCTTACAAGTACCCCGCCCTGTCCCTCGTTTCATTACCACCCACCCCCCCAGCCCCATCCGTGAACACCCCGGCCCTGAGCTTCAAAGACTTATGGATCCCGCTCCGCCGTTCCCGGGCCCTAATTACAGGAAGTCCGTTTGGATGTGATGGATTGGCAGCCTCGGGGGCTGGTTTGCCTCTGTCACAATCTGTGGGGATTTCACCGACTGCATCGGCACTCCCCGTGCTCCATCATCTCCTGAGACTGCTTCCTTCTCGCATGCCTTACGCATGCATTTATACATGTTTAATCGCACACTCGTGGAAGCAGCTTGGTGGCGTATTGGGCTTTTGCAACTAAGGTGCACATTTGTCTTAATTACATTTATTTGTTTAGCAGACACTTTCCTCCAAAGCGACTTCCAATGAACTCTATGTAGTGTTATGAGCCCACACACCTTATTCACCGCGGTGACTTACACTGCTAGATACACTACTTACACTGGGTCACTCATCCATACATCAGTGGAACACACACACACTCTCTCTCACTCACACACTATGAGTGAACCTGAACAGCATGTCTTTGGAGTGTGGGGAGAAACCAGAGCACCCAAAGACTTACACTGCTAGATACACTACTTACACTGGGTCACTCATCCATACATCAGTGGAACACACACACACACACACACACACACACACACACACACACACACACACACACACACACTCTCTGTCACTCACGCACCACAGGCAAACCTGAACAGCATGTCTTTGGACTGTGGGAGGAAACCAGAGCACCCAGAAGAAAACTCACACGAACACAGGGAAAACATGCAAACTCCACACAGACTGAGTAGGGATCAAACCCACATCCTCCTGCACCACCCAGGCACTGTGAGGCAGCAGCGCTACTCACTATGCCACCCCAATACCGGGCTCATTTCTGTCCTTTTTAAAGAGTTGGCAGTCATCATAAACCTCGTGCAATGAGTCACAATCATATCTATTTAGATATATAGCATAAAACCGCCTTTACTCGAAAGACTGAGCCGTGGGTGATTTTGAGGGTGACGCGCAGCGGCTCTTGTCAGCACAGGGTTGTATTGTTTGCATAACTCTGTGTCCTTGATGGATAATGATATTTACACAGTTTCACTTGGGGGTCTTGGGGTCCCTCTGCAGTCTCCTGCAATTTGACAGTCACTCCTGAACCGCGGTAAAGAACAGAGGCCGGCACAGGGGGCTAAGCAGTGCAAATCATGGAAACTTTGGCCTCCTATCCTTTTATAACAGTTTTATCTTCAGAGCTCTTCCTGGTAGGGGAAGAGTTTCGAAGATAAAACAAGAGAGGCAGGAGAGGAGGATCATGAAGGGCTTCAGAGGACATGTGGACAGTACCAGAGCTCTGGGCCCCATTCTCTCTCTCTCTCTCTCTCTCTCTCTCTCTCTCTCTCTCTCCCTCTCTGTGTTCCTCTCTCTCACTGTAACGGGCAGCCCGTCTGTCCCATGGGGGGTGATGAATGAGCGTGACGGCCCTCTGCAGGCTCTGCAGCCAGACATGGGTCAGCGGAGAGCAGTATTTCCGCCTGCAGGAAACACACATTCTGCTCGCCCCAGGGCCAACAGAAGGGGATGGGAAGGAAAAAAAGAAACCGCTCACAGACAGATTGACAGGGCGAAAATGTGTCTCTGTTTTGAAATTTGTCTCTACGGACAACGATTGTTTGGTGCAAATCATACGCATATTTCTTTGCTGATGTTTCTGTGCAGTTCCACTGAGTTTTACACGCCACAGAATTAATGGTGAAGAGGCAAGGAGATGTGACTTAAAGCACAAGAACCGTTGGTAACGACTGTGGGTTTCCTCCGGGCGCTCTGGTTTCCTCCCACACTCTCAAGACATGCTGTTCAAATCCCCCCCATAGTGTATGAGTGACAGAGAGAGATAGTGCGTTCCACTGATGTATGGATGAGTGACCCAGTGTAAGTAGTGTATCTAGCAGTGTAAGTCACCACGGTGAATAAGGTGTGTTGGCTAATAACACTGTATAGAGTTTGTTGGAAGTTGCTTTGGAGAAAAGTGTCTGGGTCACCCATGGGTCACTCATCTATACGTCCAACCACTATACTACCAGCTGTCCCCTTTCACATGTCACTTCATGTGAAACCTACACTACCAGTCAGAGGTGTGGGTATACCAGGGTAATAGTTGTATGGGACGAAATGCGCGGGAGGGCAAATCTAAGTACAGAGCATCGTATCTCCGGTAAGTGCTGCAGAAGAGCTGTGAAGACATGGCAGCCGGTTTCCTATTGAAAGTTATTATTATACCTCTTGGAGAAAAACCCTTTCCACCTAGTGAATTCAAACTCATCACTGATGCTGGTCCTATACTGTACATTCAAAGCCTTTTGTTTTTTTTTTTTTTGAAGGTTAAACCTGCTGTGTTGTGCAAATAGCAGGCAGGACCAATGTATCTTCCACATTCACCACTGAAGGCATATTGACTCCAACAGTTCACATTTTCATAAACATTTGCCTCTTTCTGCCTTTTGATGTGAAGAAGAGTAATGGCTGCTCATAAAATTGAGCGAATTGAAAGGGTTTTATCGTGCAGAATATGAAAATGTATTGATCTGGTTGGGAAATGCCATACACTTTCATACTCTTTGGACTTGAACCCCAGAAACTCTTCTCAGCCTATAGTAAAGCCCTGGGAGTGATTATGTGAGACAAAAAAAGGATATGCATATATTCATGGAGAGAATTACATCATGTATGTATATGAAAGAATAGAAGAGGCATTTTTTAGAGGTCATAATACATTGTTCGTTTATTATGTCACTAGACTGAGGCTTAGAGCACAAGAAGTGGAGATTTTCCCTTTTTACACTGTTAATGTAGATGCATGAGTATGCAATCCTCCGTGTAATTTCTATGTAATTTTGTCATTTTTATGTCATTTTCAATGTACAGTTCACCCTTGAACAACACGGGTTTGAACTCGCGAGTCCGCTTAAACTTGGGTTTTTTTTCCCAGTACTGTACTACGAAAATGACTGTAATACTGTATGCCATAAAAATTTATAACGATTCATTCGTCAGTGTAGGCTAGGCTACCGTAAAGCGATCATATTGCTGCTTCTTCGTTATCAATGCATGAATTGTTATACTTGTAAATAAATCCGAATTTCTTTTTCGCGTCGTCTTTTCGTTTTTGATGTCTAGTGTTACTAATGCCTATAACACCTGCAGTGTTTTGTATCATTTAAGACAGTATTGATGTAGTTACAGACAAGACAGACGATTCATCTTGTGAACAGACGACAAACTTACGGTATCGATAAATACAGTGCAGTCCCGTCAATGTATTTTCTCTTCCTTGTGATTTTCTTAACATTTTCTTTTCTCTAGCTTCCTTTATTGTAAGAATACAGTATATAATACATATAACATACAAAAAAATGTGTTAATCGACTGTTTATTTTATCGGTGAGGCTTCCGCTCAACGGTAGGCTATTCAAGCTTTTGGGGAGTCAAAAGTTATACGTGGATTTTCGACCGTGCGGGGGGGTCGGCCCCCCAACCCCCGGGTCGTTCAAGGGTCGGCTGTAAATAAGAGAAGAGACAGGACAAAGTTTGAAGCCATACCAGCAAATGGCGAGGAAAGGGAACCCTTTCCGTCCCTCCTTTCTTTTCCTGTTTTCATTGGATCTGCGGCTCTTGGGCCGTGCCGCCGCGTGCCATTCTGTCTTCAGTGTGCGTGATGAAACGCATGGAAGCCTTAGCATGTACGGTCCGGTGGGAGATCATTGCAGGCAAACAGACAGACTGCAGTCGCCGCAGAAGAAGCAGCCATTGTCTGGGTGTCAACAGAATGATACGGTCTTGACAAGGGCCTGGGGTGTAGTGAAAGGTGAAAACTGGGGCGGCAGTGCATTGCGCTTCCCGTTTCCAAGGGTTACAGGAGACAGGGATACTTGGAGACTGTAGCACATTGTTGTTCACACTTGCATTTTCATGCATTGGTTTAGCAAACGATTTTCTCCAAAGCGACGAACATCTCGTAGAAAATATAATGTGTTCGTTACATGAGCAGGAAGAGACACTTAGATGCAGACGTGTGATTCTTAAGGGCACTTAGTTTGCTTCTTTGCACCATATGAACCAATGTTCATCACACGAGTAGCGATGATTCCTCATCACCTTCCCACAATTTTTTTCTTATTATTTTCTTGTTTTTTATCATGACTGCATGAGTATCAATGAAATGAGGTTAATTTCAAACGGGCAAATTTTTAATTCTACGGTATGTTTGTGACATTATATAAATATATTTCGGACGTGTAAGTAGCTCTGAGAAACTGTGCTCAGACTGGGGAAAAAAAAGCATTTGTCATAAGAAAACAGTTTCCCAGGAGTTGTGCGTGCCTATTTTTTGAGCTTCGTAATGGCAGTTTGTGTGAATTCCTTAAAACAACGCACTTGCAGAAGTGGCTCCATGGCCATCTTGTCTCCTCCTTCTTCCATTACTGAGAAGACAGCTGTCAGCACTGACACGTAAACACGATTCCATCCTCGGCGGCGACTGACGCCCGTTCGCGTTTCGTTTCTGACAAGTTAAAATGTTCGTCCCTGTAATTACGGCACTAAATTCAAAAGGAAAAGCCCAATTCAGATCTTCAGATTTTCATAGGGCTTTTTTGCTTCTCATATTTTCTCTTTCAATGATACGGCCAGTCTGCTTTTTGCTGGAATATGAAATACCGACCATTAACAACATTCACATTTTTAAATGTATTAGACTTTCAAATGTATTACTTTTTCACTTTACCCATGGAACGGTGTATAACTTGACATCCATGGTATATTTTTACAGCTGCAGTAAAACAGCAATATTTTTGTGACCAGATAAAGACTTGATTAGAAACTTGGTTCCCTTCACGTGCAACACCCTGCTGACCGCAACGTTCTCGTTTTCTTACCGTCGTTTTTAACGCGGTCTTAATGCTGTTATGTTCTTGTCCCTCAGCACTGAATGAGCCCACCATCGACTATGGCTTCCAGCGGCTGCAGAAGGTGATCCCACGCCATCCTGGTGACCCTGAGCGCTTGCCAAAGGTCTGTCAAGACCCTTGTGGTCCCGAAAATATAAAAACCGAGCTCTTCGTCAGTTCATTAGTCCTGACACCTGCACTCCCTCCCTGGCCTCAAAAGACCATCTCAGAGAAGCATTTGGATTATTTAGACTCCAGCATGGTACCATCACTCATCGGTCTATCTCAACTAGAACTTTAATCATGATCATTAAGGTTTAAAACGTAAATGATTTTGTTCCTTTTGACCATTACATTTCATTTACATTCATCTCAGTAGAAGTAGGACTTTTTCTCTTGACTGTAGCACAAATATACCCATGTATGAAATTTGCAAATCTTGTTATTGTCTGTGCAATTTGTATGTTATCCATGTGTTTGAGAGTGTTTCAGCTTCCCCCCCGTATGCCAAATACATGTGCTTCAGGTAGATTTGTAATAGTGTGTAAATGTGTGAGGCTACCATGTGGTGGACCAGGGACGCACCCATCCAGGTTTGATATGTCTTCATAAAATGCATATATTTAGATGTAAAAAATCCAACAAAATGTGATGTGGGCTCTCCACATCATATGTAATATTAGTTTTGCAGCTTGTAGGATGAAATGCACCCTCCTGGCTTAGAATAAATGACATCAGATTGAAGGGTTACTGTAGTCATAGAGTTCCATTGTTACACAAGTACATAGGGTAATGCTATTTGACTCGGGGATCAGCTGTTCAGGACTTTTTGTTGGAAGAGATGCTGGGTTGCTAACAAAAGGTGTGCTCTGTCAGCTCAGTGGGTTTGCCCCTGAAATCTTGAACTTTCAGTACGATACCTTGGTTATGTCAAAAGTGCTGGCCTCAGACCCTTCTTTGATTGAGTCCAGGATCTTATTTTTTTCCTTCCTCTGAGAGCTCACAGAGAAGGTGATGCTCGCAGGCATCAAAGCTCTCAATGTGAACATCAGGTGCCGAGGCCTTACACTTGCTCTTACTGTGGGCAATCAGACCATCTGGTCCCCTCCTGCTGGGCAGCCTTACACTGATCCAGTGAGCAGACCCAACACTTACCGTGCCTTTTGTGCTATCTGGAGAAGAGTGCAACGAGAAATAGGATTTGTATCAAATCCAACAGGAAGGGGAGGTGAAAGACAGCAAACATTACATTTCAAGTAAGCGGGTCTTCCTGGAAGGAATGAACCACAGGTCGCTGAGCATCGTAAAACTCTTCTGGCAGCGTCTGTGCGTTTGTTGTGGTTTCCCTGGCGACTCTCCCTGGCGGTACTGCAAACCCCAGAGCCCGTGCCAGAAGAATGGTGCCATGCGACCTGCTACCGAAGCTCTTCACGGGCCCCGATCGTGTGCTTGGCTTCTGTCCCAGCCCTCGACCCCTCCGTCAGAGCGGGAGAATCCCAGGTCCGTCTCATCCTCCACCTGCTCTGGCGCTCTGCTCTCAGCCCCTAGAGCTGATGTATTGCCAGTGATTAGATGAGCATCACCATCTGGAATAGCACTCTTCCTTTTCTATTTTCAAAATTATATATGTAAGCTATTTTAAGTGGAAAAAAAAATTAAATAATCTTTCCCCGTGTGTTGCTTCGCAGCTGATCCGTCTTCACATGTACGAGCAAAGAGCGTTTACATTTTTTGCGATCTCTGCGTAGATATTTTTTGAGGAAATTTAAAATATTTGAGGCAGTAGTAAGCCCTGGAAAACTGCCTTATTTTAGGAACTTCCTGTGTGGCGAAACTGGTTTAGCGTAGTGGTTAGAGCTACTGCCTTTGGACCTGAATATTGCAGATTTAAATCCCAGCTGTTGTACCCTTGAGCAAGGTACTTGCCTGAAATTGCTTGTGTAAAATTGCCCAGCTGGATAAATGGCAGAATGCACACACACACACACACACACACACACTTGCTGAAGCCGCTCGTCCCAAGTGGCTTCAGCAAGTGGTTGCGGCAAACCGGAGCCTAACCCTGCAACACAGGGCGTAGGGCTGGAGGGGGAGGGGACACACCCAGGACGGGATGCCAGTCCATCACAAGGCACCCCAAGCGGGACTCGAACCCCAGACCCACCAGAGAGCAGGACCTGGCCAAAGCCGCTGCGCCTCCGCACCCCCCGTAATGACAAAATAATTAGAAACAATTTAACATTGTAAGTCGCTTTGGAGAAAAGTGTCAGATAAATTAATAAATGGAAAAAAAAATCAGACTTTTTCTGTTATCGGTTTTCAGGTTTGGCGGAGTGAGTTTAAAAAACGTTTATCGTATCCTTGCAGTGACAGAAAAACAAATGTATCTGCGTGTAAGTGTGACAGCGATATAGAGCTGAAAGCGCTTCCTGTTCTCCTAAACTGAAGAAGCAGCTCTTTTCAGCACCGAGCTGTTTGTAATGTTCCTCCAGGGCTGTAACAGTGACACGGATTGAAGCCCTGCCTCCGTATTTGGTGCGGTGCGGTGCGCGAAGAGTTAACCCTGTTATGCGGCGCGGGCCCTGCTGCCCCAGCTCCCGTCTTCCCAGCGGGATTCCGGTGGAACGGCGGTGATTCATCACCGTGATGTCACCTGTCCGGCTTTGCTTTCCCACAGGTCGGCCGATCGAAGCCACCGCTGCTGGGACATCGTTATTATTCACCCACCTCTAATTGAGTCACCGGAAGGTGGGAAATACGGGAAGGACAGGGAGAGAAAGAGGGACAAAAGAGAGCAACGAAACAGAAAATAAAGTCTCCTCTCCTGGAAAATTAGCGATCGGTGCGAATTAATCTTGATCCTTATGGATGAGTTATGACATTAGACGATATTATAAGCAGTATTTTCCTCGCTGTGTGATTATTCACTCTCGCCATCTTTGCGGTCGTTTTCAGCATCTCGTACCCGTCCCGTTGACGCGTTTTTTGCGCTATGCTGGCCGTGACGTGTCAGCGCCAGTTTTTCGCTTTGAAACTTTCACAAACAGGTCGATGTATCACGGCTGATGTTTATTGATAGCATTGATCGTAGCATTAATGTGACGTAATCTAAAAACTGCCGTTCATCATATTTTGCCGTCGCATAGCCGTAGAAAGGCATGAGCAGCTGGGTGGACAAACAGACAGTGTGAGGGGATTATTTGATAGCTGCTATTATCCAGAGAGCATTCACACCATGGCAAGAGGCCCCCCTTAGATGGTCTGGTTGGCTCTTGGTCTGTTTGGCTGCGCTTTTCAAAAACGCAGTCCGTGTCCCCGTTTGTTCCTCGTCCTTCATTTCTCGAACCCGATGCGCTGCCATTATTCCCGGAAGACATGGCCGTTCAGCTTTACCAGCAGCGAACATTTCGGGAAAACGGTCGTTCGGTACAAATATGTGTAATATGTGTATATTTCTTCGCTAAAATTTCCAGTACATTTTTCTTTCCCGTAGAGCTTACTTGCCTGTATATTTAGTTTGGAACAGGCTGATGCAGTCAACTAATCAATAACTAACTATCCAAACTGTGGGACAGCTGGTATTATAGTGGTTAGCGCTACTGCCTTTAGACCCAAAGGTTGCAGGTTTCAGCCTCTCCTGGCTGTAGTACCCCTGAGCAAGGTATTTACCCTAAATTGCTCCAGTAAAATTACCCAGCTCTGTAAATGGGTAAATAAGTGTAACCTCAACACTCTAAGTTGCTTCAGAGAAGAGCATCAGGTAAATGAATAAATGTAATCCTCAAGAACACTGTTACCACCACTAATAATAACCATGATTAGAAATTCAGTTCTCTTACTCTTTGTGTAAACAATCGGTCTCTCCTTCATGCTCAACCTTATCATTATGTTTGTGCACTGATTTTTTTCTCCAGTTTCTAAAGTTGCACTCATTCTCAAAGGTCAAGTAATAATTGTTCACTGTCACAAAGCATGCTGCAAATAATTAATACTAGCAGCAATAATCACAATTTGATATCAGGAAACACTTCTTGTTTTTTTTTACCAAATTAATTCAGTTTCAGCATGTAAAAGACACCCCTTCATCAAAACAGTGGCCTGGACACTTGTGCTTTAACACATTTACATTTACATTTATTTATTTAGCAGTCGCTTTTCTCCGAAGCGACTTCCGATGAATTCTATGTAGCGTTATCAGCCCACACACCTTATTCACCGCGGTGACTTACACTGCTAGATACACTACTCACAATGGGTCACTCATCCATACATCGCAACACATTGCAAAAGTAGCACTGCATGTGATTATATGAATATACAAGCCATGCATGATGCAGAAGAGCAGCTCTAGCTACTGTCTGCTTTCTTCACCGATTTCTTCATGTTTTGTCCCATTTGTTCATGTGGCCCACATGTGCGATGACTTATTACGTCGCGTTTTTAACAGCTACAGTGCATTCTTCATTTCTTCCGTTCGCTTCCGTTGAAATATTCACGGAGAAGTCACGACATTAATAAACTGTTATACGATGTGATCTCATTCACCTAAAAGGTTTGTTTAAAAGGAACGAAACCATAGCTACATGACCACCTCTCACAGGATTAGACTTTTTGCGCCGATTAAAAGCGTGGCCATAATTTCATATCAATGTATAAAAAGTATGAAAAGTAAACATGAACGTTAACAGCAGGAAATTTACAGTAGGATCATATATTTTCAGTTCATGACTATGCAAATTGTATTAAACCACATAACTAAGTGTTTAAAAAAATATAAGCACGAAAGCACAATAGCAGAGGAAGAAAAAACCCAAAACGCAATGGAATATTGAGGCGTCAGAATGAAACTTCAGTATGATTTAGACTGGTGCTATTAAAGAAAACAATACTTAAAGCAGGTTTTTCATACACGTTAAATAAAGATTGTGGGTATTTTAAGATGGAAACTGTGTCGAGCCAGGTGCGTCGTGACTGCGCCAGACTTTTTTCCGCACCACTGGAACACCGTGCAAATCGCGCCGAAAAAGAAACCTCTGCCCGTGTCCTCTTAGAAATTTCCCACCTGAACACACCTACTCCTTGTCAAGCCTCATGCCGTTTCGAAAATGATTAATCAGGTCTTGTAATTCTTAACTGAGAGCCTAATTAAAAGGAAAAAATGCTAAAGACTACAAAATAAGACTCTTAAAAAGCCAATATACTTTCTGTGTAATTACCATCTGGCGTAGGACTGATTCTGCTCCAAATAATAAACCGGGATCTGTTTAACACGGTAAACGAGACAATTCAGTCAGGAGAAGGACGTAATGAAATGAAAGGCCACAAATAATAATTAGAATGATGTTCTCCATCCCTCGAATGGTACATATTTACCATTAATGTCCAGTAAAACCGAAGAGGTGAGAAACCAGCACAGCTTCCTTCCTGTTTGCAGGGAGCCAGACAGCATCACATGGATCTTTTCTCGTACCGTGGTACCGGCCTCTAATGTGCCTTGTACATGATCACTGTTACTGTGAGATGGATGAGTTGGTCCTAAATGTGTGTGTGTGTGTGTGTGTGTGTGTGTGCGCGCGTGTGTTTCTGTCCATGTGTTCGCGTGTTTATGCCTGACGACTCTCGCTTCTCCACCCCCGCCGTGCCCTTCACTCGGGCCCTGGGGGACACGGTCATGTCAGCTCGCTCTGCCACTGCCTGTCCAACCTGGCAACGTCACGCTCAGCTGGCCAGGCCAAAGCTGGGCCCTTGGCCCTCCGTCCTCACTGCCTGCTGGAGGAGGCAGACCCATCTAGTCACCTGAATCTGCGTTAACATATTTAGAGTCCGGGCTGAGCCAAAAGTGAGCCTCGCTCAAGGACTTTTGAAGGTATGCGAAAAAAAATGGATGAGAGCAGTTCTTGGGTAGACGGTGGAGCGGACTTGACGAATGAGAGTCATCTCCATTTTGGGCAAGCTGTGGCAGGTACTCTCATTTAATTGTGTCATGCATTTACATTTATTCCTCTAGCTGATGCTTTTTTTCGAAAGCGACTTACAGCGTTAGGGCATTTACCCATTTATACAGCTGGGTAATTTTTACTGGAGTAATTTAGGGTAAGTACCTTGCTCAAGGGTACTACAGCTGGAGGTGGGATTCAACGGCAAAGGATCCAAAGGCAGTAGTTCTAACCGCTACGCTATCAGCTGCTCCTCCGGCAAAATATATAATTGTGTAGAACAAGACAGAACATGGGATGATAACCATAACGGATCACATGGGGGTACCCCACTGTTACCCTGAATTGCTCCAGTAAAAATACCCATCTGTCTCAATGGGTAAATAATTGTGAGTAGCTTAACACGGTAAGTTGATTTGGAGAAAAGTATCAGCTAAATGAATAAATGTAAATCATAAGTAATGTTCAGAACTTGTAGAAGACACAGAGTACTGAGGCCTGCTTGGATGCTCGCTGTAAATCCCCTGCTGAAATCCCTCCCACAGCTTCCTTTTGACAGAGTCTCTGGTCCAGTGTTTGCTTCTTTACCCAGCAGCGCACGGCCACAGGGTAAGAATAGCTGGGGCAGCACATTGCGGATCAGTTCTTGCTCTCTGTTACGAATAAGCACAGAATGTGGGAAAAGGTGAGACATTCTGACGATTTGGATTGCAGATGTTTCTGTTGTAAAGAAATATATTCTTAAGGTTATTGCATAGGGGCTTCACTCTGTAAAGCTCACGGTTGCTATGGTGTTAGAGGTGCTGTGTTACGGCAGCAGTTATTGCATTGCTCAGAGCTGCCGCCTGGTACCCAGACCCTTGAGCACGGTACTAACCCTAACCTCCTCCAGTAAAAATGGTAAAACACTGTAAGTAGATTAACTTTGTCTGAAACATCTCAGATAAATACATATATTAAAATGTAACAAATGTATCATGACAGTTACTCTGAACTTGGCCAGTAAAATTCACCCTACTGCATAAATGACTGTAGCTTAACACTGTAAGCTCCTTTTGGAGAAAAATGTTACCTAAATTATTATTATTATTATTATTATTATATGTAGCTACTGTTACAGCTGTAGTGTTACATTTACATTAATAAATTGTCCATGTTTTAGGAATTAGGAAGTAGTTCTGACACGTTCCCTTGTGTTAAGCATAATTCTGTACGTAATTAAATTCTTTTATGGTGTTCTTTAATTTGTAAATGCAAAATGTTCCCATCAGTGTTTATACCATATTTGCTTTGTTGCTTTTCTATTGACTGGCTGCTTTGGACTGGTAACCATGGATTGGAGTCAAATTGTAGGGAATCACCCGTGATGGGACTGAGCGCATGCGTTGGGGCGTCTAGTTTATTGCATCGCAGTCCACACTGTGCCAAGGACGTATACAACCGTAGAAATGACTGCACGCTTGAAATGAGATGCATGATGGGGAATGGCTGCACTCCGGGAACAGAAACAGGCTGGTCTGGGCGGAGGAAGCACCGTTGCTGCTAATGAAATCAAATCCCATGGTAAATGGAGCTCTGGGTTAAGGGGTCAGTACAGGAAGAATGACATCATCATTTTTGTCATTCCCGTCAGACTAATGACCCTCACCTCACCTCTATTATGTCTCCGATAGGACATTAAGAGATGATGAAATTGCAAATGAACAAGCAGGGGGTAAATCTGTAAAGATTTTCTGGCCTGGTCTTTGTGTGAACGTGCAGTGTACATGCATATTGGTGCCCCACGATTTTTTACCTTGCTCTTTTACGTTGGGGGGTATATCGAAGCGGACTGGTAGCGTAATGGGTAAGGACACTGACACACACCTTGAAGGCTTCTGGTTTAAGTGCAGTTACGAAGCTCCGAGTAATGTTCTTCCTTGATAAAATGATAATGTTTAAAAAAATCTGAAATTATTCTAAATGAATAGTTGTATATTATGTACAGTTTATTTCTATCTGCTTTTATCAACTAAAAGTCAACCCAGCAACAGATAAAGAATTATGTGCAGTTCACTTTTCCAGTGGATGCTGTCTATGAAACAGGGAGTTTTTGTGGGCAGGACATGTAGCTTCCTTGGGCTTTTAGTATACAGAAACAGAAATCATATTGCAAAAAAGGAAAATTTAAAGAAATATAGTAAAAATGGAAGTGCAGACCATAGTCATGGAACCATTCAGTTCTTGGACCGTGGGTTCAGACGTGGGTCTGAATTCGGCTCAGTCTGAGCAGAGTTTGCATCTTCTCTGCCTGTTTGTGTGGGTTTCCGCTGGGTGTTTCAAGCTGATTTGTGATTGTGTGTGAGTGTGTGTGTGTGTGTGTGTCTGAGATTTCCTAGCGATAGACTGCTTTACACCACAGGCTCCAGACCACTACAAACTTGAATTGGAAAACAGCAGAACTATTGCATATAAAAAGAACTTTAAAAAAAAAATTGTTTGCTGTATTTTTGCTGCATCTACAGTATCAGTCAAAAGTTTGAGGCCGCTTGTTTTTCACGAGGCATTCTCAAGTTTCATCGGGAAACAGGCCAACGTGTCTTCCCAGCTCTTCTGCGGCACTTCCCAGAGATGTAGGGCACTTGTGGCTTGCTTGGCTTTCATCCTCCTGTCCATTTACCCCATACAAGCACTGCCCAGGGTGTCCAGTTGCACTCTTTGACTGGTATTCTCCCTCATCTAACGGGAAAAGCAGATTCCAAAAAGCACAGGACCGCTGTCAAAGGGAGCCTCTTCACCATTTGTATGGATGGCTGTTTGTTTTAGTGTCTGGTTAATGAAGCCAGTGACCAGCGCAGAAACACCGATGCCTGGATTGGCTTTCCTTCCTGTTTACTTCTTGCCCCTCTGGATTACACTAAAGGTTCCTGTGCCGAGGAAATGGACCTCAGTTACGAACGCCGGTTCCCTGGATAAAGCTAATTTCATAATTTGTTTATTGGAGGGTGGCTTTTGAACCCTTCCTGATCAGATTTGCCCTCTCAGCAGATCCCCGTCACCGTGGCGACGCTGAGATGTAAGTAGACTCAAAAGGGGTTGGGAAAATGAGGAAGGTTACAGGCCAGGGGAGAGGTGTGCGCTGGAGACAGCGCTGGAGTCAACACCACATGGTCACTCCAGACTTTTTTTCTCTGTCTCCTGGCTCCTCATTTCCATCTTCTGGTTGATTTCCTAAGTGAATCTATTGAACGCAATATGACCGGAAAAAATTGCAGCGCTCTGTGCATCCAGGGAGGACCCGCTTACCGTGCCCAGATGCCAACACGGGCAAAATAGATGATCCGTTTGAGGAAGCAGGTCTGGCGGCTTTTCCAAATGTCCACCTCCCTCCCATCGCCACCCTCTTCATAACACGGGTAATGAAAGGTTAACAAAGTGGAGGCTTTCCCATTACCGAGTGAATTTAGCACCCTGGACAGCACAGTAAAATCTTTATTGGTTTCCTGACCTCCCTGTCGTGTCGTGCCTGTGTGCTGAATGGGTCTTGGTGCTGATTGAAAGGCAATATGTTCACACGCACATGCTTTGGGCCTCGTCCGCCACGGGGGTTACAACAAAAAGGTGAGAGCAATTTTCTGGCTGTCGCACCGCGAGCACATTCACTAGACACAGTGCATTAACTTTTAAAGAGGACTTCACAGCCTAAGGTGTGCGTTACAAAAACTGGGCGGAAAGAGTGAAAAAAAGAAAAAGAAGAGTGTGCCGTGAAGGTATATTGTGATTACATACCGGCTGAAAGTTTATTATCTGGAAGAAAAGCATTTAATTTATATTGCTTCTTGTGTGTTTATTATAACATCATATTTAGGGAAAGAAATATCTCGTGAAATTTGATTGATGTGTTTTTTTGGGGAGGGGGTGCGGTGGCGCAGTGGGTTGGACCACAGTCCTGCTCTCCGGTGGGTCTGGGGTTCGAGTCCCGCTTGGGGTGCCTTGTGACGGACTGGCGTCCCGTCCTGGGTGTGTCCCCTCCCCCTCCAGCCTTACGCCCTGTGTTGCCGGGTAGGCTCCGGTTCCCCGTGACCCCGTATGGGACAAGCGGTTCCGAAAATGTGTGTGTGTGTGTGTGTGTGTTTTTGGTACGGTGAGGTGTTTTGTATGTGTGCACGGGGACGGCTGGTACCCTAATGTTGAAGAATTGTGGTTAGACTCACATCGTAGGTCGCTTTGGAGAAAAGGAGCTAAATGAAGAAATGTTTTGTATTTACAGTCCAATAGCAGAGTGGCCCAGGCTGGGGAGACTGCAGGAGAGAGGAGTTTATGTATAATTCACCATAGTGGTATCTGTCCTGTACTCCTGGTGGACAGCACAGCCACATGTTTGCGTTCCATCTGAGTCCTGGACTATCTGTGTGAAGTAGACATCTATTGATTTTATCAACTATTAATCCACTATCCAATGTTAAATCGAGTTAATCCATGAGGTCAGGCTGTTTACCATGTTTTTAAATTAGTTTAAGGACCGAGGGATTGCTCAGGCCATTTTTTTTTCTTTTTTTCACCAAGACAAGTGGGTGAAATCGAAAAGCATGCAAAGTACTGTACAAGATGTAGGTGCGTCTTTTATATTCACTCTTGACAATCTGGAGTACTCTCATCTGAATAAAATTAACGGCACACATAAAAGCCTGTCAGTCTCCCATATGATACAATAAAGAGAGATGTTTAGAAAAACATCACGATGACAGACAAACGCTTCCAACCGTGGTCCCGTTTGCCCCTGGGATCCAGTTTTCGATAAGTGTGCAGATTTCTTCTGGCACAGCCCATTTAGTGGTGAACGTAAAGCCTTCTGAAAAATGTTGTCTTCTGAAGAATGCATTTTGCTGGAAAGTGGCCAGAAAGCCCAATTTAATTCTTCTGATCAAATGCATTGAACTTCAGTCCATTAAAGGGGCCACTCAGCACCAAGAACACATTCAATCTACACTATGGCTCTTACTTATAAGTTCGCAACATTTTTGGTTTACCGCTTTATGATGTGGGCACAAAATAAAGGAGTGTAAAAAATTATTATACAGCACTCTGTAATTTAGCGAACCTTCCTAAAGGGTGGTAAAATTTCTACTAAACGGAAAATGCAACTGAGGCATAAAAAAAATCTGGTTTTTCAGCTCTTTTCTAGCGTAACAAACAACTTTGTCTTTATTCTTTGCATTGAAATCACAATATGTCAAGATGTCTGTGTCTCATATCCAATTAACGAAAAAGATCATTTCAACGTGGTTAAAGAATGACATTTCTGTGGAAGACGAACGCTGACATTGCGTGTCTTGTTTGGGTCCGCAGGAAGTCATCTTGAAAAGGGCCGCTGATCTCGTCGAGGCTCTGTATGGAATGCCGCACAACAACCAGGTGAGGCGGGCGCACGGGAGGCCTGGATCCTTGACCCTCTGCATTATTACATTTATTTATTTCGCAGACACTTTTCTCCAAAGCGACGTACATCTCAAAGGATACAATGTGCTCACTACATTAGGAGAAAGACAGACATAGTTGTAGACATGTGATTCTTAAATGCAGTTTGTTTCTTTCCACCATATGAACCGATGTTCATCACACGAGTATGACATTATAGTATGACGATACTCACTCATCACATGAGCATTAGCCTATCATTCTGCATGAAAAGTTACAAATTTCCATGTAGTCATGTACATGGCACTGTCGACAAGTTCTAAGACAGTCCACTATGTGGTGCTGTTGCGGTTGCAAGCCTTCGGTGCAAGTAGCACAGCAGTATCAGATGGGTGCCAGTCTTGTAACTTATTGAATGTACCAAGTATTAACAAATACACACACACATTGTCTGAAACCTCTGGTCCCAAGTGGGGTCGCGGCAAGCCAGAGCCTAACCTGTGTGGGTTTCCTCTGGGTGCTCTGGTTTCCTCCCACAGTCCAAAGACATGCTGTTCAGGTTCACCCATAGTGTGTGTGTTCCACTGATGTATGGATGATATTTAGTGACACAGATGACATCAGTGACCTTCCTAAAGAGTACAGCGGAAGGGTTACGCTGGCATTTGATCTGTAGGCATTTATTAGATTCATTAGACACTATTCTGCCCACTGGTACATTTGGGGAAGCATTAGGGTTGTGGACTGTGACTTTGCATTGTCGCAATGGTTGTTGTCGGGCTCAACATTTTTTGACTCCCCGTGACAGGAGATCATCCTGAAACGGGCTGCGGACATCGCCGAGGCCCTGTACAGCGCCCCTCGGAACCACAACCAGCTGCCTGGCCTAAGCAACAGCTCTGTCCACGCTGGCATGATGGGTGTCAATTCCTTTCCCGGTCAGCTGGCCGTCAATGTGACAGAGTCGTCACAGGCCACCAGTCAAGGTGAGACTTCGTCCTCCAACCGTACCCAGTGTTGCTGTAAAACAATCTTGCAAGCGAAAAGGTAATTCAGCACAAATGTGTATCTTATGCCCGCATTTGTACATGGTTTTCATTTTTAAACGCTTTAATGAGGAGAATTAAGTGGATTTCCATTATTGCATAACTGGAGTATAAACAAGGCACTTGTTCACGGATGACGGATTGAGCCGAAGGGAAGAAAGAGTAGAGAGAGAGCGAGAGAGCGAGAGAGACGAAGAAAACGACACCTGGAGAGATAGCAGCTGTAATAAATTTTTCGTAAGGTGATTAAAAATTGAGCTGATTTATGTGCATACTTGTGTATGTATATCTAAATAATATATCCTGTAGTTACAGCTTCCTTCCCTCTTCTCCAGCAGTATGTTACCGTGCCCATGTCAATAAAGCTGATGCGATACATAAATTGCAGAATGACAACTCGTTTTTTGGGCTGCAATTTAATTGTAAAACTTATATAATCACTGGAATATGTCTGTGATTTTTCTTTTGTAGACAGCAATAAAGGACTCGTAGCAGACGGTGATTCTGCTTGTTTAACAAGCAGAGATTTGTTGCCCACAGCATTTTGAACATCTTGCTTCTATGTGGTAACTTGGCTACATTTCTGAGTTTGCAATATTTTCTGCTATTTAGGTCTGCGTGTCTATTTTTCCTTCTCTTTTAATTTGATTTCTCTTGTTCGGTGTTTCGAGCAGCGTGCTCCGCTTGTTTTGCGTCCCGTCCTTTTGGCAAGCAAGCGCGTTGTATCGATAACACAATGTAACAAAAATGTTATTATGTTGATTTTCTTGCATTTTCCAGTCACTTTTGTTAGATTATGCATACTTTTAGCGTTGGTTTGTACCATATGTCAGTTTTTTGAAAAATATTCCACATTATTGAAATTAGCACATTTTAGTGAATTTTGGCACCGGCTTCCAAGCACTGAATATTCCAGTACCCTTTAGGATCTGGTGCTTTCTAGAATGTTTTGGCACTTTCTCGAATTTTCTGGCGCCTTCTAGCATCTTCCAATGGCTGCTATGTTTCAGTGCTTTTCTAGAATGTTCCAGTACAGAATAGCTATGTAATTTTTTTGTTAATACATGTTTTTAAAATCTCTCAGTATAATCTTCCGTATTTGTGTGAGCAAAAATTTTCATAAATTCTTGAGAAATTTCATTAGAAAAATGAAAGCAACATTCTGTGGCTAAAACCGACACTCCAGAAGAACTAGCGGTATTTTCGTATTCCGTAAACGTTATAATAATCAAGGCAGAAAAATCGACATAATGAAGAAGTTTGATCGGTTTTGTTGCTTTGCGTAATCTGTGCTTTTTGAGTGGATCTACACCCATAAACACTAGGAAGTTACCGGTGGTTACAGTTGCACTGTCATCCTCCGGCTTGCCGTCCTCCTCATGACTGCTGTACAACGTGCGCGTAACCGGATGTCATTGAGCGCTACGGTTTGAACAGCAGCACTGCGGGGCTCCTGGGCACTTCATCGTGGAACGCCTATGAGGATTTTCTAGAGGTGGTCTCCTGGTTTCCACATTCTTAGAGAACAGACAGCATTGTTTACTTGCCTGGAATAAATTTGGTGACTTTGGTGAAGTTCTGCTCGTGAATAATGCAAGAGGACCCCGCGCTTCAGCGGAACAATAATGTCCTTTAGAGCAATGCGAGAGATGCCGTTACGGTCAAAACGTCTGCTGGAATGAGAATGGTGAAATATTGATGACACGGGCTGTCACTGGGATCCAAATACACAGCAAGAGGCTGACCTTTCCCTCCTTGCCTTTCCTGCAAGAGCCCCAGTCAGAGATACACAGAAACTGCACCGAAGGCGGCGAAGGCACCGCGGCACCACAACGCGGTACCGCAGGCGCCGGCGCTTTTCGGGGTTCTAATGATCTACAAACTTCGCATAGAACATTGTAGTGTTAGAAAGGGTGGTTCTATTGATGGATGTCTTATTTACATGTCTTGTGCCTGATGCCTTGTTCGGTACTACGGGCGCCGCTTGACTAACGATGCGGTTACGTTCCGATAAATCCATCGTAAGTGGGAAAATCGTAAGTGGAAAAAGAACACGGTACCGCACCTGCCGAACATCACAGCCTGGCCTAGCCGACCTTAAACGTGCTCAGAACGCTTACCGTAGCCTACAGCTGGGCAAATTTAGTAGACATGATGGGATGCGAAGACACAAAATAAAAAACCGCTTTCAGCACAGTATCGGTTCTTTACACTTGTTGGCGTGATTGACTGCGATCGCGCTTGAGTGGATGCTGAAGCTCTCTGCCAACACCCAGCGTCGGGAGAGAGGATCGTACCGGATATCGCGAGCATGGGAACAGATCGAAATTCAAAATTCAAAGTACGGATTCTGCCGAATGCACATCGCTGTCGTACCATCGCGACTTCGAAAAATCGTTCAGTCGAACCGTCGTAAGTAGAGGAGCATCTCTATAGCAAGGCACGCTGTTACTGTAGCAACCGTGTAAAACAAAGATGAGATGTAACTGAGCTCCGGCTTCTCCCCACTTCTCCCCTCTCACCGAGCGCAGGGTTCAGTCGGAACACGAGCAGCGTGTCGCCCCATGGCTACGCCCCTAGTTCAACGCCCCAGCAGTCCAGCTACAGCTCCGTGACCACCAGCATGAACGGCTACGGCAACGCGGCCATGTCCACGCTGGGCACCTCGCCCAACTTCCTCAACGGCTCGGCGGCCAACTCGCCCTACGCCAGTAAGTGCGCGGCGCCATGTGGTTTCCCGGCTGCGAGTGGCGTCTCTGTCGCACCGTCATCGCTTCATACATACACGTTCTTGAATGACATCGAGCCAAAGTGACATCATCGGTTCCCTTGGAAACTTTGGACTCATAACTCAGCAACACATTTTCCACCGAGGAGTTTTAGTTTTTTTACAGCATTAAATGGGTGGTTTCTTCTATGTTTTTTTATTTATTCATTTAAAGCAGAGTGTGTGACGCAATGTTTTAGATCTGTCGTTCTGACTTGGGTTTCTGGCAGATTCACAATTCTTGAAACACGGGTCTTAACTCCTTAAGAATGCTTGGAAGTTGTTCTAATCTATTTAATCTGAGATTTATTTACTTTTCTCCACTTTTAATTATTTTTCTTTTGCAATTACAAAGGGAGAGAGAGACAATAGCTGAAACTCCTCTGAGGACCATATGTGTGCTTGGTTCTTTTTCAGTGGAAAGTCAAAGGTTGAGAGTTTTTTTGTCTGTCTCAGATCTGAAAAGATCTTGGCAGAGATCCTAAAAAACAGTTGCCTTCACAGGCAAACAATTTACACTTCGCAGCATCAAGACACAGTTTTCATATCGATGCACAGACGTTAACACTCATTGCAAAAGGGTAAGAAAACATTTACATCTATTCATTTAGCAGACACTTTTCTCCAGAGCGACGTCCATCTCATAGAAAATACAATGTGTTCATTACATGAACAGGAAGAGACGCTTAGATGCAGACGTGTGATTCTTAAGTGCACTTAGTTTGTTTCTTTCCACCATATGAACCAACGTTCATCACACAAGTAGCTGTATAAGGCTGTATCCGAATATCCATGATACCTGATCATCTTCATAGTAATTTTTTTTTTTTTTGAGATACATATAAACATTTACATTACATTACAGGAGTTGCTGTGTAAAGGTTTATCCGGCATCATCTTAAAGTTCTAGTGCAGGAACATTTATACCTTACATGAACTTAAGAGATGATGGGCGAAGTGAGTCTGGAAGAGGTGAGTTTTAAGACCCTTATTAAATGTGGACAGAGATTCAGCAGTTCTGAGTGAGAGGGGGAGGGGGACGTCGTTCCACCACAACGGAACCAGAACCGAGAACCTTCGTGCTTTACCTTGCGTGCTTGGGACCACTAAGCGGGCAGATGTGGGATGACTCGGCCTGGTTTATTTAAAGGAAATTTCAAGCCTTCTACGTTGCTAAAACTACACACAATGAGCAGTCCTAGTAAATCTGGTCAATGGTCTCTGACCACGTTAAGCGAACCTTCTGTTCTTTTCTTTAAATTGAAGATTGCTAATTAAATCAATAAAGTAATTGGGGGAGTAGCAATTCAATTTCAGCACTTTGGTTTCGCCATGTTAACAAGGACTCCGAGAGGCCCGCCGACTCCAGGTGCACGTTTTCAGTCAATATGGGGACAGGCATTTTAGTTCCAGTTCTTGTTAATTGATTAGTTAGACGGGCTTAATGGATTATGACATCATTACATGGTTTCACTTGGGCTACTACTATAATACTTATATGCAATGAGAATTCGGGTAAAATGAGACAGAAACTAGACTAGTTAATAGGAAATGTAAAGTAATTTAAGGTGGAAACCCTCATTTTTAAAGGGAAAGGTCATTCCTACATGTGTAGGAAAGTCCTTTAATTTTTTTGTTACAGAAGTGTATTCACTTGTTTATTGATGTGATATTGCTTTTTTTTTTTTTTTTTTGCTTTTTTCTTTTTCTAGCCTTTTTTCAGTAATTGCGAATGGGCATAGGTACTAGAGCACTATTATAGTCCTCCGTAATGTGCTGGCACCCCGTTCAGAGTGCACCCTGCCTTGTGCCCGGAATAGACCGTGGATCACCATCACCCTGCATTATGACAAACAGTTATTGATAATGAATGAATAACTTTTATTGTCTTTATTGTTCACTTCCTCCAGTTAGCCTGTACTCGGCCAGCTACTAAAATACTTTACTACATCAACACTTTGGTCAATGAGTCCTCCATAGTTCTCTTTCTGGGCCTTGCCCTGTGACCCCACTGTGACCCTACTGTGACCTCTTGCCTCTCTTCCTCCAGTTGTACCCTCCAGCCCCACCATGGCTTCATCCACCAGTCTGCCCTCCAACTGCAGCACGTCCTCGGGCATCTTCTCATTCTCGCCGGCCAACATGGTGTCCGCCGTCAAGCAGAAGAGCGCATTTGCTCCCGTGGTGCGACCACAGGCCTCACCGCCACCCACCTGCACCAGCACCAATGGCAACGGGCTGCCAGGTGAGCCTCCGACAGCACACAAGGACACCCCGATGGGCGCATGCACCTGGCTGTGCTAACACCCTGGCCCTGCCCCTCTTTGCTCTGCCTCCTATTAACACACGATTCTCTCTCCCCTTCTTTCCACTGCAACCCCCCCCTCCCAACCTCAGATCAGGCTTTTGTGGACACTAGCAAGTACTCCACTACCAGCTCACTGCAGTGTCTGGCCTTTTCCTGAAGTATGTTATTAATGCCCCCATCCATCCTTCCATCCATCCATCCATCCATCCATCCATCCATCCAGCACTTGTCCCTCCCATCATCATCCAAGTTCTGTCTTCTTATTGGATACCCAGTTTTTTATTTGCACACTTTGCTATGCAGTACTTCCATTATTTCCCAGGCATGTTGGACTAGTTGAGTCACAGAGGATGTTATTGTGTCTCATTCAACTTTCATCTCATGTGTGCTTTTTTTTTTTTTTTTTAGTAAGGTTGTTTGCTCTTCAAGTTTTCAGAATTATTTATAACATTATATTTACAGTTCTGCAGTTCTGTCACTCACCTGTTCTGGGTTTCTGCTGTTTGGTCCGTTATTTGGGTAGAATCACAGTCACACTATGATTTATATCCTGTTGGCTTGTGTCATTATACCATTTATGTAAATTGATTTAGAAATTTTATATCCTGTAAATCATATTTGATCTCTGTGGGAAAGTCTCTTTTACAAAATACCATGTTTAAATTTTTTTCAAGAGGTCTTAAGGTACTGCACACATCCACAGTACATAATAGATGGTACAGAAAATCAAGCACTTATTTATTAATTATTATCCTGCTGGAATGCTAACCCACACTCATACCCTGCAACCATATTAGAGTGAAATACCAACTCTAATAACAAAAAAAATGTTATTTTGTTTATTTTACAACTGGTTCAGTGTACAGTGGGAAGCTAATCGCATTATCTGCCTTGCAGCAAATTTAAAATGAGCTTAAAAAATGAGATTTCTCATGTAAATAAGAGAGAGACAGTGCCCTGTGCGTGTATCTGTCAGCGCGTTCTGGCCGGAAACTTGATCTGGGAAGAGTCTGATTATTAGCGTGAAGCGTTCATGTTGGTCACGCACCATCCGCAACGTAAAAACTGCGGCGACGTTTTTTGTTCGCGCCTTTGTGCCGTTTCGTCGGAACTTGACGAAACGGCTAAAGCTCGTGTCAAGCGTAGCCTCTGGGAATTGAGCTGGAGGACGATACACAGTGCTGCCCATCTCCGTTTTAGGGTTGTAGGGTTTCCTTAGAAGCAACTTTGAGCTGGGATTGCACCCCCGCCCCTTGCAGATTCATGGAATGGCCAAAGAAAGATGTAAATAAATAAACATTTAATGTGCAGTGGGCTTTCGGGAACACTTAGGTAGAAACACGGTGGTTAGATTGTTTCTGGAGCAAAACAGAACATTGCAGTTTTATAACTTGGTAACAATATAGCTAAATAGACTGCAGACATGGCTACATAGTGCATTTATTTATTTATTCTGCCGTATATTGGCTCCACTCGCTTGTTTACCCAGCATAACAGACGATCGGGTTCTCCATGTTTCTCTTTTAATTATAATTCAAGAAGTAAAGGCTTTTAACAGTTTCCTCCTCTCTTAATAATCTTTAAATGGTTTCGCATGAACCACTCATTGCTGCGTTGAGCAGCTGAGATGCCCAAGTCGGTACAAAGAAAACTTGCAACACACGCAGCTATTTGCTTGCATATTAACGGTCTATTTTCTGTCACAAGTCTGGCAAAAACCAGTAACAGGTAGAATACAGCAAGTCTTCATGTACACATCTGTGGATTCTGTGCACGTCAGCATTTCTATGCCCGTTCGAAGCGTTGCGGCAATATTTTCATGCATGGCTTGAAACTGCAAGCGGAATTTTCTTTTTTCCTGTTTTATTAACATAACCGCATGGCTCTTTTCATGTCATTTAATTTTCTTCTAAAAGCATAAATACTGTTTTCTTCACACGGTGGCTTGAATCACCAGCTTTTGGGTATGAAATTGCGTGATAAATAGCATTATGACAGACATGACGAAAATTAATTTGAAAAAGCTGTACAACTTAACATGCACCCCCTTGGCAATGTTTAAGGACAAATATGCATAGTTTATTAAATACTGTCTGCATTCTCATTAAAGAATGTAATTTTGCATGTAGAGAATTAATAATGGGAGGGAAAAAATGAAATGAGTATATGACTAATATGCTGCCATTTTTGTCTTTTAACAGCGATCCCAGGAATGATCATTCCTCAGATATAGATTTTTGGACGGAGGAGATGTGCTGGACTAGGTGGATAAGAGTACAGTACTGAGACTATGACATGACAATGGACTGAATGCAACTCTTGAAGACATTAAACCTTCTAACTCAGGCCTTTTTAAGAGGATTCACATTTGAGCATAAAGGAAAAGGACCATTTCTGCAATATCTCTGCTTTTTAAATTTGTAAATGTTGATTGTTTTTTGAGAACAAAAGTTTATGCCACAAACTATTATCCTAACCCCTGCTGCCATGAGAAATAAATATTTATTTCAGGAAAAGTGAAGGCTTTTCCTATAGTTTTTCTTTCTGTGTATGTGTTCTGGACTTTACCAAAAAAAAAAATTATAAATTGTAAAATACACAATGGATACTACATGAGAGTTGTTCTTATTTATGATATCTATTTAAGTGGTGTGTGAAGTATACAATGTTTTATAGTTTATTAAAGATGGTGGGTATTGGCAGCGAACATGGATGAGCTTCGGAAAGCAGCAGAGCCTGAAGTCCTTCTTGTTCAAGGTATGTTGAAGAACATCTGCTGGAGGTTGGACAAGGGAATGTATAAACGGAGCTTGTTTCACAAAGGAGTACTACCTTGAGGAGCACTCCTGGGGCTAATGGGTATGCCAGAGGTCTGTGATACGGTAGTAGGCGCTCCTGAAACACCACACTAAGGTACCGCACACATCCATAGTAGTTGGACTGAAAATCAGGCGCCCGTTTATTGATTATCATCCTACTGGAATGCTAACCCACATTCATATACAGCAACCATATTAGACCGAAACACCAACTCTAATGACATAATAATAGTAAGGTCAACATGCTTAAGAGGAACAGCTGGTAGTGCAGTGGTCAGGGCTGCTGCCTTTGGACCTAAAGGGTGCAGGTTTGAGCCTCACCTCCAGCGATAGTATCCTGGAGGAGGTACTTACCCTAAATTGCTCTCGTAAAATTACTTAGCTGGGTAAATGAGTGTCGGTACCTTAATGTTGTAAGTTGCTTTGGAGAGAAGCCTCAGCTAAACAAATACTTGTAAGTCAAGTTGGACTCATAGTGGCCACTCAGGCAGTTTACAGGGTAGGGCATGGTACCATTACCTACTTCTCTTCATCCCTTTGGACTTTATACACAGTGCAAACTCCATGCATCCTGAACCAACCTGTCCTTGCACCCCCATAAAGAAACTGTAAGACCACCTTGCTTTGCTTTTCATTTTAGAACTGATATTGATTTTAGAATAATCAAGACACATTGATAATCAAGACACATATGATTTTGTCCCAAACTGGACAATTTTTGTAAATTAGGGTAAAGTTGCTTTTGTTTTACTAAGGGATATTCCACAAATAAATAAATCGTTCTGTTATACACCCACCGATAAAGAAATTCCTTGAGAAACTTCAGAATTACTGTGGTGCATCTGAGTGTAAATTACAGAAAAAATGTTTTTTAGATGTTTACCGTATTTCACTCTATGGACACATGCACTGATCTTCACTTTGATAATCATGAGTGCTAGAAAGTCATCAAATGGGCCTTTGCATGCTAGCTCATAGCACTGGCGGAAGGTGCTGGACGGTGCTGCGATCTGCAGTCACTCCCATGTGAAACGAGCTCTGGGATCTTAATGGTATTGATACACACAGAAACGTAACCTTTTCCGCAAAACAACATTTACGCCCGCCGCCCCCTCCCACCCCCATCCTCACCCCAGGATCCTGTCCATTAGCGAACAGTGCGCTTGTTTTATTCACCACTTTCACAGTGTAATTATAATTATCCATATTTATCCAGCTGCAACAATGCTGACCTTGCAACACAATGGAAAAACCTCATGTATGTGAGATGTTAGGGATGCTCATCATGAACAGACTGTCATGGGCTACATGCACTGCAGTCCAAGACCAGTAATAAAACTATTCTGAGAGAAAATCACTGCTCCTTCAGCGTCTTCGGTTGTATCCCAAATTCTTGAGGAACACAAGTCAGGCACTGTTACTGTAGATCTGTCCCCAAGCTCTCCACATCTCCCACACTCACATTTGTTAAATGTTATAAAAGGCTTGGAAAGACACGATTAAGTCCCCCAAAATATTCCTAAAATAAATCAGTGCGAGGTAGTAGTGGTTATTTTTTTAAAAATCATTGTTTAGGTTTTGCTGCTGCCTTGGAATGAAATATCAGCTTTTACTGTCAGTGAAGATACACATTAACAACATGAATATTTTATGTTCCCTGTAAAGCTGTAATGTCAATTGTTCATTTAGTTTTGTTTTCATATCAAGACTGTGATCAACAGTTGGCTTTTCATTTTGTGCTAATTATCTCGCGATGCACTCGTAGCCCGAGAAGCCACCTATGACCCGGTGGTGTTCGATTTTATAGCCAGCGCTCTCATAACAGCCTGCTCTTCAGATGTATTAGGGATCCAAAAAAAAATAGCTCTCACATCCTTTGAATTGTTTTGGTAATTTGTCTGTGCACAGTAGAACAACTGACTTCTCCACCGAAACCTCTGTCAAAATCCATTCAAAATGTCTCAAGGCAGCTTTATAACATATTGCTATAAAGTACACACCCAAATCTTCAGCCTCCAGATGTAATAAGGACAAAACTAATGGGGATTTACAAAAAAGGTCTCTGTAAAATATCCTTATGCATAATGTTTGTATGTGTAGAATTTGTACATTTAGTCTGACCCCTTACTTTAAAGTTTAATGTGTATGTTGCGAAATGTGAAATTTCCATATTTTTAATTTTGTCATTTTCCATCGTCACGTTGGTTAAATGTGAGTTTGTATAATTTAATGTCTTCTGTATTTTTTTCTATTTGTTAAAAGCCATACTTTTTATTTTAACCCAGAAAAGTACTTGTCTATTTTTATAAGTGTATGATAAAATTTGTTTTCTTCTTAGTTTTTCATTTTGACTTTGTTCAAAAATGTACAATATGGCAAAAAGCATTGTACTCAATATTTAGTTATGTTAATTTTTTTAAATATATAAATGTACACAGTGTATGTTCTCTTTTACATTTTAAGGATTATAAACACTGTTACTATTTCAAGCTTGTATCTTGCATGTATTCAGCTCCTCTGAGAATTATTTACTTTCGAAGCTGGAAAACCATTTTAGGCGCAAATAATAGAATATATTTTCTCTTTTATTTTTGCTTTTTGGTTTCCCTTTACTTTCTCCATCTGTTGAATTATTTATGCTTGCCTAAGGTTGCATATTTTCCCTTTTTCTCCCCTAACATCTCACCAAAAATTTTAAGCAGTAGTTTAGAGGCCTTAATCATCAATACCCGCTCACGTGCACCGCGCATCTGATGCAGATTGAAGCCGCAAAAACACATCACCGGGAATGCGAGGAGCACAGGGTAGAAAGGGCACATCCAGATCCATTCTTAAAGCCATGTACCTCTGCCATATATGGAGAGGAGAAGTTCTTTTCCCAGAAATCACCCTGGCTTGGCAGTGGGAGTCAGGTGAGGGGGATGGTGGTGGTGGCGGACTGCTGGGAAAGGACATTGTGCTGAGATTACGGTGATGTGATGATTAATATTTTATCTTGGATGCAGAGTGCCGGGTCGTCGGACGCGAGGAAGCCTCTGTAAAGGACAGGTGCACTGTATTGTAACGGTTAAAACGAAATCCATTCGTTCTGCTCTCGGCCGGTCCAGCTTGGGAGAGCGAAAGACATAACAGACATCATAGACAAAATACGCGAAATTGTTTCATTTTAAATAAATTCATTTACGGCACTATGGATTTTATATGAATGCGTTATTCACCACGGACAGTAACGCTGAAAAAAACACTTTTCGCCAGCAGACGGGTTCAAACTTAAGGCTAAAGACAAATACCATCATTATATGCATGAATAGAGTACAGTAGGTTTATACAAGCATACTGGTAAAATCATTTCCGCTGTTGGGCAGGCATCTTGTCAACTAACTTCTATTTTGAAAAGAAAATTCTATTGTTTATGGCACCAAATACGCGTTTCCTTGCAAAAGATATAGAGCTGGTGCATCATACAGCTCTGTAGATGTAATGAGCACCCTTTATAATGGGCTCTGGGTTTTCTCTCTGTGCTCGCAGAGAACTGCCTGCTTTGTTTTCACGTCTTCAATTTTGATTTAACTTCAGCTCAACCGGAGAAAGTTGCCGGAACGCGACTGGCGGAAGACTGACATGTCATTTAGGCGCTCGTGTCATTTGCCCTCATTTCCTTGTTCATTTTTTTCTTGTTTGCCGTCCTTGTAAATAAAAAGTTTCGGGTTCCTTTTTAACGACTGCTAAGACAGAAGCGAAGAATCGTTTTTATTACGGATTGATATCTGAATTACAAAGTTCTGTAAAAATACGATTTCTTAAAAATGCTGGTTAACCTCTATTTCTGTACTTAGATCTTCTCCATGTTCGGATAAACACTGATTACTTATGTTATTTTGCAAAACAGCAAAATAATTTAACTACTGTACAGACTATTTGTAATTAACCTTGACCTGTAAAGACATTTTCGACATTCGGAATATTTAATTAAAGTTATTTCTTGTCTGTGATCTTCTTAATGCTCCTCCATCTATTAAGTTGTCTATAGGAGTGTGTCGTCTCATACTCACAGCCAAAAACACACTCTCCTACATTACTTGTAGGGATGTCTCCCAATGTCTCTCTCTTGAACTTGTCATTTCTTTCCTAGTGACACAGAAAGCAAAGAAAACATTTCTGTTGACCGTTAAGAATGTGTAATTCATGCATCAATGTCTATTTCATGTAGTGTTTTTATTAGATTTATTTAAACACAATTTCCAGTGCTGGTGTTGGAGTCATATGATGGGGACGTTCTCCATATCTGCATCCACTGTTAAAGGTTAAGCGTCGCCCGGCGATGCTGAGAGTCGAGATGCCCCGCATCTCTGAGCGAGGGGACAGAAAGTGCCAGCTGCAAGATGCTTCCTGCTTGGGATCGTTTTTAGAATATTTAAACAAAGGCAACCACAGCTATGGCACAGGAAATCTCAGAGGGCTTGTAAGACCAACACATGCAGCATTGGCAGCAACTGTAAGAGGGGGAAAATACACCGGCCTCTTGTTTTACGTGGTCCCCGGTGCGTCCGGAGCTCGGCGACGTCGCGTCGGCTGCACCTGTGCACTCCTTACGGCTGCCGACGTTCGGTTTTCTTCCTCGGAATGTTATTTTACTCCCCAGCGGCAGAAACCACTGAAAATTCCTTTCAAATTCCTGAACTGAATATTGACCCCTGGTGATGAATGTTACCTTTCAGTATAGATGCACCTGGATCAGCCCTTATTTTGAATATTATTATTATATTATTTTTAAAATAATATGTATCCTACATTTGAATAATCATTCATTCATTTTTTTTTTTTTTTGCCTGGAAAAGGAAAAATAGTATACCCTGCAAATGTTTCAAAGGTTTTTTATGGTTTCAGATGCTCAGAGATGTCGCCATTCACTTACACGGGTTCACTAATGGTAATTTGTATGTGCACATAAATATATATACAAGCTTTAACTGTATAAAACAGAAGGGGGGCACAGCGGGCTTGGCCAGGTCCTGCTGTCTGGCGGGTCTGGGGTTCGAGTACCACTTGGGATGCCTTGTGACGGACTGGCGTCCCGTCCTGGGTGTGTCCCCTCCCCATCCGGCCTTACGCCCTGAGTTGCCGGTTAGGCTCCGGGTCGGCGCGACCCCGTATGGGACAAGCAGTTTCAGCCAGCGTGGGTGTGTATCTAAAACAGATACTTTTATGTTAAAATAACATAAAAATATCAACAGAAAACTTTACTAAAACAACAGCATAAAACTGTAATGCTGTTTCCACCATGAAGCAACATGGATACATCACAATTTCAAAATTTTCTACATTAGCTCTTGCGAAACAGAAATATTTCTGTAGAAATTTTCTGAAGGCTGATGAAGTTCAGCAGGTTTCCTGAAAACATGGAGCTCACTGTGAAGACAAGCCGCAGTCAGACAGCTGAGGACCAGCTGGGTTGTTGGTGGGGGGGGCCACCCACTCACCCACCCACCCACCCATTCCATGCCTTCTCCATTTGCGCTCCCACCACCCACCTTGCCCTACAACCACAACCTTCTGAGTTATTATCCCAGTCTCCATCAAGTTCCTCCATAACCACAGCAGCTGTGAACTAGGGTGTTGGGGGGGACAGCGAGGTATGGCATGGGATGGTGGGAGATGGCAGAATGGTTGTGATGAAGTGATGGGGGTTTAAGGTACCCATTAGCTAATGGGTTGCTGAGAGAGGCAGAATTCTCATCACATGCCAGGAGCACTTAACCCCACCCCAAGCACTTTCGGAGTTAACAGATGACATGTTGATGTTCCAGTCCACCGCAACCCCAGCACCCCAACCTCCTCTAACCACCAGCACCATCTCTCCCCTCACTCTGCCCCTGACAAAGCCCCAGGGAAGCCTGCTCTCTGACTAATGCGATGGGGTGATTGATAGATGACTAAGTGAGGATATAATTTAGTAATCATGTATCTCGGACTATTTATCCTGGCTGACGCATAGAGCTGTTAGGCAGACCACAGTCTGGACCTCCTCCATGACTCTCCTAAACCCTACGTCACTCTCTGGATATAGGAAGCTTGGCACAGGTTAACGAAAAGATAATCCCTGTGCCTAATAACTTTTCATAAAAAAAAAAAACAGAGTACGGAAGGCACAAGGCAGTGGGCTTGAGGGATATCCACCAGACAGCATAATCCCCCTGTCTCGTCTTTCCTGATATCCTACTACCCCATTACCCACCTGCCAAACCTCTGCAAAAAGGGTATATGCTACTTTTTCAGCTTGTCAGGCATTGTCATTAAAAAACCGTCACTAGTATACTATATAGTAATCCATCCATCCGTCCATCCGTCCATCCTTCCATCCATCCGTCCATCCTTCCATCCATCCATCCATCCACCCATCCATCATCCATCCATCACTGACTGCTTGTGCAATCCAGGTTCACAGATTCACAATATTCCAGAGGTTATATTGGGTGCATAGGCATAAGGCAGGGTACACCCTGGATGAGATGCCAGTCCACCGCAGGGCTATCACGCACATGCCCATTCGGATTCATCAGTTCACCTGAAACACCTTTGGACTGTGAGAGAAAACCAGAACATCTGAAGGAAATTCCAGCAGATGTGGTGGGAACGAGGGGGTGCGGTGGCGCAGTGGGTTGGACTGCAGTCCTGCTCTCCGGTGGGTCTGGGGTTCAAGTCCCGCTTGGGGTGCCTTGCGGCGGACTGGCGTCCCGTCCTGGGTGTATCCCCTTCCCCCTCCGGCCTTACGCCCTGTGTTGCCGGGTAGGCTCCGGTTCCCCGTGACCCCGTATGGGACAAGCGGTTCAGAAAATGTGTGTGTGTGTGTGGTGGGAACGGACAAAGTCGCTCGAGTGAGCTGGGTTCAAACCCACGTCCAAATCCACAGCCTAGCAGCTACGGATCCCTCACAGCACCTGAGCTGCGTCAGCCAGGCTTAGGACCACCATAACCTCGCTTGGCTCTTCTGCAAATATGTGACGAGGAAACTTGAACCTTGCTACCTTCCACAGAATCTCAGCCATTCTCTACGAGAACATCGGACATGCATTTAAAGTCACTACTCGGTGTTTATCTCTGAAAGAAACGATCCTTTTGTCTGGGTGTAATTAAGATGTAATTCCAGGCTCTACCCTCAGCGGTATCCCATTCCATTCTCTATGCAATGGGCCTCCCGTGTCATTAAGCATCGTTGGAAAACATAATGTTTGAAGGGTGAAAGGCTGGCAAGGACCAGCACTAGCACTCACACTGAGGGCAACCTGTCAGATAAATCCTAAACAGCCTGACCGTTAAATGCAGGAAGCCTCAGAGACCACAAGAAATAAATAATATAAAGCATTCTCCAGGGTGTGAACTGAAAGGCAGAAAGATATCTTTGAAAAAGAGAGGCAGGAGTCCCTGTGGGGATCTTGGACGGAAGGTGAAGGAGGGGGCTTCTAGGGGAGAACGAGAGAAGGGGGAACAAAGACAGGAACCGGGTGGAATGGAGGGGTGTTCGAAATAAGACCGAGGAGATGGAGACCTGGTCAGGCGAAGAGCAGGACCACGGGTATGGATCAGGGTTTCTTATGGAGCCTCCGTAGGGGTGAGAGTGTAGGAGGGAGTCGGAGGGCCAGCAAGGCCTGAGTCGAGGCACCAGAGCACAGGTGGATGGAGACTGTGCGTTGAGCTGCCTGTCAAGGCTCAAAAAGCTCGGCGATCGCGTGGAAGAGGGGTGCGGTCCACAGGGTTCGGGGAAGAGGGGGTGGGGGGGGGACATGTGTTTGTGCCTGACAGCTTTCGTCAGATTAACACACAAATTGTGCTTCTTTTCTTTTTTTTTTCCAAACTCCGAGAGCAGACGGGGAATGAAAACAAGCCGTGACACTATGCCAGAGACTAACAAATTCCTCGTGAGAAAAACAATCCTCGCTGTGGGTGTTTGCACATCATCACAGGATCCTTACACGTCTCGGAGACATGATTGCATAAGGAGCACGGCGCTGTCGTTTGTACTCGCGCTCTATGAACGATTCCCATGGTCTCCGCATCCATCATTGTGCGATACTCACCTAGCATTGCTCCTTGGGATTAAAATAAATCGCTAAGAACTCCAATGGTTAAGCAGCCGAAGTGGAGGGTAGATGTGACTGAACTTACTTGGTTTATTAATATTTACTTAGACAAATTGAGCCTGGCTCACTTGCTGCGATACGTGTATTTCGATCGAGAGCGTATTATTTTCATTCGCAAAGAACACAATGCCGATCTCCCGACATGAGCCAGCTCACAACATCCAAGGGTATATTTACACATCTGTGAAAAACTGCATCGCCGACTCATCTTTTTAGGATGATCACATGAAATATCACACGTCATATGAAAGACATGCATTCACTCCTTATTAGAAATGTGTCTGACAAGCTGAGTTTTTAAAAAAAGAAAAAAAACTCATTAGTTAGTAGGTGTTTCTAAGTTACTATCATGATTATTTATTTTTGCTTTCTAGTCAGTGGGTACAAATTCAAATCTCAGGAACACTTCTACAAAAGCCTAGAAATGATACATAGAACCACTTCTATAAACATCTCACATTAGGAACAGTCAGGGAAGTACATCTGTGAGCTACTCTCTATAAGTATATCATAAACAATTAAACTGAGACAACATGTTAGACAGCTGAGTGCCCTAAAACCACCTTGGCATTCCTGGTCAGGGGTTGTACCAACTCCTAAATCCAGCAGCACCACCAAAACCACTTTACAGGCCGGCAGATCGCTGTATTGCAGCCACCTGGCTATTAAAATTTGCATTTCTGAGGTATGTGCTGCGGTATTAGGAGAATTTCTCCCACAATGCACCTGTGAACACACGCTCTTCCCATGAGCCCCTGCGGCATCACCGGCACCTCCCACAGCGTGGGCCACTGTGACTTGAGTCGGCTCCTTCGCTGACGTTCCCACCGTCTCCGCTGGCCAAATAATTGATATAATTACAATCCCATGATGTCACCTCGAGCCCCTTAAATATTTGATGAAGCACTTCCCGCACCCAGAACAGACCTAGGTTGGACTTTAAAATGACTGTAAAATGTGCATTAGGGGTTTAAAACCTCACATTAAAGACAATAAATCTTGTCGCTTCCTCTGCTCTCTCTTTCCATCGCCCTCTTCTCTCTCCCGCCTCTCGGCTCTCGAACTTCAGCCTTGGAAGACCTCCCTCCCTGGGCGGAGACCCCTTCTTTTCAGGGCAGGCAAGACCACACTGTTCACATAAAGAGAAGGCATTTTTATTCAGAGCATGAAGAGATATTTCCATTTTTCCATAAAAAAGGGACAACCACATAAAAATTTAGTTTGTCCTTCCTTGTACAGGGAACACATCCCAATAACAATTTTAAAGTACCTGCTGAGAATGCGAATATTTATTTTAATTGTGGGAGATCTTCACCTAGGGGTGTGACTGAAGAGGCCACCTGTGTGCATAGCATTTATTTAGCGGACGCTTTTCTCCAAAGTGACTTCCAATGAGCTCTATGCAGTGTTATGAGCCCACACACCTTATTCACCGCGGTGACTTACACTGCTAGATACACTACTTACAATGGGTCACTCATCCATCCATCAGTGGAACACACTCTCTCTGTCACTCACACACTATGGGTATATGTCTTCTGCAATACAACACAGCAATACAACAGGATGTCTTTGGACTGTGGGAGGAAACCAGAGCACCCAGAGGAACAGCAAACTCCACACAGACTGAGTGGGGAATCAAACCCGCATCCTCTCACACCCCCCAGGTCCTGTGAAACAGCAGTACTACTCACTGTGTCAACACACCTCTCACCGTGACACAAGGCCTGAACTGCACTACACGCATCCATTTCACTGCTGCTCTACCACAGAAAGCCGAACACACTCCCTAATCATTATTCCTGAAACATAATTCAATAATATTTCTTTCCTTCCATATCCCAGTCCCCTCCCAGTAGGGCGTAACTGTAAAAAGACAGGGAGATGTCGGCTAGCTGATATTAATGGTATAAAAAATGTGAAGTGCAGTCAAACAGAAAAACATTCTGCTCTTTTCTCAGTTTATCATGCTGTCATTTAAAGTCTAAATTGCTAATGTTAATTATTAAAAAACGGCTAATGCACAAGGTCACATCCAATTGCTTAAATCGAACAGAAATCCCCGCAGAACGTTTTTATTTTCCAGTTCCGCAACCATGCGCTGAGGCATGGTAACAAACAAGGTTATGTGTTCCAGAGTTCATTGCTTGGCAGGAGGTTATTGTACTTTGCGCCAGGTATTAACAAATAGCATTTCCCAATAAAATATAGCGGGGATTTTAACATCTGGCCCCAATGAGGTTTGGTTGCATCACCGCATTGCAAAAAGTTCTGGATAGTGACTTGGGCAGGAACACTGGGAATGTACATGTGATCATTCTGGAGAAATTATGAAATCAGCGGCGCATCATGATCTTCAGCCGAATCTGTGTATCGGGACCGGTAGCCCTGATCATGACCCTTCGTTGCACCGTACTGAAGACCGTTGTAACCGAACCCGGTCGCACCCATACGCAGTCCCGAATGCAGTGACATCTTGGAATTATTGTATTAACTTCAGTACGATCTGGAGCAAATATTTCAATGTGAATTCAATGTGAACCCTAACCTCACTCTTCTGGGACGTGCAAAAAACCGACCTCCTGACACAGCATTTCACCACAACGTACATAAGCACTTAGTCCTTATATCTGATGCTTGTTGCCAGATTGTGAATTTTGTAGCATGAATTACAGATACTGTATATAAATACAGTATGTAATATTACTGCTAATGTTAACATGTAATATTAATTAACAACACCTGGGTTGTGTTTCCTCATGGTTTTGTTGGTTTCCTCCATGTGCTCTGGTTTACTCCCACTTTCCAACTACATGTGTTTCAGGTGAATTACTGGATTGGGCCTCCTGTTGTCACACACAAGTGTTTTCTTTCTCAAGGGTACAAGAGCAGGTGACCCCTTAGGACTGCAGGTTGAAAGTCTATGTTACTAAGTTAATATGTCACTACAAGGGGCACGGTGGTGAAGCGGGTTTGGCCAGGTCCTGCTCTCTGGTGGGTCTGGGTTTCGAGTCCCGCTTGGGGTGCCTTGCGACGGACTGGCGTCCCGTCCTGGGTGTGTCCCCTCCCCCCCGGCTTTGCGCCCTGCGTTGCCGGGTTAGGCTCCGGTTTGCCGCGACCCCGCTTGGGACAAGCGGTTTCAGATGTGTGTGTGTGTCACTACACATTTACATTTATTTATTTAGCAGACACTTTTCTCCAAAGCGACTTCCAACAAACTCTATGTAGTGTTATCAATCCACACACCTTATTCACCCGGGTGACTTACACTGCTAGATACACTTCTTACACTGGGTCACTCATCCATACATCAGTGGAACACACACACACTCTCTCTGTGTCAGTCACACACTATTGGTGAACCTGAACAGCATGTCTCTGGACTGTGGGAGGAAACCAGAGCACCCAGTGGAACCCACACAGACATGGGGCGAACATTCAAACTCCACACAGACTGAGCGGGGATCAAACCCATGTCCTCTCGCACCACCCAGGCTCTGTGAGACAGCCACTCCCACTACACAACCTGCTACCCCTGTTAGTGTTATGATGGCGAAAGTCATTCAATTGTTATAGACAATCAGGGGTTTTAATTAGTTTTCCGACTGTAATCTTTTGGTCTCTTTCTTTCAGTGCAAGCTTTTCTCTGGTTTTACCGTGCTAGCAGCCAGATGGAGACATGTAAAGGAATGAGTTGCTCAACACTCCGTCACCAGGGTTGAAGCCACTTTCTTGATGCTTCCCCTAGTAGCTGCTGCAGTTCTCCATCCCGGATCCCTAAAATATTTAGTTCTCCCCACAGTTCAGATAAGGATGTCTAAGAAAGAAAAATCAAGCAGATGGATTTGGTTGTCATATGCATTTACCTTCACCAGCATGTGTGCACACACACACACACACACACACACACACACACACACACAGACACACGCGCGCTGAGGCAGGTAAAGCCTTTTCTGAGATTCAAGGCCTGGACACTTAACGGGATGGAATAGGACAAGTAGAGGTAGAGCAGCAAACCTTCTGCAGCGTATCCCACGCTCTGCTTGGAAGAGGCCTGGGATCAGCCCCAAGTTTTCCTGCCCAATTCATCACAATAAAAACTCTTAAGACACGTGTGTGTGTCCCGCTTCAGTAATCACTCAGCATTAATGTGGCAGTTGTTAGCCAACCCTCTGATTCAACAGCACATATGGGCTGGGAAAGTTAAAGCACAGTCAGACTGGCAGTTCTAGGGTGGCCAAGCTACTCCACCCTAAATCTGAGTCCAGCCCTCATCCACCAGCTTACCGTGGTCAAACTGCTTGCTGCAGTGCACCCTGTTTCACCCCTCCTTGCTCCCTCATTCCAGATCATGCTACGTATCTCTTACGTCTCACTTGTTGCTACGCCCTTGGGCCGCGCTGTTCTGAAACATTTTGCTCTACAACCTCCTCCAAATCAGCTCCTGGACCAGAGACTCTGTGTACAGTACAATAGGTTTTCGCTAGGGTATGTAACACATCCTTTTCACCAAAGCGATGCTCGACCTGAAAAGTGCGCTTCCCGAGCTACGGAGCTGCAACGTCCTTGATCAGCGGCCGAGGCTCAGAGGTAGCGGCTGGGAGACCAAACAGGAGGCAGCTGCTGTCGTCTAGGTGAGATGTCACCATCGTCCGGACCAAGAGTTGTGTAAAAACTTACATGAGCTATAGGTGGGAACACAACCTAACAGATCACTTTCTGGGCCTTTTCATTAATCTCGGAGAAAACCGACCCCCATGTACCATAGGTGAGCAGAGCGCACCCACAGTCATTTCTCCTACCAGTGATTAATGGAAATATAACCGTTGGCACTAATTATAGAGGATGTGCATTTTGAATATATGTTTTTTTTGTCCCCACCATTAATAAAGTACTCAGCAACAGGTTAACTAACCTAAGGTTTTGCGTGTCTTAAGAGTCCAGCGATGCTGAAGTTGCAGCAGAACATTGTGCAAGGGAGTCTAACCGCAAGCCTGATTCGGACTTCACAACCCGTTATTTTACCCTGCTTACTCATGCTTACTCACTTTATTAAAGGATCATTTTCTCATGTTACATAAATACAAGACAAGAAAATAAATTGAAGGTTTGTTTTTACACCTTTGTTTGTATAATATGACCTTCTAATATCGTATAAAGCTGAATTGCCCATGGATTCTTCCCCATACACCCCCCCCGCCCCCATCATCCCTCGCTCCCATCATTCCTCTCTCTCTGTCCCAGTTGGCTAGAGCCGACTCATCCCCGCTGAGCTTAAAGGTTTGTGAAAGCCTTCTGTTTACGGGCCCCGCTGCCCACTGAAATCAGCTACAGATTTCCATTAATTTCTGCTTGTTTTTGTTGTACGCGGGCCAGAGGAGCCGTGTGTGACCACGGCATGGCCCCATCCACTTTGGAGAGCACTCGAAGAGAGCTGGAGTTAACCCTGCAAACTGTTTGGTTGGGGGGCAATAACTCTGGGTAATGCACTGTCCTACTAGCATGCGCCAGGGGCCCCTTCTGCTCGGGAAGGGAAATTCATTACTGCTGATCGGACTCGCGCTCGCTCCCCCCCTCCTCGCGTCCAGATACTTTAGGAGAATCGATTAGGTCTAAATTGAACGCGTAGAGCGGGATGAGCGCTCGCTCTCCGCGAACAGGTAAGTTTTGCCCAGGGAGCACTGCGAGCACCGCCAATCTGCGAGTGCCTCCCACTCATGCGAGTGCAGAGTGCAGTGACGAGAAACGTGGACAGGTGGACAAAGAGAGAGGAAGCTGTTCTTAAAGGCTTTGCCAACACAGAGACACGAGCGCAAGGCTTCTGATAAATGAGGTGCATAAGGTGCATAAGAGCAGGAAAAAAGGGCTCACTAGAACCTAACAGTCTGAGCATAATGGTGTCCAGAACATTGTCCTCGGTTAATCCCGAGTCGGGCATTCTTCATTCTGACCCATTGTATTATTATTATTGTTGTTATTATTATTATTTCTCTTGTTCTTGTTGTTATAATAATTTCGAAGGTGATCCGCGATGTTTACAAGGACGTTGTTCAAAGACAGACACTGTCATTTAGGTCACACTACAGACCAGTGTTGCATGTGCTGTGTTAGTGTTGCATTATTTGTCATGGTGACAAAATAACAGTTTTTAAACTACCTTTACTTTTTACACTTACTTTTCCTTTAAATTTTCCCAAACTGTGGAATGACAAAGTCAAACTTTTTGCTTTCTCTCTTACTCCAGGCAATGAAGTGATGTTAGGCTATAATATTCCCTATATATTTCAGTTACTAAGGGCGGTAAGACTAAGGGGGTGTGGTGGTGCAGTGGGTTTTACCTCCACTTCTGCTGGAGCAGGTCCAGGGTTCAAGTCCTGCTTGAGGTTCTTTGCGATGGACTGGTGTCCCGTCTGACGTGTGTCTTCTCTCCCTTCGGCACTGTGCCCTGCGTTGCAGGGTAAGGCTCTGGCTTGCCGTGACCCCATTTGGGACAAGTGGTGGTTGGTAAGGGCGGTAGAACTGCTTGATGGTTAGAGATGACTTACACATGTCTGCAATTCTGCTCATGGAAAATTAAATGAAGATGAAATTAAAAGCACTTTCATTGTTCCTAAGAATGTTGGTGAAATAAAAATATAATTTTTTCCATTCTCTTAATCTGCCCTAAGAGCATAATTTCATATTTCAAATGTTTACTGAGTTGGCCTGTTTGACCAGTGAGTGAACGAGGAAGGTGTTTGTTTACCGATCTTATGATGGCCTGTTCCTCAGGCCACCGAGAACTCGCCATCGGTCCGGACAACATGACTGTGATGTCATCAGCAACCTCCCAAGAACCCTGGAGAACAACTGACAGCTTCTCCTCTCCTTCATACCATCGGTAACCTCATATGAAAGTGTCCGCTAAATAAGTGCAAAATACTTCAACCACACCTTGGCTTGCCGTAGAATCACAAAAAGATGAAAATGCACATTAACCACATATCGCTACTCACTGCTCTCTCTGAATACGTTGAATTCTGAACTCAAAATATACAGCAATGTGGTTTTTGCCACTAAAGCGATTTGAATGTGATTAAATTTAATCGGGTCTTGAGAGACGACCTGAGTCCGGGGATCCAGACAGAGAAGAGGAGGCTGTGTGTTGGGGCAAAGAACACAGTGTAGGACGACGAAGGGGCTGGTTGAGCTCAGGTCTGGATTTAATTTTCTGGGCGACCCCTGTGGCCCCCTCATCCGCTCGGGAGAAACCAGAGCTAGGCATGAAATATCTGCAGGAATCCTGGATGTGACAAGCAACCCCCCCCCCCACATCTACCACCAAGCCTGTGGCATCCCTCAGCTGCCTTTGCTTCCATTGTTTTCCGAAGACCGACGGATGATGACTTTGCCTCCAAGTGGCTGCAAAGCATCCAGGGAAGCGTGACCGCAGGTCAGAGTTCATGGTGCCAAACGTGACCGCTGTTTGAGATTGTTTGTATGTCCTGGTCTTTGTTTTGACTTGGCACTGTCAAACAGCGTCAGGGTGGTAGAGGAGGCTGGTGAGAGGGACTCCTCCGTGTTTACCGTTTCACTTGTTCTCGTTCTCCTTACCTCACTGTTTAAATCGTGTCACAGAGCTGCAAGACAATATGTTGATCGTCTTGTTTTGTTTGTTCTGCCCGTCTCGACAATACTGGTTGCTCTGTCTTTGTCGACAGGGTCTGCTCCTATTAATACCCCCCAACAAGAAATGCAATCATGACAGTTACAGAGGAAATACTCTTCGTGCTTAATAGAGACATGTGTTGCTCCACGACGGGAGTACTTTCTGAGAAATGTGTCGTTAGGCGATTTTGTCGTGCAAACATCACATACTTATACACACCTCGATGGTATAGCCTCGATCACAGAGTGTACTTGTACAAACCTAGATGGTATAGCCTTGATCATAGAGTGTGCTTATACAAACCTAGATGGTATAGCCTCGATCATAGAGTGTACTTATACAAACCTAGATGGTATAGCCTCAATCACACAGTGTACTCATACAAACCTAGATGGTATAGCCTCGATCATACAGTGTGCTTATACCCACCTCGATGGTATAGCCTCGATCATAGAGTGTACTTATACACACCTAGGTGGTATAGCCTCAATCACACAGTGTACTCATACAAACCTAGATGGTATAGCCTCGATCACACAGTGTACTCATACAAACCTAGATGGTATAGCCTCGATCATACAGTGTGCTTATACAAACCTAGATGGTATAGCCTCGATCATAGTCATGTTACGATGGCTACGATGTCACTAGTCGATAAGAATTGTTCAGCTCCATTATAATGTTATGGGACCACCGTCGTACATGCGCTCAGTCGTTAAGCGGTGCATGACTGTCGTCACGACGCATCACGACAACACAGCAAAGTCGCCTGTGGGACACAGTGAAGTGTGCCTGTGGGCTGTTGTAAATGCTGTTGTAAAGAGTGAAAAGGGGGCAACTTGGTGAAGTGGACGAGCTGTATAAGACACACCAGGATCTGCACTATTTTTAACACATTATATCGTTTTGGCTCACGGGTGACATGGGGATCCTCGTACCCCCTGTTCCTATCCCAGTGGTCTTCACATCTGTGTTCAGTTTAACTCAGGTCACACACAAGACCTTGATTTGATTGACCTAAGCATGAGTGACACTCCCCTCCACCCTAGGACTTTCTTGCTTTTTCAGCCCCCCCCCCCCCCACACAAACACAAATTCCTTATATGAATCAAAGCACAGTCTCTTCTTCCTCTGATGCTCCCCACATGTCCCATGACAGGTGACGCGAGTGAAATCATCATTTTTCTTACCTCTCCCTGAGATTTTCTCATCCATGTCGCATTTATCTATGAGGTTGACGGGGCCTTTTTTTGATGATGCACATTAGACAACTAAATAAATAAATTAATTGCAAGAAAGTATAGACAGCATTGTCCTCACCCTCTCGTGTGCAGCAGGCAGTGTGGTTAGTGCAAGCAAAGGCATAACTCATAGATATATTTTATGTGCGGTGCTACATTGTTTTTTTCCAGCTCGTTCGGGGACTACAGTTAATTCACTGGAACGGAAAGTAAAGGTCTCACCCTTAATCACATTGTTTCAAGAACGACTCTAAATGAAAATACAGCCTTTAACAAATTATGAATTAGGCTCTTTCACACCGTCCAAGTCATTCTGTCCAGTTAATTATGGCAGTGTTTAGCCTGTTTTCCTTCCTCTTCCTGTATTAATTCACCAGCTAATTGCTTTTATGAGGGCCACAGCTCACCACTAACTGTATGATTAGTTACTGTCATATGGTTATTGTATTAATCCAGTGTCTATAGAGAGCCCACAAATATTGATTGTAATACAAGTTTAATTCCCTGTGGGCTTCATGACCTTACACATGGATTCTTCTACACTTTAGGAATTATAGGAAAAAAATACTTGTCCTTTCTCTTTAGTCGCTCAGCTGATGTGCTTTACGGTGTCATTTTCTGTCCTCCTTGAACGGCAGAAGGAATCGGTGCCACAATGTAATTTCTCAAATTAATTTTTTTTTCTAGAAATAATACGGCTAAAAGTCTCTCTGGAAGAACTGGGGCATGGGCTCAATGTTCTGGAAAACAGAGTAACATGTTGATTTGATTTTTATAATTAACAAGAGTGCAATAATTCACTTGTTCCACACCCCTGGAGCTGTCATGATCTCCAACTTCTATTTTGTGTGTTTTTGGGGAAAGTATTTGAAAGGAAGCAAGAATCACGACCGTGGAATATATTTCAAATTTATGAAACTTAGATACTTCCAGCGTTCCAGAATGATTACCCAGGATGGGGGGGGGGGGAGGAAAAATAAAATGTCATCTGGTAGTTATTATGTACTTTTTCTGACTTCTCTTCAGCATTTACACAACATGACAGCCTGTAAGCATTTGCACCGTATTTCAAAGTTACGGTTCATAAACATCTGGTGAGTCTCTCTCGCACATTCTTGAGAAATCCTATAGTTTTCCACATCAACTGTTGTTTGTTTTGGGTTCGAGGAGGTGAGAGATGGCGGGCTTGATGTGGAGGACCACTGTTTTCATGACACGGAGGATGGGCCGAGGACATTAATGAGGCGAGCGCGAAACACTGAGGCATCTCGGAAAATTCTTGAAAAACCTCAGAAAAGCAGTGCTAATGTCCCGTGCCTGGAGTTCGGTTTAACCGCTGCTTGGGATGATTGATTTATTGATCAATTCGTCTTCCCGTTACACAGCACATGTTTTCACTCAGAGCTATGAGCTATGTCAAAACACAGCGTGCATCTCAGAAGTGACTGAAGAATCTCACTCTTGGAGGTACCAGAGGCCTCAGCCATTTTCCCAGCAGTTCCACATGAGTGGTAGCAGCATGTCCGCTTGGTTCGAAGCACGAATCCGTAATAGAGTTCCGTAACCCCGTTGACGACTGGGCTTGATAAAATGATCTGGGTCCTCAGTTGCTTTTTTTTTCTTTTTTTGCAGCTCACAGGTTCGGCAATCTTACACACTGATGATGGGGTTTCCTTTTTTTGCTTTGCACATCATTAAAGGAATTCATAATATTAAAAAAAGGCATGAAATAATTAAGCACGATCAAAAAACCTTTTGCTGCCCCTGTTCAAGTGTTCGGTGACAAAAAGCAAGGAACTAAAGCAATGTAGACAATATTATGGACAAAGGTTGATTCTCATTTTAAACGTTTTTTTTTTTTTTTCTTCATGGTCCAAGGTGTACATAAACTGGCAGGGAATGGAATCTAGAACAATATGTAGTATGATCTAACAATTATGGTAGATTTCCAGTGTATAACTGTTGTTATATTTTTATCATATTTTGGGCCAAACATCTGCTCAAGATTTTTTTTTTTTTCATTTGTCAGCATATTTTAATACATAAGGATCATTAGAAACCAAAAATGCAACTCACAAACAATCAAAAATATGTTCTGGTTTCGACTTTACAGTTATGCAGTAATATTTTGAAACATAACCAAGGAACTTGACCGCAGGAGTGAAAACTGTCCAGTATTGTCTTATGAGAAACAGATGCTTCTTCAATTAAAATGTAAAGGTATGCTAATCTGAGTTATGCTAATGAGAGGGGTGTAACGGGGATGTTCTGTCATTATATACTCATGGAGCTGCAGTGATTTTTTTTGTCGGACCGTCTGACTGTCAGCCAAGGGGAAGGTACGGACTTTCCGTGACCTTCTTCATTATCCATTCTGCTGCACTCGACCTTTTCTTTTCATTTCGCAAAGGTTTTCTATGTTCTTTTCCTTTTTTAATTTTAGAGGTCTTCTCAGAAAAACTACAGTTAGTCATGATGACAAAACCAAGCCGTAACCTTGCACTTTGGCAACGTCTAGTTGCAGGACAGGAGCGAAACAGTACAACCCATATATGTAATTCCATGGTGCACATTTATTTATTTATTTCTACATTTATTTATTTACAGAATGCAGTGACAGCACCATGTTTTCAAAGAGTCCAGTGTGATGATTGGCATAGTCCACAAGAGTTTCACGAGCAATGCTTCAAGAGCAAAGTCCCAGCGACTTGCGGGGTGGTTTATCCACAAGCCCAACCTGGCGCTTTAATTCTAGAAAGAGTTCAAGTACTAAAGATTCTCTTTGTTTGCAGTATCCATGTCACACTGAAGGAGTAAGAGCAAAACATTATTTGCAAACCTCATTGTAAGATTCTGCCACGAGATATTTACATTTACATTTCTTCATTTAGCACACGCTTTTCTCCAAAGCGACGTACATCTCATAGAAAGTAAAATGTGTTCATTACATTAGCAGGAAGAGACACTTAGATGCAGATGTGTGATTCTTAAGTGCATTTATTTTGTTTCTTTCCACCATATGAACTAATGTTCATCACACGAGTAGCTGTATAGAACTCAGAATATCGACGATTCCCAATCACCTTCTTAGAATTTTTTTTTTTCGAGATACACAAACATTTATGATACATTACAGGAGTAGCCGCGTAAAGGTTGATCCGAGCATGATCTCAAGGTTATACGGCATGAACATTTACACCTTACATGAACTTAAGAGATATAGGCAAAGTGAGTCTGGAAGAGATGAGTTTTACGACCCTTTTAAATGTGGACAGAGATTCAGCAGTTCTGAGTGTGAGGGGGAGGTTGTTCCACCACAACGGAGCCAGAACTGAGAACCTTTGTGCTTTACATTTCGTGCGTGGGACCACCAAGAGGGCAGTTGCGGAAAAGCATAGCAGTCTGGTTGGGGTGTAGCAGATGATCAAGTCTTGTAGATAATTAAATGTCATGATATGGCTAAATGTCATGTTGAACACCTGAAATGAGAGTACTTTCCAATGGAAGAATGACAGGAAATGGTGTGGGTCATGGTGAATCGTCAGCAAAGGCATGCTGGGCGGTACCCCAGGCTGTAGTAATTAAAAAATCATTACAGTGAGACTTGGGCAAAGAGAGGAGAGGCGGGAAGGGTCAGAATTAAAAAATTATTGGGTAATGTTTGGCCTGTTGATGTCACAACTGGGCCATTCGAATGTGGTCTTCACCCCACCCATGAGTTCTTGGACCATTTCGGGAACTTTCCCTCAATCGCTTCTGGATCTATGTCATTTTCGAGGACATTGGGAAAGTGTCTGTTCAGTGGATGACAACAGTATCACAAATTTTGTCTCAGGAGTGACATTCTGCAGAGTCACATAGCTGTATAAAATGAAGTCTTTGCTAATTGTTAGAGAAATGTATTCAGCTCCACAAAATAAATATTTTTGAGTTGTCTCAAGAACAGAGGATATTTCGAAAGCCTAATCGCTTGGAAAAGAGTGTTTTCATGCACATCCAACAGCTTTGGAATGAAATGCAGTGATTCCTTTGTCTGAATGATTTCCTAGTCTGGAATGGCCTGTTTATCCTGGCTCCGAAGTGCAGTTTGTCTTGTATTTCAGCCAGAAGAGGAGAAAAAAAAGTTTTGCAGGTTTCCTGCTCAGAATGGCTATGAGTACATTCTATGTCCCTATCATATAAGTCCATTTTCTGAATTTAGCTTGAGCCCAAATAAAAATGCGCTTACTTTATTGGTTGGACAGGAATAATGACCTCAAAGAGTATAGTGAAAGTCTTTTTTGTTATGAGTGTGAAATTTGTTGAAATGTTTGTGGTCTTAATAGTTTGACCAAATGGCAATAGATGATGAAAGAGCAAGTTAGTGGCAAATGCTCTCTTTACTTTTTATGTACCATAAGTAACAATGGTGTAGTTATAGGTAACCAAAGGTAAAACGCTACTGATGTTGGTTAACAGAGAGTTTTATGCAAGCTGACGAGGGGGTACATCAGATGTGCCAGGAATGATTGCAACAGGAACAGGATCGCAGTTTCAGTCATATTTAGCCACATGTAATTTTTTATCGCAGAATGTTTGAAAACTTTATGGCTCCACACTGCAAACAGTTTGCATGCAATTTTCCATAAAAGAAAGCAGTTGATGTTAAACATTTCACTTTGTGTGCTTTTTGACTGCTCCAGGGAAAACAACATTTTCCCTGCATGTGTGGAATTCTTCTGATTACGATGTTGCAAATTTATGTGCTTCTTTTATTTATTCGCAATGAAAGGTAAACACTAGTAATTCTTCATTCAACCCAATTTTTAAAATGTACATTTATATGTATTCATTTACCAGACACTCTTCTCCAAAGCGATGTACATCTCATAGAAAATACAATGTGTTCATTACATGAGCAGAAAGAGACACTTAGATGCAGACGTGTGATTCTTAAGTGCAGTTGGTGTTTCTTTCCACCATGTGAACCAATGTCCATCACACAAGTAACTGCACAAAACTCAGAATATTGACGATTCCTGCTCACCTTCCTAGTAAATTTTTTTTTTTTTTGGAGATACATAGAAAAATTTAAATTACATTACAGTAGTAGCTGTGGAAAAGTATCTGGGCATGATCTTAAAGTTCTAGTGCATGAATGGGTGGTGCGAGAGGACGTGGGTTCAGTCCCCACTCAGTCTGTGTGGAGTTTGCATGTTCTCCTTGTGTCTGCATGGGTTTCCTGTGGGTGCTCTGGTTTCCTCCCACAGTCCACAGACATGCTGGTCAGGTTCACCCATAGTATGTGAGTGACAGACACAGAGAGTGTGTTCCACTGATGTATGGATGAGTGACGCAGTGTATCTAGCAGTGTAAGTCACCGCGGTGAATAAGGTGTGTGGGCTGGTAACACTACATAGAGTTTGTTGGAAGTCACTTTGGGGAAAAGTCTCGGCTAAATAAACGAATGTAATGTCAAAAAGCTTAAGGGTACAACTGACATCCTGAAGAGTTTATTATTTCTAACCAGGTAAATTTGTTATTCCAAAGTAATTTACAATGCAATGATAGACAATACAGGTTTTACCGTATTTGTGAGAAGAATCCAAGCTGCCCTTGTAGCTCATTGAACTCTAGCCTTGGTGTTCCTGCAGTCTGGGTCTGTTTCCCCAAGAAAAGCTTGCCCCTCCACATATCCAGTTTGAACTTCATTTGAACTTTGGATTGAAAAGTGTGTTTTCTTTTTTGAGCACTTTGGCGTACGTGATGCCTCTTTATTCTCGCAAATTCTAAGAATGAAATAATCGTCAAACTACCAGAGCAAACTCAAATCCAAACGTTTGACGAAACTGAATATAATAAAATGAAGATAAAAAGCATGACGAAAATGCTGCATATGCACATACACAATGCAAGAAGGTACTCTTGTGCCTTCGTCTTGTCATATAACAGTCACTGTACAAAACATGAGAGAAAACAAAGATTTCAACTTTGGCAGTAGGAAATAACAACTGAACGGAAATATTGCAGCTATCATACATCTTTCATACATTTTCAGTTCCTATTTTTTTGCATTCAGGTTAATTCTTGCCAGGAGAATGAACTACCCAGGAGTATTTATTTAAACTCAGCGGCTGAATGCAACCCTGATCTGTAAACCACGGTAAGGTATTCTGGTATTCCCCTTCAGTCAGTGATTTTTTCAGTTTGCGCTCAGCACATGGCCGATGACTTGGGTCTGAGTTGCTCAAGCAGAGCGTAAGTCATAAGCACACTTGCGTAGTCAAAAAATATCAATCCCTTCATGCATTCTGTTTGAAGGTGTTTTTCTATTGGGCTGGACCACTTCAAGAATTTTTTTTTTAACTCTTCCATAAAATCACAAACAATAACATCAAGCCACAAATGCTCAGATAGAAGCCTAATTATTTTTCTGTTTCATAGCATATAAAGATGATGTGTTTTCTAACCTTCATGTGGCAGAACGTGGAATTTTGAATGACGGGGTGAAGGAAGCCTTTTGGGGATGGAGAAGATGCATTTATTTATATCCCCCAGGATTTGTTCCACAGTACAAAAGTGGGGGTCTCTGAGGAACTTTATCTGACTGAATATCTAGCAAAGACGTATGGAGAGCAGATGTTTATTAAAATGTATAGACATCTGCAAGCGGATCCTGTTTCTCGTGGTCGATACATCAGCTCAAATAGAAAGAATATTTGTTTACATGCACGCATCACTTTTTTAGATGAGTACGTCATTTCATGTAGATTTAAATAAGGGAGGAATTGATCAAAAGGAAAATTCGTAAACTTCTTTGCATTCACATTTCAATACTCGCTATTTGTGTTCCAAAGCAAGACAGGAATCCCGTAGGAATTTTGGACCGAACGTGTGTGTGTGTGTGTGTGTTTGTGTGTTCCGACAAAACTGCGTGCTCAAGTTGTAAAAAAATCATTTAGCGTCTAATGAAACGTAAACTCTGAGGTCCATTCTGGGCAGGGAGAAGCGCTCTTCATTTAGATATAGTTCACCATTCTGTGCTCTGGGTGAAGCCCGGGACATGTCAATCAGTCAAGCAAACCCAAATAACCCAAGAGAAAAGCTGAGAAACATGTCTTGCTTCAACGGTTCTGTCGCGAAAAACTTGTGCACACTGCCGTTTCTTCCTTATTTGACATCAAGTCAGAGAAGAATGGGAAATTATTTCTAAAAAAGCTGGGCAGGCTTGAGCTTTTATTTCATTTTGTTGGTGTTTCTATTTCACTAGATGAAATTCCAGCAGAAAGCACCTAGCAGTACAATGTGCAGGAAATGATCAGATTTTATACTGGAACCATGTGGAAACCATTCCCCCGTAATTTCCAGTAATTGTAAAACTAAGAAACTAAGAAGCTGTGGGTGGCATGGTGGCACAGCGAGTAGTGCTGTTATCTCACAGCACCTTGGTGGTGCGAGAGGATTTGGGTTTGATCCCCGCTCGGCCCGTGTGGATTTCGCCTGTTCTCCCTGTGTGGATTCCTCTGGGTGCTCTGGTTTCCTCCCACAGTCCAAAGATATGCTGTTCAGGTTCCCCCAGAGTGTGTGAGTGTTCCACTGATGTATGGATGAGTGACCCAGTGTAAGTTGTGTATCTAGCAGTGTAAGTCACCGTGATGAATAAGGTGTGTGGGCTGATAACACTAAATAGAGTTCATTGGAAGTTGCTTTGGAGAAAAGTTTCTGCAAAGTAAATGTAAACCTTACCACATCTTCACTGAGGTTCTCTATCTTTTGATTTCGAAAATACACGCAACATACTGCTTGCATGTCACCAGCCTGCCAATAGCAGGCGTGGTTTGTTTTGAGCCAATATAAAGGAAGTATGCTTTACTGAATCGCGAGATCGTTATTATTATTGAAATGCAGTTCTTACACAAAACCTCTCATGCGTTACATCATTGGAGAGTTCTCATGAACAAACTATCTGAACTAGTCAACTAATTTACACTGGCAAATTCAAATTCTAATTTCATTTGTCACATACACAACCATAGTTAGTACGCTAGTACGACGTGTGGTGAAATGCTTTTCCAACTGCCCGTAATAGACTATTAGTAGAGATAATAAAAATAAGGCAATACAAAAAAAGTAGAAATTAGAAATGTACTACAGAAATATGAAGAATATGTAATGATGAAAATAGAATAAAATAAATAAAGTAAGACAACAATACAGTGGTAAAATACTTATTTATATATACGTATATATAAAATATACTTATTTTAAAATTTTGCATTTATTTATTCGTCACACGCTTTTCTCCAAAGTGAGAGGAAACAAAAGTTGCAGCAACAAATGGAGAAACAGAGATGCAGACACATGATTGTCAAAGTACAGCCACTTAGTCCTAAAACACCATTTTTGGGAGTATAAATTGCACAAATAGCTGCAAATAGAACTGAAAGGGAGTAACGACAATGTAGTGAAAATTTATTGAGTAGAGGGAGTAGTAGCCTTGAGTAAGGTACTTGCCCTAAATTGCTGCAGTAAAATTACCCAGCTGTATAAATGAGTAAATAACCTTAAGCAGCTTAACGTTGTAAGTCGCTTTGGAGGAAAGCATCAGCTAAACAAATAAATGTATATATGTATATTGGTATGGGTGGCCTGGATGATAATGTTAGTTTAATGATTGGTTTCAGCCATTGTAATTTGTGGTTGTTTATTGAGTACATACATTTTTTCTGAGTTTACATCTGACTGTAAACAGGTTGCCCTACAGGAATGATTGTGTTTACCCCCAAGTTAACGTCACTGATCTTTACAACTGGTTTAAACTGGATTTTATCTGACTATCAAGCTACATGGACAAACTACACTTGCAGGGCATTGACCCCAAATGTAATTCTGGGTAAAATATTTGCATGCAGGGAGTGATTTGATAAAAACTGACCAAAAGCCTTAATTTTATATCTGAAAAAGATTAAATTCCATCTATATTTTTGTTTCCCATTAGTACGGTGTTTGTCATGAGCACTTTCCAATATAGACTTAAATATGCTATCTGTAGCTAGCATTACACACATTTACATTCATTTAGCAGACACTTTTCTCCAAAGCAATACTAATGAACTCTATGTAGTGTTATGAGCCCACACACCTTATTCACTGCGGTGACTTACACTCCTAGATACACTACTTACAATGGGTCACTCATCCATACATCAGTGGAACACACACACACTCTCTCTCTGTCACTCACACACTCTGGGTGAACCTGAACAGTATGTCTTTGCACTATGAGAGGAAACCAGAGCACCCAGAGGAAACCCACACAGACACAGTGAGAATATGCAAACTTCACACCGACAGAGCTGGGATCAAACCCACATCCTCACCCACCTCGCAGGTACTATGAGACAACAACACTACTCACTATGCCACCGCGACAGAATGTTATTTTCGGGGATTCTCAATTGCTCCTATAAAAAGTGACTAAAAGACATCAGACTCTTCTTCATGTTGCATTTGTAAAACCACTTCCATGTTAGCTTCTCCATCTGTTTCGTTCAAATTCCGTCCATGTATTCGGTGCTTTTATTAATCTCTACTTCGCTTCATAACGTCTCTTATTTTTAATTTTTAAAATCTTGGTTGTTTATGTTTTTCGCTGATTTCCCTGAGAGTCCTACAGAGCACTCAGAGATCATTTGTATTGTGAAAGAAGTTGCACTAAAGGAATAAAGATTGATCCAACTGATTGCTTACAGTGCCAGTAATTGTATCATCGTCGTCATAATACTGGAAGATTTATTCCCCCAGCCGCTTCCATCACTTCCAGTAATACTCGAGCATTGGGGCAACTCCCAGTTTAAAACAGTTGTGCAGAAATAATATTATCAAAGTCCGCTTCATTGTGAATTGATGCTGTCAGTTCCTTGGGTTCCGACAGAATTATGTTGATTTATGCTTAAAAAACAGAATCAAAAGGGTGGCCTTTCAACAACATTAGAAATCTTTAAACACCAAGCCTTTGGGTGAAAAGCACGTTTGGTGAATATAACCTGAAATTGACCAAATAGAGGGAATCTTGTCAATTTGAAACAATTGCACCGTAACCTTTTAAAGCTTTGGCTTAATGGAGGCCTGCAATTATGTCCTACCACCCACTAATTCCAATAGTTTAAACTGCAGTTTAATGGAGTTGTGTTACAGTATTGTCCGTTCGTTCCTCCTCTTTCCGATTTGGCACGGCATGAAGTCATAATACATTCCCGGCATAAAAGTCGCAATAGCATTACACCCACTGTTACAAGAACATCTATCAAATATTCATTTTCTTTTTTTACCTGTCTTCGGTACACAGTCTTTAACGTCCAACAAAGTTCCTTATACAAAAAAATGAATAAAAATATTAATAGATGGTACTTTGGAAAAAGATGCTCGGGGAAGTAAAAGAGAGCCGTCAGTGCCGGCGCTCAGTTATCCAGTTACATGATTCCATGTTTAACAACTGTATGAAAAAAATTGTCATGAGACATCAGATTGTTCACTGACATCAGCGAGACGTCTTGTTTCAACAGCACTGGGCTCTCGCACATTGGCTATCGTAGCAGTATCAATAACATAGGGTTTAACCCGCAGAATGGCAACTCTTCGATCTTCTGCTGACAGGGGGAATATTACAGTATGTCAGAAATATATCCCATCCTTTCCAGACTTGAGTCGCAATGACATTTTTTTCCAAAAATGAAAGGTCTTTACCCCACCAAGCACCTCTTCTTGCTACCAGGTCTTAGGAAATTACTCCTCTTGATTCATCAGCATATAAAAGGTGAGGACCTGCCTTAATTGATACTTTCTGGAGTTATTTCTATTTTTCTGAACCCGAGGTACACAGATTGGCTTTCTTGTGACTGACGATGCTTAGAAGATGCATCAACTGTAGTAAAATGTGAGGTTTTTTTCATTAAAGACTCCACTGCGGGATCCTAGAGATCATAACGCTGTGATCCGCAGACAGCTGCTGGTGACAGAGAGAGGAGGTGTGGAAGCTCAGAACCCCAGCGACTGCAGTGTGTTAAGCCGTCGCAGGAATGTAGAGGGTCAAAGAGGGGGTAGAACGCTGAGCAGGTGAGGAGCGTCAAAAGTTTCAATAATTGTTCCATCCATCCATCCATCCGTCCGTCCATCCATCCGTCCGTCCATCCATCCATCCATCCATCCATCCAAAATATGCTTATTGGCTGAGAGCTGTAGGACAAAGTCAATAACGACTAAAGACTTACATGTTCACTCAGGCATTCCATCTCGTAATGTAATTTGACCTTCCTTGGTTGTTTATTTTATTTTAGCGCCTTTACAAAAATGCATTTTAAATTTATTTGAGTAACAAATTATTAACTCTGTCCTATCTTCTCGTTGAGCGCTACCTCGCTACATAAGACCCGAGGAGGCCGGCCAGCGGTGACAGACGAATCCCGTGCTGACAGAGGACGATGACCATCTGCCGTGACGATCGAGACGTTCCGTGCCGAGTCGGGGATCCAAGATGCCATTTACCAACATTATAATTACTTGTTAAACACTGGCTTACAAATTGTTATTTTCTAGAATGCCCAGGAGGGGTGGGCTACCACTGGCCTGTGGACAGCCAGAGGTTTTTTCTCCCTCAACTTTCAGTTGGGAGTTTTTGTTCCTTTCCCCGGTGGCCAGTAGGTATACTTATAGCTCTATAATTTCTTCATTATGGTAGCCATTAGTTGACTGTCTCCTTTGTTTGTATCAATTTTTCTTGCTGTATGCCTGTGTTAAAGCACTCTGTGTCACTGCATGAGAAGAGCGCTCTATAAAAAATAAAAATAATGATGATGTATTGGGTCAACGGTTAGCTCCTCTGGAACTAATGTAGGTTCTGATTCCCTCTGCTACATTTGTAGATGGAGCCCCTTTCTTCTATCTATCTATCCATCCATCGTCAAAAAATGCTTGTCCCAAGCTGGGTCGTGGTGAGCCGGAGCCTTATCCGGCAACACAGGGCGCAAGGCTGAAGGGGGAGGGGACACACCCAGGACTGGACGCCAATCTGTTGCAAAGCACCCCAAGTAGGGCTCGAACCCCCAACCTGCCCCACAGCGGGCACCGGCTGAACCCGCCACACGTCTGATGGACAAAAACATTTTATTAGTGTAATTGGTGATTATTAATGTTAAAAAGTCATATATTGAGGAAACATGGATGAGATAGTTTGTCAGGCTGGGATACCGTGGAAAGGAGGGCCCCGGCAAGTCTCGGAAACTGAAGGTGACGGGCGCCGCTTGGTTCACTCCCCACTATGTCTACCCCAACACGCCAAGGCTTCTCGAACTCTCTGTTTGTTAACCTCAACTTGTGACCGTGACAGCATGGCCTTCCTTTTCCCAAAATCCTTCCTCCTGCAGTCCCAATAAACGCAGGGCCCCTAGAATCCGAACCAACTGTTTGTTTTTGTAGCAGTTGAGTGTAAGTGCTTGTGGTTGCGAGTCCCCATATGTGTGTTTCTTTTTCTTCTCGAGAGTAAACGTTTACACAACAGGAGAATTTTCAAAATTTGATCTGTATGTTAGCAAAAGCGTACCACCCCTGTTCAGAACCGATTGTGTCATCAAATGGAAATAGCATCTGGTTCTGTTTTGTGGACTCTAGGCAAATATCTGGAGAAATGTACCATTTTTACTCCTGAAACCGTACCCATGTACACTGGTATGCATACACAAACACATACAAACACACCACCATACAAAAGGGAACACACTCATCACTCATTCTCCTACAATGCCTTAGAGTTTTGTTCATAAATGAATGAAAGCTTTAGAGGGTATAAAGTTTTAAGCCTTGCTAGGCGGCAGAATTTATTGCTGATTTTTGCTTAACATCTTTAGTCAGGAGAAACCCCTTAAACACAAAGTGAACTTGCTCATTAAGAAGAGTTTGAGTGGTTTCATGTCTGCACTTCATACAGTATGAAACATTATAGTATAACCAGTTTTTAACTATTAGAAAAGTACCAGGGGGGTGCGGTGGCGCAGTGGGTTGGGCTGGGTCCTGTTCTCTGGTGGGTCTGGGGTTCGAGTCCTGCTTGGGGTACCTTGCGACGGACTGGCGTCCCGTCCTGGGTGTGTCCCCTTCCCCCTCCAGCCTTATGCCCTGTGTTGCCGGGTTAGGCTCCGGTTCCCAGCGACCCTGTATGGGGCAAGCGGCTTCAGAAAGTAAGTGTGTGTGTGTGTAAAGTACCAATGTATAGTCAGACACATGCATTATGCAATAACATCACATCTAGGGGCACTGCTGTCTCACAGCACCTGGGTGGTGTGAAATGGTGTGGATTTGATCCCCACTTAGTCTGTATGGAGTTTGCATGTTCTCCCCATGTCTGTGTGGGTTTTCTCTGGATGCTCTGGTTTCCTCACACAGCCATAGTGTGTGAGTGACAGAGAGAGTGTGTTCCACTGATGTATGGATGAGTGACCCATTGTAAGTAATGTATCTAGCAGTGTAAGTCACCGTGGTGAATAAGGTGTGTGGGCTCATAACACTACATAGTTTGTTGGAAGTTTGGAGAAAAGCATCTGATAAATAAATAAATGTAAATCTATTGCTGGCTATTAAGGTGTTACTGAAATAAACTGGTTTACGAAAAGTAGTTTGCTATCTGGTTGGCACTGAAAATATAACGCTGCCACACCGTGTGTTTCTAGACAGCGGAAAATATTCAGTTAAGCCTTTTAACATACAACCCGTCTTCTCAGGACACTTAAAAATTACATTGAGGATTCTGTGTTTGCGGCTTCTTGTCATATTACAATTTAAAAGCATTGGAATGAAAGGATAAACTCAAATGAAAATAATTTCCACATGTTTCTACTTTTTAAAAAGTTAAAAACTGCTTTTGCCCTTTGATGTGATCATTTGCAAAATAAAGAGGAAATGATCTGACAATGTGACTGAATAGAACTTTGTATCACTGGGTAAAATTTGTTATTTTAACACTGAGAAAACTATACATTATGTTAAATTCCCACTGAAAGAAAGTCAATAAATTAATGCTCTTTTCCTTCCTACAGCAGTACAAGACATCTGTTTCAAATGTTTACCTCAGAAAGGATATTGATATAATAATTTATGCTTTTTGATGTTACATTTACATTTACATTTTAATGTAAATCAGACGTGTTTGCGGTATCACCGCAGAAGTGCTTCATTTCAATCCCGCGTGAACATTTTCCAAGTCGGGCAAAAAAAAATTCTTACTTCGTTCCACTCCTAACGAAAGAAATGAAGGGAAACGTTCCCCTACCTTCAGTTTTGAATAATAATGCAAATAATGAAGAAGAATTTGGGCCAAAAAAAAAAAAAAGTTTCCTGTTGTCTGTATTAATTTAAATCTTATTTAATGACTGCAGAAATCAAATGTGCCGAAAGAGAAGTGGGAGGTGAAACGCGCAGCTGAGCCAACAAACAAACAGGAAGAGGGGGAAAAAAGAGGGAAAAAAAAAAAAAAAAAAAAAAAAACAGATACATTAGAGTACATCCGTCCGAAAATAGAAGCGTTTTTGTTTCATCTCTCAGAGAGATGAGGTGTAGTTAATTAAAGTCAGACATTCTCCCACAAGCCGGAATCAGGTACCGCGGGAATCCTGTGGCTCCCTGACAATGCATACTAAGAGCAATGCAAATGCGAGGGTAGCGCTTGTCAGTCTCTGACAGCTTTAAATAGCCTTTTAGTTTGGCGCTCATAGCTGTCACGAGGAAACGCTCGGAGCGCACGGGCAGACGGCTGAAGGAGTGAGGCACGTCATTATTAGCTCGCGCCACTCCGTTCGGGCCACGCGTCTCATTGGCCCTCCAGACCGGAAGGCCCGAAACGAGGTGCTTTTCAACTTGCCTGTGGCTAAACGTGCTTTTTAACGATGTTACCTTTTTCAGGTTTCGACATCCAAAGGGTCTGGGAGTTTCTGTAAAGCTTAGAGGAATTGTCGAGATTTTAATGTAATGCTACTCATTATGCCTTAATTGCTTGGGTGGATTATTATTATTAACCATTATGGACTTGACGCCTTTGTCCGGAGTTGACTCAGAATGGATGCAATGTACTAAACTAGGCTTTTTACGATAATTTACCCGTTTATATAGCCAAGTAGTTTTTACCGCAGTAATTCAGAGTAAGTACGTTACATTTATTCATTTTGCTGATACTTTTCTGCAAAGCAACTTACAATTGTTTACCCATTTGTACAACTGGCTAATTTTACTGGAGCAATATAGGATAAGTATCCTTGCTCAAGGGTACTACAGCTGGAGGTGGGGATCAAACCTGCAACCTTTAGATCTAGAGGCACCAGCACTAACCACTACATTACCAGTTGTTCTCGGAAGGCCCTGGCTCGAGGCCTTCAAGCAGAATGTTACAGCTCTAGTCGCTCTGCCGCCTGCTGCCCTACGTGATAATCGATTGCTCCCATCCTTTAGGGAATATTTTGTCCTGGTATTAAACAGCCACAAACAAACCTGACCGGTTAATGCTGATAATGGAATAACACATAATGCAGATGATGCCATATTCACTTCTTGTACCAAGTGATGAATGGCCTCAAGTTCTGAAAAATATTATTACCCCTTGTGGAAGACAAATTCCACAGACTGCCTGACCTGATGCTCAGGGTGCGAGATTATATTGATTATGGAGAACTGATCTTCTGAGTAGTAGAATATTTCATAGTACAGATTTCAAGTGTTTTTTTGACATGGAAAACCATACTGTAGCAAGCTGCACTTGGGGTTTGTATGGGGCAAACAAGGACACACAAGCAGCATTTATTATAAATGTTTATTAGAACACAAAGAAATAACACTGTGGGCTCAAGAACTTCTTTTCTTTAAGAACCTTTACCTCCAGCCAGCCTTCTCAGCTTATTTAACACCCCCACACTTTTTTTTTCTTTATAACGCCCTAACACAGTCACCCCCTTATTTTCCCTGTAAGTCCCCCCAGCGGTTGCGCATTTACATTTTCCCCATAATGCAACTATTTACAATAAACTGATTTCCCGCTCAAACTCACGGCAACGCAGGTCACTACGTTACTACGTGTGCTTTGCAGTGGAAGCGAGCCATTTTTGATAAAAATAGGTAGGCCAGCTGGAAATATGCAGACCTTTTGCCAGTTTTTTTTTTTTTTATCAATAAACACTTTCAGTATATGGACATAAAGAGAAAACAAATATTAATGATCTTTTATGCTGATGTACAGCTTCACAACTGGTTTATGTTTAATGTTAAAAATATCATAATAATCGATTATCTTGAAACATCAAAATAGCCATGTCTCTGAATTGTCGCCCATGTTTGGTATTTTCCCCATTACTATCAGTCTTATTTATCTGTAATATTTTTCTAAATGTGCTTATTTTTCTGAAAATTGTTTCCACTGTACACTGTACAACTTCAATTACTGCAAATGGAGTTTATTGTAATGAGGCTCCATTGGGAAGTTTTGGGGTCAAAGGATAGGAAATATAAAAATCAACTTTGTCAGCGGGATTTCAGTGGCACTTTTACACAGGCACTTTGACAGAACGGTGCTGTTTTTCAAACTGCAGGCTCTGCAGGGAGGGCTGTCACTGGAGATGCGGGGTTCCGCCGGATCGTGTTCCCTCCCGCGAGGCCCCTGGTGAAAGGCCGTCACACAGTGGCTCTCCTTAGTGGAGGGCTGCGCTCTACAACCACCAGGACCACTGCAGCAGGGGAACAAAGAGGGTTTTCATCAGCGCTGGCCCCACACGGACATTAATGCTGGCACGCTTTGCGTTTCTACCCAGCAGGAAAACTCAGTTAAGCACTAAAATACAAGTTCAGTCTTCTAAACATTTACTTTTATTTATGTAGCAGATGCTTTTCTCCAAAGCGACTTCCAATGAACTCTATGTAGTGTTATGAGCCCACACACCTTATTCACCGCGGTGACTTACACTGCTAGATACACTACTTACAATGGGTCACTCATCCATACATCAGTGGAACACACTCTCTTTGTCACTCACACACTGTGGGGGAACCTGAACAGCATGTCTTTGGAGTGTGGGAGGAAACCAGAGCACTCAGAAGAAAACCCACGCCAATACGGGGAGAACATGCAAACTCCACACAGACTGAGCGGGGATCAAACCCACATCCTCTCACACCACCCAGGTGCTGTGATACAGCAGCACTACTCACTGTACCGCCGCCCACAAACGTACAAGCGATTTTCTCAACGCACTTAAAAATTGCATTAAGGATTCTGGGTTTTAATGGCTTGCTGTCAAGAATGATTACATGGAAATACTGTTTTCGGTGAAAAAATAAGATAAACTGTCTTGTGTATGCCTTTACATTAATAATAATGCGGGTGTGCCGGATGAAGGCACGTGGAACCAGTCCAGTGTTGAAACCCTGCAATTTACCTCCACATGAGAACAATGCACTGCAATTTCACCCAAGAACACGGTGAACAGGGACACTACACAGATTGCATTATTCCAATGGTGAAATGAGTTTTGCTCACAAAATCCATTGCATCTTTGAATTTGGGTCATGGCTCAATATTGAACCTTTTACTTTCCTTCAGACAGACTTGAGAAATAACACCAACTTGGCTGTCACACAAAGATCGGCCTCTCCAGTTACGAAGCACTTCAGAATCTCAGTCGGTGGAAATTAAGCCCATCTAATAGAATCAAACATGTTTAAAACTGAGGTGAAGTGAACAGGTTGAGTGAAAAAGTGAAGTAATTATGCAGGAAAGTGAAAAACCCAAGTCACTAGGCAAGGTCTTAAGTAAAGTAGTCCCTCCTTATGCATGAGGGATATGTTCCAAGACCACCGGCGGATGCCTGAACCGCGGACAGTACCGAACCCTACATGTTTTTTCCTATACATACATACCTATGGTAAAGTTTAATTCATAAATTAGGCACCGTAAGAGATTAATAACAATAACGAATAATAAAAAAGAACAATTATAACAACATACTGTAATAAAAGTTATGTGAATGCGATCTCTCTCTCTTTCTAAAAATACCTTATTGTACTGGTTTCAACAAGCTACTCAGAATGGCGTGCAATTTAAAACTTAGGAATGGTTTATTTCTGGAATTTTCCATTTAATAGTTTTGGACCGCTGTTGACCACGGGGAACTGAAACCGCGGATAAGGGGGGACCACTGTATTCTTGATTAAGCTTTATTAACCTGTTTAAATGACACCTTTTTCTATAGCATTGCACATTTGTTTTAGAGAATAAATTAAGTTTACAGTTATTTGCTCATTAATACAACGGAGTATTCTTAGTGTAAAAATTCTGCATAAGTACCTTGATCAAGGTTACTACAGCAGGTAGAGCACCAAACCGCGAACCACCCCATAGCCTCTATACTTCCTGAAATTTTGAATTGATTTCTGCTATATACATTTGTAGAAGTCCTGTATAGATTACAATATCTGTTTCAATTACTGGTTCAAACTTTGTTAATCACATGACTCATCTGGCTAGCATTGGTCCCCTAAATATTTACCTTTTAGTGGTGCTTTAAGTTGATGTACTTAAGTGAAAAGAAGAATAAATTAAATATATATATATATATATATATATATATATATATATATATATATATATATGCTTTGTTTTTTTCTGAGTAGATTTCAGGGGTTTTTTAAGAATATTTTTCATTTCTATTTCTAGGATTGTGTCTTTCTCCGTTACAGAGTTAGGATATCCTGACAAACTACTAACTGTGGAATCAACATATGAAAATGCTATAAGAAAACCAAATGAAATGTTGCTTGCAAGGGTCAAGAAAGGGAACCGCTTATTTATAATACAATGCAATGCGTTCAGAGTGTTGCATCTGTATTCCAACGACAACACTAACATGCAAAGCCATCTGGACGACATTATCCATTTCGGATTGTTGAATTACACTCACAAATAAAAGGAATGTTACCCAAAACTGTGTTTTCTGCCTTTCAAACATACTTCAATTACAATTATTTTACCTAATAGATTGAAAGCCTTTGTTTTTATGTTTACAGCAGTGGAACCAATTTTTTCATGAGAAATACAAATTTATACAGCATTTGCAGCTCTACCAAGTGAAAAAATGTGTTATTAATGAAGTGTGTAGCCAGACCATAAACTGGAAGACTAAGAATTGTTTCTACAAGAAATACTAGCTGGGACATTATAAAACCTTCTCTTGGCCCTGTCATCACATTGTATTTTAGGCCTATACCCCGACAGCAGCGGGCTCTTCCCAGGAGGAGCGCAGGATTCTTAAAATTGAAATTACAAATGGTTTTCATGTGACTCCTCAAGGTGTCAAGGAATGGACAGAGTGTGTAGAGAAAGTGAACAGCAGCTGTGTGTTGCCTGGATGTTTCATTTTAAGACACAACCCAAGAGAGGCATCTGGATGGGATGAAGACTGTGTTGACTTAATCTGGCATGAAAAGTAAAATCCTGTGCGATTTGCCTTTTTTACCAAGGAGGTACACTGGTGCAGCGGGTAACACTGTCCTGCCCTATGAGCTTGGACATGGGATCGAATCCAGCTTGGTCTCTGTGTACAGGCGGTCCCCGATTTTATGATGGGGTTGTGTTCCGCAAAACCCATCATAAGTTGAAAATGCATTTAATACACCTAATACACACCTGCGCGTGACAGACTGGGAGATGGCGGATCCCTGCCGGTGCCCAGCATTGCGAAAGAGTATCACTCCGCATATTGCTTGGCCGGGAAAAAATCAAAATAATTCGAAGTATGGTTTCTACTGAATGTCTATCGCCAGCTCACCATTATAAAGTCAAAAAATAGTAAGTTCAACCATCGTGGACCACCTGTAGTTTGAATGTTCTCATCATTTTCATGTGGGTTTTCTCCATGTCCCACTGTTTCCTCCCACAGTCCAAAGATGTGTTTCAGCTGAGTTTTTCACTCTAAATTTCCCCGGTGTGTGTTTGTATGTGATTACCCTGCAATGGACTTACATCCAGTCCAGAGGAAAGCTTGCCTCGCACCCTACGTTTCCAGGACGTGCTCTGGACCGCTAAAGTGGTTATCAGTAATGGACCGATGGTCATTTATTTTGCTCTTAAATGAAAGTACATTTCATCATTCTTTTCCTTCTGTTCTTTTTTATTGTGCTGTAGCTATAAAATATAAGGCTAAAATAAAAAATATAAAAAATATTTTTGAAATATTTTAGCTCCTCTTGACCTACTTTTTCACCCCAAACTAGAGAACCAAGTACTGAACCAGCAGATTATTTTTTTTTTTTGGGAGGAGGGGTGATGCCCAAGGAGACCATGAGCCAAATAGAGGCAGACAAGGATATCACAGACAACAGAGGCTGTGTGCTGATTTCGCTGTAGTTCGGGAATACATTTCCCGCTTGCAAAGAGCACGGTGTGGGGCAATAGTGGAATGTCAGTCCTAAATAAAGTTTGTAACATAAGCTCTTTTCCAGACAAGCCGCAGCTGACAGGTACTGACGATTTGCCAACCATGCTAAGAGCGCCTTACTGACAGGTGAGCTGAATGTTTGCCACTGTGTTATACTCTGACACCGAGCATCTGTTAAGGTGCGCAGGACCCCCAGCTGGTGTGGAAAACTCTTGTTTCATATTTCTAAACATCCATTTTAGTCCAACCCTATAGAACAAACTGGTCTAATTGGTTTCCCCTCTCATCACCGGAGGTGCTCTGCATTCAACCAGTGTGACTGAGAAATGGAGCTGTATTTGACATCTTCAGACTATTAGCTTGTGTTTTTTTGCAAAACTTTAAATGAATTTATAATTGCAGCCTTTGGAGCCAAAGGGTGTAGGTTTGAATCCCACCTCCAGCTGTAGTACCCTTGTGCAAGGTACATACCCTAAATTGCTCCAATAAAATTACCCAGCTGTATAAACGAGCAAATACTTGCAGGTAATTTAACATTGCAAGTTGCTTTCGAGAAAAGTGTCAGCTAAATAAATGAAAAACCATAAATATTTCCTGGTGGAAATCGATGCCTAACATATTCCTACCTGAACTGATCGCAAAACCCAGGGGACCAATGTTCCAGCACTTCCACGGAGAAATTATCTGTGCTTTAACGGCTGTCCAAATATACATGGTTACGATTTGGTCTGGGTGGTTTTGGTAGGATATGTTCTTAGCAATTCTTCTTCAAACCAAATTGTACGTAAGAGCCTTTGCGTACCCTTGCGGTTCATGAACGCATGGGGTGACACATGACTGTGGAGAGCAGAAGCGGAGACGTACCGGCTCTCGGGGTGCCTGGGTTTCCCACACGCTCTGGACTACTGCTCACGAGCGTCAGGTTTCACGTGATCAGCCTGGCTCTTTTTATGGGCAATTTCCTGCATGGGATTGGGCTCATTTGTACTCATTTGCACCGAGGCCTGCTGAATGTATTGCTTATACTTCTAATTCTGAGCCAGCCTGGCATGTGCAACCCTTCCCTGTGTCCACAACCAAAAGTATTTCAACTGAAAACACCACAAGGTTAACTCTTTCTTAAAAAACTAGTATGTCTGTGATGTCTACTGAGTGTTGGGGGTGAATTCTTTCATCGGTTTGTTAAATTAACAGATTCCGTCTTAAGAGTCATAAACGTTGTTGCGATTGCCTTGCAGTCAATGTGTTGTACGTACATTCCTCTAGGGAGCGGGAAATTACTATTTTTGTTTTGTTACTTGTTATTGCAGGTAAACTCAGTCCCTATTTCCCTTACAACAAAAATCCCTGACACATAAAACATGCGATTCAACAAAGGCATGGGAAATTTATACACAGGTGGTCCCCGACTTATGATGGGGTTACGTTCTGCGAAACCCATCGTGAGTCAAAAACATAAGTCGAAAATGCATTTAATACACCTTACCTACCATACACCATAGCTACCCGCTGGTATAAAGGGGCAACTAAACGTAGGTGCTTCAATACTGTAAGCTGCTTTAAAGAAGCGCATCATCTGAATATAAGACATTTCATCAGGTGTATAGTGATATTACATGTGGTCCCTGACTTACGATGGGGTTACGTTCTGATAAACCCACCGTAAGTCGAAAATGCATTTAATACACCTAACCTATCAAACATCATCACTTCTTATCCTTCAAGATGGTCGAGATCGTCGATTGCAAAAGTCCAAGTTCATGTGCGATGGTCATTACAGCTTCTCGCCTTCATGCTGGTCAATTATCTTGAGTTTCTCCTCAAGAGTAGTTGCCCTCCTCTTCTTCTTCCCACCAGTAGCAGGAGACACAAATGGGCGTTTCTGTGACATTATGGATGCACAAAACACAACGTAGATACAGGGGGGTATCTGTATAGCAACCGTGTGACAGACTGGGAGATGCGGATCGCTGCTGCTGCCCAGCATCGTGAAAGAGTACCACTCCGCATATGACTTAGCCAGGAAAAAAGTCAAAATTCAAAATTCAAAGTACGGTTTCTACTGAATGTCTATCGCCAGCTCACTACAGCAAAGTCGAAAAATCGTAAGTCGAACCATCGTAATTCGAGGAGCATCTGTACACAGTTCTTAATATGTGAAGGTGCTAGTCTGAGTATTGGAGCAGTTGTAAATGGTTTTCCCAAGCATGCCTTACTGGATTCAAAAGCACTGCTCCGTGCCAAATGGAAGCAATTTTGTAACCTTATACAGTCGTAATTGAGGATGACTCGGCGAACCTATGACTACATTAACCATTGCAATGTTTGGTTACAGTGGGCTGGACTTGGCTGAGATCTAATGCTCTTTTCCAGAGTTTTTTAAAGTACGACCCATCCAGACCACCCAGCTCCTCACCTGATCTTGGGGCCACTAAGGGATCATGAGAGGCAGCTGTAAACTGTCTGCTCTATGAAACATTTGTCCCTCATTTTTCCTACATAACTGAGCGAGATGGTATTTCATCCAAGTGTGTAACCAGGGCTAACCTCCCCCCAACACAAAGACCTCCAACAGACAATAACTTGGGGTTTAGCTGCCCTTTCAACTTCAGGCCATCTCTCATCCAGAGGTGTTCTTTGCGACACTATTTCTTTAGAAACTGTGCGTATCGATTGTGCGTTAAGTCTCCAAAATTTAATAGTGTTGTAATGAACTGAGCTTCTGTAGCAAACGTAGAAACTATTCTCTAGACCACTGTCTACCGTGTCCCATCTCTGTGTCCATCCTTTCTGCCATCCTCAGCGCTCATATTTTTATACACGCCTAAGGAACTAATTGAAAAAAGACAGAACTGACTGCCCTGGGCCATACTGGAACATATCACATGGGTCTTTTTGAATTTTCCCAGCTTGAAATATTTTACTGCATATGCAGAATATAGCTTAAAATGTACAAGTCTGCAGTCAATCATAGCAGGTAAGAACAGCCCAAAACAAATTGAGCAGAGAACTTCAGATCGTGAATTAAATTGTCCAAATACAATTCGTTTGCGTAGTTGTTATTTGTTTTTCTCTTTCTTATTTTCATTTCCTGATGGAAGCTTTTAACGAACGTAGAATAAATTTTTTCCTGGAAAATCATTCCCATTGGCTGAGCGAAAAAGACCAACATGTTTGTTATACACGTTATCCGCAGTCACAGCATCTTTTCATAACACTGCTCATTATAATTGGTTTTACTCCACATTGCATCAGGTTTACATCACATAATCAGCTGAGCTCCTTAAATTATGCATCTTCATAGAGAAGAACCCTTCTGTTTCGTAGCGCCTTGCCGTTAGAGATGATACACGACCGGGGTCGCATTGCAAACGTTGTGTTTCTCTCACCAAAAACATCTTATTCCAGTTCACAGACTCATTAGGTGCGCAGATTTTCAACTGAGAGGCACCTTGCTGCTGGAGGTATTACACACCTACCCTGAGGCTTGAATACTAATAAACGCATCAGTAGCACAGTTCAAAAGCAAAACAGATTGTGGTGCGGACAAGATGCTTATTAATACCTTTTTCTTGTTTCTTAGTAGATGCTTTTATCCAAAGCAACTTACAGTTTACCCAATTATGCAACTACACATTTTAACTCAAGTCGTTCAGGTTGAGTAGCTTGGCGAAGGGGTACATGAGCAGGACCTCCGCATGGGAATTCAGCGGTAAGTGTAAAGGTTAACACCATGCTGCTGGTGATATATAAACTACCAGCAACTCTCTTTTAAGTGTAGTGGGGTTTTTTTAATATTTATTGTGCTCATTTTTTAATAGGAAGTACTTTTTTTAATTTGGAGTGTGAAAAGCATATTCCAAGACAAGCTGTAGTGGAAGAAGCATGACATAATCATGACTATTTGATACATTTACATCAGATTTATTCATTTAGCTGATGCTGTTCTCCAAAGTAACATACAACATTAAGGTCACAGTTACCACAAGCTTACAGTTATTTACAGTAATACCTCACCCTACATCGTTTCGTGTCACGTCGATTTCGACTTCACGTCGGTTTTTTGTTAAATATATATAGAAAAATACAAATCGTCTTCAGTAAAGTCGCGTCAGCCGAAAATATTAAAAATTGTTAAAAACTTAAAAATCACTTAAAAACAATAAAAAAGTGTAAAATCAAATAAGAATAAATGTTAAAATATATAAAATAATATATTGTAATCTATAAAATCAATTAAAAGCTTAAAAATAAAAAAATATATATATTGTCTTATTTACCTGCCATTTTTTTGGAATTTTTTTTTTCTTTACTTTAGCATTAATTGAAGTGTATACACTTAAGCTGAATGCTTATTAGGGGTTTATAGGGGGTATAAATCGGTTTTTTAGGGGTATTTAGTTTTCCATCGTTTTTCGACTGAAGTTGTGCCCTTTGGAACCAATTAATGACATAGGGCGAGATATTACTATACTCATTTTTACAGCTGGCTGAATTCTTTTTTTTTCTTTTTTACTGGAGCAATTTCAGGGTAAGTACCTTGCTCAAGGTGGGGATCAAACCTGCAACCTTTAGAGCCAAAAACACTTGTGTGAATCACTACACTACCAGGCCTCTCACTCTTCGTAAGCAATCATGTTCATATAGAAAAACCTTCCAAGTTATAAAGTCGAAGAAAAGAGAGTTTCACTCTCGATAAGAACTCACTCAACTGCCTAGAGTGCAGTCATATCTGACTCTACATGATATAATTTTTACCATGATGGTTTTTAGCCTACAAAAAAAAAAATGAATTACTTGATAATGGTTGTGATCATGTAATTTTTTTTTCCACTGTTCTTCTGCTGTACTGCCCAGTTGTATTTTTGCTGCTAATTAGTACGTTTGGTTCTATAGAATTTATTATTATATTGTAATATGTTCTGTTTTTTTAACTGTGTTTATTGTTTTTTGTTTAGTAATTACTGTACTGTCTTGCACACGGGCACTTTATATAGTCCTGCGTAGGTAGCCTTGTGTTTTTTATGTTACACCATCACACTAATCATAAAGGATTCCACGGTAGCCTTGTGTTTTTTATGTTACACCATCACACTAATCATAAAGGATTCCACTGCAGAAGCATTTTAAAAATGGCAGATGTAAAAAAAAAAAAAAAAAAAAAATTCCATACTGCATAAGTCATAGTGGAAAAGGACTACGCAGTTGTTGAGAAATTGAACCCAACACAAAGCAAAGCAGTTTTTTTGTTTTTTTTTTTTTTTGCATGACGTTTCTTTCCAATGGAATTACTGTCATGGTGACATCTTCCTCTTTCATTACCCAAGTTACGTCACGCAAGGTCTCCGTCCAAACTCGGCAGACGCCACCAGGTCACATCTGCTGCGCGTTTCATATTCCTGGTGACAGAAAGTCAAGTTCCACCAGCCAGCTAATTGCAGCACAGCCCGGAGTCTCACAGTTTCACTCTGCCGCCTCTTTACATGAAACATTGTGCTGTGGTGCAATACTTTCCACTTCCACAGTAAACAACACAACATGTGTTTGGGAAAAAGATCAGGAGATAACACTTGAAATGATTACACCATAACGCCTCTTTGCATTTATCTGGCAGTTCATCATTTAATTCGTTTTATATTTCAGTTGCTGTAGGTCTGCCTTTCCGTACTAAAACAAAACTATCTTGAGAGCTGAGGAGCAAGTGTGCGATTAGCAGCGTTGGCCTCGCTCTGATAGTAATTTGAACAAACAAACATTACGGCTTTTAGTGTTTCTGTGTGGCCTAGATCACTTAAACATCCGGCACTGGTGAAGGTCCATTTCTCTTTGTCGAGATGCTTTGCGTTTTCTCGCAACTGCAAGGGATCGTATCGGAGCTTTAGAATGGGGGTGACTGCTGGCTGTATATCAGTCAGCAGGGTGGCACAATGAGTGGCGCTGCTGTCTTAGAGCACCTGGGTGGCGTGTGAGGACATGGGTTTGATCTCCGCTCGGCTTGTGTGGAGTTTGCATGTTCTCTGGTTGCTCTGGTTTCCTCCCACAGTCCAACGACATGCTGTTCAGGTTCACCTATAGTGTGTGAGTGACAGAGAGAGAGAGTGTGTGTCTTCCACTGATGTATGGATGAGTGACCCATTGTAAGTAGTGTATCTAGCAGTGTAAGTCACCGCGGTGAATAAAGTGTGTGGGCTGATGACACTACATAGAGTTCACTGGAAGCCGCTTTAGAGAAAAGCGTCTCGTAAATAAATGTAGATCTTGGAACATTTTCAGGCACAATATTTATATTTATGCATATCCAGAGATGAGGTCACTGACTGCGGTCTGGTCTCTCGAGAAATTTCAGAATGATTATGTGGTCTTGGTCTATGTTACTAATCCTACTATATTTTCCAAATAGAAACTGCTTCCTTAAAATAGAACCAGTTCAAAGAAAACAATGTGGCATTATTATTACTGACCCAATTTATTTTTTTACTTTTTTTTATTTAAAAAATTTTAGTAATGTCAAGTCATTTTCGTGAACATCTTACTGAATTCGACCCACAAATTCACATTTCAGACTATAAGAAGGCCATCGCTGTGGTAGCTGGAAAGCACCATTAATGCAGAGGTTAAATTCTGCTCTTTTGTAATATTGAGAAAATTTTTATGCACTGAAAATCTAAAGATAGCGTCAAGAATCCCAGCGTTGTTCACATGCGTGAAAGCATTTGCATAAAGAGTTTTGGTTTTCATGTTTTTTCACATTCATCTGAGTACTTGACAACAATGCTTATTGTGCAGATGACATTCTTCTATATTATTTACATCGTACACTTTAATGCTATTTGGAAGCATTTTTCCTGAGAGGAAAAATGTTTTAATCATACTTTAACTTCACATTTACACAATGCTGTATTGTTTATATTCACAAAACCACTTGCTGTTATCAGCTCGTGTTTCACATTAAAAACCTTTTTATCCAAATCACGTTATATTAGTTTAGTACCTATCAAAAGTCTGTATTTTCCCACTTAATGGAAAAAAAATCCATTCCGACATCAGGAAGTTTCATGTAGACGGCTAAAGAAAAGAGCCCTTCAGATCTTCTGATGACTGTATATTTGAAAACGACACTTCTTTGCCATTTTTTTTAAAGTAAACTCTTTCATCCTAAAATTCTTGTAATGTGTAAATTATTTTAAATTTTTTTCCCGAGCTGGTTCTTTGCTGTAAAATATCCTGATCTTGAAAAAGTTTATAAGAATAATTGTCAGTTCTTTTTTCACCATGTTTACAAGTGTAACTCTGTTACTTTTTGTTTCAATCTCCGGGCTGGTTGGGAGGTGCGGAGGTCATGTCTCCAACATGATTACGGGAGGCTTCGATGCCTCCTCTTTTTGCATGAGTTTGTAAGAGAAACCATTATAAAGACGCAAAGGTGTGATCTCTTGGGAAAGTAATACCACAATTTCTTCTACAGTAAAACTCGGTATTTCCTGATGTGTTGGATAAGCATTTCGATGCTTCGCCACCCTTCTTCACCGCTCAGTGACCTCAGAGGGGAAGGCAACGTGGTGATGTCAGGACCCTACCAGGTAGAACTATGCTGCCCTCTTTTGGTCTACAGAGCCTATACCTGTAGAGGTCAAACGTCACATGGGAAGCAGAGCAGGAACACCTTGCTGGTGTTGATCTCTTTTGGCCTGATTGCAGGTGGATTAAAGAAAGTCCAGCGATTTTCTTTCAGGTGACAACCGGGAACAAGGCCACCTGGGGTTTAGAGGACGTCTGATGTGAATGTCCTCATCTCAGCTTGGGGCCTGCGAACACGCCAAGATCGAGCAACAGTGACACAGGTCTTTCTCGTGTAGTACAGGGAGCCACGTGAGTCTGTGCGCATGGATTGCATGTATGACATCAGTTATGCGATCGAACATGTCTCTGCGATGGAGCAAACGCTGATTCACTTGCTAAAATTTCTTTTGGAGATATTGATAACGAAAGTTATTGATTCGGTGAAATTTGTCGAACGTGTCATTTGTGTTTGCGTTTTCTTGCCTTGGCTTTTCTTCTTATTTTTTACCATTTCAAAGCATGAACTATGCTTTACGTTTATACCGAAGTTGTATGAAAACTTCTGTAATACATCCTTTTTTCCCTAAAGTGACACGTAATTATTACTATGAAGTATTTAACTGACACCCTTTTCCAAAGTGACTTACACTGTTAATGTTACAATTATTTACCCCATTTATACACCTGGGTAATTTCACTGGAGCAATTTAGGGTAAGTACCTTGTTTAAGGACACTACAGCCAGAGAGGGGGAATCAAACCAACAACCTATGGAGGCAAAAGCTGTAGCTCTAACCACTACACTACCTGCTAGCCATAAGCATTATTAACCTCCCAACAATCAAACACCCATCTGTACATCAGCCCATTCACTTTAGTTTCCTCTGAGACGCAAAGCAGGGATGAACCCATTGTCTTCTCACACCAACCCAGTACTGTGGAATAACAGAACAATCCATTATGCCACCCAAAAATTAATCTTGAAGACCATTCTCTAGCATGAAAAGTATGCTGTAAGTGATTGTTGGGCAGGAACAGAGGAACTACTGTGTTGTCAGTAACTGCTGAACATGGTATGTGAAACAAGAATATTGTGCAGAAGAACAAGATAATGTAACTGTTTCAGTTTTTTGTAAGATCAAGTTATTTTCTTTGCATGTTTTCCCCTTAATTTTTTTTTTCTTTGATTTGGATGTATATGTGAGTCTTAGAATGAAAAATAAGGACTTTCTTTAGCCATTTATGAGAAGCCATGATAAATGGGATGAGGTAATGGATGAAAACAAGACAAATCACTGCCATTACTGTAGTCTGTTTGATTTTTATAATCCAGTTTGTACTGTATTACGTTGTCTTTTGACTGAGCATAATATGATATACTGTATAAAAATTGTTTTATTAGCATATGATGATATGACATATTTAATCAAGAAAGTAGATTAGCAAAGTCCTGTTGAGACGTTATACAAAGTACTTTCAGCTCTTCTTATGCCACCAAAACCCCAGAAAGGGAAGTTAGATGGGTTCAGTCATCACATTACATGGAATCAGGTGGTTCAGCAGCAAGGTGAAGTGAAAACCTGTACCATGGGCCCTGTCTAAATAGCTCTACTCTACACTTTCCCATTTGTATGGTGGCACAGCAAGTAGTGCTGCTGTCTCACAACACTTGTGTGATGTGAGAAGATGTGGGTTTGATCCCCTTTTAATCTCTGTGGAGTTGGCATGTTTACATTTAGCAGATGCTTTTCTCCTATGCGACGTACATCTCATAGAAAATACTATTTGTGCATTACATTAGGGGAAAGAGACATAGCTGCAGATGTGTGATTCTTAAGTACAGTTAGTTTGTTTCTTTCCACCAGATGAACTAATGTTCATCACACAAGCAGTTGCATTAAACTCAGAATATCGACTATTCCGGATCACTTTCCTACTATTGTTTTTTCTCAGAGATACACAGACATTTACGTATATTACAGGTGTAGCTGTGTAAAGGTTTATCCAAGCATGATCTTCTAGCACATGAACATTTACACCTTAGATGAATTTAAGAGATGATGGGCAAAGTGAGTCTGGAAGAGGTGAGTCTTCAGACCCTTTTTAAAATGTGGACAGAGATTCAGCAGTTCTGAGTGACAGGGGGAGGTTGTTCCACCACAACGGTGCTATAAGCGAAAACCTCTGAGCCTTACTTTTCTTGCACGGGACCACCAAGCGGGAAGATGTGGAAGAGCGTAGCGGTCTGGTTGGGATGTAGCAGTCGATCAAGTCTTGTAAATAGCTGGGAGCAGTTCTATTGATGCATTTGTAGGCCATAACCAAGGTATTAAATTTGATCCGGGCAGCTATAGGAAGCCAGCGCGGAGAAATGAGTAGAGGAGATACATGGGAACGCTTCAGCAAGTCAAACACAACTCGTGCAGCAGCATTCTGTGTCAGCTGCAGAGGTTTGATGGCATTCGCAGGAAGGCCACACAAGGGAGAGCTGCAGTAGTCCAGACGGGATGTCACCATAGCCTGGACAAGTAGTTGGGCAGAGTCAGCTGTGAGGTAAGGATGGATCCTGCAGATGTTATGCAGGATGTATCTGCAGGTCTGGGTTGTGCCTTCGATGTGCTGAGAGAAAGACAGACTTGAGTTGATCACCACTCCCAGACTCTTATCCGAGGAGGTAGGCAAAGTGAGTGAGTTGTCCAGTTTGATCAAGAGTTTGTGACACAAGAACAGGCCAGCTGGGAGGTGTAGGATCTCTTTTGGGGAGGTTGAGTTGGAGGTGGTGGTCAGACATCCATGCAGAAATGTCTGACAAGCAGGCAGCAATGCACACGGAAATGTCTGATGCTCCAGGTGGAAAGGAAAGAAAGAGTTGGGTATCATCAGCATAGCAGTGGTATTTGAGTTCATGGGAGGCGATGACAGGGCCGAAGGAGGAGGTGTAGATTGAGAAGAGAAGAGGACCCAATACCAAGCCCTGCGGGACACCAGTTGAGAGAGGCAGCGGATAAGAACAGGAGCCCCGCCAGACCACTTGGTAGGATCTTTTAGAGACATAGGATTCAAACCATCTTAGTGCCGTTCCTTAAATCCCAAGCTGACTAAAAGAGGAAAGTAGAATCTGGTGGTTGACAGTGCCGAACGCAGCAGACAGGTCGAGGAGGATGAGGACTACGGAGAAGGAGGCGGCTCTAGCCAACTGGAAAGCATCCGACACTGCCAGGAGCGCCATCTCCGTGGAATGACCAACTTTGAATCCAGACTGATATCCATCGAGGAGATGGTTCTGGGTTAGGAAAGCAGATAGTTGATCACAGGCTGCCCATTCTAGAGTTTTAGACAGGAATGAGAGGAGGGAGACTGGTCTGTAATTTTGGACTGAGTTGGGATCAAGGGAAGGTTTCTTTACCAGAGCTGAAATTAGAGCAGTTTTGAAGGCAAATGGAAAGCAGCCAGAGGAGAGCGAGGAGTTTATGATCTTAGAGATGAAGGTGGACAGTTGCGGGGAGATGGTCTGTAGGAGTGACAATGGGATCGGATCAAGAAGCAGGTGGTGGCTCTGTGTGGAAAGTCCTCTGCTTTAATAGTTGAACAGAATTGTTTGGTCCCATCCATCCATCCAATTTCAGCAACCCCTCTGTCCTTGGGCAGGGTCGTGGTGATCCAGAGCCTATTCTTCAAGCATTCGGTGCAAGGCTGAAGGGGGAACACCGTGGATGGGTGTATTTGGTCCCTTCCCTCTGTTAAATTCCAGGTCCTCTGTTGCAGTATTACAGCTAATAGCACTCTTGTCTAACAGCCTATTTTCTGTTGTGTTCATCCAATTTAAGGTCACACTTAAAAGATTTATATCAAATTGATTATTGATCATAGATTCCAAATTCTCAATGGGTAGTCTAAAAATATTTCCACTGAAAATATTCAGTAATCGTTATGTTTTCATACATGCATTTCAATTTTATCGATCAAATCGTTCAATGTGTATGCCAGAAAGACAGTGGTGAAGATCTTAGCCTCACCCCCAAAAGTCATGTCTTGCCAGTGGGGAAGGAGTCACACCCTTCCCTTGCGATGTTTCCTGGCAAACAGAATAAACTGCACATTGTACAGTCTTTCTAAGAATTTGGAAAAACACATTTTTTTAAGAAGTCTGGGATCCCGTGGACCTCGTATAATAAATTCAAATTGGCGAAGTGTCTGTGTCATCAGGGATTCAATTCGGTGGTCACTCAGCGACTGTCTCTCGAACCGCCTTTCAGGCTGCCAAGTGTTAATAGAGTCCCGGAGGAATGTGGGGCCTGATGAAGTTTCCCATGGATCACCGGAGAGGGAACTGGAGTGGCGGGGTCTGTCAGGGTGGGACGTAGCCGTCTAATTGCTCCTGATGCGTCCTCTGCTAATTGCCCCTGCTGAGTGTAATCTTCAAAGATTATGGCAGCTGTCATAAATAACAAGTAAGCAATTCCGCACCGCATTACATGGAAAGCTCTCTGTTTCGGCCAGTCGGTGCGGGGGGTGGGGCTGTTCCGGGGTGGGATCCCAGGTTTCTGCTAATGAGGCCGTCTCCTTCTCTCCTCCTCGGCCAGCCCCCCCCCCCCCCCAACAATGACAGCCAATGAATCCGAGGTTAATTTCGCAGACTCCACGGGGTCCGTTATTTCACCTGACACCCTGTACGCGGCCGCTCTTCTAATGGCCGGCAAGCAGAAATTAGTCCCGATTAATTTTGTCACTTAACGCTCCCTCTCCCTCATTCCGTTCAGTCTCCAGGTTAGCAGGACAAGCGTCTCCGCAGGGAGCATCTCCGTTTCCGGAGTGATTGATGGGAGGTGCGGCACGCGACAGTAAGGGTCAGGCCTCAGCGGGAGAGCCATTTCGGAGGAGCTACTTAGCAGGCAAAGCCTTGCTCGTCGAGAGCGGTGCTACACGCGCGGGTCAGGACGGCGGAACGGCGAGGGCGTGCCGGAGGAGTGTCCGTTTCAAAGGGGGAGGACATGGATACAAATTAATTCTCTGCCTCGAGATGTTAAGAGGCGCAAATTAGAGTTTCCCGTAGAGACGTGGCACGAGACGCACCTCGCTCTCGTTCTCCTTCCCGTTCCAACCGCGGACCCAACGATCGGCAAAGAGCGCTAGGTAGCGGCACGCGGCGCAGACGGAGGGCCGATACACTCCGCACGCGTTCGCCTCCGGTGCAGTTTGCAATACTCGTCAAATGAATATCACACAAATCCATTTACAAAAACGGAGCGAAGGCCATTCCAGTTGCAGGGCACTTAAAAAATTGATAATAAAAGCTACAGATATATATCCTAGGCTACATTTAGAAGTAAATCGTGTTTAACAACAGTCCTTATTTCTGAGCTGGGAGAGGCCAACAGTGGAAATATGCATGAGTTCACATTAAGGAAGCAATGTCTCGGCGCAAAAACAAACGCTTAGTCTAGGATCCAGAGAGTTATGAAAAATGAATGTTTAAAAAAAGCTTCTCCGCCTTTTAAATGCTTGTTGGGGGTTGGGGGGTTGGGGGGGGGGGTGACTAATGGTTTCCGCCTCCTGTTTGTACAGCTTTACCGATTCTACTTTAATTGAGGTTCTGAAGTGTTGTTTGGTGTCATGGAAGGAAGTAATCCTTCTAATCCATAAAGTGAATTCACACTGTTTTTCTAAGGCTACGGCTGAAGCAGGTGATAGTGGCTGATGGTATCTTTATAGTAAAGTACCTGCGTTTTACACACGTCAGTCTGTCATTGTGGCGGGACACTTTAGTCAGGGTGTATGAGTCTCTGCCTTCTTAACGGTTTCTTCAGCATCAGAATCATCCCACTGTCACAAAGTTTCAAAAAGATGCTTGTTTAGAATCCAAAAATGTAATTATAAGAGCATAAAATGTTACATGAATATGGAAAATGTCATATAAATACACCTCACTCTCTGCGCAATACTTTCTCCCTCTTACTTATTCTCTCCCTCATTATTTATTCCATCCCTCATTATTTTCTCATATTCTCCTGCACCGTCAATGCGGCTTTGCGTTTGTTGTATGCATGCATGTATCCATGTTTGCATGTGTGTATATGTACGTTGTGTTTTTTTTTTTTGGCTACACTATGAGCCATTGGCAATCGAAGGCAAATTTCTTGTATGCATGTGTATAATTGGCCAAATGAATTGGACTCTGATTCTGATAAATTAAAAATGATAGAATGGGTCTTTTTCGAGTGTAGGTGAATGAGTAGATGGGTCTAATTTACATTTATAGAATTTTGCAAAGAGAAATGACACATTAAACACATTTTTAATACGTTTTACATTGAGATAAACCCATGTCGTACTGTAAAAACATTGTAATAACTTTCGGGTTCCGTGGAGTCGTACAAATACAATCCAGCTTTTACGTAGCCAGCAGGAATCATGTAATAAGGGCACTTGTAAAGTATATTGTCCTTATTGCCTTAGTCAGAACATTTGTGTATAATTAACAAGGAAATTTAGTATTAATGCAGTGCTGTATTTTTCTGTAGGGAGGTTTCTTTCATTTACTGACATGCTATTAGCTGTGCTTTATGGGTAATCACAGAATTTTCAACTCGTATCAGGAAATAACAACAAAAAGTTGTTAGGGCCTCCCATTATTTTATAACAGCCTCCTACAACTGGGTGGTAATGAGAGAAAAATGATTGCCCTACGATGTGTCTCAGTAATTATACATTAATAACAAAAGTTACAAGTTCCGAAACTTGATTATCAAGTAGTATTATTGTATCAGCTACTGAACTGTCATTTAGTATTTAGAATTTAGTTTTCTAAAAGAAAACTAAACTTTTTAACTGTTTTCCAAAGACATGCTGTTCAGGATTAAAAATTTGCTTCTCACTTGAATGCCGGAGATAACCTTGAGGGAGTGAATATATTGGAATTAAAACATTTTACCATTGCCCAAGACAGCTGAGCAACCAAAAAACACAAGGTCTCCTTCTGAAATTTTACAGTTTGATTTCAAAAAGTCCTTGTTCTAGAACTCAGTAAACATTTTACACTATATTTACATGTATTCATGTAGCAGACGCTTGTGTCCAAAGTGACATAAATCTCAGAAAACAATACAAAAAGCACATTACGCCGACATACGAGTAGCACTGCTGTCTCACAGCGCCTGGGTGGTGGGAAAGGATATTGGTTTGATCCCCACTCAGTCTGTGTGGAGTTTGTTGTTCCTCCAGGTGCTCTGGTTTCCTCCCACAGGTTGTTCAGTTTCACCCATAGTGTGTGGGTGACAAGAGAGAGTGTGTGTGTGTTCCACTGATGTGTGGATGAGTGACCCAGTGTAAGTAGTGTATCCAGCAGTGTAAGTCACTGCGGTGAATAAGATGTGTGGGCTGATAACACTACACAGAGTTCGTTGGAAGTTGCTTTGGAGAAAAGTGTCAGCTAAATAAAAAAAATGTAAATGTAAATGAAATTATTACATATCCAAGGGGAGGAGGTATTAGCATAAAAAATATGCATATACATATCAACTAAAAGCAACCTGCACAAAAATCAAAGACACTTAGGAATTGTCTAGTAGGTATTAATCTAGATAACAACCAGCAGTTGTGATTAAAAGCTGAAGATTCAACGCTGAGGGCGGGAGCTTTCATTACGGAGAATTGCGGGCGCCGGAAAAAGTGAACTGCACTAAGCCTAAAGCCTAAATGTTCATCTGAGAGCAACACTCGGGCGCAAATTGTCAATTACCGCTAGGCAACGTCGTGTTACTGCTACCTTTATAACTCTGAGCACTCATACTGTAAATTAGTGCTAGAAAACTTTTGCAAAATAATAATAGAACTGAATATTTCCATTACGATATATTGTTTTTGAGCAGATAGTGACCTTTATTTGTACACTCCATAGCCACTTCCATAACTATAACTAATGAGGTATTGACTTCAGTCTGAATATGATAAATTGTTTAGGTGTTTATTTATTTATGAGAGCTTGATGTATGGCATTCAGCTCATGATTAATTCCTTATACAGACCCTGATCAATATGCAAGATTTATGGCGGATTTGCTTTAATGTTATTTTTATTGAAAAACATGGAAACCATTCTTTCTTTTTTCACATTTTCATTTGATTGATGTCAGAACCATATTAACATAGCATTTCTTTTAATACTATGCATAATTTCAGGTTCTGTCAATTGCGGGACTCAATCTGGTTCAGTCAAAAATGCCTTGTTAAAAATTAAAGCGATTGTATTCCCCTTTCTAATGCAAATGCCTTCCCACGTGGGTTTAAAATGTATATGAAGAGCAGAAATGTGATCTTTGTGGGATGAATTCAGGCAGAGAAGCCGCTGAATAGTTATGAGGTGTGGAGACCAGCGCTGCCTTTCTCAGCACTATAAAAATGTAACCGTCAGTCTCCCTGTCAGTCAAAATAAAGGGGTTTCATGTGTCCAGGAAGTTTTGAGTCTCTGGATTTTAGTTACATACCTGTTTGATTTTGAGTTTGCCAAGTAAAACCACTTTATTTGCACATTTCCATGCATCTGCACACACTGCTTTGCTCACATTGTGAAAAGCATGCAGGTGAAGGGTAAGTTGGGGCAACGGAAGCACGGTGGTTGGAGCTGCTGCCTTGCATTCTGAGAGGCTAGGTTTGAACCCCATCTTGCGCTGTAGTACCCTTGAGCAAGGTTCTTATTCCAAAATAGTGCTGGTAAAAATCTCCCAGGTGCATAAATGGGTATATCATAGTAAGCAGCAGTAATCGTAGTAATCGTAGCTCAACACTAAATCACTTTGGAGAAAAATGTCAGCGAAAGAAATACACCAGTGCCCCCTTATCCCTGGGGGATATGTTGCAAGACCCCCAATGGATCCCTGAAACTGTGGATACTACCAAACCATATATATATACATATGTATGACAAAGTTTAATTTATAAATTAGGCACAATAAGAGATGAAGAACAATAACTAATAGAATAGAGCAATAATAACAATATACTGTAAAAAAAAAGTCATGTGAATGTGGTCTCTCTCTCTCTCGCTCTAAAAATATCTTATTGTACTGATTTCATCACACTACTCAGAACGGTGCCCGGTTTGAAACTTACGAATTGTTTATTTCTGGAATTTTCCATTTAATATTTTCAGGCTGAGGGGGCGCGGTGGCGCAGTGGGTTGGACCGGGTCCTGCTCTGCAGTGGGTCTGGGGTTCGAGTCCCGCTTGGGGTGCCTTGCGACGGACTGGCGTCCCGTCCTGGGTGTGTCCCCTCCCCCTCCGGCCTTACGCCCTGAGTTGCCGGGTAGGCTCCGGTTCCCTGTGACCCCGTATGGGATGAGCGGTTCTGAAAATGTGTAGGGGGTGCGGTGGCGCAGTGGGTTGGACCGCAGTCCTGCTGTCCAGTGGGTCTGGGGTTCAAGTCCCGCTTGGGGTACCTTGTGACGGACTGGCGTCCCGTCCTGGGTGTGTCCCCTTCCCCCTCCGGCCTTATGCCCTGTGTTGCCGGGTAGGCTCCGGTTCCCCGTGACCCTGTAAGGGACAAGCGGTTCTGATAATGTGTGTGTGTGTGTGTGTATTTTCAGGCCACAGTTGATCTCTGGAAACTGAAACCGTAGATAAGGGGGACCAATGTATACATTGCAGGACTTCATACACCAGTGATTTATTTTCTATTCTAAAACTCTAGGAATAAGCGGCGGGAATTCAGAGGCAGGCCTCGGAGGACACACGAGGCATCCCACCTGACGAACCTGCACCGCGGTTTGACCGAGAGGCGGCGATCAGAGGAGCCAGGCCGTTTCAGACTGCCGACTAACTCAAGATGCTTCTCCTGTGAAGCGGGTGTGAGGAACCTCTGACCTCTCTTTTCTTCTCTGTCTTCTCTGAGGCTGAAGATTTCTGTGAGATTCCGTAGAAGTGGACACGAAACTCTTCACCAATTTCCTCCCGTAATTCACGTAAAAGCAGAAACACTTCATTTGAAATATCTTTTCGGTCCGTCTGGTTCCTCACCCTTTCTCACGTCCGTTTTCTGCGGCAGTGCGAGCCAGGGCTACGATAACTGGTCATTTACCTCATTTGCAAACATAACACGGCTCTAATAGTTCCCGTGAAACCTTTTTTTTTCTCCTCTGTTACGAAAACTATTTTTCCAGAAACGAAGCGTTCTGTTCATAGTTTGTGCAATAACCTGGCATGCAGTGCATATCCTGCTCAGCCTCGAGCGCTGCTTTTTCGGGACAGGCTCTAGAATGCCACAACCATGACTTGTACAAGTGGGCAAGGTAGGTAGGTAGGTAGGTAGGTGAGTGAGTGAGTGAGTGAGTGAGTGAGTGAGTGAGTGAGTGAGTGAGTGAGTGTTCATCGTTTTGGTGTCAGAGCAGTGGTAGGTTGCACTGCTTCTTTTTACCTTTTAATAGAAAAGGTTTCTTTTCTCTAAACCGATAATAATTCATTGAAAATCAAGAAAAATACATTTTGATAGAGGTAGTGTAGTGGTTAGAGCTGCTACCTTTGGACCCAAAGATTGCAGGTTCAAGTCCCCTTTACAACTACAGTACCTTGAGCAGGGTACTTGCCATAAAATGCTCTGGTTAAGCAACCCACTGGTATAAATGGGCAACTAAATGTAGGTGCTTCAGTGCTGTAAGTTGCTTTAAAGAAGCACATCATCTGAATATAAGACATTTCATCAGGTGTATAGTGATATTACATGTGGTCCCTGACTTACAATGGGGTTATGTTCTGATAAACCCACCTAAGTTGAAAATGCATTTAATACACCTAACCAACCAAACATCATCACTTCTTATCCTTAAAGATGTTCGAGATCGTCGATTGCAAAAGTCCAAGTTCACGTGCGATGGCCATTACGGACTTGCCGCCTTCATGCTGGTCAATTATCTTGAGTTTCTCCTCAAGAGTAATTGCCTTCCTCCTCTTCTTCTCACCAGTAGCAGGAGACACAAATGGACGTTTCTGTGACATTATGGATGCACAAAACACAACGTAGATATGGGGGGGTATCCAAAAAAACGCTGGCAACACACAACACTGTAGAGTCGCATACACTAGCAACCACGTGGCAGGCTGGGAGATGTGGATCGCCGCCGCTGCCCAGCATCTAGAGAGTATCGTACCGCATAAAGCTTGCCCAGGAAAAAAAATCAAAATTCAAAATTCAAAGTATGGTTTGTACTGAATGTGTATTGCTAACGCACCATAAAAAGTCAAAAAATTGTAAGTTGGACCTTCTTAACTTGGGGACCGTCTGTATTATCATACACCTGAAATGGTTGCAGCAGAAAAGACACACTGTGTAGCTTATTGTAATTAACCAATTCTGGAATGTTCCAGAGGGAATACACTCCAAATTCTCATCCTCTGTTATATCTGTCATATGATATATCTGCCTATAAACAGAAGTGTCACTGTGTGACTGCAAAACCCAGTAATACCATAAACAGCAAAAGCATGAATAGTAGAACAGTCAACCTCGTTGAAAAAGTTTCAAATAAACCAACGGCTGGCGTGAACTAACCGATCGTGTAGCGTCCAGTAGTTCACAACACTTTGTACATCAGGAGGTGGCCAGAGTGGCCCCCGCGGTCTTGGGGGCTGCCCTCCGATGCATGGTTATCGAAGAACCCACGAGAACAACGGCTGGCTACCCGAATAAATTCTACATCTTCTGAAACGAAAGCTTCCGGTCTACATCTCACATTTTCCAGAGCCACCGCCAAGGCCGCGTTCAATCACGGTTAAAAGCGCGCTAACGGACCTGCTTAAAGAAACACCCCCAATAAACCGGGCACTAATTTCCGGATGGATGTTTGCTCTAACTCCAAACTAATCTGGGTCAATACTGGATTTATTTTTTTCTTTTATTAGTGAGAGCAATTAGGCTGGGAATCAGGAGAGCGTAATTAGCTTCTTTGACACTCTAGAGTGGCATGCAGTGCTCTGCTGGGACTCCCAGCACTCTCCCAGTTCATCGGTTCATAAATAAGTAATTTGAAGTATGTTCCTGGGGGAAATCTGCCGGCGCGTGGATCACGGAGCGACCGGCACTCTGCTGCTCTTTGGGTGCGATTGGGGAGGGGGGCACTTCTTCTCCGTTACACATAGCCCCAGGATCAAGGGGGCTCCTTCACCGGTGTGTTGGGGCATCAGAAGGAGCTACTGACACACACGCGTGGATCTTGTCTCTGTGCGCACGTGTCCACGACTATCTCCGTGTGCTCCTTTCTGTATCTTCCTTTAGTGGTTCTTGTTTTGAAAACGTCTACACCGAGTACATTACAGGTGTCAGGATGGGACGCATGGCGGTGGATGGCTGGCGATGTTCATGTTAATAATTAACTGTTCCAGATGGATGGAGATTTGGATATTATGACTGACAGCTCAAAAGCTTTCTGCAGTGTGTGCTGAACAGCATCATCAGCAGTAAAATATTGTCTGTGAATGCAACACAGTAACATAGTCTGTATTTGATGTACGGAGACCAAAAGTGTTTTTGTATTTGCAGTGTTTTTTGTATCCAACACACAACGCTTGTCTTTTAAGCGCATGTTTTTGTTTTTTTTTTTTTTTCCCCTATGTTTAAACATGTATGGATTTTCTAAGAAACAGATGGACTGACAGTTTGGAAATGCTAAGCCTTTGAGTATCGCTTTAAAAATTCATACAAAAGAGATCCCCTTGATTCTTGATGTCTACCCTTGTGAAAGAGTTATTGAAAGACGAGCTTCGCCGCACATAAAAGTCTACGGCTACTTAACGCGCTGTTGTTATATTATCACAACTTGCGATTTCAAATGCCTGTGGAATTTATGCTACATGCATACACATATATACGTACTCAACGACTGTAGGTCCCGTGTACAAGAGATCCAAAGTCAAAAGCACAAAAGATTTCGGGTTCTGGTCAGATTGCAGTAGAATGGCCTCCTTCTCTCACTCAGAACTGCTGAATCTCTCTCCACATTCAAGAACAGTCTCATAGCACATCTCTTGTAGACTCACTTCTCTACAGATCTTCAATGTGCCCCGTAAACATTCAGTATGTTATCTGTCTACGAAAAAAAACTCTGTATAGGTTACTTGTATAATGCATGCAGGTTTACACGGTGATACCAAGATATGAAACAAATTTTACTCCAAGAATCACCTTTATGCATCTACATCTCTTCATATTAAATTTACATTTATTTAGCAGATGCTTTTCTCCAAAGTGACTTCCAATGAACTCTATGTAGTGTTATGAGCCCACACACCTTATTCACCGTAGTGACTTACACTGCTGGATACACTACTTACACTGGGTCACTCATCCATACATCAGTGGAACACACTCTTTCTCTTTCTGTCACTCACACACTATGGGTGAACCTGAACAGCCTGTCTTTACACTGTGGGAGGAAACCAGAGCACCCGGAGGCACAGCAAACTCCACACAGACTGAGTGGGGATCAAACCAATGTCCCTTCACTCCACCCAGAGCCTGTGAGACAGCAGTGCTACTCGTATGTCGGCGTAATGCGCTTTTTGTATTGTTTTCTGAGATTTATGTCACTTTGGACACAAGCGTCTGCTACATGAATACATGTAAATATAGTGTAAAATGTTTACTGAGTTCTAGAACAAGGACTTTTTGAAATCAAACTGTAAAATTTCAGAAGGAGACCTTGTGTTTTTTGGTTGCTCAGCTGTCTTGGGCAATGGTAAAATGTTTTAATTCCAATATATTCACTCCCTCAAGGTTATCTCCGGCATTCAAGAGAGAAGCAAATTTTTAATCCTTTGTGCCTTTAAGCTCCGGCGACTGTCGCGGGAAGTGAATTGGCCTGATTATGTGTTTCTCTATTCAAAATGAAATAGCCCAGAAAGCCGCAGTGTTTATTAAACCATGGGACTTTTCCAGCAACACATTAGACTATGAGATTAATTTGTGGAAGGACTGGGCTCCACACTGCGGTTTCTCTGACCTGCTCCATTACATGGTCAGCAAAACAGGAAATTTTGCCGGTTTGTTCTCAACGTTTCGGAGGTGTGATGGACGTGGGTCTATTGACTTAAGTTTTCTGACAATAGCAGGTCTGGTCTTGGTCTGTTTTCTTAGGCTCATTTTTATCTCATGGGAACGGACATACACACATCTCATGGTGATACGCAGGTCAGATGCTCAGGCCTCTGTGTAGCTTCCACTCACAGTCATATGAGCCCGTTGGATGTGTTCTGTTGAAAATTCATCGCCAGCACCTACAAGAGCAGCACAGCATGCAAGATGGTGCCTGGGTTGTGCAGGAGGTGTGGGTTCGATCCCTGCTCAGTCAGTGTGGAGTCTGCATGTTCACCCTGGGTCTGTGTGGGTTTCCTCTGGGTGCTCTGGTTTCCTCCCACACTCCAAAGACATGCTGTTCAGGTTCCCCCATAGTGTGTGAGTGGCAGAGAGTGTGTTCTACTGATGTACGGATGAGTGACCCAGTGTAAATAGTGTATCTAGCAGGGTTAAGTCACCATGGTGAATAAGGTATGTGGGCTGATAACACTACATAGAGTTCATTGGAAGTCACTTTGGAGGAAAGCATCCAGTGAATAAATAAGTGTAGGATCCCACTTTGCTAGCTCTCTCCATCGCTTTCCTATGAGCTGTACCCCTCTGCTGTGATGGAAACTTACTTTAAAAAATTAGAAATATCCTGGCAATACAAATACGTGATATATACACTATTTACTATGTTTTCCCTCATGTTTGGGCAAGTTGTAAAAGCAGGACGGTAACACATTGATGTTTTTAAATGCAAGCACTTAAATTTGACACATGACAGTTTTCTCTTCTGCAATAACAGTAATGCAGTGAGAACAAAGTTCACATCGTGGTGTCTTGGGCCGACAAGCCAGCAAAGAACGTCAGCGAACAGAGTCGCTCCCTGAAGCTTCCTAAGATGAATTTCCACAGTTTTTGACTTTGGCTGCTCCTTCTGACTTTCTCAAGACAGGCAGTACTACACCAGGAAGAATTTTTTAAAAAAATCTTCATGATGTGCATGACCTCCTGTAGCTTGGCAGAAAAAGTGCTTTCCCTTATGGGACTGGAAAAGAGCATTTCCGAGAATGAAACAATCAAGCTGCAGTGTTTGATCAGAACCCAAAACCCCTGCGGTGAGATGGTGTTAACAGAACAGGTCCATAATCTCGTTTTTCTCTCATATTATTGGTTTCTGCATTCAGATGAATTCCAAGTAATTCTACAGTTCTCTCATCTGGCCATTTTAATTCAAATTATACAGAATTAATAACATTCAAACGCACATTCGGTTAAAAGGCTACATGCTGTTATATGACAATATTCAACATCTTTTGCAAATCTCTATGGTTATATGTGGATTTTTTGAATATGTATATGAAATGATTTTCTACGCCATGGTTGGTTAATATATATCTTTTTTAAAAAAAAAACCTATTTATGGCAAGTTATACTTGATGCCTTATATCTGCTGAATGCATTAAGAAAGAAGAACTAGACCAAGGTTGTGAATTATTCCAAGAGTGTCTTTGTGGAAAAGTTTACGACTGAGTGCTGAAAAACTCAAACAACACACCATAAAATTACTTAATATCATTTAATCCCACCTTTACACTTTCATGGGGTGTAGCACTCAAGAGTTACTATTTTTCTTAATTTATATTTGTCCCTATTTGATCATTTCACTCTAGATCCCTAAGATCTATTAACTAAATAATATCTAAGAGCAGGCAGACTGGCTGATGGCGTCACTGAAGGACAAGTAGTGATCTGCTGGGAAAATTTAAATTCCTACTTATAATTTTAAAAAACTGCAGAAATTGACAGCAGCTCCACCTACGAAGTGGGTAAGAAACAGAGTACAGCCACTGGGGAAGAGAAAAGTTTGAGCTGGAATGTAAATGGTCAGATGGAATTAAATTTCTATGTGCGGAGCAGCAGGGACATTAACCGGAGTCATTAAATGATGACTGTCAGTGCCTGCAGAACAGAGGTCCCTCCTGAGAAACCTGCCAAGTAGCTAAATGGATGTGTACTTTGCTTTAAAAAAAAAAAAAAAAAACAGTCAAGTATTTCAGGGATAACTGGAAATCATTCTTTTGACTTTTAGAGGTTGGCCCCAAGCACAATGAAGATAACTTTTGTTTATGTTTCTGTTTTGTTTTTCTTTTTAAATTTATTTTTAATTTCTTAATTCCATAACACAGTTATGATGTTTCTGAATTAACTGGATACATCTGTGCTAACAGATTGCACACCATCACTTGCTTTTCTTCAGAACATATATGAGAAACACATTTGCCTGTGTTCGTCTGCTTTGTCTTTCCTATCTTTATTTTACATTTATTTTTCTTACATTCAAGTGACTGTGTTCATTGAACAAAACATTACATACAATTTATGAATGTTTTGCAGTGTGTAAAGCTGACCAATGCACTTATATTTACATTTATGTATTTAGCAGATGGGGGTGCAGTGGCGCAGCAGGTTTGGCCAAGTCCTGCTCTCTGGTGGGTCTACGGTTTGAGTCCCGCTTGGGGTGTCTTGCGATAGACTGGGTCCCGCCCTAACCCTTCCCCTCCAGCCCTATGCCCTGTGTTGCCAGGTTACCCTCCGGTTCACCGCGACAAGCGGCTTCAGTCAATGTGTGTGTATGTGTGTGTGAATTTAGCTGACACTTTTCTCCAAAGTGACTTCCAATGAACTCTATGTAGTGTTATCAGGCCACACACTTTATTCACCACGGTGACTTACACTGCTAGATACACTACTTACACTGGGTCACTCATCCATACATCAGTGGAACACACACACACTCTCTCTGTCACTCACACACTATGGGGAATCTGAACAGCATGTCTTTGGACTGTGAGAGGAAACCAGAGCACCTGCAGGAAACCCATGCAGACACAGGGAGGACATACAAACTCCACACAGAGTGAGCAGGGATTGAACCCACGTCCTCCTGCACCTCCCAGGCGCTGTGAGACAGCAGCGCTACTCACACTTAAGGTAGTCAATAAGGTTGCTGTCTTTGAGTCTGGAGGCCACAAGTTTGAACTCTGCCAACTGCTTCAGTACCCTTGAGCAAGGTATCAACCCTACTCCAGTAAAAATAACTCAACTGTATAAATGGGTAAATAATTTTACATAACTTCCCAATGCACAGGTTATTACTTTGGGATCTATTGAGTGGAATGTAAAGATGTGTCGAGAAGCGCTGGGAGGATTTCGGTGCATCGTGGTGCAACAATTCTATTAGGTGGGGCGATACAGTATGACAGCCGGCTGATCCGCACATGGAGGACCGGAGACCTCTGTGACAGAGAAAGATCCAGCCAGCTGACCCTTCACTTAACCGAAGGGGCTTAATGGAAAGGAAAAATGTGACCCCAAAGCAGACGATTTCAACGAACACAGAACAGATTCATTTGCAAGAGCTGCTGTTGCACATTTCCGATATCTGTTCATACTCAGAAATTTATGTCTAACACAAGACATAAACTTTTTCATGCAACCAGCAATTTTTGATAACAGCACACACACACACAGACACACACACACACACACACAGAGAGAGAAACACTTGAACAGGCAGTTTGTACATGCAGCGATTTTCTATATTTAAACTTTTTAAATATTTAAGATATTTTAATAAAAATATTTTGACTTGATCTGAGATTGTCCAATCCTTACGAACATTTCATGTGGTTTTTACATTCTCCCTTCTCCTCCAACTCGCGCTGAAGTCTGCTGACAGCCTTGGTGATTTATGCAGGGGTGGAGAGAGAGCGAAAGAGAGAGCGAGAAGGAGCGAAGTTGGGGAATGGATGGGTGAGCAGGAGTAAGGGTGGCACTTAAATGTTGAACTCTGCGTGCTCCTTTCCTTCAATCGCCGCCCGGTGCCGGACCCATCAGTCACCATCAGCGAACCTGTCGGCGGAGCAGAACCCGCAGCTTCACGTAGCCAACAGCAGAACCTGTAATGGCTCTCAGATGTGAGTCTGGAAAGGTATGACCGAGCAAGGCCCTCGCATCCCCACCAGGCTCTCGTCCTCGCGGCCCTGCGATCCGGGCCGGGCAGAACGGCGAGGGAGCGCGGAGCGCGGAGCACAGAGGAACGATAATTGCCCCGCCAGCCCACCAACCCCCAACCTGCCTTGAGACCCCCAAACAGAGCTCTGCACTCTGCCACGTTGCTTATTCGCTGTGACAGCTGAGTAACTGGGAAGGTTCAGCCTGGAGGTATTATTCAATTTTCAACTGTTTCCTCTCGGCTGTGTCAAAGCGTATTTGTGGAGTGGGGGAAAGAGGTGCCGCTTGTAGTCGAGGCCTTTCTGAGCTGTGTGGAAAAGCTCATCTCTCGTGGGGCTCCAGGCCAGTGTCAAGGAGAGGAACATTTTATATCCATGTGGCCTTACCCCGGCCCTTAAATCGCTAAGCACGATGCCAGGAAACGGGATATACCCTCACGAGTCTCTCGTCTTGCCACCTGACACTCGGCTCGCTCTTGATATACTTGATATAACTTATGAGAGTTAAGCCACATTTTCAGCAAAACCTGCTGTTGTTTCAGGGGTCGTGCTGCTTCTGCAGGACTAAATTGCTGCGGTTCCTGAGCAGGGGTACTTTTACCGAGTTTTACCAGTCTCCTACCCTTTTTTTTTGGTTCATGAAGAGACTCGGTATAAAATAATTACGGAACATAATTGTATTATCATAACACAGAAATTCAAATATGTTCAGGGCATGAGACTAGCCTGCAAAAAAAAATGAAAAAAATCTTGTTCTTGCCATAAAAAGGTGTTGAAATCTAATTTCATTAGAGCTTTAAACCCCTCAGTCCTTCTTCTAACCCACGAGGTTTAAGACCAAGTCAATTTTGAAGCCGTTTAGGTTTAAGACAAAAGAAAACAATATTGGGCAGGGCTTCATTGTATGACAACTGAGTCTAAGCGTCATAGACGCGTACTGCGGTTTGTAGGGCTTTAATTGGATCGAAACATGTTAAAATTAGGGAGTCACACTGTATATATAGTTTTTCCCAGACTCTCCTCCTTCCATTAACTAGTTATTAGATATTCATTAATTTAACATCTTTCTCTAAGGCAACTTACAGTGTTAAGGTACTGCCACTGAATTGCCCACTTACACTGGGGTAATGCCTCATGGGTTAAAAGACTGATTAAGGGGTTTAAAGCTCTGATGAAATTAGATTTCAACATCTTTTTATGAGAAGAACAAGATTTTTTAAAATGTGGTTTTGTTCTAAATGAGTCCATGCCCTGATGTACTGTACATTATTTTTTCTTGATAAATAAGTTGCTAAGGACAAAATACATACATTTCCCAGCTGTATAAATCGGCAAATTATCATAGGCATCTTAACACTGTAAAGCATCAGGTAAATGAATACATGCTAACAAAAATATATATTTACAATTATTTATTTAGCAGACGCTTTTCTCCAAAGTGACTTACAATGGATACCATGTAGTGTTATCAGCCCACACACCTTATTCACCACGGTGACTTACACTGCTAGATACACTACTTACACTGGGTCACTCATCCATACATCAGCGGAACACACACACACACTCTCTCTCTGTCACTCACAGACTATGGGGGAACCTGAACAGCATGTCTCTGGAGTGTGGAAGGAAACCAGAGCACCCGGAGGAACATGCAAACTCCACAGAGACTGAGCGGGGATTGAACCCATGTCATCTCACACCCCCCCTGGGGCTGTGATACAGCAGCACTGCACACTGTGCCACCCTGCCACCCTACTACCACTACCCCCCTAATACTGTACCTTCCACCAAGGTATCACAATGACACCTTGATAGACCAGCGTGCATTTACGTTTTTGGGTTTTCAGTATCGCTTACTGCTGAATATCAGCATCCTGGATATCTTTAATGCCATGCTCTAGTTTCGTTGTAGCACTCAAAAAACGTATTTGCACCATTATTTTCCCCTGACACTATTATCCCATATATGTGCCGAACATATATTATTCTTATTAAATATAAATATACATGTACATCCACCGTGTGTGATTATGTAAGTGTTCCACGGTTTAACTCCGAATCACCCTTCACCCACCTCCATATTCAGTGGCCGAAAGAAACGTCGTACAATAGAACTGACACGAACCCAGGCCTCGATATTTCATCCAGATGTCTTTTATACAGTATGTTTCACCACCCTTTTAAAATGCCTGTGGGCCAGGAGCTTTGGTTTCAAAACAAGGTGCTCATAATCATCCGAGCAGAATAAGTGGGGATAGAGGATGGGAAATGCAGAGGTGGGTCTACATTCTGAGCTGCTCTGTCCAACGGGATGAGCTCAGGTCACCAGAGATCTTGCACATCTGGACTGAGCCAAGGAGGTTATTGTGTTCATTCAATTGGTTATGGGTGTTCAATGTTGCTCAACGCTGTATGAAGCAAGCGGGCTTCGGTAACAGTTATGTTCTTTGTTAAAGATGATTGAAAAACCATCTCCAGATTTGGATCTTGGCAGTGCCTGCTCTTGGCTGTCATGAATTGCGCACTGGGCCTCCAAGTGCAATTGTAGTATTCATGTGTTTTTCACCCCAGCTTTTTCATGAGGTTTTGTTCATTGTTATCTGTCGATTTATTTTTGGCAACGAGTTGAACTCTGAGAAAAACTAAAATACTCATAAAACACTCGCATCGCATGTCTCGCATTGTTTGCTCCTACTTTAGATTTTTTTCTTTTTTTAATCTAACTGGGTAAGATGTTTGATAATAAATCAGGGAATTTCTCATAATTAAATATTTTCTTCAAATAAAATATGAGTGAATGAATGGATCCATTTTCTTGCTCCGTTACACGACTCAGTCTACAGCTGTACGTGCTTAAGAGTTTTACGGGGTGTGAATGTAAGACTTGCTCTCCTGGCTTCTCTTTTATAAACAGCCTAACATGTCACAGATAACACACTGCAATGCAAGATGAGCATGGTGATACATGGTACATGTTGAATTCCTCTCATCTGGCTGAGACAAGAACTCCTGCAATGCATCAGGGATAGCAAATCAAGCATCTCAATCCAACACCAGCTTCCCAAGACTGTGCGTTTCTACTTCATTTACATTTGAGCAAACACTTTACTCCAAAGCGACTTCCAGTGAACTCTATGCAGTGTTATTAGCCCACACACCTTATTCACCACGGTGACTCACACTGCTAGATACACTACTTACACTGGGTCACTCATCCATACGTCAGTGGAACACACTCTCTCTGTCACTCACACACTATGGGGGAACCTGAATAGCATGTCTTTGGAGTGTGGGCGGAAACCAGAGCACCCAGAGGAAACCCACACAGACACAGGGAAACATGCAAACTGCACACAGACTGAGCGGGGATCGAACCCACATCCTCTCACACCATCCAGGCGCTGTGAGACAGCAGCGCTACTACAAACAGACACCAGAGTCCATTCACATCAGATGTGTGCAGAACCACGTTCCTCTTGATCGAGGCCAAAGGTTATTTTGCTTTGCGTCTGGAATGACGTTTTTTTGTTTGTTTGCGCAAAAAATAAAACAAGGGCTTAATTATATCCCAAAAATATGAGTGTCTTGCTAGAAGTCGGAGCCAGTAAAGCACAACTGTGGCTTGCTTCACGTGTAATTGTTATGACAAAGCGGTTAGTGAGGCGATACCCGCTTTGGAGGTTTGGGTGCCCGACGGCTTTTTTTGCGGCAGGGGACCACTGACAAAGACGAGATGCTTCTACTTATCCCTCACTGGCCTCTTCCTTCAAGACAAAAGGGTACATTCATATGTTTGGGGAACAGGAATGAGGGTTTCATTTTTTGTGGGGGAGTCACAAACAAAGGGAAGAATTTGCACAAACACAACGCAGGAAGGATTAAGGAACTATTCAGTGTCAGTTGACAGGAAGAACTCACAACGGAGAGATCTGATCTGTTTTACCAGCACAGATGAGTGAGAAATGGGGAAAGTGAGCAGGAAGCAGGCGGCACACCCACCTTGCAGTAGTTAACCTGATGGAAAGGGATATGCATGGTGAGGAATGTGGACCCCAAGGTCTATAGACATCGGCGGGGGTGACTCATGTCCAGGTGGTGTGTAACACCTCAGCTTTGCAAGCAGAAGAGACCCTGTAAAAATCAACAGAGCTATGCTGATCCCCAGGGTGGTACGGTGGCATGGCCTGTAGTGCTGCTGTCTCAGAGCACCTGGGTGGTGCAAGAGGATGTGGGTTTGATCCCTGTTCAGTCTCTGTGGAGTTTGCATGTTTTCCCTGTGTCTGCGTGGGTTTCCTTGGGGTGCTCTGGTTTCCTCCCACACTCCAAAGACATGCTGTTCATGTTCACCCATAGTGTGTGTGTTCCACTGATGAGTGACCCATTGTAAGTAGTGTATCTAGCAGTGTAAGTCACCACGGTGAATAAGATGTGTGGGCTGATAACACTACATAGAGTTCATTGGAAGTTGCTTTGGAGAAAAGCATCTGCTAAATAAATAAAAGTAAATGGTGAGTTGCATGTGCACCATATCCACCAATGCACTGTGTCAACTCTCTTCCACAACCACACTGTGGACCAAAGGGCCTGGAAAACCAAGCCAAATGTGAGGATATGAACTGCACTCAGTTACCATGACCATAGATAGAGTAACACTGCTCAGGCAACCAAACTTTCCATGACTGACACAGATTTAAAACCGCCATCAACGATGAGCTCCAGTACTTCTTATAAGAAGGCAAAAAAGTTAATAAGTTTAATGTTCTGTTGTAGTTTTTTTTGTTTTTCCTCTAGAACTAATTACTATTATTTTCCTGGCGTATGGTTTTAATTTACTAGAATGCTGCTGTAACTTTTTTTTTTTTTTACTATGTTGCTGGAGAACAATAATTGTTGTTCAAATTATTAACTCAAATTTTATAGCATTTAATGTCCAAACCCACAAACTGTTTCTTAAGTTCGTAACAGCTGGCCAAGGATATTTTATTCCTGTTCTGTTTTATTTAGGTATGTTATTCTTGGCTTCCGCACACCACAATCAGACCTTGAGTCTTTTTCTCAAGGAAAAGAACCGCACTCGTCATACATCACCCGAGCCTCGTGCGCATGGCGTGTCACTGTTCCCCAGTGCAGAACTCGGGTCAAATCCTCCTAAGCACAACAGACAGAGATTCACCAGGCCTTTGAGCAAATTATACAAGGTAAAGGCAGATCAGGTAAACCAAGGAAAGTGAGGTGAGTGACAAAGCACAAGATCTTTATTTCCAATATCTTAGATCATAAAAAAAAAATCGTAAAATATATGATACTTAATGCAATGTGGTCTTTACGTTATTCTAATAATTCAACATTTTTCGTCATTTTTTTCCCTGCTTTCTTGAGAATGTTCATTTATTTATACACTTGTAGTGCCACCTATTGGAACTGTACTTAGTTCAAAAATCATCCGGTAATAAAGAGTTTAGCTTCTGAGAAATGGAAGTCATGAAGGCATATAAAGTATAATAAATTACTGCCAGCACACAGGATTTAAGAGAGGATTTTGCAATAAATGAACTCTAACTGGACTAGCATTGTGGTTACAGTTGCTGCCTGTAGACCCAAAGGTTGCAGGTTCAAATTGCACACCCAGCTGTAGTACCCTTGAGCAAGGTGCTTACCCTCAATACCTCCAGTAAAATTACCCAGCTGTATAAATGGGTAAATTATTATCAGTTCCTTAATGGCGAAAGCTGCTTTGGAAAAAAGTGTGAGTTAAATGAATAAGTGCACATCATCTTGACTCAACAACTCAGCCTTCATGGTCAAGGGCCACTTCCCTTCCTTTGATGAACACATAAACTTTGCAGTTTTTTTGCAATTTCAGTTGGCCTATCACTGAGGCAGTGCCAATTGGTCAGACGGATATCTATATTTACATTTATTTTTTTAGCAGACACTTTTGTCCAAAGCGACTTTCAACAAACTCTATGTGGTGTTATCAGCCCACACACCTTATTCACCACGGTGACTTACACTGCTAGATACACTACTTACACTGGGTCACTCATCCATACATCAGTGGAACACACACACACACTCTCTCTGTCACTCATGCACTACGGGTGAACCTAAACAACATGTCTTTGGAGTGTGGGAGGAAACCAGAGCACCCAGAATAAATCCTCAGAGACACAGGGAGAACATGCAAACTCCACATTGACTAAGTGGGGATCAAACCCACATCCTCTTGCACCACCGAGGTGCTGTGAGACAGCAGCACTACTCACTGTGTCACCATGCCACCCATCTGTACCTCTAATATCTTAAATACTTTAAAAAAAAAAAAAAAAAAAAAATGATAGAATAACAATGACCACATTGCACTAATTACGCAACATTTTTTTTAATTTGAACCGGTATCTCTCATGTAAAGACTCAAATGTGCTTTTCTCCCTGTGGCAGTTAAAATATGTGAATGGTGAGCATCCACTTGCTTTAGGATTGTCGCTCTGCTGTGCTTCTCATAAACTGAAAACCTAGAGGCCAAAAGAGAATGAAGTCCAGTTTACTCTGCTCACATGGAAAGTTTTTCCCTCCTCTGTTGGCAAAGCGAGTAAACTGTACCCTACCGTAACCTCGGAGAGCTTTCGACAAGAAGTGCACCTCAACCACCGGCATCTGTCCATGTCAAGAGATTGCATTCTTTTTGAAGGATCTGACATCCAAATGTACGCTCCCCATGCCAGATCTCGCTCACCTTCAACAACGGGCATATCCACAGGTCATGTCATGGAAAGCGTGCTAGTGACTGGGATGGCAGCTATGCATTCAGAGATGTTAAGTGCCAACTCTTGTCAAGCTGTGTTTTCAAGAAGGCCTTTTTCTGAAATTGTGTTTTCCTTCCATTGTGTTGTTTTTTTTTTTAATGTGTTTGTTGAGGGGTGGGAGCCTCTCATTCGGTTTCCAGCACGCAGCCTCCCACAGAGACAGCGGGGAGATGGCCGGAAAGCTGCATTTGCACCATCCATCACCCCACACCCTCACCGCCGCATCCGAAGCCTCGACCTACACTTTGCACGGACGGAGACCAGGGTACCTTTCTCCTGTGAAACGACCACGTGATCAGACCTGACACGCACGAGTCCCGCACCACGTCCTACGCCGACGCATCCTGTCCGTGCGGAGACGAGCGCGACGACGCTGGGAAGACGAAATGCAGCGCTGTCAATGCATTGGTACGGAAAGTTTTCATTCCACTTATAACTCTGATTCATCGCAAGAGAAGGAATCTGTTTTTGGCTGGTATTTTTTTTTTTTTGCCAATGCGCTATTGCTAGGGGGGTGCGGTGGTGCAGCGGGCTTGGCTGGGGCCCTAACCCAGCAACACAGGGCGCAGGGCTGGAGGGGGAGGGGACACACCCAAGACAGGATGGCAGTCCATCACAAGGCACCCCAAGTGGGACTCGAACCCCAGACCCACCAAAGAGCAGGACCCAGTCAAACCTGCTGTACCACCACACCCCCCCCCCCCCACCATCATAATGGCATAAAGTTAATTGTGAAAAAGTTTCCCTTGACATCCACCAAGATTCCATGTACAAGCAAAGAATATCATAAAACAGACACTTATAAAAAGAAACTGGGAGACCTCAGTAGAAAAGCAGGCTATAGTCGCAATTAAGCTCAAGAGACTTTTGTTTGATTACATTTATTTGTTCAGCTGATGCTTTTCTCCAAAGCAACTCGCACTCCTAAGAAATTTACAATTATTTATCCATTTACATAACTGGGCAATTTCTTAGTAAGGACCTTGCTCCAGGATACTAGGAGAAGAGGTGTGAATTAAACCTGCAACCTTCAGCTCTAAGGGCAGTAGGGCTAACCGCTATACTACCAGCTGTTCCACATGAATTTACTAACAACCTTTACCTGACATCTCTGGCTGTGGTGAATTACCTGTTTATACATCAGGGTATTCTTACTTCTTTCCTTGATCAAACACTGAACCGGAGGTGTAAGGAATGGATGCGAGAACTTCGGATTACAAAGTTACAGTCCTAAACTTTACACTACCTGCTGCCTCTAGTTTTATGTTACGCAGTACAAAAATATTCAGTAACATCTTAACTTTTATCGTGTCGACATTTGATTTCAGCAAAGATTCATATTTCTATAACTTGGTTCCCCATACCTCCTTAATCCTGAAAGGAAAAAAAATATATGTAATTATTTGTGCACCAATGCAGCTCCCTTGTTTAATGGCAGGCAGACAGAGGCATGCGGTGCTCCCTTGTTGATCCACAGGAGATCAGACCACCTCTGGCAGTCAGATGCAAACAGCATTTTACAGATCTTAATGAGAACAGCATCTTTTGAACTTAATGGCGGGGGAGAACAAAGGACACAACAAAACAATGGCTTATTATCGACTCCCAAGCTTAACATACGAGGCGTTATCCATCCTTACTTTAGCATTTATTATTGCTTTAGCATGTAAGCGTCTTGGAAGACAAGCCTGTCTGCTGTATGCTGTCATGGCAAACAAAACTATTGTTTTTCCTTTATATTTCATCACAGACCAATGTGACAAATGGTTTTCTTTAGTGCGGATGAATTTCTGTTTTAAATAGTTGAGTTCAAACAGTTCACTGTTTTAAATGGTAACAAAGACATATTGTATTGTAGAATTTAAAGCGCTTTTTAAAAAAAAAAAAATTGAGTTAAAAATAGCTTAAAATTTAAAGGAGTGCAGAGATAATCCAAAATTGCATTATCATAAACAATAGACCAGTATCAAGGATAGTTGGTAGCATGGTGGTTAGTGCTGCTAACTTTGGACCCAAGGTTGCAGGTTTGAGTCTCACCCCTGCTTTGAGTAAAGTACTTGCTTTATTTAAATTATGCAGCTGAATAAATAACTAAGTATCTTAACCCTAAGGCATAGGTTTTTTTTTTTTAGCTTCAGATAAATTAAGTAATGTAAACAACATGCTGAACAGAATATAAAGTGTAAAAGTGACATGAGTTGTACAAAGAAGTTACAGTAGAGAAACATGTGTATCTGTTTATATGAAAGACAATAAATACACAAAACTGCATTAAAAGGCTGATTTCTTTTTTAAAAAAATGCAGGAATATATTCAATAGAACTGCAATTCCCAGAAGGCTTTGCAAAAAAAAAAAAAAAAAAACCAGAAGGACAAGTTGAGCACGAGCCGAAGCCCGAGAAGACGCTAACCCCGCGTCTATGCGTGCGTCGATGACGTGGGAAAGACGTTTCCGTAGTAACCCTGGCTAACGCCGCAGCCGAGAGAGCCGGCGGGAGTGAGTGGGACCTGGGAGTAGCGCGGCGCTGGGAACGGAGATCCACGGAGATCCGCGGACATCGGGAGACTTGAACGAACCGCACCGCGCGTTACCTCATCCTCTGTGAGCGCGCCGAGATGCTCAATATGTGGAAAGTCAGAGAGCTGGTGGATAAAGCGTGAGTACCTCCGCACGCCGAGTGTGTTCCTTCCTTGCCGTCGTCGAGACGAGAGGCCCCGGATTGGTACCCGTTTAGCTGGTGCCGTGTGACGTCAGGTCGTTGTCTCCCGCTGGCGCGTGGCTGACGAGTAATGTATCCAGTGTGGTCGATAATCCGCCTTTTCTGTGCGCGCGCGTTCACTTTGAGCACCGCCGCTATTAGCCTGTTAGCATCCCGGTTAGCAACAGTCACACAGTAGCCCGATTAAATACCACAGTTAGACGCGTTCACGATATGGGTTGCGTTTTTCATGAAATAGAAACGAATTCTATCCAACTACTGTAAATTCGTATCTGTATTATATCTGTAGTAACTGTATATTTGTAGCTACTCTGTAAAAAAAAAAAGAAAAAAAAGCCGGTCCTCGTATTTGACGGCGGGTGAAATTCGTGTACCTGCGATGCTGCCTTGATATGGTGTATTTATCCGGCTGATTTTCTTGAAATTGGCAGTACTAGCCTTACTGTGCTAAACTATATTTTTATCGCCTTGTGTTTTTACTCGGGCTAGAAAATGTGCATGTTAGACTTATGTATCAAGACAAGTGTGTGAGGACTGAGGTGTTTTTCCCAATGAGAATAAATGTATAGGGAAAGTATACTTAGCCTCAGTGCTGAATGAGTAATAAAATATATAAATACATTTACACACTTTCTGCCCTCAAAGCAGAAAATTTGTGCCAAAGAATATCATTTTTGTTATTGTTATTTGTTATTCATTGCTTAGCTGATACCTTTGAGGCTTTGTCCAGGTTGACTTACACAGTGTTGATGAAGAGCTGTACCATGATTTACCCCTTTCCATACAAAAGTAGGATCTGTTTAGGTGGTTAAGGGGCCTGGGTAAACCGATTGTTAATATAACGACCCAACATGTTGCCATTTTTCTCTTTGAAAGTCTTCTGCCTCTAATGAAACTTGATGTGCAAAATCGAGAGTGCGGAAATTTGAACCGCCTACGGTAAACTTACCGGCTTTAAATGACAAGGGTCAAAAAAAGAGAAAAAGGCCATCCTTAGCTCAGACGCTCAAACGCTCTTAAAGTAAAAATGACTCATTTTCTCTGTGTTGATTCTTGTCCTTTGACCCCATTCTGGATTTCTACAGTGACTTCAGTTTGAGGGTCACATCGGGAGGAGTAACATCTGAATGGGACAGGCTGGAGAAGGGGATGATTGCCGGCGGTGCGTGTTGTGTATACGTTGGCCACGAACATGTTTGTGAAGTTGGCAGAGGTTGAGTGTAGAGGTCCATCCGTCAAGACTGGTGTCAGGAAGTCACATATCAGAGCCTTCATGGATGACTTGGCAGTGACTACATCATCTGTGCTAGGGTGTCAGTGGATTTCGCTGGGGCTGGAGAGGCTTACGATGAGTTTCCAGCCACCCTGCCAGTGAACTCCAGATCACTGATACCAAGGAAAGGAAAGGCTGTTGAGAAGTTTTGATGGAAATGCACTGAACTGGTGGAGCTATGCTGCTGAAAAGGCTGGAGGGAAAGGTGTGTTCCCATCAAAATTGGCTGCAGGAGCTTTGCAGGGAAGTCTGTTTAGGGCTCAAGTATGTTTTATGATTTGCAGTCAGAAAAGAAGTGCCATCAAAGTTATTACTGAGGTTATGGATCAGAAGAATGAAGCTGTGGGTTCAAGGTAACGCTGCCTAGACACAAGCTAAAGTCTGATCAGCTCTGGTTGGGACACCTGGGTGAGGGTGTCTTATGACGAAAGATCCGAAACGCCCCATGAACCGACGTTACGTCACTGATGATGTTTCCAGCTGCGTTGCAAGATACATGATATAAACACTCAGTTTTTTCAAAAGTTTTCTCAGTGTTGGGTTCATCTGATTCAAACACCAAAATCAATGTACTGCAACTGTCCAAGCCCCATGAGCTGACAATTTAGATTTATTTGAACATGTACGGAATGGCTGTTGTATTCTTAACACATTTCTTCTTCACGCTTTCAGTGGCCTCAGATCATGACAGAAATAAAGGATACAATTATGAGGTTGACATATATCACTTGTTAACCACAACTTGTCTCTGTAAACGCAGCCTGTGATATTTGTGCAGGAAGGGCAACAATGCGGAACAGTCATATGCTGTTCATTATTTCAGGTCATTTCATTTTTTAATAACACCCTTCCCAACATGGTTGTCTCCAACACCTAAAAGAGAGCAGGATAGGCAGTTATGGTCTAGGAAGGCTGGGAGTGCAGGTTTTTCTTGAGCCTCAGGTACGAGTTCCTGTAATGAAATGGTCACCTTCGCTCAAGTAACTCATATTTTGGGGCGACAGTCAAACGATAACTTGACAATAACTGTGCGCCCTGACTTTGAATGTGACACCCAAAAGATTTAAAAGCATAACTCTTTGCATAAAATGTGAAAAGAGGCAATAAAGCAGAGGAAACTTCAAAAGTAGATTCCGGGAGGGAGGGAAAAACAAACTGGAGATCCAAGGCTGTCTAGTTGTCCTATTGCTGTGGACATGCAAACTTTACTCAGAGGGAACCATGAGAGTATGTTGTGTGTTTGAACTTAATATGAGAGCTTATTTCTCCACATTATTGTTCACATTCTTGTCGAATTCCGTCTTTGCTTTCAGACTCAAATCCGTTGCTGTAATGTGCCGTTTGAGTCTTTGTTGCGCTTTTTTAAAGCAGTGATAATTTGACAACTGTTTTCCAACCCTCTAGTTTTTGCAGGTTCAAGCAAACACCCAGTAGCTTAGTGGTTAGAGTGGCTGACTTAGTAGTTTTGAATCCCACATCCTGCTGTAGTACCTTGGAGCAAGGTACTTACCCTGAATTGCTACAGCAAAAACTACTTGGCTGCATAAATGGGTAAATAGCTTAATGTGGTACATTGCTTTGGTGAAAAATATGAGCTGAATGATTAAATGCTGTAATCTTCATTAAAAATGTGTGACACAGGATCTTGTTTGGATAGATGACCTTGTTTTCATTGTTGTCATCACTTTATACTCAAATGGACCTTGGTGTTCGTGGAATTTTCTGTCAGATGAGGGTCAAGGATGTTGGATGTCGGTAATCTGAACTTTAATTCTGCGATGGGTGGACTTACCACTATACTGCTTACCCTGTTGTGACGATGAGATTTGTTATAACAAAATCACCCTAGACGGAAAACTTTCTCCACACAGTTAAAAGTAGCTGATTAATGTAACAGCTCGGCTTCATCTAATTGTTTCGGTTTCTTGCCTGAGAAGAAGGTCTGAGGCACGTTGAAGAACTCCAAGTCTCAAATCAGTGCTTTGCTGCTTCAGTTAACTTTTTTTGGTTTTTTTGTTTTTCTTCATTAAATGCATTGACTATAGACACATGTGAATGTGTATTTTAGTAACAGCAAGAGCCTGCTTCTTTTGCTTTCCATGCTATTCAGCGTTGAGAGGTTTCAGCACTGAGATTTCAAGAGTTGTACAGTATTCATTTAGTTTTCACCATACTAGGTCTATTTCAACATGTATTGAATATAGCAAATATTGCAATCAGTTTTTTGAATACATATATGTGTATGTAAATGCATGATTGTATGTTCTCAGTTTTACGTGGTGAATGCAGACCTTCTGATGAAGCATGTTGGTTCAGAACATTGGTAAGACATTGATAGAGAGACAAAAGTAGGAGATGAGACTTCTTGTTTGAATGTTGGCCTCAAGAAAAAGAAATGTGCTGCATTAGACAAAACCACGAGCACTTCAGCAAGCCTTAGGGATTATGTGAAGATGAGCTTGTGGCTGTCTTCAGACACCTTGCTGTGGTTTAATCGCATTATGATGATTATAGCTCATTGATACATCCGGGGACGATACGGTGTTAGAGTGATGTTGTTTGTGTCTTCTTGGTTCAACTTCAGCAAGTCACATATGCTGTTGGGCTCCTGAAGAGAAGGTTCATCGCAAAAAAATCGGGGCCCCAAAAGAAGCTCTCTGGTGTTCCAGACCACCCTGAGCAAATGCAAAAAAGGGAGGGAAAAAGAAAACTGAAGAAAAAGAAGACTCAAGCAACTTTTAACTGATTAAGAGTAGTAACATGTTTTTGTTGTGTTGTCAGGTGTGAGCTTATTAACAAGCAAAATAGCAAGAGGGGTGACGGTCGACCTTTTTTTTTTTTTTTTTTTAAACTAAGAACTCTTCTTTGAATTTCACCATCTCCCCGAATTCAGATGTCATTAAACTTTCAATATGCTTCTTGGAAATCGTGGTGGGTTGTATTGGTAGATACAGTAAAAATAAATTCCGTAGTCATGCCAGTGTTTTTTGAAGTTTGTTGAGATGCCAAAGCTAATAATCAAAATTTTTCCCCTCGAGTCTGTAACTGCCATTTGAAAAGAAGCAGAGCTTTCGCAGATCTGAAAGCGGAAAGGAGTCCTAACACCGCTGTCATTTGATTTGCGTCGCTGATAAGATCTGAAGTTTCTTCGCAATCTGTTTGATTATTGGTGTGTAAGCGGAAGTTCTGAGACGTGACGCGGTTAACGTGAGTCGTCTCTTGCTTGTTTTCTTTTGTTTGAGGGGGAAAAAAAGAAGCCGGGGAGACGAAGGAAAGCTGTTACTGAAAGTTTTCCCTACCGCACCCTCTCTCTGCCTTGACCTTAAGTTATGTGATCTCTCGTCCCGTAAAATGCCATCTTTGTTCAACACTAAGGGCGATCAGTGGAGCTTTGTTCTTGATTCCTTTTTCCAGGCCAAGAGATTTCCTTTAGTGAGTAAAGATCACTTTGTGAAAAATAGCACATGGCATCTAACCTGTGAGTATGTGGAGTCCTGACCATGAGGGTGGTATGAGGGCACTGTATTTACATTTATTCATTTAGCTGATGCGTTTCTCCAAAGCGACTTACAATGTTAGCCTACCTACAATTATTTACCCATTTATACACCTGGATAATGTTCCTGGAGCAATTTAGGGTAAGTACCTTGCTCAAGGGAACTACAGTCAAAGGTGGGGGTCAAACCTGTGACCTTTGTGTCCAAAGGCAACAGCTCTAAACACTACGCTACCAGATGTCCAAGCTGATATGGTAGCTGTATTCACAAGCACTAAGTGGTTGAGGTAGGAAGCAACACTTTGGGGACCTCCATACCTTTTCTAAAGCAAGGTGTGCTGGTGATCATTTTTATTTTGACTAGGCAAATGTGAATGGCAGCTGTAGATTTGAATAGAGCACCTGTGAAACTTTTCAGACCAAGTCAGTGTCAAAATGCAAATTGATGTAAGTGCAATAAATACCATGAATTCCATTCCTCTTGTATCACATGGCAAAGCCCAGCTGCCCAAGGACTTGCAGTGCCGAGTAGCATCAGGATGCATCGAAGGGACAGCGGCAGTGACCGGCCACAGATGATGGACCTGTCCCGTGAATGTGTAAGACGACAGGTTCAACCCGATCAGTGGATGTCACTGTGGCCCTCCCCTTTCCCCCCGTTTCTTGCAGTTGCATGATTTTGCCTCTTTGAGAAGATGCTTCACTGTGAGCAGGAAGGAACACTGTGGCTTGCATTCTTGTGGGTGTGTCTCTGCAAGTTATTCTGGTTCCTGTTAACTTGCTCTTTTTGAGCCGTGCTGTAAATCACTGTAACTTACTTGAAGTAAATTTTGACTTTCACTTACTACAGACCCCCCTCTACTTACGTAAATTTGAATCACATAAATCTGGGTTTACGTAAAAAATTCCCAGCACACACGTTATTTACGGGTAGCGCTTTTATTTTACTCAAAACATCTGAAATACGTTACGCGCAAGTCGCGTAACCAGACAAGGCAGGAAGCTGCGTCTTCCCGGTTCCCACGTGTTTTGAGCAGTGAACGCATCTCCTCTCTTTAGTGTAGTGCTTTTTTACCAATTTTTTTTTTTTTTTTTTTTACCCATTTCATTGTTCACAAAGCCTGGTGGTAAACGTGCACTTGAAGGAAAACGAGAACCGTCTCGCAAGCGAACAGCAGTCGATTTGGAGATGAAATTGAAAATAATAAGGAAGTATGAAGGTGGACAAAGATTATCGTCTATAGACAGAACCAGGTTTAGTTGTATCGACTGTGAATAGAAAAGCGAAGGATGCTGTTCTCCGACATATGTAACTTTTGACTTGCGTAAGGGGTTGAAGAACGGTTTATTTGCATCAGTCGAGGGGTGTCTGTATAAAATGTCCGACATTCTTATTGCTGGACCGAAGTTTTGTTGTCCAGATTCGCTCAGTTTCAATCTCTCTGTGCACTGAGCCTCCCAGATTTTTTTGGTCACCTTTGAAACTGATTCTGACCTGGTATAAATAAGGTAAGTCAATATATTTCCCAGACAATGACTTAATTCACACCACAGACCACAAGGGTGAATAGGAAAAAAAATGCAGACCTGTTGGTGTTGTAGGGCTTCGGTTCCCCAACCCTGTTGCCCGTTGTGTCGGTGGATTTTGAAACCCTCAACAATGCAGTTTGGCCCCAGAGCTCCACACATGACAATTTTTCGCGTTGTATGACCTGGTCCACTTCAGCGTAGAAGGTAATAGATTGAACTGAACTCTGGATTCCTAAGTTACCCTTCCATTTTCAGAAATAAGTGCACACAATGCCAAAGGGGGCACCACCGTGTTGCCTTTGAAAGGCTTCTAGATGCTGAACTGACACCTCCTGAACCTGTACCTGGCAGGACCTCAAACGCTTGACTCTTTGCCTTTTTCCACGCCAGTTATGGAGTGCAGTGGGATCCGCTAAGCAGATCCGCCATCTGGACTTCTTGCTGGCCAGGCAGGTGGACATGTATGCAGCCCTACGGGCATCTGTGTGGGAAGACCTCTGCGATGATGCCAATGAACCATTCTATGTGGCTGATATTTTGATTGTTTGCAATAGAGGCTGTGCCGCAAAATGTGCTAAATAGTTAAAAAGACACACGACACCGGTTCAGAGTTCATAGTCTCAAATGTAGTCTCATAAGTGTTAAAGGGCAAACATTTTATTGTCATTTCAATATCACATTTGTACACCTACGCTTTGCGCAGGTTCTGCTGTACTTTAAATTGGCCTAGGGCTGATTTACCTTACACCAGTAGTGATGGCTCAGTTGGCCCAAAGTCTTTACCCTGTTTTGTACAGCTGAGTTTAATTGTCGAATAAAAACATTTGGTGTGAGAATGATCTTTAGGTTAAGGAGGTATCAGTGCTCATAGTGAGCAGCCCACATTAGCATTTTGCCCACCCACAGGCATCTTGGGGAAAATACTGTGAATTTTTATTATAGTCCATTTTATCTATCAGTCCTATTTTGTCTATCATAATAAAGATCCTTAAATCAAAAAAGTCTTAGAATTTAAACTACCAGACACTTATTTTGTTAGAAGTGCTAAAAAGTAAATAACTCCCTTAAAAGGCAGTATCATTGCAAATGACCATGTGGTTTGATTTACTCTTTTTTGATCACAAATGATACTTTATTATGAATATCTCAGCAAAGAAGGGTTACGAGTGTTATGAGTGATAAAAGAATTCGTTTGTTAGATTTCTAATAATTATACTAATGTATAGGGGGTGCGGTGGCGCAGTGGGTTGGACCGCAGTCCTACTCTCCAGTGGGTCTGGGGTTCGAGTCCCGCTTGGGGTGCCTTGCGGCGGACTGGCGTCCCGTCCTGGGTGCGTCCCCTTCCCCCTCTGGCCTTACGCCCTGTGTTGCCGGGTAGGCTCCGGTTCCCCGTGACCCCATAAGGGACAAGCGGTTCTGAAAATGTGTGTGTGTGTGTGTATACTAATGTATACAGTAAAGAGGGAAGATGCAAGGATGAAAATTGTAAAGCTAAGAATTTTAGAACATTAAATTTGAAGGAGGAGGAGCACAGTAAAACATTAACATTAGAAACAACAGCGTTTTAAAAATTACAACAATAAAAGAACAACAGAATCCTACCAATTGCGTATCCATAATCACTTGTACAATCCAGAGTTGCGTTGGTCTTACAAACGTAGCATGTGAGGTAGGGTACACCCTCCACAGAATGTGAGTCCATCACAAGGCAATAACACACACTCTTATTCATAGATCACACATACGCTACCGGCGATTGAGAGTCACGAAACCAAAAAACCCACAGGAAGCTCATGAACACGGACAGAACATGCAAACTTTGCGTAGACTGATCTGGGAGCTGTGAAGCACCTGTGCTATCTGCTCTGACGCTTTGCGACTCGGGCACAACAAAGTAAAATAAATAAATGAAGGCTGTTATGCAGGGCAAGTCTGTATTTATTCGTTTAGTTCACACTTTTTTTTTTTTTTTTGATAGAACCACTTACAGTATCAGGTTTGTATGCAAAACTACTTTCAATTATTTTTACCCATTCATACAAATGGATAACTTTTAGTGGAGTGGTTCAGGGTAAATATGTACCTTGATCAAGGATACAACAGTGAGACCTTTGATTGCAAAGCCCGAGCTCTAACCAGTGCATGACCTACTGCCCCAGAACTTAATTACCTAGATCCAACAGTGGGTTTACTGAAATTATCAGTGAATATGAAAATGGTCAATGGCAAAAGGTATAAGGGCTTTTCCAGGGAGGTGCTCATCTCTCCTGTGTTCCTGAGGCCACGTGACGAAAGACTCCACGCTGGGTGAAGCTCTTTTGGCGCGGGTTCCTGTAGGATGTGCTTTGTTTCCCGAAGTGCAAGACCTCAACTTCGCCGACTGCTCATGTTTGATTTTTAGGAGTGAAAAAGGAAAGACGACCACATTGCGTCATGTGTTTCTCCGGAAAAGCTTGCAGCTGTGGAGGAAATGATGCCGAGAGCTTGTGGCCCGGGTGGCCTTCATGTCCACGAGGTTTGTCAGGGAGATTGTGTTGATAGTTGAGTGTATCTGGGACCGCAACTCGTTTTTCTCCCATTACTTCCTGCCATTCAACAGGCATACACCAAGATGTAGGATATTTTGTCAAAAAAATATATTGCCCCGTTTTCCAGATACTGATGTCAACATATAAAGGGTATGTAAAGATGATGGGTGTTTTTTTGTTTAATTTCATTTAAATGCAGTCATACAAGAACGAGTACAGCAGTGGGGTCAACACACTGCTCTCTGGGAGGTACCTGCGTTAGGGTTGGGGTTAGGGATCAGCCTAGAGGTGTTGATGGTGTTCGTTCGCACATGCTCAGGTCTGCCAGTTAAGAAGTCCTGGACTCGAGTGTAGAGGTTGTTACTGAGTCCCAACTCCTGGACCTTGATGACCAGTTTTGTTGCCACAGTTGTGTTAAATGCAGAGCGACAGTCTATAAACAGTACCTTACCATAGGCGTTACTGTCCAGGGGTGCCTGGATGGTGGGAAGTGCAAAGGGTGGAATCCTCTGTGCAGTGATGGTGACGGTATGCAAATTGAAACTCTACCAAATTATCTGGCATGCTCCGTTTAGTGTGATGGATAGATATTAAAGATGTGTGTGAAAATGTCAGCAAAGTGGTCACAACAGGTTTTTAAAACGTACCCTGAGATTCGGTCTGGACCGGATGCTTAACCTCTAACTCGAGTATTCGTTTTTTGACAAGGTTTAATATTTTAATGTATTTGTTATATTTATACGAGGATGTGCATGCAAAGCCTGAATAATGTGTCTTGTCTGTTGGTTTGGTCACGAAAAGATCCGCGTCTCCGGCCATCCCAGCTCACACAGAACGTGCGTTAAGCTGTCTTTTCACGTCTTGCGGTTGAAGGTTGAACCCTACTCCTACAGGGTTAACCAACTTAGGGATGGGAAGTGTGGTAATGATCAGAAAAGCGTGAATGTGCCCGTTTGCGCTGACTTCAGCGTTTCTCGCAGCGTGCGCTCGGCACCTCTGGACCCCCCTCCCACGCGCTGGCCGGACTGCGTGTGAACTGCGGGGGAAAGTGGAGAGGAAGGAGACGGAAACATCAGTCTGGTTCTACACATTTGTTGCTTATCTTCTTGTGCTTCTGTCTTTTCGCTCTTACTTATTCCTATGTTTTAAAAAAGTCTTCAGTTTTGAGTCCCCACTCCTGCTACAGTCAGCTCATCGGTTCCATGTTCGCCCAGGAGCGTCTCGGGTCCTTAAAACAATCTTTTCACTTAACGGGCAGCGAGGAGCGGCTTTTCGAGCAGTATGTGGGCTGTCGTTTCCCTCAGGCCTAATTCTGCCAGGCCGTTTCTCTTACACATGCTGTTGGATTGTCGAGCCTTCCGGTAGGAACGAGGGCCGAGCTCACTAAATGGTCTCCGGATGATAACAGCTTGCCTCCTAAATGGTCTGGGGCCTTTAAGCGCATTGTCGCTTTCCATCTCCGCGTCTACGTCTACGTCCGCGTCTACGACCGCCTCTCGCTGCTGTTAACGCGGCGGGTTGGTTTGAATCCTCGGAAATGCATGAGTGGTTTCTGTCTCCAACTTGCAGCACCAACGTGGTGATGAACTACTCGGAGATTGAGTCCAAGGTCCGAGAAGCGACCAACGATGACCCTTGGGGGCCGTCTGGACAGCTCATGGGGGAGATTGCCAAGTGAGTCACCGGCAGGGCTGCTTGGGAAGCTGCAGGAGGTTGCATTCTTTTTCCCGTAAAATATGTGCGGTAACTTCCCTGGGCAACTTTTGTGCTTCCACAGAGCCCCATTGTCTCGTTTTGTCCCTTAAATTGGTTTCGTTCGCTCTAATATTCGGACCAGCGATTGCTTTGAATGCTGTTGCGGTTCCTGATGCTCACATTCTCAAACGTTTAGAATTTAATAACCTGTTGGTATTGATTATATCCGTACTATTCGTTTGTAGAATTAGTCCCCCCCCCCCCGCCCCCCCTTTTTGACCTTAAAAAAAAATTCTAATGAAAATAAGGCTCAGGGTTATGTTTGTTACCGTTTCTGTGTTCTCATAACTTGTTTTGTTTGCGATCAGATCCACCTTCATGTACGAACAGTTCCCGGAGGTGATGAACATGCTGTGGAACCGGATGCTGAAGGACAACAAGAAGAATTGGAGGAGAGTTTACAAGGTCGGTAACCCAAACCCCGCCCCCCCCACTCCTTCCGTAACTTCCTCTGGCCCGGACGTTTGCATAGCCCGTTCGCCGAAACGCACGGAGCAGCCGATTTGTATATCCAAGTATGTTTTTGCATTGGCAGTGCGAGTCGCTGGAATATTCCCGGTGTGGGTGGGAGCAACTTGTTCTGTACTGTAATTACACGGCCTTAACTTTCCCATGGTTACCGCTTTCCAAGACATCGATAATATATGTTTACGTTTTGCGGTTTGCCTAAAAATGATCTCGTCCAAATGTCTTTTTTTTTTTTTCTCCCCTTTTCTTTTCTAGCTATTGTTTCTGCAACGGTTATGTTACTAGAATATGCGCACTGCTGCTGCTGCTTTTGTCACTGTCATTAAATTTGATCCGGTTTGATGTTTTAGTGGAAGCTCAGTTACTCTGCCAGATGTGCACTTCATCTGTTTCTCGGGACTGTCATCGTGATTGCAGTCCTGCACACTGGAAAATGAGCGTGTGGAACACGGTGGTCTGCGGGGTGAAAGTTGGGAAGGCCGCGGCGCCCTGCAGTAACCGACGGGCGCGTTGAGCTGGTGTCTTGGCGTGCATCGGTTGCCAGGGGACTTTTCGAGGCGTGGGGTTGCCCAGCCTTAAAAATTTCCCAGTGGGAAATAGACACAATAAAGTGCCTTTTCATTATTGCTGTGAATTGGTCACAAAATTGGTTTTTGTTTTCAGTCTCCTTTCTTACGGCTTAATGCCGAGTTCTGTTTTGGGTGCTTTTTTGTGCTTAAAACCGGAGATTTGTTTAAATTTGGGGATTTCTGAGATGATGGTAAATCTTCATCGCTGTCGGAAGATGCAATAAAGTTTTGAGACGTTCGGTCGGGGGGGGGAATCATCTCTGCGCCCACTGCCTCTTACGTTTACATTTATTCATTTAGCAGATGCTTTTCTCCAAAGCGACGTACATCTCATCTTTTGGGCCGGATGTTGGGTTAATGCCCTACATTTACCCTGATCTTATCCTTTCGGGAACTCTCAGCGGGAGCCCTTAGCTGTGCTGTTGTTTTGTTGGGAAGCATAGCTTCTGCTGAAAGTCACTCGCAAAGAGAAACGGTTGAAATTAGAGTTTAAAGAAGTTCAATCTCTTTCCCACCACTTTTTCTGAACTGACATCTTGTCTCATTGCCAGGCCTTATTACTGCTGGCGTACCTGATCAGGAACGGGTCAGAGCGGGTGGTTACCAGCGCCAGAGAGCATATCTATGACCTGCGCTCCCTGGAAAACTACCACTTTATAGGTGAGCACATGGCCCACGAAATGCAGGTGGGGCGGGGGGATGGTGGAAAGGGGCAGGGTGGATTAGGCACTTTGGGGTCCTGTGAGCAGATTCCAGGATGAGCACAACCCAGGCTCTCCTTTAGCTTCTGTGGAAGACAAGTGAAAATAGCCGCTAGTCTTGGGAGAGGTTTTATTGTACTGACGCCTGGGTGGATATCGACCAGCTGTGATCTCAATGAGCTTCGTTGCGAACATCTCAATTGTCGATTACAGCGAGATGTTCCTAAGGACTGATCTGAAACGTAAAATTCTGATCTTGACCGCATTTTCTCTTTAAAGCCGCAAATGACAATCAACGCCCAACCTTCGTTTACTGCACTGTTCATCATTTGTGTGTTTTTACTTGGTCAACGGTAAAAAAAAGGCAGGAACCCCCTGAGAACTTGCAACCCTTCCCCTGGAATTTTGAAATGGGCAGCCTTGAGATAGAAGCCTGATTTAAAAGACAGGGGTCACTCCCCCGAGCAAACGGCGTCGCTCCCTCGCTGATCACTTTTATTCCTCTTTCTCCAGATGAGAATGGAAAGGACCAGGGCATAAACGTTAGGCAGAAAGTGAAAGAGATGATCGAGTTTGTGCAGGATGATGACCGGCTTCGAGAGGAGAGGAAGAAAGCAAAGAAAAACAAAGACAAATACATCGGTGTGTCCTCAGACAGCATGGGTGGCTTCAGGTCCAGTAAGTATCTCTACAGAGCAGAGGTTGCAGATTTTAACAAGAGCAACAGGCTCTAACAAGTGGCGAATTTATGAGCGCTCGTCTCCGGCGTCTGCCTTCGTTCACCCAGCTGGGGACAGGTACGAGTCGGAGCCCAGGGGGAAGTGGGATGAGGACTGGGACAAAGGCAAGGGCGGGTTCCCCTTCAGCGAGAAGCTGGGCGAGATCAGCGACAAGATTGGCAGCACCATCGACGACACCATCAACAAGTTCCGTAAGAAGGAGAGGGACGACTCACCGGACCGGTGCAGGTAAGAGGCGTGCGGAGAACCTCGCCGTGTCTCCGCTTAACATCCGCTTCCCTCCTCTTCCCCTTGAAGCTCCTGTGTGGCCTGCAAGCTGCTGCACATCTGGGAATTCTTGTAAATGCAGCTGGTAGCGTAGTGGTTAGAGCTGCTGCCATTGGAACCAACGGTCGCAGGTTCGATTCCCATCTCCAGGTGTAGTACCTTCAAGCAAGGTGCTTACCCTAAATTGCTCCAGTAAAAATTACCCAGCTGCAGAAATGTGTAGATAATTGTAAGCTTAACATCGTAAGTCGCTTTGGAGAAAGGCATCAGCTGAATAAATGAATGTACATGCATCCTGATATCAAAAAGGACACATTCTGTACGGTTAGTTCCCGCTCTCACTTGTTGGAGTCGAATAGGTTCGAAGGTGAGTAAGGTGCCTGTGCTGAAGCTGCTCGTGTTAATGAAAGAATGCAGCTTTCCTGCTGTAGGTGAGGGTTCATCAGTCCTCATCCTGGTGATCGACATGGTATTGGACCTTTCGCTCCAACTTCTACAGTCAGACTTTTTCCACAACTTTTAAACAAATATTGGCTCACCGCATACTTTTAATCAACCGCTGTGGCTTTTCTTCGACATTTATTTGACAGTTTGTTGATTTAGTTGATGCTTTTCTCCAAAATGACTTAGAATGTTAAGCTACCTACAGTTATTTACCCGTTTATACAGCTGGGTAATTTTACTGAAGCAATTTAGAGTACATGGGTAAATGTAACGCACATGGGTCAGTGACCGCTGCTGTTCATTTGCACCAGAGGTTTTCTTCCGTTGACCCAGTGAACATCCAGCTTCTCTGAGGCTCATCTGTCACTTTGCCGGTTTCAATTTCAGTGACAACGAAGACGACCAGGTATCCAGGAACGGGAAGCCAGACTTTCAGGATGAGGAGGGCACGGCAACACCTAAGAGCGTCAGAGTAACTCAACCCACGGAGACCACCGCATCACGAAAACGTGGAGGCTTCCCCTCCAAGACGGTGGACCTCGGGGCTGCTGCCCACTACACGGGCGACACCAGCAGCCCTGAACTGGGCATGCAAAATGTCAAGGTTGGTGGTGCGAGGGGGGCATGTGAACCAGGCTGTGGACCGCTTCTCACCTCCGACTTTGAAATGTTCCTTTAAAAGACTGCAGTAAAACTCAGTCGCTTTATCCCACTCCTATGCTGCCACCTCGTGGCAGATGGAACTAAACAGCTCCATCTCATGAGGTCTGGTGAAGTTGACGTGTCCTGCTCTGCCCCTATGTTTCCACGCTCCTGACGGCAGAGCACAGGGCCAGGGGTCATCCAGTCGTCCAGCGGTGGTTTGGCCGATCTGCTGATCGTCGATTGCCGGGGCAAACCATCAGCACCAGCAGGTTAGTATCCAAGAGTCTAGTTGGCGCGTCCATCCTGGATGAAGAGCTGTGTGAAGAAACAATAAGTGCAGCCATAGAAATGAATATTCTCAGTCTTGGGCGTTGACACTTTTTTACAGTAGTTCAAATTATTTTGTGCTATTAAATATTCAGAGTCTGATGGGATAGAAGCTGTCAACTTTTCTCAGAGTGTTTGGGAAGACAGTTGTGAAAATACCTCTGAACCCAGTGGTCATGACAGACCAAGTTGGGAAATTCATAATTTTATGTAGGGTCCATGTAATGTCTTGTCTAAGGATGCTTATAACTTAAGACTCCGGTTTCTAGGAGCTCAGCGGTTTGGGAACATTAATAATCTTCTGTGCCTCCATGGTGGTTTTTAACTTATTCAACAAAAAAGAAATATTTTAGCAGTGCCTTTTTGCCCTCTCCTAACAGTGTTAACTAATGAATTAAGTAATGGTTTCATTCTGGAGCATGTGGAATACTTCCCGCAACTTTCCCAGGGCACGTTTTCTCGTATTCTCAGCTGGCACAAAAAGCTCGGTGTGAAACAAATGCAGCTGCACTGCTTTCACACAATTAATTTTAATAGGAAACACATTTATCTGTTGTCACGGAGAGCAAAGGGACGCAGGCTTACGATCGTTGGAAACGGGATGTTTTCGGTGCCCGTGTTGGAAGCAGTCGGCGGCGATGTACCCGGGTCGTCTGTGAGCCCAGAGATCAGTTAGCCTCGCTGCCAGATGTTCGGAGAGTCGAGTGGAACGGTGTGCAGATGTTACCGTCCCGTCCCTCGGCGGACTCTGCAGCTGAGCTCTGGGGAAGTTTGCGCTGGCAGTGCCAATGTGCGGTGACTCTGCTGTCCATTTGTCTCTGCGCAGATGGGAGCGCGGATCTGATCGGGGCTTTCGCGGACTTCTCCAGCGCGGCGGCCTCCGCGAGCTTCACATCAGGAGGTGGTGCGTGCCTCTTTATCGCTGCTCTGTAACCACGGGTACTCTGTTCTTCACAAGCCCATTTTTCCATATTTACACTGTCTTAGATAAGTTCAGTCCTCAGCTTCCATAAGGCAAATGTATGTCTCTGAAGCTTTTACCCAGATTGACATTACGAAATTCATATTTATGTAAGAAAAAGGGATACCGTGTGTTATATATTGTTTGAGGGTTTGGCCTGTGCCTGCTCTCTGGTGGGTCTGGGGTTCAAGTCCCGCTTGGGGTGCCTTGCGACGGACTGGCATCCCGTCCTGGGTGTGTCCCTCCAGCCTTACACCCTGTGTTGCTGGGTTAGGTTCTGGCTCGGGAAAAGCGGGTTCGGTCAATGTATGTGTGTGTATATTGTTTAATATATATTTAGCACATTCCGGTAAAGCTATGGCAGGTTAGGGTGATGCGTACAGTATACGTTTACAGCAAACTGGATGAGAAAAAAGGTTGAAATACATTAAGCAGCTGGTAGTGTGGTACTTGGCACTCCCACCTTCCATGCAAAAAACCCAGGATTGAATCCCACCTCCTGCTGTAGTACCCCTGAGCAAGGAACTTAAATTGTTCTAGTAGAAAAAATACCCAGCTGTATAAATTGTCAAAGTCAAGTCAAAGTGGCTTTATTGTCATTTCAGCTATATACAGCTGGTACAGTATACAGTGAAACAAAACAGCATTCCTCCAGGGCCATGGTGCCACGTAAAAAACAATATATTACAATATATTATATTACAACTATTATGACGATATATTACAATATATTATATTATGTTGGGGCGGCGCGGTGGCACAGCGAGTAGCGCTGCTGTCTCACAGCGCCTGAGTGGTGCGAGAGAACATGGGTTCAATCCCCGCTCAGTCCGTGTGGAGTTTGCATGTTCTCCCTGTGTCTGTGTGGGTTTCCCGCCAGGTCCTCTGGTTTCCTCCCACACTCCAAAGACATGCTGTTCAGGTTCACCTGTGGTGTGTGAGTGACAGAGAGAGAGAGTGTGTGTTCCACTGATGTATGGATGAGTGACCCAGTGTAAGCAGTGTAGCTAGCATAGTAAGTCACCGCGGTGAATAAGGTCTGTGGGCTAATAACACTACACAATATCCATTGTAAGTCGCTTTGGAGAAAAGCGTCTGCTAAGTGAAAAAATTTAAATGTAATATATACAATAAAAAAAAAACAATATATTACAATATAATAAATGCTGTAAAATATAAATATAATTGCAAAGGGAGTGGAATTGGTGAATTATTATATAAACTGCTTAACATAATCTCACGTTGGAGAAAAGTGTCAGCTAAATAAATAAATGTAAATGCAGGCTAATTACCTGAACATTTAATAGCACAGCTTAATTCCTAGTGCTAGTTTGGGTATGTGACGTATTTGCGATGACGTGCTGCCGCTTTTACTACATGAAGCATTGGTATACAAGGCAGCAGATCAAATCCCTTCCTCCTGGTGGTTAATAGAAGAGATTTCAGCGGGTTTTTGGCTCGCTAGAAGGGGGTGATGCATAGCTGGTGGGCTGGGCAGCTGAAAGGGTTTGAGATGCACCTACTTTTCAGCCAAGTTAAATAATTGATGAGGAAGATCTGCATCCAGATGGAGATGCTGTCTGCTGAAGATAACGAGGACAGACACACTTCAGCTTCTCTTAGACATGATTCACGTCCACCCATCCACCCAAGTCAGGAAGCGGGAGGAGGGGGGCTGGAGGGGAGTAGGTGCACACAAATCTGTCCCTGCTCCTCCGGAACCTCCGTGCGCTCGGGGGGCTTTAAAGGGTTCGGGAGTCAGGACTCTCAGCGATTTCATGGAACACCGCTGCACGTCCAGAGAGATGAGCAGGAACAGAACTCGGAACATCTGTCAAAATGCCAGTCTCTGCAGGACCAATTCGCTGCTTCTTACGGCTTTTCTGGCTGCTCTGCATCTGCCTGACTGCATTAAGATGGGAGACTTGTTAGGTTTTGCTTTCCTCAGGTGCATTGAATGAAGCATAACTGGACAGGTGAGTGTGTGCATATTAAAGTGAAACAAAAAGCGGTTCTTATAATTATGAGTCGCGTACATTCCTATCGGGCAACCGGTGGCATGGTAGTTAGAAGTGCTGCCTTTGGACCCAAAGGTCGCAGGTTTGAATTCCAGCTGCAGGACCCTTAAGCAAGATGCTAGTCCTCTAGTAAAATTACCCAGCTGTATAAGTGGGTAAATAATTGTAAGAAGTTTAAAATTGTACGTTGCTTTGGAGAAAAGCATCAGCTAATTGAATAAATGTAAATAAAAGCATGAGAAATGTCAATCGGAATAAAGCAGTTATATATTTTTTTGTTTTAATTTATTCATAGAGACTAAATTTATTGGAGCCACCTTAGAGTTACTTCTCAGAGCATGAAAAGTGTAACTGGTTCAAGTACCTCTCTAACACCTGCATTTTTTTTCCTTTCTTCTTTTTTTTTTTTTTTTTTTTTTAATTCCAGGGTTAGTGTCTAGTGGAAATGGTGAATTTGGAGACTGGAACTCCTTCTCCAACAGCCAGCCGGCTGCGCCCCCCGCTCAGACCCTCGCCTCCACCGGTTCAGACCTTTTCGGAAGCACGGCCCCCCCGCAAGCACCCACCGCTCCATCTGCTGACCTCTTGGACCTAATGGGCTCATCCCAGCCCTCTGTCAGCGCTTCCCAAAGTTTGAACTTTGCCATGGGCAACTCACAGGGCATGGCTGGTGGGATGGGCATCCCAATGTCCAGATCGCAGGTACGAAGCAGCGGCTTGGGGTCTCTTTACATTGATTTTTTACACTGCTTACATTTATTCCTTTAGCTGACACTTTTCTCCTAAGCGACTCATGTCAGGCTACTGAAAATTATTTACGCTTTTATTCAACAAGGTCATTAATAGTAGAGCATTTTTAGAAACAAAACAGCATTCCTCCAGGACCATGGTGCTACATAAAAAAAAAAAAAAAAAACAATATATTATTAGAACCATATGTTACAATATATTATAATACACACACACACACATTTTCAATATACAGTAAAAAAATTACAATATAATAAATGCTGTAAAATATAAACATAAAATATATAGAAACATTAATTACTTTACACAAGGGCAGAAGGTGGGATTTGAACCTGTGCTTAAGACTTAACTGGTAAACTGAGATTGACATCAAGATCTCAGCACTAGAAACAGCTGTAACATAGACCTTATGCATGGATGCTGGCTGTAATGAAAATGTTCTCCTCTGTTCGCCCTGATTGGAACGGGTCACCTACAGATTTCGTTTCGTCCAATAAAATGTTCAGGGTTTCACTTAATTCTTTGGTTTCCCATCTCGCATCTGGCACCGTGCGCCTTTCTTGCGTAAAATCCGGTACTTTAGCTCGTCTCCGTCTGTCTCTCAGCCTCTGCAAAGCGTGGGTAGCACAGTGTTACCGCAGCCTATGGGAGTCCAAAAGCCCGGGTGCAAGACTTCCATGCCAGCAACATGGTCAGACCCCAGCGTCAACATCAGCCTGGACTTCCTGTCTCAAGGCATGCAGCCACCCAAGCCTTCCCAACCCACCCTCAACAACATTATCCAGCAACAAGGTTAGACTCTTCTTCCAGAAGGATCCGTTTCCTGGAAAACTGAACAGACATGTTCAGAATTTCTCATAAAGCCATCTGGAATTGTATTGCTTTATTTTACAGAACACCTTTTCTTTTTTTTTCTTTTTTTTAACCAATGTCGTCTCCTTTTCGCACAAGCAGATGTCTGCAGTAGCACAATGAGTTGCAATAGTTTTCTTATGCCAAGAGTTTATTGCAAGCTGTAAAAGTACTGAAGAAATGCAATGCTTTCTGTCGTGACTCAGGTGCCCAACCGCTTCTGAACAACGTTGCCCAGAGCTTCGCTGCCATGAACCTCAACACGCAGCCGGCTTCGCAGGTGGCAGCCGTCAGACCACCCGCAAACGCCATGATGTCTAGTGGCGGGATGACAACGGGGATGCCTCCCACCATGGCAACAGGCACCATGGGAATGTGCCCAATGGGCATGACACCCGTAGGAGGACTGCCAGCCAATGCGGGAGTAATGGGAATGAACATGAACGTGAACGTGGGGGTACCGCTGGCAGGAATGAGCTTAGGCGTGCCATTTGGGGCTGTGGGACAGGGTGTCACATCTGCCATGGGGTACCCCAGACAAGATGCCTTTGCTAATTTTGGCAACTTTGGCAAATGAGAGAGTAAGACAAACTGTGAAGGGTCTGCCCGAACGACCATGAAGGAAGACGAGCTGTACTCGGACTACTTGAACACGGTGGATCCTGTTACCTCTCGGTAAAACCACGTACGAGGGACTGATTGAAAGGTTTTGTAAATGGGTGGAACTGTCTTTAACATAAATTTTAAAGAAGTGTTGTTTTGGTCCTTCTTCACGGTACCATCGAAACCATTTGAATTCAAGTGAGAAAGTGGTCAAAACCAAAACGTTTTTCTTTGTCCTCCTCTGGTTTTTAACGTTTCCGAATCTTAATCTGAAATTTAACTCACATGGTCTATATATATATATATACATAATAAACAGAAAAAAAATTATTGGTCAGCTGTGTACAAATGTTGGTGTGCATAAATAAATTATCACTTTGATACCGAAAGACTTCGTGAACAGTCATCTGGAGTGCAAGATTCATGACGGCAACAACATTAGGTATTCATTTTTTTTTTATGTATTCTTATACGGATAAAATTTGGCAAGTAATCCTGAGATTTGCCTTGTTAAATAAAATATCCTTTTACCTAAATCTTGCTATTGACAATTTGGCTGTTAATATTCGAATTAACATTTAAATAAATGAATTCATGTTGAAATTAACGGATGTTTTATGCGCCGACAACCAGCGATTGTTTTATACAGTCTGTGTAGGTCAGAAGAAATTGGTACAGTTCAGCCCAGAAACTGCTGGCCTGATCTGTAAATTGGTTGCCTTTTAAAATTACATACGTGAAAATGTATGCCACAGGAAACGAACTAGTAATTCAGTTTTCCGTGACTTTTATGTGCGTTTAGACAAAAGCTACGCAAATACAGAGATTTGTTCAACCAGAAAGCTGAATATGTGAAATATGACTGTAAAAGCTCAGTGGCAAACCTCCACCGACCGTGCGTAATACAGAATGGTATGGTACAGACCTTGTTAAATCTAGGTGAATTGAAGTCTCCCTTCAGTCTGATGCGTTGCACATTCGGTTGACCAAATTTTTTTATTTTATTATTTATTTACTAAAGATGAGTCTATTTCCCTATTGATTTTTAATAATCGTACAGCATCACGTTACATTTGTGTGTGTTGCGGGAGTGGAAGGAATAACGAATACGCTCTTAGTATGTATATATACAGTCATGGAATTTTTTTTTTTCCCTGAATAAAAAGGATGTTTCATTTTAATCTTTTTTTTCCTAGTTTGATTTTAGTCTGGTGTGCATGCTGTGTTGAGTAAATTAAAATCTTACTAGTTCATGTTTTGCTGCTGAGTACATTTACGTGTTGATTTCCAGTAGGGGCTTTAACAAGTTTCAGCCTTTATACTGTTGCAATAAGTAGGGGGGGAATGGTGGTGCAGGGGGTTTGACCGGGTCCTGCTCTCCAGTAGGTCTGGGGTTCAAGTCCCGCTTGGGGTGCCTTGCGATGGACGGGCGTCCCATCCTGGGTGTGTCCCCTCCCCCTCCAGCCTTACGCCCTGTGTTGCCAGGTTAGGCTCCGGCTCACTGCAACCCCACATGGGACAAGCGCTTTTAGATGATGTGTGTGTATTTTCTGCTGCAATTACTTTGTTTAGAGTAAGCCCTTTCTGGGAGCAGGATATCAGTGAGAAGTCCTTGGTGTAGTATTGTTGGCCAATGTTTCATGGTGGATACATAAGACAGCAGTCCATCACAAGGCACCCCAAGCAGGACTCGAACCCCAGACCCACCAGAGAGCAGGACCCGGTCAAACCCACTGTGCCACCACACCCCTCGCATGTTTTTGATATCCAGTTTTTATTATTTGAAATGTTAAAACCCAAGTCGGTCATTAGTTAGATGTTCAGGTGTTCGCCGAGCTTGGCATTTGCACGTTTCATCACCAGTCGAGACGACGACATCAGCGCCAAGAACAGCACTGATGATGTCACCTCACCTAGTGATGAAACGTTTGCAGTCCAAAAGCGAAGCTCGGCGAACACCTGAACATCCGAATCAACGACCTGAGCCGCAGACGCCTCCAATCTTCTCTACCATTTCGGTTGTTAGTCTTTAAACCTGGATGAGTACTGACGCAGAGTTTGCAAGGATCCAGGTACGTGTTGCGCTGCTTTCTTCTGTCCGCTAAAGGCTGGGTGTTTGTTCATTCAGGTAGGGAGATGGATTTGTTGGTGTTGGAGTCCTGGGACTCTGCGACGACTGCCTGCAGCAGGTTATTTGGGAACATTGCTGTCGAATCCTAGCGGATAAGCAACAGATGTGTTCCATGTCAGCCCCTTGTATGCAGTTTTCCCTTCTTTCATGGTGCCCTGGAAGAGTCAAACTCCAGATTGCATCCTGTCCTTTTTACAATTAATAATACACAAACACACACATTAGCTGAAGCCACTTGTCCCCAGCGGGGTTGTGCCGAACCGGAGCCTAACCCGGCAACACAGGCCGCGAGGCTGGAGGGGGAGGGGGGACACCCAGGACGGGACGCCAGTCCATCGCAAGGCATCCCAAGCGGGACTTGAACCCCAGAACCTGCCAGAGAGCAGGACCTGGCCAAACCGGCTGCGCCACTGCGTCGTCGTGCCCCCCCAGTTAATAATATTCCATTAATATTAATTATACAATTAATTATACAATTAATAATATTGCAGGTGGTGCTTCTTCCAGTGTCACGGATGTTAAAAGTATGGTTGATGTCGTGGACTTTGAAATAAGACTTACATTTATCTGATGCTTTTTTCCAAAGCAACTTACAGTGTTGAGGTTAGAATTATTTACCCATTTATACAGCTGGGTAATTTCACTGGAGCAATTTAGGGTCAGTATTTTGCTCAGGGGTACTACAGCCGGAGGTGAGGCTCAAACCTGCAACCTTTAGGTCCAAAGCTCTAACCAGTGCACTACCAGCTGTCCCCCAGACTTAACCATGCATATAGAGTATAGAAGAAATTCTGCATCCCAGGACCACAAGGATAATAATTCACAATTGTTCTGCATTCCTTATGCTTTCCAGTAAACAACATGAATGCACACATACACATCGTCTGAACCGCTTGTCCCATACGGGGTCGCGGGGAGCCGGAGTCTGACCCGGCAACACAGGGCGTAAGGCCGGAGGGGGAGGGGACAAACCCAGGACGAGACGCCAGCCCATCGCAAGGCATCCCAAGCGGGACTCGAACCCAAGACCCACTGGAGAGTCCTGCCATAATAGTGGCAGAAAAAAATTCTAGCAAATGCTGTAAAGTACCAGTTTGTAAAATGGTCTGATCCTCAGCTGTGTTTATGTATCACACCTAAGCAAATGATATTATACATAAATTCAGCCTGTATGCAGAGGCTTCTTGGTTAAATATATTCTCATGATGTGAGCGACTGTGGAAATTGTGTTCTACTAAAATACCGCTTCCAACCACAAGAGGGAGCCACATGACGTGTAATGGGTGCAACGGCTGTCGCGTTAGAGGCGCTGTGTACCAATCCCGTACAATGGGAAATGCGTCCCTTTTCATCATACTGTGCAGTTTCTGCACAACCCTGAAACAGTGTCGTTCGGAATCAGCTTCATTATTATTCAGAATAATAAAAAATTAATTTACTGGACAGCTGGTTCACAAATTATTAATGGAAAGCTGGATGGATGGATGGTAGCATAGTGGTTAGAGCTGCTCTGTGTTTTCCATCCATCTCAGACAACACAGAGCAGCAGAAGACGGTCAATGTAACTGCCAATGATGTCAAGGAGGAGCTTTCACTACTGAGACTGCTGTGATTGAACGAGTTAATTCTGCTGCTGCTGCCTTTGGACCAAAAGGCTGCAGGTTTGGATCCCATCTCAAGCTGTAATGTCCTTGAGCAAGGTACTTACCTGAAATTGTTCCAATAAAATTACCCAACTGTCTATATAATAATGTAGGTTGCTTTGAAGAAAAATGTAAGATGATAGTAGATAAGATAAATGTTGTTTTTGTTGACAAAAGTGTGCTACCTAAGGGGTGTAAATCATTATAAACCAGAATACCAAGTTATTGTGTTGTAAGAAAACATGAGTTACACTGAAATCAGAGTTCAACTATTTCATTAACTAGTAGTTTAATATTATATCTTATATAATGTGCAGTTTTAAAGAAACTTTATGCTTACCAGTTGGGTTCTCTATATGTGCTGTAGTGAATGAATATTGTGCAGTTTCTGTCATCTCAATATTGTCTTTGCTTAGTTCCATTATTTCTTAAGAGTTTTTACTAGTTTGTCCACATATTTTTTTTCCCCACTGGACTGATTGAAATTGTCACAGTAGTCTGACTGAAGAAAAGTTGGTTGTTTCAAAACAGGCAACATAAAATTTTCCCCAGAACATTTTGCTCTGCCTTTTATCAGAGAAATCCTGGTGTCGATGGTTAAACTATAAAATGTATAAGATGTATAGGGAGTGTGGTGGCACAGCGAGCAGTGCTGCTGTCTCACAGCCCCTGGGTGGTGCGAGAGGACGTGGGATCCTTGCTCGGTCTGTGTGGAGTTTGCATGTTCTCCCTGTGTCCGTGTGGGTTTCTTCTGGGTGCTCTGGTTTCCTCCCACAGTCCAAATACATGCTGTTCTGGGTTCACCCATAGTGCGTGAGTGACGGAGAGAGTGTGGGTGTTCCACTGATGTATGGATGAGTGACCCAGTGTAAGTAGCGTATCTAGCAGTGTAAGTCTTTGGGTGCTCTGGTTTCCTCCCACATTCCAGAGACATGCTGTTCAGGTTCCCCCATAGTGTGTGAGTGACAGAGAGAGTGTGTGTGTTCCACTGATGAGTGACCCATTGTAAGTAGTGTATCTAGCAGTGTAAGTCACCATGGGGAATAAGGTGTGTGGGCTGATAGCACTACATAGAGTTCACTGGAAGTCGCTTTGGAGAAAAGTGTCTGATAAATAAATGCCAATTTTTACATTTATTCATTTAACTGACTTACAAATATTAAGGTTACAATTATTACAAGCGATGTAATCCAAGGGCAGAGAATACAGGGCTACAACAGAGTGCACATTCCACTTTTCAGAACAGTGATTTTTGCAATCTGTGCCCAACGTAATATTCCCAAAAATTAAATCAGACACAGAGTTCAATGTCTTTGTGTGTTGCCAAGAGTGTCATATTCCTTGAGCACCATTGTCCCTACTTACTAACACTTAGATTAATTTTAATTAGCCGCTTTTCCAAGTCAGGGTCCTGGTCATCCGGAGCCTATCCAGGAAGCACAGGCGCAAGGCCAAGCCCTCAATTACAGTTGTCCCTGTTTACACAATAAAATTCAGTTGGTCAATAGGGAACTAATTTATAAAATCATAAATGCCGTGATTTATGTAGTAATGTAAATTTCTAAGTGCGAAATTCAATTTCAACACGTTCAAGTGGTAAACAGTGTCCTTAAAACTGCATTTTAGGCGAAACCCATAACATCCTGTTGTAACTAAGAGAACCCGATCGTTACAAACCACAAAGGAATAGGTCAGCCTACATTGAATGAGTGACAGGAATCTTGGCCAATCCAGTGTGCGATTACGCAGAGAACCGGGATCGTAGTCTGATTGACATGTCTCACAGCCAATAGCTTTCATCCATGTGACAACGAAGGGGTTCATGGGAAGGTCAAGGCGCCATCCCGAAGCTCCTGTAATGGCGGACCACGCAGAAGAAGACGGTATTGGCTTCAGCGCGAACGGGTGAGGCGGCAGACGCGCAGGAAAGGGCGCAGTGGGGTAACGCTGTACACCACGAACGTTCACAGCCGGTGCAAGAGCCTTTTTTTCCGTTCGAAATGAACAGTAACGCTCGGAGGTGTAAAACACACAGCGCGCGGCAGAGCAGAGAGGGGGGGGCGGTGGAAACGCCACGAAAACCCATAAAAAATTTATGCATTTAAAATGAAATATTTCGAGTTGTGCTACTCGGGAACTTTATTTCCATCTCGTGTCCGTCTTCAGGGTGCGCATTAACTCGACTTTGGGTTCTAAAGGAGTATGGAAAAGCATAATTTCTATCGTTTTTGATGAGTCTCATCATGTGGTTCGTTTTGAAAAAATCACTGTGTTTTTTTCACATCACGTCTCAGGTAAAAATACTGCCTCTGAAAGCAGTGGCTGCTATGTGTGTGTTCCTCTCGACCTCCTTGGACCTTGTCGATTTCACCCTTTTCATGGAGCACTTTTCCCCTGAAGGCTGAAGGTTGAGCTGATCCATCCACCAGGCTGACATGATTATAATTAAATTGTTATATCAACTTCATTCAGCTGGTGGCACCTTTGTTCAAGGTCATTGATTTACACTTTCAATCAACCAACTTCATAAGAGTTTTCCAGTTTCCATTTACTGGGGCAGCTGGTAGTGTAGTGGTTACAGCTGGTTGCCTTTGGACCGAAAGGTTGCAGGTTCAAGTCTTGCTTCCAGCTGTAGAGTACCTGGCTTGAGCAAGGTACTTACCTGAAATTGCTCCGGTAAAAATTACCCAGCTGTGTCCATGGATAAATAATTATTAATTGTAAGTAGACTAACATAGTAAGTCACTTTGGAGAAAATGGTCAGATAAATCTTTAGAGAAAGGTATTTTTACTGTATAAATCCATGTTAAGTGCCTTGACTGAAGGTGTTCCAGCCCGAGAACCTTGAGATTACATTTATTTATTTATCAGAAACTTTTCTCCAAAGCAACTTCCAATGAACTCTATGTAGTGTTATCAGCCCATACACCTTATTCACCGCGGTGACTTACGCTGCTAGATACACTACTTACACTGGGTCACTCATCCATACATCAGTGGAACACACACACACACTCACTCTGTCACTCACACACTATGGGTGAACCTGAACAGCATGTCTTTGGAGTGTGGGAGGAAACCAGAGCACCCAGAAGAAACTCACACACAGATGGGGAGAACATGCAAACGCCACACAGACTGTGCAGGGATCAAACCCACGTCCTCTTGCACCACCCAGGCATTGTGGGACAACAACGCCACTCGCTGTGCCATCGTGCTGCCCGAAATGAGGCAATAGTCCTAACTACTGCGACACCTGTTGTCCTGTTTGCTTTTTAACTTTTGTGTGAATTTTCTTGTTTTCATTTTTAATTTATCCGTCCTCCCCATCCAGGATGGAACAGCAGCAGGCTCTGCAATTCCGCACCCCTGCTCCACAGCCCAGCCCGGTAATGCGTGGCCCCCCACCTCTGCTGAGACCCCCTCCTCCTCCATTTGGCTTAATGAGGGGCCCCCCACCTCCACCACGCCCCCCATTTGGGCACCCATCCTTTGACCCCAGCATGCCACCTATGCCCCCGCCGCTGGGGCCTCCACATCTGCAGGTACTGACGGTTAACTTGCTGCATATTCAGCCTGTTGTTGTTTTTCGTAATTTATTAGCCTTTTTTCAGCTGGATTCTTTTTTTTATTTTGGCCCATGGTGACTTAATGCTGGATAATGAACTTTGCAATTATGTACACATTTATACAGCACGGTGTTCTTACTGTAACTGTATACTGAGCACCTTGATGAAAGATAATAGAAAGTTAAAGGTATTAAAGCCATACATACCCTTCCTATGGGTTATGACTTCAGTCGATACTGATGACCCTGTTTCCTAATGAAAGCTGTTACACTTATCTTTGATGTCATGCAGTCCCATACAATGAAAAATCGCTACAATGCCTTGTGAAAATACACAGAAAATACACACCGTTCTATGATTTGGTCAGCTTATTATTGTAGTAGAGTTGCATTTTTTTTTCCTGTTTTGCTGTCATTCAGCTTTGGTAAATATGCTATCTTGAAAAAATGTGGTCAACTCTGCATTGTGATTCCTGAGAGCACAATTCCCACCCCCAGCTATTGATTCAAAGCAGTGATTCAACATGCTAAGAACAAAGTGAAAATAATATTAACGCTTACTAGAGTTGTTTAGAAAACTGTAGAATACACTTAGTGTCAAAACTGGAAGAACATTGCATGACTTTGACAGTCTCGTTCAATCATGACCATACATTGTCAGTGTAACAGCTGAAATGGCAGGTTATTATTGGTAGATCAATTTTTATTATTCTTAATAATAAAACGTTTGTTGAATTTTATCTCCTTCAGGTGTCGGTTGTAATTAAGCCTTTCTTTTAAAGAAAGGGATTTTATTCACTGAATGGGGAGCTTTCTAGTTATAAAGTGATCATGTTTTGTCAGAGACCACCATTTATGCCCCCGCCAATGGGTAGCATGCCCCCACCCCCTGGGATGATGTTCCCTCCTGGAATGCCTCCTGTGCCCACACCAGGAGCCCCCACATTGCCGCCCACCGAGGAGATCTGGGTGGAGAACAAAACACCGGAAGGAAAGGTCAAGAGTTTTGTCTGAATTAATCCAGATGCCCGTTTTCAATGTCGCTTTCTTCAGCATTTCAGTCTGTGTTCTTGATAATTCACTAGTCTGTACCTATCGTACAAATGCAGTCTTTCATGGGTGTCGAGTTTAAAACGTTAACTGCCAGATCAATTTTATAATGACCCTTTCATAAAGCACTGTGTAGGTTTGTTGGTTTATTGCTACATGTGGCAATAAATGTGAGGAATGCATTTCTGTGAATCCCAGTGCCGTATCATGCAGATTAATTTTTTAAATTTGCTAGGCAGTGGGGGGGTATACAAGGTGATGAGAGAAAACTGATACTGTTTCTGTGTTTGACCATGTTTGATCATAACAGTGAACTGTGATTCTGCTACCTTTCCCTCTTTTCCCTTCAGGTGTATTACTACAATGCCAGGACCAGGGAGTCGGCATGGAGCAAGCCGGAGGGAGTCAAGGTTATCCAACAGTCGGAGCTCAACCCTTTGGTGGCAACCCAGGCGGCAGCTGCTTCTCCCAGCAGCCTCCCAGCAGCCAGCGTCGCAGCCAGTTCTGCTTCCTCACAAGCCCCCTCCCCAACCCTGAGTGCCATCCCCACCTCCACCAGCATTTCCACACCACCTGTGTCCCAGGCCCTCACCAGTGAGTACCGAATGAATATCAAGCAGAAGTGCTTCTCTGAGTCTTCCCAGTACTTGCTTCAGAACCACAAAGTTTGTGGACCTCATATCTAGTCAGCCTTGAAATGTACAGTAACACATGGGACACTTTTTAAAGTTTTAATTGAGAAATAAGGACTCAAGCAACCAGTGGACCTTTCAGAGCCTCAACACCTGGTGCATTATTGGGTTTGAATAACTCCTGCATCTCCACTTCAGTGTTGGCAATGTTAATAGTTATGGACCAGCTGTACTCCCGTATCAAGTGTTACAAAAGGGAATCTGTAAAAGCATCAGTTTATCTGGCAAGAGTTGAACAGGCATATTTGTGGAAATGTTTCACTGATGAATGGATATCGGTAATGCCCATTTTTTTTCTGTGTCATTACTGTGGTTTGGGTTATTGAGTTATCATGCATTCTAATTCGTTAGAGTTGTTGGTTGTGATTTTTGTTGATCTAGCACTAGGCACGAGTCTAGATGCTGTTTCATTTCAATGTGGGCTTAAAAATATGAATTCGTCAGTCTTTTTCTTTTTTGTTAATGAAACCGAAGAACATTTAGTTCACTATTGTTTAAATTACTCTGTCGTTCAGCACAGGAAATTAAAGAAATTTTAAATTAAATGAGGGACAGCTGGTGGAATAGCAGTTAGCGCTGTTGCCTTTGGATCCGAAGGTCGCAGATTCGAATCCCACTTCCACCTGTAGTACTCTTGGGCAAGGTACTTACCCTAAATTGCTCCAGTAAAATCCCCCAGCTCTTTAAATGGGGAAATAATTCCAAGTAGACTAACACTCTAAGTTGCTTTGGAGAAAAGCGTCAGCTAAATTATTCACTATACATGTACATTTGCTTTTACAGTCTGACTTACTGCTCAGTGTTCCAAGTAGTTAAGATATTAAGTTGCTTTTATTTGATTCATAAGGCACAGCTGCTCTGGAAATGAACCCCGTGGTTACCACACCATCCAGTGCTGGAGTTAACTCGGTGGCAGCAGTGAGCGTTTCCACGGTGACGGCCACAGTAACCCCGGTGCAGGCAATGCCACCTCCACAGCTCCTGCCAGCGAGCCTCCCAGCGGCACTGCCTCACGCTGTGCCCCAGCCAGCCGCCACCATCTCTGCCTTCCCTCCGGTCGTGGTACCTCCATTCCGTCTGCCTCTGCCCGGGATGCACATCCCGCTCCCCGGTAAGCCCAGCCCCTCCAGGCAGGCTGATCTTCTCTTCTGTCCCTGCTTCCGTCATCATACATTGGTGGTCTTCTCCCAACACTTGTCTTTGTTTAGTTCCTTGTTTTCTGTAGACCCGTTTGGTTTAATCTTGTTTTCTTTCGAACACAGCACTTTTTAATCAGCCTTGGAAAGTGTTTGCTACCCAATCCCAGAAGGAGCAGTAGAAAACATGTAATCTGTCCATTAGTGGGCAGTCTTGCATGCATTTTTAGTTTAGTTGCTGACCAAGTTTGTTTCTTAATGTAAACATGGTTTTATGATGATTATTATTACTTTATTTGATCCAGTTTCTGTATCTGGTGTAGACCCTCCCACCCCTTTATTTCTGGTGACATTTGTTAAAAAGGAAAATAAGTTCTGCCAAGCCTATTCTTGTAAAACTGTGGACCAGTCAGGTTCTGACGTGAGTTTGAGCTCTGCTCAAATGGCCTTACTGCCTTTGTGTCTCATCTGGTAGCCATGGTAATGGAACCACCCCGTAAGTTTGTGTGTTCTACCCTGGCACCAGGCATATTTATTTTATTTTTCCCTACCCAATGTATGCTTGCTTGTCCGTTCTTGCAGGTGTAGCGATGATGCAGATAGTAAGCAGTCCTTTTTTAAAGACAGTCGCTCCCAACAAGAACGGTAATTCTTTCGAACATCTCCAGTCGGTATCCTTCATTTAGTTGGCATGTTAGTGAATGTTGTGAAAATATGCTCATTTATTGTATGTGCATACATACACATATGGGCTGTCAGCTAGATCTGTGGACAGTATTTACTTTTGTAGTTGCTGTGTCTACAGTACTTTTGGATTTCAGTTTTATTCTTGAATTTTAATATTCAAATATCTGTCCTCACAACATGTGCCATTGCCAGTTGGTCTTAAGAGCAGCTTCTTGAATTCATGTGGTTCCGAGAGAAACTTTTTTCAGTAAAATTTGACATTAAATTTCACTAAACAAGTAAGAAAATTATTATTACGTTGCTTATATAAGAGAGTTGGCTCTGGTAAGTTTCCCTTACGTGCTTTTAAGAACACTATCAACAACAGTTATATTGTGTGTGTTTACTGATAGCTTTCAGGATCTCTAAACCTAAAGAACGATATCCCTGAGTTTCTGCGACTAAGGCAGAAACTTCACTAGCTGTATTTTATAGTACATTAACATACCTTTGCACTCAATTTATCTTTAGCTCTGTTGTCAGTGCCCCGTGCTCTACACCAGGGAGCCAAATTTGTACTATCATTTTTTTTCTGTTCACTTTGTTCTTCAGTAGTGCCTTTAATTCTAAGTTCAGTGACATTGTCGTGTGTTGTTTTGTGGCATGCTGAATGTGATACTAACTTCTTATCTGTGTTCATCTGTTTGGTTAGATCCTCCAAAACGACACGAGAATTAAAGTGATAAATGCAGGCTATTTGATTGTAAATGGGTTAAGTATAAGATGGGTCGAAGCATCATGTTTTCAGACTAGTTTAAGAGCAAATGTATATTAAAAATATTCTATACAATTTCAGTGGTATTCCAATACCCATTTCATTATCATTTTATCCTCATAATCTTTATTATTTATCAGTAATTCTAAGCAAATCATGGGATTCAAACCTTGGTCCAAGTGCAAATTGGCAGCTCTAAGGACTACAGTACCTGCTGCCCCTGATGTAACTACTCTTGGAATTCTAATTGTCAGATGTTTAATATTACACAGACCAGCCTCTCTAGAGTCCTGTGTTTACAACAAATTATTTATATTTTCGTGTTGGCTGTGGTCCTGCAGAAGTTTTCTTGTAGAGGGTGTCTTGGGATGCAAATTTTGACACAGAACACAAATTTGTAATTTAACACAATTTTTTTTTTTTTGCTCCCTTTTAAGGTATGCTTTCAGGCATGGCCCCTCCCTTAGTTCCCATGATGCACCCACAACTTGCCATCACGGCCACACCAGCTGCTCTCGCTGGCACCTTGCCGCTCCCAGAATGGTCCGAGTACAAGACAGCTGATGGAAAGACCTACTACTATAACAACCGCACCTTGGAATCCACTTGGGACAGGCCCCTTGAGCTGAAGGAGAAAGGTATGTGTGTATAAAGGGACATTTCTGCAGGTTGTGGAATTGTGGTAATTCCACCATGCACGCTAGAATACAGCAAAGGGTTCAGCAAAACATATCGGTTGCAAGTTTGACTCTGTGACGCAACTGTACATATCTCAGTGCGGTTTAGTGGGTGACTGAGGACCTTGTGCTGAGTTTGATCCATTTGGCTATTTCCACGTGGTGATCTTCTCAGTTCCTCATATTGTTATACATTTGCTGCCGAGAGAATCATTGGTAAGCAAGAGCTGAAATGCGTAACCTCAGTACCTGTATAATGTGCACATTGTAAAAAGTCTCAATAGATACTTTATTGATCCCCTGGGGAAGTTCAGTATTAAGTTATTAAAGTGTCATCCTTATTGTACAAACTGACACATGCTGGTAAAGGAAGATTTTTTGTAAACATTTTTATTTAAAAAGTATTGGAAGGACTTTTTCAAATCATTAGAAGTTTTTAGTACTGGATTAAGAATGGATTGTTACATGTTATCTACAAAAATACTTTGTAGTTAAAATATATCTGTGCAACAAAGCTTCTGCAAGGTTTCTTATTAGAAACTGAAGAGGTCTACTATGGTATTGCAGCAGAGAAGTGGGACCAAAAGCAATTTTGATGCTAAATATTTCCATCCACATAGATTCCTGTTTTCCCAGCACACTTCCATGCTGTACACAGTTTCTAGAAAGCTAACTGCACAGACACAGCACAGGAAAAATTTGCAACTCATTGCCATTCAACTGCTAACATTCCTAACTGGCTGATTCTGGACATGTCTCCTTGGTAGCGTAGCTACTTGTGGAGTTGCTGAAGGAGATTAAAACTTGGATGCAAATACTGTGCTTTTTTTATTTTGCTTGTAGCCGTTAGTTCAGTTGAATTACTGAAAATTCTTGTGAATGAGTCAGTTTCCCCTGTCGCCAAATAGTATTAAGGTTATATGATTGGTTGGGGGAGGGAAGATTTTCAATATTGTCAGCAATTGTTAGCTGTATGCAGGGTCTTTATAAATGTTTTGCACTTTACCATACATAATTGTGCTTATTGTGTCTTCTAAGTTGCTCTATATAAATTTACAAATTAGATTTTTATCTGAAATTTGTTTCAGGCGCCTCAGATTAATGATAAAATATGAATAGTACTATGTCATCTTAGTTGCTTAACTTAATACTCATTTATTTGGTGTGCATAACTTAAATTTCATTATAATTATTCATAAAATGGATTAGTTTATTTTAAATAATATTCTTTTAGGTGAACTTTGGTATAGTAAACAGTCTTCATTTCTAGTATTTATAGGATAAAAAGTTGTACTTATATACCAAAACGATCAATTTTGTTTCCTTTTTCGCCCAAAACAAATTGTACTGAAAAGTACTGTTGTGCTGTTATCCTCTTTCTTAAAACATAGTTTTTGCATTATTTTTGCTTCAGCAGATTGGCACAATAACTTGATCGTGGATATTTTTTTATTAGTGCTACATTAATGCACAAGGACCAAAAGGTAGATGATCTAAGAATTTATAAAAGGGAAAAAAGGATGCTAATTAAAAAAAAAGTTAAAATATTGTATTACTTTTTAAAAATCTTCTGCATGGGAGATGTTATATATTTTTTACATATCCACAAAGTTGATTTTCATGCCTCACACTATGAATGTCTCCTTAAAGTCTGTGTTCAAGGAGGAGAGCAGCTGGTGGTGTAGTGGTTAAGGAAGTGGACTTGTGACCAGAAGGTTGCAGGTTCAAGTCCCACCGAGGGGCACTGCTGTTGTACCCTTTAGCAAGGTACTTTACCTAAACTGAATTGCTTGAATTAATACCCAGCTGTATAATTGGGTAAAGTGTGAAATTTTCGCTGTGTAGCACACTTTGGATGAGGGCTTTTGTGAGGTTAATAACTAAAGAGAACCTGACCATTTATTTAAAAAAGTAATGGCTTTTTTCAGAATGGTCCTCCAAAATATTGACTTTGTCATTATACCATCTGAACTCAATTTAAGTTTAGAAAGGTTAGTATTTAACAAAACAGCTTTAGAAATATTGACCTTAGTGAGCAAATGACCTAATGGTCAAAGTGACTATTCTTAATTTGACAACTTAATCTGCTGTGGGGTAAAATTCACACATTGTTGCTAGCCTCTCTATAAAGTAGTTGTTTCCACCTTAGATACATTAGAGTAACTTTTGTTTGTACATCCCAGATAAGGACACAGAGAAGAACAAGGACCGGCTGGAAGAGTCAGAGCCCATGGACATGGAGAATGAGGTGCCCCAAGTGGAGCCTCCTAAAGTGGTCAAAGAAGTACGTTTCAGGTCTGATAGAGGAAGCAAATCTCTTCTAGAACTAGCAAGTTTTCATGTTACTGAAAGTCTTTTTTTCTGTCCCTTCTCTGTCAGGAGCCAAAAGAGGAGGAGATGACGGAGGAGGAGATAGCAGCACAGAAAGCCAAACCTGTGGCCACCAACCCTATACCAGGGACCCCCTGGTAGAGCTTTCAAATGCAGTAGATTGTCCAATACCAGTTTTTGGCTGGCCCAGCTTATGTACCTGTCTGTAGAATGTATCAGAAATTGACATGATTGTTACAGGTCATGTATCAGTTGTTTTTTTTTTTTTTTTATAGCTTTAATTCAGTTAAGAGATCCAAAGAGGAGCTCATTCTAGCATATCATAGCCAAAAGCAAGAACCTTCAGATTTTACATTTTCCACTTTTTGTGAGTGGACTACTAAGCAGCCAGGTGGCACTCTTGCTGACATGTAGGGAGTGATCATCCCCTGGAGGTTTCAGAGTGCTGATCCTTTGACCATTTTGTAGCCTATAACCAGAGTCTTGGACTGGATATGAATAGCAATATAAAGCCATTGGAAGTAGGTTAGAATGGAAGATGTATAGAAGAGCTTTGGCAAATCAAACACAACTCATGCAACAACTTTCTGAATCAGCTGGGTGGTTTAATGGGCAGAGGCCATAAGATCAGACAGGCGAAAGTTGCAGTAGTTCAGTTGCGATATCGCCATCCCCTGTACAAGAAGTTTTTTAGATTGTATTTTGAGATATGGTCAGATCCTGCTCATGTTAAACAGGAGGTATCATCAGGACTGGGTTATGGCTTCAGTGTGCTACAAGAAGCAGAGACTTGAGTTGATTCTTACTGCCAGATTCTTGAGCAATGGACCTGTGAGAGGCAATAAAGAGCCTTGTGTCTGATAGACACAATTCAAGCTATTTCAGCACTGATCCTTTGATTCCAAGCTCCCAGGCTTGGGAGTATGTCTTAAGGAAGCATTGTGCACTTGTTTGAATATTTGCACCTTCCAGTTTGACTCATTCACCTAAGGCGCTCTTGCTAAGCACAAGCCTTGCTGCTATAATCCCATTTGCTAGTCAGACGACCCTCTTGGTTAAGAGTAATATTAGTTCCATCAGTCTGTGCTTAACTCTTCTGCAGCTTAGCAAGTTTTAAAACAAAACTGAGGAGGAAGCAGAGAGAAAATTAAGCAAAAAATAAAATCTATATAGGTCTGTCATAATAAGTTTGTAAGCCAAATTGATCTTTCCTCTCTTTGTGTATTGCGTGTTTGGGCAGGTGCATAGTGTGGACTGGAGACGATCGCGTGTTCTTCTATAACCCCACCACCCGCCTTTCCATGTGGGACCGCCCTGAAGAGCTTGTAGGCCGTGCTGATGTCGACAAGAGCATCCAGGATCCTCCCCACAAGAAAGGTCTGGAAGGCAGCCACAAGTTGGGTAAGACCACAGAGGCCTTTCAGCTGTTGCCTGGTGAACACTCAAGCAGAACCGGGAACGTAATAGTCCTCTCTCTCTGTTCCCTAACACAGGGATCAGTAAGGAGGAGCTTGTGGCAGCAGCAGAGGAAGCACTTGAAGATGAGCCAATTAAGGCCAAGAAAAGAAAGTAAGTTCAGCACCCTCCCACCTCAGAGTGGGGTTTTGGTACAGCCTGGCTGTGCTGAGATCCTTTAACGTCCACCTTTTTGGCATGAAAACAAAGCATGGAGAACTAAATTAGTTCAAACTCTTATATGCCCATTTATAACCTCTGCATACAAATTGATTTTTTTGAGCCAGATGAAATTATGTTGACATCTGATCCAGCCTACCCTGAGTAAATCCAGTTCTGAATTTCTGTGTTCCTTACGTGGGTCTGACTTCCTCCGACCATAGGAGTTGCCCATCGTCACTGTCCAGGTAGACTCCGTCACTCAGTGTTACCAATCAGTACCCTTCCAGCTTGCCATTCCCTGCCCCAAACAGTGTTCTTGTTGCGCAGGAGAATATATTTAAGGGAACGCCTGTAGAACTGGTGAGACCAACATGGGCCTCCAAGGTAACTACCTTGCTTGACCTTCTTCTAGACTGTGGTAGGAATTACATTCTTAAAATGAAGAATGATTGATGAATTCTTTTAGGTCATACAATTCTGATGCAGAGAGACATTTTTGGGATTTAAAATTTCTACATGTAGACGGTTCCAATCTGAGAGACACCTTTTCCTGTAATGAGGAGGCCCAGTACTTGTTTGGCATGGTAGCACCGGCTGCCCCGAGTTTACTAAGTGCCTCACTGGGTCGCTGTCCAGCTCTTCTTTCAATTGTACCAAAGGTTTTTGGAAAGCCAAAACATTCCGCCATTTCTCTTTCTCCGATACAAATTCCCACCGATCACTCCCCCCAACACCCACCCATGAACTTCTCCACAATCCGTGGCGTACCAGCAGGTACAAAAACATCACATATGTCCGTAACCTTTTGCAGGAAGGAGGAGGCGAAGGAGGCAGACTCGGAGAAGGAGACAGCAATGGATGCCGAAATCAAGGCCGCCCGAGATCGTGCCATTGTGCCTTTGGAGTCGCGGGCAAAACAGTTCAGGGACATGTTGCTGGAGCGAGGGGTAAAACACGTCAATCCACCCACAGTACTGTAATGTTACACATAAATCTAAATGGAAGCCAGCAAAGGTAGAGTCAATTCACAATCGTTGCACTTTCTTTAGATATGTTTTTTGCCTTTTAATGTTGTTTTTTTCTTTATGTCAAAAAGTTGGTACCGTTACATTTTATTAACATGTAATGGTTTTTAAAAATGCTTCATGCATATCCACTGTTGGCTAGTGGCGAGTGTACCTTATCGTTATTTTTGTCTATTGAGGTTAACTTGGGGGGGGAAAAATTCCTTCTGCTGTGATGTAATGTCTAATTACAATTTCTGTTCTGCCTTTTGATATTTCACCATTGAACAATTTTGATTAGATGTTTTTTCAACAGGTTCTATCAGCAGTTTTCAAACATGGTTATGATTAAGCATTTTCATGTCCTATAATGTTCCTTGAAGAATGTCAGATTTAACCCATAATTTGGAGATGGTGACTTTTGGTGTTGAAATGTACTGATGCCATCATGAGGAGCATAGAAATGTTTTTGGACTGTGTTGCTGTGATCATTGTTTGCTGTTGTTCATCCTGTTCTCTCTTACTGTAGGTTTCAGCTTTCTCAACCTGGGAGAAAGAGCTGCACAAGATTGTGTTTGATCCACGCTATCTCCTGCTTAACCCAAAAGAAAGGAAGCAGGTAAAGAACGTAAAGACGGGCTCACTTAACTAAATAATGAGAACAATAATAATATCTTTATTTACATCCCGGTAAAGATGTGCTATGTCGTATCCAGTTCATCTTGTGAACTATTTATCATATGCTACAAAAGAGACAAATTACATAGTGCAAAACACTGAAAAGCACTTGAAAGGCCTGTTTCACTGTAAAATACATGAAAAACATTAACAAAGCACCTAAAAATCTTTTATTCCCTGGTTTAACACTTTGGGTAAAATTCTGAATTGCCTGTTGCAGGTTTTTGACCAGTATGTAAAGACCCGAGCAGAGGAGGAGAGGAAAGAGAAGAAGAACAAACTCATGCAGGCCAAGGAGGACTTTAGGAAGATGATGGAAGAGGCCAGGTTAAATGCCAGGTGAGCTACAAATTTTGCATTTTAACAGTGCCTGGTGTGGATGACTTCCAAGATGATTACAATCTGACACCAGTCTAGCATCAGTTGGATGTGAAAGTGCTATGGATGTTGCTGTATTCTTTTTACAGAACAACATTCAGTGAGTTTGCATCAAAGCATGCCAAGGACTTACGGTTTAAGGCTATTGAGAAGATGAAAGACCGGGAGGCAATCTTTATAGAGTTTATGATAGCACTCAGGAAGAAGGAGAAGGAGGATTCCAAAAACCGAGGAGAGAAGGTAAGGGCTGATATGTCTAAACAAGTCAATGGATGATCATGAACAATGTGAAGTCTTCAGCCATCCCAGTATTTAAAACTATTATCTGACTAATGTAGAACTGCCGTATAGCCTGAAATGTGGCTTCATCTGGAAGGAAATGATTACAAGTGACTTATCAACACAGCATGGACATGAGAAATGATATTTACACTTGCTTTGGAGTCTCAATCATAAAAATAAGTTGTCATGTTCTGCGTTTACATTGTTAGAAATGCAGGCAGTTTTTTGTCATCAAAGGAGGCTAGAAGACCTCCATTCCAGGGTCCCTATCAGATCCAAAATCCCACTTCTTGCCTTGACTTGTAACTTTATTGTTCTCCTGGCTGAAAAATATTCTGTTTCCAATAAAGGTAAAGCAAGATTTCTTTGAGCTGTTGGCCGAACATCACGTTGAGGGCCAGCTGCGCTGGAGTAAAGTGAAGGACAAGCTGGAGAGTGACCATCGTTACAAAGCCGTGGAGAGCTCGGCCATGAGGGAGGAGCTCTATAAGCAGTATGTGGAGAAGCTGGCCAAGGTGAGGCGTGACATACAGACACTTTAATATTTGTCCAGTAACTTTATTAGTTCTTGAGCATGGAACTTTTGTGCACTGTCTGCATTTTCTCATTAACAAATATTTTTAAACACCAACATTGTGAGAGTCTGTAATTCAAGAGCCCACAGATTGTTGTGTTTAGTGATATTTCCCCTCACATTTCAGAACGTGGACTCTGAGAAGGAAAAGGAGCTGGAGCGACAAGCCCGCATTGAGGCCAGCCTACGCGAGAGGCAGCGGGAGGTGCAGAAGGCCCGTTCCGAGCAGACCAAGGAGATTGACCGCGAGAGAGAGCAGCACAAACGAGAGGAAGCCATCCAGCACTTCAAGGCCCTCATGTCTGATATGGTGTGTGTCCTCACGGTGGATATGATCTCGAGCTGAAGGTAGTGCAGCGGTGACCTCAAGATTGCTAGTTCAGTTACCCGGAAGACTGTTGTTATATTATTAACCTGAATTGTTTCATTAAGATATTAAGCTGTCCAAGGGGATAAACTTTAAATACTGAGGTGGTGGTGGACCAGCAACCCAACCAAAAAGTTTCTGTGCTCGTTATTAACCATGTTCCTACACCTGCGGTAGGTAAGGTCATCAGACGCTACGTGGTCTGACACACGGCGGAACCTGCGAAAGGACCACCGGTGGGAATCGGCCTCACTACTGGAGCGAGACGAGAAAGAGAAGCTCTTCAATGAGCATGTGGAAGCTCTTGCCAAGAAGAAAAAAGAGCATTTCCGCCAACTATTGGATGAGACTACCTTGGTGAGGCCCTCCCATGCCTAAACTGCTACACCTGGAGGACTGTATGTCCAAGACCTCCCTAAACTCACCCAAAAGAAAAAACCCTTAATTAACTGACCATTGACTAAAGGATTGACTTTAAAATGTGCCCAATGCATAATTAACCGATCTGTACAATATTTACACTCATAAGCCATTGTTTGTTTTTAGATCACACTGACAACAACATGGAAAGAGGTGAAAAAAGTAATCAAAGAAGATCCTCGATGTATTAAGTTCTCCAGCAGCGATCGGGTAACATTTTATTCAGCCTTGTCTTTTTGATTTTTTTTTAGATTTGTCATTTCAGTTTCCTTAACTGTTGTGCTTCTCATTTTCATGCTGTAGAAGAAACAGAGAGAATTTGAAGATTATATTAAGGACAAATACATCACAGCCAAAGCGGACTTCAGAACTCTTCTGAAAGAGACAAAGTTTATCACGTATAGGTGGGTGAAACCGGTCACTTGTCGCGATCAGAATATTAGGGAATTCTGTATCTTGATTATTTGTTTTTCTTTAGTAAAACTAAAACATGTTAATATAATTAATATCCTCCGTAGCTTATGTGACTGGGACTGGTATACTGTGTTTTTTCCTTTTTTTTGTAAATCCACAGTCAATTTTACTAATAAAAGTCACACCCACACATCCCTCAGTTTACAGCCCAGGTTCTTTAAAAACCTTCGCTACAGCTATAATGAATAAAATATCCTGAGGAATAAAAAATACAGCTTTGTTGTTTTAATTAATTTCAAGCTGCATTAAAATTGAGTTTTAAAATGTCAAGAATACATGCATTTTCACAAGCTCAGATTCAGTCCTGATTGACCGATTCATCTCATAAATGTTCATATTTTTGTTAATCACTTACCCTCACAAGCACCAGACAATCTGTAAACACTGGCAATAAATTGAATTATGGTGGTCCCAGATTAGTACACTGTTTAGTGGAATTTCACTGACATCTATTGGCTGACCATGTTAACACAGGTTTGCATCCAGTTTTTGGATGATGGATATGTGAAGAACATGAGATTTACGGGAGGAGATTAACAGGGGAAAAAGTCCATACCTTTGAAGATGTCACTGTTTGTAACACTATGCAACTATATATATATCTCTCTCCTAATGTAATGCACAAATTGTATTTCTCTGAGATGGAGAAAAGCATCTGCTAAATGAATAAGTGTAAACAGAAGGAGCCACGTATAACTTAAATGTGTGAACAGTAATAGCAGGAGACTTTTCGCACCATTTTGCCTTGTATTCACTTTAACATCAGCAGACTGTATAAAACAGGCTTTTTGTTTGTTCATTCTCGAAACAAACACCTCCAGATCAAGAAAGCTTATACAGGAGTCGGAGCAGCACCTTAGAGACATTGAGAAGATTCTCCAGAATGACAAGCGCTACCTTGTGTTGGACTGCGTACCAGAGGAGCGACAGAAGCTCATCATGTCCTACATCGAGGACTTGGAGCGCAGGGGCCCACCGCCACCTCCCACCGCCTCTGAGCCCACCCGCCGCTCCACCAAATAAGGCAGGACCTGTCCCCGGCCTGGGAGCCTGTATGTGAGCTACCCCATAGACCCATATCTCCGCAGGTCTAATTGTAACAGGTCCCTACATGGAGCATCCGTCTTATTTATTTATGGAGCTGGTGATTCTGTTTACCAGGGCATAGAGCTAAGGGTCACAATTTCATTTGCCACAGTGGTATGTGGCGAAAGGGGGCATATGTCTTCATACATCTGTAGTTTTACTGACAGGCTCTGCAGCCTGCAGGTGAACAGTTTTTAGGTGAATGTTTTCATTCTTATGATGGGAGGCTCTGCTGGTGATGACAAAACTTTTGCTTGTCACTGTCTTTTTCAGTACAGTTTGTTTATAATGTTGTTTGACTTGTTGCGATGGATCTGTACTGGAAGTTTACTGGAATAAATACTACTTTCAACCTTTTTTTCCAAGACAGTGGTGACAGTGCTTTAATTTCCTAATTCTAACTGTGGAAGTCTTTTAAGCAGATTCCTCTTGTAATAGGAACATTATTTTTATATTTTTCCTCATTCTGTTAATCACTTGCATGCTTCCAGTTAATACTGTCTTAGTGTATACTCTTAATCTCTTGGACTATAGAACTGAATGAAATATGGCTTTATTGATGAGGTCAGGGTAGTGCTGAATACTTCAAGAAACCGTGTGGCAAGTGGCTCCTTTGCCCTTCTCCCACGATCGCCACCTACGATGGCCCTGGCTTCTAGGTGAGACTTTTTTTTTTTTTTTTTTTTTGCTTAGGCTGCATTTGTAGACAAGTACTGCCCTCTCTTCAAAGGGGAGCCAGAACAGACAGCGAAAGTCACACTAAAGTGGGTCACTTGAAGGATGGGATTTATGGCAGACAGCTTAGCAAGCCAGTCGGTCCTCTTGAATCACTGGGGTAAAATTAAATTTACTTGTGAGGGTTTGGTAGCTTATGCTAAACACAGCAGAGTTCAGAGCATCAAGATCATTAGTGCTACGTGATGCAAATACCATGTCCAGAACACGTTAAGTAAAAACCAAACAGCTGAACAGAAATCTTTTGGGTTGCTTTTAAATTTAATTCACAGTCTAGTGTGATCACCTGGTGTTGCTTCACGGGCCAGGACTCGGCCCGTTCTGATTGTAAAGGTAAGTGGTGTATGAGAGATAGCTGATAGGAACTGAGGACACGAGTGAGAATTCAGGTCTGCTTTGTACATATAATTTCTGGAGAAGTAAGTAAAAGGTACTGTTGTGAATGTTTTAATTTTTATTTTCATTGTTAATTCGAACATTCTTTAGAAAATCAAAAACAGATTGCTACATTTTGACATGTATTCTTCCCTCCAGCATGATCCAGCTTCTGTCATTAATGAAGTACACAGCTTTGTGCAATTGAACAAATAGAACAATTTACAGAAAGTAAAAGGATGTAGGTTGTGCAGGATGACACCAGCTTCTGGCATCATTTGACATCATCATGAGGAAACTACAGTCTCAGTAAGTAAACTAGTCAGCCCAGTTTTTTGTTTTGTTTTGGAAACTCATACTATCTCCTCTTCAGCCAGTGGAAAACAAACTCCCTTGCACTGTTGAGCATATCCAACAGGCCCAACAGCATCAAATTCAGGCATTGTAAGGACAAAGGAGGGGGCATGTTCAGGTAAGCGCCAAGCTCACACAAGCTCTGGGGTAACGTAGGGCACAGTGCTAGTTGACCTTGTCCTGGAATATGTACAGGTTGTTGGTGGCTGCCACAGCAATTATGTTCTCGGAAGGGTGCCAGGCCGTGTGAAGGATCTTCTTGCTGAAATCCAGGCTGTCCACGCTGATCTCGTCCTTGCGCCTCTTGCCGCCCACGCATACCTTGCGCGGTTTTAGAATTGCCCGGGGTTTGCTGTTCTCCCGCGAGGCCTCAAGAGTCACATCCCGCTTCGTGTTACGGTCAAACATGCGGAAGAAGTTGTTGTAGGAGCCGGTCATGATCACACTGAGTTGGGAGCAACAATTTGAACCAAACAAGAGAAATCCAATCAGCATTAGTGAGGGCAGTCTACAGATTTTTTTTTTTTTTTTCTCTCCCCTCCCTCCCACATCAAGCCTAAGATCCCAGCAATAAAATTCAGATGAGCTTAACAACCTAAACAAGACTGGCTGTAGTACATATGTTTAGAGAAGCCAGGAAGAAAACCCACCAGAAAACTACCATAATTGACTCTTTTAAACAGCACATCATGACCAGGCAATATGCAGTGCTTGAAGCACCAATCGCATGCAAGGATATCTTCAGTATTAAGTAGGTTCTCTACTCACCTGTCGGATCCATTCCATACACATTCAAACTTGTCAAAGATGCAGTCGTTTTCATAAAGGGAACACAACTTGCTCCTTAGATAGTCATGGACCTGGAGATAAGAAGGTATGAGAAATGAATGCTGCTGAAAGACAACAGTCATTTGATACAAATGAAAGTAAGCACTGGTCGTGTGGTCATCGCCAGTATTTTATCACTCTATCAGATGGTGGCAACCTTAAACGTAATCAGAGAAGACTTGAATAGGTATCTGCCACTTTATCAGTTTGCAATGCGAATGAGCTGTCCAGCGGTTAAAGATAGTGGCATTTAACCCCCCTCAAATTACAGCTTGTCCAAACTCTAGAGCCTGCTGAGTCTAAGGCCTTAAATCCTGCTGTTTTTCTCAGAAAAGGAGGCTACCCTTGGCATGTTACAGGCAGCCCTCAATGTACTCAAATAGACCATTCTTCAACCCCTTATGTAAAAGTCAAAAGTTACGTATGTTGGATTCCAGCATCCTTCGCTATGGCATTCACTGTCGATACGGCTAAACCTGGTTCCCATGCTATAGACGATAATCTTTGTCCACTTTCTTACTTCATTATTAATTTCAATTTCATCTCCAAATTGATTGCTGTATGCTTGCGAGATGGTTCTCGTTTACCACCAGGCATTGTGAATAATGAAAAAGGTTAAAAAAAAAAAAAAAAATGCAAAAGAAAGCACTACACTAACGAGAGGAGATGTGTTCACAGCCCAAAACATGCAGTAAGTGGGAAGATGCAGCTTCCTGCTTTGTCTGGCTGCGCTAACTTGTGCTTAACGTATTTCAGATGTTTTGCGTAAAATAAAAGCGCTATCCATAAATGTATAGGCCGGGAATTTTTTTTTCGTAAATTAAGATTTACGTAAGTAGAGGGGTGTCTGTACTTGCACCATTTCTCAGTATGTGAGTAGAGATCAGGAGATGTGGATGGGAATGTTTTAACTTGCTGAAAGGATGGGGGGGATAGATCTGAGTTATGCAACAGAGCTTGTGAAAAGGGAGTGAAAGCAGATACCTGGTATGTTTCCAAGGGTTTATTTTCCATGTTGAGGTCCCACACTTTCACAGTTAGGTAGTCCCGTGTCATCAGGTACCTCCCATTGTGGCTGAACTTTACATCAGAGATGGAGGAGATGATCTCAGAAAAGAAGGAGCGGTTGTTGGGGTCCTCTGGCTCTTCGAAGACTGAGATACACAAGGGAGCAAAATCATACGGAGCTAGATGGGAGTGACTAGTTTCAAATAACTGCATTTATTCATTTCTGCTATTACAGGTCCTCAATCCCTTATCCAAAACCCTGGGAGCCAGATGTGTTGCAGAATTCAGAACTTTCAGATTTTAGAAAAGAAATACGGTGCATATACTATATACTATAACACCTCCAGCGGAGTCTGGGGCAGCACCCCATAATCAAACATTAATATTGACACTATATGGGATAAATTAACTTGTGGTAAATTGGTAAATGGAATAAATATAAGCCATTATTTCTTATTTAAGGGAAAATTACAACTCGGTAAAACTGAAAATATACAGGTTAAAACTAAGCCAAATGCCTGCACACGTAAATATTTGTTTCATCCAGTTACTTGAAGGTCTTGGAGAAAAGAGTGTTAGTGTCACTATTGTCTTCAGGTTTTATTTTTACAGGACTGTTCCCAAACTTAAGAGGAAAAAAAAAATCTAATAAGTATAAATTTTTGGACAGTATAGGCGCTGTTGCATTTGGTGAAAAATGACATACAGTTCAGGCAACCATTCTGGCAGAAACCCCCTGTGGCTCAGCTCAGCCGCCTCTTACAAATCTCAGGGGAGCCTTTAACTGGGCTCTGAGGGAGGCTGTTTTAGGATTGCTTGCTGGAAGAATTCTCTAGAAAAGCCCATGAGAAAAGAGCCCAAAATACAGTGCAGGTAAGCTGTAGGGTGAGTTAGATCACCATGACTTGTTTTCACGCTATACATGTTCTCATCTAACCAACAAAAAAGTGTAAGTAATAGACACCTCTATTTTCTGAGATTCTTGGATGTTGCTACAATAAATATATTGGATGAAATTTTATAATGAAGTTTAACTCGTAACACGGTACAAGTTATTCTGTTCTTAGGACTATTTCTAATTGAAAAGATATCCATTATATTAATATTAAATATATTAATGGAATTGAATGTTTAATTCTGCTTCTCATCCTCAGAACTATAGTACAGCATTTACATAGCTGCTTGTTATATTGTAAAGGTTTGGCAATTTAGTAATGGTTCTTAGTTCCACAGTCTCACATGCTCCAGAGACTTGGTGCTGTCAACTTTAATATTGAAAATTAAAATGTGGAGAGGGGGAAGATCAGTACTGCTTATGAAGAACTGCGTAGTGTAAGGACGTGAAAGTCAGTCAACTCAACCATACTGAACCAAAACAGGAAGGCCGCACTTAGCAACCATGTTGGTTTGGGGTTTCTCCTGTCAGCGGGGGCACTCCAGACATGCTGCTTCTCATCCCCCATCACCTCAGGGTATATGAATATCAATAAGTCCAGATATGCTGCACTCACACTTGCAGTGGTTGTCGCAGAGAGCCGATGCCCTCATGTCACACAGCCGAACGGAGCCCTTGCTGCTGCTGTAGACAAAAGTATTGCAGTGGCTGGGGTGGAACTCTGCTGCAGTGATCACCTCTGTGAGATCTTCCATGTTGGCCGGCTTGATGTCTACAATATCTGGGCAAAGGCTCAGGAATCAACACAATCCTTTGAGAGATCAGTCTTGGTAACTGAAGAAACAAGAGCCAAACTTGAACGTGTTGAACGCATCACATTGTTTCCTGTGGTTGCAGCTATATGGAGAGGAACAGCACAGTGTATACTTCTAAATCTTTAGTTCTGAATTCTTTTAAGGATACTGAAGCTCCTGTTGGTAATCTCAAGATTCCAGAGGTTTATTCTTAGATCGTCTGTTGACATGTATGTCTCATAGTCGCTGTTGACAGAGATGGAATTGATGTGGTAGGTGTGGCCATTGGCAAAGATCCGGCGGGCTGTGGCCTCCACCATGAGGTCCATGGGCCGCAACACCGGAACCTGTGGAAAGAGGACGACGAGAGAAAGAAGAAAAAGACTGGAAACTTAAATACTATCTAACATTTATTTCTCTCCAACAGAGCCCACAGGAGCTCAGCAAAGATTATGCACTAAGACATGCTGTCAAAAGAAAGCCACTGGGTTAGAATGTAGGTTCACATCCAGCTCAGTCTGCGTTTGCCTTTCTGTTTTGATTCATCTTGATTTCTATGCTGCATTTGACATGGTCAACCACTGCATCGTCTTTACTTTGACAAAATGACTTTATCAAAAGGACGATTGTTGAAACGGTTTCAGTCCTACCTGACAAGCAGATTTTACCAGGTGGTTTAGGCATGGCTGCTTCTTTGCCCTTCAGCCTCTCAACAGGTGTTCCACAGGGTTTGATCCATGGCCCGTTATTATTTTCTATCTATACTGATTTCCTTGGCTTGGTCATTACCCCCGACAGCTTCTCTCATCATAGCTATACAGAAATCATACAACTCTTGTTATCCTCTTCCTATCTCCATCCAATAGGAATATATCCTCACGCATTGGAGCATCTCTATGACTATGGATGACCAATCACTACCTGCAACTCAACCCCTCCAAGTTGATCCTTCCTTCTGTCGAGAGCATTCTGTTTCACTGGTAAACTTCATCTCATCCTTTCTCGTAGTCAAGAGCCTGAGAGCAACAACTAATGGTAGTCTTTCCTTTTCCAGACACAGTGCAACCATAAGCCACTCTTTTAGATAGATCTTCAACATCCATTAAATCTGATAGCACTTCACTCTCCACTCTACCCAGCTCCTAATCTAAGATATGGTGATCTCTCCTAGATGACTGCAGTGGCTTCCTCACTGGTCTTCTGGCCTTTGCCATGAAGCCTCAATTGTCACAGAACCCCATCACAAGTAGTACTGGACCTGCCAAAGCTTTTCCATCAAATTGAAGACTCTTGCCTGCGACAGTCAAAGGATCATCGCCCTGATACGTGCAAGACCTGATCCATATCTACAGCCCAAAAAGAATGTTATTGGACAAACAAAGAGGCCGTGCGTCAATCCTAAATGTGTAATTCCTCTGCCTGTTGCGGGATACATTCATGTTTACTCTGAGGTGTATGTTGCTTTGGAGAAAATAGTCTGCCAAATTCATACACGTTAATGTAAAATGGACAGCTGGTAGCGTAGCGGTTAGAGCTACTGCCTTTGAATCCAAATGTCTGAGGTTTGATCCCAAGCACGGGCTATAGTACCCTTGAGCAAGGTACTTACCCTAAATTGCTCCAGTAAATTACCCTGCTGTATAAATGGGTAAATAATTGCAACCTTAACATTGCAGGTTGCTTTGGAGAAAAGCATCAGCTAAATGAATGCAGGTGGTGCCCTGACTGACAATGGAATTACATTCCTTGAAACACTTCATAAGTCAAAAATGCATTTAATACACCTAATAAATACACACCTCTACGTGACAGAGCGGGAGATGCGGATCACTGCCGCTGCCCAGCATCGTACTGCATATCGCTTGCCCAAAAGGGGGGGGATCAGAATTCGAAGTATGGTTTCCACTGAATGTCTATTGGCAGCTCACCATTGTAAAATTGAAAAAAATCCTAAGTCGAACCATCTAATTCGGGGACCACCTGTACCTGTAAATGCGCGTTTCCTCTGCGTTCCCTGGTTTCCTTTCACACTCTAGGGATGTCGGTGGGTATTCCTGTTTAGTCATTAGCATTTGCATGTGTGAGCGAGTGAACGTGTCCCACAAATGACTGTTATCCTGTGACATACCCTGGACTACCACGAACCTACGTTGGATGAGCGATCATCGATAACATGAACGAAATGATAGACAGCTGAGCCGTTCCAGGGATAATGAGGCTTCCCTGTCTCACATCTCAGACTCCACATTTGCTCACGCACCACCCAGAAGGAGGGCAGATCTGCGGCATCCCAGCATCCCGCTGTGCTCTGTCTGGCCTGCTCACAATTCTCCATTTAATTGCATATTTTACCTTAAGTGTTTTCCTCCATTAGGGACAGGAACGTGTCTTCTCTTTAAAGCCAGCAGGAACCCGCCCCTGACGTGATTACTGCCATTATCACCTCCCACTTGCGATTATGGATCTGAAGCACAATTCAAATAAGGGCTCTGCTAGACTTTTTACTGGTGCAAATAAAAAGGTAGTTTTTATTGTTCCATTAAACAATGAATGTTTTTACGACCCCTTTTCCCATTTCTGAATTTAATTTGGTAGTACAGGATTATTGCTATGCTTGCAGACTACTGAATTACTGACAAAATGTTGTAAAGCACAGTGTGCCAGCAGTCCGTGGCAGATTTACTGCATTGCGACTCGGAGACGCTGTCCTTCTGGAGGAGGGAAGGAATATTTAACTTGCGCTCTCGTAAATAAAAATATTGTGAACAGAAACACTCACGTTTCCGTTAGAAAGATTTAATGGGCAGTTGTACTACATCCCTGGCACAATTCAATGAATAATATATTAACTTGTGCAAAAAGTACATATAAAACTAAAGCTGAGTCACAGTTGGAGCATTTTACCCTTATCATAGGACTGATGCTTTGGTTTACAAACTAGCTTGATGCACAAAAGCTTTTTTTTTTTTTTTTAAATTATAATCATGCACTAATACTCATATAATGACCATCTATTATTAAAGCAGAAAAAATATAAATTAATTGCAGGCATGATGATTTAAGTGGTGTTAATTAACATTCAAACACTGTGATACCGTGGCGTTAATTAGCAGGTGGGACAAATGTGCAGATATTGCTGACAGTCCAATTCTGTTGATCCCAGCTGAGGTGGAGGGGATTTTTTTTTTTTTTTGGATTGAAAAAAATGCCCAAAGGCCATATGTAGCAAGCAATAAGTTCATTCATCTTATGCAGTGATAAACCACAATAATCTCACAGTTTTACTGGAAACAAAGGTTCATACACAAATATTGGGCATAACGATTGGTGGCTGCGATACCCGAGTGTGGCCAGAGCCAGAGGTGGGAGATGGAGACCGAGGGGACCGCGACGGCCCGCTTCCACATCATGCCGAAAACTGCAGATGGCTGCGTCAGCGAGGTGACAAACAGCCCTTGCAGTCCCTTCCGCATGTTTATTAGCAGCTCCAAAATGAGATTTACGCTCTCTCTAGAAGGGACTCGGCCATAATTCCTCAGGACTTAATACAAATCTGCGCAGTCCACAGGGGGAGTGCAGAGGGACACTTGAGAAAAATCGCGTGCAAATAAAAATGAAAAACATGATAATGAAAAGCAAGAGCCTGGCAGTAAAAGCAATACATTCTGGCTGTGGATGTGCCGTCTCCTGCGCCATGCACCAGCACACAGGAAGTGTACTTGCGTCACACCGTAGGAATACGCCTGAGGCCGAAAGGCTGCGTTTATCTTCATAACACAAAAAAAAAAATCACTTTTGCTACTAATTCACAATGCATAAAAGTTTTATACAAATGTCCTTAAGTTTATTGATTACGTTTTGTAAAAATGTTAAATATCTCAGATTTTAGAGTTATTGTATCTAGAGTCTAGATACAATTAAAAGAACTTTTAAGATTTTACTCGGGCATCCCTTGATTTATGAAATCTATCCAAAATTTCGATATAACGGCGCTTGGCTTTTGATGACTAATTTTCGATTTACAGAACAAAAAAAGCTGCGTTTTTCTCCAGCTGGAATAGCTGCGGGGGCACGGTGGTGCGGCAGGTTTGGCCGGGGCCCGCTGTGCGGCAGGTCTGGCGTTCGAGCCCTGCTCGGGGTGCCTTGCGTTGGACTGGCGTCCCGTCCTGGGTGCGTCCCCTCCCCCTCCAGCCTTGCGCCCCGCATTGCGGGGTTAGGCTCCGGTTCGCCGCGACCCCGCTTGGGACAAGCAGTTGTACACGTGTGTGCGATGTAGCTGTTTAGATGTAGTGGTTCGTATTTGATTTAGAACATGCTAAGTAACTGATCTGCACTTGTCAGGGATATTAGGTGTATGATGTCCAAATCTCATCAAATCTGACCTGAATTATGTAACACTCAAGGGCCACAGGAGCTGTCTGCCAGTGAGACAGAGCCATCATTCCACTCCACCGACTAACAAGGTAAACGCAAGTCCTCGGATCTGAACTTAATAAGAACGTGGGATCAACTCGATATCGAAGCGCTGCAGCCCAAGGCCGATCGCAGCAAGGTGTCGTAACGCAAGCATCCTAATAAAAGACGTGCATCAAAGCTGGCCATTGTACACAGACGATGCATCAGTAATCATGAAAAAATACACATCTTGGCCATTTATCACAACGCAGCATGCATCAAGATCGCGTACGAGCATCATGTTTCATCTCTTCGGAAAAGTCAAAACCGATGCCGACAGCTCATTTGTAGCGCGTGCGGTATCAGAATTCCACCGCGACCCCATGTGACTGTGATTGATTCCTTGGCCATGTATTGTATGAAGGCCCAGCGGAGCCCAGCGGAGCCCAGCGGAGCCCAGCGTGATAAATTGCACACTCGTGCGGAGGAAAACATTACACAAGCAAGACAGCAGCTACCGAGGTGGAACCGATCGATATAAATATTGACATAGTTCCTGTTCTGCGGCTTACTTATCGAGTATCGTATTTATTGAGGGGCTCAGGACATCTTTGGGTTTGAAAGCAGAATGTCTCCTAGGCACATCTGCCGATGCGGAAAGGTTACTAAACAGAGTAATTCTCTCAACATTGAGCGTTTGGTTTTTTTTTTTTTAAATTTGGTCATTTATTTTAATGACGTTTTAAATATGCACTTTTGTTTAATCTTTTCGTATTTTAAATATGCCCTCGTGTGCACCTTTAAACGTGATTATTTTAAACTTTGTTTCAAATTACGCATTTTTCTAGTTATGCTGAAATATGTTAAGTGCTTTCCTCTTTTACAAAATTATACACAGGCAGCCTGCGCGTAAAGGCCCTTGACTTGCAATGAAAACATACCAACGAATGTCATTTGTTTGAGTCGAGTCAATGTGAAATTATTATCAAGCTTATTATTGAGCAGCGATTTGCTCAGTGGATGTGAACGCAAAGCGCCGACAGGTTTCCATGCCTACAGTTTTAACGAGCGCCGATTTAAAAGACCATCGCTTTAAGCGAATATGATTCTTGAGTATTCCAGAGATGCTTTGAGGATGACCTGGGTGAAGTACATACATTAGATCTCCGTCAATGAAGGGCCTGTTTTTCACAGAGCCGTGCGAATCCGAGCTTACGTGCCTCGAATAACAACGATAAAGACCCGGTAATTGCTAGGCGGCGGAAGACATCTGCGCTGCTGTACATCGCCGTACCCAAATCCTCACCGGAAGGCTGGGAAGCGACCGACAAGGATCTGCGACATCCACACTCAAAGCAAGTCACCTTCCTTCAACAGCAGGATGCAGGTTCTGCGCGACCATGTTGACGGACCTACAGTCATTCCTCCGTAATCCATCAGGGGTCGCATAAATAGCCAGAGAGTCACACGAGCTGCCCAGCGTTTACCGACTTCGCAGACACCAGGGACCACGAGGCAGATGCGTGACTCTCCACTTACCCGCAGAGCTGTGATGGTGGTTGGGTCGCGGATCCTGCCGTCTTCATCCTTGAGGTTGTAGCCCTCGGGCCTCTTGTCTCTCTCACTGATCTTCCATAGCTTCACTGTTTTATCTGGTGGGAAAGCAACGGGAAGACCGAAGCTCTGTCACTCTGATGACAGAGAGGCGGCATCCGGTAGAAATACTGGAAATTGTATCACTGGTTGGAAACCAGCAGAAAGACTAAAACTGGCATCACATAAGTAAAAAAAAAAAAAAAAAAAAAAAAAGATATCAACTCAACATTTAAAATTTATCTAGCTACATTTCGAAGGATTATATAACCTACTGCATGAACAGCAAATTTCTTTACAAAATGCACAGTTAGAAGGCACTTTTGTCCAAAGCGACTTCCAGTGAACTCCATGTAGTGTTTTCAGCCCACACATCTTATTCACCGCGGTGACTTACTCTGCTAGCTACACTGCTTACAATGGGTCACTCATCCATACATCAGTGGAACACACACACACACACACACACACACACACACACACACACACACACTATGGGTGAACCTGAACATCATATCTTCGGACTGTGGGAGGAAACCAGAGCAGACATGGGGAGAGAACATGCAAAACTCCACACAGAGTGAGCGGGGATCGAATCCATGTCCTCTCGCACCGCCCTGGCTCTGTGAGACAGCGGCGCTACTCGCTGTGCCGCCCCAAGATCAAATTCAGTGCTGTGTAATGGCTATGCGTTAAAGCAACAAACATGTTAGCAGACTATGGTAGTGAGGAAGACTGGTGGGACTGTGGGAGGAAACCAGAGCACCCACTGTAAAGTATATTATTGGTGTCCTGAATATGAGTAGGATGCAGTGCTGTGCCTAAAGACACAAATTCCACAGAGCAGTTAAGGCCCCACGAGGGACTCTGCCCTAGTATTCTTGAGAAACCCGAATTGCCCCAGTTAAATGTCCACTTGTAAGAGCTGTAAGTCACGGTAGATAAAAGTCACAATGAAGCAACAAAATAATAAAGCATAAAATTACGATCAAACGAGCGCCCTTTCAAATGCCGTGGCAAAGGGGCCTACAACAAATTGGTGTGGAGGTCGAGCAGGACCGGCGTAGCGTACCGTTGGTGGAGAGCAGAAAGTAGGCGGCATTCTGCTGCGGCAGCCAGCGGATCTTGTTGATCTTCTCCTCGATCTCGAGGCTCTTCAGGTAGTCAAACTCCGGCTCATGACTCTGAAAGGTGCTGTAAACGTTGTACTCCCCTCTTCTGTGGGGCTGGTTCTTGCTCTGCGAGGACAGCAAAGCGAGAGGGTGAGAATGAACTTTGTGGTGGAGGAAAGGTGAAAGGGGTGCAAAAAGGGGGGGGGGGGGGGGGGGGGGGGGGGGGAGAAAGAAAAAAAAAAACGCTAGGTCCAATTTTGTCAAAAATGTAACGGTACAAGACTAGAATATTAAAACCGTCGCAGGAATGAAGAGCATTTCAATGGCACATCGGGATCAAGGGAAACAGCAGAGCTTTGTGCTTCCAGGCCAAGGAGACAAATGTTTAACGTTGCTATAATGAGCCGAGCTCGAAGCAGAGGAAGGGTTAGGACCACAAAGGTGGTCCCGCCTCTAGGAGGCCGAGTTTCAAGAGAAACCATGAAAAGGGCTGAAAATCGACAGCAAGCGCATTAAGGGGGATGGCTTTTCTCTCTGCGGGGGATGGTGGTGGTTCGCCGTGGGGAGGAGAGAGCCGGCGTGGGCCCGTCCGCGTGAATCTGGATTAACAGGCACTGTGGCACGTCTTCAAAACGGGAGGAGACCAGGGACAAGAAAGAGGGCCTGACATTCAAAGGGAGATTCGATCGAACGGCACGTCGAGACCCCGTCACGTTCTTTCGCGCAGTTTCCTAAAGGAAGATTTAAAAGTGCTGCATTTTTGAGCTTTCGTCAAAGAGGAGGCCCGTAGAACGTCGATGCCGAACGCACCGGTAGATAATCCCCTTTCGGCTCCCCTTTCAGCGCTTTTGCGATGCGTCGATGTAAGAAGAAAACGGTTTCCGCGGTGGCGGACGGCGTCGAGTTTCGGCCTCTTGCGCCAGTTTAGCCGAGGCACTTACTTCCTGCTCTCTCTGGAAGACCACCACGCGTCCACCCTTGTCCCCCGTGGCCAAGAGCTCCCCCGTCGCGTTGAACTCAACGGTGGAGATGATGTCAGCTAGAAAAAGAAACACGCAAGAAAGCCCATTCAATTTGTTTGCGGAAAAAGAAGACAAATGAAACCAGCGAGCCATAACCCGGGAAAGGTCCGATAAGTTAGACTCGTCACGTACAGATGCCCCTCGACTCGCGATGGTTCGACTTACGATTTTTTTTTGACTTTGCTACGGTGACCTGGCGATATGCATTTAGAAGAAACCGTACTTTGAATTTTGATTTTTCATTTGGGCGAGCAACATGCGGAGTGATGCTCTCTCGCGATGCTTGGCAGCGGCAGCGATCCTCATCTCCCAGTCTGTCATGCAATCGCTATACAGATACCCCCCCGTATCTACGTTGTGTTTTGAGCATCCATGTCATCACAGAAATGCCCATCTGTGTCTCGTGCTACTGGTGGGAAGAAGAAGAGGAGGAGGGCAATTACTCTCGAGGACAAACTCAAGATAATTGACCAGCACGAAGGTGACAAACCCGTAATGGCCATCGCGCATACGATAGGCTACGATGTTCGGTAGGTTGGGTGCGTCAAATGCGTTTTCCACTTACGATATTTTCGACTTAGGATGGGTTTCGCGGAACGTAACCCCGTCGTTAGTCGGGGACCACCTGTATCCCACCTTACAGACTGCACCGCACCACGATTACTTGTAAGAGGGGAGTAATGCAGAAACAGCAAGTGAAACTGTAACAAAGGGGTCTCACACAAAGAGCGAAGGCCTTCCGGATGAACGATTTGAAGCTTTCAACGAAACACTGCAAAAAAAAAAAAAAAGAAAAAAAAAAAAAACCTTAAGTGGCATCTATTGAAGAGAGTTTGATAGCTCTTAGAAGCGCCTTCTCACAAATGGAAAGGCCATCTCTCGCAGTAATGACGAAGGTACATTACAGCTATTACAGACATCAGATCGTACCTGCTGAGTGGTCCAACCTGGGACAAGGTCTAGCCGAGGTTCCTAACGATAACGCATCGCTCCCCTCAACAAAAAAGCAGTTCCTCTTTTCACGCTGGCATTTTGTCGTTCTTCCATTGATATGCAAATGCCCTAGACGCTTCCCACCGACTCCAATCCTGGCTACAGTGATTTTATGGCGCCATAATTGATGCTGGTATGATGAACCAATTATGGGAAGAGCGCATCGAAATAGGACACTGGTTATGAACGTGAGGCTCAAATGTTACCATTAAGTCCATAAGGCAATATTTCCACTTACTCGGTATTTAAATGACTCGATGAGCCCCCCCCCCCGATTTTTAGGGCTATAGTTCTTCGCAAGCTACACGTGCTTTCTAAAATTTATTGATATTTTACAGAAGCGAAGTATATAACATCCATACTTTGAACAAAATCGACAGTCTTCCATTGTTAGGTGGGAGGATGGACTACTCAAGAACAAGGGGTGTCTTTGTCAGCTTGGATACATAGATGTACGAGCAGCAGACTCGACGCCACCCATTCCGTGACCGGTGCCACCTCGTCGAATAACGGCACGCTGCTGAGCTAGTAGCCGAGATCTTCGCAATAGGTCACGTGCTCTCGATCATCCAACGGAGGCAAGTCTACAATCCCACCTATTGATGAGGCAAAACTAGGGCAAACTCAAGATGTTTAATTTATGCGACCCACATGAAGAAAGAGAGCAGATCGGAGGTTCAGTGGGACACGCCGACACCTCGGGATCGCTACGGGTGGCCGATGATGCGTTCATCCCTTTACGCGATGCCTTCGGGCTCTAGCGGGCTTTCGGTTGCTTCTTCCCCAGGTGTAAATTCCCATTTACAGAAAGGAAAGATGGAAAGACTCCAAACAGAGAGCTCTGTATAACCCTTCTTGAAGCATTGGATCATTCTGATTCCCGGCATGCCAGAACAATTCTCCAGATCAGATGAATAGAAGCAGCGACCTTTGAGACTAAATCCCTACGTTTTCATCTAACATTTCATTTAAAAAAAAAAAAAAAAAAAACACAATCACTAAAAAACCGGATTTTCTCCATTTTAATCTACCACAAATTCCTACAAATCACAATCTGAAAACAACATGACACACATAGGAAATCCCCGCGAAAGTTCCGTAATGCCTCGACACAAGCCGACGCGCAAAGCATTAGACATAAATACAGGTCGAGGATACAAAAATGATGCAATCAAAGAAAATCAAGCCATTTCGTCTAAACGGAGAGGTTTGTCCGGGTGCTGCGCTCTCACATTTCGGTCCGTCAGCTAAATGGTAGGCGTCGAGCGAGATTGCAGATCCGCTATGGCAATCGGCAGCAAAAAGAAGAAGGGGAGGAAAAAAAAAAAAAAAAAAAAAAAAAAAAAAACATGGCATTCATAAGCAGGTGCTGAGAGATGCCTACCTTTCACACATTTTTCTTTGTCCTCCTCAAAGAGATGCATCTGTTTCGGTAAACTTATTACACGACGTCGCTATGCAAATGTTCTTAAAAACGAGCGAAAACGCATCGTCTTGGCAACTCTCCCTTTCGTCCGTAGGTGGATTTCATCAGATCTCCCGTTCGGATCCGACGCTCCCTTTCAATCCAGCACGGCTGAGCGAGCGCTCCGATTCGAATGTCCGCGCCCCCTCGAACGTAGCACGGGTCCGGTCCTCGAATAATTACCGCCGAGGAGCATCGAACCAGCGGAGATAACGCTCTGGTCTTTTTCTGTGGAGGTGCGTCCGAAGAAGAGGCGGGGAGGGGGGGACCGGAGCGAGAGAGGAGAGGGGGGGGAGATGCCACTGTTGTTATTGTTATTTTTACTCGCACACACCTCCATGGGTTTAACGTCGGCTGTGGAGAGAATTTAAGAAACGGGTTTCCATGACGACCGCCCCCTCCCTCACTGAGAGCGGTGGCGTTTGGGGGAAAAAAAAGATTTTATTCTTGCTGTTTTTACTGAAATGATATCGTTTTGTCCCCCCCCCCCGCCCCCCACGCCACCAGCACTTGCTATTGCTGCAAATTTTTCTCTTTTTTTTTTTTTTTTTAAATTAAATATTTCGAGAAGAGCGAACGAGGATACCCCACCTTTTTCATCTCGCCCGGAATACATTATATAAGAGAGGGCCTTTGAAGAAACGTGCGCTTAATCCCACCACCTTAATGAAACGGACAAGCCGAAAGCACCTCGTTTCGTCGGCGGATCTGAGGTCAGGTGCTCCGCTCTGACGTCAAGTTGCCGACCCTCGACACGCCGCTTTTCCGCAACGACATCAAAGGTCCTCCTCTGCGCGGAAAGCGAAAAACTCCAATTTACTCGTGCCTTTGCGGGAACGGAGGGCTTGCCGCAGCGCGAAGGCTAACAATGGCACCGTTTGGCAAACTCTGATCCACCCTGTATGAAAGGGGGCTTTTGTGTCCCGACTTAAAAAGCGCTCCGTTCGGCCTGTCACGGGATGTTTATCCTTGGCTCCCGCTCACAATGTTCCGTTTTTCAGCATTTTGCCATTTGAATCTGGTTCAGGCCTCGGTGAGGACTCGCACCGTGGGCCGCTGTACGTGGATCCAGCACGCATGAGCGAGATGTCCCATTAGCATGAGAACAGAGCAGCATGTTCCAAAGGAGCATCGCTACAAAAAACGAAACGAAAAAGAAAAACGACACACAATTTAACCCGGGGTGAAGCCGGCCACTTTTTTTTTTTCTTTTTTTTTTTTTTTCTACCTTAAACGCGCGTGGCCACGGTGCCAAGCTTCTGGCCAAGGGGTTTAGATGCGGGACCCCCGGCGAATCATCTGATGGAGTGCCTGTGTCTGATCTCCTTGGTAGCAGCTGTGTTATCGTTGCAGAAAACCCTTGCCCGAGTACCCTGGGGCACGGAGACAAGGGGCACGGCCTCTGCCTGGGCTCAGATTAGACGCCACGTTGGGCGAAAAAGCGAGATAAGCAAAAAAAAAAAAAACAACGCGGAGCAAGCCAAGGCAGGAGCTGCTTCGATAGGGGAGGCAGAGGATCGGAGACACTGAGGGCAGGATACGCGTAGAAGTCATATTCATATTTTTCCACCGGTTTCAAATTTCCATAAGGCAAGGAACGCGTTAACTCCGCCACGGATGGTCCCAAGCCCGGCTGAGAAAGGAGGAGGGTTGGGCGTGGGGGGCGAGCTACCCCACGCCGTAAAAACCTTGCCAGCTAAAGAAAGGCCAACAAGGAAACTTCATGACATCTCAGCTCTTAGGGATGCCTGGAGAGCCCCAATTAGGCCCCGGCTGTATATACGCTTACGGCAATATTTTCATCTTTATTACCTGCGTGTATCAACGACAATTAAATTAAGGAAGAAATCGACGAAAAACAACAACATCGCCTCCTTTCTGTCATCACGCGCACAGACTTTGGTCATAATGAGGGGAACGCAGCGATTCGTCCGTTGAGCTCGGCGATGCGACGCAGCCGTCACCCTTCCGGTAACGGCGTCGCCCAAAGCGAAAAGGGTGCCAGAGATGGGGTGCGCGCCTTGCTCGGAATCTATAGTTACTACAAGACTTTCAGAGCAGAACACAGAGGGGTTTTGCACATCCCTGGTGGCACGTGCGCCCCTGACGGACTCATGCTCAGCTTCCTGGTCCTCCCATCTAAACAGGAGAGCGGAGAACTCAGCGGGGCGCCACCTCTTCAAGAACGCACTCGTCGGCGTCAAAACGAACGCCCTCGGACCTGCGTTTCGGGGTGGAAACGCGTGTCATCCACTACCTGTGAATATAATACAGTGTGTACAAGGCATTATGCGGCTGGGGGTGGGATATATTCCCCAGGGGACGGTGGAGACAGTGACAGACAGCCCCTAAAAAGGGAAACATGCAAAGTCACCTTTCTCATAACTCTTTCCTCTGCTTACTTGAATAAGGACTTACGATTAATCTATTTCCTCTAATCTGCGTAAATGCAATTTTACTTATTTGTGCCATTATATTCTGCGCTGCACACGTCTCTACTCCTCTTGTGAACATATCAAACATGATGGAATGTCGTTCGTGAACCATGCTGATTCAATCGTCCATCCGCACTGAGAAGTTTATGACTTCATCCTGAGTCATATGATGTCATTTCTATATTTATGCGGCGATTTCTGAGTCAAAGAGGAAGGCCGAGTGCTAAAACGTGGCCATATACTTAAAAACGTGTCAATTTAGTAAAATATCCTAACTTTTTCATATTCCCCCCCTTCTGACTATTGGAATGGAGGTGGGTTTGTCGGGAAAAATACCTGTGACTAGTTGGTTTTGGGTTCAGCTCCCTTGAGAGCAACTACAGTTTAACCTGCTTTAATGACCTTCAGGGACTAATAAAGTAAATATTTTTTTCCTGGGTGCTCTGGTTTCCTCCCACAGTCCAAAGACATGCTGTTGAGGTTCACCCATAGTGTGTGAGTGATACACAGAGTGTGTGTTCCACTGATGTATGGACGAGTGACCCAGTGTAAGTAGTGTATCTAGCAGTATAACACTACGTAGAGTTCATTGGGAGTAGCTTTGGAGAAAAGCATCTGATAAATAAATAAATGGAAATAGCTCACACCAAAGAAATGATACATCTTAAAAGAGCTGTCAATGCTATTGTTCCCCAAATCGAGGAAGCTCTCTTCATGGTTAAAAAACTAATCGTAACGTCCTACTGGCAGTCCGACACTATTGCTGGACCAACAGCACATCATCGGTTGTTGCCCAAAAACCCGCTGGCGGGAACTACGTCCGGCAAACACGGCGCTTACAATCCATACAAATGCTACTAGAGTAGCAGGAAGCGTAGAGGTTCGCGCTGTTGCCTTTTGGACCCCAAGGTCACAGGTTTGAGTTCCACCTCCAGCTGTAATACAGCTGACGAAGGGATTTACCTTAAATTACCCCGGTAAAATTACCCAGATGGGTGAACAGCTGTAGGAAATTTTCAATTAGCTGACGCTTTTCTCCAAAGCGACTAACAATTTTAAGCTCCTTAAAACTATTTTAGTCGTAATTAACATTAAGTTGTACGTTGCTTTGGAGAAAAGTGCCAGATAAATCTATTAAAGAGCAGCAGCGGAGTCCTTGGCTTAGGTTCCATACATGAGTAATGAATCGCTTGTGCGGTTCTGGGTCGTTTAAGGTTTATTCTCGGTCAAATTAGCTCAACAAATTTCTACCCAGGATGTTGTGGGTGTCCTTCAATCTGAGCATTTCTGCGCTTCCACTGTGAATCAGACCATATTCATCACCCTACAGAGCAGCATATGCCAGTTCCCGCTTTAACGAATATGTAGAATCTGTAGATGAACAAGCGTGTTGAAGGCCTGCTGAAATAATAAATAACAGAGCAGCAAAGACGGGAGAAACGGACACCGGGTTTCTCCTTCACAATCCCTCGTTTTCACCGCGGCAGATAAGGAAACGCTTCCGGACCAGAAACTTAACTATAAAGCATATACCGTATTCCGCATGCTGTAATTATCGTCTTCCAGGACGCCTAAAAGGAGAAGAAAAGCATTTTCATCAGAAAACTTTGCAATTCTCAGAACTGCATAAGTGCATCCAGTAACATATCCAATCTGTGAAGACGTTTCAAAAACCTGAGCAAAAATGAGCTAAAAAAAAAAAAAAAAAAAAAGAGAAGCAGCATCAGTGTGGTACTGACACAAGAGATCGGAGACACGTGCACAAGGTTACACCTGCATACTCTCGGTGGGAAAGGTGGTCCCTACGTGCGTGTTGCTGACACGGAGGAGAAGTCCTGCTTGGCCTGTTGGCAATGCGATGCGATGCAATGCAATGAGGTTCTGCCGGATGTGGAAATATGCATTACCTGGGGCTGCTTTCATCGATAAGGTTGCGAAGCAGAAAAGGTTTATAAATCAGGAGGCTGGCCGGCCGTAGCGGAGGTCAGAGATCAGCGTGCCGTACGGAATGTACGACGCCCCTAACAACAGATGAGGTTCCGCGGAGTCCGGATCATCGTGCGGAAGCCTCGTTATCGTACATCGCCCCCTTCCAGGAAGCGCACGCTCGGATGAAACATGCATGAGGGAGAGCGAGCGGCCTCCCGTGGAACGAGCGTCACGTGGCTTCTGCCGTCTACTGCAGATCGTCCAGGAGATTGGATATCTCACCGCTCCATCCACGCATTTAACCGCTGGATGAAAAATGAAAAACGGAACACAAGCATCGCAGACTGTGCATTGATGGTGCGGGATTAAAATTAAATAGAATCTCGGGTGCATGCGTTAAAAAGGAAAACGATCTCCACTGAAACGAATGTGGAAATAAGCAAGGATATTGATTTCTGCAAGAAAAAATAAATGGGGGAAAAAAAAAAAAAAAAAGGAGTGCAAAACATGGTCTTATTGTTGACACTCCTTGGGTCCTTATTGTAAATTGCTACATTAACACGAAAGAATAATAAGGGACAATTGTTCAGACTGAAGTCCTCAAAGGCCCAGAGGGTTTAACATTTAATAAGGACACGACGACGAATGGAAAAAGGAAACGAGCCAACTTCAGTCACATTACAGTTATTGCTAAGATGCTAATACCATTTTTGGTGCACCATTTTCACAAGCTGTATTAAAAAACTGTTATAAATAGCTTATTAGTTTGAGCTGAAGGTTCTTGCTGGTTCAAATTCTGCCCCATGCTGCAGCACCCTTGATCTAGGTATCTGAATAGCAAATCATTATAAAATGTATCAAATAAAGCTGTGATCTAAATAATGGACAAAATGCAACAAGTTTGATTAAAATAACCTTTAAATACAAGCATGTTAAAAATTATATCGATGTTAGAAGCTAAAGAGAGTTTCCGTTTTTCACTCAAAAACACCATATAGAGACATTTATTTACTCAGCAGACGCTTTTCTCCAAAGCGACTTCCAATGAACTCCATGTAGTGTTTTCAGCCCACACATCTTATTCACCGCGGTGACTTACACTGCTAGATACGCTACTTGCAATGGGTCACTCATCCATACATCAGTGGAACACACACACACACACACACACACACACACACACACACACACACACACACACACACACACACACACTATGGGTGAACCTTACCAGCATGTCTTTGGGGTGCGGGAGGAAACCAGAGCACCCAGAAGAAACACACGCAGACACGGGGAGATCATGCAAACTCCACACAGACTGAGCAGGGATCGAACCCACGTCCTCTTACAGCACCCAGCAAATGTGACTATTCCCGATTGTGATCACATAACGGCAGAGCTTAAATATTAGCGTTATATTTAATTGCAATAATATTTTAAATGACACATTTAATATTATGCATGTTATAATGTTAACGCACCCACCACGCCTTAAAATTGTCCATATCTATTTATTTATTAATTATTTACATTTTATTCCGAACTCGTACAAGGCAGCCATGCATGACGGCTTCAGCTTTGACTTTGACTCTATTAACTTCTCAGCATTCAGCAAAATTTCAAAAGGACAAAGAGTGGAAGGACCAGATTGCCCGTAACAGGGTTAACAGAAGGGAAAAAAAAAAAAAGCTCATCTGTGAGAGCTGATTAGCTCATCAATTGTTTACGACGGAGAATCACTTCTGCTGAAGAGACAGGTGGGGCGGAGAGCAGGTAAAAGCCCCGGCTACAGGGGAGGGCTTAGCAGAAGCCAGCCGGAGAATGTAGGTCAGTAAGCTGACGGACTGCAGCTTTGGTTTAAAAGACCGGCTAAAACAGAAACGCGCGTGCGACCGCGGTCATTCCCCAGTCAATGGGCACGTCGAGCACCTGTCGCGAGAAGAACCGGTCGGTGGCACCTCCCTCGCTGAAGCCACCGAGCAAGAGAATGGAAGACGGGCGGCGGGGGCCCGGGTTCCGCTCGTTAACCACCTGCAAAAGGACGGCAGCCAGGTCGATCGCGGTGGCCGACTGCAACCCGCCCCTTCCCCAAGGCCTGCGTCTGTCCTCTCCAAGTCCTTTATCCTCCGAAGTCCACAAGCGCTTTTGAATTCGACCCGATTGCAACGTTGAAAGAGAGCAGAGAGCACTCAAAATCAAACAGTTAAGCGTAAATACCAGAGGACGTGGGTTCGATCCCCGCTCAGTCTATGTGCAGTTTGCATGTTCTCCCCACGTCTGCGTGGGTTTCCTCCGGGTGCTCTGGTTTCCTCCCACACTCCAAAGACATGCTGTTCAAGTTCCACTGATGTATGGATGAGTGACCCATTGTAAGTAGTGTATCTAGCAGTGTAAGTCACCGCAGTGAATAAGGTGTGTGGGCTCATAACACTGCATAGAGTTCGTTGGAAGTCGCTTTGGACAAAAGTTTCTGCTAAATAATGCAAATATAAACGAGCAGACGTGAGCCTGCTGTTTGATATCACCAACAGAGCGAGCGGCTGAAATCTGCTCGCTCATTTGTATTCTGCCGTTTCACCGTTCCCATTGTCCGATCCCAGCTGCTGTACCCGTCAGCAGGGGGTCTCGTGTGAAGTACTCATGTAGAAAATTCCAGAAAGATTTTTTTTTTTAAACACAAGTGGTCTGAATGACAGCTTGAATCAAAGAAACGGGACGGGTCCTTCCTTGAACACATGTGATCGTGTGCGAGAAGAGAAGGTACTTTGTTCAGAGTGTGTTTTGAAGCAAGGCAGAATGAGTACCTGCAGCTCTGCGCCTTTACCGTGCTCAGATTAAAGGGCTAGCATCTCCCTGACCCGTCGTTTTAATTGGCTTAAATAGCAGTGCAAATCTTGCATCTGCCACCCATCGAAAGCAGGTCGTAATTCTCCATCTAGGCGGCTAGTCAAACGCAGCGGGTGGTCTGAGCCCTGAACCGCCAGCATGGGCACAAATGTGGATTATGGTGCTGGTAAACAAAGCCAAAGCCTGAAAGTTTACATGCAATCATAATATTCACCAGAACCACAAAATCATTCATTTATTTAGCAGACGCTTTTCACCAAAGCGACTCCCAATGAACTCTATGTAGCGTTTTGAGCCCCCCACACCTTATTCACCACGGTGAGTTACACTGCTAGATACATTACTTACACTGGGTCACTCATCCGTACATCAGTGGAACACACACACTCTCTCTGTCACTCACACACCATGGGTGAACCTAAACAGCATGTCTTTGACTGTGGGAGGAAACCAGAGCACCCAGAGGACACCCACGCAGACACGGGGAGAACATGCAAACTCCACACAGACTGAGCGGGGATCGAACCCACGTCCTTTGGCCCTGAAACCATAAGATTTTTTCAGCAATTCCATGACCACATGAGCGAGACAAACCAGGAGTGAATTTTTGCTGGCTACTTTTTCTTTGTGAATAGAAATCATGACTAGCGACACGATTGGGCATTTAAGTTTTCACACTCGTCTGTGTTCCTGGTTTCTGTTTTTGCTATAAAATGCCAGACAGTGGTGACATTATCACCTATGGTTGTAATCACTACATTTATTCATTTAGCTGACACTTTCCTCCAAAGCAACAAACAACATTAATCTACGAAGAGTTTTTTACCCATTTATGCAGCCAAATGATTTTACCGGAGCAATTTATGGTAAATACCTTGCTCAAAGGTACTACAGATAGGGGTGAGGTTTAAACCTGTGACCTTTGGGTCCAAAGGCAGTAGCTCTAACCACTACTCTACCAGTCACCCCACTACATAAAATACCTTTAAATAAATTTAAAAAAAAAAAAATCTGGGAGGTTTACAGCTGTCTATAAGAGCAGGTAGCATGAGTACACCACCCAAAATGTGTCCCCTTCTCATATATCATGGGCCATATTTTGAGATTATTCTTGCATGAATAATAAATGTGGCTTGAAGGCATATGACTTTGTTTTTCTAACAGCACCAAGTTACCGCAAGTTCCGATTCCATATGCAAAACGCAAAGGACTGCAGAGACAGCACCGAGGCTGAACGTTGGGACGGGCGCTATGCGAGAAATTAAATGTAAATTGAATGAAGATTGCTGTTCTGATGACTGTGGCACTGAATCACATTGAAGAATAAAGGATTTGGCGCAACGCGACAAGGTTGGCTGTCGAAAAGTGCCGTTCCTCGGACGTGCGCTTAGAAAGCATTTGAGCCAAAGTACAGGCGGTCCCCGATTTACGACGGTTCAACTTTCGATTTTTTTCGACTTTGCGATGGCGAGCTGGCGATGGACATCGAGTAGAAACCGTACACGGAATTTTGAATTTCGATTCGTCCCCGGACAAGCGATATGCGGAGCGATGCTCTCTCGGGATGCCGGGCAGCGGCAGGGATCCGCATCTCCCGGTCTGTCACGCGGAGGCGTGTATTCGGCGTATTAAATGCATTTTTGACTTACGATTCCGTGGAACGTAACCCCTTCGTAAAACGGGGAGCGCCTGCAGTTTGTTTCTCGATGGGGGCAACTCTGCTAGAAGCACGGATTTTCTCTTGTGTTAACGGATCGCTCCGGGTTCCCTGGGTTTCCGCAATTCCCAGCGTGCAGGACGTCGCCGAGTCCGTGGAACCAAAGACGACGAGGCGAAAACGGCAAGAGCGGTTCGTAGACATGAGTCGCCTCACTGCTGCGGCTCAGTGGTGGGAGAGATTTTACAGGATGACCAAACGCCTTTACCGTCGTCTTTATGTGTCCAAATGACTCAGTTGGGTAACATAACTTCCACTGACAATCTTGAATTCCAAGACAGCACACTTATTACCGTGCTTCGTTCCGGTTCTGTTCTTCTTGTATAGGTTCCGGGGGGCGCGGTGGCACAGCAGGCTTGGCCGGATCCCGCTCCCCGGCGGGTCCGGGGTTTAAGCCCCGCTTGGGGTGCCTTGCGATGGACCGGCGTCCCGTCCTGGGCGCGTCCCCTCCCCCTCCAGTCTTGCGCCTTGTGTTACCGGGTTAGGCTCTGGTTCGCCGTGACCCCAACCAAGCGGTTTCAGTCAACGTGTGTGTAGGTTCCTTCATTATCCCTCCAGTTATACAGTCCCGAAACTGCTTTCTCGAAAACATGCCCAAAAACCAGCCGTCCCTTACAGAAGGACACGCCTGCTTCCACTACAGTTACATTTATATTTATTTATTGGGCTGATGCTTTTCACCAAAGTGACTTACAATTCTGAGCTACTTGCAATCATTTAGTCCCTTGTACAGCTGGGTGACTTTTTACTGGAGCAATTTCTTAACGTTATATTTAATATTATGCATATATCATATATGTCATCGTATTAAATGTGTTCAAAATGGGGAACAGTCACATTTTGTGCACAATTTTACCATTTCTACTGCAGAATCACTTTCCAGATTGTAAGTACTGTGTAATCGCAGCATGTTGGCGCAGTGAGTAGCGCTGCTGTCTCTCAGCGCCCGGGTGGTGCGAGAGGACGTGGGTTCGATCCCCACTCAGTCTGTGTGGAGTTTGCATGTTCTCCCCATGTCTGCGTGGATTTCCTGTGTGCTCTGGTTTCCTCCCACAGTCCAAAGACATCCTGTTCAAGTTCACCCATAGTGTGTGAGTGACAGAGAGAGTGTGTGTTCCACTGATGTATGGATGAGTGACCCAGTGTAAGCAGTGTATCTAGCAGTGTAAGTCACCGCAGTGAATAAGGTGTGTGGGCTGATAACACTACATAGAGTTCACTGGAAGTTGCTTTGAAGAAAAGCATCAAACATAATTATTTCGTCATAGCATTTATATGAGGAACATAATGCATGGGTTAAAGGCAATGTTTCTAGTCTGCTTACATTCTACACTTTTAGGATCACTCATTGAAACCTGAATAAACCAGGTCTACCCAGGTAAAAGGCTACTATACCTTCCCAAAGCTGAAACTGTTGCATCTGCACCACATGCATGACAAGGGGAGGGTACGAGAACCCCCCCCAGTATAACTCCAATGAAAATGACTGCTAGCATTTTCTGTCACCCCCCTCCAAATACCTGACCAATTCTTTATACCGCTGATGTGAATAAAGCTACAAAATCCGACATCAAATGTTTTCTAACAAGCCAGATTACGGAGCAGTTCAGAAATTTCTGCTCATGGTCCAGATCAGACATGAATATCATTTACTGAGAGACACGGGGCAGACTTGGAAGAGGATATGGAAAATCACCAACTGGTTGCTAGGAGTTAAACCTGGGGGGGGGGGGGGGGAGGAAAATCAACCCCCTCATAAAAGCAGCAGAAAGAACAAAGGGAATCAAAGAATTAGTTCTGTGACTTTTTCTGCGTTGCAGGACGATGCTGAAAAATCTGTCACTTTGACCTACAACGTTGTCCTTAAGATAAAATAGGCCCCTCAGGAGATGTCAGAAGACCGAAATAATAGCATTAGAGGATTACCTTTATACGCCCAGATCAGAGAGGCAGTAGTGGAAATATTACTTTCAAGGGACCAAAGGGCACTCCGCAAGCAGATACAATCCGCCAACTCCCAACGGGATACAGTTGATGCCATAGAGGAGCGTTAGGCTGGACATCGGCTCGTTTAATAACATTACAGCACATATGTTCCAGGGCTCTCCTATGATCTATACCTTTACTATCCCAAAGCCCCAGCAAGAACAAGAACTCAAACAAGTTTTTCTATCTGCAGGTTATTAGTTCTGGGACCAAACAAGCGACTGTTGCGACCATTAAATTAGCCCTCGTAATAAAATCACTGAACGCGTGCGGCCGCACTCGATTGTGTTGGGTGAGCAGAAGTGTTGAGCAGTAACTCCAAAGAGAGGATGCCGTTAGGCGATACCCTTCAGCCTTTCCTCATATCTTCCTGCATTCGCAAGAAATCATTCTCATCCACACACGCATTGTCTGAAATCGCTCACCCCAGGCGAGCCGGAGCCTAACAAGGCAACACGGGGCGCAAGGCCGGAGGGGAAGGGGACACACCCAGGACGGGACGCTAGTCTCTCGCGAGGCACCCCAAGCGGGACTCGAACCCCAGAGCCGCCGGAGAGCAGGCACAGGCCAAACCTGCCGCGCCACCGTGCCCCCCCCTCATACTCACCCACATTCCCCTAAATATATTTGCAAACTCGGTCGACACGGTAGCAGTGCTTAAGTCCGGCCAAGCAAATGTGGGCGGTGCTAAGAATAATACCTAAGTGCTCTTTGGAGGCTTTCAGTCATGGTCTTGTCTTTGTGCATCAGCTGTGTCTTCTCTGGTTCGCATTCTTATGTTAAATAATGTTGGGCGTGTTTAAGTTCCTTAAGTAAAATGGCAAACTATAAATTGGAAAGCAGCAAGGTGTATAGATGGTCCCAAACATACCGGGAACGGAACGACGGCTCGGTGATCCGTCCCGTTATCTCACGGGTCCAGGGCTGCGTGTTCAAATCCTGCCGCTCGGTATAATAATTGAATATGTGCTTATTGAAAATGGGTGGAGGGAAGAAATAAGTTCTCAAAACACCGACGGATATTAATCTTCAGAAAAGCCTGCAACATAAATCGGTAGCGTCAGGTCGTACGGCAGCGAAGGTTCACCGGTTCAAATTGAGGGAGCAGCTGTACCGTCGTAGCAGCCTTAGGAATTTTACTTAACTTGAAGGATCCCTCATTACTTTTCCATCCCCTATTATTTATTCCTCCCGCTCCAAAATGAATCACTATATGTAGGTATGTTTGTGTGTGTATATGGATGTTGTGGGGTTGTTTTTTTTTTTTTTTTTGTATCGACTCTAAAATACGAGCCATTGGGAATCAAAGAAAAATTCCTTGCATGTCTGTGGATACTTGGCCAAATAAACCAGATTCTGATTCTGATATCCAGCTGTAAACGTGGGTTCAAAATAATAATTCATAATAATACCTTTTGTAAGACCCACAATCTCAAAATGAAAGAAAATAAATGTTTAACACCGAGTTTCATCTGAATATGGGCAGAATAAGACCGGAAGAACCAGCTAGAAAATGCTCAATAGGGAGCAGCCAATAATGCTGAGTCATACGTTCCTCACACGGCGCTGTAATATCTGCAAACGTTCCTGAGCTACAGCTCACTTTTATGGACCTGCAGACATGATAGCGGGTGTTCAAATGACAAAATGATCAGTGTTGAACCTGGTCACACGAGAGAAATCCTTTTCCCTAACGGTATACAGTTAGATTGGTTAGCACATACGTGGATATATTTGGCCTTAGACCTTAGAGTTTAGTTTCCCCTCCGTCACTTTTTGTTTCAAGTAGTAAGTGTTATTACAAATACCGCTTCTTGCATTTCTCTACTTCTTCTTGTTGAGAAGAGCACTACAATCAACGCTTATATAACAAGGTCCTGTGCAACAAAAACTACTACAAGGACCTATGAAAATGTATACTTTTTTTTTTGCATACAGGCTTATTATTTGGTACAAAAGCATTTTTGCTCATTATGAAGTTATTATACATACATACATACATACATACATACATACATACATACATACACACACACACACACACTGTCTGAAACTGTTTGTCCCAAGCGGGGTAGCAGCGACTCGGAGCCTAACCGGGCAACACAGGGTGCAAAGCTGGAGGGGAAGGGGACACACCCAGGACGGGACGCCAGTCCATTGTAAGGCATCCCAAGCAGGACTCAAACCCAAGACCCACCAGAGTGCGGGACCCAGCCAAACCCACTGTGCCACCGCGCCCCCACTATTATACATATTGTAATTATATATATATATATATATATATATATATAAAATTATAGCGTTTATACTTATGACAAAAAAAATTACTAGGAAGGTGATCAGGAATCATTGATATTCAGATAAAGTTTAATGCAGCTACTTATGTGATGAACATTAGTTCATATTGCGGAAACAAACAAAGTGCACTTAAGAATCACACGTCTGCATCTACGTGTCTCGTCCTGCTCGTGTAATGAACACGTTGTATTTTCTACGAGACGTTCGTTGCTTTGGAGAAAAGCGTCTGCTAAATGAATACACGTAAATGTATGAGTAAATGTAATTCAGTCGCTCAATATCAATATAATTCAATTAATCTGAAAACGTTTTTGTCCGTCTAGAAATCAAGCCCCAAGAAACAGAAGCGGTTCTCTCAATATCTAGTAACACGAGGAGGATATAAGGTCTTGTCAGAAAAAGGAATACAACCACACGTTCCGAAACGCCAGTTGCCGAGCTCTGGCTCCTGCCACATCAATAGTACTCTTGTTGTCCCACAAGGGCAGTACCACGGTGAAACTTTTCAGCTGCGATATCCTCCTGCATTCTGCCACCGGGGTCCTTTTCCAGTCCCGTTCCCCAGAAACACTTGTAGTGACGTCCAGCGTCCCCAAGCGGAGCTGCCCATGGTGCTGAAACTCATACCGTTCATCTACTAGAGAGATGCTCAACCTTGCTGCCTCCAAAATACAACTGTCTTCAGTCTGACTGCATGGTTTGCAAGAGTGAAACAGCTTAAACTTGTAACTTTTCTTAATCCCCATCTTTCAATTTCAGTAACATACATTCAGATTGCAGAAAAACTTGCCACTTCGTCACTCGCCATAACCGCAAGTAGATAGGTGGTGAAAATCTTTGGTGCGTTCTCCGCAGATGCTCGGCATGAGTTTTAAACATACAGAGCACAAAAATATACACGACAAACACCTGTACAGTACGTATTGTCTAAATACACACACACACACACACACACACACACACACTTTCAGAACCGCTTGTCCCATACGGGGTCACGGGGGAACCGGAGCCTACCCGGCAACACAGGGCGTAAGGCCAGAGGGGGAAGGGGACACACCCAGAACGGGACGCCAGTCCGTCACAAGGCACCCCAAGCGGGACTCGAACCCCAGACCCACCCGAGAGCAGGACTGTGGTCCAACCCACTGCGCCACCGCGCCCCCGCGCCCCCTTGTCTAAATACCAGCTTTTTTAAAGATTGCAAGATTATCAGTAACAGGCTACTTCCCAGTGAAACACCATGCACGATATCCAAACTGCTGATGTAGTCCTCGGGCTTCTGGGACGACAACGCGTGTGGGTTTGCCGTTCACGAACTAGTTGCCGGACTCCCTGTTACTACCTGACAGCAGTTGCAAGCTTTTCCAGTGCTCTGGGTGGTGCACAGAGTGCAGTAAATCCAGCTGCCCGCCTGGACCATGGGAATTGTAGCAATTACACACCTTGTCCTATTTCCAGCCATCTAGTTGAAATTTTAAACATTGTAAGCTGGTTGAAATCTAATGCTCACCGTGGGATCCAGTCAAATTTGTGGCAATGTAATCTAGTCCACAATTACAGAACCTCTAGGGAGGGGAGGGTATGACCTGGAAGAGGAGCATCAACAAATCTACATTTAATGAACCCATGTCAACCAGTCATCACGTCTTCATGGGGTCCATACAATCTCCCCGCATCCCCAATTCCAGGGTCAGAGGTCCACCTGTCACCTAAAGGAAACTGGAAACCTGTCAATCTGTGGTCGCCGTGGGCAACGCAAACAGGAAGTGCAATGGTCTCCTTTGGCAGATGGCTTCTCTTGCTGTGCGGCCACCGCATGGGAGCCCAGGTTAACAGACTATGCGGACCTACACAGCCTTGCTTCACTCAAGTCGGCTCTGCGATTGTGCGCATTCACACGCGTCCAGTCTCAACCCAGCGTTACAAAAAGCAGAAATGAAGAACTGAGGAACTATGAGAAGTTCACCAAGCCTTGCAGTCTGGCATGTGGATCTCTCTCGCTATACATATGACTCACTTCACTCATGGCTGAGAGACACAATCTTTACAAACAGCATGGGACAGAACAGAGGTTATGTCTCAAAGCATGTTCACAGCATTGGATAAACAATTTAGCTTTAGACCCCTTATTACTCATATACTTAATGACATTGCTTTATTTCTGTGGGAAAAATACTTTTGTTGTATGCATGTTGTACGGGGCGTCCTGACGGCACAGCGAGCAGCGCTGCCGTCTCACAGCACCTGGGTGGTGCGAGAGGATGTGGGTTCAATCCCTGCTCAGTCTGTGCGGAGTTTTGCATGTTCTCCCCGTGTCTGCGTGGGTTTCCTCCAGGTGCTCTGGTTTCCTCCCACACTCCGAAGATATGATGTTCAGGTTCACCCGTAGTGTGTGAGTGAGAGCGAGTGTGTGTGTGTGTGTGTGTGTGTGTGTGTTCCACTGATGTATGGATGAGTGACCCAGTGTAAGTAGTGTACCTAGCAGTATAAGTCACCGCGGTGAATGAGGTGTGTGGGCTCATAACACTACATAGAGTTTATTGGAAGTCGCTTTGGTGAAAAGCGTCTGCTAAACAAATAAATGTAAATGTATGTCCGTTAAAGTAGTCCCACCCTGGGCTCTTATGTCACAGCTACAGTCACACAATTATTTTTCCCCCAAAGACAATGAAATTCCCCCTGTCCGGCACCTTGACCAAGGCTGCTACAGCAGTGGTGGTGCGAGACTTAAACGAGCAACATTACCTTACGGGTGGGTGCCAAAACATCACACGCTGCCACTCCACCTCAGTGGAAACGTAAACAAAAGGCTGCATGCTAAATGCAACGTCCTTCCTCCAAAACACCGAGACAAAGGCAGCGCGGGCCGCGGCTCGCCCTCGTGCCGTTCCCACGAAGCACGGTGACGTCCCGAATCCCGCCCTAAACCCCCTGTAACATTCCATGCTGTCATGAAGTGGCCAAACAAAGGCTGACATCAAGCTTCCATAAGCAGCGCTTCCTGCGTGGCCTTCGACCGCCAGCCCTCGCACCAGGAACCTCAGGAAACATTCGCCCTGAGCACACGGGTCACTCGCCACCGTCTGCTTTCCGCCACCACGACTGCCTTTTGTCTCGCCGTTTCCCTTCCCGTTATCTACACAAAGAAGCTGTTGTTGATTTAAAAAGCATAAAGTAGAGACCCTACACACGAGAGAGGCTGCCGAACAATACTCTCCGATCGCACGGGGTTCGAGAGGACGAGGATGAACAACAACAACGGCAATCGCTACGTGAAGAAAACAAACGCGGTACAAAAAAAGTGTGCAGAAGAACATGTACAAGTGTAGATTTTTAAACCGAGCACAGAGAAGGCATCTCTAAAATCAGTCTAGATTAGAGAGAGATGCACAGGAACGAAAATACGGGGAGCCGAGGCTCACGGAGAGCTGCTAAGACAAACTGGACGAAACGCTGACGTTACAATGTTTCACCGAGTGAAAAACAGTCAGCAACACATAAGTACCAGGGCGCTCGAATCTCCACTGGGGCGGGGGGGGGGGATCTTGTTTTGATTTCATATTCACATACTCATCCAGTCTGATGAACATACAGTTATGTCCACACACATATTATCAAAAACAAAGGAACTGCACTAGGACACATACGCAAAGTCACACATCTGGTAAACTACCGGTGACGAAAACATGCACGGTTCACATTCAACAAGCCCTCGTTCAAAATCTAGTGCTCAGTATAGAAAATATATACTTCTCGCTATGAGGAATTTACAAGACGAGTATAGAATACAACGGCTGCAGGGAAGTGGGATAAAGACTAAAAATATGTGCTTACACAGCAGGGGTTGTCTGCTTAAGGCAGTGTGTCTAAACATTTCCAACTAATGCTTGAACATAAGTGTGTCTAAGAGCTTAGCGTATACATCCACGGGTATTTAGGCTATAAGTTCATGAATTACGAGGTTATGCATCCACCAGGAAAGGGCCGTAACCTGCGAAATGTTCTTTGACCGGTGGCCAGAGCATCGGCAGTTTGGCTGTCAAGTTTACACAGAACACAAAGCTGTTGCAGACACTGCCTTGCTGGGTAAGGTGCTCTTTACTGTGATGACTTACCCATCCAGCCTAATAGGCTGCTATGCAGGCGAGTGTCACATCTTAACCTTAGGAGTTACCTAGGAGCTTTTGAAAGTCGCCGACGCAGACACACCTTACCTTTCCCAGCAAGCAAGTCATGGGCGTTGCCTTTTGAGGATTTCATTCCTTTTCTCATCAATGTATACATAGTACAGATATTTACCACAGCTTACCCGCTTTCAGTAAAACACAGAAAGCAGGAAGAGTAACCAAGGGGATGCTTGTCGGACAGCATATCGGCAGCCCAGAGTGGCCTTCGGTTGTTTGTCGCCCATTTATTTTGGTACATGACCTTCTAAGAGATAAGACAGAGTATTACCAGCTGCTAATACAGAGCACAGCAAGTGCATATTACAAGGACACGTAGAGCAGATAGTGATGTTTGCAAATAAATATTAGTAACCGTATGAAAGAGCCTATCCCTCACTCTAATACTGTATATGTTACATTTCCACTGTTGATATTTTGTAATCTTGAAATCTGGAAATCTCAGATGTTCACTCGCACACTCAGAGAGCACTGCAAAGACATGACAGTCTATCAGCCCTACTATCAACACAGGATAGCATATTCTCAAAAATGCTATGATTTTACAAGTTTGGCCAAGTCTGGGCCAAAGGTGACCATAGATCAGGAAGAAAAATAGAGGTTGCGTGAAAAAAATGGACATATCTCATTTATTCTTTTAGCTGACGCTTTTCTCCAAAGCGACTTACGATGTTAATCTGCCTACAGTTACTTACCCATTTATACAGCTGGGTAATGTTACTGGAAAAATTGAGGGTAAGTACCTTGCTCAAGGATACTAGAGCCAGATGTGGGATTCAAACCTTTAGATTCAAGGGCAGCAGGTACTGTAAAACCACTGCACTACCAGGTGTCCAACTCAAAAACATTCAACTTAAAAAATAAATACTTTGAGAACAAAAATCTCTGGGAAAACCTGAATTGTTCATCCAGTCTATTGTTAAACCAAGAATAAGAGCGCTCTTCTAGTTTTGCTTACTGGTCTCTCCTAGTGTTCAGACCAGCTGTCTTGTACAGTCTTGGCTGTTCTTTAAAAACAAGAGACAGCTGGTCTGCATTATGTGAATAATAGCACAGGATGAGTCCCTGTGGCCTATGAATCATCCCCAGTCCAGCCAAACCAAGGTAAGAATATTCCCATTTACTATACAGAGCCAGGGAAGGTCAGCTCTTTGCTCCTGCATATAGGTTTCTTATATGGCGGAAAAAACTATACAGGCAGCCCCCCGGGTTACGAACGGCCAACTTACGTACGACCCATAGTTACGAACCTCCCCCCGTAAACCCTACTATATAAAAAATTCGAGTTACATACAATGATTTGTAATATCAAATGGTGCTACTTTGCGACATGCATCAAAACACTGTGCATCTACAGCGGTTCGTCGGCTCATTGGCACATGGACCCAAGGTAGGACTAAGACTTCTTTCTTGTCAGTTGGACCACATTGCTGTTAACAGAGTCTCGTGTATCACTGTATTTGGCTTTAATTTCTTTGCGTTCACCCTCCTAACCATGGCACCAAAGCGTAAATGGTGATGCGTCAAAGAAAAGGAAGACGATCACGACTGAAATTGAAGCGGGAGTGATAAAACAATCGGAAAAAGGTGAAGCGCCAACAAACATTGCAAAAGCGTTACGCTGCAGTGGGTCAACGATGAGGACAATTTTAAAGGACAAAGTGAAAACAACAGAGCAAGTAAAAGGCTCTGTCCAGATGAAATCTTCAATTATCCGACTTACGTACAAATTCGACTTAAAGACAGATTTAGGACTGGAACTCGTTCGTAATCCAGGGACTGCCTGTATTCAGTTTTTTCTTAGCGTGCCTTGCCTGTCCTATTTTCTTTCATTTCTGATTATACTGATTCCTGTTGGGCATTTTCTCTGCTACTCTGTTATCAGTACTCAACTTGCCAACATACTGACTACTAACATTTTTAGGTGAACCCACATTTCATATGCTTGAAGGTAAACACAGCATGTTTAATTTCCTGAGCGGTTATCATAAGCTGTTGAACTTAAAGCTGTGATAAAACACAACCATATCATTTCTTGTGTTTCTGAGATCAGCATAAATATTCATCAGTGGCAGATGACACCACTGGAATTACAATAGATATTATGGGAGCAAAACAGGAATCGTCCCCGAAATCTGTAGGGTGATTTAAAAAAAAAAAAAAAAAAAGAGAAATGAACCTTGAGATTTCAGAAAGTTGCAGGAACACTGCATCTGCGTTCCGGTTGCTATGTGCCTTTCCCTACATCTGTCTCAAGGGTGGCTTCAAGGTCCGTAGATCAATACCTTGATGCGGTGAGGAATGTCACTGGGAGTGGGGACGTGGTGGGACTGGGGGGTTGTGCTTGCCATATCAATCCATTTCACAAAGGTGGAACCACCGTGCCGTGATAAAACTTCCATTATTGAAGCCTGTGCTCATAAATTCTGGGGCAAATCTCACTTTTTAAACTTTTTTTCAGATGTGCCTTGTGTTTTAATCTTAACCCTGGATCTTCACAATTCCTTATGACACAAATATGCACATTAATCCACAAGACTTGATCGCCCGCTATACTCCAACCAGACTGCATCGCTCTTCCACATCTGCCCGCTTGGTGGCCCAACGCTCGAAAGGTAAAGCACGGAGGTTCTCGGTTCTGGCGCCGTTGCGGTGGAACGACCTCCCCCCCTCACTCAGAACTGCTGAATCTCTGTCCACATTTAAAAAGGGTCTTAAAACTCACCTCTTCCAGGCTCACTTTGCCCATCATCTCTTAAGCGCACTATATGCACTTGAATGCACTAGAACTTTAAGACCATTCCCAGATAAACCTTTACACAGCTACTCCTGTAATGTGACGTAAATGTACCGCCAAAAAAAAAATAAAATATTACTAGGAAGGTGATCAGGAATCATCGATATTCTAAGTTTTATGCAGCTACTCATTTGGTGAACATTGGTTCGTATGGTGGAAACAAACAAACTGCACTTAAGTATCACGCATCTGATTCTAAGTGTCTCTTCCTGCTAATGTAATGAACACATTGTATTTTCTATGAGATGTACGTCACTTTGGAGAAAAGCATCTGCTAAATGAATAAATATAAATATAAATGTAAATTAGCCCGTCTGTCCTGGAAACACGTTCGGTCTGGTTCAGTCAGACTCGTCAACAGCCGACCAACTTGCAAACACATACGCATGATGGATCGTGAATTCTCTAAAGGCTGCTTGCTCTGGCTGCGCCGTTTGCGCTAAACAATAATCTCGAAGATACAGAGGCCGTTTATCCGTCCGCTCAGTTATCCCACACTTATGCCATTTTTGCTCCCTTCGGAATTTGTTTGCCGTTCTCGGGGAAAAGCAAAAATCCGTTGCAAACGGTCACTTCAGCTGATTAACTGAGGCACTGAGATTTACTCACATGCTGGCATGTTTCCACGTCTTTGCAAGCACAAGCTCAACTAAAGCGCTCCTCCTCACGTCAGTAACGTCACATTTTCCCGTATGCTTTTACGGAGAGATTCTGGAATTAGTCTGCCCATCCACCCTAAACCTTTTTCAAGTCACCACAGAAAAATCACAGACGGATTTACAGCTCTTGCACTTGTACGGCGTCGCGGAAGTACCGTATCGCTAAATCTTTTGTCACTTGCTTCTTTATTTTTTTCCTGCAATGCTAAAATGATTTGTTTTGTCCTTCCTCATAGCTCCTTACTCTTCAATCATCCCTGCAAAGTATTTGCTACCGATGACAAAAGGAAAAAAAAAACTACACGTTGTGTGCAAATACAACCTAAATTACTATTGTGACTTGTTAAAAAGGGAACATCTGCTATATATGACCAAGGAGATAAATTAATATTCTACAGGGCAGTTTAATTATTTCAATAACGGCTTCATTTCTGCTCCCTGGACTGCAGGCTCCATATCTGAAGAGAGGGCAGAACCTGCTGGACATCAGCCAAGGACACAAACCAGACATGATGTTTGTAAACTACAAATCATTCTTACAATTAAAACATGTGTTCTCTCTTCTCATGTCACTTTTAGGGGGGGGGACGAGGAAAAAAGGTACCAGAATGTTCCTTGCAGGTACATACCCTAATTCTCAGAAAGGAGACGACATCATGCGGAAAGTGCATGAGATAAAACCTGAAATAAATGTCAGCCGTTACACTTGTAAAGGTTTTTTTTGTTCCACGCTCAAAAAAATGGACGAGATGTATGTTCTCTGCTGGTGCAGATAAAAAGTTCACCATGACCCATTCATTCGTACTAATGGACAGAAGAGGCACTGCCTGTATTATTAATTGCACACAGTCTGCAGGGAAATGCTGAACAGGATGGAGAGTAGAAAACCTGGTGGGGGGAGGGAAGGGGGGGTTTGTCGCTGGGTCACTGGGTAAAACAAGGTTATTCGCATGGAAACAGGCTGATTCCATCTGAAAAAGGAAAGATGTAGTGTGCAAGCAGTCCCCACCTGGGTGATAAATTCTGCAGTGCTCAGGCTGTCGGAGGCTTCGGAGATGTGAAGCGGGGGAGGGGGGAGCGGTGACATTGGGGTGTCAGGGGCGGGTTAGAATAGGAAGCAAGGTGAAGATGTGGGAACGGCACACTGCCGACACAGTGAAGTTTACCTTCTCACTATCACGTTGCTGAAGAGATATTATGAACCACGAAGGAAGCGGTTAAAGACACGGTCCTGCAAACCGAAGCGTGTTGGATCGTAACCCAAGGAAGGGTCCTGGATGGTATGTCCTTGAGTAAAACATCTGAAGTGTTCCATTAAATATCCAACCGTATCAATGGGTGAAACACTCTTTTTGGATAAAAGCATAGCCTGAGCAACAAAAACAATCCTAACAAAAAAAAAAAAGAAAATAATCAAAAAGGGTGCCTTCCTGTTCATATAGTTCCACTGAAGAACCGATGCTGAATTAACTGACCCAGCAGCTCCTAACCCAATAAACACTCATCTGAAGGAAAGGTCCAACTACACCATCTCACACTGATAAATTACTACCCCCGACATTCCCTCCAGATGAAAACATGCTTGCTGCTGCGTCGCAACAGAGACGCATCACGGCTTCCAGATAAAGCCATTTGTCATGGAACACCACACTTTTTTTTGGAGGGTCACTGCACACGTGTCACAACGAAAATGCAAAAAGCTGGAAGCAACCAAGCATGGGACACAGTGCTAAAACAGTCCCTTCGCACTGATCGGTTGTCAAGCAAGCGCTGTTTCAACAAAATCAGGTAATAAGCAGAAAGCCATGCGTTTAGCCAAACTGCTGGAGTTCAGCTGCGTTGTTGACACCTGAATAGCGTTTCTTTCGCTGTACATACGGGAAGGGTAATACGCCTGTTTGTGATCTGCCAGCCGAGATCAGCGCAACCTCTACCAACCTCAGGTAAAGAACCTCTGGGACCTCAGATTGTTTATATCTATAATTTTTATTATTATATTATAATATCTTGTTTTTTACTGTGTTTATTGTTTAGTAATTACTGCACTGTCTTGTGCCGTTTGCGCACGTCTTGCACACGTGCACTTTATATAGTCCTGTGTGGGGTAGCTTTGCGTTGTTTCTATGCAGCACCATGGTCCTGCAGGAACGTTTAGTTTCACTGTACCAGCTGTATATGGTTGAAATGACAATAAAGCCACTTCATCCGACTTTGAAAGCATGTCCACGAACAGGGTGACACAATCAGACCACACTAACAAAGGATATCGAACAAAGTCACGTGAGATGCTGGAAGAGCGGACCTGATCGAGCCACCAGCTACGATGTTTTTGCTGCAGTTGAATGAAGAAGGATTTTTTTATTTTAAAAAAAAAAAAAAAAAAAAAAAAAAAAAAAAAACTGACCACAGACTTTCATTAAAGCCCACCTATTATAATAAAACTAAAATGGGTATAAGAAAGAAAAAGAAAAAAATAAAAATAAAAAAAAGAGTACTGGAGAACAAATTCTTTGGGGAAAAAAAATTAAATACATGAGTAGATTCCCAGACCAAGAGAGACAGAACAGTAAAGCCTTTTTCAAATCAGTTCAAAAATTGTCCATGGATTTGTTGCTCTTGCACTTGTAATCTGTGGTGGAAATAATGTATCACAAAATCTTTTGTTTATTTTTCCTTGCAATGCTGCTGGGTTGTCATAAAAAAAAAAAAAAAAAAAAAAAAAAAAAAATGCTTTGCCCTTTTCCATCACTGCTTAGTTTAATAATAACAAAGCCAAGACAAAAGGTAAAACTGCATATTTGGTACAAGAGCAGAAATTACTAATCTGACAGTAGCAGTACAATAGCAGGGTTTCCAGTGCCAAAGACAGAGAAATCATGCAGTTCTTGTAGATTTCTGAGGGATTTCACTTTTACGGTAAACACTCTCTCTAGTCCTCGTCTTGCTATGAGCTCTGTGCCAAAAACTCTGCATACGAACTACTTATTTTATCTTATGTTTTGTGTCTCATTTGGATACTGGACTGACTGTAGCCTTCAGCACTATAATATTTAACAGTCAACCGGGATACAAATGTCAGGTAAATACAAAAATCAATTTTACAAGCTTCTGAGAGGACAATTAAAAAGAGCAGGAGGAGCTTAAATTCAGCATTTTACATTTACATGTATTCATTTATCAGTCGCTTTTCTCCAAAGTGACGAACATCTCATAGAAAATACAATGTGTTCATTGCATTAGCAGAAAGAGAGACGTTGTTGCAAATGTGTGATTAAGTAGTTACTTTGTTTCTTTCCACCATATGAAAGAATGTTCATCACACGAGTAGCTGCATTAAATTTTATCCGAATAATCGACGATTCCTGATCACCTTCCTAGTAATTTTGTTGAGATACACAGTTTATTTTAAGTGTAAAGGCAAAAAATAATGTTGCAGCTACATCTGATGGAGTTATAGCATGTTCCACAAACCACTGTATTGCCTTCACAGCACAACACAGCACCATCATGTATTGAACTTGTGACACAGAGTAAACAATGCAAACAATATGAGCTGCCTAGGTATTTGAGAAAAAGTTTTACCATATCCTCAAATATAATTATCACTGTGGGGGGGGCTTGCAGCGATGCCGACTGAGTGTCCTAAACTCCTGTAAGGTCTTTTACTGGAAAGGCCACTCGGTGTTAATTCATCCAGGGCTGCAAATCTGCTTACCGAGCAGTCAGGGGATGACGCTTATTGTCAGGTGGGACATTTGTGGTGGAATTTATTTTTAACCAAGGACTTCAGCTGAAACCTGACCACACCTTCAACTGCAGGACAACCCCTTGTCCACAAATGTAAAGACAGCGTTTTTTTAAAAAAAAAAAATAATAAAATTTAAAAAAATAAATTCTTCTGCCACTGCATGGTCAGCCCTGCACGCATCCGGAATGTTCACCTGATTTCAGCCACTTTTACTTTTTTGCCAGCATTGCATCAAATTGCAAACGACTCGGTGCAGCTCCTGCTTGTCCGCATCACTTTGGCTATGAAACTGCCTCTTCTGATACTGCACTGTCACACTTCTTTTATCCCAACAAGCAACTTGTAGAAGCTGCAGCAGATCAATACAACAGCTGTTACAGTTACTCACTATTAATAACTGAGTTCAAAGCCGGGAATCATACTTTGTGGAAACTGTGCAACTGTGTCCTGGATACAGCTGTCACCTTGCAGTCTGAAGGTCCCAGGTTCCAAAGCCAGCCCCTTCTCTTTACCCATGACCAAGGTGAAGGTACTCAACCTCAACTGAGAGAGCAGGAAAATACTGCTGTGTGAAAAGGGTAAATCGCAGTAAAGTAGAGGGACGGCCAGCGATCATTTGAGATGCACTTTTTAAATACCTTCAGTTGCATAGTTGTGGTCGCGGAGGAAGCTGCTGTTGATTTTGCGAGTGTCCGTGTCCTCATCCATTTATGACGTCGCTGGAGCGGCGGTCCTCGCGCAGGCAGACGAGTAGGCGGACGCACGCGGGTCCATGGTCCTCGAGGCGCTCCTCAGCAAAGGGTCCGCGCGGGCCGCCAGGCCACCATGGTGGGAGCCCGGTCCACGCAGCAGAAAGGTTCGGTGAAAGAGGGGAAAGGAGCGCGATGATGGGGTGGGGTCACGATCTCCTCGGTCTTATTTAGAGAGAGAAGCGACGGGGGATGCGGTCCGGTCGCGCGGGGGGGGGGGGGTTCGATCAAGTTGTGGATCGGCACCAGCCAGGTACGAACTCGGCACGATCACATGGAAAAAGTGCGTGTGGTCCGATTGTCGAGTCGCGCAGGAAGAGCGCAATGTCCTCCAAGCTGGAGATCCGCTCTCGGAGGCGGTTTCAAGGATGCATCAATGCGGAGGGCGTTTGGAGTCCGTGTCTCGGCATGTGGAGCGGGACGCGCCCGGTGTCGGCTGACGATCCTCTCTCTCTCTCTCTCTCTCTCTCTCTCTCTGCGCTACGGCAGACTCCGCCCACACAGGGCGCCGCCGTCCGTGTGGCCGCGGCGATGCGCGCACGTGTGGGGTCCGCAGGGCGGCAGAGACACGGAGGGATTCGTCATCGGAAAGGCTCTCGCTGAGCACAGATGTCACATCTGACACCTTCCGCTTGTTAGTGGAAAAACGGGGGGGGGGGGGGACGACAAAACACCCCGATGCCTAAACCCCGTTCGAGGCCCACAATACCTTTTTATATTTATTTATTTTGCTGACCCTTTCCTCCAAAGAGACTTATAATGGTAAGCCACTTGCAGTTATTTACCCATTTACACAGCTGGGTAATTTTACTGGAGCAATTCAGGGTAAGCACCTTGCTCAAGGGTACTGCAGCTAGAGGTGGGATTCAAACCTGCAACCTTGGGGTCCAAAGCAGCAGCTCTAAGCACTACGCTACCATCTGATCCCTACAGTTTTACAAATACACACAAATAGGACAACAGATGAAAGACAAACATGTCCACTGAACAATAAACACAAAACTGTCAGAATATTTTTTTTTTTAAAATTTACTGTTTTGCATTTCAGGGTTGGTGGGTTAGTACTGTTTGTAAATAAATTCACACGCTGTTGGTAACTATGCGGCGAACCAGTCAAACGATGTGGGGTAGGTCTACCTCCAGCACATTCCTAACAAGGGGGTTGACATGTCCTCCTCCTCCCCCAATGTTCAAGCAAGCCTCATGCCCCCCAGTGTTTATGAATTATACACAAGTGTATTAATCCTATTTTTTTATCCCCAAAACACCACAAGATGTAGCTCTGTTGATATTCTTCAAAAAAGAATCTCTCATCTATCCTCCTAGGACAGAAGAAAAAAAAAAAAAATCTGGATTTATTTCTAGGATATTTGCCTGATTTACAAATATGTGGCATCTTTGAAAAGCACAGGTAAGGTGCTTTCGGACCTTGCAATGAATTGCATTTACAGTTTTGGAGACACGATTATAGACAAACGTCCTCTACAGCGGACATAAATAAATAGCTGCGTCTTTGGAGAACTATAGGAAATGAATCATATATGTACAAGATGTCGTTCTCCGCTTCATGTTTGAACCTAAGGAGAATTCATCGAAAAGCAGCTTTTATGGGCTGTTTACACACTGCGATTTTCTCCCTCTGCATATTTACCGCCTTAATCGAAATGCTGCCGTTTCCTGCTCTGGCCTGCTGTGCAAATAAAACAGAGGGCACATGTTTGCTATTTCTCTTAAACACACCGAGCAATTTTATCTAAGGTCCCGTTTCCGTTGGAAGTTCCTCATTTGTGCCGCGACGCATCAACGGGAGCAACGCCACTCGTTTAGTCTAGTGGAACATGATGAAATGTCGTCCCCATCACAGGTTATTTTACACGCCACTGCCCCTGTAATACAATTAATATAAACGGGTGACATCTCCTGTATCAACTAGTAATGTGTTCCAGGCGTGTGTTGTGTGACATGGCGCTAGCAAGCTAAAAAATTTAAATATCTTGTGAGCAAACCAAGCACAACGTCCCTCGGTCTCAAATAATTTGAGTGCAGCAGAGTCTTTCCTCCGCAATGTGGAAATAATACAAGAAAAAAGCAAACTGCGTGACAGAAATAAGCTTTTTCAGGCTACCCTATTTAGTGTGATTATCATTCCCAATGGATGCGCAACTGACTGAGCGACAAAAAAAAGCACGAGTTACTGCTTTTTCTTCAGAATCACCGAACAGGGAAATTGCTCATGTACTAAATAGCAATACTAGATAATCAGCCAACATGGAGTTTTTGACTAATTGACTAATTTTACATCTATTCATTTTACTGCCACTGAAAATGAAGCAACCCACTCAAGCTCACCTTTGCTGGTTAATGTAATGCAATTTTTATGGTTAACTGCTATACAGTATATCCTTCAAGCATTACAATATGAGATTAAAAAAATACCTTGACTGTTAATGACGACGGTTTTAGTGATGATCAACAGGACAGATGAATAATTAATCAGTCCTCTGCTCTGACTCTATTGAGGATCATATGGAAATCGGGGCTTTAAAAGACAGCTGAGATCCTTGCCCTTTAAACGCGAATGCTCCGAAATTGGCTCGTAGCTTTGTCAAGAAGCGGCGTTTTAATAATTTATCCTTACAGTTCTTCATCCAAGCCTTGAAAAACAAATCTTGGGCCACCCTCCTCCTCCACATGCACTGCAAGGAGTACTATGCTTGTGAACTCCTGAATAAAACAACGTAAAATTCTCTTAGAAAACAAGGTTCGCTTTGATTTACTGCACTTCGTGCTATGTATACAGAAGCAATGCAATAGCTAAAAGATTAAAATAATCTTATGCCTCCTCCGACAGACACAGGTCTCTGCAGGCGAAGAACATGAAAACCCGACATACTACTCATGGCACTGCTGTTGTAACAGCAAAGCTTTGACTGCTCCAGTATTTAAATTAGAATGCAACCCTCTGGGGGTAGCCATGGTAGTGCACAGAGGGGGGGAATGGATGAGGGAGGGGGACACTTTTACACTGTAATTGCCAAAATTTCAGAGGGTGGAAAACACATGCACCCAGATCAATGGAACTGCTCTAATTAAAGGCCCCCCCACCTCCCAAAAAACCCCTGTGGCAGTGAGCTACAACAGCAGTAAAGTTTACAGGCTCTGCTGAAGTGCAGCTTTAGATATAAGATTCTGAGGGATGCGTTGGCTCTTACTGCACCAACGGAAGGCAGGATTGTGAGTCCAGGGTGGTTCTGCGACACAGAGACTTCCCCAGGTGTAGTCGTACTCTCCAGCTCTTTCTAGACAGATGTTGAAGACTCTGCTAGGGGCATCTAACCTGGCTGTGGATTGTAGTCGTCAGGAGGATCACACTGCAGTGGTACTTCATCCACAAACATTCGCTTGGCTTGATGTCCAGGTGACTTGAGGATTGTGCCTGTGGTCTAGCTTTGGTGCTCTTTTCTGGACAGGTTCCAATCCGGAGAAGATGGCGTAACCAACAAAGCAAAGACTGAAAAAGCCTAGTCATGAGTGAAGCTGTTCTTAAGCCTGTTATTTACTGCTCACGCCTTTCTTTGTACTCTTGCTCATAACTGTGTGATTTGCAACAAACGCTAAGGGCAACTGCAGGTGTAGAGTCATGAGTTGTGAAAAATATTCTCAGTAAGGACCTTCTCTTTTTCAGCAGGTATCTCCAGCTCTGCAGTTCCACCTTCTGTTTCGCTATTGCATACCTTTTGATATACCACCTAGTCCTCACAGTCCAAATCATTTGGCAAATGGTCCTTCAATAGCAAAAGCTTCTGGACAAGAACTGACCTTCTACTTCCACTATACTCCATGTATTTAAAGCCCTGGAACTCCCACACTCCCTGCCCGGTTTACATAACTCTTCTCCCATTTCAATTTTATAGATCTGTAGCAACTAATCAATGTCTCACCCTTGGAAGGGACAGAGGCATTTCAAATCTAAAAGACCTCTGTGCTCTAACAGAGAACATGTGAAGCTATTCTGCAGAAGCATGAAATGGTCAAATTGTACGTAGGGTCAACACTGTAAGTAATCTTACGGGTTGAGGCATGGAGGAACACTGAGGCAAAGACGAGACATTGAGACAAGAAATAATCTGGCTTCGTCCATGTACTGTCCAGGAAGGGACCATACAACCTGCCTTAAACACATATCGCAACCTGGACTGTCAAACTATTCTGCTGAGCCTGTACAATGTGGAAAGAATAAACGAGATAAAACACGAGGAGTCAGCGAGTGTCATGGATGACTGGGGAAGGAAAGTACAATTTGAGACTTAGTCCAAGGTTAATAGGGATGTTAAAAGTGCAAATTATTTTGGGTCATATCATAATTTGGGCTTATACTTTAGCAAAGAAAAATGTGTTTCCCCTGTGATGTTTAAATAAGAGAGACCTGCTCTGACATAAAGAACTATTCATCAACAGTTACTAAGAAAATAGACTGCAAAAGGACTTAGATTGACACTCAAAGGATGGGAGTTGTGGGAACAGATGGAGACGGATCATACGGGGGGAGGGGGAAGGACACAGATATATCTTCTCTCAGCTCAGTTACAAGTGAAGTTTGGAAAGGCAGATGGCTGGTTAAAAACCAAAATATCATATTTACTAGGGATTTACTTTTCATTTTGCCTATGAAGCACGGGGAAGCTAGTAGCATAGTGGTTAGCGCTACTGCCTTTAGACTTAAATGCTGCAGGTTTGAATGCCACCTCCAGCTGCAGTACCCTTGAACAAGGTACCTACCCTAAATTGCTCCAGTAAAATTATCCAGCTGTATAAATAGTTAAACAATTGTATGTAGATTAACATTGTAAGTCGCTTTGGAGAAAAGTGTCAGATTAATTCGGTTGTGGTGGAGTAGCCACCAGCTGCAGGGCCTTAGGACACTTCAGCCTGCACAGGGGACCAAGAAATTAGAAGAAGATGACGAAGGACAGCTAACAAGATGAACGTGTGGCTTTAGCAGAGCGGATTAAATCCTGCCTCGAGGATGATAATCTAATCACACTTCTTAAATCCCGACGACCACAGCAATTTCCCTCCTCCAGCTTCTTTAGGATCCAAGGAAGTGAAGACAAAAATATATCAATATAGATTTAATACAGACCAAACTGTGTGTGTATATATATATATATATATATATATATATATATATATATAAATATAATAGTTATATAGCTATCAGATGCCATTGCGCAAACGGGGGCAAATAAATCCAAAGGCATTAATTTTGATATTTATGAGTCAACATTTTTTCTGAACAGAGGACAGATTTTGGCTTCTGCAGAACCAATAGCCATTCTTATAACATGCAACAAGTCTACAAGTCTTCTTTTATTTATATTTAAATTTATACAAACAAATAGATATTGTGGCACAGCGCCATGTGTTTGGATGGGGCGAAGAAGGACACAGAGGCAGCGTTCATCTCGAACGCTTATTTGAACATCAGCACCAGGGAAATAATGCTCTCGGTCCGAGGACCCCGTTTCCTCCAGGACCTGCACCTCCAGCCAGCCTTCCCAGCCTGCTTAGCGCCCCCAGGCTCTCCCTTCTTTCCCCCACTGGCAGATGCAGTCACCCCCTTATATTCCCCATACGTCACCAAAAGCTAACCTAAAGCTAATGGTCATATTTCTATATTTAGTTTTATACCAGTGTTCTGTTGATTTCATAAAATTCATGAAAGGTGTTTCAATTAAAAGGTTATTCTATAGTCATAAAAGCTAACTTTTAAAAAAATTTATATATTGTTCATAAATAACACCTATTACCATATTTTTCACACTAATATTAATGAGCTGTTACCCTTAATGTTGATTTATCTATAATTTAAGATGATAAGTGTCCATACTTTCTGACCTCTGTCTTGATTTATTGTTTTCTTGATAGATCAAGAGGTGACACTGATCAATAACAGTTGCTTTGTTTACGTCGTAAGGCACACTGATTTAAACCCCAGTGAAACCACCCAGGAGAGTCCGTTTTCCCATCACATTTCTAATTTCAGGGACAGTGGGCTTTTTTTGCTTTGGTTACAAGTGAAATACACAATATATTGTACATTTTCCCAAAAGGTACAAATATGACTTGGTAAAATCTTTCAGCACATAATCCTAGTGGGAGATACAAGACGACTGTATTATTTTACAAGCAAACAGATATTAAAAGTGTGACCTGGAGGTAAGCTAATCATCCGTACCATCGATCCTGCGAGGGAGGGCAGAGGTTTGGTTTTCCTGAATTTCCCTGCAGCTCCTGTGACAGGGCACAGGGGGGGGGGGGTTTGTACGCTGAGGCGGCACTCTCCAGTCAAGCTGGTTGAGCAAAGGGCACCTGGGACGAGGCCATGCGCCACCGCAGCCAGGCCACGCTGCAGAGAAACATCTCGTTTTCACAGCCCGTTCTCTCCGTCCAAGAGGTGCCCCGGACATGCTATTTATACAGTGCCCCGAAATCTGAACGATGGCAGGAAATCCAGAGGAGAAAACATCCGTGTTTTAAAATTTGGCAAATTTATTCTTCCGTTGTTTCAACAGAAGATAGCGCTTGCTAAAGTACTAAAATACATTCATGGTGACTGCATATACTGCTCTCCGCTCGATCCTGTGCTCAGTACCAACCCAACCAACCAATTTCAACAACCGCTTGTCCTGAACGCGGTCGCAGCAAGCCGGAGCCTATCCCAGAGACACTGGGCGCATACCCTGGACAGGATGCCTGTCCATCACAGGGCCACAACTATGTACCCAGTCACACAGCTGGGCAAAGGTACTAGAGCAATTGCAGGGCAAGTATCTTGCTCAAGGACATTAGAGTTCGAGGCGGGGACTGAACCGGCAACCTTCGGAGCCAAAGGCAGTCGCTCCAACCATGACATCACCAGCCGCCTTTCCTGTGGTCGATACTAATATGTAATTTTGTTCCTTGAATGCACATTATTGGTTAAAAGTCTGAGGCTCACACTCATTATCATAGTTCAGAAATTATTTAGATACCAGGTGCTACCAATACAAGTGTTTTCCTCTGTTACGCAGTACAGTAAATCCTTTTTCACCACTTAATAAGGACATTTTTAAAAGCAATGTAAATATTTATTCAGATGGAATATGGTGGCAGGAAAGTAAGTCAATATATTTGGCTTTATTTGTTTATTGTACTACATAACGCAGATAGGAGTGTAACAGCTACTGTGTACATTATTAAATCAGACCTTGCATTGATAATGACGGACAGATGTATACAACTGGCAAGTAATTAAGAAGTTTACCGTTTGTTGTCAAAACAAATAATGTTAAATTTGTTTAAAACAAAATATATATTGAAATATTTCAAAAACAGTTGGCTACAGGGAGCAGCCATGTTTTATTTCAGGTTTTCCAGGCTGTATTTCAGCCCTTCAGGACCACGGAGAGCTCTTCATTACTGCAGCAAGCAGCAATACTGTCGGTGTTTCACTTCCAAAAAGAAGTTTGAAGACTAATCCAGCCAACAGGTGGTAGAAGTTTACGTTTTACTGGATTTTCAATTACATTCATTCATTTAGCTGACTCTTTTCTCCAAAGCGACTTACAATGTTAAGGTTGCAATTATTTACCCATTTATACAGCTGGGTAATTTTACTGGAGCAACTGAGAGTAAGTACCTTGCTCAAGGCTACTACAGCCGGAGGGTCGAACCTGCGACCTTTGGGTCCAAAGGCAGTTGTTCTAACCACTAGGCTACAGGCTGTCCCCACAATTACAGACAGTCCCCGAGTTACAATGGGCCGACTTTTATGATTTTTTTGACTTTACAACAGTGCAATAGCGATACGCATTCAGTAGAACCGTACTTCGAATTTTGATTTTTTTCTCAGGCAAGCAACATGCAGTGCAATACCCTCTCTTGATGCTGGGCAGCGGCAGCGATCCACATCTCCCAGCCTGCCACATAGTCGCTAGTGTATGCAACCGATACTCTACAGCGTTCTGTGTTGCCAGCAATTTTTGGATACCCCCCCGGTATCTATGTTGATTTTTGTGCATCCATCATGTCTACAAAATGCCCTTCTGTGTCTCCTGCTACTGGTGGGAAGACAAAGAGGAGGGCAATTACTCTTGAAGAGAAACTCAAAATAACTGCCCAGCGTGAAGGTGGTAAATCCGTAATGGCCATTGTACATGAACTTGGACTTTTGCAATCGATGATTTCAACCATCTTAAAGGATAAGAAGCGACGATGTTCAGGAGATTAGGTGTATTAAATGCATTTTTGACTTACGATATTGTCGACTTACGATGGGTTAATCAAAACATAACCCCATCGTAAGCGGGGGACCGTCTGTATTCTAAAACTAACAACTGTTAGGACCGTCACACGTGCTCATTCCTCTACATTTACGCTTCCGTAACATTTCCTTAAATACCCATAAGACTTTTTTCTGAAACTCAGCGTGTTCAAGGCATATTAATCCATTTAAACTTTCAACTCTACCAGGGCGATGGGAAAGAAAGAAAAGGAAAAACTAAATTAATCTTGAAAAAGGTTTACTAATAACATTAACATGTAAATAATACTGCAAAAAGTAACTGTTCAGTTTGCAGTATACATTGTAATAGTTATTGTGAGAGTCATTCATTCTGTCTAATAGCGAACAGCTGTGTTTCTATGATAACCTCTGTCAAGAAGCCATCTGTGGTTAAATGAATAAGCCTCTTTTTTTCTGATGCAGCATTCCCACAATGTCATGAAGTCATCTAAAATCAATAAGCCAAGAGAAGTCTTTCCAAAATCAGCATCCTTGTTTATTTCTGTCTGCTATTATTTTATTAAATATCGGAATCTGTAAGAATCAGTAAAACTTCAAACCGATTATGGCATTTCATTGACACGTTCCTGGAATGATAGGTTGCATGGAAGAGAAATACGTGCATTTGTTGCCAGTGAGAAGCAGAAAGGATCTTTTCTCTGGTCTCCATGACTTGCGCCCTATAAAACTGTCAGCAGTTATGGCTGTTGCTCAAATAGCACTCTATGACGGAAGGATGGAGAGCATCTGTCTCTAAACAAATCACAAAGGCAGCAAATTATTAACATTGATGTACAAAGGACTACAAGCAGAACTAATTAAGGGCATCAGGTAATGTAGTGCTTATAGCTTTGGACTCGAAGAATGGACCAGATTTCTGGACAAAAGTAGCTCTTCACTAGTACAGTGTCCATCTTCTGAGGGGTGACCAGCAGTACCACACAGCTGACCCATTTTCCAAAATTCAAAATTTTTAAATTAATATAGCAGCAGAAGAACAGATAGCTTTCATTTGCATCACACTCAATTGTTACACAGGCATCTAATTACATGTCAAAATCATATTGATAATCATCATTAATTTACTAATGTGTGTTTTACCCAGTTATTACACTTTCGTACAAAACACCGACTGTGCAAGAAAGCTGGCAGCTTTTAGAACATTGTGACTTATTACTTTTTTCAGTGCGCGTGATTTGACAATATAGTAGCTGCTTATTACATTTTTCTGGATTTAAGAAACTAGGACTCCGAGTACTGAAGTGGAGTTTCCACTCTAGCTCTTTAATAACTGCAATAATCTGTTCACTTAAGAGCGCGCTCCAGTGACGGCCCGTATTGGGACACTGTCGTGCGCACAAAGAATCCACTGTGAACGGACCACTACAGCTAAGCTTTGGTTATATTTGGTACAGAACTCATGGGTGATTTTTTTTTTTTTTTTTTTAAATATTTTAAGCATAGCACCCGAGTTCTAGGAGAAATTAATATTTTACGAACCAAACCCTTTGTTGTCCTACAAAACAAAAATGGGCATTCGGAGAAGGGGGGGGTGGGAACATGTGGTTGCCATGACAACTCGATAATCACGGCAATAGTTGTATCCCCCCTCCCCACGGTGTAAACACATCACTCAATAATAACGGTAGGATCATTTAAATTAGAGTGCAGGGATTAGGCGTCCTGTTGAAGCTGAAACACGGCTACTGGCCACGGGGACATTTAGCAGGCGAGCGGGATCCACTGTCTGACTGCGATTACCATATGTCACATTAATTCACCCTGTTGGTAGGCATGCCTACTCCAAGGCAACCCGCAGCGCTCAGAATGTTACATTCATTCCATGCCCATTGTAAGAGGTACTTAGCTGCAGCTGGCTGTATTCAGACGTTTCCCCGCGAGTCCTTCGCACAGCCTCGGCAATGTCTTTTACAAGGTTAATCCCTGCAGACAAACCATGTGCCCTTAACCCCGTGTTTGAGCTACACTAAGAGCCATAACCTTGAGGTTTTTTTTTTTTTTTTTTTTTTTTTTTTTTTTTGACATGCTCTTTTTTTTTCCCCTTTTTAAATCAAATAACTGGGTAATTTCACAATTTTTCCATCGGTTCGGTCATCTTAAATTGATGAGATGCCTTCGCTTCGAAATGCACAACACAATTTTTGTCTTCGGAAGTCTGCCACACGTATTCACTTCCTGGCAGTAGAGCTGTATTATGTTGGAGCACCATCACCTGGACGGGAAGTAGAGTTACAGCGACGATTCTAGAACTGCACACAATCAGCAACGGGCACATTTCACCAAAATCAGTCTTCTCCAAAGCAGCACAAAGCAACTCATGGTAACTATCTAGTTCAGGGAACAAAAGACGTGGGATTCAAACCCGGGACCTTTGATCATAACATGACGGCTCAAACTGCATCTCAGACACAAGCTCACATGGAAAGTTCGCAAAAGTCAATCCATAGCACGGAATGCAACCAATAACCAACCAACGTCAACAACCGCTTGTCCCGAGCGGGGTCACAGCGGGCCGGAGATTTACCCGGCAACGCAGGGCACAAGGCCGAAGGGGGAGGGGACACACCCGGGACTGGATGCCAGTCCGTCGCAAGGCACCCCAGGCGAGGCTCGAGCCCCAGACCTGCCATACAGCGAGCACTGGCCAAACCCACCGAGCGATCATGCCCCCAACACATGGCATGCATTTTCAGTCCATTATAGAGTAGAATTATAATAATGCAACATAAACTAAATAATACACAGCCGCTGGAGCGTATAAGAAATATCACAGCAGCTGCAGCTGGCAGCTTGAAGAATATTCATATCCATGCAGAGCTGCTTGTTTCTTACTGCTTCACATCTTCTGTGCCACCTGCAGCATGTGACTGTGCTGCGCTCACATTCATTAGGTCGCACCCCATCCACCAGTATACACAGTGCAGTGTGTCAATGCGTGTGGGTGTGTGTGATCTTTCCCTCTCCAACTGTACCCTGCAGTGGGAGATATGACATGAGAACATCATCGCATCTTAAGAGATTTTTAAATAACGTAGTTTTGCAACCCCTTATACACAGGCCTAGGCAGTTTTTTATTACAGTCTTATTTATGCTGTGTGCTTATTATTCCACTCGCACTTGATATTCGGGTACTTTTTGGACAAATTCATACCAACCTGCAACGTCATTATAATGATTACAAGCAGTGAAATTATTTTGCATAGGCTGTCTAACTGGGGGAGGGGGGAATTAAATCAACAGATAGATTTTATAGACATCACAGGACATCTGTCTAGCTCCCAGGATTTGCCAAATTTATGTTCCATGTTCCCTGTATTAATCACTGAATCACTAAACACAATTAGTTATTTCACCCTGTAAGACTAAGGCAAGATATTCAAACTCACGATAAAATCTGCAATCATTTTGAGGAAATAAACAAACTGGTTAGGTATTTAAGAGGACTGTCAGTGGCAGAATGATGAAGAATCTGTAGCAAAACAAACTAAACCAACAGTAAGTGTATTTTGACCCCCAGTTTATTTTTATTTTCAACACAACTCTGCTGTCAGGTAAGAGCCCTCCAGTTCGGGAGCACAACGGTGTCAGCGCGTGGGGGAAAAACTATTTTATATTTTGCATATAAAAAGTCAAAAGACTCAGTCTGACATATGATAGAGGTAATCAGACATTTACATTTAGTCTGTTGGGCTGTACAAAATTCCCATAATTTCTTTAAAAGCATGCTTTGTGTAAACAAATGGAGAACCTCTGAAATGAGACAGCTCAATATCTAAGGCAGGGATTCTGATAACATTTTCACCACTGATTGGCAAACAAATATTCTAGCAATTATAAACAAGCCATAAGCCTTTTACGTCTGTTGATAAGTATCAGAAAAATTCGGAGGTATTGGGTCAATTATGAGCATCATAGGAGACTGGCTCTCTTTTGCATTGCTGCAAAATTATAGCATAATGGTGACTTTTTCAGTCTTGCACAGCAATGGATTCAGGTTGATTTGTCATGCTCTCCAACATGTTAGCCAACCATAAGTGAGGCTAAGCCAGAGGGGTCTCGGCCCGTGCCCGAGATAAACCTCGCGTTCCCACGAATGTGTCCTGCTGACAGCAGGTATCGATTGCGCTCTGTGGGAATGTGCTCAGCTCAACGGGATACTGTGGGATGGTGCTGCCTGACGGCCAGCGCTCGGTGTTTGAGCTGCAGATCACGGGCTCAGGACACCTGGGCCGAGCGGACAAGGGGATGGATAGCCTTGTTATTTCACCAAAACAAGTTACTAAGTAAATAAGATATTATTACGTCTTTGTTTACCTGATGATGTCCACTTATTCAGCTGGATAATATGATTTGGGGGAGGGGGAGGAGAAAAAAAAAAAAAAAAAAAAATCAAGGTAAACGTGTAGCTCAAAGGTAGCATAGCTTGGCCACTCCTGGAACTTACACAAGCAACCATCAGGTTACCACTCCGTTTTTAACCACTATGCCACTTGACATTCCATAGTCTATCCCAGTAACATAATAAAATGTTTTAAACCACTAAAAAGGACATGCTATACCATGTTTTAACTATATAAAATGATCGGTTCTCCCCTCAAGGGTCAGCAAAGCAAACAGCCACTTATGCAGTACTTGTGATATCGTCGAAGGGACAGCATAAGGATGGACATGCCTGCGTTTTCCTGCCTTTCCCCAGAGGCGGGCAACTCGTCTCTTCTTTTAACCTGTGAGCTCCTGAAGCAACATTGATACACTGACAAAGAGGACTGGTGTTGTTTTAAGATAAGTTAGTGTGTCTGCACAAAAAGCTCTGTAGCACATGTAAAGAAAACACTCAAAACCTCAAAGCATCTCTCCCTAAATGGTTTTACTAAGAATTACACTAACAACCGTCAACCACTATGAGACATTTAGCAAAGCTCAACAGCACATAGTGAATGGAAAGCAAACTGGGGGTGGGGGGGTTGCAGTAGAGTATTTGAAAAGAAATACAATAGCACTTTAAAGCGCGAGTACACCTTGGTGACCTGGCCAATGGTTGCATAGCACAAACTGGACCGAAGGGTTGAAGCAAAGCATCCCGTAAGCATCCTTACATTTCTAAAAGCTGTTTTTTTTTTTTTAAGGAAAAAGAAATAAACCTCTGGCCAAAGGAGTGAAAAATAGAATAAGAATGACAAGAACTTACTGTAGTTAGAATGAACAATCGCTGCTCGCCCATGACACCTCTCAATGTCAGCGCTGCCAGAAGAATTCCAGCACAGCAGCATTACGACAAGAGGACAAAGTAGGTCTTCACATTATTCTCCATTGTTGATTTTGATGGAAAAACACAATCTCCGACACAGGATGTTGTTTTCCATCTCATCTGTCGATTCAATATTAACGACAGCTTGTCCACTGCATGGTTACAATAGTCTGGAGCCTGAAGAGGAAAGGAGTCCATAGGGAGTGAGGCAGCATAGACCCTGGACAGGACACCAGTCCATTGCAAGGCAATCTGTCACACACACACACACACACACACACACACACACACACACACACACACACACACATATACACAAAGGAAGAGTCACCAATTTGATTGAAACACATGGCTTTGAACATTGAAAAGCACAGCACCCCAAGAAAACCCACATAAACATGCAAAGTCCCCGCAGAGCTGGATTCAAACCCACATCCAACCCCATTGCAGTTATACTGTATAATCAAAATGACAATCCTACAGAAGGACATCTGTCCCGTCCTGTAATGTGTTTTACTGTCAACTGCTTTCAACCCTCAAACAACACAGAGTAAAAGACAAACTAATTCGTTAAGGAACTTGTTTTTGACATTTCAGGGTAAAAATTTCCACCTTTAAATCTTTAAATGTAAATAAAAATCAATAACGTTAGAAGTAAAAATAAATATACGTTCAAGTGTGTGATTACACAGTTTCACCTGAACACATAGCCCTGCTCTGTGATTAACATCTCATGTCCACCTTGAGTCAAGAGCTTTCAGCTTTCAGACATGTAAATCACTTTGACTCACAAGAATCTTAATTAGCCTTGAAAATATAATCCTCTCTACTTAATCCTACAAAACATGCATGAAAATAGAAAATAAAAAAATCCAATTCATTTCCAGATTTGCTGCCTGCATCTGCAATTACAAGATTATGGGATTATCTCAATTATAGCGGGCAAATATGAAATGAACTTCAAGACGTGATTTTTAGAAGCAACGTGAACATTTTAACATGATTGAGTATTCACACCTGTAAACTTCAAGGAAATGCCTACATGTGTCATAAAATGAAAAGAATGGATTGATTTCTGACGGAGAAACATGGATTCTAAGAGCCAAGTGTATTTATAACTCACGCATTGAGGCATGTTAATATTGTACCACAGGACCGTGTGTCCACACCGCTCTGGGGTTGACCGGCTATCTCCCTGTATGGTTCTTGGACCCGTGTGCCATTGTGACTAAGGAAATCGTTCTGCTCCAAACTGGCTAATTATGTCACCTTACTGGACTCTACACCGGTGTTACCATGAGTTACATCAGCACGCCTGACCAGCCTCTGGCAAGGTCAATCACTGTCAACTGCACTTGCACCACATTTCCACTTATTTCCACCAATCGGAATCACAGGAAATGGCCACGTGACCAATGGATTCCAGTCTAACAATTGGCATGGTAAAAGTTTGAGTTCTTGTCACATGGGGAGGGCCTCCTCTCTTCAGATATCGGAAGAAGTGATGGACAGCGAGAACACGCTGCACTCAGAATGATGATGACAATGAAGGTAGAAAGCACAGCATGTTTTTCGAGTGTTTCCTTGCCCCTAGGTGACACTGATCTCAGCGAGCCATTTTCCCCATCTTCTGCACAATTCTAAAGACAGCCAAACGTCACCTGCACCTCAACAGGAAAACGAGAAAGGACCCGCCATAGCAGGCGGCAGAAGAAACCTGGACATCTGCTGAGAGCAGCACAAGGCTAGTCAAACGAAGCTCACACTGTGCCCTTCATCCTCATTTTTAATGCTAATAATCAATTTAACTGGGCTCCTGCATGGGGCTCCTGTGAATTTACTACCGGCAAGGGGTGTTATTGCTCTGCCCTAGGACACGACGACTCCGACGGCTCCTGTGAAAGAGCAGCTGATAGCCTCGGATGATTAAATGTTAAATCAAGGAGCGACTTCAACTCCAATCCAAGCCAATCTAACCCGGCATGGAGGTAACCTCGTACAGCAAACCTTCACAGTTACACACAGGATGTGTGTGTTGGTCTGTAATCCTGAGCCACCAAGTGGCTCCAAATGCTGAGCAGCCTCACTGTTCAGGGTGGCTGTCAAATGTCCCACAGCAGCAGCATTATCACAGCCGTTCAGGTGGGTCCACGGCCGGTTAGCCAGAGCTCATCTGATATCACTGCTTTGTGGGCAGAAACATGGTTAAGGAAACTGACCTGGCTTCAAATATATTATGGAAATTACTTTATTTTTTGATACAGTGTTGACTTCTGGTAGTAATTTAAAAACACAGACACTATAGAGCAGTGGGTGTGTATAGAAGGTATACCCTCAGCTCATTATTTAATCTCACCAGGCAATGAATGAATGAATGGATGGATGGATGGAATACATACATCATAATTGCTGAGACTGAACATCAGAGGCTTAAAAAATCATCCAGCCTCCTGACTCCTCCTCAACCAGCTGCATAAGAGTCACATCTTCGATCTCTGCCATAGAATAAAACAAATCACCAAAAATGGTCAAAATTAGAGCCTGCTCTGCCACCGATGCAGATGCCACAGCTGGCAATGACACAAAAAAACCAGTGTTGCGTGTTTCTGAGCCAGAAATATAGATCTTGTTGTCTGCACTGCAATGACAGATGTTATTTATACAAAGGTTGCTGTCTTATCAGCTAGATGACTAAGCGCACGTGTTAAACTCAGATTATTTAAAACACCTTAAAAAAATAAAAAACAAAATTTGCATGCAGTAGTTATGCACTTGTCATCCACAGCTGTCCCAAAAAAAAAAAAAAAAAAAAAAAAAAAAAAAGCACATGCCTGCAACCAAGATTCCCTTGCAATTCAGTTTAACTGAAACAACAAATGAAGAGGTCTGCACAACCAGGAAATACAATTTACTCTGTCTTGCAGTACAAAGTAACTTAAGATCCCCTACATTTAATCATGGCTTCCATGCTCCAAAAAACATGCTAAAAAAATAGTTAATCAAAAAGCCATTTTTGTGAGACTCACAACTGATTGATTTAATTTTTTCTGTTCAATTTAAACTTTTCCTGTTATTCAAAACATGCAGCAAGTGGTAAGAGCTCTTATCGAAGCAGGTGGCCCATCGTCAGTGGAAAAAGATAACAGCCAGCCTGTCACTGCAAAGCTGATCACGTACTCCCGATAGCTCTGACGCTTGGACTGTCTGTATGTGTAGAAAGGAAGAGGGTGGTCCACTTGAAATATCTGTGATAACAACGAACGCTTGTTTTTCTTAACTGCGTGCTCCAACCAAGGCCCGGGATCACTGATCTCCAGAGGCCCCTGGGAACTAGAAAGAGGGGTTTGAGTTCATAAACTGAATCAATCCATGCCAACAGTTCCTTGATTGGGCTCAAATACAGCACTCCGAACCTAGTTGGGCCCCCAGTGTCAAATGAGATTGGTGGGCCTTGCTGGGTCTCCAGCAGAGGCTGTTACTGTTGGCAAGCAAGACTTGATCTCTTTATTTGTTCTAAGGGAACACCAAAACACACAGACCTACCCATCCACTCTATGCCTGTCCAGGAGAAAGCAAAGAAAGGCCCAATGAATTTAATGCAGTTCTTTGAGAGCAGCCTTCCATCACTAAACTGCATCTTCTGATTGATGAGGTTGATGAATTCCACTACAAAACTCTCCTCTTAGGACCCACAGAGCTCCTGCCAAGCCACGGATCATTGAGCCAGACCAAAGTAAAGTCAACAGTTATGCAAAGCAGACTTTCCCCCAAAGTCTTCTGCACTGTTCTCTTAAATGTCAACATGAAGATTGCCTTTTTTGGAAAATTCCAAATACAAAGTCAAACTGAGGAAGCCACATTATGCAAACGCAGCACATGCAACACTACACATTGCAGTTTTGATCAACAGAATGAGCAAGTTGCTACCCATTTGCACATTAAGTCCAGCTGCATGAAGAAATTACGGCAGCAGTGCCATGAATCTCTTTACGAACCCTCGGCCTATGGGAGGTGCAGTTCAGCAGAGTTCAGATGATTCAAGATGCAGCCATATTTTGTGATTCAAATTTAGATAAAATTGAAGAATGAATGAATCGATGCCAGATTTTCACACATTTACTTTCTACATCTAACTCAAAAAAGAACAATTTTGGCTGCTAAGTTTAAGCGCACCTTGAACTCCTTACGACCTTCTACTGACATTGTAATTACTAGAATTGTATGCTGAATGAATATGGCAAATTGGATCAAGGCAAATGCAACACTGAACATTCCAGAGCTTTAAATCCCACTCAAATCCTTTGCATTTACAAATATTCTTTTTCTTCAATAATGGGTAGCTTTTTTCAATATTGAACAACTGACAGGCAAACAAACCTCTAACAAGCTCTTTCTCTCTCTCTCTCTGTTTATAATAAAGCCCTCAACAAATAATATTTCTGCAAAGAAATCAAAGTGGAATACTACTGTTAACTAATATATTACCTTTGTCTATGACTGCTCTATCTAATGTTTTTTTTTTTTTCCCATTTGTATTACAGAAGTGCAGAGCAGTGGAGTACTTCTAGTGTCTCATTTACAATTCATAGGGATGCACACACATAAATTCTCTACCGGAAGAGAGAAAGTGGATGTTAAATGTCAAAAGAAGCAAAGGGAACATAATGTATGTCAAGAGGCATCAAACCAATGTTGTGACACAAGTCAACATATAGTTAATGCATTGAAGGCATCAGTTGTTTCAGATTTACTTCCTCGCCTGCTTTACCTCATTTTTATGCATGCATACATACATACATACATAGATATTACCATCTCTTTTTTCCTCTGTCTCACCCTCATCATCTGAAACGCTTGTTCCTTCAAATCAACACTATCTCTATGTATAGCCCTCATCAGCAAAAGAGGAAATCAAGAACTTTATTTTTTAATTTCTGCTATGATTATTATTTTTTTTCTTCTGGCCAAAAGCCACTAGAAATTCTACAGCTGGTTATTTGATTTCTGTAGTTAAGCTACCTCACTCAAAGGCACAACAGCCTGGACCCTTCTTGGATTACACCTGCAAGCTCCTAGCGAAAGCCACTCAGGACTATTATGGTATGGTATACTATACTATACTACACTACACTATACTATGCTTTACTATACTATGCTAGGAGTCAGTATTCTCCTACAGTCCAGAATAAATCCCAGCTGCAAGGGTGGAGAATCAAAAAGCTGGAATCCTCGAAACCACTCTTCCTCTTTACTCTCCACAGAAACTCAAAGGAAGGAGGGTGATGAGACAGAGGCAGAAGACAGGAACAGCAGCAAAGGGGAAGAAAGGGTTACTGCACCTAATAGTGTTTAGGTGACACTCTGCAAAGATAACAGGAGATTTAGTGCCAACAAACCTAGAAAGAAGCAGCCCGGGTTACAAGAACAACAATTATATGCATTCAGAACACTCCAGGATCTATAAGTGTTTTCACCTGAAACAGCTCTCTCATCTTCCACCACAATGGCCAGCTCATCGATCACGAGGCCCAGAGAGAGATGTTTTGGCTGCAGGTCTAACAAATCTAAAAGCTCTGAAACAAGCTACTGACACTGAGCCCTCCTTCCACTTTATGCCTGTTTTGTGCTATTAACTCAGCCTCTACTGGTCCTCAGAAACACTGCACGCATTCCTTTTGCGGAGGATACACCTTGAAGGGTATGTCGGCAAGAAGAACGCTGTGTGTTTTTGCCTGTCTGTTTGCGTGAGGGTCTTGGAAGGGATGAGTAGAGATTATATGGGGCAGCGCTAAGAAAGTCGAGGTGAAATTCCGGACTGCGACTCACGTAGACCTTGTCCGCTCCCCAACGCAGCCAAAAGCCCTCATTGCTTTGCTCTCCCAGCGATTACGCAACACGCAGCCGTAGGAAGCGAGAGAAAGGCAGGGCTGTGGCAGCTATCTCAGCAAAAAAGAACCAAACATCACCCCCACCCCTCCCCCAGCCAGCCAGCCAGCCAGCCAGCCAGCCAGCCATCCCCAATTCCTGCCACGCCACTCCCTCACACACCACGGCAGCTTCATGGGCCTCACTTTCCCATTGCCGTGACAACGGCCAAACACACCTCTACCTCTTTGGGGGTGCATTCTTAATTCCACATGCTCCGGCCATCGTGATGGCAACAGTCGCACACAGCTCAGCTGCGCCCTTTTCTCAGAGCGGCAAAAAGACCACGTCGGAAACTTCCACGAAAACTCCAATTAAAATCTGCCGTCTTACTTAGACAATGATAGCTAGTCAGTTACTGCAGTTACACACTGAAAACAGTTATATTGTTACTCAGCTCAGAATGATCATCTACAGCTGACACCCTCAGTCTCTGTAGTTACTCACCCTTACAAACAACTATAGCGTTGCTCAAACCAAATAACTTTTTTTAGTACCCATGTACTTTTTCAGATTCATTTGCCTAGAAGCTATAATGTACTTTAAAAAAAAACCTGAAACAAGATTCTAGTATTATATTACTCTGACATTTGAGTTCCAGCATCAGTATAAGGAATCAAATGAACTCTCAATATTGATTTAACACTGCTAAATTTACCATGCTGTAAAAGTATACTTATCAAATATTGGTGACATAGGGGCATTTTAAAATGTGGCCTTGTTAATACCGTGTCACAGAAGTTGGCTTTCCAAAAAGGAGCCTGACAGAAAATTAGATCAGTTTTTTTTTTTTAAAAAAAGGCCATTTTTAAACAAAAGATTAATAAATAAATCATGCAATATATACTTTTCCTCTGAAAATAAATAGTGAAATAGATATAGCTTTCTAGACAGGATTATTGTAATTATGTAGGGCAAGAGAAAGATTGTGATTTGGGCCAGTCACTGTATTCCTATTTGAATTCATTACAATATTGTTTATAATATCTCTCCTCCATATTAGTCAGAGACGCTAAAAGATTTTTTGCTAGAATTTTAGGTGACAAAGCAGGGAGAGTACTTTACAGCACTATATTTGCCTATTTATGCTGTATTTTTTATTTTTATTGAAACGGGTGAGGCCTGATGACACCAAGCGCTCCCAAACGAGAAGCCTTACAGGCCCTGAAGAAACCGCACTTTGTCCATGACGCATTACAGCAACGTAACAGTTTCTAAGGAACCCTGTTCAGGTTTCTGTCTAGGACTCAAACCTACAACCGCAGTTTCAGTTCTTTTCTCAAACCTAATGCCTGCTGTGTCCTTAGACATAGAGGGGGAGGGTATCTCCCATGGGAGGAAGGTCACATAATAAAATCCCTATAAATAAAATGAAAAGCTGAGGGTTGGCTGCATCCCGCCCAACCCAAACTGTAAGCACTGGGTACTGCCTGGGGGTTCTTGGGATGGGTCTCCCACAGAAAGCAGGTGTCCCAGGACAGACCTGCACCTCACCCTGGATCTCCATCATCGGCGCACAGCCGGCAGCCCTCAGTCGAACCTCAGCGGAGACACCTGGAGCGGAAATCTGGACGGACCGGGAAGAAGAGAACCTACAATGCAACAAGATCTTTACCGCGATGCTGCTCGGAACGATTTACCTCTTTCCCGGAGGTAAATCATTCCGAGCTGCAAAGTTCCAGAGCAACTTTTTTATCCTGTTTTTAATGATTTCTGGAACTATCCAAGCCTGAGGGAAACTGCGGTTGAGGGATTTTGTAGTTACCAGGGTTAAGTTCTCAGGTCTACTTCAGCTGGAACACAAGACAAGGCAAGTGAAGGGGTGGTAAACATGTTTCTCCGAGGTTCTTTAACTGTTCCACAGCCTTCCTGTTCTCGAAACAAGATCCCAGCGCACGGTTTGCTCACCTGGCTTGCGGTAACATATTAGTGGAAAATATGAGTTGCACATCTTCCCACCACCCCATAAATTATCAGATGAATAATTAAAGAGAGACGAGGAGTGCGAGAGAGGAGGGATGGCTCGGCTGGAAGGGGGAAGAACAAGGAAGCACAGTAACACACTACAGCCTGCAGCCACGGCGCTTCGCTCGTCTTATTCCACCGCCGCCGGACAGCGCTCACGAGCGCTCGCGCTCGCGCTCCCGTGCCGCGTGCAGTCGCGTAGCCGCAGCCGCAGCCCTACCTTCAGTGTGGCAGCTCGAGGACAGGATGGTGCTCGGAGGTCTGAAGAGGTACGGCAGGTACCGGGAAAAACATTTCATCTTTCGGTCCTTGTTTTGTTTTTTTTTTAAATTTTTTCTTTTTTTCTTTTTAAAGAGGCAGCGAGCTACGCTGTGGTCCACATCATCCCTCCGGCGGGAAATTCCACGGAGAGAGGTGTCCACGCGCCCGCCCGCGCGTCCCTCTTCTTCGCTGTCGGGGAAATTCGCGGCGGCGTCACCACTTTTGTGCTGCGCGCGCGACTGCGCTCGGCGCCTCCGGGGCGAGCTGCGTTTTCCGCGCGCGCGGCGCCGCCGCCGCCGCTCTCGCGCTCACCATACTTCCGTCCCTCCCAGTTGCGAGGAGGAGGACGCGCGCGAGGATACGTTTCCTCCTCCCCCTCCTCAAGCGCCCACAAAGGTGCGGGTCTGAAGCGGGGGGGGGGTGTTTATTTTACAGTGTGGTTTTCTGAAGCTCGGGCTCGTTAAAGCGTCAACTATTCCGGCGGGAGGTCGAGAGTCGTTATATTTATGTGGCCGTCTTTTCTTTTTCGCGGTTGTCTCACCCCACGCGGACACGCACGAGAGTGTCCGCCACCCGCGCGTGGTCCATCCAGACCGCCTGTCCACACCGGCAAGTGTGCCCTAGTTCGTCTACTTTCACATTTAGAAACATATTTCAGAAACAAACTTCAGTAAAAACCACCCGCGGACCCGACTTTATATGAAGAACTCATCTTTAATTTGAGGCGGCGCGAGCCGAAGGAGTGCTCGCTCGCGTTACGTCACCGCAACGGCGCATGCTGTGTTGTTGTTAGGAAATGTCACATGTAAATATTCAGTAGTTTTACTTATTATTATTATTATTATTATTATTAAAACAAACAAAAAACAACGCTGCGTGTTTGAAATCAGTAGGTTCCCGCTTCGAATCCTACCCTGAAGGACAGTACTTTCCCTGAATTGAATTGAAACAGAGTAAGAAAACCCACCTTGCTGTGTGTGCGAGACTCACTCACTGTAAGCCAGTAAGGTCTGTATCAAACAACCCTGTCAAACACAAAAGGCATCTGCTAAATAAAAGCCCCTAAGAAAAATAATAATGATAATTTTACCCCAAAGCAATTTTGGGTGAACCTGTGCTGGACTCCAGGATTGATTTAGTTCAGGCGTCTAGAGCGTTAGTCAGTTCACCCTGAAAAATCTCTTCATCGGTGATCCAAGCTGAAGTCTAAGCTGCTGTAACCCCAGTGAACCTGGAGCAACACCAGAACATCTCCACAGCACAAAAGGCCAGTAGGTGGGGTAGCGGTTAGGACCGTCACCGTATTATATGAAGGTTCCAGCTTTGAGGCCTGCTGCTTGACCAAGGTGGGGGCGCAGTGGGTTGGACCGGGTCCTGCTCTCTGGTGGGTTTGGGGTTTGAGTCCCACTTGGGGTGTCTTGTGATGGACTGGCATCCCGTCCTGGGTGTGTCCTCTCCCCCTCCAGCCCTGTGCTCTGTGTTGCCCGGTTAGGCTCCGGCTCACTACAGCCCTGCTCGGGACAAGCGGTTTCAATCTGTGTGTGTGTGTGTATTTGAATGCTTTTTCTAAACATTTCAACTGAAAGTAAACCGGGAACAGTACTTGTCAGTATGGAAATGCACATAACCAAAGAAATGGTTAAAGCGTTACATTTTATTAGCAAGACTCTTCAAAGTGGTCAAAGCACACGTCTTCAACTGGTAATGAATCTTGAGTAAATTTTGAACGTCCTTCCTCAACGCAGTTCAGAAGCTAGACACGATCTTCAACCCCCGACGGTGGGAACAGCCGCCGTGTGTCAGTTCTCACAAATGCGCCCGGACGAAGTCCACACTTCCCTTCCTTCGCACCTCAGCCCACACGCTCACACACTTGATGGAGTCACCTCCCAGTACATGACTCATTAGGAAAGCTCTGAACTGCCGAAGGACATTGTTGTGAATGCATAATGTGTGTCAGTCAGCTGCTGTAGCAACACGTCATTCCCTCAGGCTAATAAGGGGCCTTGTTGTCATGGGGACCCCAAATGTGAGAAACAAGGTATTACTAAGTCCATTTAGATCCTTTGTTCCATATTTACATGTTCTAGTGTATTCCTTATTCACACCATCCAGCGAGCGCAGGGTTTTCCTAACCTGAAAGAGTGCTTGTGCAGAGGATAAAGATGGATGAAGAAATGAACAGTGATTTTAGGAAGCTACCATTGGGAACAGACTCCACTGACGCACACATCAGGTGCCGCTTGAATCAAAACTCATGGATCGCAATTGGGAACCTCAGTCAAAGTGCCGATGGGCAGATCCTTAACTTTAAAATGTCTGTGTGTAAAAAGTAACAAAGTAGGAGAGCAGGTATTGTTATTATTTACCGTAGATTAAGACTACATGCTTTCTGAAAATGAACAGAATCGTTGAATGTTTTATACTGGATATACTGAGGGATTTGAAAATGTTTTTTATATGCACACAAATGACTGCTGTCTGTGGAACATAGTGCAAGAGAAGGGAAGAGATGAACATCTTACTAAATTTTTTGCAGGGACTCCACATCTATCAGTCTGGAGCACCTCATGCATTAGGATAAAAAGATTGGCTGGAGTTCCTTTTAGTTTTGGCATTTTCATCTGGAATCGTATATGTCACTGGGCGGTAAGTCTTAGTGTGTTTATCTGCGTATAATTTTAATAGGTCTTTGTGTACTTGACTAGACAAAGTAGGGATTTGTTCTCGTTTATCACTACACGGTATTGACACATGAAAATTACTATAACACATAGAAATAAAGGTCTCCTCTGTGTTTTCAATGCAGCTGCCCTCTGTCTCACTTTTACAAAACCAGTTTTTGTTGTGCAGTGGGGATATGTCCACAGGGACTACTTTAAACTCTGGTGAACTGACTTTCCAATAAGCCTGCAAAGAAATTTGTGTAAATGTTTGGGTCGGAAAATTATATTACCGTTTTTTTCCAATCAGCTGATTTTGTTTAAATCACTCAGTTCAATATGTAGTTATAAATTCATGCTTTCCATCATTTGAAATAATGGGGGTGTTGGTTCAGTTCATTTTTTAAATCAGTCAGAGAGTGCAGTTCTTGAACCAGGCAATAATGCTGCTCTATAACCAGTAACTCATGGATCGTATTTTATTTTATGGATTCTCTATCTAGTCTGGAATCCTATCAGTTAAACAAAAATTTTGCATGACAAGGTTGTGCAAAATGCCATGCAAAACACTAGTGCCAATAAAAGCATCCAAGATATTTTGAGCAAAAAAATCCAGTGGCACAGAAAAAGTTTTTGATACATGTTTCGTTCCTTCCTTGCATGCACTTCTATAAATGAGGACTACTAAGTTTGTCCTTACAGTTTTACCATTTGGCACTACTGTAAGATCATACTGATACACTGGCTCCTCAACTTACTAAAAAAGTGGGACAGGAAGTCAGTCTGCTTGTAACTCCAAAGTCACTGTTAAAACTACTTCACAATAAGTAAAGCTTAATAACAGAGATGTTCCTATATTCACTGATGCTGTAAAAGATAAAAAAATACACTAACTCTTCCATATATCATTTTCAATAACAACTTGTATAACGCATGGTTACAGTACTCTAGAGACCATCTGGGAAGCATAGGGTGCAAGGAAGGGACATCTGAACAGAGCACCAGTGCATTACAGTGTAACAGTTTTATCTGATCCTTTGTATTCATTTCAGACTACTTTAATAGTCATTTAAAATTCCCAAAATAATAAATATGTCCTCTTCGCACACTCCTCTTCAGTCACAATTGCAGACCAATTCATTACATGGGCATGTGCAGTGTTCCTCTGCCTCTGGCCACTTTCACCTTCTTTAATCTACAAATTCATTAAAAGCTTAACACAGATATCTTTAAATTTATGCTCGGGTTGCTTGTATATAAATGCATTATAATCTTCGATATTTCTTTAATAAATGCATTATAATATTATATTGTAAGTAGTGTATCTAGCAGTGTAAGTCACCGCGGTGAATAAGGTGTGTGGGCTGATAACACTACATAGAGTTCGTTGGAAGTCGCTTTGGAGAAAAGTGTCTGATAAATAAATAAATGTAAATGTAAGACTTTTAATGTATTTATTCTCAAGATAGAGTAAAATTAAAACTATTTTAAGATGACGACAATAAAAATGAGTTGTCTCCACAAACTGCTACTCCGTGCCACTTTGTTATTGATCTCTGACTCAGCAGACGTGAGCTCTGAACTATGTGGAAACAAGCTGAATTAGTCTCTCGCTCCCATTCTGCTTCAATGCATTTCCTGCCAACTAATTACTGGTCAAGGAAACACGGGTTTCTTTCAGTCTCCAAAAAAAAAAACTAAAAAAGTCGAACGGTAAAGAAAAGACAATTCAGAGTAACCATATAAACTGGAAAATGTTCACATCTTCAAAAATTTGTAACTGAAAAGTACATAAATAGAGCGAGTGTACTCCTACAGAATATAGAAAATTGTTACTTTTTATATTGCCTATGTGGTGCATATATGTGGTACATTGTATATGCATTCATTATATTCTCTGCTGCTGTTTTGTGATGTCTGTAACCCTGTAGATTGAGGGTATAAGACAACTTTCTCCCCGGAGGCCATAAAAATATTTTTTCTCCTCAGTCACTCAAATAATATCCCTAAATGAAAAACTGAAGTGGTTAAAAGGGTGTGCAGAATTGCACTGGAAAATAAGATGCATAAAAGATTTTTTCCTGAACAGTTTAAGGGGATCATAATGATGTTATACTCCCAAGACAGAAAAGTAGGTTTTTTTGCATATTGATTTTTCTACATTACATGAGGTTGGAATAAGATGCCTCTGGAAGTGCTAGATGAGACCATTTTGTTTCTAGTGTTGCTGTCAAATTCTTGGGTCATGCTTGAATTCCATTTTTCTTTACGGAGCACCATTAAACTAATTTACATGGCTTTAACACACGCACACTTGAACTCTCACATTACGGCACCAAGGCACCTTTTTGCGTGAGAAAGAATTAAAATTGCTGTCAATGTGGCACTACAAATTAAACGACGGAAAGATTTACACCACAATCGAAGATGCGTCATGTTCAGAAACATTTATGATTTATTTACTGGCTCAGTAGCTAATTTCCCCAACTCACTTCTAGTGGTTAGCCTTCCTTGGGTCTTGGGGAGCTCGTAAGGGTGTTGTAAGCAGTCCCCAAGAAAGTAAGTCTACCACCCTGCTTCACGTAGCTCTTGGTCTACCTGGTTATGCAGAGAATTTTCTGTTTTAGAAGCATGAAACAGGAGCATCCAGTTTTAAGAACTAAGTCCCACGGGCAAAGCTTGATCCAAAAACCCTTGGAATTCAGTTCTCAAAGCTGAAAACTCAACTTTTTTATATATTAATTTCGTTCCTCTCCAACATTTTCCCAGCTGCCAAAGACAATCCCTGTGGAAAGACACACATAACGTGGAATTTTAGAAAACGTCAAAGACACACTTTCACTAGAGTAAAAAAATAATATTTTCTTTGGAACTGTGTAAATATACGTGTTCCGAAAATTTTTCCAACTATATAAACAGTCTCATTTCGAAAAGAATAAGAACACAATTTACTTGAGGAAAAACTCAGGAAATTAGCTCTATTCTGATTAGACCATAATTTTACTCACACAACTCAAAACAACAGTCCAAACATGCAATATTCTACAACAATAATTTCTAAATTTATACTTCATTCAGTTGGCTGTCATCTTCAGAATGACGTATGCTGCCTTTTTGACAATACTTCTTAACATGTTATTTGAAATTGCCTTCAGATTCCCTTCATTCCAATTCTGTCCATCTGCCACAGCATTTATTTCCAGCTTTCATTAGAGCATTTTTAAAATCCACCACTGTTTGGTTATATGTTTTGACAAAATGACAGTCTCAAAATGTTTCTCTCGTAGTAAAACTGCCTGTTCTTCTGTTTTTCTGCCTGAAAAACTTCTGTTTTTCTGGTTATCAGTCTAGACATACAATGTTTATTGTTAGGAGACAGGTGGGACTTTTTTCATAGGTTTTGGAATGCCATAATAGTGTTTCCCAACATCCCATAAGCAAAAGTACCTTTGGCCCTGATCTCTGATATCTGACATACACATGTTAACGCTCAGAACAGCTACTAAGACATCCATAGCTGCAATTTAAAAATCCAGATTGAAAGGACGGTACGAGAAAGGATTTCAGACTCCGAATCTTTTGACTGTACTGCTGTGCTTTTTTTTATGGATAGATGTTCTGCCAAGGATTAGGATTAACTCTATTACACTGACCACAACATTTATTTTCATTATTGTTTGTAAGATCATGGGTGATGTTTGTATTATGCTCATGTTTGATGCCTTCTTTCTAGAAAATGGGCAAATTTTCATATTACTGGTGTTGCTGTCTGTGTCGTAAACACAAAAACTAAATATTTCTTGTGCTTCACTGCAGGTACGCTTTTTAGATTTAAAATGCTTTTGGACATTAAATTTCCTTCATAAATACCAAAATATAATTTAGACTTTTTTATGTAAATAAGAACTGCTGTATGGAAACATCCAATGTTGATTTAGGAATATCCCTCTTAAAAAAAACAACAATATTTAAAATACACATATTAAGACCATTTAAGTTACCGAAAAGACAGTGCTGAGAACCACCCCGGAACAAACACATTTTAAAATGGTGTACTGTCATGTAAAGGCAGCATGTTTTAAAAAGCTGGAATTTGGTTTTGTTTTCATACTAAATCTACATAGAGTACAGTTGTACTGAATTATAATGTATAATTGAAATATATGACAAATAATGAATTATACTGTATTTGGCTAAATACTCATTATTGGCAGTAATATTTAAACATGAAATGAATCCAAGAGAAAGATTTACATTAAACTCCTGTCTTTAATGTAACATCAATATTTACATTAAATGTTACATTAAACTTCTTTCTTTTTGATATATTCTATGAGGCATTTTAACAACTCCAAAATCCTTTGTTACATTTAGCGCGCATATTAACAAGTAAAAACTTCTTTTAAGTGAATAATTCTATTATTGAAACGCTTGTCTGACTTAGTCCGCGCGTTTTGTTCTGGAACTATTCATGCCAACCAATCAATGTCAAGTCAAAGGAAAATGTTTTCTCTCTCTATCGCTATAGCTCTCTCTCTATATATAATATAATATATATATATATATATATATATATATATATATATATATGATATGTGTGTATATATATAGAGAGAGAGAGATTTTTTTTACTATTTTTTCCCCAAAAAATAGTAGCGAGCTTGGTTATTTGACATTGATTGAATCGGTTACCTACGAATGAAAGTACCACAATAAATAAACGATACCAACAAACATTACCAACTAATAATAATAATAATAATAATAATAATAATAATAATAAGTGGTGCCGTGTCAGACCTGCCACCCGCAAGCGCTCTTTCTTTCACCGTCACCCTGCGCCGGGGGGGGGCGAAGCGGCTCCGGTCCCAAACACTCGGTCTCATCGCAGCGGGGCTTCATGATCATTCTCAGTCGCGTCGCGCGTAAAGTCGAGCGCCTCTTAGCGCGTGGTGGCGGCGGGCGGCGGGCGTCTTATTATAAAAACGCACTCGCTACTTCGGTAGTTCAGCTCGCGCTCGTCGCACGCAACTCAAGCGCTTCTACACACTACGCACTAGGCGTATATTACTAACATCTTACTAGTAACTAATCGGCAGCGGGGGAAACCCAAGTGTACGTTTAGATTCCTATCTATATTAACTAATGAAAAGTCATAGCGCACTTCTTCCGTCACACACAATGTAACAGCGTACAACTTACCCGCCGCGGCTCTATTCGGGAGGATGATTGGCAGTGATGATGTGCAAATGAAACTCAGACGCCAGGTGTGTATTATAATGTGTACAGAGTAACTCCTTTGCGCGTTAATAAAGCTGGGATTACTTACTCCGTCGTTTTTCCGCTGGTTTTTTTTTTTTTTGAGGGGGGGTTATTCTTTCACTTTTGCTCCGCAGCCTGCAAGAGGAGCGCACGCCTCAGCGCGCGTCTCTCTCTCTCTCTCTCTCTCTCTCTCTCTCTCTCTCTCTCCGAGTCTGTCCGTGCGATTCATTCCAGCGCCCGCGCTGCTGATTCATCCCGACGAAGCACATTCTTCTAATAAGACGCTGCTGAATAAGAGCGGCGCTCCGGCGGCCGCCTCCGAGCGTCCAGCCGCAATCGCTTTACGCCGCCGCTATATAAAGGAAGCGACGAGCGCTGCTTTGCATGGGCGTATATTCCATTTTACACACAGTGTACACATTTAACAATGGAAAGTCCCTGTTTTCTATCCCTCCCGTGTTGAAAAGGGGCCTGGAGGAGCCGGCCTCGCTTGCGCAAAGAAGGCCGCGCGCGTGCGTCATACGGCGCACCGAGCAACGAGCGCGCGCCATCGCCGCCCTAATGACCTATAAAACGGGCGAAGTGAGGAAATAACAGTTTAATTGCTTTATTTTTGTATGAAGGCAAATAGCGCGCGCTGCGGCCGCGGACCGATCTCTATTGTGAAAACCCCAGCCGTGCGGGCAGGAGGAAATGTTGGTCAACTATTCGACACATGGCTTCCGCTCTGTAAACTCCGTCGGCTGTTTCGGGGAAATCCTGACCCCCCCCTCCCTCCTAGGCCGCCCGATAAGATCGACTGCTTCGGAGATAATCTGCACAACTCAGTTTTTATCCTAGCTGGCGTTTTTGATTTTTACGACTATTGCTCTAAGTTATGATATGCTGCTTCGAAGCAGACGCGCTTTGGCCTTTCCTAGGCCTCGAACCCCTTCGGGAACGATGAAAGCCGAGGACCCCTCCTACGAAAGTACCCGCAAAACATTCAGAGAAAGTATTGCACAGCTGATTACCTTCACACTGAATTGTGTCGCAGAGCTCAGTGCCAGAGTAATCACACACACATTGACTGAAACTGCTTGTCCCAAGCAGGGTCGCAGCGAACCGGAGCCCAACCTGGCAACACAGGGCGTAAGGCTGGAGGGGGAGGGGACACACCAGTCCACTGCAGGGCACCCCAAGCGGGACTCGAACCCCAGACCCGCCAAATTTTTTTTTACACACGCTGACTGAAACCGCTTGTCCCAAGTGGGTTCACAGCGAGCCGGAACCTAACCTGGCAACACAGGGCACAAGGCTGGAGGGGGAGGAGACACACCCAGGACGGGACACCAGTCCATCACAGGGCACCCCAAGCAGGACTCGAACCCCAGACCGACTAGAGAGCAGGCACAGGCCAAACCCACTGCACCCCCCACTGCAGCAATGTTTTACTTTATTTTAAACTTGGATTTAGTTAGACGGGGATGGACCCGATGAAGCCCATCCATTGACCCACAAGTCGTCTGTAGTCCTCGGGTTAAAAACACCTTGCCTATAAGGTGTCTTTAAGATTTTAAGCTGCTTTGGAGAAAAGCGTCGACTAAATGAGTAAATGTAAATGTATAAGACAGTATAGTACAGTACAGCAGGATTGTGGCATTTGCCTCCCCCCCACACTCAGCAGTCCTTTATTCAATCAGCAGACGTTTTTTTATCTTGGAGAACAATACAGAAAGTTCATTACATCGACAAAAGGAGAGACTTAAAGAGCAGCCAAGTAAAACTATGGTAGGCTTCGATCCAAATCATAATTTACTTCGAGGCGTGCAGCGAGAAGGGGAGGATTACAACTTTGTTGTGTCTGAGTCCTCCCACACAACTCCTAGAATATTGAAGATGTTCACATTTGTGCCATACTTTCGTCCACTTCCTGTCCTACTGCAGCGGTTTCGCCAAATTATTGTGCGCGAGCGTTAGAGAGGACGTAAAGGAAGCGAGCGCTTGAATTTAGTGGTTGCTTTCGTGATTTAAAAAACAATTAAAAAAAAAAAAAAACGGTAATGACAGCTGCGTGTGCAGCACCTAGCAGCGTTCCTGGCTGAAGCCATTCCGGACGAACTCTATTGACCCCCTGCGCTGGCTCCACGCATCCTGTGTGTCGTGCATGTCAAAGAGAGGGAGAGGCAGGGCGCTGAGAGAACGGAGGCACAATCTCACTGGCTACCGGGACATCAGCTGTCTGAGGTCACCTCCCCACGCTGAGCCTCGTGCTCTGTTTTACACCACTGAAGCATGTAACCTTTCTGTGTCACCAGACCTCATATGACTAACAGATTTGAGTCAGTTCCCTTTTAGTATCTGCTTACTTAATGTCAGAGAGCAGGTGACAAGTGAAAATTTATGCAACTGGAGATTTTGAGCCCAGTCACAATACTGATAAACTGCAAACAATTAAAAAAAAAAAAAAAAAAAACATTGTTCAGAATGGGTGGCTGTTTTACTGGTATGACAAAAATAAAACTGAACTTTCTACATACATGTATGACAGAAACATACAGCACAGTACTGCGCAGAAGTGTTAGGCGCTTAGATGTTTCACATAAATATTTATGTTAGACGGTTATTTGATGTCTTCTGCATTAGTGTCAATGGGAAAGAGCATATTTTAGATTTCCAAGCATTCCTTTTGCAAAAAGTTACAGTATTACAGTAAGGGTTTTGTATGTTAACAACCTAAAATAGTAATAAACCACTTTCCAAATTTGGAAGAGAACTTGAGGTCTTTGTATGGCTCACGGATCAACTGAAACAGAAAGAGCTGTACAGAGGCAATAAAAGTGGGCGAAGGACAACCGTACTGAAAATGTGAGGTTTTGTCAGATATGGCAGTTTAACTCTCAGATCCTACACCAGAACAAGAGTGCTTACAGCAACAAGACACAAGGTGGTCGTCCTCGGGACAAGCGGTCGTTGACGACGGATGGTTACTGAGCTTTGTAGGAAGTTTATTAATTAAGAGCATTATTTTTTTCCCCAAGTGCCTAAAACTTTTGCACAGTACTATATATGGGGGGGAGGGTGATGTAGCAGGTTTGGCAGAGTCCTGCTCTCTGACACATCTGGGGTTCGAGTCCTGCTTCGGGTGCCTTGCAACGGACTGGCGTCCCCTCTTGGATGTATCCCCTCCCCCTCCAGTCTTGCGCCCTGTGTTGCCGGGTTAGGCTCCGGTTTGCCGTGACCCCGCTTGGGACAAGTGATTTCAGACAGTATGTGTGTGTGTGTATATGAGAGAGAAAGAGAAAGAAATACATAAAGAGATTATTGAATGCCCCATGTTCTCAGGGCTTCAATGGAAAAAAGCAGATGTTTGGCTTTGAACTCTACTATTATGGTCAAAAATGAAAGAAGGTTCTACATTATAATTGTTATTGTGTACAGGTGGATGCAGAGGGTTGCATGATGCTGCACCCACTTGCCTAGACTGCATGACTGGATGTAGTTTCAGTCCCCACTCAGTCTGCGTGGAGTTTGCATATTCTCCCCTGGTTCATGGGGGTTTCATCTGAAAAAAAAATGTTTTGTGTGGATTTTGTGTGTGTGTGTGTGTGTGTGTGTGTGTGTTGGTGTGGATACTTTGCAATGTACTGGTGTCCCATGTGGGGCATGTTCTGACTTGGAAGAATAAGCTCTAGATCATTCCAACCCTGCCTTTGGATAAGCAGTTACGGCTAGTAAGTGGAAACACCGAAGTGTACTTAAGAAACGTGTTACAGAATTAGCCAAAGGGAAATGTAAAGCTTCTAAATAAATATTGCTTTAGCAATCCTTGCTTGGCATCTCACGTTATGAGATAAGGGGGTTTATTCTGCTCTTTGGTACCAGTTTTAGTTCCTTTAAAAAGCGAAACAAACAAACCAAAAAAAAAATCACATTCGAAATATTTTTGTTCGAGGGGATTTTGCTTACAATTTGATTGGCGCAAACAAAGGCGTAAACAACATTTCACTTTAAGTTATAAACGCATAATATAGTCGTAAACAAGGCCTAACCTGGTATTATAAAAAAATCCCCGAATGAATTAGTTGCACAACATTTGAGAACGAATTTTACAAAATTTAAAGAAAAATGCCATTTCACAATTAACTTTAACTTAGCTGGTGCCTTCATGGCTCGGGTTGTACAGCAACAAGCTATTCTTTTTTGTAAGGTAAATACCTTGCTTAGTCATACTATAGTAGGACAGGGGATTTGAACCAGGGACCTTCAACTTCCTGCTGCCCCTAAGCACACAGCTAACTATTATATTTGTAATATCCATAAGTACACTATGAAGTTTCTGTAAGAAAATTAGTAAAATGCCGTTTATATATCGCTTAATGAAAATTGTCAAGAAAACCACAACCATATAACATAGGAAATAATGTAATTTAATTCCATATAAACATGTTGCTGTGACGAGATGTGATTTCATGCCTGAACTGACCGGGTTTAAATGATTTAACGACGTGGCTATTTGGCAGCGCCGGTGTCTCGCAGCACCCGGGCTGTGGGTTTGGACGTTGGTTCCATTCCCACTCTCGTTCTGTGTGAAGCTGCATTCTCTCCCCGCGTTCACGTGGGTGCGCTTGCAGGCGCTCCGCTTCCGTCCCACACGTCCAAAGACATGTCTTTCAAGTAATATTAAATGACTTTTACTCTGTGTGTGTTTGTACGTGTCACGTTGCTCCAGTGTATAAGCGGGTCGATGATTATATGGAGTTTATTGTGGTTTATATAGCATTCTAAGCCGTCTCGGATAAAGGTGTGAGCTACGGTAATCGTTTTATGTAATTTTGGATACAAGCATGTGTTAAAATTGAGTAAAAATGAGGTAGGCCTACTATAGTACCGCACAATGTGCTGCGCTTGTCATTCAGATTTTACTAGCTATACGGCGCCTTTATGCGGCGCCTGCATCCAGACAAGCCAAGGTTACAAATGTTTCCCTGACTATAGTCTAAATAACAATATCGACATTTTTGCAGAAGTTGGATTTAGATTTTGCACTGCAGCTATCGTTAATACAGAGGTGACGTCACGTATACGTTTGACCTTTTTTCCCATAACTCATTGTCAATCGTAAACTATTCGGCCTGTTTTATAAAGCCTTGCTGCGTTTCAATTGCTGTAGAAAAAGACAAAACTTGCGAAGCTTTTCTTATTCGCAATAATGGTATATGCAGTTAGGGTCGCAGTACAGATATTTTTGCACTTCGTATTCCTCGTCCAGCCTCGTAAGCAACTACGTCTCGTGACGTCATGGTAATCCCTCCCCTTTGCTTTCCGGAACAGGAAGTTTATTTTCAATTCTATTGGTGGAGACAACTGTCTTGCCAAGCCTGCGTGCGGTTCTCATTGGTGGAGACGGGTGCAAGCGAGGGACCACGCGCTCGTGCCGTCGCGAAACACCGACGGAGTCCAACGAGAAGTCCCGGTGCACTGAATAGATAAATATGCGGTGACTCGCACGTCCCCATCATTATGGTGTCGCCTTTATTCTTGCGATGTGCTGTCACGTTGGCTTCCGCCTTTTCTGTCCTCGGAGATTCCGATTCAGCGCAACTGGATGGAGTTCCGCCTTCTAAAATCGGTATGACGACGCCGGGCGATGCGATGGTGAATGTCGTCGCGCGCCCGCTGTCGGTGCAGCCCCCCCCCCCCAGGAGCCGCGTGCGCGGATTTTCTCGTAAAATATGATGTTTTATATCTATAATTTGCACACAGCTGCTTTAATTTCCCTCAGTGTTATTATGCAACAGACAAAGGGCGGACAGGTCCAGGAGGAGGAGGCCGTTTCACTCCGCCTTCTTTTACGTGTTTGATTTGAACCCGACGCTGAGTGTCGCAGCTCTTGGGACACGTGGTGCCGTGGTGGTGGATAATCAAATCATTTATGGCGTTTCTCTTTCCTTCCTTCCTTCCTTCCTTGTCAGCTGTCATCGGAGCCGGGATCGGCGGCACCGCCACGGCCCATTTCCTGCGGCAGCACTTCGGACCCGAGGTGCGCATCGACGTGTTCGAGAACGGCACGGTGGGGGGCCGGATCGCCACGGTCACGGTGAACCAGCAGGACTACGAGTCCGGGGGCTCCATCATCCACTCGCTCAACCTGCACATGCAGGACTTCGCGAAGCAGCTCGGTGAGGCTCCGGGTGCACGAGCCTGGCCCTCGCGAGGCCTTGGGTTCCGGGTTCGAGCTCAGCTCCAGCGGTAGTACCTGCTTGTCAAGTACCTACGCTGTCTGTGACCGTAAATGCTCGGATGGCACGGCGGCGCAGCAGGTGGCGCGGCTCCTTCGTAGCACCTGGGTTGTTGGGGTGCGGGTTCGAGTCCACTCCAGCTCAGAGCTTGCGAACTCTGCACGTTCTCCCCATGCCTGCGTGGGGTTCAGGGTGATTGATGACTCTGAATTGCCTGTAGTGGGTCACTAATGAGGGGGGGTGCAGTGGTGCAGCAGGCTTGGCCAGGTCCCACTGTGTGGCGGGTCTGGGGTTCGAGTCCCGCTTGGGGTGCCTTGCGACGAACTGGCGTCCCGTCCTGGGTGTGTCCCCCTCCCCCTCCAGCCCTGCACCCTATGTAGCGGAGTTCGGCTCCAGTTCGCTGCGACCCCGCTTGGGACAAGCCGTTTCTGACAGTGTGTGAGTGGCTAAGTGTGTGCATCTGTGGATCCTGCTACTGTAGTGCTTAATAATGCTTGTGTGTGTTTGGCCTGGGGGATGCGGTGGCGCAGTGGGTTGGCCCACAGTCCTGCTCTCCGGTGGGTCTGGGGTTCGAGTCCCGCTTGGGGTGCCTTGTGATGGACTGGCGTCCCGTCCTGGGTGTGTCCCCTCCCCCCTCTGGCCTTACGCCCTGTGTTACCGGGTTGGCTCCGGTTCCCCGCGACCCCGTATGGGACGAGCGGTTCTGAAAATGTGTGTGTGTGTGTGTGTGTGTGTGTGTGTGTTTGGCCTTGTACTGCAGGGTAGAAAATGGGCACAACCTGAAATTTCTCCTTTATTAAGCCCAACCACTTCTACCTGTTCAAAGAGCAGGACACTCTTTCCTGAGTAATTTGGACGGTAGCAGTAGAGCCCCTCCTTGGACTTGAATTGACCCCTTGAATTGAACCGCTTGTCCCATACGGGGTCGCGGCAAGGCGGAGGCCAACCCGGCAACACAGGGCGCAAGGCTTAAGGGGGAGGGGACACACCCAGGACGGGATGCCCGTTTGTCGCAAGGCACCCCAAGCAGGACTCAAACCCCAGACCTGCCAAAGAACAAGCCCCAGCCAAATCCGCTGCACCCCCCTTGAATGGACTAATCAAAGGTTTAACCTGTCCATCCTCAGCCACCATGCTGCCAGCTGGCCCAATTTCATTTATGGCTTTTGTAACTATTGGAATGAAGACCCTAAATGATGGATTTCACATGTCCCCCCCCCCCCCGTAGGTCTGAAGCACCGGAGGAATGTGGCAGGGAAGACTGCAGTGTTTAACGGGGAAGAGTTCATACTGGAGGAGACTGACTGGTACCTGCTGGATCTTTTCCGCTTGTGGTGGCGCTATGGCATCAGCTTCATCCGCCTCCAGATGTGGGTGGAAGAGATCATGGAGAAGTTCATAAGGTAGGCTGATGCTGGAGAGTTGTCTGAAGAAAAGAGCTTATAAATCCACCAACCACATAATAAACAAAGCACTGTTGCCTTGGAACAAAATATATATTTATACCCCTAAACTGACTTCCCCCCCCACCCCCAAAAGTTTTTCCAGCACTTTATGTGACACAGTTTTGTGTAAATTGGGTTAGTGACACAAAATATAATGAATAAATTTAAATAGTTAGGTCTTTTGTTTCTTGTGGGTCTTGGAACTGGAAATAAATACATAAATATACATTGTGAGATAAAGTGCTGTTGATGATTTCCGTCTGCCAAACTGAGAAACAACCTGAGTCCTTGTAGGAAATTCCTCCATTGTAAT